>NC_064648.1:108693578-110152416 GCF_023864345.2 Schistocerca serialis cubense
ACCGCAAGACCGCTACGGTCGCAGGTTCGAATCCTGCCTCGGGCATGGATGTTTGTGATGTCCTTAGGTTAGTTAGGTTTAACTAGTTCTAAGTTCTAGGGGACTAATGACCTCAGCAGTTGAGTCCCATAGTGCTCAGAGCCATTTGAACCATTTGATAACGGTTACTCCAGAATAACCGTTTGGCCCACCTCTACTGCCCGCGCAAACGGCCGGCGCAGTCGCCGAGGGAAACTCGCAGGTGGGGGCGCGACGCAGAATGCGGGCAGCGAATCCGGCAGAGGGCCGCGCATGCGCAGAAGCAGCGGCGGGGCGGGAACAGGCGGTAGGGGCCGTCCGACCACGGCGGCGGAGAAAAGACCGGCCACACGACAAGGGGGCCGAAACTAAAGCGGAACGATCACTACCCACATAAAATGTGTAATACTGTTTAGCGATTAGAGCTCCAGTTCTGCTCAACAGTTTCAAAGTCGGTGATGATCGCAGACACCAGCGTCCGGCTGCCATTTAATGCCCCAGTATTACAAAGATATTTTCACCCGCTCTCGCAGGAATTTCGCAGTTATGTCAGAGCACGCTACATCTCTCTAATGGCAGCCCACGATGTACTAACACTAAAGATTACTTCGATCCCCAACCTCTGTTACAATTACTGCGCTAGATGATTTAATACAAGATGTCACGTTTGATGTATTATTTTTGCAGTAAGTCTCAACGGCAGCTGTAGGAACATCAGCTGGCTTTCAGGCTGTCATTACTATCGATGCAGAAATGAACAGCGCAACGGCAGTTCTTTCAAGGGATGGGTTTACACCTGAAAACGTCCAACTCTATCCCAGCAGACGTGCAATTGCATGCTCTGTCGCTGAGACATTCCGCTTAAATATTTACGCGCCATCCGGGACTGACGTTACACATATATGATCGGACTATTTTTTAATCAGGAAGTCCCACGTCTTTTGGTAAATGTGTATATGTGAAGCACACGCTACACGATGCGAATTAGAGGCTAGTCAGTACATCGAACAATTCGCGTGCGAGAGAGCAGGCCGATTTCAGTGTAATTTGTATAAGTGATTTGTCTCCAAAACAAATGACTCTGATTAAAATGTTGGCCCTAAATATTGTTAATCTTTGTGTTTAGACTTCATTCACCCGTTTGAAACATCTAAAATGATATATTTTCACAGATAGATTGTGACACTCGCTGTACCTTACAGTGATGGTAATTAAGTTTGTTGGCCTAGCTGTGCGAACGGAACGCTCCTCTGTTCTGTAACCAGTTACTATTAAGAGAGTGACGGAGCTGTCAAAAACGTACGGCACAGGTCCAGCGCGACAGCCGTCTGGAGGCAGAAAGGGTGCCAGCATCACAGAATCAGCAGACGGATTCGATACGCCCGCGCGTGCGCAGAAGTACGCCTTCTGCTTCTCGCTCGGGTGGCCACCGGCCAAGTGCAGAGTTTCGTAATGCACATTTTGCGCCTTTTGCGGTGAGTAACTCTTCACGAACCCAGTAACTAAAAGATGTAGAAAAAGAGCCGGGAGGACGTATTGTGACCTCTGCACTCCCTCCGCATCAAACAAGAGAGCTCCAAGGGAAAGATCGAGTCCCGTATTTTCTGAGACAGGCAAAAGGCGACTTCGTCAGCGCAGGACATTTTAATTGTATTTTAAGGGCGACAGACTCAAAAGGCGCGACACCCTTCTGTGCTGCCCTGCAAACTCTGCCTGCAGGTCTGGACACGGAAGCCGCAGCTGAGCGGCGCGCCGCCACACGTACTCACTGCACGCACGCCTCGCCAGCGTCGGCTTCGAGGCCTGACAGACTCCACATCACAGCGGGGTGTGACTAACTGTGCAGGATTACGACGCAGCCCCTGTCAGCTTCTCCGACCACCACGGTGTACATGTCAAAGCAAGAGCTCTAACTCGTCCCAAAATAATTGGCAGAGGATACTGGAAATTAAATTGTAACCTCCTCCAAATAACATCGGTGAATATGGATTTCATTGCTCGCTACAAATCGTGGATTAACCGGAAACGTTTCTTCCGTAACGCGAGTGAGTGGCGGCTGAACCTTGCAAAACCCGGTGTTGGGAAATTAGTTACAAATGTCGCCTACAGGATTGAAGTAAAGTGTGAATTTCATTTTGAATTATTTGAAACTTGTAAGAATAATTAGTAATTCTCACTACATCATTGAAAAAAATAATTCGTTGACGTGACATATCAGACTGTAAAATAATACAAAACTTGTTGGCAAGTCCTTCGCACGACTCACTTATCTACAGAATTTTCATTTGGGGAATAGTAAACAGTTACATTATGTATAAAATGCTACACAGACAACCATGTCCTCCAGATAAACTCATGTGTGTTAACTGGAGAAACACTGGCCACGGTGGCTGGAAAGGAACAAGTAGGGGCGAAGCCTTCGTCTGCAGGCGACAGACTAACTGGGCGACATTTCATAAGAAAATTTCCTCCAACTGACAGCAAAGTGTGACCGTGAAGATTGTGTAAAGGGTGTGGTGACAAAGTTAAAAAAGAAACTGGAGAGTGGAAAAGGAAAGAAACAACACACTGTTGTCCAGTGTGTGATGTTGCGCTGTGCATGCCAGAATGCTTTCAACCATTTCACACGAAAGCCAATTACGTATACAAATTATTTGTAAAAAAAATTGTAATTTAATTTAGTTGTGTATTAAGATATTTTTTAGTAAATGCCTTTCAGTTTTTGTTTCCAGACTTCAAAGTGTTGATTTGTTGTTCCGGTGAGAGGCAACAAGGCCATGCTCACTCGATTACGGGGCCAGCGTGTGTGGCGGTGGTGTTATGACGTCACCACAGTGTGTCAGCAAGAGGCGCCTGCCGCGGCCTTCAGTTGATGACAGACTGAAGCAGAGAAACTGCAGGGACACTCACTAAGGTCTTGGTGACGCGACACAAAATAACAACTTTTTTCTTTTCCATTATCGTCACAATTATTGTAACATTTTCAATATGTGGAACGTAATAGTGAAAGTCTAAACCAGATGTTAATCACTTACCAAATGAAAGGAGGAGGTACTGATTTCTGTACGTTTCATAGCGTGCTTTTGGGCAGGGTGTCTTCAGCTTGCAAATAAAACACAGTTGTTGACAGAGAAAATGGTGGCAGCCAAAAGACATTCATAACATGCTGGAAAAAAACAGTGCTATTACTACAATTCATGTGGGGCTCTGTAGAAAACATTTGAGGCAGCAGAATGTAATGTTTAAAACGTTAACCAGATGGTACTTGTTATAAAATGAAAGTAAGAAGTACTCATGATCACTACTTCTCAAAAAGAGTGTTCGAGTAGGGCATCTTCCATTTGCAGATAAAATGCAGTCATCGCCAGAGTAGACTAAAAGACGTCCGTTAAATGCTGATAAAGAACAGCAGAATACTCCTATCACCACATTCCAAATAGGAAGCTGTAGATAATAGCCTTTGACGTTGCAGAGAGTAGTATTAAAAAATGTTAACCACATGTAATTACTTATCCAGTGCTAGAAGGAAGTACTTATTTCTCTTCATTTAGAAGCCTCCTTTCGACGAGGGCAGGGCATCTTTTCTTGGCAAAAAAAAAAATAAATAAAAAAATGCTGTCGATATCAGAATAAATGGCGGCAGCGACGTGGCGCTCGTCAACCTGCTGGTAAGGAACAGGAGACAGCATTTGAGGCAGCAGGCTCTCATTTGAACAGTGTCTGACCAGGTCTGTTTACCTACCAAGCGGAAGAAGGGAGGAGCAGCTGTGTAGCTGGAGGGTGTCCACGTGTTTGTCGTCGCTGCCGGGGAGAGAGAGAGGGGCGCTGGAGTTCCAGCGTCAGGGGGGTAGTTGTGAGTTGAGACGCCGAGCAGGGGACTTCGGGCAGTGCAGGCGTAAAGTTAAGAGCGCCTGCGTTTGAGTAAAGTGCTTTGTGTTTGAATGCTGTGAAACAGAGGAGAGAGATACGATTAACGGTTCAGAATGAAATTAGGTGTAAGCATATCAGAAAAGAGTATGAAGAGGAATGAAGGTAAATTTTTTTTTTTTTTATTTAGTGGCACTGCAGTCGCGCGTAGTTAGATTAGTTTCATTCTTGAATTAGACAGTAAAATCAAGGAAACTGAGATTTTTCATTAGAGGTTGTTTTATTTTCACTGTGAGGGTTGTTTCATGTCTGTCAATTATTTCACTGACATTTGTGTAAGATTTTGGTATCGGTGTCTTCCTTTGACAACGTTAATGTTGTAATATAAAGTGCAGACAGGTATTAATATATCCGATAATGTAAAAACATTTTGTTAAAGGCATACTTCACCACATCCTCGGTCTAAGCCACTTTTATTCAAAGCAGTGTCTCTCTCAGTGGTGTGTATAAAACAGTTTTCCCGCTGCCTGGAGCATTCCATTAGGCTCTCAGCAACTGGAGTCAGATATTTGCAACTGGAGCGCAGAGAGCAGCCAAGCACTGTGTTTCCAAGCAATTACATTACGAGGTGAGATGTTTCCATTTCAGGATCTGTTTGCTACGAAAATTATCAACGGACAGGGAACATTTCACAAACAGCATTACTTGCAGACCATTAACACACGAGGACCACTTTGCTTTTATTAAAGAGATTAATAGTAAAGTTCAGGTTTTAATCAGTTTACAGTTTTTACGGTATCAATACAGTAAAACAACATATCATCACGTTGGAAGACATAAGAGACACGTTATTGCAGGGAAAAGGACAGCCACAAAAGAATGTGCATCATGCGATTAGAAGCATACCAACTGACTTACATAATTTTACCGCGCTGACTGACTACGGATCTCCAGTTACATCGATTAGTGACGCAGCGGGCAATAAACACAATGCGAATAATTCTTGCTGTACAATCCCATTAGAAAGGACTAAAGTTAGAGGAGCAGTTTCAGGAAAAAGAATAGATGTAAAAACCACTCACACACACTTAAAATTTGCTGTTCACAGCCACACAATTTATGCAGATTTTTGGATCGTCCAACTTTTTAAAAACTGAAGCTAAGCTGCGTATGGGTTTTTTAACAGAACATGATGTCATTTCGGACTATGAAGATGCATTACACTTTCAGCAGAGCATTTCAATACACGAATGGGAAATTAACAGATTAGAGCTTTCTTCATACACAAAAAATAACCAATGGTACCCATCATTTGAACTGACACGTATTTTGCCACAGTCAATGCGGATGAAGGATTAAATTTCGACGTTTCGCAGTCAGTCAGACCCAAGGAAGACAGTCGTGAAGCAGCAACTGACGAACCAAACGACACACTCCATTGGACAGATTTTTCAGATCACCACTAATTCAACTGCTATTGATACAACTTTGCTCTCGCCACATTTAATTTTGAAGGATAAAAATCAGCCAGACAAAATAAAAGAACTAGTGTCTTTCCCCAAGTCACAGAGTCTACGTCATCGTTAACAGACAGACACTGCAACAGTTAATACAAAAGAGGCAGCTGAGAAGAGGAAAACGCTACAACAGAAGGTAAGTCACACTAAAAAATTTGAAGTTGGGCAGTAAGTTTTAGTTCAAACACGCCCATTGTCCTAGTAAAGCAAAGAACAGGTGTCAGAAATTTGCATTGCCTTATAACGGACCATTTCGGAATCGACGAATCCCACTTCGGAACGTAGGACATCTTGAAACACTCAGAACGAAAGCTTCGACAGGTCTTCATCACATCACCAATACAAAACCGTTCACTATGCAATTGTTTGATTTTGTACTCCTCATGAAGACAAAACCATACCGATATACTACACTTCGTTTCCTTATAACGCCAACCGTTTGTACATAGTTTCATTGACATGTATGTGTGCATGACAATAACATTTTTATCTCATACAGCACAAGCCATTTCGGATGTTTATTTTCTCTGTTTCATGATTGTTACAGAGTATATATATCATTCCGTTGAAACACGTATGTAACATAGCAGCGATGGCGAGGCATTGTAGCATCTGTGACCAGAGAGTATGCGCTTGACCGCGCGAGTGTTGCGAGCGGTTCTCAGTCTGTGAGTCAGTCGTTGCGAGTCTGTAGCCCTGTCTAGTTGAGGGCAGTACTCTGTCAGTAGTCGTCGCGTGCAGTACGCCAGTAGTCGTCATGCAGCGCGGTCGGTCAGTGGTAGCAGTCCAGTGGGATTGCGTGATGTGGTCTGGCGACAATACTGGTCAAGATGCTGAATGAGGTATACTGTTAATTAAGATAATCATCGGATAATGTAAAGTTTAACTATTGTAACTAATTTTCAACAAGTGCCCCCAATAATAACTTTGATTTCAAAAGCAATTTTACATAAAATTTTCATTTTTATTGAAGTAACTATTTCGTTCCACTTCCCCTAAACAAAAGTTTCAGTTTTCAATTAGATTACAAAAAAAAAGGGAATATTATTATTTGCAATGCAGTTCCTCCAAGCGGTGCGCAACAACAAGAGCAGAAATTTGACTAGGTGTTGCAATGAGGTAAGAATTTAATTTTGATTTTTGCACAGGGCCAAAGACCGATATTTCGGTTTAATTGAATCATTATTATCACTGAGATTTTCTTATCACTGAATGGACTTTAAATTTTTATGAAGAACTTATACTTGAGTCAGATTGCGATTCTCACTTTTATTGTCATTAAATTTAATTGCAGGGAGGTTACGTTTGGCTCCCATTTCTATTAAGTATTGTCATTACATTCCTTTTAAATTTTTGTGGGGAGGTTACACCGTGTTCTAACATGTGACCCCGATCGTTACAGTACATCATTTTAAAAGCAAAGATTACGTAAAAGAAGACATTCCTTCGCCAAAGACAAAGGCATCACAAAAGATAAAAGCAACATGAGAAACAATAACATCGAATTTTGCGCGTCATAATGCATTTTCTCTTACAGGCTAACGTACAGAAGTATGCAACAACGGATTCCAGATAGTACTGATAAAACAGGTAGAGTATGAATATTTGCACAGGTTCGACACGTACTGTCAACTATCGGAGAAGATATTTAATTTCTTCGTCTTCCACTGGGATACTCTAACCCTGAGCTATAACCAGGGTTTCTTCATTGACTGTAAGAATTTTACTCTGTGTCGTATGTGAAGACTTAAGGATTAATTATAGATGGAGCATGTGCAGCAATGACTTATGGATTTTTACAACAAAGATATGGTGAGATACTAGGAAGTGAGGATAGCGAACTTTTCATGATCATTATGCAGACGTTTATGATTTATAACATGAAGTGTGGCACACTGATGTTTAGGAGTGTTAGGTATTGCGTGATGATTTAACCTTTGGAGCATGTTTTGTTGATTATGTTTTGGTGTGTTTCTCTGATGAATAGAATTTCTAATGAAACTCCCCAGCAGATAAAAACTGTGTGCCTGACCGAGACTCGAACTCGGGACCTTTGCCTTTCGCAGGAGAGCTTCTGTGAAGTTTGGAAAGTAGGAGACGAGGTACTGACGGGAGTAAAGCTGTGAAGACGGGGTGTGAGTCGTGCTTGGGCAGCTCAGATGGTAGAGCACTTGCACGCGAAAGGCAAAGGTCCCGAGTTGGAGTCTCGGTCTGGCACACAGTTTTACTCTGCCAGGAAGTTTGATATCAGCGCACACTCCGCTGCAGAGTGAAACTCTCATTCTGGAATGTCTAATGGTTTGCGATAAGGTGTTACAAAGCGGTAAGACAAAACTATGAATTTACAGGAAGATAAACACTTTCTTTCAAACATACGCCTTTTTTCTTTGGGAATAACAACCTGAAGGTTTGAAGACGCTTATTACGATTTACTTGCTTTGATGAAATTTGTGACTTTGCTCCCACTAATCGATTTTCTTCTCATTCACAGAATAATATCATTTATCATTACTTTTCACCCACATTTAATCGACTTCATCGGAAAGAGATCATTTCTTATTATTTTTATTCTGCACGTTCACTTTAGTTGTTCAAATGTATTAAGTACTCTTCTTGATAACACTTAAATTTCGCATTTGGGGTAATTATAAGTAACTGGCACGTGCATAGATTAAGGTTTTGTGGACACATTTTCATTTGCTTTATCGTTTTTCTGTGACTGACAGACAACAGAGAATGCAGCAACGCATTGTTCCTTTCCTTTAGCCTGTATACTTCGGCGCATTTACTCGAGTACATAGAAACACGCACTCTGCAGAAATCACTATTGTACCCTTGCATAACAACACAATGTTTACCTATTGATATTTTCATAATGCATTATACATGTAAAGATTACTGTATTTTAATGTTTCTTTTCTAGCACAGTAAAACAAATTTCGATCATGATTTTTCTGTTTGACATGTTACTACGGACACATCTGTCCAAATTGTAATGTCGATATTCGTGACAAATGTTTGTTAGTCTTTGTCATTTAATCCGAGAATCTACCATACGTAGTTTTAGATAAACGTCTTGGCTTTATTTTCTTTCGCTGTATTGTAACAGAATATACGTACTTTGTAAAACCAGCACATTCATGGACTCGAGTATAGATATTGTCTGCGCTGTGAGAAAGTTGGAGGTATTATTAATGTTTTCTTTACCACGACATGCCGCATCGATTATCGTGATTTTTGGCGACTTCACAGACATTTTGTTAAAAGTAACATGGAGGTACCTTCTGTGAGCGGTCTGGCTCTGACTTGTCACTGGATTTGTCACTGACACATACTGAGTGCACTAAGTCTGCTCGCAGTCGCCTCCCAAACAATCACGATACGACGCTCTCACCTGGTGAGGCGTTACAACGTCACGAGTGCTGGAAGACACTCCAACATGTGCTGCATAGCGTGCTGGGTACACCAACAGCATCGTGTATGAAAAGCAGAAAAAGACATTGCTTCGACGTAATCACAATAAGTCTCACGAGATTTTGTGCAGAACAACGATAAAAAATAAAGCAATGAATGTAATTATTTCCCTCAATTGATGACTTTATAGCTAATGCACAATAATGGAGTAGACCATTTTCTCAACTTGCGCACGCTTCTTTCAAACGAAATGTAACGTATTGTGAGTACACCTGAGCACCAATGTAAACGACATTTGTAACTCGACGTGGCGTTCACCTGAGCACGAAATGGACGAAGCTATCTGCAAAATAATTTATGAGCGACTAGGCGCCACTACTTGCAAAACAATTACATTACGAGGTGAGGTATTTCCATTCCAGGATCTGTTTGCTACGAAAATCGTCAACGGACAGGGATCATTTCATCAACAGGATTATTTCAAGAGCATTAACACATGAGGACCACTTTGTTTTTGTTAAGTAGATCAGTAGTCAAGTTCAGGATTTAATCAGTTTGCACATTTTTACAATATGAGCACAGTAACAGAACGTTTATCACGTTGGAAGATATAAGAGACACGTTATTGCAGGGAAAAGAACAGCCCCACAAGAGAATGTATATCATGCAATTATAAAGATATCAATTGACTCACAAATTCCACCACGGTAATCGACTATGGATTTCCAGTTACATTGATTACTTATGCAGCATGTAATAAACGCAGTCCGAATAATTCTTGCCCTACAGTCCCATTACAAAAGAATAAAGATAGAGGAGCAGTTTCAGGAAAAGGAGTAGATGTAAACCTACAGACACACTTAAAATTTGCTGTTCAAGGCCACGTATTTTATGCACAAGTGCCGCAACACGACGTGGTATGGACTCGCCTAATATCTGGAGTAGTGCTGGAGGGAACTGACACCATGAATCCTGCAGGGCTGTCCATAAATCCGTAAGAGTACCAGGGGGTTTAGATCTCCTCCGAACAGTAAACTTCAAGTTTAACAGACAGCGGAAGCGTTTAAAATCAGAACAGTGTTCCTGGAGCCACTCTGTAGCAGTTCTGGACGCGCGCGATGTCGCATTGTCCTGCTATAATTGTCCAAGTCCGTCGTTGTGCACAACGGACGTGAATGGACGCAGGTGACCAGACAGTACGGATACGTACTTGTCACCTGTCAGGGTCGTATCTAGACGTGTCACGGGTCCCGTATCACTCCAGCTACACCAGTACAGCCCCTCCACCAGCTTGAACAGTCCCCTGCTGAAATTCAGGGTCCATAGATTCATGTGGTTGTATCCACACCCGTACACGTCCATCCACTCGATACAATGTGGAAGGAGATTCGTCCGACCAGCCAACGTGTATCCAATCATCAACAGTCCAGTGATGGTGTTGATGGGCGTAAAGCTTTGTGTCGTGCAGTCATCAAGGGTACACGACTGGGCCTTCGCATCCGAAACCCCTTTTCGATGAGTGGTTGGCACGCCGACACTTGTCGATGGCCCAGCATTGCAATCTGCAGAAATTTGCGGGAGGGTTGCACTTCTGTCACGTTCAACGATTCTCTTCAGTCGTTGATGCTCCTGCTTTTGCAGGATGTTTTTTAGACTGCAGCGATGTCGGAGATTTGATGCTTTCCTGTATCCTGATATCGTAGGTACACCACTGAAATGGTCGTCCCGGAAAATCCCCACTTCATCGCTGCTTCGAAGTTGCTGTGTCACATCGCTGGTGCGCCGACTATAACACCACGTTCAGACTCACTTAAATGTTGATAAGCTGCCATCGTAGCAGCAGTAACCCATCTGTGTAGATGAACTACATTTCGTATAGGAATCTGTAGATATCATTTTTATCAAATGAAGGAAATAAAGACACATCCCTACATCTCAAACGCAGCTTTCGAGCAGGGCATGTTCTGTTTTCAGATGAAAGGCAGTCGACGGCAGAGTTAATGGTGGCAGGCAGGCGGTACTCGTTATGCTGCTGATGAAGACCAGGAGATAAGCGTATTACTGCATGACGTGTATGAATCTGTAATGAGTGTGTGAGATAGTGGCATTTAATTTGTAAAAAATTAGTCATGTAATTACCTACCAGGTCACAGAAAGTGGTTTTCAGTTATCCACATGTTAAAGACAACGTAGGTGTAGTTTATCTTCTCTTCGCAGAATAGTAGTAGCGAGGTCTCTAGAGTTGTGGTACCCGTTGTGGATGTCCTGCAATGTAAGTCGGTGGGTGAACACACGGCATGGGTTATCGACCATCTGAGTGCAGACCTAAGTGAACGAGACACGATGAGTGTGGAATTACTTGTAGAAGCACAGGCTGCTCCTGCAGGGGGACCGGAGGTGGAAATTAAATTTTGACCTTTCGCTTGTAAGGAAAAATTCGAAAGAAAATGTTCGGCCTAAAATGAGAGGAAGTGCTGATGACGTTCGGTCGCATCACCGTATATGGAATCACTCCCGTCTCCGTTAAGTATTCAGTTTCCCCTGAAATTATTCCAGCGTTTGCTCTGAACAAGGTACATCCCCTGAATATCTGCAAAAGTAGCACAGCGCACTTCCATAAAAGCGTAGAGTTGTTTTAAAAGCTTCACGGTTTTATGGCCATTGTCATTCAGCTGCACCCGCAGTACAACTGATTGAGGAGAAAGTGTGTCTCTGACTCTAAATTAAGTGGTTTATAGGTCGTTGCTCTGTTTGACTAGGGCAAGAACCTATTCTCTAGCACTAATATTTTGAGTACTATTCCACGGGAACGGTGACTATGGAACGATCGTTCAATACCCTACGAACAGCAAAGACTTGGCTCAGAACCGAATCGAGACAGACGAGGGAGACTGACTGCGTTGTTCCCGCTGAGCGAACACCGAAACTGCGTGAAAGAATACGGCGAAATTTAAAAAAAGGAAGTATCAGAAACATCTGAGTCCAATCCAAGAACTTAAATTATTGTGTTGTTACGCGAGTGCATTCTTATGTTTAAAATGTTTATTGAAAGCAGTTTGTCGCCAGTTTTCTGTTTTCTCTATCAAGAAATGATGCCTGGTTTGCCTACTCCCAGTTCTTTGCGAATAGTATGACCTGCCCCCTCCCGCCACAATTGCTCTAGTTTATGTCGTGGGTACGCCCTTCGATTTCGCATTCATGGGGACGAATCGTGAGGATAAAGAGTCGCATGCATAAAAAGAGATCATTAACCAGAAAAGATTCTCTCAGAAAGTTCTCAGTTTCGTATGAATCAAAAATTGGAAGCGTATTCTCCGACGAGAGGGTTTCCATCCCACTGCCTCCCCACCTCCCTGAGAAGGTTCTCTGTCTGTGTCGTCTGCCGTGTCACGCACAGAACGCACGCGTAACGTCAGACTTCATTCAGCTCGCTCAAACAGGCAAACTGTTCAGTGTACAAAGATGGAACTGGCGTCAGTGTGTTCTGTTAAGAGTTGCACTATGTTTAGATTTCACTTTTATGTGAGGCAACAAATAGTTAAGACGATTAAAGACAATTTAGAAAAATGCATTTTCTGCGATCGTATTGAATTTACGACATGTGGGAACCATTCCTGTTACTGAAGTTAGGTCAACACATTATGTGAATGAAATCTTAAAATCACATCATTTTTCATCTACTCCAAACCGGGACTGTGGCAGAGTTTTCTAAGACGAGATAATTTTGTTTAAATACGACGCAGAATGGTCTGCTCGCGTGTCAAGGACGTAAGCGATCGCCCGTGGGGTTCGTTACGAGAAGCACATCGCTACGTTTGTAATCAGCCACCTGTTAATTTTTCTGATTGGCCTATATTCCTAACGTAACAAACTGTAAGATTTACGGTGTGAGAAGAGATGATGCTGAATATCCGGAAATGTCAGTTGCACACTTGTTCTGTGTATACCAAAGTTTTCTCGTACATCAGTGTGAAAACTTGAGTCTGCTAAATAGCAACAAAAACATTTTCATTTTCACTTCGTTTGAAAGGTCGCTCATCTCTTCTTTCATGATTTTTTGGAAGGAAATTCGCCATGCAAATAATGTTTTTATTGTAAAACTCGTAGAAGTTTCTACCGTTTCTCTCTTCTGTATTTCTTCGGGTACGTATACCTTCTTGCCTTCCAGGCAATATAAACTTTGCCTTTACTACCAAAAAGTCTGTAAAAGCTAACGTCAACAGAACTTACGCAGCTCGATGTATGCTACAGAGCACACTTCAAGAAACGGATAATGTTCTCGGTTCGTGATCGCTCCTCTAGTTTTATTCGTACGAAATCGGAGGATGTTGGTTGTTTTTAGCGACTTCTTCCACTCATTTACTCAAGCTGAGAAATTTCTCGGGTGAAGTATATTCTCCGACTCGCTTTATTCGTGCGAACCTGGGAATGTTCTCCGCAATTTCTAGTATAAAGTACATTCTCAGTTTTATTCATACGATCGAAGGTCGCGATTCTGTAAGTTGCACCAAACCATGATGACGCACACTTAGAGAGGTAATTCGGCTCAGAAAGTTTTCGCTCTGGTCGGCGGCAAGTACTGGGCGTCCAGCAGGTTGTTTCAGAAACTGTTACATTATTCACTCTAAAGCTGCACATCGAAATGTACAAGTGTGTCCCAAACAGAGCAATACTACTTGTGACGAACGTTTACCCCACAGGAAGCAATGTACTGTTTTTCTCCGACGTTAATACCACATACCTGTCAATTTCTGCGGGTTTTCAGCAGAATCGGGTCGGGCCAAACTGGGTTACCAATCGCCAGAAACGTTGTATCAGATAGTGTTTCCGCGTTTATTTCTGTTTCCTTTCTCTTTAATCTTCTCTCCTCCCACTTTGGGATTCCGAGATCAACCCCTTTTCCTCTTCCATTTTCCTCAGCAGCGACGTCTCTGCAACAGTGCCGCCCTCACTCCAGCCTGGAGAGCTGAAGTCGGCGTCTGAACGAGATCTCTGTCACTGCTGGAGTTTAGCGCGGAACGTGACTAAGTTCTGGCAAGATTAGCACGAATTATCCACAACTGATCTACTGTTTTTTTTTTAACTATTTCCCAAGACAATTTCCAATTAATTTTCATGGTTACTGCGAACCCATGTGGTAATTAAAGTAATTTAAAGAGAAAGCGTGTAATCCATTAGGAGTTGTGGATAATAAGAAACCCAACAGCATATTGAATTCCAGGGCGCCACGAACTCATTTTCAACCAGATGTCTGGATACTTTTGATCAAATAGTATAAGTAAAGTCACCATCGATATTTATTGAAACGGATGTCCCAGCGTGCAGAAAGTGCTAAATCGTCCAAATCTATGACAGATGGGTAGCAAATATGTTTTCTATTCATTAAACAATCGAGCCACAGAATGAACATCAGTGAAGTGGTTAATTTATAGGACGTTTTACGGACAAACCTATGTCACCCCAAGAATACATGACAGCTGTGGCAATGTGTGTCGACAACAGAAAATAAATTCTGTGCATGTGAATCCTCACTCTATGGTCAAAGCGGAGGGTGAAATCGAGCACTAGAACATGTGCATTGTTTTTTTTCTGTTTATGTATCATTAAATGAGGCGTCCCTATCCTCCTTGCGCCAATGAAATTCGCATCCTTAACACCAGTGCAGTACTGCCACGTTATCTTGGCTCCCCATCTCCCTAGAACTGAATTATAGACGCTGTGCGAATTCGAGCTACCGGTATGTTGACTCATGTCGCTGTCAACTTTGGCATTCAGGCCATAGGCCTGACACTGTGGTGATCTGCCACATATTGGCTACAACGTAAAGTATTTTAATGGCAAAATTTCGCAAATTCTGTACCATAGTATGTATAACACATGGACATTGTTCTCATTTAAACCAGTAAAGATATGGGTATTTCTTTCAGCATGATGTCATATTTTTGTGCTACAAACATACTGTTTACACCTTGTGGTCACAAATAACACTGCCCTTCCACAGATGCATTTATAAATGTATCCACAGATAATATAGTTCTTCCAAAGATGTATGATTTTATGTACCTATGATCTTCCCATGAACATAGAATGTCGCCAAATCTTTAGTTCAGATAGATTCCGCTCGTATGTGCTGTGTATTAGGGACAGGCGTTTTGCAGACACCATAACAACTTGCATTTGATACCTGGAATAAGTTGTTCTCTCAGCTTTGACGAGCAAAATGAGCAGACATCACGTCGCAGCACCGTCACGTCAGCGTGTATTCACACTGTCTGTCACGTCATGTAACGTCAATTTGCTTAGTCTGTGCCAGAGTACAGTATTGCAAATGAGGAACTAAGGTTATTAATGGCCAAAGCAAACCTCATAACTTGTGTTCTCTATCAGTTTTGTTTGTTAAAGTGCTGATACATGAAACGTTTTCAAACAGCGACATTTCTACATTACGGGTAAGTGGGCGTCTCTTCTGTTATTGCCAAACCTAAATAATTTTTCGCTTTCAGATATCTCACATTGCTAGTGTGAGAACATTCAGTGCAAAAAAACCTCCAAGTCAGCATCGAACATTTACAATTTGCCACGAAATCAAAGCACAATAATAAAATGAAGATTAATAAGTTACAAAAGCACAATATCCACTATCTATACAACGAGTAAGCGCGGCAAAATTGGTTGACTTACGATGATAGCAGACGATAATACCGTCGACACTTCCTTCCCGGTAAACCGTGACCTGCCGTGACGTGACGTGACGTGACGTGACGTGATGGTCTGTTGACGACTTGTCTGAATGCCGCCATTTGAAATGCATTGTGGAACGTTTTGACATGACGAGACTTGACGGCCATTGTGAACTGGTCTTAAAAAGAGTCATCCCGAGATCATGTGACAATTTCACCTTAATGCTAGCAGCATGCACAGCACGCAATGCTCACTGCAGAGATTTTTCTACTCAATGGCTTTGCCCGACGTCATATCTGAGTCACAGACCTACTTAGAGGCGACATCTGAGGGCAATGAGGTTCACTCCTAAACCAAAGACTGTATCACAAAAAGGAAAGATAATAAACATACATACAATAAAATTCGATTGCAGCTCAAGCGATAAATTACGTAGCTACAAACTATATCGCAAATAAATTGAGGTAACAAAAAGGAAAGTAACAACATAAAAAACCATGCATGCATGAAATAAATTATTATCACAGTTCACGCGTTCAAGTGAAAGAATCATGCATGTCCTTTAAAGTCCACTACAATATCACTCGTAGTAAACTCGTAATCTACATCTACATGGACAGTTTGCAAATCACACTTACGTGCTTGGCAAAGTGTTCATCGAACAATTTTCACCTAAATCCCCTATTATTCCAATCTGAAACAGAACGCGGAAGAAACAAACACATATATCATTCCGAGCGAGCCCTGATGTCTTTATTTTATGATGCTGATCGTTAACCCCTGTGAACGTTGGCGTCAACAAAATGCTTTCGCATTCGGAGGAGAAAGTTGGTGATCGGAATTTCGTGGTAAGGTTTTGCCACAAAGTAACATGCCTTTGTTTTAAATATGTCCGCCCCAAATTCTGTATCATGTCAGTGACACTCCCTCCCCTATTTCTCGATAATACAAAATGTGCTGCTCTTCCCTGAACATTCTCAATGAAGTCCGTTAATTCTACCTGGTAATGATCCCACACTGCACAGCTGTATGCTAGAAGAGGGCGGACAACCGTAGTGTAGGCAGTCTCTCTAGTAGATCTGTTGCATCTTCAGCCAATAAAACGCAGTCTTTGGTTCTCCTCCCCCACAATATTTCCTATGAGTTCTTTCCAGTTTATGTTGTTCGTAACGGTGATTCCTAGGTATTTAGTTCAATTTCCGGCCTTTACATTTCACTGATTTATCGTCTAAACGAAGCCTAACCGATTCCGTTTAGCACTCGTGTGGATGACCTCACACTTTTCATTATTTAGCGTCAACTGCCAATTAATACGAAATGTAAACTCTATGACAGAAAATCATGAATCAAGTCACAGTCCAGCCTGTGACAACATTCCATAAGCACACAATTAGACTACAAGCCACTTGTGACGTACAGTGTCAGATTGTAACAACAAGGACGCTGTACTATTGTAAACATAAGTTATTTTCTTTTCGTCTGATTTTTCGATAAACTTGTGTAATTGATGTTCTGATTTCATTTCTTTTTTGTTTCATGTCGTTATGTTAAGAAAACTGTAAATAAGTTTCAAGGTGAATATTAATGTTGATGTCAAATGTCAAGTAATATTGTAATAGAATTAAAATGTAACAAATGTTGAGACTGTTGTAAGATGTTTTAAATTGTAAGTGTGCGTCTGATCCATATGTAGGCAATGTGTTGGGATATGCAGAATCCAAATCCTCGGGTGAATACCCCGTCTGTCAGGGAGCGGAAAAAGGTGGATGGCAGGTGAGCACGGGAGAATGCGCGCGGGCACTGCACTGCACAACGGGCGCAGTAGTAGTTGGAGTTTGGCACTGGTTTGAGCAACACCTTCCGGAAGACATAGCTTCACTGAGCCTCGGGTATACCGTTCCAACGCCCACACAGCATGGCAAAATTCCATAGGCACTAAATGGAAAAGTATTGCGACGCCAAGAAGAATTAAAGTGCTGATACGTCAAGAGCCCACCGAGCGAGGTGGCGCAGTGGTTAGACACTGGACTCGCATTCGGGAGGACGACGGTTCAATCCCTCGTCCGGCCATCCTGATTTAGGTATTCCGTGATTTCCCTAAATCACTCCAGGCAAATGCCGGGATGGTTCCTTTGAAAGGGCACGGCCGACTTCCTTCTCCCTCTTTGCCTAATCCAATGAGACTGATGACCTTGCTGTCTGGCGTCCTTCCCCAAACAACCCAACCCCAACCGTCAAGAGCCATAGCTGTGGTTGTATGTGTGCTCTGTGCCTCGCCATCTCGCCGCCCGCCAACCGCCGCATCGATACTAGCAGGTTGAAACTTTTAGTACTGTATTCGTATGGATCAGAGAGTGAACTGTGCAATAATAACCTGAAATTTACCAGAACTTTCCCATAATTTAATTATCCTCACAACTAACCTAGACAGGGTCCTTTCCAAATGTGTTGCAATCCCAGTGTCCCAAAATGAAAATTAAAATTTGTGTTAATAATAATTATTTGCAGAACTAGCTATGTTAGAATGGTGTTTAAAGAAATGTTTTGTCAATGAACCAGTAAATGAATAACGAATGTCTAACAAAGTTGAAAGATAACTTTAATATTGATATAGTAATGAAGTTTATTATTTCGAGGCAGATATAAAGGTATTTAAATGAGCAGTAAATAAGATGAAAGGAGTAGTAACTTATATACTCGAAATCTTGAATGCATAATAAATTCAGTAATCATT
Source organism: Schistocerca serialis cubense (assembly GCF_023864345.2). Taxonomy (NCBI): domain Eukaryota; kingdom Metazoa; phylum Arthropoda; class Insecta; order Orthoptera; family Acrididae; genus Schistocerca; species Schistocerca serialis. The sequence goes on from NC_064648.1 coordinate 108,711,810, forward strand.
TCTTTTAATACAGCGATCATAACAGTTTCAAGGCCTCACCCCCTTTTTATTAATTTGAATTCTGAAGTGTTCTAAATTGGTTTGACCAGCAAAAGTTAAAATCAATATAAAAGTCAAAATTTATCAGTGTGATATCTTTATCAAAACTGACATTTTGTGTGTGTCACGAAAGTGCTATTTGTAGGGTAACCTATGCCCGATTTAAAATCAGATTAATAGACAGTATACAGTTTTGTAGTATACATTATAGTGAAGTGTTATGTATTCATGGTTTTTCCATATCAGTACAGAACGTGAAACTATCAGTTCAATAGATTTTTTGGTTCTAAAATTCTACTACACTCCTGGAAATTGAAATAAGAACACCGTGAATTCATTGTCCCAGGAAGGGGAAACTTTATTGACACATTCCTGGGGTCAGATACATCACATGATCACACTGACAGAACCACAGGCACATAGACACAGGCAACAGAGCATGCACAATGTCGGCACTAGTACAGTGTATATCCACCTTTCGCAGCAATGCAGGCTGCTATTCTCCCATGGAGACGATCGTAGAGATGCTGGATGTAGTCCTGTGGAACGGCTTGTCATGCCATTTCCACCTGGCGCCTCAGTTGGGCCAGCGTTCGTGCTGGACGTGCAGACCGCGTGAGACGACGCTTCATCCAGTCCCAAACATGCTCAATGGGGGACAGATCCGGAGATCTTGCTGGCCAGGGTAGTTGACTTACACCTTCTAGAGCACGTTGGGTGGCACGGGATACATGCGGACGTGCATTGTCCTGTTGGAACAGCAAGTTCCCTTGCCGGTCTAGGAATGGTAGAACGATGGGTTCGATGACGGTTTGGATGTACCGTGCACTATTCAGTGTCCCCTCGACGATCACCAGTGGTGTACGGCCAGTGTAGGAGATCGCTCCCCACACCATGATGCCGGGTGTTGGCCCTGTGTGCCTCGGTCGTATGCAGTCCTGATTGTGGCGCTCACCTGCACGGCGCCAAACACGCATACGACCATCATTGGCACGAAGGCGTCCCTCCATTCACGCCTGTCGCGACACCACTGGAGGCAGGCTGCACGATGTTGGGGCGTGAGCGGAAGACGGCCTAACGGTGTGCGGGACCGTAGCCCAGCTTCATGGAGACGGTTGCGAATGGTCCTCGCCGATACCCCAGGAGCAACAGTGTCCCTAATTTGCTGGGAAGTGGCGGTGCGGTCCCCTACGGCACTGCGTAGGATCCTACGGTCTTGGCGTGCATCCGTGCGTCGCTGCGGTCCGGTCCCAGGTCGACGGGCACGTGCACCTTCCGCCGAACACTGGCGACAACATCGATGTACTGTGGAGACCTCACGCCCCACGTGTTGAGCAATTCGGCGGTACGTCCACCCGGCCTCCCGCATGCCTACTATACACCCTCGCTCAAAGTCCGTCAACTGCACATACGGTTCACGTCCACGCTGTCGCGGCATGCTACCAGTGTTAAAGACTGCGATGGAGCTCCGTATGCCACGGCAAACTGGCTGACACTGACGGCGGCGGTGCACAAATGCTGCGCAGCTAGCGCCATTCGACGGCCAACACCGCGGTTCCTGGTGTGTCCGCTGTGCCGTGCGTGTGATCATTGCTTGTACAGCCCTCTCGCAGTGTCCGGAGCAAGTATGGTGGGTCTGACACACCGGTGTCAATGTGTTCTTTTTCCCATTTCCAGGAGTGTATATTATGCAGTGTTACAACTTGTTGTTTTGCATGAATATATACCAACTTGTACAGGGAAGAAACTCAGCTAATGCCTAATTAGGCTGGCGACCGTATTATTATCACATTAGCAGCATCTCCTGGGTTGCTTTTGGTCCATCCTGACGTGTAATTGCGTTTCAAACTTGCTTGACGGATCATTGTTATTACAGAGTGGGTGTAAGTCTGATTTGCCACCATTCAGGTATATGCGGTCGATATCTATACAAGAATCCTTTCTCATAAAGTGAGCTCCGCTCACTTACCATAGCACAGGCTTTATCGAGTACTGTGTCACGCGAACATTACAAGTGGCTTCCCACTGACAGGAGATCCAGTTGTTGTCGGTCACAAATTAATGTGAATACCGAAGATGTTCAGTGGCATGAATTGCAATAATATTCAGTGAAGTAAATAGCAGTGAACGTCAAGTACGGTAGTGAGGTGTAATTTGCGTTCAGTGTGGACAAGAACGTAGAAACAGTAGATGTGCCGAGGGTAATGGAAGATGCGGCTGGCAATGACAGGAGTTCACGCGGCCAGATAACAGATGGTGTTAGCGGTAGACATTTGGCGTACATACAATACCACGAACATGTTAACGAACAGATTGAAATGTCGAGATCGCCTCGAAAACAGCAAGGAATAAAACAGGAAGTAAAGGATGACTTTGTAGATGATAGTGGGTATGTGAACGAATCCACTGACATGTTTGATTCACCACAGATAAAGAAAGAACAGAAAGAAAATTTTGAAGTAGGATCGGAACGCGCAGATTCCGTAGAACAAGACAGTGTGAAAATTTTAAGCATGAACGACTTATTTGAACGATTAACCAAACAAATTGCAGGACAAAGTGATCAGCTTCAAAAACAAGTCAGTAATCAGGTTAGTCAGCTTAAAACACACGTTGACGAGCAGCTTAAAACTCAAAGTAATCAGTTCAGAACACAGAATGATCAGCTTAAAACACACGTTGACGAGCAGCTTAAAACACAAGTTGGGCAGCTTAAAGCACAGGTCGAAGAACAAGGAATTAAAATTAGTAAACGAATTGAACAGGTAGAACAAAAAATGGGTAATTTAAGTTCTGCAGTAAATACTATGAAGTCTGAAATTGACACAATTAATAAAAATATGAATACTATGCACGGGGAAATTGACGACATTAACAGTAGGTTTGATGTTGAAATTCTCAACATCCCAGAGAAAGTAGAGCCTCTAGTTGAAACAAAAGTAGACGAAAAAGTTTTCGGTCTTAAAACTGAGATCGTAAACGAATGCCAACATGGAATCTCACAGTTGAAAAAGGCAGTTTCAGATACTGAAAGAAATTTAGGCGAAAAAATTACTGGATGTGTACTAAAGTGTGAACAAAATACATCGAAAATTCAAGGCAACATTTTCGATCTTGAGAGTAAAATTAAAGATAGACCTGGTGTTGTCTGTAATGGCACACCACTTACGAAGCTGTTGGAAGGTGAGAAACGCTTCGATTCCGCCAAAAAACATAACGGATGACATTGTTGGATTTCATCAAAAATTGCGAGAGGATGTTTCCTAAACAATTGTCTGGTCAGGAGAAGATAAACGTAGTAATTAGCGCCTTAGCAGGTGACGCTAAGCGCTGGGGAATTAACTTGAATACAGAACCAATGACGTTGGCAGAGTTTAAACAAAAGTTTACGGAAGAATACTGGTCTGAACAAAAACAGAATCATTTGTGGCGCGAGTTTATCATGGCCAAACTTCATGACAACAGGGACAGGAATTCTTTGAAAGGTTTCCGTGAATACTGGTACCCAAAGTTGATACACTTAAGAGGGAGAAGATCCGATTCTGAAATCGTATGGGAGCTATACAGGGTGTTACAAAAAGGTATGGCCAAACTTTCAGGACACATTCCTCACACACAAATAAAGAAAAGATGTTATGTGGGCATGTGTCCGGAAACGCTTAATTTCCATGTTAGAGCTCATTTTAGTTTCGTTCTTCCACCTACGCTCAATGGAGCACGTTATCATGATTTCATATGGGATGCTCTACCTGTGCTGCTAGAACATGTGCCTTTACGACACAACATGTGGTTCATGCACGATGGAGCTCCTGCACATTTCAGTCGAAGTGTTCGTACGCTTCTCAACAACAGATTCGGTGACCGACGGATTGGTAGAGGCGGACCAATTCCGTGGCCTCCACGCTCTTCTGACCTCAACCCTCTTGACTTTCATTTATGGGGGCATTAGAATGCTCTTGTCTACCCAGCCCCCGTACCAAATGTAGAGACTCTTCGTGCTCGTATTGTGGACGGCTGTGATACAATACGCCATTCTCCAGGGCTGCATCAGCGCATCAGGGATTCCATGCGATGGAGGGTGGATGCATGTCTCCTCGGTAACGAAGGACATTTTGAACATTTCCTGTAACAAAGTGTTTGAAGTCACGCTGGTACGTTCTGTTGCTGTGTGTTTCCATTCCATGATTAATGTGATTTGAAGAGAAGTAATAAAATGAACTCTAACATGGAAAGTAAGCGTTTCCAGACACATGTTCACATAACATATTTTCATTCTTTGTGTGTGAGGAATGTTTCCTGAAAGTTTGGCCGTACCTTTTTGTAACACCCTGTATAAAAAGCTTCCAGAAGATTCGAAGAGATATGTGGGAAGCAATCATCGCAGCTTCCAAGCACTTCTCGAAAGGGTCAAAGACGAAGACCACTGGCGCGGAAGTCGTGCCAATTATCAGAATTTTAGTAGCAGGAATAACTGCATTAATGACAAGAGGAACGACGGCGATGGTTATCGCGTCAACATGATACAGAGAGGTAGAGGCAGGGGAAGAGGGAGTTATCCAGTTCGCGGTGGAGGGTACACCGCGCAGAATAGTAATGACGCAGGAAACTGATTTCCGCGAATGTTGCGGGCCAGACGGAAGCGGACAGAACATACTGGCCCCGATTTAAGAAACATTACCGGACTGACAGTAAAATTATGAGACAGGTTAGGGACAGGCGTGGAACGACGCAGCATGTTGTTGCGAAACAAGCGTCAGGTGCGTGCGCAGATGATTCATCTTCGCCCCGCAGTGCGCTACATGTTAACAGGCGAGTGGAGCATCAGAGACCAACGGCCCAGCCTAGCAGAACAGGTGTTCGAAGAGTAGCCGCGGGCAAGGCGGCAGAATTAGGTACAAACATTGCCGTAAGAGCTGGTGAATACATTACGAGTGGTAATTCCGTGGCGACGGAAATAGTGGATGGAACAGTGGATACACAGAGAGGTGCGGTTAGCAGTGTTAGCAATGAAGTAAATGGCGAGAATGAATTAGCAGAAGTAACTGATTGGCGTGTGCAGATCGAAGATCTGTACAAGGGCCTCAAGCAATGTGAGTGGGAGGATTTTAAGAAGGAGTATGAGACAAGGAGGGTAATTAGTGAAAAAGGAGATAGTAGGGACGTCGATAAGGTGACGTGGCCCAAATTTAAAGAGGAAAGCGTAAATAGCGTCGTGGAAAGCACACATGCTGCCGATAGGACAATGGCTAAAGATAGGAAGGAATTGGAGGATAAAATCCTAAGCATTGACAAGGAAGTAACTTCTGTTAACGATCCGCCAACAGTACAAGCTGTTACCGAAAGGCACCATGGGGAAGGGGCAGGTAATTACCTAAGAATAATTGAAGTCCACGAGGATTACACTAAATATGAAGTAACAGTGGATGTGAGTAAAGTTGATAATGAGGCCGTTTTGCCAAAAGAGGATATTGAGTTAAAATCAAAGTCTGACGAAGATGCAGAGGAAGAACTTAGTGCCTGTCTCAGAAAAGCTTTTATGTTAGAACCTGAAAGCGATCCAGAATGGTCGGATTCGGACGATAGTTCAGATGACGAGTATTTCGGTACTAGTGAAAGTAATGGGAATACAGCCAACTGCGATATTGTATCTACTGTTGACGAAGTTTCAAAACAAAACCCAGATGTTGAGACTGAACACAGAAAAAAGGGGCCACGGGACGACTCAGTGTCAATTTTGCAAAGAGTTCAAGTAAGCAAAGACTTTGAACTTCAGAAACCTAGAAAGCCAGCAGATATAAATGGTTCACAGGTCAGGAACGTATCTTGGGACGATGTCACAGTCGACCAAGGTGCGTTGTGGAAAAAACAGGAAGGGGGATGATTTAGAGTCTGGGGCAGGTTTATATCCTACTTTGAGAATGTCATGAACACCTTATATCATGAAACTACTGGGTTCCCACCGGAAGAAATTTTGTTAGGCAGCAGAAGTAAAAGTTTAATTGAGGAAAAACTAGAGTTTCCACCTTTTACAAGCTTGGGATTGAGTAAAAAGAAAGAATTAGTCAGAAAAAGGGTAAAGCAAAAGGCTGAATCTATATCTAAAAGACATGATAAAAACCTGAAAGTTTCAGAATTTAAAATTGGAGATTATGTTCTTTTAAAAACCCACGAAAAATCTAGTGAACTGAAACATGAAATTTCCATAATTTAAATATATTTATAATGGACTGTATATAAAACAGAACATTCCAAACAATAATGCTTACTACCTGATCTACCCAAAATCCAAGAGACCTTTAGGTGTAAGAAATGTTGTGGACCTGAAACTGTATGTTCCTAGGAGTGAGTGACCTAAGTACAATCAGAAAGCAATTTGCAGTAAATGTGCTGTATCTTATGCTGAAACTATTTTATTCTAAATGTAACAAATCTTTGTAAATGTATGTATACTAATGTCAGTGTGCTAATGTACTTATGTAAGTTTCAGATTACCAAATGTACTATAAATGTAAAGATGTATGGAGAAAAGGGCTGAAAAGAAAGGCTAAATGCTGCAAGCCAAATAAAAGATGGGACTGCCAAAAATCAAAGAGGGCAGATAAATAGTCAAAGGAGAATTGTAAGTGTGGTACAGGTGATGTGATAAAATGATGTGAAATAAACTGCCCAAATCTGAATAATAGGCAGCAAATATATGTAGTAATTTTTCTAAATAGTATTGTGTGTTTATTAGTAAATAAGGAGATGGACTGCCATTCAATGCAAACAGCAACTAATTGTCTTATAGCGTATATAGGTATTTGTATATGCTTTGTAGTTAAGTGTTTGTGTTTCAGATTTTGAATTTATTTCTCTGAGAAATTTAATAATAAGTAATTTGCTATTTAAATCATGTTGTGATAGGAGGTTGGACTGTGCCAAAGGCACTTAAGTAAATGATAGGTAAATGCTCTCGATATATTAAAAAGTATAGACCTATATGATGTGAGTGAAAGGAAGTTTTGTGATATAACATTTTATGATGGCACATACACGCAAAGATTCAGAACCCCTGTATAAATATAAAGTTCAGTGTTCCCATCAAATTTGCACTTAGTGAAATTTACTGGAAACAGGGGCATGTGTAACAACAACGACACTGTACTATTGTACATATAAGTAAATTTTTTTTCCATCTGATTTTTCGATAAATTAGTGTAATTGATGTTCTGATGTCATTTCTTTTTTGTTTCATGCCGTTGTGTTAAGAAAACTGTAAACAATTTTCAATGTGAATATTAATGTTTATGTCAAATGTCAAGCAATATTGTAATAGAATTAAACTATAACAAATGTTTAAACTGTTGTAAGATGTTTAAAATTGTAACTGTGCGCCTGGTCCATACGTAGGCAATGTGTTAGAATATGTAGAATGCAAAACCTCGGGTGGATACCCTGTCTGTAAGGGAGCGGTAAAAGGTGGATGGCAGGCGAGCGCGGGAAAATGCACGCGGGCACTGTACGGCACAACGGGCTCAGCAGTAGTAGTTGGAGTTTGGCATTGGTCTGAGCAACACCTTCTGGAGCGAGGAGGCTCTCCTGGAAGACGTAGCTTCACTGAGCCTCGGGAATGCCGTTCCAAGGCCCACACAGCATGGCAAAATTCCGTAGGCACTAAATGGAAAAGTATTGCGACGCCAAGAAGAATTAAAGTGCCGATACGTCAAGAGCCATAGCTGTGGTTGTATGTGTGCTCTGTGCCTCGCCATCTCGCCGCCTGCCGACCGCCGCATCGATACAAGCAGGTTGAAACTTTTAGTACTGTATGCGTATGGACCAGAGAGTGGACTATTCAATAACAGCTTAAATTTTACCAGAAATTTCCTATCATTTAATTATCCTCACAACTAACCTAGATAGGGTCGTTTCCAAATGTTGTGCAATCCGAGTGTCCCGAAATTAAAAATTAAATTTTTAGTTAATAATAATTACTTGCAGACCTAGCTATGTTACAATGGTGTTTAAAGAACTGATTTGTTAATGAACCAGTAAATGAATAACGAAGGTCTAACGAAGTTGAAACATAACTTTAATATTGATATAGTAATGAAGTTTAATTATTTCGAGGCAGATATAAAGGTATTTAAATGAGAAGTAAGTAAGATAAAAAGAGTAGTAACTCATATATTGGAAATCTTGAACGCATAATTTCTGTAATCAATTTTTTAATACAGTTATCATAACAGTTTCAGGGTTCCCCCCCTCCTTTTTTTTATTCATTAGAATTCTGAAGTGTTCTAAATTGATTTGACCAGCAAAAGTTAAAGTCAATATAAAAGCCAAAATTTATCAGTGTTTTATCTTTATCAAAATTGACATTGTGTGTGTGATTCGAAAGTGCTATTTCTAGGGTAACCTATGCCCGATTTTAATCTGATCAATAGATAGTACGAAGTTTTGCAGTATACATTATAGTGTAGCGTTATGTATTTATGGTTTTTCCATATCAGTACAGAACGTGAAACTATCAGTTCAATAGATTTTCTGGTTCTAAAATTCTACTATATTATGCAGTGATACTACGTGTTGTTTTGCATGAATATACACCAACTTGTACAGGGAAGAAACTCAGTTAATGCCTAATTAGCCTGGCGACCGTATTATTATCAAATTGGTAGCATCTTCAGTGTTACTTTCGTTCCATGCTGACGTGTAATTGCATTTTGAACTTACTTGACGGACATTGTTATTACAGAGTGGGTGTAAGTCTGATTTGCCACCATTCAGGTACACGCGGTCGATATCTATACGAAAATCCTTTCTCATAAGGTGAAGCCCGTTCACTTACCATAGTACAGGCTTTAAGGGGTATTGTGTGCCCCACGCGCACGTTACAAGTGGCCGTGAACGAGACTTTTGAACATTCCGCTACTCCCAATCTCCTCTTCACCCTCCACCACATCATGACTCCACTGGCGTCTGCCAGGAATCCGTGCTCTCCACTGTTTGTTAATGTCTCCTCTTCATATTACACAAAGACTGATAGGTTCTCTTCGTCAAGGACAGCTGTATTGCAGACGCCATGCGTGTAAAAATTATCTATCACGGGACATCGACGTTTGTTGACACCAGCAAAGCCGATTAATGCTTAACATACAACCACACGGCTGGAGAAAAACGGATTCCGAAATTTTCCTCACCTGAATGTTGTGTTCCGTGTTGTCCTCGTCTGTGTCGTACCGTTCACCTTGACTGATGAGTAAAAAAAATGGAAACTTGGAGCAGGTATTAGATACCTACATGGAGGACTTCAGGCAAAATTCACCACACTTCAGTCAAAACTGTAAATAAATAGAACAAATGAGGGCAACTGGGCTAAGTTGTGTTTCATTGACGGTGCATTGGGAACTGACCAATGGTGCATTGTCTCTCGTTTCACTAGTACCGATGCTGTAGCGGCTCATATGTTGCCCCATAATAATGTGACAGACGCTTTTGTCACGACATTTACACATTTACTACTTCGGTCGAGGACTTTTTGTAATCACGAAAGATATTTTACATCTTACATAGTAACACCATGGTTAAACGTCTACTTAACTTTAAAGTTGTACGTTGCTACCAACGCATTCCGTCATTTTGCCGTTTCCAGCAGCTTCTATGGGCTCTTGAGAATTCGACTATCATTATGTCATTTGCTATGACATACTTACGTTAATTAAGTGGTGACTAATTTCTTGACTCATTTTTCATTTACTTTGATCTTTTAAGACATCTTCACACATTAAACATGGACTTGTGATTTTCTTCGTTTCTAAAGAAGTACTATCTGGTACGTCGGCTAAGTATGATAAAAGTGTATGTAATGTTTTAATTTTTTCTTGTTCTCATCCTGAAGACTGGCTAGTCCAGAGACTGTGTTCATGAGTACATTTTCTGTGAATATCCTTTCATTTTGAGTAAAGACGTCCCTATGTCTTAACTTACGTTCCCGCATCGCGAAAGTAGCATCAGATCCGCATAGCTAACGTGTACCGATTATGAGCACATTTAGATGTAAATCGCAAATGCAGACAGTAGTAATGTAAAAGTTGAATTTATTTTTTCGTTAACTTTCCGTCTCCTGCAACCGACACAGCTTTGTCGCTGCCTCAGCGACTGATTGTTGCTGTTAGCATGGGAGAATGTTGTCAGTTTTAACTCTCCCGTTAGTATTGGCGGTTATTTGAAGTAAATGAGAACGGTAAAGAAATTTACATGCACGAGTTCATTACCGAAATGAGAGTGAATCCATACTTGACGCGGCGACTACATTTATATAATCAACCCACAGCACAGCGTCGCGTATCGCTCCAGTTGCCAGATGCGTGTCCACTCCCACATGTGGCTCACACTGACGGTCGCTGGCCAGTCTCTCCGTTGTAACGCATCCGCACACTTCCTGTATCGCACTCCGCACATTCGTGGATGGCGTTCTGTCTCAGCTGCCTCGAGCTCTACGCTTCTGAGAAGGAGGCGATTCTGTGAGAAAATCTCCCGAAAACAATGTGTAGAAATCGTCACAATGTTTTTATCCTAGCCAATTAACATATGTGATACTTTTATTATGCTCACTTGGTTGACACGCGTTGTACGGAATAGGAACAGCTGTAATGGGTGGAACATATTTACACTCCATGGTTTTGAAGACATATACACTCCTGGAAATGGAAAAAAGAACACATTGACACCGGTGTGTCAGACCCACCATACTTGCTCCGGACACTGCGAGAGGGCTGTACAAGCAATGATCACACGCATGGCACAGCGGACACACCAGGAACCGCGGTGTTGGCCGTCGAATGGCGCTAGCTGCGCAGCATTTGTGCACCGCCGCCGTCAGTGTCAGCCAGTTTGCCGTGGCATACGGAGCTCCATCGTAGTCTTTAACACTGGTAGCATGCCGCGACAGCGTGGACGTGAACCGTATGTGCAGTTGACGGACTTTGAGCGAGGGCGTATAGTGGGCATGCGGGAGGCCGGGTGGACGTACCGCCGAATTGCTCAACACGTGGGGCGTGAGGTCTCCACAGTACATCGATGTTGTCGCCAGTGGTCGGCGGAAGGTGCACGTGCCCGTCGACCTGGGACCGGACCGCAGCGACGCGCGGATGCACGCCAAGACCGTAGGATCCTACGCAGTGCCGTAGGGGACCGCACCGCCACTTCCCAGCAAATTAGGGACACTGTTGCTCCTGGGGTATCGGCGAGGATCATTCGCAACCGTCTCCATGAAGCTGGGCTACGGTCCCGCACACCGTTAGGCCGTCTTCCGCTCACGCCCCAACATCGTGCAGCCCGCCTCCAGTGGTGTCGCGACAGGCGTGAATGGAGGGACGAATAGAGACGTGTCGTCTTCAGCGATGAGAGTCGCTTCTGCCTTGGTGCCAATGATGGTCGTATGCGTGTTTGGCGCCGTGCAGGTGAGCGCCACAATCAGGACTGCATACGACCGAGGCACACAGGGCCAACACCCGGCATCATGGTGTGGGGAGCGATCTCCTACACTGGCCGTACACCACTGGTGATCGTCAAGGGGACACTGAATAGTGCACGGTACATCCAAACCGTCATCGAACCCATCGTTCTACCATTCATAGACCGGCAAGGGAACTTGCTGTTCCAACAGGACAATACACGTCCGCATGTATGCCGTGCCACCCAACGTGCTCTAGAAGGTGTAAGTCAACTACCCTGGCCAGCAAGATCTCCGGATCTGTCCCCCATTGAGCATGTTTGGGACTGGATGAAGCGTCGTCTCACGCGGTCTGCACGTCCAGCACGAACGCTGGCCCAACTGAGGCGCCAGGTGGAAATGGCATGACAAGCCGTTCCACAGGACTACATCCAGCATCTCTACGATCGTCTCCATGGGAGAATAGCAGCCTGCATTGCTGCGAAAGGTGGATATACACTGTACTAGTGCCGACATTGTGCATGCTATGTTGCCTGTGTCTATGTGCCTGTGGTTCTGTCAGTGTGATCATGTGATGTATCTGACCCCAGGAATGTGTCAATAAAGTTTCCCCTTCCTGGGACAATGAATTCACGGTGTTCTTATTTCAATTTCCAGGAGTGTATAATGGATAGAAAAATTGCTCTGGAGTCAAGGCGAAGTCTTAATCATTTAAGTAGGTTTAGCGGATATGTTGTCTCTAGCCACTGCTTGTGAACATATAATAATCAAGTTGACAGCATCATCGTTTTTTTTTTTTTTTTTTGTGGTCTTCAGTCCTGAGACTGGTTTGATGCAGCTCTCCACGCTACTCTATCCTGTGCAAGCTTCTTCATCTTCCAGTACCTACTGCAACCTACATCCTTCTGAATCTGCTTAGTCTATTCATTTCTTGGTCTCCCTCTACGATTTTTACCCTCCACGCTGCCCTCCAATACTAAATGGGTGATCCCTTGATGCCTCAGAACATGTCCTACCAACCGATTCCTTCTTCTGGTCAAGTTGTGCCACAAACTTCTCTTCTCCCCAATCCTATTCAGTACTTCCTCATTAGTTATGTAATCTACCCATCTAATCTTCAGCATTCTTCTGTAGCACCACATTTCGAAAGCTTCTATTCTCTTCTTGTCCAAACTATTTATCATCCATGTTTCACTTCCATACATGGCTACACTCCATACAAATACTTTCAGAAACGACTTCCTGACACTTAAACCTATACTCGATGTTAACAAATTTCTGTTTTTCAGAAATGCTTTCCTTGCCATTGCCAGTCTACATTTTATATCCTCTCCACTTCGTCCATCATCAGTTATTTTGTCCCCAAATAGCAAAATTCCTTTACTACTTTAAGTGTTTCATTTCCTAATCTAATTACCTCAGCATCACCGGACTTAATTCGACTACATTCCATTATCCTTGTTTTGCTTTTGTTGATGTTCATCTTATATCCAACTTTTAAGACACTGTCCATTCCGTTCAACTGCTCTTCCAAGTCCTTTGCTGTCTCTGACAGAATTACAGTGTCATCGCCAAACCTTAAAGTTTTTATTTCTTCTCCATGGATTTTAATACCTACCCCAAATTTTTCTTTTGTTTCCTTCACTGCTTGTTCAATATACAGATTGAATAACACTGGGGTGAGGCTACAACCCTGTCTCACTCCCTTCCCAACCACTGCTTCCCTTTCATGTCCCTCGACTCTTATAACTGCCATCTGGTTTCTGTACAAATTGTAAATAGCTTTTCGCTCCCTGTATTTTACCCCTGCCACCTTCAGAATTTGAAAGAGAGTATTACAGTCAACATTGTCAAAAGCTTTCTCTCAGTCTACAAATGCTAGAAAAGTAGGTTTGCCTTTCCTCAATCTAGCTTCTAAGGTAAGTCGTAGGGTCAGTATTACTTCACGTGTTCCGATATTTCTACGGAATCCATACTGATCTTCCCCGAGGTCGGCTTCTACCAGTTTTTCCATTCGTCTGTAAAGAATTCGCGTTAGTATTTTGCAGCCGTGACTTATTAAACTGATAGTTCGGTAATTTTCACATCTGTCAACACCTGCTTTCTTTGGGATTGGAATTATTATATTCTTCTTGAAGTCTGAGGGTATTTCACCTGTCTCATACATCTTCCTCACCAGATGGTAGAGTTTTGTCAGGACTGGCTCTCCCAAGGCTGTCAGTAGTTCTAATGGAGTGTTGTCTACTCCCGGAGCTTTGTTTCGACTCAGGTCTTTCATTACTCTGTCAAACTCTTCACGCAGTATCATATCTCCCATTTCATCTTCACCTACATCCTCTTCCATTTCCATAATATTGTCATCAAGTGCATCGCCCTTGTATGGACCCTCTATATACTCCTTCCACCTTTCTTCTTTCCCTTCTTTGCTTAGAACTGGGTTTCCATCTGAGCTCTTGATATTCATACGAGTGGTTCTCTTTTCTCCAAAGGTCTCTCTAATTTTCCTGTAGGCAGTATCTATCTTACCCCTAGTGAGACAAGCCTCTACATTCTTACATTTGTCCTCTAGCCATCCTTGCTTAGCCATTTTGCACTTTGTGTCGATCTCATTTTTGAGACGTTTGTATTCATTTTTGCCTGCTTCATTCATTGCATTTTTATATTTTCTCCTTTCATCAATTAAATTCAATATTTCCTCTGTTACCCAAGGATTTCTACTAGCCCTCGTCTTTTTACCTACTTGATCCTCTGCTGCCTTCACTACTTCATCCCTCAAAGCTACCCATTCTTCTTCTACTGTATTTCTTTCCCCCAGTCCTACCATTTGTTCCCTTACGCTCTCCCTGAAACCCTGTACAACCTCTGGTTTAGTCAGTTTATCCAGGTCCCATCTCCTTAAATTCCCACCTGTTTGCAGTTTCTTCAGTTTTAATCTACAGTTCATAACCAATAGATTGTGGTCAGAGTCCACATCTGCCCCTGCAAATGTCTTACAATTTAAAACCTGGTTCCTAAATCTCTGTCTTACCATTATATAATCTATCTGAAACCTGTCAGTATCTCCAGGCTTCTTCCATGTATACAATCTTCTTTTATGATTCTTGAACCAAGTGTTAGCTATGATTAAGTTGTGCTCTGTGCAAAATTCTACTAGGCGTCTTCCTCTTTCGTTTCTTAACCCCAATCCATATTCACCTACTACGTTTCCTTCTCTCCCTTTTTCTACTGACGAATTCCAGTCACCCATGACTATTAAATTTTCGTCTCTCTTCACTATCTGAATAATTTCTTTTATTTCATCATACATTTCTTCAATTTCTTCGTCATCTGCAGAGCTAGTAGGCATATAAACTTGTACTACTGCGGTAGGCGTGGGCTTCGTATGTATCTTGGCCACAATAATGCGTTCACTCTGCTGTTTGTAGTAGCTTACCCGCATTCCTATTTTCCTATTCATTATTAAACCTACTCCTGCATTACCCCTATTTGATTTTGATCTGTTTTTTTATGGAAGCGAAATTCAAACTCAGTGCGAGAGAACCTGTTTTACTTCGGTGCAATGAATCTAACTGTTCACGTCGTGTTTCTACAAATTGTATTCGTTAAACGGCAACAGATAAAAACGATCTGTTAATTCACTGAAAAGGCAATGACAAGGAAAAAGCTCGTGTCTTAGATATTGTTGTGTCGTGTCGCTGGGCAGCGTCGATCGGCAGAACGCAGACCACCAACGCTTTAATTTACTGTGCCTGACTGGTTATACGCCGCTCGTTGGCGCATGTGAAACTGTGGACATACACCACGTTTCATGTGTTCGACCGTAGAGATACACGGAGCATGCATCCATTCTTGCAGTGTTTAGGCTCGAAACCAAATGGATTAGACAGTTACATTGTCTATACATGGAATCAAGTACTGATTTCAACAACTAAGCATGTTGTATTAGTGTCACACATGTAGTAATTGAATTATCCTACTATCCCCAAGAGTCGCAATGTTAATTCGATAACTATCCTTGTTACGTTTGGCCAGGTGGAACGCCAGCAAACTTTTCAAATAGTGCCTTGACAATTCTTTTTTTTCATAAACGACAGAGTTGCAGCAATTCGATGGATACCTGTCGCTGTTGGACTGTGGCTCATTTAGCTGGCCGCTTCCGCAGAATAGGTTTGGCGGGAAGCACGTAGCCTTCTGGCCATTTCCTCAGAGTGCGTGTCATGTGTGGCATTATGCTTTAAGAAGTGACATCAGCCATGTGCGATTTTTACACGGAATAAAGAGCTATGACTTGTGCTTAAGCCAGCACAGATACCGACACAATATCGAGATACGAATCGTGATGTACCAGAAAACGCTACTTGGCTTTTGTTTCACGTGCGTTTGTGGCGGTCGGCAAGCACTTCCATTATAAGACACAGCGGCAGCTCATCGCTGTCAGCCCGTCTCTAGAAACGCAGATGCAGATGTCTGGACCTGATCTGGAAAATCTGCGTATGTTCTATACACATCGCGTTCCCTGATACACAACGGTGATGTTATAACATCTGCACTCGCGTCCTCTTTATTACGACGACTCTAAAACGTCACATATGCAGCCCCTACCTTACGCTCTTATCACAAATGATACGTTTAGTGTTCCAAAATATTCTTGTATTATCAAGTTTAAGCGTTTAAAAGGGGTACTCCTTGTTGAGCGAAGATTTCATATACGTTTTTGACATATTAATGCGGTATAACTAAGACGTCGTTTTCAACTTTGCGGGTTACAAATGCCAAACGAACAAATTTGCATCGGTTTGATTTTTGTCTCGGCAATCGAATTCCGCAACATCTCTTGCCAAAGTGTTGCATCTTCCCCCGCAAAGTAGTTCTGCCACGTCTTACACATTCCGGCCACGTATCAAATCAGTATCAAAGTTGCCTTGATAACGACACAGAATAAATTTTTCATTAATATCTGCTTGTACCAAATGTGTTGTGCACTCTCCGTCGTGTTTAAAGAGTACTGACTAGAAAACTGTAGTAGAAATTGGCGCCAAACGTACACGTGCGCAATCTTTGAAAACCGTCGCCCAGTTTCGGGAAACACGGTTGCTGTACTACAGTCAATGTGTACTACTAGAATTCATAATTTGTCATTGATACACTGACTTTTACGTAACATAGTGTCTGTTGTACTCAGCAGGTTTCCATGAATAATGCATAGAACGTCTCTTTTGCTTCGTTCACACAGATGCTTCGAAGTACACATCGAAACTTTCAGCCACTATTAAAGTTTCGGAGCCAGTGCAGATATAGTTCTGGAGGAAGTATTCAGCTGCTTTCAGTTTAGTCAGAATTGGTAACATATTGGTGGTATACGAAGTTATGTTGTCTTCTGGTCAGAAGAAACTGATAGCACCTCTTTGTTCTGACAGATTTACTTCACCGTTCCTGCACCTACAACCACCACGTCACTCTAAGTTACTCTTCTGCCGTAGCATTATAGTCGGACCAGAAAGAAATAAAATACACCTGATATCAGTATACTTAGCAAAGTCATTCGTTTCCGTGTGTGTTACTCACCTCTCGCTGTGTGCACTGCTCTGCTTGGGAACTGAGGAAGCGTCGGTAGCAAACTTTTGTCAACGGCCGAATCTCCGTTTTCAAGCTGGAAGTCTTCCGTACTAGCGAGACGATGAAGCGATTTGCCAACTCGGGGTCAATCGGTCTTTTAGTTTCATTGCTTAGGGGAATAGACTGAAGCAGCACAGTGTTGTCTCCCTTAATCCACAGAAAACGCGATAAGAAATGTTAAGTTCTTCCGATTAAAGCACAGCTAAGAAAAGCCTTGAGCTTATCATCGTAATCGCAGTTCTTCCCATTTCACCGCCCTGTAATTCGTCAGAGTCAGGTAACGGACAGTTAAAATGACGCAGAGTTCACAAGAAATTGCTGCGAAAACAGCTGTGGGCCGGAAATTCCGTTACAACAGGGAATGGAGTTGCTCGCGACGGTATTCTTGCGCCAGACGCTGTTCGTGCTCTTGTCGAGCTGAACCTTAGTAGCAGTTCAGGATCACTGTAGAAATGTCCATCGCCATTTTGCCGGCAGCGCGTCACTACCGTAGTGCTGCCAGAGAAGGTGTCGACGTCTGCGACGCTGTTTCCCCACGTCGGGACGCAAATGATTCGACGAACTGCTCTGCAGAACAGCCGCTGTACAGGGTAAAATTATTTTTGCGAATCTGAACTGTGCGCCCTCTCTGATGACAGGAAAAAAAGCCCTTTTCTTATACAAAAGAATATCTGTATTCATCGGTTTTTCGTTGATAACAGTTCTAACTTTGCGTAAAAACGCTAGGCGAAGCATGGCAGAAGAGGAAAGTAGCAAACGACGGTAAATGTTAGAAATATGGCGCATTTTCCAGAATTAGCTGTTCCTTTCGCTTCAGTTGGGTTACATGTATTCAAGTCCCTGGAGGGCGTCTATCGTTGAGACGTATGGTGACGTCGTAACATCGACATTCGCGACTCATTCACTACGAACGAACCTGCACTGCCTAACACGCCACCCCTGTAGTCGAGTGACCCTGGCCTCACATTCTTATTACTAAAGTGCGGAAGAACCATTTTTCCGCATTTTAATGAGTTTCATGTTTGCTCTAGTATAGGCCTAATACAGCTTGAAAACTCGAACGGCGGACATCTTTCCGACTGGTTTCAACTCTCCCGGTTACAGCTGCCAACTATATAATTATTAATCGGTGGGTCTACTGATACAGCGACAGGATCGCGTGAGACGTGTAGATGACATGTTTACATCGCTGTGACGTCTTCTTTCCCGATATGGTGCTGTCATCTCCTGCACATTCCGGTCAAATATAAAAACAGGCCCGTAATCGTCTTGTTGACAATGTGGAAACACGTAAAGTTATCATTTTTGTAACCTCTTAACAAGTATGCCATCCATTCTCCATCGTGGTTGAATAGTCGATACCACAAAGCCACCAATCAGAATATGTTCGCAATCTATATCTACATTTAATTCAAAACCGTGCACCAGTAAGCGTAACATTGATGGCTCAATAAAGTATCTTCGAACGCTTTAATGGACGTGGATAAACCTTTTTGTGCAATGTCCTTTTCCTGCGTATATTTTCACTGCCACCCGTAACAAATCCGTACCCTCCACCATTTGGCAATGTCTCCTCTCGATATTAGGAAAGCACCGACAAGTTCACTGTATCAAGGTCAGTTGCACTGTAGAGACCATACGCCTAAAAATTATGAAGCTCTCAACATGGAGGCTTCTTCAGACTAGCAGAACCTATTAAGGTTTAGTATGTAACCACGACTTGAAAAAAGCGATTTCCGAAATTTTCGTCTTCTGAATGTTGTGTCCCGTGTAAACGTCGTATCTGTCGTGCCGCTGACCTTGGCTGCTCAGTAAACAGGCCACATGGAAATACGCAGTAAATACTAAATTCTGGTCGACGGCTGCGTGGTTCCATAGATCATTCATTGCCCATATGTTGTAGGTATATACTGAGGTACAAAGAGAAGTTAATGTCACCGTATTTAACAGTGTCTCAGTCATCACTATCGATCACAGACGATATCAAAGAATACCGTCATTACGCACGGTAATAGGAACAATGTGACCAACGCAGTTAAAAATTATGCTTCGTTTTCAATGCTCTGGCAATTGACCAATGTCTTTGCTTTCAGTAGTACCGATTCTGCGCTGTCTCATGTGTTGTCTCATAGCGTGACTGACGCCCTCGTCACGACGCTTATACGTTTGGTACTTTACTGTAAGTCTTCGTAATCAAGAAATGTACTTTACATCCATTTCCTTAGCGCCTTTCTTAAACGTATCATAGTTATCGTCTGCTGAAATTTAAAGTTACAGCTCACTACCAACGCGTTCCGCCATTTTGCCGTTTTCATCACTTTCTGCCAGAGATTAAGTGCACTGGACTCCTGAGAATTCGACCAACATTTCGTCACGTCTCGTCTGGCATATGCAGGGTGCGGAAACACAATTTGACCAAAAGTGTAGGGCACAAAGACAGCGTCAAATGAAGGAATCTCAGTATAGAAGCTAGAGGTCGTAACTGAATACCTAAGGCGCTACGCCAGCATGGAAACGGTGGTCAGTTTGAACATTTGTTATACATGATTTTGTGAATTAAGTGGTGGCTCATATTCCATTTACTTTGGCCCTTTTAAGGAATATTCAAAAATGAAACATGAACACGTTATTGTCTTCGTTTCTGAAAAAGCACAGTCTGGTGCGTCAGCTCAGTCAGATTTACGTGTAAGTGATACTTGAAATTTATCTTGTTCTCATCGTGACGTTTGGTCCCGTTTATGTATACATATTCTGTATATTACCGATCGTGTAGAGTAAAGCCATCTGTATGTCAGATTTCAGTTATGTTCCTGTAGCGCTGCAAGTATGCAGTTGTTTGAAACCAAATGTATTACACAGTCACAGTATCTGTAGCTGGAATCGAGCACTTATTTTTACAACTGAAGTCCTCGTTGTGCCAGTATCACACACGTAGTAATTCATTTAACCTAACTTCCGCAAGACTCACATTGTTAATGCCATGACTACCCCTGTTCATTTGGCAAGGTGGAATGACAGCAAACGTT
The DNA here is from genome assembly GCF_023864345.2 of Schistocerca serialis cubense. Lineage (NCBI taxonomy): Eukaryota > Metazoa > Arthropoda > Insecta > Orthoptera > Acrididae > Schistocerca > Schistocerca serialis. The sequence goes on from NC_064648.1 coordinate 108,731,925, forward strand.
TCAAACACTGTCCGGAAAATTCCATATTTTGAAGAACGACAGAATTACAGTCATTCCCCTATATTCTATACACGTCACGGCAGGCCTCGTTTCGTGACACACAAACACTGTCGTCGTGACATGGACACTCGCGTCTTACTATCCAACGCCACATAATGCAGCCCCTACAATCGACAGAGCTCGGCCTTATACTCTTGTACCTAAGCTGATACGTTCAGTATTCCCAAATATTCGTTCTATTATGTAGTTAATCTTTTTAAGGGAGTGCCTTTTTGCTCTGCTACAGCTTTAAACACTCTTAAAAAACATCACTGGCGTACAACTAACCAATCGTTTGGCACGCAGCGGGTTCAAGTGCCAAACGCACAAATTTCCATCGTTTTATTTTCTGACCCCACAATCAAATTGTGCAACCTCTGTTGCCGAAGTGTTAACGTTGTGGTTCCATCCTCATGCAGGAAGTAATCCTGTGATTTCTTACACATTCCGGCCAAGTATCAAGTTGGCATCATAGTTGCATGGATAATGAAAGAGATGAAATTTATCATATTAGGTGCTAGTGCGAAATTTGGTGTCCGCCCTCCGACGTGTCTGAATAGTCCATAATAGAAACCTGTATTTGAAATTTGCGGGAATCGTTTATGTAGCTAATCTTTGAAAACCAGGTCCCAATTAGGGCAAAAAAAGTTGCTAAGCTGAAGTTACTGTGTACTACTGGCGTGTTTTATTTGTCTTTGGTAGACTGACTTTACGTAGGAAAGCCTCTCCGGTACTCAGAACATTTCTGTGAACGACGCATACTACTTTTGTTTCATTCAGACCTATGCTTCGATGTAAATATCGAATCTTGTAGCTGCTGTTTTAGAGATTATCCAAATACGGTTCTGGAGACGATATTTAGCAACTTTCAGTTTACTCAATATTGGTAACAAATGAACCTACGTTGTTGTCATGCCGTAAGGAACTGATAGCACCCATTTTTTCCGACACATTATGTTTAATCACTTCTCCACGTACACCACAACATCGACATTACGTTAGTCTTCTGCACTAGATATACACTGAGACCAGAAGAAACATGACAGAATCATTGTAGTAACTTCGTCACATTTATTTTTGTGTTTAATATTCAGCTCTCGATGTGTGCACTGCTGTGTCTGGGAAGTAGGGGCGCGCCTCTAGTTAAGCAACGGCCGCAAACTTTTGCCCACGGCTGAATCTCTCTTTCCAAACCAGAGACGCTATCAAGCCGGGTCGCGCCTGCTAACGAGGCGATGAAGTGATTGGACCAACTCGTCAAATGTTCTGCCTTTTACTTTCATTTCCTATGGGAACAGACTGAAAGTGCATAGTGATGTCTCCCTTAATCCACAGAAAACACAATAAGAAATGTTACGTTCTTCCGAATAAAATGGTTCGAATGGCACTGAGCACTATGGTGCTCAACTTCTGAGGTCATCAGTCCCCTAAACTGAGAACTACTTAAACCTAACTCGTCGTCGTCGGCTGATACTCGTATCCGAGTTTTCATTTCTCTGCTGAGATTTCCTTTGTCACGGTTCACGCGTGGAAGTGTCGTTGATGGCTCAGCAATCCAATCCTAGCGTGGAACAGGCGGCCACAGACATTACAGCTGATGGAAGGTGGAGTACGTGGCTGAGCCTGGAGGAGTTTACGTCTCCGGCGTTTGTCATTCTCCATTCTTCGACGTTCCAGCTCACAGTTTTGAAGAGCATGTCCGACCCTCGCAGGATTAACTGTTCCCTTCGCTTCATTTCCGTTACGTATACTCTGGTCTTGGGGGAGGTCTCTTGCTGATACACTATGGTGACGTCATAACATCGACACTCGCGACTCATTCGTTATTAACGATCCTGCACTGCCACGTATGCTACCCCTGTAATCGAGTGTGTCTGCTCTGACACTCTGCTTCTCAAAGTAATGCAATGACTATTCTGAAAGTTCCGTGCGTTTATGGAAAAACTTTTTTTCTTTAATTTTACTTTCCAGTGTGTCTCATTTTTGTTCTAATGTCGGCCCCGATACATCTTGAAAAAGCAAACGGCGGAAATCTTTCCGATCGATTTTGTTAAAAAATGTTCAAATGTGTGTGAAAACTTATCGGACTTAACTGCTAAGGTCATTAGTCCCTCAGCTTACACACTACTTAACCTAAATTATCCTAAGGACAAACACACACATCCATGCCCGAGGGAGGACTCGAACCTCCGCCGGGGCCAGCCGCCCAGTCCATGACAGCAGCGCCTGAGACCGCTCGGCTAATCCCGCGCGGCCCGATCGGTTTTAACTCTCCTGGTAACAGCTGCCGACTATACAATTATCAATCGCTCTGTCTTCTGATTCAGCAAAAGGATCACGCGAGCCCTGTAGACGACGTGTTTACACTACTGTGACATTTATATTTCCTGTATGGAAATGGTGCCGTGATCTCATCAACAGTCCTGTCGTATGTAGAAACGGACCCAAACACGTCTTGTTGACATTCGGAATCAAGTAAAGTTATCATTTTTATAACCTCTTGTCAAGTATAATGTCGATACTCCTTCGTGTTTGACAGTCGACCTTGCTAGTTTAGTGGATCATGTAAACGTTGTCTTTGTTTTATTGCCCACACTGGTGCCTCAGTATGAACATGGAAACTTTCAGCGGGTACCTTATTAAATTCTTGTAGTTGACCTACGTTGAGGCGTGAGGCAGTGTAGTTAAAACTGTAAATATATGTCATAAAGTTAGACTCTGGCCAGTAGAAATAGATGACGTGTGTTTGTTTCCGTATAGTATTATTCTTGTGCCGTAGGTATGTAAGAGGATAGCAAGAGGACTTCATGTGTCCGTATTTTTGTCTCTCTGACTCAGATTCATCTACAGGGGCGTGCTGTAAAGTAGTGCCTGCGATTTTTTTATGGAAGTTGTTAAAAGTCTGTAAATGAAACAAACGTTATTGATATTCCACGTCTGTATTCTTCGAGTCCACGCGGTGTGTGAGAAACTGTTCAGGAAACCGGAAGCTACGACCACAGCCACCCACCCACTCGGCGGCAGAGGCTGCCGCACATCAGCAGTGGCCGGCGACACAGCGCCCCGTGACTCTGGGCACAGCGGTACGGATGGGTCCTTACTCGATCAGATGTATTCTGGCCATCCCTAAACGCCTAAAGTCTTGTTCGTACACCAGCGATCGCCTCACTCTTCTTACCACAAAGAGCGTAATTTCGGTCGCTCAATAAAGCAGCTGCCAACACTTTAACGCACGTGGATAATACTTTTGTACATGCCCTTATGTGGAACCTCATATTCTTCATCATCATCATCATCATCATCATCATCAATACTACTAGGGCAAGGTTCGTTGCAGCCCACTCTCCATTGTTGCCAAATTTATTCAAGATGGCGGCGCTGACGTCATCCAATATGGCGGCATGTAGACTTGACAACAGCCGATGACGTCATCCAAGATGGCGGATTTTGGTGGGAAAATAGGCCAATTGTGCTATGTCCACTAACCTAACCTCCAGAAAAAATGGCAGGAATTTTGAATTTTGGCGGGAAAATAGACCAGTTGTGCTATGTCCACTAACCTAAGCCTCCAGAAGAAAAAATGGTGGCAAGTTTGAATTCCAACAGGATAATGCATGCAAAACCGTACTTGTCTTTATTATTATTAATGATTATTATTTATTAACATTCATTATCGTTTATTGTCATTTAAATAGACCAATTGGGCTATGTCCACTAACCTAAGCCCCCAGAAAAAATAGGCCCCAAATTCAAATTCCAACAGGATAATTCATGCAAAACCGTACTTGTCTTTATTATTATTCATTATTATTCATTATCATTCATTATCATTTATTATCATTCATTATCATTTATTATCATTTATTTTCATTTATTATTATTTATTATTATTGACCTGCCTCCACTAGAAAATTCCCTCCAAATTCTAATTCCAACACGATAATGGCTGCAAAACCTTACTTTTGTTTATTACTATTCATTATTATTCATTGTCATTTAGTAACATTCATTATCATTCTCTGCCATTTATTATCATTCATTGTCATTTATTATCATTTATTATTATTATTATTTATTATTATAGGCCCACCTCCACTAGAAAATTGCGCCAAATTCAAATTCCAACACGATAATGTTGAAACGGAACTTGTTGTACCATCCCAATGTTTTATTAAATTGCTAGCACGCAGAAATTATTAGCAAGAGTTTCTTCTCTTGCAGGTAATACCTCAGCTGGTGTCCAAAAGGAGAGAATGGACTAAACAGGGTATTTATTGAAATTTTTCTGTTGTGTACCACGTTACCCATTTTCCTTTCCCTTGTGCGGCCTGGATGGCATAAATGAGTGAGTGGCTGAACTAGCAGAAAGCTTTAGGCACATATTGTAACACTGCATGAATAGTCGTTCTGTGGTAGGGTAGTACCAACCCCCCAAGCGTGAACAAGTTTAGCAGATACCAAGTTTGCAGGTCAGGGCAAAGATGACAGGCAGGCGCGCGTATTGGCTCTGTCAGGTTGGCGCGCCACCCCCACCACGTTTGTAAGCGGAACGGTTAGGCGAATTCGGTTGGAAGAGCACTTGTTCCTGGGTCGTGGTGCTGGACAGACATGGAGACGCAGCTCACGTCTTGGTAATGTTAACATAGGTATTAGATTGTCTGAAATCTGCTCTGTAATGAAGTCCAGATGTTGAAATCAGGGGCGAAATTACCACTGAACCCCGTAAGGGAATGGATTTTCTTAATTTACTCGAATTTGAGTAGACCGTGCGTTAGTGTCTTGTTCAGGCAACGCACCATGTGCCTTAAGCTCACTGTCACGTTATTGCTCTGTGCTTAACGAAAATTCACTCATTCAATGTATTTTCATCTGCTCTTCCATTTACAGTAATATTTTGGGGATTTTTATTTATTTTCCATATGTTTTCTTTGTGAAATTGCTTTCGCGCCACGTAATCGGTTGGAGCAACCGCCACAGTGATAAATTGTAGTTTCATGTGCCTTAAGCTCACGGTCACGTTATTGCTCTGGGCTTAACGGAAATTCACTCATTCAATGTATTTTAATCTGCTCTTCCATTTACAGTAATATTTTGGCTTTTTTAAATTTATTTTCCGTATGTTTTCTTTGTGAACTTGCTTTCGCGCCACGTGGTCGGTTGGAGCAACCACCGCATTGATAAATTGTAGTTTCGGTCTGAAAATATGTTGTACACGATGAATAATCGTACGATAGTGAGCGAGTGTAAAATAGGAAGGAATAATCGTGTGTGTCCATATTTTTCTAGGTTTCTGTTGGCCACTGAAACTTCGCCATGTGGGTTGAACAGCATTGAAGTGATGTTTCTTCTGCACCTCCATAACGATTTGATTTGTTGGCGATGTTGTGCATTAAGTAAAATACTCGTGCCACTAGGAAAAGTATCGGATTTTAATGCCCACTGATTTGATAAAGATTTGCGAAATACTCTTCCACCCTGACCTAGTTTTGCTTGTATTGTCTTTGCGGAACTTGTTCTGAGTAATCTATAGTAATTGAACGTAATAACCGATGGTATAGGTATAATTGTGCGGTTGTATAGAATTACATTGAATCCAGGTCTACGCTCCTCTGTCCCATTCCATAATTACGTGGCGAAACTGAACCATGTTAGCTAGAGACCGGTTATGATGATGTACACTGCAAGAGAAACACGACTAGTTGTTGAAATACCATCGGTACTGAATAAATATCAATTAATCTCTACCCTCGACTGATAATTTACTCTTTCCATCATAAAGAACAGGTGGCAGTCAGTGCCACAGTCGAATTCTGTGTCATGAAAGCAAATAAAAGCTATATACTGCCTATTACGCCCTGTATAGGTGCCTTCTGTAGTGGTTCAAAAAATGCGTTATCCGTTGCGTTCAAACTTCTACTGGTTCGTTAAAACCTTCCGCTAGAAATTATTAATACCCAGCAATAACTCGCAGGGGCCAGTAATTTCGTGGACCACACGAATTTAAGAAACCATTTACTGCAGACGGTAGCTTGCAGGAGCGGTAGGACATGTCAAAGCGACGGTAATCTACCTATGTAGGTGGACTTATGCAACCATCAGTACTGAAAGGTTACGTTGCGATTTGTACATACTTGTCTATTACTCATACGTAAACTCATACTGGCCATTACTATGTACTTGGTTTTCATTTTAGCAATTCACTATCACCAATTAAGCGATACATCATAGTGAATAAAAATACACACGAATGAGGAAACATGAAAAGATGTACATAGAAACACATATGTGCTCATTAGAGAGCCGTCTTCCCACTGGAAATTCATTTTATTGAATAACTTTGCTTGTAAAAAGAAAAACAGATACCTTTGGTTCCAATAGTATGAACAATTTATAGTGCCTAAAACTGAAAAACTATATGCTTTCGTAACATGAAATTTCATGTTCTACAACTTTGATTACGTTTTCCATTTGGAGTAGGCATTTTTGAGTTATAGGAGTTGAAGACGATTTTTTAGACAAGTTGCTAAAAATGAACGAACTTTGACAACTTACTGCAGCCAGATGGCTACACCGATATTGGCATTTACGTAATAATTCGATGCAAAATATAATGCTCCTTCATTTTGCTAGTACTGAAATTCTGAGTGGGATGCATTGTGACCGAGTAATAGGTGAAAACCCGAGAAAAGTACCCAAATTTTGTGGTTTTCTGTCCACCTAAATTGTCTTGAGGGTTTTGGATTCTACATACTCTCAACTATATGCAAAAGATGATAAAAATTAAATATTCTATCTCAGCTTTTGGAAGCAAACAAACCCCATTACGGACTAATAGAGATGGAATTGCAGCAGAATAATGAACAATTGGATTATTAAACTAACAACTAAGTGCAAGTCAGGTCAATAGTTTGTGAAACAGCCGAGTCTCAGTATAGAAATAAACTTGTAAATACTTTACATGTACTGTTACAAAACCTACAGCAGTTCTCATTTCACAAGACATCTATGGTTCTCAATAATTACATTATTTCATTCAAAAAGCCTGGAGTCGCTTGAATATCGAGGCAGACATTGAATTTTACATATTAATCATATGCCAAAACACTCTCGTGCTATCATTTGCCAAAATCTTGTTTCGATATCTCAGACCATTAATGACGTACGAGGAAATTTTGAATAAGTCGTTCTAGTTTTTCACTGACACACGAGTTCGTGATGGAGCGCTTTTCATACATTCTATTATCTCGAGATTGGAAACAGACAGCGATATACTTCCAAGTTTAAAGAATGATTCAATATATTATCTACATTTAATACACAGAAACATGTAATCTGACACGAATCAAACACAGGTTCATAGCGGTACCTATTTTTCACTGCAAACTAAGAATTTCTTGAATACTTTACCTACTAGCGAAGTATCACAATAAATATAACCATTAACGAAATGCTAGATGGTTCATCATGAAGCTGGCGCATTAAGCTATGAGATGCACGAGAATGAGCATTTACTACCGAATAGTTTCTTTAAAATCGTTTCAGAAAGATCGCAGATTGGCCGGCTTGAGCGGCAGTTAAGCGAGCCGGACTGGTTCTGCACCGAGTAGGTCTGTACTGCCATTACACTGTGGTCACCTGCTCACCCGCCCAGCACACACTCGTAAACTGCACTTCCCTCCACTCACTCTGTAGTGAAGTGTTGAGAGTCGCCACTTTTTTTAAACGCACTTAAACTTCAGGTTTCCATAGTGTAAATTTACCACAGTTTTCTGTGATTAAATTTTCACAAATGTAATAATTAAACAAAAGCGATATTTTGCCAACAAACTTTATTTTAGACAATTTGTTTCAGGAAATCAGTCTTTGTACTGATTGTTTCGTATCCTACAAATAGAAACAAATAAACGAGCATTTAGCGGTATAAATCATGTGTTTGGTGAAGCATCGTGTCTGTATGGTCATCACAACCCACTGGATCATATTAAAGTCGTCGGCAAACGTTTAGTTCTGAGTAATTAAGTGTATAACATTATATCTGTACTTTTGATTTCTATATGTAGTGCCATTGTTGCTGAAAGGTCACGTTTCATTTGATTTCATCTTTTGGTATATTTCAACATGCCAGGAAGGAGAAACTGCCAAGAGTAGGTGAGAGTGCTCGATTACAAAATGAGTAAAAAATGACTTACTGGTTTAAGTCTTACTTCTGTCTAGATGAAAGTGTGTCTAACATTACTGTATCAGTTGAGTGAATTACTTCCTTCATCGACAGCCGCTTGTCGAAAAAAGCCACCCCATTCTCACGAAGTTCCAGAATTTCTGCAGATGTGCGTCAGTTCCTTCATCAATAGGGAATACATGCCATCACCTTCCTCCCTTTTTCCCAGCCTGGTTTGAACCCAACAATATCTGGCTTGTGCTCTTCATTATACTCCCCTAATCCTAAGAGTGACAAACACTGCCTGTCCAGTAGCTCAAAAAACAACTGCATCCTCCATGTGCATAATGTTGTAACAGTGCAGTTCAGACAAACATATTCTTGTGATGCCATATGTCATAACTTAAAACAAACAGTTTAGCCCATAATTCAGAACAGAAATAATATAGTTCCATGGTACTTACATAAGAGAATAACAATTACTTAATAAATAATAATAACAAGAAATGCAAACAATTACTTAATAAATTGAAACTTCGAGTTGTCAGACATTTTTAATTTGAATGAACACCTTGACAAGAAATCAGACAGCCCACCTCAAGATTTGCACATAATTACCATCTAGTGTGAGTGCCTGGACTTACACTAGGACTATTCTGTCTGCATCATGTAATTAAGTGACGTTAACCAATGTGCAGTTCCAAACATGTACGCTTGGGGCTCTGCTGCATAGGCTTAGTACTACATATTAGGTAATCATGTAAAACAGGCTTAAAACCATACCACCTACAAGCGACGACTTCAAGCGACTACAAGTGGAAGACAGTTTTTGACAATGTTGGTTTTCAGTGATTAAGCCACATTTTGTGTGTCTCAAAAGATGAATCATCCAAACGACATTATAGAAGAATTTCGTGGTTCACCTAACATTAACGTCTTTTGAGCCCTGTCCTCTTCAAAAGTTTACAGACCACTTTTCTTCCTTGAGAAAACTGTGGTTTCGTCTATCTACACACACGGCAGCTGTGGCTTATGCCCTGAAGTACAGCAAGCAAGTGAACAGTTCATTTTGCAATAATACGATGCTCCACCTTACTTTCTTTCAGACATTTGTGGCTATCTCGATGCCGAACTGCCTCAGTGTCGAAATGCACATGGTTCCCATCGTGACCGTCTTCTCCAATGGCCCCCAGGGTCACCTCTCTTAGCTTAATTTGATTTCTTCTTATGGGGTTAAGTCAAAGATCACCACATTCCTGCTTCCATTGTCACTTAATTTGGAAGAGTTGAAAGGAGGGACTAATGTGGTCCCTGACAATGTAAAACTGCCTTGGACAGAGAAACGGCCTTGGACAGATTTGGAAGCATAGAGAACATAACATTATGGATAAAATAGAAAATTCTGTTTCCAGTTCTTCAGAAGGATGAGAAATGCACTGAACTCTTCCTAAGACTGACATGAAAGAACGTGAGAAACCAATTTAAAAAATGGATTGGGCTTGTATGCTGCCAGTGATAAAAATTTCTCTGTATTCCTATCTGATAGTAAATACATAGCAGATGATGTGTATATCTGACACTGAAAAATTTCACTTGAGTACTAGTCACGAGCGGCATGACACCAGTATATGATGTACTCGAGAACTAGATAACCTTAGGGTACTGCTAATTATTTTGAGCAGCTCGAGCTAATATGAAGCTAAAACATTTTTATTCTTTCATTTTTCTAAAGTGCGTTTGCGGAGAAAGACGTGTTCCCCTGATTGGCATGTGGCAGAGACCAAGTGAACTAGTTGTGACATGTTTACCACAAGCAGCCAGAGATGCTAAACAGATCTATGAATTTCGAGTCAAAAGATTCCAACACGTCCTTCACTCTTTACGTAAATGTAAACAGTGGCGTAAATGTGCACTTTTGCTAAACGTTAGGGATTTTAACAACTGATTAGCAGCCAAAGATTGCTGTGTAGACAAGTTCCACAAGGTGCATTTTAGTTGTGTATGTTTTTACTTGTGGTAAATCTATCAGCAATGAACTTTTTGTCAAGCCTGTGTGGAATGTGCAATCCGATCTCTACTCAAATGTGAATATCACATGAGTGATGAATGCACAATGGAACATGATGTAGACCCGAACAAGTTTTTAATGATCTGAAGGTGACAAACTTAGCTGTTGAAACTGGTAAATAAAGAACAGGTTAGATCGAAATCTTGCCTATAGACTACTTCTTTAAAGTACGTAGAGATCTATGATTCTCATTTCTCATTATAAGAAACTTCAGAGAAGTAATGTGCCAGTTTAAGCTTAGGGAACAGATGTATAATGAGCAGGTTACTGGAAACATGTGGTGAAGTATCACAAAAGTACCATCAGAAAACAAATTTTGTGAACAAAGAAAACAAAAATTATGTACACCTGCTTGATATGTATTTATGTAGAAATCGATAACTGGCTGTAGTACCTTTTCAACATAAGGAAACTTTTGAAAGTGGAGTATTCTTATTTGAAATTAGCAAATTAGAATAAAAAGTGATTGATGAACTTTTGTCATAGACTTTCTTCTACCAGTATAAAGCTTACAGTAAACGCACAATTTAAGAAAACACACAGACTCAGAGAGGAACAAAGCACAAACTGAGTGTGACTTTACCCTCTGGATTCCTTCCTGGACTTTATTTCTAAACTAATTTGAAGTAAAAATGTGAAAATGGGCAGTTAAATATTCATCTAATGCAATTTGCGCATTTCTTTAACACAATTATTTTCTTTCAACATCTAAAGTTTTCTGTCATTGTTAGCACTTTTTAAAAAGAGGACATTTAAGCTTCATTTGGCTTCTTATTTTTTTCCTGAGGATCGCAGTTCCATGTGACTTTTCAATATAAATATGTACATTACTTGTAACAATTATTAACAAGATATTTACATGAAATAATTGTATTTTGAATGCTATTAATCGCTTCCTGAAGCAAAATTAAATCAATCCAAGAATAATAATAATTACCTACAGTTGAAACTGCATACAGTTTCTGTTATTCCACTTGCTGTGGCATCACATTGGTTGCAAGTCACTCCTGCACCCCACAGCAGTTAAATAGGAGCAAATATTAAAGTTACTCTATAACGAATTTGGAATTATGCTTTGTGCAGGTGCACTTAAAGACACTCTAATACAATTCATTTGCATTGTTAAAAACTACACTTAATCTCTCGAATATCGTTCATTTCCTTTATTAAAAAGTATACTTGATCTGAAGTTATACTGTCACCAGAAACCTCCTTACTTCCTTCCTTGAATCCACTAGGTCAGTGTCTAACGCTTTGTACTCTGTAATGGAGACATTGGGCATCTGTGTACACTCATATTTAAATCGCCATCACCTGGTGGCGAGTGTGCCACAGAGAATTGCACTCTTTGTGGAAACAATAAGGTCACTGACCAACAATTAGGATATACATTAAAACAAGAAGTGCACTTTCTTGCAAGCATATTTACATCAGCATTACAATCCAAAACTTTTCATTGTGTGATATTTTTTGAATCTCTTCAGGGTGGTCTGTTTCCACTATCATTTTACTCGAATTGTTCTCAGATGAATCACTGTCATTATATAGACTACTGACATGGAAATCGTTGTTGTTCCAGTTTTCACTTTAAGATTTCTGTAAAAGCTCTACAATCTCTACCTTAGAAAGGAATGTATATGAAGAACTAGCCATTTCACACCTACTTACTTGAACATGGTAATTACAACTTTTCTCTCAACATTATGGCTATAGTTCGACACTGAGTTGACACAGACTTCCCTCAATGGGAAGCAATCAAGTTCGAGAATGGCGCATGTAAGAGCTATGAAAAGCAATATTTGGAATATCGGGCGCCACTGGCCATTGGAGTGGGAAGGATTGAGAGCACTGAAGCTGCCAAACCTAAAATCCGAATATACTGCCAGTTCTGTATTTAGTTTCACCATTTGTAGAAATGAGAGCGCTAATGTGCAACTACAAATCACATTCCATTAATTATACAATAATACTTACTTACTCAGACAGAAATCTTAACTGTGCATCATATAATGGAACATCATCGACAGTATAAATGAACAATGACATGCCCACAACTGCAGTGGTCAAACGTTCCATTGCTAGCAACCCCAAATGTAGAAAGTTAATATTATATTGCTGTTAAAATACACACCATATAGTCACAGTCAGGGCACATGCTGTTTGGAATAAAAGCACCCATGATGTTGTCAAAGTTACTTGGTACTCACCAATAATGAAATCATGCTCCACATCTCTTTTTCTTTTCTTTCGCTTAAGTACAGTAACATTATTATTGTGATCAAACTTTCACAACTATCTCTCTGCATTTGAAAGAATATGTAGGATATTTTCCTAAATGCACATAAAATTAACTATTACTTTCTTTAAGTAGGCTATAATATAACTTATTTGCAATTATACAGTTGCAACATAATGTTTAGAAATCAGTCTTTATAAGTGCCAGTTGGACTGGCAGACACACCACTTCCTGTGGCTGTAGCACATTGCTCGATTTACTTCTGACACTAATTAGTGTGGGTGAAGGAAAATAGTGACAAATAGTTAAAACGACTTTGCCTTTTATGAAATAGTTAAAAGTGGCTTCACTTAAGTGATGTCACAGTAATCGGGGTGCTACAATTTCTGCGTAGTTACACAGTTTTCTATACAGCATCAGTGTCAACTGAAATTATTTAGGCAGGTATTATGTAGTAGTACAGATCGTGGCATTCGAATTGATTGAGTCAAGAATTAATTACACATGAAAGAATATGCAAAGGATACCAAAACAGATTTCAGACAGGAATTAAATGGAAATTACAAATTCGCCATTAAAAGTATTGCCATTAAAACATGAAAACTGTTTTATAAATCATTTCTTAACTACAAAAACAAATGTTGAGTACTTCTTGAATCATGTACCAAGCTCCATTTAAAGATGAGGAACACAAATTTTGGATGCAAACCCAGTTTGCCTGAAACTGCAGGTGAAAGATACTGGCTTGTCAGCGTTATAGTGCATCTACAGTGTCCTCAGAAATACAGTTTTAGGGTACTTATATGAGATGAAGGATGCTGTTTACAGATGTAGCAATCATAATAAAATTTCTATCTGTGAACCAATTTCGAATAACAAGAACAAATGCTGCATAGTTGTGGAGCTGCATATTGGACACTATTTAAAAATCAGATACTCATATTAAGGATGCATTATAAGTTCTAGTGAAACTGCAAATGACACTTCGATATTTCACATGTGGCATTTACCTGTCATCTCCCCAATATTTATATCATGTCCCCAAATACAAATTTTTTAATTCCGGAATGTTCTGTTGGATGCTGTTTACTATGACCAGAAGACACATTTGAAAGCTAATATTTTTTCATCCTTGCACCCAATGTCAGTTAAAAATGACAAAACATTAATGTTATTCTATAATAAATTTTGGAGTTATGCTTTGTTTAAGTGCACTATAATATAATGTAACATTGAATATCCATGTTGCTGTATTAAAAGCTAGAGTAAAGTTGAAAGTATATTGCCATCAGTAACCTTCGTTACTTCCTTTCTGAAATTCACTGGATAGATGCTCAAATGTATGTCGCCAGTACTATGATCTGAATACATTTTCCAATAATGCATTGATTTTCAACATTTTTAGAATTCAATGAGCTGCAGTAATTCAATTTCACATATTTACACACAACCAGAACCTACCCATGTACCAGAGAGCATGGATACGATACATTTCCACCACATATATTAACCATTTGTGCTCATATCTGCTATCTCAAAACTTTGACTATGAACAGCTTCGAAAGTAGGAAATTGATATATGCTTCTATTGAAATAATTTAACTAAGAACACACAGATCATGTTGTAAGAATTGCTGCGTACTCACCTTGTACTCAACCTACCAATTTCCGTGAGCAGCTTTTGTAAACACACATAAAATAAAATAACAGGTTTCTAAAGTATAATTTTTTTCATGTAGTGCCAAACATTTTCAGAAAACAATCTTTTTAGGTGCCAGATAAATCTATACACACGCCACTCTTCTGAGATTTTAACAATTTCTTATGTTCATTGATTTAGACATAGTGATTAATTCTTATTTTAGCTTTTGGCACAACTAAATGACAACTGTAGACAGTTCCTGTGTACCTACATCTACATCTATGCTCTGTAAGGCAGCCTGAAGTCAATGGCACAGGGTATGTCCAAATACCAGTTATTAGTGTTTCTTCCCATTTCATTCCCATGAATCATGAGAAGCATGAATGTTTGAACGCCTCTGCATGTGCTGTAATTATTGTAATCTTGCCCTTAGTATACCTATGTGAGCGATGCATAAGGGGTTGTAATATATTCACAGAGTCATCATTCAAAGTCGGTTCATGGCACTTTGTTAGTAGCCTTTCTCAGGATAGTTTATGTCTATCTTCAAATTGTGCAGTTCAGCTTCTTCAGTATTTCTGTGAAACTCTCACAAAGATCAAACAAACCTGTGACTATTTGTGCTGCCGTTTTCTGTGTACTTTCAATTTCTCCTGTTAGTCCTATCTGGTATGGGTCCCACACACTTGACCAATATGCTAGAACCGATCACATGACTGATTTGTAAGCAATTTCCTTTGTAGACTGATTGCACTTCCCCAGTATTCTACCAATAAACTGTAGTCTACCCTCTGGTTTCCAACGACTAAGCCATCTCATATCGCTTCAAAGTGTTACACCCAGGTATTTTTATGGTTTGCCTATTCTAACTGTGACTCATTGGTATTATAGTCATAGGATATTACGCTTTTTCATGTTGAAGTGCACAGTTTTATGTTTCTGATCATTTAAAGCAAGTCGTCAGTTATTACATGCCTTTGAAATCTTATGACGATCTGACTGAAAATTTACGCAGCTTCTTTCAGGCAGTACTTCATTATGGATAACTGCATCATCTGCAAAAAGTCTGAAGTTACTGTTAATATTGTCTGCAATGTCATTAATATACGCTATGAACAGCAAAATCCTAACACACTTTCCTGGGGCACATGTGAAGTTATTACTACACGTAACGACGACTCTCCATCCAAATAACATGCTGCACGCTCCCTACCAAAAATTCCTCAATCCAGTTGCAAAATTCAATTTTTACCCCATACAAACGTACTTTTGATGACAAGCACAGGTGTGGTACTGAGTCTGAAAATCAATAAATACTTTTCGAAAATCAATAAATACTGCATCTACCTGACTGCCTTGATTCAAAGATTTTAGTATGTCATGTGAGAAAAGAATGAGTTGGGTTTCACATGACCGATATTTTTGGAATCGTTGCTGGCTGGCATGGAGGAGGTAATTCTGTTTGAGACAGCTCATCCTGTTATAGCTCAAAATATGTTCTAAAATTCTACAACAAATCGATGTCAAGGATACTGGAGACTAATTTTGTGGTTCACTTCTACCAGCCTCTTACAGAGGGTGTGTCCTGTGATTTCTTCCAACTATTAAGCACCATGTTTTGTTTGAGGCATCTGCAATAGATTTTAGTTAGAAGTGGGGCTAACTCAGCTGTAAATTCGGTATAGAATCTGGCAGGGATTCCATTGGGCCCTCGAGCTTTATTCAAGTATAACTATTTCAGCTGTTTATTAGCACCACTGCCACTCGTACTTATTCCCTCATCTTTCCGGTGATATGAGGAGTAAATTGGGGCATTTCTCCTTGGTTTTTCTTTGCAATGGAAAATCTGAAAACAAAGTTAAGCATTTCAGAATTTGCTTTGCTACTCTTTGTTTCAGTTCTTGTTTCATTCACTAGGGACTGGACACTAACTTTTGTGCTACTAATAGCCTTTACATACCACCAGAATTGCTTTGGGTTTTGTGAAATATTATTTGACAACAATGCCTGGCAATTGCTGCCCATCAGTACGTGAGGTCTGCCTGGTCTGGGTTTAGCTATGTTTATTCCTTCACAGCTCCACTTCAAAGTCACAGCATCGACATTCGACGTAGGCAGCTGACAGAACACTTGACAATGTTCTGCTACAGCAGCCATTGAAAGCCTCACACAATGATCTCTTGACAGACAAATGCGTTTTATTCGACAATTCTCTAGCTACAGCTCTATGCTTTGTTTTACATCTATTACACAGTAGTCTCTGTTTGTTTAGCAGTTTCTTTACAGTAACTGTATACTGTAGAGAGTGCCTCCTATTATGAACTGTTCTATTGGGTACATATCTATCCAGTGCATGCTCAGCTATTCTTTTAAACTTGGGCCAGCGTTCCTCTACATGCTGCTGCCCTGTGCTTAAACTTTCAGTTCCTCATTGAGATATGACACTATTGATTTTTTATCTAGTTTACTCAACACACACACACACACACACTTACACACACACGCACACACACACACACACACACACACACACACACACACACACACACACACACACATATATATATATATATATATATATATATATATATATATATATATATATATAATAGAGGGAAACATTCCACATGGGAAAAATATATCTAAAAACAAAGATGATGTGACTTACCAAACGAAAGTGCTGGCAGGTCGACAGACACACAAACAAACACAAACATACACACAAAATTCAAGATTTCACAACAAACGGTTGCTTCATCAGGAAAGAGGGAAGGAGATGAAAATACGAAAGGATGTGGGTTTTAAGGGAGAGGGTAAGGAGTCATTCCAATCCCGGGAGCGGAAAGACTTACCTTAGGGGGGAAAAAGGACAGGTATACACTCGCACACACACACACACACACACACACACACATATCCATCCGCATATACACAGACACAAGCAGTGTATATATATGCTTGTTTCAGTTATTCTTTCTACTTTGTTAGTACTCTGTTAAGCTGAATAGTGCATATCACAGTCACAATACTAGAAAGAAACATGATATCCACTATGAACAGCTAAATCTAAGTATGGTGCAGAAAGGAGTCCATTTCAGTTACTGTAAGATTTTTTTAATGCCCTCCCTTCAAGAATTAAGTGTTTGGTAGATAAAGATCTCTTGTTCAAAAAACCTTAAGGCAGTTCCTATTGCAAGGATCATTTTATACAATAGAAGAGTCATTGAACTACAGTGTTTAACATTTCTTGTACGGTAAATTGCAAATGTATGCCCAAATTTGTATTTGTAATACCGAATATTTTTATTGCAAACATGTATTTTGTAATATCTATTTCTCTGTAACACTTATTATTTTGTAATCTTTATCTGTCTCTAAAATGTATTTTTTGTAGTAGGACTTAAGTTACTGTTTACTGTTTTTGTTTTGTAACCTCTGTCTATCTCTAAAATGTATTTTTTTGTAGTGGGACCTAAGTGACTGTTCACTGTTTTTGTTTTGTTTTGTGTATTACCATAAATTCTGGCCAAAAGCTTATAAAATTGACACATTCCATGTCCTGTGATAGTGTCACAACATGGATCACTGGAACAACAGATAAATTCAAAAATAATAATAAATAAAAAAAAGTCATTGCTGTCACAACCATATCATGTTCACTGATATGGACATCCTCAAAGAGGTCAGGTCTGTTTGTTGTTACCATTAGAAACAATATATTTTCATCATGAGAGAGGTTCCTAACTGTCTGTTCTAGGTAGTTTTCAGAGAAGCCATTTAATAATGTCTCACAGGGTGTCTTACCACACCCATCACTAACAAAACTGTAATTTTCCTAATTGATTGTTGAATTACTAAAGTTCCCCCAATGAGTACAGTATGATTTGGAAACTGTCGTTGAAGCGAAACATTCTCACATGCAGCTTCAATTGCCATCATGGTGGCTTTGAGTTTTTTGTCTATTGCAACGAATTTCTCGTTAGCCTATTCTTTCGATATACTCTTAAATTTTCCCCAGAAATCTCACTGCCATTATTTTCAGGCTCAGACATCTATAATTTAAGCAACCTATTTGTCTAAAGTTCTGTATTTCTGGTGATGGGTCTTGTACTTCCAGAAAAAGAACGTTCCCTACAGCTAAGGATCTGTAATAATGCTGCTGACAACAGGTCTTTAAACGTTTTTGGTACTCCAGAATGTGCATCACACACAAGACAATTTTATGAAATGGAAACCTAATTACAGTGATGGTGCTTTGAAATTCAGTCAAAAAGACGCAGCCAAATGACGCAATTCACTGGTGGGAATGGTAAGTGGAGTAGAAAGTAGAATCGAATTGAACTTTATGTCGCAAGATAAATGTTACTTAATTTTTGCGATGTAACTGAGCCGGCTGCGGTGGTCTCGCGGTTCTAGGCGCGCAGTCTGGAACCGTGCGACTGCTACGGTCGCAGGTTCAAATCCTGCCTCGGGCATTCTCTGAATGCTAAAGTTGTATAAAGCATTGCTTTAATTAAATTTGTTTAAAATCTGATAGATGGTTCCTTAAGAAAGTATTAAGCTGACAAATCATGCATTCCACATTACACTTCAAGCCATGAGAGTCTCTGTTCTCGTTAGTAGTATTATTTTTAAAATTTAGTAAGTACAGCATATATTTTTCGCAATATTGTTTTAGTTGAAGCTTTGCAATATAGCCGATTGGGTGAACAATGTTTTTGTTTTTTAAATTGTGTGACCATAGTATCCATAAATACTGTAGAATTATTTGTAGATTTCGAAACCATACTTGCAACTATGAAAAAAATTAATAAAAAACACACAGTTTCCCGTACGACTTTCATGAAACAGCGAGGTGGCGCATTTATAGCACAATGAATTCGCATTCCGGAGGACCACGGTTCAAACCCGAGTCCAGGCTTCCTGATTGGGTTTTCAGTGACTTCCCTAAATCGCTTCACGCAAATGCCAGGACAGTTCTTTCGAAAAGGCACGGCCGACTTCCTTCAGCAACGGGACCGATGACCTCACTGTTTGGTCCTCTCCCCCAAATTAACCAACAAACGACTTTAATTTTTTCCTAGCAGATATGCAGTTCTGATTCCAAGAATGTTAGAACGACCTCCTTGGTAGGATCCTTCTTCCGCATTGATTGACTTTGACCACAGCAGCAGACGACTGTAGAGTTTAGTAGTTCGTGTCATGCGTTTGTACGGTATTGTGTTGCGTTTTCTGTGTAATATGTGAGTGATTTGATGGTGGAGACAGGAAATCACGGAAAGACACATATTGAGTGTGGTACTAAGTCAATACTTAATTTTTATTATCATTACAGCTAGCTGCGTCGAATGAAGTAGTTTGCCAATGCCTTGTAATGATGCTATAGGAACTGTTCGTACAATTATAATATTAGTTTAATTTCATTTATTGGGCACATTTGAACGATAAGTTTGTTCCACATTTAATTCTTGTATCATCCTTGGCGCTTCTGGTTATGGTTTGAGATAGCCTTAGAATTTCGTAAGTAGTTATTTCAGGTTATGTGTATCAGAACCAAACACTTGTTATTTTCAGTGAGCTTGTGTTTCCGCATTGCGAGCAGGAGGTGACTAGTGTTTAGACAAACATATTAGCGCACATTACGTACCTGTGCTGTTCGGCAATTACGAAGAACACCAGATCGACGCGTGGGTATGTAATGTGCTTGCTGTTTTCGTACTGTCCGATAAAATTGCTAAATGTTTCCCGTGATTTAGCAAAAGAACCGCCAGATATTTTGATGTGTTGTCTGTAATTACCGGAAAAGTGTCTATATGCTGTGGTGGTTAGAGAAAGTGAAGGTCATTGTGAAATACTTTGTCATGGACGAAAAAAGGCCCTCATTAAGTTCACACACACGCTGCATTCATATTGTTATATTTACTTGTATTGTGCATGCGAAGTTCGGTAACAATATTTGTGAAGGAAGGAATAGGGACAGTAAGAGCTCACTGTAATCTGATCTGTAGTTCGCCCGGGTTGTAGCGCAAACAGTTGTACTGCCGATACATCAGATTCGTTAGTATACGTTAATACAGAGTATCAGGGATTGGTTATGTTGGTATGAAAGAGAATGCTGTAGAGGGAATTCACTGTGTTGCGTTTTCCATGGATTTTCAATGTGCCTATGTGCTCCATAGTTTAGTAAATAGTGTTAACTGCTGTTTGTAGTAGTGTGCACGTTTCAATCTGTGGAAGGATATGGGAATGTAATTGACTCTGTAAGGCCTAATGGGTATGTGTAATTGCCACCGACAAAAGCATACGAAAACCACAGAACATTGTCATGGGTACGCTTATGAGAAAGTAATTTCACTAAGTCTTGTTAGAGGAATTTAATCGTTGTTAAATCTTGACAGTCAAGAATCATTTGTTTTTCTATGCAACGTGCAGGCAGCAGTGTGTGTTTTTTAGTGACTGGGTAAAGATTGCAGCATTGCTCTATATTGAGTTGATAACGTTGAATATGGATCACTGTATAAGGAAACAGTTTTTAAAAATACATACTAAACTGACTGAAAAAAAGAAAGTTCTGTCTGTATGGGTGGATTTTCATGTTCTGCTTTTCTGAATACCATGAGCAAATATGGGTTTATAGATTGATTGAAAATGCAGCCAGTATGATTGAGAAATAATTCTTTTCTGTTCTTGCATATGTTGTTAAGAACATAATTATAAACCTCTTACATTATTCTATATATTAAGGAATTTGCAGGATACATTAACAGGCTTCGATATAGCTCAAGGCTAATTTTAATCTTTTATTTTTCATATGTAAAATTGTCTACAGTAAATAGATTTGTCTGGTAAATTCACTTTATCTTAGTTGCTTCACATGACACTTAGAAATTTATGTGGAAAAAGAGTCAGCTACCATATTCAGAATAAGACTGATTACCACAAGCAAATGCTACTAAGTAACAGCAGTAACTGAAAGTCATTTGTTTCCACTGTGTGGGGGTTTTTGTTTTCTCTCAAATTGAGTTTTGTTTACCATTAATGACACTGAGGCTTCAGAGCCCTCATAACCAGCAAGTTGTAAATCAGTTCATTTTGTCAGGTTCTTTGTCCCTCAGCCATTTTTAAATTTTTCATATGCATCGACTCATTTGCTGCAGCCAGAAAATACTGCCTGTGCACTATGTCGAATAATAACAATGTAAACATATAACTTTTGCTTTCTTGTTTTTCAGTGGCTTAGGAGGGCAATCATGGACTGCAAGGGAACTAGTTGGGTGAAAAAAGAGAAGAGTGAAATATATGCTGAACCAGAATCCTTGGTAAATAGCTTCTTGTATTTTTTACCATTGTTTCATTAATTTCTTTGTGCAGTGTGGTGTGTAAACAAGCAGATTACATGTCCTGTTGTTTGTCAGATGAAAAATTTGGTATTGACTGTTGGTTTTGCTTCTTGACCAAACGAAGTTGTGAGTGTTGGGTGTGCAACATATTTGCAATGGGTTGGTGTCTTGTAGTATATGATGCTGCTCGCTAATATTTAATATGTTAAAAAATTTCTGCAGCTTAATGTTAGTGTGATGTTGGCATCCCAGTAGTCAATGATCACATGTTTGCTGTCTACTAGGAAATTGTCAAACGTTCTTGAGTTGTGACATTAGCAATCACTTGTTACAAATTAATTTTCTGCTTTGAGATTTAGTTCGGTGTGTTGTTAATGTCTAGATTTGTTCCTTTTTTAGAAAGAGGTATTATTAATGGATATGATAAAGTAATATATGAGTGGACTCCACTTGATAGAGTGCAGATGATTTAGCTACTACTGTAGTTCAGTTGAATGGTTTGCTGGACGAATTGATCATATGCTATATTTGTGGTCAGTTTTTTTAAGTTGACCAGTGTTGCTTTCTCAGACAAGAGGGATATATATGTGGATTTATTGCAAAGACAATATTTGGCAGTCTATTCGTCATGGTGCATGATGGAGAAATCTAAACTCACGACCTACAATATTTCTTTCCTGGTGTATAATTTTTCCTATTGTTCATCTAATTGGTTTTATACCCTCAAAGTTATCGTTAGCGATACTACCGTTCTTGATCTGTTTTTGTTTTGTCAGTAGGTATTCAGAATCTATTAAACATAGGGAAATGGTAGGGGACCAAGAGTTGTTGAAATCCTTTGAGGAGCTTAAATACTATTAAATGAAACAGCAGTTGGTAGTGTAATGTACAACCCTAAAAAGAAATGGTGGTAATGCTGAAACTAAAAGGAAAAAAGGAGTGTTATAGTTTTAACTACAGAATGTTGGAATGTTTGCAGTGCTCTTTAACCAGTAGATCTTCACATTACTACTCTAAATATTTAGTATCAAATAAATTACTTAAATCTGAATATAATCACAGAGTTAAACTGTGTGGGCTCAAGTATGACACGTCTGTAACATACAACATATGCTTACAGGTTTGGTGATCATAAAAGAAGTAATTATAGCAGAATGTCACTGTCAGCGTCAGGCAAATTAAAACATGCTGAAGTTACTGTTAGAGCTCACTCCTTGATTAATTTTTTCTGAGATTAGCAGGATTTTCAGTTTTCCAGTGTGTGGCCATCAACATTTTATGGAAAATTCACTCCTCATCGAGCTGGTTTTGAAAATATATCCTTCATTTCTTTCTTCATCAAAGCGCTGTAATTTGTTTCATGTAGCTAGATCAAAACACTCCTGTGACACTGTAAAGATGTCATTTGCTCTGAATCATTCATCTTGAGAGTTTCTCTAGAAGCAGTGAAAACACAAATGTACACTCATGCTAGACAATGTCATGTTATAAAAGTAGCCTTGTCAGGTTTTTGTTAGCGTCAGCTGCCAAAGTCTGCGTCAAGTAGGACCTTCCTCCCCCCCCCCCCCCCCCCCCCCAAAAGAAGAAAACCTTTGTGCTTCGAATTTCTCACTTACCTTTCTTTCTATGAACTCAGTGTGTGTAGTGTCGTGCTCATATTCAGGTTATTCATTCTTCTAGTGGTATTGTAGTTTGTGCATTGATATCAAAATGTCAGCAGTTGGTTAAGGCAAGTAGTTGTAGATATAGCACACATGCCTTCACTGTACCAATCTTCTTATCACTTATTTTTGGAATAACTACGGAAGTGAGGACTATATTGCACCTTCATATCATGTGTTACATCTGTATTGTAAATGTATCTGTTTTGCCATTAGCTCAAAGCTGTGTAACTGAGCAATCGCTGTTCAAGCTTTTCATGTGGGGTTGTATCTGAACTGGACCAATGGTGACAAACAAAACTCAGTTGCTTCAGTTGTGTTTTCCAAAGAACAGAGAAATTAAAATCAAACATGGGAAATGTCAGGATAGAGTAATGATATACAAAGCGTGCGTTCCAACTCAACACATTGAGGAGACCTTAGGTTGCAGGTAGGTAGAATGAATTGACTGCCAAATATTTAAGCTTTTGGACAAAGTAATTCATATGAAATACAGAACAACACTAGGGCATGAACACATCTAATGTGAGTAGAAATCTGTTGGAGTGAGAGATAAAGAGGTGCTGTGGGGTGGGAAGTGAGGGATAGCAGGGCAGGGGTGGAGGTGATGCTGTGCTGCCTGTGGTATTGGTCAAGGACATGTGGGGACAGAATAGGGCTGGTAGGTGCAGTGTTGGGAGGCTGTGTGGGGCATGGGGGGGGGGGGGTGGAGTTGTGGGATAGGTGTGTGCAGTGCTAGAATGAGAGCAAGGTAGGGAATAGGTGGGGTGGAGCATACAGACTAGTGGACGTTGAGGTTTATGGGGATGACTGATATGTTGTACGAAGAGTTTCCATTTGCACAATTTAGAAAAGCTTGTTATGTGTGTGCGTTTTTTTAATGTGCTCCCAAAGATGGAATCTTTGCTCATCTTCAACCTACCCTG
Organism: Schistocerca serialis cubense; assembly: GCF_023864345.2. NCBI lineage: Eukaryota > Metazoa > Arthropoda > Insecta > Orthoptera > Acrididae > Schistocerca > Schistocerca serialis. The sequence continues at coordinate 108,755,995 of NC_064648.1, forward strand.
CCACAAAAGACACCAATCATTTCCTTCACTGAGCTTCACAGTTCCTGCTCCTATACCATTTGGCACCCTGCTCATCATTGTCAGTGCTATCACCCTCTATGATTACATCCTCCAACACCCATGGCTTTCTGTTACTGAACAGTACCTTTCCCAGTGTCTGACTCTCTCCTAACCTACAGCCCCTTCCTGGTCGCCATGACCAACTAGATTCTCACCCACAATTCTCCATTGAAGGCACCGCCTACAAACAAATCTACAGAACATCAAAGGGCATTTGTATGGCACCATGTTCTGCCAGTTCATTCATATGCCACCTAGAGGATTCCTTTCTAACCACCCAGAATCACACACCCTTCACCAGATCAAGATTCGTTGATGACATTTTTATGATCTTATTGGTTTGCTTATTGAACCTGATCTGATTAGTTCCATCAGACCCTCTATTAAATTGGACCACGGTTTCACAAATACTGTACGCTTTTTGTATCATATTTTCCTGAAACTAAGTTTTAATATGACAAATAGTATTACAATGATTTGGGTGTCTCAATTAGCAATGTCAGTGAATAATACTATGAACTAAAAGTTAATACTGGCAGTACTTCTACTACTGCAGTTGATACCACTAGTGGTGCTAGTAGTGGTGGTGATGAAAGAATTTGAAGGAGTGTAAGGTAGATTTTTTCTGATACAGTGTGTTATGGGGAAAGGAATTGTAAGGAGACTCCATCAGCTAACAATATTGGGAAACAATGTGGTTGCAAGGAATATACTAAGGGTCACACTGAGGCCTGCACAGCCTAAAATTTCCTTTCGAGCATTATCCCAGAAACAGATCTCCCATGCCTTGTCTAGTCAGTCACAAATACAGAAGTGTCCAATTACACCCATCTACTTTGATCCATGACATCACAAATATGGCAGAAGCAACCATACACTACGACTCCAATATGGCACCTATGACGTCATTACGTAAACATGACCACTAACACGAAAATACAATTAAAAACCCAAACACACACACACACACACACACACACACACACACACACACACACACACACACACACACACACACACACACTCCCTCTCCAAGTGCACTGTGCAGTTATTGTTTTCCCTTTCTCAGTTTCTCTTCTCCCCTTCCCCTCCCACAGTACAGCTTCCCAAAACTGCCGTTAGCAACCCATACTGTCTCTGCCACATCCTTGCATGGTGTGACAGAGAACACATTATCTTCCCCCCACCCCTCCTCCCACCTTTACATTGCTGTCCCTCTCTCCCTGCCCCGTGCTGCCTCATACGTGTGTGTGTGTGTGTGTGTGTGAGTGTGTGTGTGTGTGTGTGTGTGTGTGTGTGTGTGTTTTTTTTTATTTCAGAAGATGGGCTTTGTCCAGAATCTAAATTTTTAACACGCTTTCATTGTACATATCTGTGAATCAGTATAGAAAGTAAATGTGCCAAATTTCATGTTGATGGGAAAGTGAACTGGGAAAAACACAACCAAATCTGGAAGAAAAGCTCTCAAGATTGTTGTACCTTATGTGTAAACTGAGAGTAGTGTTTGGTTGTAACATGCTCTGTATGTCATATTTTGGTTCCTTTGTCAGATACCTGTTTATTCTGCTGATATCAGTGGCATAAAAAAATCTGTGGAATATGTTAGGCAGAACATATAGTGGTGCCTGTATTTGTTTACCAGGCTTAGAATACTAATAGTTTTTGATATCTCTATGACTCTGCTGTTGGCATTAGGAAGAATGGTAAGGAATGTGTTGTGAGGATGCAGTTTACAAAGAAGATACTGTAAGTAATGCAAACATCCACATCCCAAGGCATGGGCTAGCAAGAACAGGAAACTCTCACAAAGTGAATGACCTCAAAAGTTTTATTTATGATTCCCTCCCTGCTTCATCCACATCATTTTAAAATTCCAAAATAAAACTGTGTGATTGGCTAATAGAAAATCCATGTTACAATTAGTTGTATGGTGTGGGTATTGTTGATTTCAATATTAAAGATTCTGGTTGTACCCACTGATTTCACTACACTATTGTTTTTTTTATATGATGAAGCGCATTTCGTATAAAATAGTTACCGATAAGTAAATAAAGATTATGGGAGTAGGAAATAGGATTCAAAGTAGCAGCATAGGAAAATGAAGTGCAATATGCTAATAAATTTTCAAATTTCTTGTCACTGATCATTCATATAACTTTTAGATCACTACCATTGAAATGCACCTTACTGACTGTCACTGAGAAGGCCACTCTGAAAAGAATGAGTCATTTATTCTTTAGAAGTGTCATAGACTTAAAATATGTGACAATTTTTTGTAATATATTCAAAATTGTCTTCTTAAAAGAACTGTTGACAGATTTTTGAATCAATGAGCAAGTGAACCAACAGGTAATTCTAGAATTTGTGTGGCTGTATGAAATTAAGCAGTGTTATGTTATGGCTCAATTTTGGTGAATATAATATAGATTGGCTTTATGCACTTGCCCATGCTAGACTACCCTTCACAAACCTCTTAATCTCTGATGACTGTCACCTCCTACATCCATTTGAGCTTGCTTCTTGTCTTCAAGCCATAGTATCCCTCTACACTTTTTACCCTCACATATCCCTCCATTACCAACTTTACTATCCCTAAAAGCCTCAGAATTTGTGCTATTAACAGGTTCCTTGTGTTAGTGAAATTGGTCCCTATGTTCCTCCCTCATTTGCTGTTTTGTTTACCCATCAAATCTTCAGCATTCTTCCGCATCACATTTCAGATGCTTCCATTCTCATCTTGTCTGAATTGCCTATCATCTGTGTTTGACTTCCATACAGGGCTTCAATGCAAATATCTTCAGAAAAGACTTCCTAACACTTAAATTTATATTAGATGTGAACAGTCCTCTTTATTAGGCACATGTTCATTGATATTGCTAGTCTTCACTTTATTTCTTTCGTACTTCGGCCATTGTCAGTTACTTTGATGGCCAAATAGCGAAAGTTGTCTACTACTTCTAATGTCTCATTTTATAGTCGAAACAACATTGCCTGATATATTTCAGCTAGATTCCATTGCTTTTATTGATGTTTGTCATACAATCTCCTTTAGTGATAATAGCCAATTTTACTCTTCAGAGTTATACTGCCCACACATCCCTTCATTGAGAGTTTCAAGATGCCTGTTTTGTTTGATAGAATTACATTATCATTGGTAAACACGCAGTTTGCTCTACTTTTTTCCAGATTTCCTTCGTGTCTTCGTCGTACAGAATGCATATCAGATGTAGGCTAGAAGCCTGTCTCATTTCCTGCTCAATGCTTCCCTTCCATGTCTTTAAAGTCTTAAAACTGGTGCCTGGTTTCTGTGAAAGTTGCAAACAAACTTTTGTTTCCTGTCTATTTATTCTGCTGCTGCCCAAATTCCAAAGAGTGCAGTGAACTCCACATTCTCAAAAGCATTTCAGTAAATCTGCAAAAGCTGTAAACACAATTTTGTTTTCATTTAACTCATCTTCTAAGGTAAGTCATAGTAGCAGTATTGCCTTGTGTTACATGTTTCTGGTACCCAAAGTGATCTTATGTAAGGTTAACCCTCTAAAATCTTTTCCATTCTTGCAAGCATGTCATATTAATCTGATAATATTCACAGCTGTTAGCACCTGCCTTTCTTCAAATTTGAATTATTACATTCTGGTTGATGTATGACTGTACGTCAACTATCTCATGTCTTGCACAAAAGTGGAATAATTTTGTCATGGATGGCTTTCCCATGTATCCCAATAATTCTGAGGGAATGTCATCAACTGCAATGGCCTTGTTACTACTTCGCTCATTTAGTGCTGTATCAAATTCTGGTCATATTATGATATTTACAGTCTTGTCTACAACTACTTCCTTTCCCCTTTCTTGCGCATGTTTGTTCCCCTTTGCCTTACAACCATTCTTGTTTAGCCATATTGCATGTTCTGTCAACATCATTCCAGTAATGTCTGTATTCCCTTTTGTCTGCTTAAATAGCTACATGTTTGTATTTTCTCTTCTCATCAATTAAATTCAGTATCTCATGAGTTGTGAAGGTATTCCTACTAGGCCTTACTTTTTACCTATGTTTCCTCCTGCCTTCACTGTTTCATCTCAAAGCTGCCTATTCATCACCCAGTGTATACTTACCCTCTATTTATCACTTGTTGCCTAATGCTCATTTTCAAACCATCAATGAGTTTTGGTTCATGTAAGTTTATCCAAATCCCATGTACTTAAATTCTACTTTTACCATTTCTTCAACGTTACTCTGCAGTTAATAAAAGTAACTCTAGCCAGAGTCCACATCTAGCCCTGGAAATGTTTTGTAGTTTACATTCCTGTTTCGAAATCTTTGTTTTTGACATTACATAATCTGTTTGAAACCTTTTGGTTTCTCCATGTTATTCCACATACACAGCTTCTTTCATGATACTTGAAAAAAGTGTTTGCAGTGACTAATTCATGCAATGTGCAAAATTCTACCAGGCGGCTTCCCCCTTTCAGTAATTTGTGCCATTGGATGTTCTCTTTACTATTTTACATCCTATTCCTACTATTGAATTTAATTATCTTCTAGAATTGGCTGTCATCTTCCTTAGCTATTGAATAATTACTCATCAAACTTTTTACTATTCCATCTGCTGGTCTGGTTGCCATACAAATATCTACCACTGTTGTATTTTCTTCATGCCTATTTCAGCTATGGTAATTCAGTGACATTGCTGTTGATAATAGCTTACTCAAGTGCCTATTTTGTTGCTTATTACTAGGGCTCTCCCTGCATGACCCCTATTTGATTTTTTGTTGATAATCCTGTACTGGCCTGACCAGAAGTCCTGTCCTTTCTGCCACTGCACTTCAGTTCGTACTACAACTGAATACAACCTATCCAATTTCCTATTTAAAGTCTCTAACCTTCCTAGGCTGTTGTTGTTGTTTTCAGTCCAGAGACTGGTTTCGTGCAACTCTCCATACTACCCTATCCTGTGCAAGTTTCTTCATCTCAAAGTATGAACTGCAGTCTACGTCCTTCTGAATCTGCTTAGTGTATTCATCTCTTGGTCTCCCTCATTGACTTTTACCCTCCACACAGCCCTCCTATACTAAGTTGGGGATCCATTGATGCCTCAGAACATGTCCTACCAACCAATCCCTTCTTTTAGTCAAGTTGTGCCATAAATTCATCATCTCCCCAATTCTATTCAGTACCTCCCCATCTAATCTTCAGCAGCACCACATTTCAAAAGCTTCTATTCTCTTGCACACACACGCGCACACACTCACGCACACGCACGCACACACGTGAACACACGCATGTACGTGCAGAGAGCCGAGACCACACTGCCAAGCTGTGGTCTCAGCTCTCTGAGACTGCGATCGTGTGAGTGTGTGAGTGTGCGAGCGTGCGTGCAAGGGTGCACGTGTCTACTGCTGACAAAGGCCTTAATGGCTGAAAGCCTTAATTGTGTGAATCTTTTTATTGTGCCTATCGCGACTCAGCGTCTCTGCTATATGGTGAGTAGCAACTTTCCTTCTCTGGTATTGTTACATTCCATCCTGGATTTTCCATTGTTTGATGTTTGCTTCTATTCTCTTCTTGTTTAAACTGTTTGTCGTCCGTGTCGTCCACTTCCATACAAGACTGCACTCCATACAAATACTTTCATAAAAGACTTCCTGACACTTAAATCTATACTCAATGTTAACAAATTTGTCTTCTCAAGAAAAACATTACTTGCCATTGCCACCCTACATTTTATATCCTGTCTACTTTGAACATCATCAGTTATTTTGCTCCCCAAATAGGAAAACTCATGTACTACTTTGTGTCTCATTTCCTAATCTTAATCCCTCAGCATCACTAATTTAATTCGACTACATTCCATTATCCTCATTTTCCTTTTGTTGGTGTTCATCTTCTATTCTCCTTTCAAGACACTGTCTCCGACAGAATTAAAATGTAATTGGCGAACCTCAGAGTTTTCATTTCTTCTCCATGGATTTCAATTTCTGCTTCAAATTTTTCTTTTGTTTTCTGAACTGCTTGCTCAGTATACAGATTCAATACCATCAGGGATAGGCTACAACCCTGTCTCACTCCCTTCCCAACCGTTCTTTCCCTTTCATGCCCTTTGACTCTTACAACTGCCATCTGGTTACTGTACAAATTGTAAATAGCCTTTTTTTCCCTGTGTTTGACCTCTGAAACCTTCAGAATTTGATAGAGAGTATTCAAGTCAACATTGTCAAAAGGTTTCTCTAAGTCTACAAATGCTATAAATATAGGTTTGCCTTTCCTTAATCTGTGTTCTAAGACAGGTTGTAGGGTCAGTATTGCCTCATGTTTTCAAACATTTCTATGGAATCCAAACTGATTTTTCCTAAGGTCAGTTTCTACCGGTTTTGTCCATTCATCTGTAATGTATTCATTTTAGTATTTTGCAGCCATGACTTACCCAACTGATAGTTTGGTAATTTTCACGTCTGTCAAAACCTTCTTTCTTTGGGATTGGAATTATTATATTCTTCTTGAAGTCTGAGGGTATTTCACCTATCTCTTACATCCTACTCACCACATAGTAGAGTTCTGTCAGGTTAGGCTCTTCGAAGGCTATCAGTAGTTCTAATGGAATGTTGTATACTTGCAGGGCCTTGTTTCGACTAGGGTCTTTCATGGCTTTGTCAGACTTGTCACACAGTATCATTTCTCCCATTTCATCTTCATCTACATCCTGCTGTATTTCCATATATTGCCCTCCAGTACATCGCCCTTCTATAGACACTCTATATAATCCTTCCACATTTCTGCTTTCTCTTCTTTGCTTAGAACTGGTTTTCTGTCTGAGCTCTTGATATTCATCCAAGTGCTTCTCATTTCTCTAAAGGTCTCTCTAATTTTCCTGTAGGCAGTATCTATCTTACCCCTAGTGATACATACTTACCCTACTAAGGTATGTAATACTCCACACTCAGACATATAGACTGCCTGGCCTGCTTTTCCTGATAACATCCTACTTAATAGCCTCCACCTGTAGATCTGAATGGGGGATTATTTTAACTCCAGAATATTTTGCCTAAGATAATTTTGTACAGTAGAGCTGCATGCTCTTAAGAAGAAGAAAACAAACATAGCTGCGGTTTCCCTTTGCTTTCATCTACTTGCAGTATTGGCACAGGAAATTGGTTAATGCTACAAGGCCAGGTCAGTTGATCATACAGACCATTGCTCCTGCAACTGCTGAAAAGGCTTTTGCCTCTCTTGAGGAACCATGTGTTAGCTTGATTTCTCCTCAGATAATACTTATTCGTGTTTGCACCTAACTGTTTTCAATATGGTTGACATGCCAGCAAACCTACCTTGGCAGTGTCCATGGTTCATTTGGTGTGGGGGCTGTGCACTATTGTTTAAAGTGCTGTCTTGGAGCAGAAGAAATAGTCTTAGCATGTATATTTGTAGAATTACTTCATTATCTTATGAACACAAATAACAATTCTGTGAGACTGCATTGGTACACATACAAACCCACAGATGAAAACTGTTGCTATGTCTCAGATTTGTGGCTGTAACTCCTGGTTTCAGGACCAATTACTTTAAAAATTACCCTAACCAAGCATGCCTCCAGGGCTGCCAAGGGGATGCCACTTGCATGTCCTCATAGATTTTCATCTTAGGTTCAGGATTTTAAGGTCAGCGACCAGCCAATAATTTTGTAAAGCAGTATGACACAGTTCTCCATAGAAGTAGAAACAAGAAATGCATTTGGCAGTTGGGTGATTTGTTAGTGCTGGTAAGTATAAAAAATTTATTATATAGTTGTTTGTAGCTGAGTGCATAGGATAACAGTATAAAAACCATAAAATTGGTGGTTCAGATAAGACTAATTGCTACCAGTTCTTTTAGTTTTATTTACATTCCATATGTAAAACGAATGTTAATTTTATATCATGCTGAATCATACTTTATTAAAATTATTTTTAAGTAAAAGTTACATAAAAATGCAAGTATTGTTGAAAAATTACAATTTGGTACAAAAATGGAGAGCATCAAATTGAAAATAAAGAAATATCACAGAAATGTATCAAAATTTTTGTTTTAATATGTCGAATGTTGAAAAAAATGTAATTTTTACTAAACCGTTACAATTCAGTATTTGTTAAATTTGCGAGTTGTTAGTAGACATGGAAGTTTTCAAAAATTAGTAGTTCCGACTAGAAGATTCGAACCAGCAGCTTTTTCATTAAGGCACTTTTGTGCTATAGTCTCAATTACCAGCAATTGTGTTAATAATTAGGAAATATTTTTTAGTTGACAGCACTCAGAAATCTTGTGATCATCAAAGTCAAATTTTTGTAGTTGTTTGCTAACTGCATAGTGCTGGTTTAGGAAATTGATGTTCCAGCACTGAACTCCAAATACTCTAAATCTGAAGGAACTTGAAGAGGATGATTTGCAAGATACCATTTTCAGTCAAGTTCTTATTATTGCAGGGATGTGTCCATAATGGTTAAGGTGACAGCCCATAAAATGCAAGAAATCCAGGTTTAACTCATCAGTGCAGCCAAAATAAATTTTTACGTCTGTTTCATAGACAATTCGCTAATATTAGGCAGCCATTGGATCAAATTGTGAATGTTTCTGATCAGCATAATTTATCTGGTATTCAAAATTGTATTGGCTGACTGCATTGCAGCAGAATTGTGAGTGAATAGAGCAACTGATTTTAATTGATCAATGACTGTAGGATCCTTTTTTATTCTTGCAGAGGAACTGTTTTCTTTCGAAAATCATATAGGGGAACAAAATTATCTGCTGTTCAGGTCTTTAGCTCCAAACATGTTTCCTGTGTCTCTTCTTACAAACTGAAATGACCTGTGCATTTTTCTATTCCCATGAAAAGCCACTGTTCCATAAAGGAACACTTCAATTGCCAGAGGTTGTGCTGCAAGATGTACTTGTTTTATTTAATCTGATGACTGCCACTTCAGGTCTAGTGGTCTACTGTGTAGAAAAAGTTTGGTTTTTCCTTCTCCCTCCAGTCCCCACCTTAGTCAATTATGTATCTGTCATTTTAGTATCCATGCTGCAGCCAAAAATGTGAAATACATTTTTATGTTCTTTAATGGAGAAACTTTCTATGGCAAAGCATTGTAAATATGACTTTTCTGTTACTGTCATCTGTTTTGCTACCACATGCATCATTGTCAACTTCCCTTTGTAGAGTTGTCTTTGATCCCTTTTCTAACATTTTTGTTCAGAAGTTCTGGGGTTTTCATTTTTTGTTTCATGTTTTGCAAGATATGATCTTGCTTATAAATTAATGGAAGACTTCTTATATAGGCTGTCTTGGTGGGTCTCATATGTTCAACTTCTGGTTGGCCATGGGGATTCAGGGGATTTAGCTTCATTTGAATTTGCTGTACAGATCTCTGCTGTCATGTAACTATGTAATGTTGTTAACATTTGCAGGTCCTCACCCTATTCCACAACATTCCCCATACTGGGTGTATTGGCTGTTACATCATGTTTGATCACCTTACCAGGTTTGTTAGGCAGAAGTATGTTCCTATCTTTCAGAATTTGTTTTTAACAGTAGCAACCTGTGATGCTTCAGTAGTCCAGTGCTCATGTTCCAATCTCTGTATTTAGAGAATTTATTATTTTGGGCATGTTTATTGCTAACAGAATAAATATTTTCCTGTTGTGTGTGTTTTCTAAACAGTTGCACAGGCTAATGTTTTGGAAAACATGTTTTGTAGATTTTCACAGGAATTTTTGTTCTCACAGCTGTGCTAATGTCACAGGATGTGATTTTGAGATGAATGAGTTCAGATTGTCCTCTGGAAATTTAGGTCTACGTTTTCCATGGATTCTCTAAATTTCTTCAAGGAAATGGATGGACAGCTTCTGATAAAATGACATGGCTCATGTTGTCTATATTTGCCCAACCTCATGTCATGTTGTACTTTATTGATGTAATTTTCCTCCACATCTTTCTCCCCATCTAAAGGCATGCATCTTCAGTTATGTAGCTGAGAAGTATATATATCCTGTCACTACAGTATGATAGAGAAATTCGATTGTATACAATATTTACCAGACTATATCTTAAGCATTAGTCTACTATGATGGATGGATGTTGGAACTCAAATGTTCTTTTTTTCCCACATCACATTTGACACTTTAAAATTATTTTTTCCTCACATTTGATACTTATCTTTATGCAGATTTCAAATTTCAGTAACATGCAATGAGATAAATGCAGATTTATTTCATTCTACAGTCCTGATTTTTCATGATAATAAAGCTATTACTGCCTGCATTCTGTGGTGCATCTTTCTAATGGGTCCTCTGTATGGAATATCAGATTTTGTAGCTAATCATTTCTAGTTTTCCTTCCAGCATTGTGTGTATAATGCCACTGTTAGTTAATGAAACTCTGGATCTTGTCTTGAATGCTTACATACTTTTCTAAGAGTACGAGGATTGCTTCTTGAATGGGTGTGAGGCTACAAATTCAAGTGTTTTGAGTTCAGTCCCAAGCATCATCTGTCACTTTTTCTATGTGGAAAATGACAGTTTCCATTCCAGTGTGAAGCTCTAGGTCTTCATGTAACTTACTATGTCAGTGAGTTCAGAAGTTGGAGGCAGCCAGTGGCATACCACATCCAGTAAGACAATGCCTAATAGAGCACTAAGATGTTAATAACTACTTCTACTTCTACATCCATACTCCGCAATCCACATGATGGTGTGTGGTGGAGGGTACTTTGAGTAACTCTATCAGGTCTCCCTTCTATTCCAGTCTCGTATTGATCATGGAAAGAAAGATAGTTGGTATGCCTCCGTGTGGGCTCTAATCTCTCTAATACTATCCCCATGGTCTCTTCACGAGATATACATAGGAGGAAGCAACTTACTGCTTGACTCCTCCTGAATATATGTTCTCGAAACATCAACAAAAGCCCGTACCGAGCTACTGAGCATCTCTCTTGCAGAGTCTTCCACTGAAGTTTATCCATAATCTCCGTAACGCTTGCGCAATTACTAAATGATCCTGTAACGAAGCATGCTGCTCTCCGTTGGATTTTCTCTATCTCTTCTATCAACCCTATCTGGTACGGATCCTACACCGGTGAGCAGTATTCAAGCAGTGGGCGAACAAGTGTCTTGTAACCTACCTACTTTGTTTTTGGACTGCATTTCCTTAGGATTCTTCCAATGAATCTCAGTCTGGCATCTGTTTTACCGACGATCAATTTTATCTGGTCATTCCATTTTAAACCACACCTAATGCCTACTCCCAGATAATTTATGGAATTAACTGCTTCCAGTTGCTGACCTGCTGTATTGTAGCTCAATGATAAAGGATCTTCTATGTATTCGCAGCACATTTCACTTGTCCACATTGAGATTCAATTGCCATTCCCTGCACCATGCATCAATTCGTTGCACATCCTTCTGCATTTCAGTACAATTTTCCATTGTTAGAACCTCTCGATATACTACAGTATCATCCGCAAAAAGCCTCAGGGATCTTCCCATGTTATCCACAAGGTCATTTATGTATATTGTGAAAAAGCAACAGTCCTACAACACTCCCCAGTGGCACACCTGAAATCGCTCTTACTTCGGAAGACTTCTCTCCATTGAGAATGACGTGATGTGTTCTGTTACCTAGGATGTCTTCAATCCAATCACACAACTACCTCCAAGTTGTTGAAAGCTTCACTTTTACATTGGGTTTGCATTAGTTTTGGTGACATTTGAGATGTATTTTCCTGAGTACCAAAATTAGGTGACCCACACTTAGATCTGCATTTACCTGCTTATTGTCTTTAGGGGTGGTTTTATAATCTAAAAAATGTGTTCTGCATATAACCTGCTACTTGTTTAGTTCCTTCTTGACCATAGTGCCCTCATGGGCTTTGCAGAGGTACCCTATCATCTTCCACTGAATAACACAGGTCAGAAAATAGGGAGCTGAGATCATCATAAAATCAAAAAATATACTTATTGGGGCCTTCACTGTGGCACAGGCAGAGGCGAGAGAGAATTTCCAACTTAGTGTCAAACCCAAGTGATTATAAATAGTGATTGACACAGGAATATAAACATTGTTCTCAGTAAAGAAAAGAATTATAGCTTGTGAGTGGAGTTCTACAAAATGGACATGAAATTTTGTGGTGCAACAAAATTGCTTCATAGGTAGGGATTTGGTGATTAGCCAACCAAACTCACAGGAACATAATTTAGTTGCAGCTGATAATCTATCAGTACGTAGAAAGATATAGAGGATCATATATAAACTAGAAATATACAAAAATTTGGTAATACTGAAAAGACATAAATTGTTATGAGATCTTGAAACATGTAGCTGAATAAAAGTACTCACTGATGATTGCAGAAAAATGCTGAATAATTTTTGGGCATTTATTAACAAAAAGTTTCCGTAACAGGTGGATCAGAAATTCCAGTAATTGTACTATGTTGTTGTTGTTGTTGTGGTCTTCAGTCCTTAGACTGGTTTGATGCAGCTCTCCATGCTACTCTATCCTGTGCAAGCTTTTTCATCTCCCAGTACCTACTGCAACCTACATCCTTCTGAATCTGCTTAGTGTATTCATCTCTTGGTCTCCCCCTACGATTTTTACCCTCCACGCTGCCCTCCAATATTAAATTGGTGATCCCTTGATGCCTCAGAACATGTCCTACCAACCGATCCCTTCTTCTGGTCAAGTTGTGCCACAAACTTCTCTTCTCCCCAATCCTATTCAATACTTCCTCATTAGTTATGTGATCTACCCATCTAATCTTCAGCATTCTTCTGTAGCACCACATTTCAAAAGCTTCTATTCTCTTCTTGTCCAAACTATTTATCGTCCATGTTTCACTTCCATACATGGCTACACTCCATACAAATACTTTCAGAAATGACTTCCTGACACTTAAATAAATACTGGATGTTAACAAATTTCTCTTCTTCAGAAACGCTTTCCTTGCCATTGCCAGCCTACATTTTATATCCTCTCTACTTCGACCATCATCAGTTATTTTGCTTCCCAAATAGCAAAACTCCTTTACTACTTTAAGTGCCTCATTTCCTAATCTAATACCCTCAGCATCACCCGACTTAATTAGACTACATTCCATTATCCTTGTTTTGCTTTTGTTGATGTTCATCTTATATCCTCCTTTCAAGACACAATTGTACTATACATTACTCAAACTCACCATTGGAATACCACATCTCAGATGGAACTTTGGCGAACACAAGATCTCGACATGCATCTTATTCCCTGTACTTTTATCCTAAAAACATTATTTTATTTTTCTAATCTTGTTACATAAATAACTCAGAGTTGCTAGTATCATTTATCAGAAATATGATGTAGGGATATGCATCAACTTCTCCACAGCGGTGTGTGTCACCACATTACTTCGTAGTGGTGTGTATCACTACACAGTGCTGCTGTGTGTCTGAGTCTCACTGTTCTGACACTGAATTTCACAGTGAAGAGCAACCCCTCACTGCTTGGTTGGATGCTGCAGTGAGGCATTCTTCAGGCCCAAATAAGCGAGTTGCATTGGTTTGGGTGTCCAATCAACAGTACTCTGCACATCATGGAGCCAGTACCCTCCCTTTCCTTTTGACTGAAGACAAACCAGTGAAGTCAAGAACACTGGAAAACTTATGAGCCTGTGGCATCTTGACTGGAACCAGGGGCTTCTGTCATTCCTTAGTCCTTGCCATGGAGACCTGATAAGTGCAGGTACTTTAGATGGACATACGTTACCTTGAAATAGTTTTGTGTGTCCCCATTAATAACATAGTTCCTCAAGTCAACAACTCCTGTGGACAGGTTTATTAGCTAAACTTCACAAACAGTGCTCCACGTACGGCACTAGTTTATGGTAAAAAGTAGATATTTCTGTCATGTCTCTGGACCGGTTTGTTGGCAGCCAATGGAAGGATATTACATCATAGACAATGCACAGCTGTTAACCATCTCAGTCCTGCCATTAACATTCAAACTAATCATGTTGTGGATGGCCTTTACTTCACAGCATGCTTTTGATACATGTTGACAATTCTGTTAATGTAATATAATCATATAAGTGTGTATACAGAACACATGTGCAGCTTTGATTTTGAAAGTTTATTAATTTTATCTGATATACAATCCTGGTTTTGGTGAGTGGTATTGTCTGCATAGTTGTATCTTTGTGTTCTTCTGCTGCTTACAAGAGGTTCTTGTATTGGGGTGTAGAGCAGTGTTTCACTGCCTCTCTTCAAATACTATTAACAGCGTTCTCTCAGAGATGAATCTATGTTGTGGCAGACTTGATATATAGCCTTCCCTGGGGTTTAGGTTGGCCTCAAAACTGACACTTTCCCCTTATTTCCGGTCTTTGTCCACAGTCCTGTTGGATACAAATCAATATCGGAAAGAAGAGTGCAAAAATAATTCATGAAAACCCAGTTTTACATTAAGTGTTACATGTTTTTTTGTTTGGCCACTGCAAACAGGCTTTTTCCCTGAACATTGACTTTGATCCCAGTCTAACATCTGATATGTCAAGGTAGTTGTTAGATTAAACAACGTTTTTGTCTCTCCATTGAATTAAAAATATGTCATTGGCTACATAAATCGGCTTTTCAGCCATCATAACTTCCCATTACAGCCTGCAACAGGTGTTACCAATATACACTTAGGGGTTGGAGAGGGGATGGCCCATGAAAAAGTTGTACCAGCTTATCTTGGATTGTCATATTTTCCTCCAGGGTTGCAGATGCATAACTTCATTTCCTGTCTGAGGTGTCTTTTAACTTTATAAATAAAAAGAACTTTGCAAAGAACTTACATGGCTTCCATGTGCAAAATAGTAGTGAGAAGCATTTTAACTAGCTTGCTGCATAAGTGTTTCCACATTCACACTGGGCAAAACCAAAGTACCTTCTTCAAACCTGTAGCTGTCAAGACATGTACTTGATGCAGTCATCTACATGGTGCCATGACTCACCCCACACTACTGTCAACAGTAGTTTCCTTATTGTGGTGGTTTGTGACATTATTCTGTGGTGTCTAAAGACCCCTATGTCATAATTATAATGTCATATGAACCAAATTACATTTCATGTAATTGAAAGTTCTGCTGTCAGCCGATTGTAATGGATACATTAAAATGCCCAAATGATATTTGGAGTTTCTCATAAATGGCCAGTTGTGTTTTCTTGCAGATTCTATTTGTAATATATTGATTGAAATAGGCTGAAAGGGGGCAGGAAGGACTGGAACCATCCAAAAATAAAATTAACTTAAATTCCAAAATAAAAATCAAGAAATGCTATTGTGATGTGTCAAGTGATTCAATTTGAATTCCATTTGAACAAGTCATAGTTCTGACTTCCAATAAATATTAGTAATATCAGGTCCAATGTCTAAAAAGGAAACAAAAAGTGAATATTTGCATTACACAGTAAAAATAAGTTAAATAGCAGGGTAGAGGAATAGAATTTAAAGCTAATCAGATACTGTAACAGAAAGCTTAGGTTACATAAAACTACCTTTTGTTTTGTAAAATTTTATGTTCTGCTTTATAAAGGAGTTAGCATCTGAACCAGTATTTTACATGTAATAAGAGAGCTTGCAGTTGATCTTTGACTTATAAATAGAGTGGAGAGCTCAATAGAATTGTATTGCAAGCTTGAAGCCATTGACCACATCACTCTTCACCAAGCATTTTGCAGGCAATTGACCAGTTTTCCCTACTCCTGCACACTTCAAACGCGAAAGGTTCTCTATTTGGCTTCATTCATACAGCACACAGTTCAGTTTAGTAATGTTACTGGAGTTTCTCAAGTCATGCAATTTCAAATATCATAATAATAATAATAATAATAATAATAATAATAATAATAATAATAATAATAATTCATGTTGGCACCTACATAAACACTGAGTAATCAACATCTTCCATTCATTAGTAAATACAGTGCATTTCTGTGCAGATAAATTTATTCAGTTCCTCACAATAATAAATAAATGTTGCAGTAAAACAGTAGAAATTCTAAAATTTGTCACATAGTATGATTTGCTTAATGATACCCAGAAATGTCTGCCTGCTTACGCAAATCCTGACATGCTCAGTGCCTTACATCTATGCTGGTGACTGGGACCATCCCTGGCAGAGTTGCCTAAATCAAATTACAATGGTGGCACACTATTTAAATGTTTAAATAATGAATGAAATGGGATGACAGTGGTACTGGTGAAAAGGAGAAAATTACCATGACATTTTACATGGCGTGTGTAATTTTTTCCATGAAATGAAATGGTATTGCATTAGTGCAATTTTCTTTGAGCCAACTACCCACAGTAACATGTCTCCCTTGCAAAATGAGCAAAATTTTAGTTGAGAAAAATAATAGTGTGTGTGTGTGTGTGTGTGTGTGTGTGTGTGTGTGTGTGTGTGTGTGTAATGAAAGTAGCTGCTTGGCAAGGATGAAATGATTTGTTGTTTGGTTGATGTCTGATGTGTCTATCTCCAAATTAAACAGTGTCTTGATTTCAAATGTGTGGATCAATTGGGATGAAAGTAAATCTAATTTAACGTGACAGTTTCTTGTTACCTAATGCCAGTAAGTGAATACATGTGACCAATAGGTTTTTAGCCCCACATGATGTGTAACCACCAATCAAATGCAAGGGACAGAAGCTTTGAGATATGCCATTCTTTTTTTTTCCAGTTTCTTGAAGGTCCGCTAAAGATTTTAATGCCTAGTCTCCATATAAAGTAAGACCTAGAACTGAAACAGGAGGATGGCATTGAGCGTGATGTAAGTTTTCACATCAGTGATGTAAGTTTTCACATCAGTGATGTATTGTGCATGAAGTACTGTATGAATATCATGAGATGCATTGGGTGCAGTATATTTTAGTGATCATAAATGATGAAACATTAAAACCTAGGATATTAGCACTCCCCCAGAATGTTTATAGAATTTCAATTGACTGTAGGTATATTGTTCTGTTGTGTAATGGTATTTGAATGAAACTTGCAGGAAACATAAGTTTATTAACTGTAACCCATGGTAATTTTGTTGTACATGTAAATAATGAATGCCTCAAATTCATTCTTGGACCAAATGTACCAAAGATGACTTCCTTGCAGCAGCTATCAATGTCTCTGTCAGAGTTCTATAATAGAAAAGATGTAAGATGTAAGAGGTAAAGCAATCAACTGTAAGCAGTATGTTATCAGATAAGTATTGTGTTTGTCATACTATTTCTTTTTGCTGAAGTATTTAATGAAAAACAAACTGCATTATTGGAATTGTGTTGGCTCTGTGTAAAGACAATGGGTTTATCCAGTATGTATGGCATAAATTTACAGTGTAATGGAACATCGCTTATCCCAAACTGCTTGCAGAGAGAAAACGTGATAGCAAGAATTTTTGTAAACAGCATTAAATTTAGTCTGTGAAATTCCATATTAGTTTGATTAACCATCATAATAGTGTACTAAATTTAATGCTGACGAAGGTTTGTCAGATCTCCAGCCACATGGTAGCATTGATTTCATGTGATGTTTCAGGAAGTCATATTACCCATCTTCTGGCGTAGTGTCGAGATTCGTGGGGAGTGGGCTATTTATATGTGCCAGCATTCCCCTTCACTAGACCTCGGGTGGCTGCAGTTTTGGGGATGGTGGCTGCATTCGGTTATCGGTGTAAGCATTATGTCTGTGTCCACAGCGGAGGGCGTTGAGGGTCGTGCTCCCGATGGATTGCCACTATCGCAGGGTTCCATGGTGCGCTGAGTTTCTATCCATTATATCTGTTGACCAGATTGTCGTGAATCCTTATTTCTATGGATTGTTTGATAATGCTTTCCCAGAAGCCAGAAGTTCAGCACAGTACTTTCGTGTTTTTGAAGTTGAAGGTGTGTTCTGCTGTGGCTGATTTTTCAGTGTGGCCTAGTCGCACACATCTGATATGATCTCCGAAGCATTTAGATATACAGTGCTGTGTTTGCCCAATGTATTGTTTTCAGCATTTGCATGGTATGCTATATATACTCCTGGTGTGTTAAGGTTCAGCGGATCTTTGGTAGAACCTAGGAGCTCCCTGGTCTTTGATGGTGGTCAGAGAATGCTTTTGATATTGTATTTGCCCAAAAGTTGTGCAATTTTGACCGGGAGCGGAACCGTGTACGGATGGAATGCGAGACGGTCTCCTTCTTCTTCGTCATCTTTTTCTGGGGTTATCACTGCTTCCTTCTTCCTTTGAAGTGCTCTGTTGATCTGTGTTTGACTGTAGCCATTTTGGTAAAAGACTTCCCTCAGGTGTTAATGCTCAGATGGTAGGCTGTCTTTGTCACAGATGGCATGCACCCTATGTACCAGGATGGTCAGTACTGTTTGTCTTTGTGCTGGATGGTGGCAGCTTGTTGCACGAAGGTATAGGTCTGTGTGTCTTCTTCCTGTGTACTGCATGGCCTAGTGAACCATCTGCCTTCCTCTTAATTAAAATATCAAGGATGGGGAGCCAGTCATTTTCTTCCATTTTCATTGTAAATTTGATGTTCGGATGGATGCTGTTGAGGTGTTGCAGAAACTCATCTAGCACCTGTTTGCCATGTCCGCATATGACAGAAGTGTCAACGACACAGCCGAAGAAGTGCTTTGGTTTCTGTCTGGCAGTTTGAAGGGCCACCACCTCGAAATGTTCTATATAGAGGTTTGCAATCACAGGAGCCTGTGGGGAGCCCATGGCCACACCATCGATCTGTTTGAAGAATTCCCCATGGCACTGAAAGTAGGTGGTTGTTAGTGTTTGTTTGAAGAGCCTGACTGTTTGTGGGTCAAAGTGCTGGGCTAAAACTGCCAAGGAGTGTTGAAGGGGTTCTTTTGTGAAAAGCGACGTCACATTGAAGCTAACGAGTAGGTCCTCCATTTGTAGTCATATGTCCCTGAGTATTTCTACGAATTTGGCTGAGTTTCTCACATGGTGGCTGCAGTCCCCCACAAGGGGTTTGAGCAGTGTTTCTAGGCATTTAGCAAGTCCGTAACAGTGAGAGTTGTCCACAATTGGTCCAGAGGTACCCCTTCCTTATGGATCTTAGGGAGTCCATAGAGGCTTGGTATTGCTGGTGCTCTGGGGTATAGGTGCTTCTTCATTGGCTCAGGTAAGTCAGATTTCTTAAGCAGGGCTATCGTCTTTCTACTTATCGTCAGGGTTGGATCCGTCTTCAGCCTCTTGTAGGCCTCATCTTGTTGCAGCAGGTTTTCTGCTGGTATTCAGCAGTGCTTAATAGCACTGTAGCATTCCATTTGTCTGCTCGTAGGATCATTATTTCACGGTCATCTCTAAGGGTCCAAAGAGCTGCTCGTTCTTCCGCAGATATGTTATTTTTAGGCAATTGAAATCTGTCGATTATTCTGGAAGTTTCCCATGTGACTTCCTCTGCTTCCTCCTTGGGAAGCCTTCCACGCCACTGATAATGTCTCATTTCGAGTTTGTTCTGGGGATGGGGGCAAAATTCAGTCCTTTCCTGAGGACTGCCATTGTGGCAGCAGCCAGTTCTTTTCCAGTCAAATTGACCATAGCTCTGGTGTCATTCATCTTCTTTTTTGTCAAAAACATTGCAAGATATCAATGCTACCACCCGGCTGGAGACCGGAGAAACCTTCATGAACAGTTTACGCTGGGAAAGCCAACAGTTAAATTTAATGCTATTTACAAAAATTTGTAGTACTTAGTAGAAATCTATTTTTTGTAACGGTATCCAGCTCTGTGGACTAAGTTCAGTTGCGGTGAGTATTAGAATTTTTACTGGGTAGATGTGATTGGAAAATGAAAAAGAACAGAACTCTCACATTTCAGATGTGGGATTAGAGAATGCTGCTGAAAATTAAGTGAACTTAGAGGGAATATGGAGTCCTCAGCAGAACAGTCGAGGAAAGAAATGTACGGAAAATGCTGATGAAAACAAGGGACAGGATGATAGCATAAATGTTAAGACATAAGGTAGTGAACTAGTCAGATGTGTTTCCTTCTCACTTGGGGAAAAATGCTACTATTACACATATCATATAGGAACTTTAAATGGGGTGTAGTTAATCTTGTTATGTAGTCAATTGTGGAACCTCATCAAGCACTGGCAGCTCTAAACTAGTAGATAAAGAAGTGCTTTTTTGATGGGTATATCTTGCAAAGTAATTGTAGCAACAAAATAGGAGGCATTAGAGCTAATATAGATGCTTCCTGGCAATTGTTCTCTCCAAACACTACCTTCAAATAGAATAGAAAATGGTGAAGTAATGGATGTAGTGGTATCAGAAGTACCCTCTGGCATGCACCATTAGGCGACTAGTCTAGCGTAGATGAAGGTGTACAAAGAATCAGATATTAATAGGCAGGGATATGGACTATAATCACACATTTATTATGAGACACACTTGGGAGAGATTATGAGAGAATAAGGAATCCATTTCTTAAAGATCACAGTACTCACAGACAATGATTGCACAGCACTGCGAGTGTGTTGAAAAACATCGTTGTCGTTGTCCAAGTGCATTCAACATAATACTTGAGAAATTAACAGTGATATATTGAATGAGAGAATCTGTGCTTGGCACAGTCGTGGCAAATTACAGAGCTAAAAAGGTTGTCTGTAGCATGTATGAAAGTCTGTAGAGCATTATCCGAGGAAACAGATGTGGTGGTTCTTCCTTCCGGAGTAATGCAGTGTGTGCCACTTCATACTGAATTTCATGTTTGCCACCATTGAGAACTGTTGACACATGGATACAAGCGACAGCTGAATGTAGAGCACTATAGCATTAGTACATCAGTAACTTTGAAATTGTGAAAATGATGGTGTAAAGTCACAATCTCCAGTAAAATTAAAACTGAGGCATGTGATGTATAATCTCCTCACAATTACTTTGGGATTGACACTAGAGCAGGAACACATGGAGATGCAAAACGAAGTTGCTTAATTCTTCCCTGACTGTTCGCATGATCTGACATTTCATTGAACACACTCAAATTTGCATACTAATCAGTGTACAAAGGTGGAAGTGGGATCAATAGATTCTGGAGGAGTTTTACTACATTCTCATTTGAGATGTGCTTGTGGTAATAAATTTTAAATTTTATATGCAGAATATTTTCGAAAATGCATTGTTCAATGTTCCTGAAAATTTGACTTACAGGGAAACTTTGTTACTAAGTTTAAATGTCAAAATTGTGTTAACAAAATATTTAGAATATATCTTACTTTCAACAGCTCCAAACTCTGTCAGAGATGTCTAACATAAGATTAATTTAAATTAAACATTGTGTGTGATGCTCTGCTCATATGATAAGGTATCAGTCATCTGTTTTGTTGAGAGAAACACAACACAGCAATTACGGTTAACATGACATTACATTTTCTGATCAAACATTACAAATCTTTGTAGCAAGAAAGGTACCTGGTAGAGGTATGGAAATTTAAGTATGAAAGTAAGAAGAATAGTGATAACATCATTCACTACCTTCCAATTGCAACTATTAAGATGGAAACAATGAAGATCTTGTTAGTGTCATTAGTGCTGAATTCCTGAGGTGCACTTCATTTGACTGTAGTTTCCAGTAACAGCATTCTTAGTAACAATTAAAATTTATGAAAATACAATCTGCTCTGCAGGTAAATACACCACACATTCCCTGGTAATTTTCCTAACAGCTTCATTACTGAGTTCCTCAACTGTGGACAGTGTACCTTTTTTGCTTGTTTCATCACTGTTTTGCAACATAATTGTCAATTTAGGTCCATATCAATTCTGTTGGGTTGAAGTGCCAGTGAGAACTTGTCAGCCTAATTATTTTATGCCTGTATGTTTCTGTCAACCTGTCAGTTTTTGTATGTGGGCAACTGCGGTTTATGGAGAGGTATTGGATTTATATGCTCCATATTTTTAAATGTTTCACTTACTTCCACTTACATATGCTGAAGCCAATAATTTCCTCCTTTTATTTTACCATAAGATTCTCGTCAACAACAGAACACTATCAACAACAGATGTTGATGATGTAGGCAGATTATGCACAAGCCATTTATCTCAACTGATTTTGGTTTTATATAGCATTGCCTTGAACAAGAGTGATATCGATATATCCACTGAATAACATTTGCTGAAGTTGCTTTTAACATTCTTAAGCACTGCACACTCCAGAACTGATAACAGTAATGACTGGTAAAATTTCAATCCTATAAGTGTACAAAATGAACACAAACAGAAACTCATAGTGCAGTGAGCGATTCCATAGGACAGCAAGCTGCCTAAAACTGAACTGTACCACACTTGCATAGTATATTGGCAGTGTGGTGAAGGTGTATCCCTTGGGATAGAGTGAATGTATGATCTGCAGTCTTTGAATGTGTCCACACTATTTCATATCTAGCTGCCAGTCCTAAAGTAATTCTGTATAGAGTTAAATTAAATTACCCTGTTGCTTTCTAGAACCAGGTCCTTGATTGTGACACAGGCAGGCAATGCAAAACAAATTTTGCGGGCTAAAAATCTTGGACATTATCTTTGGTCCAGTGCAATACACTACTGATTGGGGAGGAGGAGAAGTCAAAAGAATACATTGTCCAGTAATGGGTGTCAAATGCCTGAACTCATTTGAGCTAAAGCTGCGAGTGTGAGAACAAGATAAGTGGATAAATGCGGGGAACAATAGGCAGGTGAAGGCTGAAGAGGAGTGATAAATGGTGTGTGGATGGGAGAAGCACAACATCGCAACTCGAGGCAAATTTCTAGGTCTCCAGATGATGGTCAGGGTCAGTAAGTGCTGTGCTGTGAATTATACAGTGTAGGAGAGAGTGGTCAATGTCTCTGCAAAGAGCACAGTGAAATGTACCACAAGGTGGAATCATGGGAATGTGAGTTAGAAAAGCTGATCAGCAAATTATGTCTTTGTATGGACAGATTTGCACAAGCTGTATTAATTCGAATATTCTTTGTTATTTTCTTGAAGGTCTGTTGGGATTATCCTGCCACAGAGAGTGTATCAGTGAGGATCCCAGACTAAGTTTGGGGTGGGATGATCTGGATAACATTTCCAGCATTCACATCACTAATATTGCATGTAGAATGAGAAAAGTCACTGGCTAATTGAAATAATCATACATCATGAATTTTCTAGAGATCAGCAGTATATTAGTAACCAGCTGGGTTTGTGGTATTACCAGGGTAGGTATATATTCCAATCTGTTAGTCCATCTTCTACCACATTCATTCCATCTCCTCCCTGTCACTCTTCTGTCTCCTCCTCACCCACCATTTTCCCATCTTCTCATCCACTCTCTCTGCCTGTCTCGTCCTTGCCTTTTCTCTCTGCCCCTCAACTTCTCCTCAATGTGTGCAGTCCACCTATGAGCTCCCTTGCAGGCAGAATGACATACCTGTCTACTTACAGTGTCATGTAGCCATAGTACTTCAACTATCACCTTGAAAAATAATGTATTAGTTAGCAATGTGAAACACATACCAAGCAGCAGTAGGAATCAACTATTTCTTATTACTAGACACAGCCATGTTCCAGTTAAAGTTGTGCTCAATGCTATGGGCTGGTGGAAACTAGTTAACAAAATTAATTTTTTTTGTTGATAAAGCAATGACATTGCGGAGGCAAAGGATGAAAGAATACACAAAACAAATATTAAATGTCCAATTTTCTGTTTGCAAGTTGCGGCAAGAAGTATGTAATACTGAGATGAGTATAATTGGAATATCTATGCCAGTGGAAGAGCAGCAACATGTACACAGTATAAATGCCTGGGAAATGTGATAAATGTGTTGTATGGCAGAAATTCTGTGAGCTGATGAACAATGCAAAAAAGTACAAACTTTGCTAGAGGTTCACAGCTTATGTTGAAGAGAAATGGACTGCATAGCTAGCATACAGTCCGACAAAGGGATAGGAAAACAGACTGAGGCTGCTGTTATTTAAAGTGCTGGGTATCCCACCCAAAAACCATTTGTCATGGTGGCATTTGTTCCACATATATATCGACAAATTTAAATCTCTCTAAAAGATCACACCTCGTTTAGTAGAGCAGATGAGGTTTGTGGTTTAGATCCTACTACACAATGAATTTTCCTTCTCTTTTCCTCTACACTTCCTGTACTCTCACACTGCAGGACAACTTCAGTGCATGTCGTGATAGGAAAATCAGTAAGATACTTTTGTTGCACCATGAACGTTACATGTACAGCTTGCCACTGGTGCATTAAATTTGCAATAAAATTAAGAAACAACTTACTAGGGACATTATGCATCATTTGTTTTTTATATTAATTTTACAGCCATTAACCAGTATGATTTAAATTCAGCTTTCTTAACCCTTATTTTCAGTCATATGCCAACACATGCTGTCACCAACAAATATCCCCCTGCGGGTCCGTGATAAGAATAGGCACGAGGTATTCCTGCCTGTCGTAAGAGGCGACTAAAAGGAGTTTCAACCGTTTTGGCCTTCAATGTGATGGTCCCTATTGGGGTTTGACCTCCACTTTTAAAATTATACAGAAGTACGCGCCTTTTGGGGAAGGACACCTTACGTGGTGTATCACCGGTCCTCAGTGCACTAAGACCTTGACACTCATCATTGTAACAGCGTCGTAACTGCACCCACTGTTCATCAGTTTGGGCCTAAACACCTGATGGGTTGCATAGGTTATGCCCGTAGTGCGTCCCCATCTGCACCTTTGATCATGATGGACTTTCCATGGCACTCGAAATCCAGCACGGTAGCTAGCCTGTTGTGGTGGGGTAGTCATATACCCTCTAGGTTGTAGCCCCCTGACAACACAGGGGTCGTATGCCGATACCTGAGCTGCACCCTCTCCAAGTAAGCCAAGGAGTAGATGCCCGTCTACCTGGGGCATCAGGACTTCCAGCAATGGTCATCCTGCCAGGTGGGCCTTGCTGAGGCTGGGAGGCACCTGTGGAGAGAGCTCCTGGTCAGAGTGGGTGGTATCGGGTCGGACGTTTTGCAGATGAAGCGTCAACATGCATCAGGTCGCTCTTCGTCCGTGTCTTCTAAGAAGAAAGGTTCTGTTTCCGTCTCTGGTTCTGGTCCTTCTGCCTTTCCCCCTTGGCCACTCCCTGCGAGGAAGGACAGGACCGCCGGCTTGGGGCGAAATACTTCCCCCACTATTTAGTCTGTTCTCGGACTGATGGGGGACGTTCGCCACCTCCAAGCCCATGTTCTTTGTACAGCATATCGAGGATATCTTCGGAGAAATCGAGGCTGTTAGTAAAATGTGTTCGGGGTCCATTCTAATAAATACCACCTCCGCTACACAGTTGATGGCGCTCCAGGCATGCGACCGACTAGG
The DNA here is from genome assembly GCF_023864345.2 of Schistocerca serialis cubense. NCBI lineage: Eukaryota > Metazoa > Arthropoda > Insecta > Orthoptera > Acrididae > Schistocerca > Schistocerca serialis. The sequence goes on from NC_064648.1 coordinate 108,781,421, forward strand.
GGACATTCCAGTGTCCATTGTCCCACACCTGGCGCTCAATAGGGCGCAGGGGATTATTTTACATCGGGACCTCTTGCTGCAATGTGATGAGCTCAGAGCCAACCTGCTGCACCGTGGCATGCATTTTGTCCGGCGAGTCCAGCGCGGCCCCAATAATGATCATAGCTTCGACACTGGGGCCTTTATCCTTGCATTCGAGGGCGATGATCTCCCAGAGAAGGTTAAGGTGATGTGCCACCAGTGCGACGTGCGACCTTACATCCCACCTCCTATGCGATGCTTTCGATGTTTGCACTTCGGGCATATGTCGTCAAGGTACGAAGCTGAACCCCTTTGTGGCGATTGTGGACGTCCTCTTTGTGAGGGACATACATGCACCCCATCACCTCGGTGTGTCAATTGTGCTGGCCTCCACTCGCCTAGATCTTTCGACTGCCCTGTCTATCAGAAGGAGAAGAAGATAGAAGAATTGAAAACCTTGGACCGTCTGTCTTATTCTGAGGAAAGGAAGAAATATGACCGCCTCCATCCCGTGATGTTGGCAACGTCGTTTGCTTTGGTCGTGTCCACTCCTTCCGCAGTATCCTTACCCCTATCCTGTCCCCACTCCATCTCCTCACCCCATCCAGGGTCCATGCCTGCGCCTCCCAAATCCCTCCCTTCCAAATCCTCCTTCGTGGCCCCTGCCCCCTCTGCCCCAGGGGCCACCCTTCCTCCTCCTCCTCCTCCTCCTCCTCCTCCTCCTCCTGAGAAGCAATCCTCTTCTCAGGCATCCATCGGGGAAATGTTACGGACCCTGGCTACTAACCCCCCAGCGGAGTCCACAACTTTTTTGTGGATACGTGCGGGGCGAGCACGGGGCCCCGAGCTATTGCAGCCTTCTTTCTCTCCAGGGCTGCATTTCCTTCCCCTTCCCCTCCTTTCCCCTCCTCGCTCCTTTCCCATCGCCCTCTCCTCTCCCTCTCTTGGTGTCCTTGCTTATGTTGGCCCCCGCTATCCTCCTGGTTCTGTTGGTTTTACACTCCGGCTTTGTTGCGTAATCATCTCCTCCTTTTGGCATTCCCTGTTCCCCCTCTGGGGTTTGACCTCCATTACAAAATTTCTCCTCCGTAGTGTGTGCCATTTGGGGAAGATCACCTTACCTAATGTCTCTGACGTGCGCCCTCCTAGTAAATTCCACCTTTCCTTTCACGTCCTTGTCTGATGCTCGGGTGCATAGCCAGCACAGTAGCCAGCCCGTGTGGTGGGGTCGCTATGTACCCTTCTGGTTGAGCCCCCTGAACACGCAGGGATCACACTTCTGATACCTGAGCTGTGACCTCCTCATGGATGCCTTGGAGTCGTTGCTCCTCATCCTGGAGCATCGGAACTCACGGAAATGGTCGCCGTGCCAGAGGGCCCTTCCTGTCGCTGCGTGGTGCCCGTGAGGAGAGCCCCTGATCAGAGTGGATGGTATCAGGGCGGACGCTACATAAATGAAACGCATATGGGTCCAGAACTCTAGCCGTTCTTCTGCGGCCATCTCTCTGCATGGAACTGATTAAAGTGCTGCTTCTCTTGCCCCTTCGGCCTTCCCTTCCATGGCTACCCCCTGGGAAGAGGGTCAGGCCCGTCATCTAGGGGCGAAACCTTTCCTCCATTATCTAGTTTGCTCCAGGACTGATGGAGATACTTTCACCAATACCAAACCTTTATTCTTTGTGGAACACATTGAAGACAAGTTTGGCGGAGTGGACTCCCTGAGCAAGATGCGGGTGGGTTTGTTGCTGATCAAAACTGCTTCAGCTGCCCAATCTGCGGCCCTTCGTGCCTGTACCCATCTTTGCACAATTCCTGTGTCCATTACCCCCACCAGTCTCTAAATATGGTTCAAGGTGTGATTTTTCACAGGGTCCTCATCCTTCAAACTGATGAGGAACTTCAGGACAGTCTCGGATGGCGGGGTGTTCACTTTGTTTGGCGTGTTCAGAAGGGTCCTAAAGACAGTTACATTGATACTGGTGCCTTTATCCTGGCCTTTGAAGGGGATCCCCTCCCTGAGAAAGTTAAGATTATGGTTTATCGATGTGGTGTGAAGTCGTACATCCCACCTCCTATGAGGTGTTTTTAAGTGCTTGTGTTTTGGACACATGTCTTACCGCTGTTCACAGGCCCCTCTATGTGGTGACTGTGAACGTCCACTCCATGAGGGGCGTCCCTGTGTTCCTCCTTCTGTGTGTGTAAATTGTCATGGCAGTCATTCTCCACGTTCACCAGATTGCCCAGTATATAAGAAGGAAAAGATACAGGAATATAAGTCCCTCGATCGTTTAACCTACACAGAGGCCCGTTCAAGTATACGCGTCTTCACCCTGTGTCCATGGCATCTAGTTACGCTTTGGTTGCATCTTCACCCCTTCCTCCCCCTTCCTTACCCCCATCCCAGACCCCTCTCCTCCCCCCTCCCATGTGGCTCCCACACCTTCTCCTCTGGGCACTGCTCCCCCTCCCCAGCTGGAGAAGTGTCCCACTTATTCGGCATCTGCCGGTCAAGGGTGGCTCTCCCAGGATGCCCCTTCCTGGCACCTTCCAGGCCAAAGGTCTGCTGCCACGCAACGCCATGCAACGACCGCGAGAGCCGCGGTCTGTTGGTCCCCAGGTCGAAATCGGATCGGACCCCTGCGGGCTTCTGGTGGCGTTTGTACGTTTGTCCGTACAGACATTGCTAGCACATGGATTCCTCTTCAAACTACATTGGAAGCGGTTGCTGTTAGGGTCCACCTAGACTCTGAGGTCACGGTTTGCAATCTTTATCTCTCTCCTGACAGGACTTTTATACCTGCTGCCTTAACTGCCCTTCTTCAGCAGCTTCCTCCTCCCTTCCTCCTCCTTGGGGTTTTAATGCTCATCATCCCTTGTGGGGCAGTGCCTTTCCATCTAGACAAGGTCTTCTCATAGACTACTTTATTGCAGACCACGACTTGTATATTCTTAATGATGGCTCCTCTACTCATTTCAGTGCCGGTCATGGTACCTTTTCTGCCATTGATCTTTCTCTTTCTTCTCCCTCTCTCCTCCCTTCATTACACTGGTCGCCACACGACGACCTTTGTGATAGTGTCCATTTCCTGTTGATTATCTCACTCCCTTCCCGCTCCCCGATGGACAGGTTACCTCGTTGGTCTTTCCAACGCGCCGATTGGCCTCTATACACTGCACAGATCGTGTTTTCTCCGTCTTTGTTGGGTTGTATTGATGACGTCCTACGTGACGTGTCTGACGCGATTGTTCGCGCTGCTAGCCTTGCTGTCCCGCACTCATTTGGACCATTTCGTCGCTGGCAAGTCCCGTGGTGGAGTACGGCCATTGCCATTGCCATCTGTGATCGCCATTGAGCTTTGCAACACTTTAAGAGGCACCCATCCATAGCCAGCCTTGCTACCTCTAAACACCTCTGCGCTAAAGCCCGTTATTTAATCAAACATAGCAAGCGGATATGTTGGGAACGATTCGTTTCTTCCCTTGGTTCTACTGCTCCTGTGTCACGGGTATGGGCTACACTTCGCTCTCTCCAAGGTTGCCATCGGCAGTCCACCCTCCCAGGCCTTCACCTCCCAGATGGCATTTGTACAGACCCATTAGTTCTTGCAGAACATCTTGCGACTCATTTTGCAGTGGCATCAGCATCAGCCTCCTATCCAGCTGCTTTCCTTCACCAGAAACAGCGGGCTGAAGCTTCGACCTTATGTTTTACCCCTTGTGAGTCAGAATCTTACAACGAACCTTTTACTGAATGGGAATTCTTTCTGCTCTATCTTCTTCTCATGAAACAGCCCCTGGCCCAGATTCCATTCATAACCAACTGCTTCAACATCTCCGTGCTATACAACAGCAACATTTTCTTTGTGTGTTTAACCGTATCTGGCTCCAGGGTGACTTCCCTTCTCAGTGAAGGGATAGCATCATGGTTCCTGTCCTTAAGCCTGGTAAGAACCCCTTATCTGTTGACAGCTATCAGCCGATTAGTTTGACCAATGTTGTTTGTAAGTTACTTGAACGGATGGTAGCCCATTGGCTCAATTGGGTCCTCGAATCTCGGGATCTATTGTCCCCTTACCAGTGTGGCTTTCAAGAGGGACGGTCTCCAATCGATCATTTACTTCGCTTGGAATCCGCAGTTCGGCAGGCTTTTTCCCAGCGCGCCATTTGGTTGCAGTGTTTTTTGACCTTCGCAAGGCCTATGACACGGCCTGGCACCATCACATCTTACTTACCCTTCATCAATGGGGTCTTCGGGGCCCACTCCAGATTTTTATCCGCCAGTTCCTGTTCCATCGGTCATTCAGAGTCCGAGTTGGTACTGTTTTTAGTTCTCCACGGACCCAGGAGACGGGCATCCCACAGGGTTCTGTCTTGAGTGTCCCTCTTTTCCTCATTGCTATCGATGGACTTGTGGCCTCCGTCGGTCCTTTGGTCGCCCCTGCCCTGTATGTGGATGATTTCTGCATTTGGGTTGGTTCCTCTTCGATGGAATCTGCAGAACGGCAGCTCCAGGGAGCTATATGGCGTGTCTCAGCATGGACCCTCTCACATTGGTTTCAATTCTCTACTTAAAAATCGCGGGTGGTCCATTTCTGTCGTCATACTACGATCCACCCTGATCCAGAGCTCTATCTTGATGCACAACGATTGCCTGTGGTCCCACAGTTTCGTTTCCTGGGTCTTCTTTTCGACAACAAGCTCACTTGTCTGCCCCATATCAGACTTCTGAAGGTAGGATGTTTCCGTAAACTCAATGTCCTTCGCTTCCTTGCCCACTCCTCTTGGGGTGCGGACCGTTCCCTCCTTTCTACATCTTTATCGTGCTCTAGTTTTGTCTTGCTTGGACTATGGTTGTCAAGTCTATGGTTCAGCTGCTCCTTCCACACTGTACGTGCTGGATCCAGTCCACCATCCCACGTATCCATTTGGCCACTGGTGCCTTCCCTACGAGCCCTGTTGATAGTCTCCTGGATGAAGCTGGGATCCCCACCCCCTCTCTTCTTTTCGGCGGTCCCAGCTTCTAGTGTCATATGCACTCACTATCCGTTCCTCTCCCACTTATCCTTCCTATTCTATCCTGTTTCCAGACCATGGATGTCGCCCACCCAACTCCCGCCCTCAGGCGGATTTAATGGTTGGGCTGTGCCTTGCGTCTCTATGCCGTTATTTTCAGCTTCCTTCTTTGTCCTGTCTTCCTCGCTCCCTCCCCTCCACCCCCGTTGGTTAGTTCCTCGGCCTCGAATTCGGATGGATCTCTGCCGAGGTCCGAAAGATTCCATCCCCTCGCTGGTGTTCCGTTCCTTTTTCCGCCAAATTTTATGGGAGTTTCGGGATGCTGTTTTTTACACCGATGCCTCTAAATCTGCTCATCATATGGGGTATGCCTTCACGTCCTCTGTTGGAACGAAAAATCATCTGCTGCCACCTACATGTGGGGTGTTAACTGCGGAATTGATGGCAATTTCCCAGGCCCTTACCTTTATTAAACAGTCCCAGCACAACCGTGTTTTGTTATGTACGGACTCGATGAGTGGCCTTCTTGCTATTGACTGGTGTTTTTCGCGCCATCCCTTGGTCTCTGCCATCCATGACCATCTCGCTGATATTCACTGTGCTGCTTGTTCCATTGACTTCCTTTGGGTCCCTGGCCATGTGGGTATCCCGGGTAATGAGCTCACTGATCGTTTGGCTGGGGGAGCAGTCACTTACCCCCCGTTTTCTGTAACCCCTCCTGCAGCAGATTTACGGCTTCACATCAAATCCCACTTCGCACAGTCATGGGCCAATTCTAGGGAGGCTACTCCCCTGTCTAATAAACTTTGTGTGACTAAGGTGACACCAGGCCCATGGCGTTCTTCCTTTCGCCTCTCCGGAAGGGACTTGACCACACTGTGTCATCCCCGCATTGGCCATACCAGGCTGACCCATGGTTTTCTTTTGCGTGATGAGCCACCCCCACTTTGTGGTTGTGGAGCCTTCCAGTCAGTAGCCCACATTTTGGTTGACTGCCTCCTCCTTTTGGCTCTCCGTGCTAAGTACAGATTCCCCCACACTTTACCTTTGATGTTGGCTGACGATTCCCAGATGGTTTCTCTGGCTCTCGGTTTCCTCCGGGAAAGTCCTTTTTATTCTCAGTTTTAAGGTTTTTAATCTCTCTCTGGTGTTGGGGCAGGGCAGTGAGTGTTTGGGTGTCTCCCACTGTAAGCCATGTTTGGAGATTCCCGACTCACCTCCCTAACTGAGATCCTCTTTCCTTCCCTTTTACTTTGTTTTCACCCCTTTTTTAAAGGATTGGTTAGTCTCCTTTTCCCATACGTACTTCTACACTCTACCGGTTGCCCCTTTAAAGTCACAGGTGGTCTTGCCTATGCTGTTTCAGCATAGTGTTGGGTTCGTTCTCTTGCTGACTTCCCACATTTTGTTTTTACCTTTGACAACATAACTGCCCTTTTACGTTTTTCGCATTTTCCCTTTTATTGTTCTGACTTTCCTGAGATGTCACATTAGCGGAATGGACCACATTTGAAACAAGGGACTGATGACCTTGCTGTTTGGTCCCTTAAACCACAAACAACCAACCAACCAACCCAGCTTCCGAGGTCCGGCGTTCGAAAAAGGACCCCAAGCGTGAGGACTTTCTTCGGGTTCAGCCCCCACAGCCCACCATCCCTGCGACTCATTGGTCTTGCAAGAAGGCGTCAAAGAAGAAGTCTTTATCCCCCTATCCACCCCGGCACATTTCGTCTGATGCTCCATCTGACAGTCGCTGCTCCCGACCGTCCTCAGTTTCGCCAGGATGCTCTGCTGCCAGGCGCTCCGCAGGCCTGTCGCCAGCGGACAATGCTGCCTCTCCTGTCCAACCCAGGAATGTGGCCGCAGCTGGTGATGATGGAACGGGATCCGCCTCCCGACGGTTGTAGTAATATTCCCTCGAAACCTGGCCCTTTGCGGCCGTCGAGGTGACTAGTTCTTCCCCCTTTCTTGACTCGCAATGGCTCTATTACATTGGAACATAAGAGGTATTCGATCTAATCGGGAGGAATTACAACTGCTGCTCCATCTGCACTGTCTGCTCGTCATTGGTCTCCAGGAAACGGAGTTATGCCCAACTGCTCGTATTGCTTTTACCCTCTATACCTCAGAGTGATCTGACCTAACCCCTGTGGACGGTATTCCAGCTCATGGTAGGGCCATGTTGCTCGTTCAGGATGATGTCTATTACCATCCCATCCCATTGACCACCCCACTAGAAGCAATAGCTGTCCGTATTACACTTTCTGCATTTACTTTTTCTGTTTGTACTGTCTAGACTCCATCGTCCTCCGCAGTTAGTCAGGCTGACATGATGCACCTGTTTGCTCAGCTTCCTCCGTCGTTTATATTGTTTGGCGACTTCAATGCCCATCATCCCCTTTGGGGTTCTCCTGCATCCTGTCAGAGAGGCTCCCTTTTGGTGGAAGTTTTCAACCATCTCAATCTTGTCTGCCTCAATACTGGCACCCCGACTTTCATATTGGACTCTACTCATACCTACTCCCACTTGGACCTCTTGATCTGTTCTACCACTCTTGCCCATCGGTTCGAGTGGTATGTCCTATCTGACACCTATTCGAGCGATCATTTCCGCTGTGTCGTTCGTCTCCTGCACCACACCCCATCCCCACATCCCTTGAGCTGGAACATACCGATAGCTGACTGGGGACTCCTCCCTGCCGACTTTTATGGACCAAGATTTTCTCACCTGTGACAGTCAGGTCGAATACCTCACGTCTGTTATCATCAATGCTGCCAAACGTTCCATTCCTCATACTACCTCTTCTTCACGTCGAGTTTAAGTCCCCTGGTGGAATGAGGCTTGCAGATACGATATCCGTGCTCCACGACGTGCTTTACGCACCTTTCGCCGCCATCCTACACTGGCGAATTGTATTAATTACAAACAGCTCCGAGCGCAATGTCGTCGAGTCATCAAAGACAGCAAAAAAGCTTGTTGGGCCTCTTTCACAAGCTCCTTTAAAAGTTTTACTCCCTCTTCTGTCGTCTGGGGTGGCCTGCGCCGGCTGTCGGGCCTCGATACCTGGCCTGCCTTCAGGTAATGAGGTACTTGTGGACCCTGTGGATGTCTCCAATGCCTTCGGCCGCTTTTTCAAGCTCTGCCCATTACCACCCTGCCTTCCTTCCCAGAAAAGAGGCAGAAGAGGCTCAGCGACCTTCCTTCCACTCGCTGAATCGCTAAATCTGGAAAATTATAAGACCCCCTTTACCATGCGGGAACTTGAACATGCACTTGCACTGTCCCGGTTCTCTGCTCCAGGGTCAGATGCATTCACGTTTGGATGCTGACACACCTTTCTCCGGCAGGTTAAATGCTTTCTTCTTCATACCTATAACCACGTCTGGACCGAAGGTCAGGTCCCCACGTATTGGTGTGAGGCCGTCGTTGTTCCCATTCCCAAACCCGGGAAGGATAGACACCTTCCTTCTAGTTACTGCCCCATTTCTCTTAAAAGCTGTGTCTGTAAGCTGATGGAGCGCATGGTTAACGCTCGGTTGGTTTGGATTCTTGAATCTCGATGGCTACTTACTAATGTTCAATGCAGCATTCATCGACACTGCTCCGCTGTTGACCACCTTGTGACCTTGTCAACATTAATCATGAACAACTTTTTGCGAAAGCGCCAAATGGTAGCTGTGTTCTTCGATTTGGAGAAGGCTTATGATACCTGTTGGGGAGGAGGTATCCTCCGCACTATACACAGGTGGGGCCTACATGGTCGCCTGCCCCCTTTTTTTTTTTTTTTTTTTTTTTGAATCATTTTTAACAGATCTAATGTTCAGGGTACGTGTGGGTTCCGTATTGTCCAACGCCCTTCCTCCAGGAGAACGGAGTGCCTCAGGGCCCCGTTTAGAGCATAGCCCTTTTTGCCATAGCGATCAATCCCGTTATGGATTGCATTCCACCTTACATCTCTGGCTCTCTTTTTGTCGATGACTTTGCGATCTACTGCAGTGTCCAGAGAACATGCCTCCTGGAGCGCTGCCTTCAGCGTTGTCTTCAAAGCCTATACTCATGGAGTGTGGCTAATGGCTTCCGGTTCTCTGAAAAGAAGACGGTTTGCTTCAACTTTTGGCGATATAATTCATTCCCTCCACCATTCTTACATCTCAGTCCTATTGTTCTCCCCTTCGTGGAGACAACGGAGTTTTTAGGGCTCACAGCGGACAGGAAACTTCGTTGATCTCCACATGTCTCTTATTTGGCTGCCTGTTGTACACATTCTCTTAATGTCCTCCATGTTCTTAGTGGTTCATCTTGGGGAGCGGATCGCACTGTCCTGCTTCGCTTATATTGGTCCATAGTCCGAACAAAGCTGGATTATGGGAGCCTCGTCTACTCGTCTGCTCCGCCATCCCTCTTACGCCGTCTCAACTCCATCCATTATTGGGGGTTATGTCTTGCAACTGGAACATCCATACCAGTCCTGTCCAGAGTCTTTACGCTGAAGCTTCCGAATTACCATTGACCTACCAGCACGACGTACTGCTTTGTCGGTATGCCTGCCGGCTGTTGTCAATGGCCGACCACCCCTCTTATCAGTCCTTCGACGATTCTCTTGACCATCAGTATGGGTTGTATGTGTGTGCCCTGCTGCCCCCTGGAGTCCGCTTTTGTCCCCTGCTTCGACAATTGGATTTTGCCCTCTCTACCACCTTCAGAGAAAGTTAGAGCCCGACACCACCTTGGCTCCAGGCTCTGGTTCACATTCATCTTGAACTCCGCTCGCTCCCGAAGGAGGCTATTCTGGATGCAGTGTATTGCTCACGGTATGTCGAACTTCGTGCGCGACTCGCCAATAACACCTTTATTTACACTGATGGTTCCCAAACTGACAATCGTGTTGGCTGTGCCTTTGTTGTTGGGGTCGTCCCCTTTAAATACCAGCTCCTTGACCAGTGTTCCAGCTTTATGGCCGAGCTTTTTCCTCTCTCTCAGGCTGTTCAGTATGTCTGCCGCCACCACCATTCTCCGTATGTACTCTGCTCCGATTCACTCAGTGCTCTTCAGAGCCTTGGAGCTCCATATCCGCTCCATCCCTTGGTGCAATGGATCCAGTAATCCCTCCATTCTTTTGCTGATGATGGCTCTCCTGTTAGCTTTATGTAGGAGTGCCTGGGAATGAGGCTGCTGATGCTGCGGCCAAGGCTGCAGTCTTGCCTCGGCCAGCCTCCCTTTGTGTCCCATCGTCTGACATTAGTGGGGCTGTTTGTAAGAGGTTTGTGTCATTATGGTGGGATACTTTGTCGTCACTTCAAGAAAATAAGCTCTGGGCCATAAAACCGTTCCGTCACTTCAAGAAAATAAGCTCTGGGCCATAAAACCGTTCCCAACAGCTTGGACAACCTCCTCCTGACCATCCCGGCGAGAGGAGGTCATTTTGGCCAGGTTGCAGATTGGGCATTGCCGGTTTAGCCACCGCTATCTGCTATCCGGTGACCCTGCCCCACAGTGCCCTTATGGTAATGCATTGACAGTACGCCATGTTTTATTGTCCTGTCCCCGTTTTAATCAATCTTGTGTTGTCCTGTCTCTGCCCTCTTCCCTACAGGAAATTTTAGCTGATGATGCTCAAGTAGCTGCTTGGGTTCTTTGTTTTATTACTTTGACAGACTTATCCAAAGACATCTAACACTTTTAATTATTTTATCTGTGTGTTTGTAAGAACCTTCTTGTGTCTCCCCCCCTTGAGATTTACCAGATTATATGTGCACTTAAATTTGTGACTGGGCGCTAATGACCTCAGTAGTTCAGCGCCCTAAAACCCCACAAAAAAACCAACAGATATATAAAAGTAAGTATGAAAGTAGCATCACACCTATGAGCTGTGGAGCCCCATTGTGATACTACAGCACTCTTACCAATGTTAATGCATTTACTGTTCTAATAGGTGGTAGGTGATTTCATCTCATGTGGTTACCATGCATGAAGTTGCTGTACAACAGCTCAACAGTTAGAACAGATTTACTGTAAGATAGTTGGCAGCGTAAGATACGTTACCACTATTCTACAGCCCCAATATGTTGTACATCCTCCACTTCTGAGGAAATTTGTTCACTGAATGAAATTTGTTTTTACACTACACCTGTGTGAACAAATTATCATGCATGAACAAGGCAACACAATTTCCAAACAGATATATCAAACAGATTTTTATGAAAATGAGGCATATTACTGAAGTGGCAAGTGGCTTATTTTGACAAAGCATGGATTCATGTATATTGTTCTATGATTAAGTACTGCCAGAACAATCTTGTCTAAAGAACATTGCCACAGTGCCTGTCTACATTTTTTTTGCAGTGATTGACATGCGAATGTCTAGGGTGTTGCATGCTTTGCTTTTTTACAGATACCACAGTTCACCGTTACATCCACACAATTCAGTTTCTAAAGCATAAATGTGGCAGTACTGTGGAATAGTCCATGACAGAACTAGATCTCTCCTTTTCTCAAGGTACAAGTGCTGTAGGCACAGTACCTGAGCAGTTGGTTACATACAATTGAGTACAGAATATGGCACTGTGTTTCCAGGCGACTGACATTGAATTGAGGATGGCAGTATTTCCAAAATGCATTGAAACTGTAGCTTTGATCTGCAGTGTGCTGCAGACAAATAAGAATTCAATATGACAGTATACAGTAAGTGGACCAAACATTGAATGTAAGATTACAGTTATTGGTAGACGTGTCATCATCTGTTGGAGATTAAACAAGATTTTGGGTTTTTGACATGAACCGCATTTACGGCAGATACGCATTATCACAAAGAGTATGCTTCCACAGGCAGAAATCACTGTAAAGGTGACCTCAAATATTTGATAAACTGGGACCTAGAAAAGAACTATGTGAGGTGATCAACATACTACTGTGAGTCAGATGATCAACACTTTGAATTTGAAGGCAGCAGGGCGTGTTGCTATGAGAACTGTACGGAGACAATTGCAATGCATAAGACTTGGCACCTAACCACATCCAATGCCTACCCATGGCTCCTAGTCTACTCGACATATATGAAGATTCCCATTTTGTAAAATTTGTAACAAAGTTCTTGTTGTTAGTGTTCAGTGTGAAATAATTGCCTTTCCAATATTGTTTGTCTTGCAGCTATCTGCTGCATGTATGTACCCATGATTAATCTTCGTTCTGTTTATACATCTGTATCTGTACTCTGCTACATGTGAGTGGCAGTCTTTAAAGAAGTTGGTTCAATAATTATTTTTTGATTTGTTTGCCGGTACATGTCTGCATTGCTGGTACCCTTTTTATTTTCCAAATCACAGTAGGCTATTTATGAAGAAAAAAGAAAAATTATGGAAAACCTTTAGTGTACAGTGATTCATTTCGGGCAGCAGCAGAAACAGTGGAGCTGTGTCCAGCTTATCTAGATGACTGACTTAGCTGTGTGCATTGGCTCCCATGGTGAGGAGCCACTCCCCCTCCCCCCCACACCCCTTGGTTCTCGCCACTCTGGTAGGTTTGTGCTTCGCTATGATAGGGCCCCAGACTTTGCAGCATCTTTTCCCTTTGGTGCTGCCTGTCTGTCCTCTTGGTATTCTTTTTCCGCTCCCTTGGGGAACAAGTCTGGGGTGTTTCCGCACTGTCCGTAGCTGACATACGAAAAATCTCACACTGTTTTTCGTTCCCTTTTCCTTTCTTCATTCACCTTTTCCTGTCCTTCCTCCACTTTGGCGTTTGAGGCTCCTATTCTTCTTCTTCCCAGTGTGTTCCTGATGGCCAGCCCATCTGTGTGACATGTAACAGGCGACTGGTTAATGCATAATTCCCAGCCCTGGTTCAACAGATAGGGTTCAGAGATACAAGCCAGGCCCACGGAGGGGAGATTGCCTGAGCTGCTACCTTTCCGAATTGCTAGTTGGTCTCCCTGTCAGGTGTTTGGGAGGTGCGACCTGAGGTGTAAACAATCACCTTAGGCCAGAATGAGATTTTCACTCTGCAGCGAAGTGTGTGCTGATATGAAACTTCCTGGCAGCTTAAAACTGTGTGCCGGACCGAGACTCGAGCTCGGGACTTTTGCCTTTCGTGGGCAAGTGCTCTACCAACAATCTGGGGTAGCTCAATTGGTAGAGTACTTGCCCACAAAAGGCAAAGGTCCCGAGTTAGAGTCTTGGTCCGGCACACAGTTTTAATCTGCCAGGAAGTTTCAATCACCTAAGGCGATTGTGCCCTCCTTGTGACCTTCAGTTGAAAGGATCATGCCACTGGAGACACTTGCTGTCATTGGCCGGAGGGGGGGGGGGGATTTCCTCACAGTTTGCCAATCATCTTCTCAATCGATGTCTGTTGTTGTGGTCTTCAGTCCAGAGACTGGTTTCGTGCAGCTCTCTATGCTAATGTATCCTGTGCAAGTTTTTTCATCTCCCAGTACCTACTGCAACCTACATCCTATTCACGTCTTGGTCTCCCTCTATGATTTTTACCCACCACACTGCCCTCAAATACTAAATCGGTGATCCCTTGATGCCTCAGAACATGTCCTACCCACTGATCTCTTCTTCTAGTCAAGTTGTGCCACAAATTTCTCTTCTCCCCATTTCTATTGAGTACTTCCTAATTAGCTATGTTATCTACCTATCTAACATCCACCATTCTTCTGTAGCACCACATTTCAGAAGTTTCTATTCTCTTCTTGTCTACATTGTTTATTGTCGATGTTTCACTTCCATACATGCCTGCATTCCATACAAATTCATCAGAAAGGACTTCCTGACACTTAAATCTATACTTGATGTTGGCAAATTTCTCTTCTCCAGAAATGCTTTCCTTGCCATTGTGACCCTACATCTTATATTCTCCCTGCTTCGACCATCATAAGTTATTTTTCTCCCCAAATAGCAAAACACACCTACTACTTTGAGTGTCTCATTTACTAACCTAATTACGTCAGCATCACCTGATTTAATTCGACTACATTCCATTATCCTCTTTTTGCTTTTGTTGTTCATCTTACATCCTCCTTTCAAGACACTGTCCATTCCCTTCAGTTGCTCTTCCAGTTCCTTTTCTGTCTCTGACAGAATTACAGTGTCATCGGCAAACATCAAAGTTTTCGTTTCTGCTCCATGGATTTTAATTCCTACTCCAAATTTTTTTGTTTCCTTTCCTGCTTTCTTAATATGCAGATTGAATAACATCAGGGATAGGCTGCAACCCTGTCTGTCTCCCTTCCCAACCACTGCTTCCCTTTCATGCCACTCGACTCTTATAACTGCAATCCTGTTTCTGTACAAATTGTAAATAGCTTCATTCCCTGTATTTGACCCCTGTCACCTTCAAAATTTGAAAGACAGTATTGGAGTCAACATTGTCAAAAGTTGTCTCTAAGTCTACAAACGCTACAAATGTATGTTCACCTTTCATAAGTCTATCTTCTAAGTTCAGTGAACCCTCCGCCAGGCACTTAAGTGATATGCGGAGTATCCATGTAGGTGCAGGTGAGGTAGATGTAGATAAGTCGTAGGGTCAGTATTGCCTCACGTGTTCCAACATTTCTACAGAATCCAAACTGATCTTCCCCGAGGTCAGCTTCTGCCAGTTTTTCCATTCATCTGTGAAGAATTCATGTTAGTATTTTGCAACTGTGACTTATTAAACTGACAGCTTGGTAATTTTCACATCTGTCAACAACTGCTTTCTTTGGAATTGGAATTATTGTATTCTTCTTGAAGTCTGAGGGTATTTCGCCTGTCTGCCATGCTATCAGTAGTTCTATTGGAATGTTGTCTACTCTTTGTGGTTTCACTTACTGAAGATGGTCACTCCTTCACAGCACTAAATTTGTTTCTAATTCAGAAGGGTGTTGATGCAATTGCTAGCCCTTGACATCCTGCTCTCATTTACAGAATGGCACTTTGCTTTTGGAGATTGCTTCTGATTCTCAAGCATGACGGCTTGCTGCTCTGCTTCTCGATGACACCCTATTTGTGTTGAGGCCCATAGAACTCTACTCTTTCTGTGGTGGTGTTTACAGTAGGCTGCTGGATGGTCTGACCGAGGTCGAAATCCAGACATACCGCTCTGACCAGGATGCCATTGCTGTCCATCAGGTGATGAGAGGTAGATGCATCTATAGTGTGCGTGCACACTCTCTCTCTCTTTCTCTCTCTCATGCCATTGCTGTCCATCAGGTGATGAAAGAGGTAGATGCATCTATAGTGTGCGTGCACACACACACACACACACACACACACACACTCTCTCTCTCTCTCTCTCTCTCTCTCTCTCTCTCTCTCTCTCTCTCTCTCTCTCTCACCTTTGATAGAGTGGTGCTTCTGTCAAAGATCAAAGCAGGCTATGAAGTTACCAAAGTCCCACCATGTATTCTGAATCTGATTTTCTGCTACCAGTGTCATCATTTCAATCAGACTAGAATGTCTTTTTGACCCCCAGCCAAATGTGTAACCTGTGGTGGGGATGCACACAAGGGAAATTGTTCGCTTCCTCCCCACTGTATCAACAGCAATGGCCACCATGCTGCCCCTCAGTCCCATGTATCTCGATGAGTGGGGTGTCCAGGAAATCCAGGTAATCAAAAAGTTCCTCACCTGGTTGCTCGAAAGTTACTGGCTAGTCGCAAAACCTGCCTTCTACTGTCTGGTACTTACAGTACCGTTCTTGCTAAATCTCGCTCCATGCAGACATGAGACCTTAAATTCAACTCTGAGGTTGTGAAATTGCGCAGTGCCATCGTAGCATGGCTATTCCCTCTTCCAGCTGTGCAACAAGCTATCAAACTCTGGCCATATGGGATGAAGTCACTAGTTATACAGGGTGTCTGAAAAGTCTTTCCGTGATTACATAAATTGATAACTCCGGCTAGAAGTAAGATACAAATATGAAACTGCTGTCTAATTGTTTACAAACTATCAGTTTTTTTCACACATCAGTAAACTTCCACATGAGCACCCTTGGTAGCATGTAGCACATCCAGGCGATATTCAATTTCCATCCACTCATTAGCCAACATCACTGGAGGTATCGATTCAACGACTGTGGTTGACTGTTGCCGCAGGGTTTCAAGATCTGGTACACGTGTTCGATAGACATCAGGGTGATACTGAAGCAGCTGAGGAACAGCATACAGTTGCAACATGTCCAGATACAATGCAGATGTGATGGTAGCCTTAGCGAAGAAGATTGGCCTGATAATTCGATCGTGCAATAGCACGCACCAACCATTCACCTTTCGACTGCCTCTGGTGCACTCCATGACCTTGTCAGGGGGTTGTGAACCTTTAATGCGCACATTATGGCGAGTCACTACTCCACTGAGAAGAAAGGTCGCTTTGGCAGAAAAGGCAATTCGTCTGAGATAACCATCATCGTCCTCAA
The DNA here is from genome assembly GCF_023864345.2 of Schistocerca serialis cubense. Taxonomy (NCBI): domain Eukaryota; kingdom Metazoa; phylum Arthropoda; class Insecta; order Orthoptera; family Acrididae; genus Schistocerca; species Schistocerca serialis. The sequence continues at coordinate 108,797,847 of NC_064648.1, forward strand.
TACGTGATAGCATTTAGACTGCAAAGTCATATCAACGTGTACTGTCATTGGGCAACAAGACCTGAACGATGTGCACTTTGTGTGCACGAAACAATAAACGTTTGTGTAAAATGTCATGGAGAGAGCTTTTTGGCATCTGTAATTCACGTGAGGCCCTGCGCACCGATTTCTTCAGACTTCGCAGAAAAGACTGCCTTACAGCTTCCACCCTGTCTGCTGAGGTTCTTGGTCGACCAGACCTCGAAAGATCAGCAACCGATCCTGTGTTCTTGAACTTCTCATACTTCTCATACCAGGCTTTCATCCTCTTGACATCAGGTGGATTCCTTCCAAATGTTGCCTGGAAGTGTTTCTGCACTGTGGTTGTTGATCGTGTCTCATGGTACCACTGGACACACTGTGCCTTCTCCTGATTGGTTAACATGGCTTCTTGGGCACTGCACCTCATCCACTACTTTCGTTCTGCGAACCTAAAACAGAAAAAACTTTGACAGTTGTAAACAATTCGACACAAGTTTTGTATTTGTATCCTACTTGTAGCCTTAGTTATCAATTTATGTAATCAGGGAAAGACTTTTCGAACACCCTGTACAACTGGCAGGCCAGAAAGGAGAGCAGGAATACTCCCATGAAGAAGAATTCGTATGTGTCTCCTGCCAGCCGCCACCTGAGTCTTCATCTGCTAGCCGGAAAGGTCCGAAGAAGTCCAAGAAAGGCAAATGGTCTTCTCCTTCGCCAATTCAAAGATCCTCTTTGGTGATGTCACCACATGATACCTTGGCCTGGCTGGCTTTCCTGTGGCTGGTGAGCCCCACAAATCATTCCTCTGTATTGAACTCTGCAAGCTGGCTGCACAACAAAGACGACACATCTGTAGACTAAATGGAACAGGATTGACCTGGCTCTGTAGCACTGACTCCGGGCAGGATGGCACTCGGCAGCCTTGGAGGTGACATACATCATTATTTCCTTATCAGGACTCCTCGAATGGATGTTAGTGGCCTTCACTCCAACAAAGAAAATTTATGGCTGCTTTTAGAATTGAAGCATCCACTTGCACCCATCCCTCAGGAAACAAAATTGTGTCCTCATAACTGCATTGATATTTTGCATTTCTTCCTGGTCTGTTTTGACCTTTCCCCCAAGGTTGGCATTCCATCTATTGGGGGAGTTATGCTCCTCATACTGGATGATGTTCATAGTAAACCCATCTCCCTGACTACATGTCTTCAAGCTGTTCCAGTTGGCCTTTTCCTTCCTCATTCAACTTCCCTTTGCATCACTTACATCCCTCCATCGTTCAATATCACCAGAGAGGACTCTCTCAGCTTATTGGGCAACTACCTCACCCATTTCTGCTGCTCAGTGACTAATTGCACACCATCCCTTCTGGACCGTCCCCTCCCCTGGAAGTCCGGTGGCTAGAATAGGCAAGAGGTATGCCTATCTATCATAAGAGGTGTCTAAAAGGAGTCACTCACGTTGTGGCCCTTGTGATGGTCCCCTGACTTGTTTGACCATCTTTCTAAATTTTCCCAAAGAGCGAGCCAATTGGGGAAGGGCGCCTTGTATGGTGCATCATGTCCATCGTGCATTGAGATCTTTAGTCCACTTTCTCATCATCGATTGCATTCCCGCCCAGTCTCCATATCTAAGGTGAGGACACCTTCCTGGGTACATTTTCCACCATGCACTGTGCAGCGTCACTTTCTGTGCCAATGATGACCATGGACTTCCCTGCACCTCATATATAGCACGGTATCCAGTCTGTTGTGGTGGGGCTGCCATGTACCCTGTTGGTTGCAGCACCCCCTGACAACACAGGGTTTGCTCTGCTGATGTCTGCGCCATTAACTCCCCACATATGCCATGGAATAGATGCCCATCTCTCTGGGGCATCGGGACTCCCAGCAATGGCCATACTGCCTGGTGATCCTTGCTGAGGCTGGGTGGCACCTGTGGGGAGGGCTCCTGGTCAGAGTGGGTGGCATAAGGGCACATGACACACGATGAAGTATAGTATATCATCTCTTGTTGGTGGTATGCCGCCAGCAGTCTCTAAGTGGGCAAAGTCTAACTTCATTGCTAAGAAATATGAGCCCAAACCGTCTCCCTCCCTGGCCACACCATGGGTGGAATGCCAGGCTAAGGATGGCAGTGAAGCTTTTTCGCCCCAGTACCTCGTGTGTACAAGAGTTCATGGGGAATCTTTGATGTCCATGAAGCCTCAGTTTTTTGTGGAGCATTTGGCGGGGTGAAGGCCTTGTGCAAAATGCGCTCTGGGTCAGTCTCGATAAAAACAGCATCCTCTGCCCAGTCACAGGCATTACTCCCTTGTGACAAGCTGGGGGATGTTTCTGTTCCCATAACCCCCCCCCATAAGAACTTAAATCTGTTCCAGGGTATTATATTCCACAGGGACCTAGTTTTGCTGTCTGACGACGAGCTGCATGCCAGTTTAGAGTGGCGAGGTGTTCATTTCATCTGCCACATTTATTGGGGTCTGAGGAATAATCAGGTTGCCACCAGTGCCTTCATCTTGACCTTTGAGGGTGACACATTGACCGAGAAGGTGAAGGTGATGGTCTACCGCTGTGACCTCAAGCCATATATCCCTCCCCCAATGAGGTGCTTGAAGTGGCCACATGTCTGCCTGCTGTACTTCCAGCGTCAAATGTCAAGATTATGGATGTCCATCACGTCGCAATAATCAATGTGCCCTGCCTCCCATGTGTGTCAACTGTGGAGACGATCATTCACCTTGATCACCAGACTGCAGGATCTTAAAGAGAGGAAATTCGTGGAAAATAAGACCCTGGACCAACTGACCTAAACTGAAGCTAAGAGGAAATTTGATCACCTGCATCCTTTGGCTATGACATCTTACACAGCCACTATGAGAATGGTTGTCACCTCTTGGAACCAGAAGACTTCACATGCCCCCTTGATGGTGCGGGGTGCTTCCTGCCCTGTTGCTCCCGCACCGCCTACTATGGGAGCGACATCCTCCCAACAATTGGGGATATCGATACCCACTTCTGAGCTGGGGAAGTGTAAGTCATCTTTGGCTCCTCTTGCTAGGAAGGGGTCCATTGGGTCACTGCCTTCTCAGGTTTCTGCTAGTGGTAAAGATGACACCCACCAGTGGCTGAAGAGCCCAAAAACATTTGGTCATAGTGCTTCACGCTCATCCTCAGTCCCAGAGACTGTATCAGTGAAGTTCTCTCAGTCAAGGAACCCAGTGAGAGAAATAAAAAAAGGTCCCCAAGACCAAGGGAATTGTGGTGGAACTCAAACCACCACTACCTATAAGCTCTTCATCTGCAGATAAAGTGGAGATTCTGGTGTCCGCTGAGGACATAGATCTCGCCAGACCATCACACACAATGGATATGGGCTGCTCAGGCAAAAAGTCGGTGGCAGCAGGTGACCCTGAGGCGTAAACTGCCTTGCTGAATGTTCCATGCCTTCCCAGTCGCCCGATGACATCATCCTCCAGTGGAATTTCTGCATTTTTTTCCACTGCCTGACTGAGCTACAGCAACTGTTCAGCTTTACACCTGCTTTCTGCATTGACCTCCAGGAAACGTGGTTCCTGGCAAAGCAGACCCCTGCCCTCTGTGGCTGTAAGGGATACTACAGGAGCCATAGTGACTAATAGTGTGTCAGTTGGAGTTTGTGTCTGTGTCCTGAACTCGGTATACAGTGAACCTGTGCCCCTTCAAACCCATCTTGAAGCTGTGGCTGTCAGGATAGGGATGACACAGGAAATAACTATATGCAATATATATCTTCCTCCAGATAGTGCAGAATCCCTGAATGTATTAACTACACTGAGTAATCAATTTCCAAACCCTTCCTACTTTGGGAGATTTTAACTCCCATAACCTCATGTGGGGTTGCACTGTGCTAATTGGCTGAGGCAGAGATGTCGAAACGTTACTCAGTTCGAACTTTGCCTCTTAAATACTGGGGCTGCCACACATTGTGGCTCATGGTAGTTATTCGGTGATAGATTTATCAATTGGCAGCCCAGGACTTCTCCTATCTATCAACTGGAGAGCACATGAAGACCGGTGCAGTAGTGACCAGTTCCCCAGCTTCCTGTCACTGCTCCGGTGTCAGGCCCATTGACGCCTGCCCAGATGGGCTTTAAAGAAGGTGGACTGGGAAACTTTCACCTCTGCTGTCACCATCGAATCTTCCCCACACGGCAACATCGATGTGATGGTTGAGCAGGTGATTAAACCAATCGTTTCTGTGGCAGAAAACATAATCCCTCGCTCTTCAGGGTGCCCCAGCGAAAGGCAGTCCCTTGGTGGTCGCCAGAAGTCACTGAAGCAATTGAGAAGTGTTGGCTAGCTCTTCAGCGGCATACGTGGCACCCTTCCCTGGAGCACCTCATAGCCTTTAAATGGCTTCTTGGCCATGTTAACTAACTTAACAAACGACAGAAGCAGGAATATTTGGTGAGATATGTCTTGACCATTGGGTGCGATACGCCACTTTCCCAAGTCTGGGCAAAGATGAAATGTCTCGCGAGTAACTGACTCTAACAAGTATTCCCGTTGTTAACATAAATTTTGTGTTATGTACCAACACAGAAGTGATTGCCATGCGCTTTGCTGAGCACTATGCTCGGGCCTCTGCATCAGAGAACTACCTAACAGACTTTCGCACTCTCAAATGGCTGCTGGTAGGACAAGTCCTCTCGTTCACTACACTCCAAAGTGAATTCTATAACGCTCCATTTACAGAGTGCGAGATCCTCAGTGCCTTGCACATCACCCTGACACAGCTACAGGACCAGATCAGATTCACAGTCAGATGATTAAACATCTCTCATCTGAGTACAAGCGTCATCTCCTTGTCTTCAACAGAATCTGGTGCGATGGCATCTTTATATTGCAGTGGCGGGAGAGCACAATCATTCCAGTGCTCAAACCCAGTAAAAACCCACTTGATGTGGATAGCTTTCGCCCCATCAGCCTCACCAACGTTATTTGTATGCTGCTGGAAAGTGTGGTGTGTCGGCAGTTGGGTTGGGTCCTGGAGTCAAGTGGCCTACTGGCTTCATGTCAGGGCGGCTTCCACTAGGGTCGCTCTACCACTGATAATCTTGTCCCTCGAGTCTACCATCCAGACAGACTCGTCCAGCTGCCAATACCTGGTTGCCAACTTTTTTGATTGGGAAAAGCATATGACACAACCTGGCGACATCATATCCTTGCCACATTATACGAGTGGGGTTTCCAAGGAATGCACTCGATTTTGATCCAGAATTTCCTGTCACTTCGCACTTTCCGCGCCAAAGTTGGTGCCTGCCATAGTTTGCTCCATATCCAGGAGAATGGGGTCCCACAGGGCTCTGTATTGAGTCTCTCTTTGTTTTTAGCGGGTATTAATGGTCTAGCAGCAGCTGTAGGGTCGTCCGTCTCACCTTCTCTGTATTCAGACGACTTTTGCATTTCGTACTGCTCCACCAGTACTGGTGTTGTTGAACGGCACCTACAGGGAGCTATTCACAAGGTGCAGTCATGGGCTCTAGCCCACAGTTTCCAGTTTTTGGCCGCTAAGTCATGTGTCATGCACTTCTGGGACACCTTTATCCAGGAAAATGGTGTGCCTCAGTGTTCCGTCCTGAGCATCGCCCTCCTTGCTATTGTCATTAACCCTATAATGGCCTGTCTCCCTCCAGGCACCTCCAGCTCTCTTTTTGTTTATTTTTCCATCCATTGCATTTATCATGGGCCTGTTTCATTGAGTAGCATATTCAGCGATGTCTCGATCGTCTTTTCTCATGGGGCTTCGACAGTGGCTTTCGCTTTTCCGCTCACAGAACAGTTGGTATGAATTTCTGGCATGCAGTTGATTTCTTCCACTGTCTTTACATCTTAGCCTTGTTGCTCATCTGTTAATTGAAACGGTGAAATACCTGGGTCTCTTGCTCGGTAGGAAAGTTTCTTGGTCCTCCCACGTCTGACCTGCAGCCCACTGTATGTGATCCCTCTATGTTCCGCACGTCCTCAATGGTACGCCACCATCCTTGGTTTGTACTGATCCCTTGTATGTTCGAAATTAGACTACCGGTGATTTGTTCATGCATCTGCACTTTAGGATCTTGCTCCAGCAGCTTAATTTCACACTACCTGCAACTTTCCTGGTGGGTGAGAACCCTTGACAATCTTGGATTCGTGTGGCGGCCAACGTTCACCTTGGCCTTCATTTGCTTCCTAGGGACACTACTCCAGCCTTGCCCTATTTCATTCAGTTCCATGACATTCAAATGGAACGTCATGATAGTACCTTTGTGTACACTGACATTTCTCAGACTGACCATGGAGTCGATATGACTTCATCATTGGCGATGTTTTTCAGAATCGGCTTCTAGCACAGTGTTCAGTAGCTACAGCAGAGCTCTGTTCCCTGTATCAACGCTGGAGTACATATGGTGATACAGCCTTTACAATTATCATCTGCTCACTCTGTCAGTGCCCTCAAAGCCTCTGTGCAACATACACCGCCCATCCCATCATGCAATGGGTCCAGGGAAACTGTCCCTTGCACACTCTTGATGGAGCCACTGTGACGTGTATGTGGGTTCGTGGTCATGTCGGTATGACAGGAAACATGTCTGCTGATGATGCTGCTGCCAAGGCTGCATTCCTCATACCTCAACCCACTAGTTCTTGCATTCCCTCTGATGATCTGTGTGTTGCTGTCTGGCAGGAGGTGGTGTCACTTCAGCATTGTCACACGTCCTCCTTTCATGGGACTAAGCTCCAGGTTTTTAAGCATCGCCTTGGACAACCTCCTCTCAACCCTCCCGCCGCAAAGAGGTTATTTTAACTATGTTGTGTATTGGGCGCTGCCTTTTTAGCCATCAGCATTTGATAAGTGGCGGTCCCTCACCACTTTGTGCATGTTCCGGCCAACTTGTAATTGTCTGCCATTTCCTGAGAGAATGCCCTTTTTATGTACCTGCTTGGATTTGCTGTCAGAGTTATTGGCCATTTTTTCCTTAGTGAATGACGTGCTGGCTGTCGACTGCTTTATACTTCTTATTCATCATAGCAATATGGCAAAGGCCATTTAATTTTTAGTTATGGACCTCTGTTTCTCTATATTGTATTTTGTAGACATTTCTCTATGTATCCGTTTTTAGCTGTCTTCTCTTCAGTCGATTGAGATTGATATGTGGTAATTTTTATCTCCTCTTTTTCTCCATGTTTCACAGTTTTTACATGGGCACGTATCAACCTTGTTGTTTTTACGCCCTGAAACGAAATACTAGCAAATGTGCTTGTGAACAACAAAAATTTTATTTCACAACTTTATATTTTTGGCTACTGATTAAATATTGGACTACCTCACATGTACACTATGTGATAAAAAATATCCTGAGACCCCCAAAACGTACATTTCTCATATTAGGTGCATTGTGCTGCCAGGTACTCCATAACAGTGACATCAGTAGTCATTAGACATCGTGAGAGAGCAGAATGGGGTGCTCAGCGGAACTCGTGGACTTCGAACTTCGTCAGGTGATAGTGTCACTTGTGTCATACATCTTTACATGAGATTTCCACACACAGCTTGATGCTGCTGCCAAGGGGTGTCACTGTGGGGCATCGAACGTGGGGTTGCAAGGGATGTCGAGCACGTCCCACATGTCCTTTGATTGGTCCACTGCTGTGCCCACCCCAGGTACTATGAGGTTGACCCCTCACCTGTAGTCGAGTGGGAAATCATTCCAAAGTCTGGCAGGCAGCAAAAAACTTTCCAAGGAGCCGATTGTAGCGCCTTCCTGGTTCATTTCACAAACAGGTTTTGGGCGTTATCTCCGGCTGATGATGTCTCTGAGCCAGACACTGTTGTCCATCATGTTCCAGAGGAAGCTTCTCACTCCGCAAGGTCTGGATATTCACAGAGGGCGGGTTTGCTGGTAGTTGGGAGCTCCAACGTTAGGCACATAATGGGGTCCCTTAGGAACATGGCTGCCAAGGAGGGGAAGCAAGCCAGTGTGCAGGGGGTCATTCCGGATGTGGGAAAGGTGCTTCTGGATGCCATGAAGAGTATAGGGTGCAGCCAACTGCTCATGTTGGTACCAATGACATTTGTCCACATCGTTGTCGACAGAACCGACAGTGGTCCATTGGTGCAGAGCTGAGTGGACGGTTTGAAACAGAGGCTCAGGGGGTTCTGTGACTGTACGCTGCAGATTCCTTGACTTGCACCACCGGGTGGTGGGTTTCCGTGTTCTGCTTAATAGGTCAGGAGTCCAGTACACACAGGAAGGGGCTACACTGGTATTGGGGGCTGTGTGGAAAGGACTGGGCGTTTTTTTTAGGTTAGAGGGTATCAGGGAACCATAGAAGGGACGTCAGTCTAAAAGTGAGCAGGTAAAACAAAGTGAGGTAGGTGTAGAAACGATTGGTATTGTAGTTGTAAATTGTCGTAGCTGTGTTGGGAAAGAACCAGAGCTCCAAGCCCTAATTGAAAGCATAGTTGTAGGTACAGAGAGCTGGCTAAAGCCGGAAATAAGTTCAGCCGAAATTTTTTCAAATGATGCAACAGTGTTGAGGAAGAATAGATTAAATACAGTTGGTGGTGGAGTATTTATTGCTGTCAGAGGTTGTTTACCTTGTAGCGAAATTGAAGTAGATAGTTTGTGTGAAATAGTATGGGTAGAGGTTGTACCTGACAATCGGACTAAACTATCAATTGGATCGTTTTACCGACCCGATATAGGTACTGAGTAGTTCAAAGAAAACTTGAGTCTCATTTCTAATAAGTACCCCGTTCATAAAATTATAGTCGGTGGTGACTTTAATCTACCCTCAATATGCTGGAAAAATCATACGTTTAAAGCCATTGGCAGGTATCAAACTTCATCCGAAATTGTACTGAATACATTCTCAGAAAATTATTTTGAACAATTAATTCATCAGCCCACTCGAAGCGTAGATGGTTGCGAAAGCATACTTGACCTTAAGCAACAAATAATCGTCGACAAATAGTGAGTATTGTGTCGGATACAGGAATTAGCGACCACAAGGCAGTTGCTGCTAGGCTGAATACCATAACACAACCATCAAAAAGAAACGCAAAGTATATCTATTTAAAAAAAGCTGAAAAAATACTCTCAACACCTGTTTAAGAGACAGTTCACTCCTTCCGATCTGATCATGTAAGTGCAGAAAAGTTGTGAAATGTTTTCAAAGAGATAGTATCAACAGCAATTGAGAGATATATACCACATAAATTAATAAGTGATGGTACTGATCCGCCATGATACACAAAACAGATCAGATAGTTGTTGCAGAAGCAGTGAATAAAGCATGCCAAATTAAAAAGAAGGCAAAATCCCTAAGATAGGCAAAGTTTTACAAAAGTTCGATATATGGCGCATACTTCAATGTGAGATGCTTTTAATAATTTCCACAACTAAATTCTGTCTCGAAATCTGGCAGAGAACCCAAAGAGATTCTGGCCATACATAAAGCACACTAGTGGCAAGACGCAATCAATACCTTCATTGCGCGATAACAACGGTGAAGTCACTGATGACAGTACCACTAAAGCAGACTTGCTAAACACGGTTTTCCGAAACTCCTTCACCAAAGAAGACGAAGTAAATATTCCTGAATACCAATCAAGAACAACTGCCCAGATGAGAAACATAGTAGATATCCTCGTTGTAGCAAAATGGCTTAAATCACTTAATAAAGGCAAGGCCTCTGGTCCTGATTGCATACCAGTCAGGTTCCTCCCAGAGTATGCTGATAAAATAGCTCCATATTTAGCAACTATATACAACCGCTTGCTCACAGAAATCTGTACCTAAAGACTGGAAAATTGCTAAAGTCACACCAATACCCATAAAGGGAAGTAGGAGTAATCCGTTGAATTACAGTCCTATATCACTAATGTTGATTTGCAGTAGGGTTTTGGAACATATACTGTATTCAGAGACTATGAAGTACCTCGAAGAAAACGATTTATTGACACAGCACAGTTTCAGATAATATCGTTCTTGTGAAACACAACTAGCTCTTTATACTGTGAAGTAATAAGTGCTATCGACAGGGCATGTCAAATTGATTCCATATTTTCAGATTTCTATAAGGCTTTCGACACCGTTCCTCACAAGCGTCTTCTAACCAAACTGCATGCCTATGGAGTATCGCCTCAGTTGTGCGACTGGATTCGTGATATCCTGTCAGAAAAGTCACAGTTCGTAGTAATAGATGGAAAGACATTGGCGTTCCCCAAGGAAGTGTTACAGCCCTCTATTGTTCCTGATCTATATTAATGACATAGGAGGCAATCTGGGTAGCTGTCGTAGATTGTTTGCAGATAATGCTGTCACTTACAGTCTTGTTAAGTCATCAGATGATCAAAACAACTTGCAAAATGATTTAGGTAAGATATCTGTATGGTGCGAAAAGTCGCAATTGATCCTGAAGAACGACAAGTGTGAATTTATTCACAGATATAAGCTAAATTTCAATTATGCGGTAAGTCACACAAATCTGAAGGCTGTAAATTCAACTAAATACTTAAGGATTACAATTACCACTAACCCACATTGGAACGAACACCCAGATAATATTGTGGGTAGAGCAAACCAGAGACTGCGATTCATTGGCGGAACACTGAGAAGGTACAACAGGTCTACTAAAGTGACTGCTTACACCACGCTTGTCCGCCCTTTTCTGGAGTATTGCTGTGCGGTATGGGATCTGCATCAGGTGGGACTGACGGATGAAATCGAAAAAGTACAAAGAAGGGCAGCTCGTTCTGTATTATCGCAAAATGGGAGAGATGGTGCCACAGACATGATATGCGAATTGGAGTGGCAGTCATTAAAAGAAAGGCATTTTTCTTTACGACGGGATATTCTCATGAAATTTCAATAACCAGTTTTCTTCTCCAATTTCGAAATTCTGTTGGCACCCACCTACATATGGAGAAATTATCATGACTATATAATAAGAGAAATGAGGGCTTGCACAGAAAAATGTAAGTGCTCGTTTTTTCCGCGTGCCATTCGAGAATGGAACGGTAGAGAGACAGCTTAAAGGTGGTTTCATTGGACCCTCTGCCAGACACTTCATTGTGAATAGCAGAGTAATCACGTAGATGTAGATAAGCCACATATCATGCCAGTGAATGCCAAACGCCGCCTCGCATGGTGTAAGGAGCGTAAACATCGGACGATTGAACAGTGGAAAAACGTTGTGTGGAGTGAGGACTCACGATACGGCGATCCGATGGGGGGGGGGGGGGATACAACGAATTCCCAGCGAATGTCATCTGCCAGAGTGTGTAGTGCCAACAGTAGCATTTGGTGGTGGTAGTGTTGTTGTGTTTTTCATGGAGGGGGCTTGCACCACTTGTTTTGCGTGGCACTATCACAGCACAGACCTACATTGATGATTTACGCACCTTCTTGCTTCCCACTGTTGAAAAGCAATTCGGGAATGACGATTTCATCTTTCGACACGATCGAGCACCTGTTCATAATGCACGGCCTGTGGCGGAGTGGTTACACAACAACAACATCCCTGTAATGGACTGGCCTCTGCAGAGTCCTGACCAGAATCTGGGTTGTTTTCGAACACAGACTATGAGCCAAGCATCACCAATAGACATTGATACCTCTCCTCAGTGCAGCACTCCATGAAGAATGAGCTGCCATTCCCCAAGAAACATTCCAGCACCTGATTGAACGTATGCCTACGAGAGTGGAAGGTGTTATCATGGCTAAGGGTAAGTGTTTTGATGCCATGCAGCTGGAGTCTCTGTAAAAGTCTTCGCCTCTTAGGTAGTTCCTCACAAGCATGAGGTCATGTTCATGTCACAGCCCACATTTTGTCACTATATGCGAAATGTGGGACCCAACTACTGCAACAAATAGTGAGTTCCTACATTATGAAATACTTTAAAGAAAATGATCTATTGACACACAATCAGCGGAGATTCTGAATGTCTATGTGAAACATGACTGGTTTCATATTCACATGTGGCGATGAATGCTAGTGATAGCGTATCTCATGTTGATACCATAATTTTAGATTTTTGGAAGGCTGTTAAAATCATTTGTCATAAGTAGGTTCCAGTCAAATTATGTGCCTTCATTGTTGTCACAGTCATGGCACTAATTCCTAATTTTTTTGTCAGTAAGGTCACAATTCATAGGAACTGATAGTCTTGTAATGGTACTGAAGTAATTAGTTGGTTCCTGAAGGAAGTGTTATAGGGCATCTTTCGTTCCTAGTTTACATAAATGATATAGGAGACAATCTGAGTAGCTGTCTTTGTTTACAGATGTTTTTCTAGTAAACTCATCGGATAAAGACAAATTGAAAATGATTTATACAAGATATCTATATGGTGTGCTCCCTGCCGCCGTTGGATAAGCAGCTGCAGCAGCAAGTCGTATACCCCTAGCTTACATATTTGTTACAACGTTTAATTCTTAATTTCTTTGCGTGTTTTTGGGTACTTGCATTGTTAATTCATAAATTTCGGGCGTATTATAGTATTTGAGAGTTGTGGCATCGCGCTTTAGTGTTTACTTCGTAAATTCTAACTTAAATTGCGTGTGAGTTTCGTATAGGAGGTGTAATTTCGAGTTTTAGTTACTGTAATCGTAAATTCAGGCAGATTGTAGCGCAGTCGTTAGGCATTTGTACAGGTTAGTTAATACATTCTTTGCGTGTTTCCCTTGCGTTATCTAGGCACGGACTCGTGTTTCAGTAACTGTTGTTCAACATCGATTGGAATGGACAGGGACTGTGATTGCTGTGTTCGGATGAGGGCTGGGTTGGCATCCCTTCGCTCACAGCTGCAAGCGGCGCTGACTTCGGTCGCGCAGCTTGAGGCTGTTGCCAATGGGCACCACTGTGGGGAGCCGGGCTTGGGTATCATGGGGATGTCAACCTCGTGCCGTCTGTCCCCAGATCGGTTTGCCGCTGTGGTTGCCCTGGTTGCTGCCCGCAGTGGGGCTGAGCCCTGGCCTGTGGTTGATTGGGAGGTCTTTCCAAGGCGTGGCAGGCAGCGAAAGACTTCCCCAGAGGCTGATCAGAAAGCCTTCCCGGTGCATCTGACAAACAGGTTTCAGGCACTGTCTCTGGCTGAGCCAGATGCAGCTGCCTGCCCTGTTTAAGAGGATGATTGTCAGCCTTCAAGGTCTGGGCAATCACAGAGGGTGGGCTTATTGGTAGTTGGGAGCTCCAATGTTAGGCGCGTAATGGGGCCCCTTAGGGATATGGCGGCTAAGGAGGGGAAGAAATCCAGTGTGCACTCCGTGTGCATTCCGGGTGGAGTCATTCCTGATGTGGAAAGGGTCCTTCCGGATGCCATGAAGAGCACAGGGTGCAGCCAGCTGCAGGTGGTGGCACATGCCAGCACTAATGATGTGTGTCGCTTTGGATCTGAGAAAATTCTCTCAGGATTTCAGCGGCTATCTGATTTGGTAAAGGCTGCGTACGAGATGAAGGCAGAGCTCACCACCTGCAGCATCTTTGACAGAACCGACTGCGGACCTTTGGTGCAGAGCGAGGTGGAGGGTCTGAATCAGAGGCTCAGACGGTTTTGCGACTGTCTTGGCTGCAGATTCCTTGACTTGTGCCATAGGGTGGTGGGGTTTCGGGTTCTGCTGAATAGGTGAGGAGTTCACTACACTCAGCTGGCGGCTACATGGGTAGCAGAGGCTGTGTGGCGTGGACTGGGCGGTTTTTTTAGGTTACAAGGCCTCGGGAAAGTACGGGGTGGGTTGCAATCACAAAGGGTGCATGGCAAATACAGGACGTGCTTGGATCAAGGAACAGTCGGAATTGTACATTGTTGTAGTTGTGCTGGAAAAGTCCCTGAGCTTCAAGCGCTAATAGAAAGCACAGAAGCTGAAATCGTTATAGGTACAGAAAGCTGGCTAAAGCCTGAAATAAGTTCTGCAGAAATTTTTACGAAGTCTCAGACGATGTTCAGGAAAGATAGATTAGGCAGAATTGGTGGTGGAGTGTTTGTGTCTGTCAGTGGTTTATCTTGTAGTGAAGTCGAAGTAGATACTCCGTGTGAATTGGTATGGGTGGAGGTTATACTTAACAGCCGAACTAAGTTAATAATTGGCTCCTTCTACCGACCCCCAGACTCCGATGATATAGTTGCTGAACAGTTCAGAGAAAATTTGAGTCTCCTAACAAATAAATACCCCACTCACACGGATATAGTTGGTGGGGACGTCAATCTTCCCTCGATATGTTGGCAAAAATACTTGTTCAAAACCTTCGGTAGACAGAAAACATCTTCCGAGATTGTCCTAAATGCTTTCTCCGAAAATTATTTCGAGCAGTTAGTCCACGAACCCACGCAAATTGTAAATGGTTGCGAAAACACACTTGACCTCTTAGCCACAAACAATCCAGAGCTGATAGAAAAAATCATGACTGATACAGGGATTAGTGATCACAAGGTCTTTGTAGCTAGGCTCAATACCGTTTCTTCCAAATCCACCAGAAACAAACGCAAAATAATTTTATTTAAAAAAGCGGATAAAGTGTCACTAGAAGCCTTCCTAAGAGGCAATCTCCATTCCTTCCGATCTGACTATGCAAATGTAGATGGGATGTGGCTCAAATTCAGAGATATAGTAGCAACAGCAATTGAGAGATTCATAACTCATAAATTGGTAAGAGATGGAACTGATCCCCCGTGGTACACAAAACAGGTCCGAATGCTATTGCAGAGGCAACGGAAAAAGCATGCGAAGTTCAGAAGAACGCGAAATCCCGAAGATTGGCAAAAATTTACAGACGCGCTAAATTTGTCACGGACTTCAACGCGAGATGCCTTTAATAGGTTCCACAACGAAACATTGTCTCGAAATTTGGTAGAAAATCCGAAGAACACAAGCGGCAAGACGCAGTCAATACCTTCGCTGTGCAGTGCCGATGGTACTGTTACCGACGACTGTGCCGCTAAAGCGGAGTTATTGAACGCAGATTTCCGAAATTCCTTCACCAGGGAAGACGAATGGAATATTCCAGAATTTGAAACACGAACAGCTGCTAGCATGAGTTTCTTAGAAGTAGATACCTTAGGGGTTGCGAAACAACTCAAATAGCTTGATACGGGCAAGTCTTCAGGTCCAGATTGTATACCGATTAGGTTCCTTTCAGATTACACTGATACTACAGCTCCCTGCTTAGCAATCATATACAACCGCTCGCTCACCGGTAGATCTGTACCTACAGATTGGAAAATTGCGCAGGTCGCACCAGTGTTTAAGAAGGGTATTAGGAGTAATCCATCGAACTACAGACCTATATCATTGACGTTGGTTTGCAGTAAGGTTTTGGAGCATATACTGTATTCAAACATTATGAATCACCTCGAAGGAAACGATCTATTGATACGTAATCAGCATGGTTTCAGGAAACATCGTTCTTGTGCAACGCAGCTAGCTCTTTATTCGCATGAAGTAATGGCCGCTATCGACAGGTGATCTCAAGTTGATTCCGTATTTCTAGATTTCCGGAATGCTTTTGACATCGTTACTCACAAGCGACTTCTAATCAAGCTGCGGGCCTATGGGGTATCGTATCAGTTGTGCGACTGGATTCGTGATTTCCTCTCAGGAAGGTCGCAGTTCGTAGTAATAGACGGCAAATCATCGAGTAAAACTGAAGTGATAACGGGTGTTCCCCAGGGAAGCGTCCTTGGACCTCTGCTGTTCCTGATCTATATAAATGACCTGGGTGACAATCTGATCAGTTCTTTTAGGTTGTTCGCAGATGATGCTGTAATTTACCTTCTAGTAAGGTCATCCGAAGACCAGTGTCAGTTGCAAAGCGTTTTAGAAAAGATTGCTGTATGGTGTGGGAAGTGGCAGTTGACGCTAAATAACGAAAAGTGGGAGGTGATCCACATGAGTTCCAAAAGAAATCCGTTAGAATTCGATTAGTCAATGAATAGTACAATTCTCAAGGCTGTCAGTTCAACTAAGTACCTGGGTGTTAAAATTACGAACAACTTCAGTTGGAAAGACCACATAGATAATATTGTGGGGAAGGCGAGCCAAAGGTTGGGTTTCATTGGCAGGACACTTAGAAGATGCAACAAGTACAGTAAAGAGACAGCTTACACTACACTCGTTCGTCCTCTGTTAGAATATTGCTGCGCGGTGTGGGATCCTTACCAGGTGGGACTGACGGAGGACATGGAAAGGGTGCAAAAAAGGGCAGCTCGTTTTGTATTATCACGTAATAGGGGAGAGAGTGTGGCAGATATGATACGCAAGTTGGGATGGAAGTCATTAAACAAAGACGTTTTTCGTCACGGCGAGATCTATTTACGAAATTTCAGTCGCCAACTTTCTCTTCCGAATGCGAAAATATTTTGTTGAGTCCAACCTACATAGGTAGGAATGATCATCAAAATAAAATAAGAGAAATCAGAGCTCGAACAGAAAGGTTTAGGTGTTCGTTTTTCCCGCGCGCTGTTCGGGAGTGGAATGGTAGAAAGATAGTATAATTGTGGTTCGATGTCCCCTCTGCCAAGCACTTAAATGTGAATTGCAGAGTAGTCATGTAGATGTAGATGGTGGAAAAATAGAAAATTACCTAAACATTAAAAATGCGTGGTCCCCTACATGAGTACTAAAAAAACTCAAATTATGACTGCACGAAATTCGCCCAAATTTAAAGACTTACAGCTTTACAAAATATGTGTGCACTATATGCATTATATGCATATGTTAGCTGGGGTCGCAATCAAATCAAAACAGTTTTAATTTGTAGCATGATCTCTTCCTATTATTTCAATCACCAACTTCCTCTTCCAAATTCCGAAGTATGATAAGAGAATAAAGAACTTGCACAGAAAGATAGTGTTCATATTTCCCCCACATCGTTGTTGAGAGTAGAAGAGTAGAGAAATATTCTGGAAGTGGTTCTACGAACTTTTGTCAAACACTTACGTGAATTGCAGACGTATCATGTAGATGCAGATTTAGGTGTAGAAGCACTTAAGCTACTTGCTTGCTGCATCATTGGTCAAGGACTAGTTGTTAGCATGTCCATAATGCTGTCACATGGCTCAAATTAACAAGTGTCCATTTGAGCTTCTCTTCATAGTGTATGTTCAAAATCTCCTGTCAGTCCTGTTTCATACAAGTGCTGCATGCTTCAGATTTGTATTAGGATGGGTTGTAAGAGTTAGTAAGCAATTTCCTTTGAGGCTCAGTGTTTTTCCTGTAGTCCGCCACTGAACTGATGTCTGCCATTGGCTTTACCTATAGCTAATCCTGTGTTATTGTTGAATTTCAAATTCCTAAATGTTGCTACATCCACATAATTGTTCTAGTGGACCATTTCCAGCTGTGACTCATTGATACTGTAGTAGTGGGATCCTACATTTTTTGTGAAGTGTAAAGTGTAATATTCTGAAAATTTACTGCAAGTTGCCGATTTTAGCACTACGAAATTTGATGAATATGTGACTACTTGCACAGCACTTTTCTTGTATAGATTGACAAAATCTAAACTGCGTTCTATTTGTAGTACATAAGAACCCTCAAGCAACAAAGAAATTAGAAATTCCTACACTCGTGTTTTATTCAGTACACGCTGCATTTCGGATCCTGTGGGCCATCTTCAGGTGTAATTCGTCTTAATACATGCTTTATTTGTTCTATTGAATGAGGGGAAATGCATACTCCTCTCACAAAAAGGTTTGATGTTAGGTTACAAATTCGTAAGTCAGATGTGGAAGATATGTGCGAAATAGTGGTAACGATGAGCAGTGTACACTTATCAAATAATCCAAGAAAAACGTTTTTAACGTTTTAGTAATGGCATAAGTTATTTCCTTCATCGTTTTCAAGCAAATAATTTCATTCAAGAGACACCTTCACAAACACGTGTTTGCTAACACTTCACAAACGTTTTTGTACATGTTTTGGTTAAAGGTGCATTTATCATAGTGCTAAAGATTTAAGTATTAAACAATTGACACATACAGGAAATAAATTCAGAACATGTATTTAAAATTATAGAAATAGCTGTGGCTTGCGAAATCTTTTCGTTTAACATTGATTCTGTTTTTTTTTTTTTATTTTGTGAAGGTGTATCTCCAGTTCGGGCAGATATAGGGTCTTACTATTGGCTTCATTATGTAATACTATCAAATTGTTTTCTAGATTGTTGATGACATGGTTCGTTTCCAACATATTTGTGCGATGACTGATTCTTCCAATTGGTTAAGCCTGAAAGCATTCACATGTTCTTGAAGACAGGTTTTGAAGTTCGTGCTTTTTTCCGTACATAGGTGGCAGGACAACTAGGGCATGATACTTCATGCACTCTACTGTTGTTATATGTTTGTATATTTGAATTTGTTACAGATGTGTAAGTTAAGTAATTTATTATTAGTTGAGAATGAAACTTACATTTGTTTTTTTTTAAAGGTTAGCTATTCTTTGAGAGATTGGTCCCAGGTATGGGATACTGGTGAATATTGTCTCTTCTTTCATAGTGTTGACATTCATTATCTTGCTTTTGTATGTTTGTCTGTCTGAATTGTTAATTGTTTTGGTTGTGTAGTCATTGCTTATGGCAATGCTCTTTATTGTACCTATCTCATTCTTAATGGTGTTACCTTCTCGGGCAAGGTAGTGTACTCTGTACAGCATGGATCTAAATGTGGTGAGTTTCTGTGTGGTGGGATGAAATGATGAGTTGTCCAGTGTTACGTGTGTGTGTGTGTGTGTGTGTGTGCACGCGTTTTTGTTGATGGTTGGTGATTTTAAGAACCAGGAAATTTATCCATTTGTTGTCCTCATGTTCTGTTGTGAATTTCACGTTTATGTGGAAAGAATTGAATACTGCTAGTAGTTCCTCAACCTCATTTTTTGTTCCATGAAATAGAAGCAAGGTATCATCAACTTATCTCCAGTAATATCTTATTTTACTTTTGAATCTATTGTTTCCATTAAAGAACTTACTTTCCAGATGATTGAGAATTACGTCTGCAAGAGCACGTGATAGGCTACTGCCCATGGCAAGACCCTAATTCTGTTGGTGAACTTTCCCATTGAATGTTCAGTAATTGTAAGACAATATTAACAGCAACGTGTCCTTGACTTCTGATATTTCTACAATTGACAATTTTTTATGTGTTATTAAGTTTTCAAAAATTGTCTATTGTTTCTTCAGTTGGTACTTTTGTAAATAGGTTAGTTACATCAAAAGAGGCAAAATTTTAGTTGCTAATCCCTTTGTGTTCTTAAATAACTATGTCTTATCAATGGTGTAGTACTGCTTCAGAATTTTGTTCAGTAATTGGGAGACTCTAAAGCAGGTGTATTCCCAGAATTAACAATAGGCCTCAATGGAACTTAGGGTTTATGGGTCTTAGGTTGAGCTATCAGTCTTGGAGCTGTGATATTCATTAAAAGGCATGTTTTTGATTCTTTTTTTGTGAAGAGGAAATTGCATTTATCAATCATTTTTCCGATTTTGTTTTGGAATTTGAGTCAGATCTTGCTTGAGCTCTGTTATGTTATTTTCAAAAATTAACTTAGTGTTTCAGTGAGTTATTAATCTTTGTTCATAATTACTACAGAATTGCTTTTGTCAGCTTTCAGAAACGTGGCATTGGTGTTATTGAGTTTCATGTTTATGCTGTTTAATAGCTTTCTCTGCTGATAAACTGTTTTGGGGATTTCACTATGGTTATTTATGCTTTCCTGAATAACTTTGTTGTGTGCTAGGACAGTCTGTTCAGTGTTATTAAGATCAGCTAAATCAGTTGGTTTTTTAGTGTGTACAATGAGACGTTTTAGGTTATTAGTACTTAATCAGGGTTCTACATTGTGCTTTAGCCCTTCCTTAAATAGACGTTGTTCTTTTTCATGAACGTGATACCAGTTTGGTTAACGACTCTTTCTGAAACTGTTTCGTTGGGTGGTTGGGTGTCCTGCTGCTGATTTAGTTTTAGCTACATGGCTTCTAATTTCTTTTGGTGCCTGTGTGTGATTTCAGTTTGCATTTTATTTACAGTTCCACAGGACCACAGTCAGTTATGTATATGATGCTACAGATGGCGATCTCTGCCTTCATCTTGCAACTGAGACTTGGTCTTTACTACTTCAGCTAGCCACTCAAAACCATAGAGAATCTCTTCCAATCCAATGAAACGCATCTTTTTAGTTTCAACATGAGCCACTACCTGCACTTGGCAGCACCCTTTGTTCTTCATGGTATCTGGATGCACCCATTCCCCATCTAGGATAATGCCTTCCAAAATTCCTCCTTACATGTGCACAGTGCACAATGGATTCCTTCCCATCCTCAGCAGCCATATCTCCTAATGTTGGAACTCCCAACTATCAGTAAACCCACTCTCTGTGAATGCACAGACCTTGTGGGCTGAGTGGCTTGCTCTAGAAAAAGAGTGCCTTTATCAGTCTCAGGGATTTTGTCAGCCACAAACAGCACCCAGAACTTGTTTGTCGTGCTATCTGGGGTGGAACTCTGATCAGCCCCTCAGAAATTCTTTTGCTGGAGCTACCTACCACTCGACTGTAGGTAATGGGTCACCTTCAGTGCAGGCAGTTCAGAGGAGGGCCACTGTAGTGAACCAATTGGGTGGATGTGTGGGACATAGTAGACGTCTAGTCTTCCATAGTGATGCCCATTGGCAACAGCCTCAAGCTGTTTGACCACAGCCAACACCACCTGGAGCTGTTTGCTAGGAGTCACCAACTAGGCTCAAATCAGGACAGAGCAGTCAGTCCCTATTCATACCAAAGATGGAAAAACTGTATACTACCCAGTTATTAGGATACTAGACTATGCCTGGTAAGTATTCAGACATGCAATAAATTAGGAAGTAAACTGCATCCACGCAGAAAACTGAAAATAAGTCGCTCATGTTTGAGGCTTCTAAATATAATTTGCAAACAAATGATGTACCCACCTTATCTGCAGCAGCACATCAAATGAGTGCTCTGGTGGTCCAGCCAAACTGACCCAATCAAAGCAAAGCAAAGCAAAAACAAAAAAATGACTGTATGATACAGGGATCAAGAAAAGTGGCAGTACAGGTACTTCACACCACTCTGTGGAATGAACAGTTCTCATGACATGTACCCTGATCGGGACATGTGCCACATGGTCAGTTATAGCAATCAACTACTCCATCCAGATAGGATGCCTCCCTCTTCCAGATGCTGCACCAAGCTCACTTACGTTTTATAATTTCATTATCATATCCTTTAAACCATTTAATGACATTGGTCCTCTCCTCAGACCTTACTGTGTCAGTGCAGCACTGTAATTCCTGCTCTTCGCAGGAAACTGTTTCACTAACAGCCCACAGTCTCACTTGATAGCCACACTGTTCACTCATGTTATGGCTTGTCAAATGACAGCATGTATGTCATAGTGTCAGACAAACAGTGTACAGTGTCAAATTTTGCACTGGGATGTCCAAAGTTGGAACTGATTTTTTTTCGAGTGTAAACCAATTCCTCATTAATGCAGCTACCAAGTTTTGCTTTGATATGATGATCAAATTCCACATTGAACGTGTGCGAGTAGCTGCTCATTAATTAGAACCACTTGGTGGTGAAGTCCGATATGTATAGCTCCCATATGTGTCTTGTCAAAATTAGATTTATTACAGCTTTCATGAACACATTTAAACAGTCGTTCTTTCTGCGCTCCATATGTGAATAGAATGGGGAAAAGCCAGTGGGACGTTACCTCTGCCATGCACATCAGTGGTTTGCAGAATTAAGATGTTAATGTAGACAGACCTCTCTGATTTATATAATACTGTAAGTACCAGTTCATTATTTTTACCATGAAGTGTCCACCGATACCTGTCGATTCAAATGTACATAATAAACATGCTTCATACTTAGTAATAAATGCCATCATACATTTCTCTAACAATCCTTGTGAATCACAAAATGATTTGTTTATATCTTGTGTTATTTCCTCACTGCTTAAACTAAAATTATTGATTGGCATTATCACTAATTACATTACATTGCTACACTTTTTCCAAAAAAAGATGCTTAACTTTGGTTTCTGTTCCCCCCAGTATGTATGGCTGTATAGCTGTCATGGCACATTCTTCATTCCCATATCAAAATATTGCTTTATTTTCTCCCTTTTATGTACATTGACATTTCCAATCCATTAAAGCTCATATATTGACAAAAGTCTCATTTTTAGGTAATACTGTAAATACACATTTATTATTTTTATCATTATATTTCCACTGAAAACCTATTTCTTCCAACCTATGTAATGTCAATTCTTCATACATGTTAAAAAATAAAATTATTGATTTCTGTATGAATCCTTTGTCGTAAAATGCTTTGTTTCTATCCTATGTTGTTTCCTTAATATATAAAATTAATGGTAGTGATGTATACAATCATATTTGGAATAAAAAAGACCTTACTAGGAGTCTGTAATCACTTGACTTAAATTCAAGTGTCGGTTAACAGCTCTGTGCCGATTGTTGCCATGAAGTCTGTGGAAAGCGGTAGTTGACACTGAACAACAGAAAGTGAGAGGTCACCCACACCAGAACTGTAGAATTCCACTAAATTTTGGTTTACATGATAAATCATACAGATTTAATGATTGGAGATTCAACAAAACACCCAGGGACTAAAATTACAAAAACCCTAACTTCACACAAAAATGTTATGGGAATTTGAACTGAAGTGTTTTGTTAGCATTCCACTTAGAAGGTGCAACAAATCTAGTAGAGTACCTACACCATGCTTGCCTGCTGTCTCCTGGAGTATTGCTGTACAGTATGGGATCCTTTGTAGATAGGACTATGGAAGGGACTGAGAAAGTTCAAAGGAGGAAAGCTTGTTTTGTATTACTGCGAAATGGGGGGAAAGAGTAATGTGTACATTATGAGATGAGATGAAGTGCCAAACAGAAGAAAGGCGTTTGTCTTTGTATTGAATTCTTTTCTCAAAATTTCAATCACCAACTTTTTTCCTCTGAATGCCAAAGTATGTTTTGACACCAAACTACGTCAGGAGAAATGATGATAAAATAAGAGGAAGCAGGGTATACACAAAGGGAATTGTTAACTGATGTGCCTAGATAATCTCAGCACTGCAAGATTAGTCTGGCCATCCATACACATAAAAGTAGTCTCCAGGGGTAGAATTAGACTTTTATTTATATTTCTGAACTGTTTCTGACTACTGGCGAAGCAGTTCTTCACATGCCACTACTCTAAAGGAATGGGAACTGTGTGTGTGTGTGTGTGTGTGTGTGTGTGTGTGTGTGTGTGTGTGTGTGTGTGTGTTGCTGAAGTGAGAGCAAGGAAGGGGATATGGGTAGAGGACATGGACTAGCATAGGTTGAGTCTAGAGGTGTTGCAGGGTTGGTGGGCGAGCAGTGCAGTCTACTGATTGCAAGTAAAACAAACATCCTTTCAGTATAGTCGATGTGTAGATTCTAATACAGCTGGTGATGTATTAATTCAGTTGAATGGAAGGGAAAATGGAAAAAGAGTGAAGGGCATCTACATCAATGTCCTCATAAAAATCCATTCTCCAGAATCTGCTGAGAGTTATATGGCAGACAATACATCCTACTACACCAGTAAGTAGGGCTTCAATTCCATTCACGTATTGAGTGCAGGATAATTGCTGTCAAAATGACTCTGTGCGTGCTGTATTTAGTAAAGCCTTGTCCTTACACTCCCTGGGGAAGTGATACGTAATAGGATGTAGTATATTTTTAGATGCATCACTTACTGCTGGTTCTTAAATCTCTGTAAATAGGCTTTTATAGGATAGTTGGCATCTATCTTCAAGCATCTGTGTGTCTCATTTCTTAGCAGTTGCATGACACTGTCACATGGGTCAAACAAACTTGTGAACATTGTGCTGCTCATCTTTGTATATGTTG
The DNA here is from genome assembly GCF_023864345.2 of Schistocerca serialis cubense. Taxonomy (NCBI): domain Eukaryota; kingdom Metazoa; phylum Arthropoda; class Insecta; order Orthoptera; family Acrididae; genus Schistocerca; species Schistocerca serialis. Next base: position 108,821,810 of record NC_064648.1, read on the forward strand.
AGTATTCTGTGATAATCATATGTGGTGCAGGTGCCACAGACCTGGGCAGGCTTGTAGTATGGATTGTATAAATGTTTTATAAGCAGTCTTCTTTGTGTACTGGTTGCATTTACCCAGTATTTTACCAGCGAATCAAAGTGTACTATATAAGTGCTGTTTTAATTTCTGAACAGACCGATGACCTCAGCAGTTTGGTCACTTAGGAATTCACCCCCCCCCCCCCCCACACACACACACACACACAAATATTTTTCTGAACATTTACAGCAAGTTGACAATCTCTGCACAACTTTGAATTCTTATGCAGATGTGACTGACCATTCATGCAGCTATTTCTGGTATAGGGTGACAAAATATAAACAGCATTACAAATGACTTGCAAGCAACAAATTTGAATTCCTGGCTTTTATAAAATAATTAATTAAATCTGTATTTGATATCTTATGAGATCAGAAAATTCCAGTTTGTTTTATACGCACAGGAATGTTGTGTGGCTTTCATATTCTGAACAAAATGATTTCTTAATTGATTTAATTTTTCCTTGCATTTGGATGAAAACACCATCAACAAAAGTTATTTTATAACAAATGGTGCATTATTTTTAACACAGTGAGACCTTTAATTAATGTGAGAGAGGGAGAAACACTTGGTTATTTGAAAACAATCTTTAACAACGCATTAATGAGAGGAAGATCAATGGGATGTGTTAGGAATGTCATAAGACATATTTAATATTGGAATATTTTTTCAGTTCTGACAAAAATCTCAAGTAATCTCCTGGAAGTGAGAAACTTCAGTCACTGGGCAGTGATTGCAGATCAATCAAATACTTTCTTCATAATTGTTTGCACCTCATGAATGCACTATCATGATTGGTATAATGAATGGAAACCACCACCTGCATCACTATTTTCTGTAATAAAGATGGTCAGTTCTCATAGGAATTGCAGATCAGCCCCATATAAAAGTTTGAAAAGAAAAAGTGAAAGAAGGCAATATAAATATTATGTGAGTGTAACGCTATAAAACTAGTGATAATGTTACAACAAATACCATCAAATCATGGACTCTCTCATATCCAGGGCTGTAAGCTTTAGATTGTCAGTAATGACAATATTTTACAGAAAACTATTTAAAAAGTATAGAGGATACAATACATGAACCGAACAGGTGTCGTGACAGAGCGAGAAATTGTGAAAACAGTACGGAATTCTGTAAATTATGGTGATACACTAAGGAATGCTGTGTTAATTTGTCTAATGGCTACTGAACACTCTCTTTTCATAGCCCTGTCTGTGAAGCCCAAAGAAGTTCCACTAAGGGGAAAAATCGTGTAGCCACAAATTTTTGCACAGTGCCAAGATGGAGTGTCCTGATCAATATGCTAAAAATCCTGAATGGTAGGGTGTGTGTCTTGGGATGGGGCAGTGATGTTTAAAGGTCACATCTTATGATTTATTTTGAGTAACTGAAAAATTGAGTTTCGACTGAAAATGTTTCCCCATACAGAATCAAACTGCATAATATTTGCTAAAAATGTTCTTTTTGCATCTATGACTAATAGCTTCCGCATTTCAGGGAATAGAAAAAAAAGATTATTAACAATATTGCTTTAACTATACGAAATTAATTATCTTTAAATGGAGGGTTTAAAAACAAATTTGTGTACCACATGTATGTGTAGTACAGCCATATTACAGGATAAATCGTGTTCTGGGAGCGCAACAGGATGATGGCGAGGTATTGGGAGTAGAAGCAACGGACAGATCGATAGCCAGATTATGTTCATGCTCTTCCTTCCTTCACAGGTCTGCAGACTGAAGATAAAGGTGGTGATTCCCCATTCCATCTACACCACTACGTCACAAGAAGCCACCAAAGCCACCAAAAGTTATTACAGCTGTCCATAATGTGCCTATGAAGAGCGCAGTACCGCAGTCTGCAGACATGCCTGGAGGCCATTTATTTTCCACAGAATGCGTCAAGACTTAATGAAAAGCTGATATCAGTTACTAATGACATTAACAGAAGAAACACACACAGACAGAGTCTCTGAAAATCTTTCTAGACTGTTCTATGCTATCAGAGGTGAAATTGATTCTGTCGTCCTGTATGGAAGTTGTACCTTTTTGTGGGAAGTGGAAATTTCATCAGCATGAGTGCTGCTTGCTTTTCAATTTACACAGACTATACCTCCCCAGCATTTTTTATCTAGTTCTCTTGTGTGAGTAGACAAAATATCTTCACTGAGCTCATGTTTGTACAGTGGAGTTACATTCAGTTTATTAAGTAAGTACTTTGTTATAGTTTTTTGTGCATATGTTACTTTTATTACCATTATTAATGGAGTGTTAACACATGTGGAAAAGAGATGAAACACCTTCACACTTCCCCTCCCCCTCCATCCCCACTCCCCCAGACCTGCTCCCCCTCCCCCAGCCACTCCCCTTCCCCCACTTACTCCCCTCCCCCCAGCCACTCCCCTTCCCCCACTTACTCCCCTCCCCCCAGCCACTCCCCTTCCCCCACTTACTCCCCTCCCCCCACCCCCTTCCCCCTCCTACTCCCCTTCCCACACCCACTCCCTTCCCACACCCACTCCCTTCCCCCACCCACTCCCTTCCCCCACCCACTCCCTTCCCCCCACCCACTCCCTTCCCCCCACCCACTCCCTTCCCCCCACCCACTCCCTTCCCCCCACCCACACTCGCTTCCCCCCACCCACACTCGCTTCCCCCCACCCACACTCGCTTCCCCCCACCCACACTCGCTTCCCCCCACCCACACTCGCTTCCCCCCACCCACACTCGCTTCCCCCCACCCACACTCGCTTCCCCCCACCCACACTCGCTTCCCCCCACCCACACTCGCTTCCCCCCACCCACACTCGCTTCCCCCCACCCACACTCGCTTCCCCCCACCCACACTCGCTTCCCCCCACCCACACTCGCTTCCCCCCACCCACACTCGCTTCCCCCCACCCACACTCGCTTCCCCCCACCCACACTCGCTTCCCCCCACCCACACTCGCTTCCCCCCACCCACACTCGCTTCCCCCCACCCACACTCGCTTCCCCCCACCCACACTCGCTTCCCCCCACCCACACTCGCTTCCCCCCACCCACACTCGCTTCCCCCCACCCACACTCGCTTCCCCCCACCCACACTCGCTTCCCCCCACCCACACTCGCTTCCCCCCACCCACACTCGCTTCCCCCCACCCACACTCGCTTCCCCCCACCCACACTCGCTTCCCCCCACCCACACTCGCTTCCCCCCACCCACACTCGCTTCCCCCCACCCACACTCGCTTCCCCCCACCCACACTCTCTTCCCCCCACCCACACTCGCTTCCCCCCACCCACACTCGCTTCCCCCCACCCACACTCGCTTCCCCCCACCCACACTCGCTTCCCCCCACCCACACTCGCTTCCCCCCACCCACACTCGCTTCCCCCCACCCACACTCGCTTCCCCCCACCCACACTCGCTTCCCCCCACCCACACTCGCTTCCCCCCACCCACACTCGCTTCCCCCCACCCACACTCGCTTCCCCCCACCCACACTCGCTTCCCCCCACCCACACTCGCTTCCCCCCACCCACACTCGCTTCCCCCCACCCACACTCGCTTCCCCCCACCCACACTCGCTTCCCCCCACCCACACTCGCTTCCCCCCGCCCACACTCGCTTCCCCCCGCCCACACTCGCTTCCCCCCGCCCACACTCGCTTCCCCCCGCCCACACTCGCTTCCCCCCGCCCACACTCGCTTCCCCCCGCCCACAATCGCTTCCCCCCGCCCACACTCGCTTCCCCCCGCCCACACTCGCTTCCCCCCGCCCCGCCCACACTCGCTTCCCCCCGCCCCGCCCACACTCGCTTCCCCCCGCCCCGCCCACACTCGCTTCCCCCCGCCCCGCCCACACTCGCTTCCCCCCGCCCCGCCCACACTCGCTTCCCCCCGCCCCGCCCACACTCGCTTCCCCCCGCCCCGCCCACACTCGCTTCCCCCCGCCCCGCCCACACTCGCTTCCCCCCGCCCCGCCCACACTCGCTTCCCCCCGCCCCGCCCACACTCGCTTCCCCCCGCCCCGCCCACACTCGCTTCCCCCCGCCCCGCCCACACTCGCTTCCCCCCGCCCCGCCCACACTCGCTTCCCCCCGCCCCGCCCACACTCGCTTCCCCCCGCCCCGCCCACACTCGCTTCCCCCCGCCCCGCCCACACTCGCTTCCCCCCACCCCGCCCACACTCGCTTCCCCCCACCCCGCCCACACTCGCTTCCCCCCACCCCGCCCACACTCGCTTCCCCCCACCCCGCCCACACTCGCTTCCCCCCACCCCGCCCACACTCGCTTCCCCCCACCCCGCCCACACTCGCTTCCCCCCACCCCGCCCACACTCGCTTCCCCCCACCCCGCCCACACTCGCTTCCCCCCACCCCGCCCACACTCGCTTCCCCCCACCCCGCCCACACTCGCTTCCCCCCACCCCGCCCACACGCGCTTCCCCCCACCCCGCCCACACGCGCTTCCCCCCACCCCGCCCACACGCGCTTCCCCCCACCCCGCCCACACGCGCTTCCCCCCACCCCCACCACCCACACTCGCTTCCCCCCCCCCCACCACCCACACTCGCTTCCCCCCCCCACCACCCACACTCGCTTCCCCCCCCCCACCACCCACACTCGCTTCCCCCCCCCCCCACCACCCACACTCGCTTCCCCCCCCCCCACCACCCACACTCGCTTCCCCCCCCCCCCCCCCACCACCCACACTCGCTTCCCCCCCCCCCCCCACCACCCACACTCGCTTCCCCCCCACCACCCACACTCGCTTCCCCCCCCCACCACCCACACTCGCTTCCCCCCCCACCACCCACACTCGCTTCCCCCCCCACCACCCACACTCGCTTCCCCCCCCACCACCCACACTCGCTTCCCCCCCCACCACCCACACTCGCTTCCCCCCCCCACCACCCACACTGGCTTCCCCCCCCCACCACCACCCACACTCGCTTCCCCCCCCCCACCACCCACACTCGCTTCCCCCCCCCACCACCCAAACTCGCTTCCCCCCCCCCACCACCCACACTCGCTTCCCCCCCCCCACCACCCACACTCGCTTCCCCCCCCCACCACCCACACTCGCTTCCCCCCCCCCCCCCACCACCCACACTCGCTTCCCCCCCCCCCCCACCACCCACACTCGCTTCCCCCCCCCCCCCACCACCCACACTCGCTTCCCCCCCACCACCCACACTCGCTTCCCCCCCCCACCACCCACACTCGCTTCCCCCCCCACCACCCACACTCGCTTCCCCCCCCACCACCCACACTCGCTTCCCCCCCCCACCACCCACACTCGCTTCCCCCCCCCCCCCCACCACCACCCACACTCGCTTCCCCCCCCCCCCCACCACCACCCACACTCGCTTCCCCCCCCCCACCACCCACACTCGCTTCCCCCCCCCCACCACCCAAACTCGCTTCCCCCCCCCCCCACCACCCACACTCGCTTCCCCCCCCCCCCACCACCCACACTCGCTTCCCCCCCCCACCACCCACACTCGCTTCCCCCCCCCCCCACCACCCACACTCGCTTCCCCCCCCCCCACCACCCACACTCGCTTCCCCCCCCACCACCACCCACACTCGCTTCCCCCCCCCACCACCCACACTCGCTTCCCCCCCCCCACCACCCACACTCGCTTCCCCCCCCCCCCACCACCCACACTCGCTTCCCCCCCCCACCACCACCCACACTCGCTTCCCCCCCACCCCACCCACACTCGCTTCCCCCCCCCCCCACCACCCACACTCGCTTCCCCCCCCACCACCCACACTCGCTTCCCCCCAGCCCCACTCGCTTCCCCCCCCCCCCACACCCACTCGCTTCCCCCCCCCCCACACCCCACCCATTCGGTTCCCCCCCCCCCCACCCCACACCCACTCGGTTCCCGCCCCCCCACACCCCACACCCACTCGGTTCCCGCCCCCCCACACCCCACACCCACTCGGTTCCCGCCCCCCCACACCCCACACCCACTCGGTTCCCGCCCCCCACACCCCCACCCACTCGGTTCCCGCCCCCCCACACCCCACCCACTCGGTTCCCCCCCCACCCCCCACCCACTCGCTTCCCCCCCCCCACCCCCCCCCCCCACTCGCTTCGCCCCCCACCCCACCCACCCACTCGCTTCCCCCCCCCCCCCACCCCACCCACTCGCTTCCCCCCCCCCCCCCCCCCCACACCCCACCCACTCGCTTCGCCCCCCCCCCCACACCCCACCCACTCGCTTCGCCCCCCCCCCCCCCCACACCCCACCCACTCGCTTCGCCCCCCCCCCACCCACACCCCACCCACTCGCTTCGCCCCCCCCAACACCCACACCCCACCCACTCGCTTCGCCCCCCCCAACACCCCACCCACTCGCTTCCGCCCCACCCACTTCCCCCCCTCACACCTCCCCCTCCCTCTCCCTTTTCTTGTGCTTTACTTCATCAAAAATCAGCATCTCTTTGTTTTCATTTTGTCGTTTCCGAAAACAATTCTTAATTGTTCTACAGCCTCTTGGTTAATTCCACATGAGCATTTGAGATTATTTACTTTTGGAGATGTATCAGAAGTTTGTTAAAACAATGCGTGCCTCACACCATGTCTATATCCTTTGAGCTTATCATTTTCAAGGGCATGCTATCCAGAGTAAATTCATTGTCACATCACATAGTGCATTTTCTTGCTGTTTTTAAATTGGCATTTCTTCAACATAGTGGAAAATATGATTTTCTGTTTTTACTGAGTGTACAATGGTGTAGAACATTCGACTGAGCCATCTTATGGTTTTCATCTTAGACTTGCTTCTGGAAGAGATTGATTTTGGCATTTGCTTTCCTTAATTTATCACGTAATCTGACAATTTCCAGTTCCTGGCACATCAACATTGTTTTTATGTGATTACTACTCTGTTCAGTACTGATCTGCACCCTACATTTTCCTTTAGCAGAAGAAGCGCTGGCAGACATTGAAACTGCAGCTTGTTTACTGTCTTCCTTCCACAGCTTCCCTTTAGCGAGTGCTTGACGGAAGATTTTCTTTTGTGTAATATTTTCGACAGATATTTCAGTAAACTGGGAAATACGCGAGGAACCACTGAGCCCCTCTGGTTTTAAAAGACCACCCCTGTCTTAAAATTTCAACTTATTTACTGACGATAAACATATGTTGTTCCTCACTATAATGTGAATCGCACACAAAACAACTCTGGTGAGTCAGATTGTCTTTCCGAGGAATTGCTGTCAACCATTTTGAAAATTTTTGGAGAACTACAAAATATTTACCTTTAGTTTCTCTTCAGCGACATCGGTTCACTGGATCGAAAAATGTGGACATGTTTTGTTCGTTTTCTTCTATAAATACCAGTAACTATAACTCTCAACACCTCTTTATAATCACAGCCTTCAACTCTTAACCATTCACTGACAAGCCCGTAAACAAACTCTCAAAATAAGTTGAGGCAGAAGCAACAAATGCCACCTGGTTACACGTCAGCTTGAGTCTCAAGTGACAGTGCTACTCGTAGTTCTTGGGCATATGAAGATGGTACCTGTTCTTTCAGACATGTCCGAAAGGGCTAACTGGCTATTCAACCATCTTCTATGTGGATGCATAAACAGTGCCCGAATTCTTACGGGAATTGGCAAAAAGCCGAGTAATGAGTATAGTGGGTAGGGGCACTATGAATATAGTGTGGGACAATAGGTTGGGAATGTGGGTCTCGTGGTAGGCATGCCAGAGATAAGTCCCTGCAGTCACACTATCATCTGTGTCCTTGGTGGCACAGATGGATAGAGCATCTGCCATGTATGCAGGATATCCTAGGTTCAAGTCCTGATTGGGGCACATATTTTCAGCTGTTTCCATTGACTTATATCAATGCCTGTATGGAGCTAGGAGTATTCATTTCATTGTAGTTCTCGGGCTCGCTGCCTTTCCAATCCTACTATGTTAATGCACAGGGAGTAAGCACACTCTCTCTTCTTCTTGCTACGGGCAAACTGTCAGGTTATCAAATGAAGGATAGAGCTCAGTAAGCACCGTGAAGTACGCTATGTAATGACTGATTATGTGTAAAATTAGTGCAGTATGGCACAGTGTGAAATTATGGCGATGCATGTTGGCAGAATAGCTGCTCATTAAAATATATTTTTTTAAATTTTTTTGTGTATACATGATACAAATCTCTGAAAACTTGTATCATATTTATAAAAAAAAAAGTATTGAGCCATGTCATAAGTACAGAAGGGTATAAGCATTTTTAACTGAAAGTTTTTTCTTTCTTTCAGTGTCTTGAAGATAACTTGGGAATCTCTCATGCAAATGATTTTATCAAGGAGGATCCTGAACTAAATTTGGAGGTGTGTAAACTGAGAATACTGTAAGCATTTGCATCTCTGATTTATTGCATGTAGGGTGGTAAAAATGTATTTGTGTAATTGCTTGATGTAAGGAATGCATTACTGTGAGACAGGCACAGGTTATGAGTTTTCTTGAGATAAATGCAATTAATAATTTTACACTACTGTTATGCTAATCCACTTGATGCGGATTAGCAACTGTTATTTGATTATTGTTCTGAATAGAATCTGAACAGAATTTGTAACAATGTTTTTAACCATATTTTCAGTGACCCTTTTGGATGTTAAACATTTTGTATAAGTTTAAACCAAGGGAGTGCAGATCATTTGAAAAATATTCTTCCTTTCAGTAACTCATGATGCATGGATTGCAGAAGAATACATTGCACATGGTTCATCTTTTCAGTGAATCATTGATATTTGTCAGTTTGAACCAAAAATTTTCAAAGGTGCCGAAGGTCTGAAGTGTGATACTATTTGTATGTTATAGATCACCCTTGCTACATTGATCTTAGAATAGTTACAGTATGGCTACCTCAATCGTACATGTTGAATTACTTATAGATTTGCCAGTCACAGAAAAACTTTAGAACCTATGCAGATAAATCCGTGTATTACCACACCGTAGAAGTCATACCAGATCCAAATAAATTATCTTCTTGGCGTAACCTACAGCTTTGATAAGGTCTGCGTGTATGAAGCATAAAATTTAATCCAGTAAAATAAAATATTGTGGTATTAATTTTGCGTAAGAGAAAGTGGATGGTTAGATTCATAAACGTCTCACAGGAATAAGACATAACTAATATTGGGGAATAGAAGGTAGAGTACTGAAAAACCTAAATCTAAACTCTGACTTCTAGAATATTACAATCACTAAATCCTATTAATAGTTTCCTGTTTCAGTACACACAAACAGATGATTTCAGAAGTAACCAAAGATACTAGATGAAAAAACAGTAAACAGAAAAATAAAGCTCTGTCTATCTCTGACAGTTACGGAGGATACACAAAGTTTGATGCATTATATTATAGGCAAATATTGTTGGCGAATGTAAAACTGGAGGTAAGTTTCAGAGGCAGAATTCTTCATCACAACTGGAACCCAAAATATCTTGGTGTCATCCTGGATCGTACACTATGCTTCAAACAACACCTTCTTAACTTAGCTCAAAAGCTGAGGACTCGAAACAACATCCTCCATAAGCTATGTGGAACTACCTGGGGATCTTCAGCAACCACCCTTCGAACTTCAGCTCTGGGCTTGGTATACTCAAGTGCTGAGTATTGTGCACCTGTTTGGATGAATAGTCATCATACAAGGCTTGTTGATACCCAGGTGAATACAACAATGCGCATAATATCTGGCACAATCAGATCTACTCCAGTTTATTGGCTTCCACTGTTAACCGGTATAATGCCTCCTGATCTACGCAGATGTACTGCCCTTATGAGAGAATTCCACAAGATCTCCAGGAATTCTAACCTACCCGTGCATAGCGACCTGCCACTTTTAAATCGCAAGAGACTGAAATCACGTCATCCAACTCTGTGCGATGCTGCTGACATGGTTGCTAAGAATTTCAAACCGCTTGAAGAATGGAAAGGTCAGTGGGAAGCAGTGACAGATGTGCACCTGCATAACATCTTCTCAGGTGCTAAACTTCCAAGTGGATTCGACTTACCACGCAAGACGTGGTCTACTCTCAACAGAATCCGTACCAGCCATGGGCGATGCAGGGATGCTCTCTTTAAGTGGAACAAGCTGCCTGATCCAGCTTGTGACTGCGGGGCTCCATACCAGACTGTTCACCACATTGTCAGTGAATGCAGGATTCGAGCCTATCAAGGCGCCAAAGAGGACTTCCTGCTAGCAACTCCAGATGCAGTGCGCTGGATTGAAGGACTGGATATTCAGTTGTAAAGACAAACTTCAGTTTCTTGTGTGTCAATATGTACATATGTATATGTAATTTCATGATATGTCTGTATTAGCCATACGCTAAATAAAAATAATAAATGTACGAATCACACACACAAACTTTCATTATGTTTCCTTTACAATACACACTGATCAACATTTACATCTGCAGTATGCTTCAAATTCCAGTTCCCTACATTTTCTCAAAAAGAACGTAATCTGCCCTCCAAGGATTCCTGTTTGAGTATCTGACCCATATCCATAACATGTGTGTGCTAATCAAAGCTAATAGTAGCAAATCTAGAAGCATGCCACTGAATTGCTTCAATGTCTGACTGGTAGGATGTCACATTGTCAAGCATGCGTATGTTCCAACAAAAAAATTTTGGAAAACCGGAGTTCAAAAGAGAATATATGCAAATGGCGAGATAAAGCTGGGAAAATCAGATCAAAATCACTACCACACAATTTAAACCTGCAAAGAAGCTACAAAAATTGAATTTTCTGAACTTCGCTTTATGTGAGTTTCAGATAGACCCTGTTGTTATAACCAGTAAGGATACAAAAATTCTCGGTGTAAGAGCAAGAGGAATTTTTTAGTCATTTCAATGTCTCTTGCATATAAACACTAGATTTCAACCTGTCAGGAAAGAAACACACATGAATAAATCACTCATCATTAATCCATTTTTCAACAAATTATTCATTCATATACCATGAATTGTAAGAAACTTGCAGACATACTGAAAACCAGATTTTGCTAACCACAAAGGAAGAGAGAACACAGGTAGTGGAACATTGCCTATGATGAGGGTCTAGTAGATGCGAGGGGAAAAGCATTGGAAACTTTAAATGGTAACAAACCCCAGAAAATGGCAGTAATCCTTAAAAGTATACAAAAGAATGTTCAAGGCTATAAAAAATGTGTAAACTGGGTCGCTTGAAACCAACATAAAAATAACAATTTTTGTCTATTACTTTCGCTCAGTTCTCGACTCTGTGCCTCTAAAAGAACAATTAGTTTTGGAAGAAAACAATTCTGATTAAAAATCATCTGTTGAGGAACTGAAGTAAATCAGTACTTTGCAATATAACAAGTCATGTGCAGAAGACAGAAACTCATAGTAGTATGGGGATATGGATACTGAGCAACAGTAATCTCACACAAACAACTGGCAGAATTATGTTGAACATTTGTAAAAGTGAAAAAATTACTGAAGAGTGGAAATGTATATTAGTTGATCCTCTTCATAAAAATGAGATAAAACCAGTCTGAATAGTTACAGGGAATTTCACTGCATCCAGTTATGTCCAAAATTCTATAAAAAGCCCTGTGAAGGCAACTGGATGAACAAGTAGGCCTATTAATAGGAGAGTATAAGGCACGATTTTGCAAACGCAATCATGTAGAGAACAGATATGGGAACCAAAGTCAATTTTGCAAAGATGACGATGTGTAAATACTGTGGCAACTTTTGCCAAGTGTCAGAAAGGCTTATGATTTGACAGAAAAAGACTTGATTCAGTATGTCAGAGGAATTCAAAATTGACAGGAAAACAGTGGCAGTTATCCAATAGACATAAATGGGTACAACACTAGACATTAAACTGATTGGGGAAATTTCAGAAGCATTTCAAATGCACAACAGTGTGCAGCCAGAGATCCACGATCCACTCTAATTTAAATAATTCTGAAAAAGTTATGAAGACATAGGGGAAGGAGATAAGGGAATCCAAATCGAAATTAAAAAAGAGCAAAGGATTAACATGAGGTGTATGGCTTTTGTAGACACTCACTATTCTAAGATACTGTATAGAAGCCAAACTTGTCCTGGAGAAGCTTCACAAAATGTCAAAGAAAACTAGTCTACAAATCATCTGTGAGAAAACTCAGTAATGGACAGGAAGCCTACAGATGGTCTATCCATTATAACTTGGTATGAGGAAGTGTCACAAGATACATACATTAAATATCCAGGAGAGATCATCCAATCACCAAGACATATTTATTTATCTATCCTATTCTGACAAGGGTCATCAGGTTCTCTTTTGCATTGGACCAGGGTTTCCCACATACATCATAGTTACCTAAGAAACAACAATTTTAATATGACAAATAGTATTGAAATGATATTAGTGTTTTAAGTGGCAATGTAAGTAATACTGACTATGAACTAATAAAGTTGATAATGACAGTACTAGTAGTATTACAGCTGTTGCCACTAATGTGGTGGTGGTAACAGTAGTAATGACAACAATAATAATGGCAGGTATAAAAAGGATTTATAAATGTACAAGATAGCTTTCTGCTATAGTGAGTTCCATGGAAAGGAAATTTAAGAAGCCTTCACCATCTAAGAATTTTGAGAAAAGAGGAAGATCTGGTTGGAGCGTAATTATATGCTCCCATGTGAGTTCAAAGAGCAAGTTAAAAGCAGCCAAACCTGGGTACTGCAGGACGTTTGTAGAGGACACACATTGGTGACTTTCTGTTAATGGATGTGATCTCTATGAACATATTTCTCTTGTTTATCTTCGTGATTGTTGGATGTGTGTAAGTATATTATATGATAAATCAGAGCATGTGTATGCCCCTACTCCACCCAGTTGTCAGTTACATCTGTTGTGTCTTAAAAAGATGTAGTCTTCTCAATTTACAGAACTTGTGGACATACTTGGTTGGAGCCACATCTCTGACGGAAGTATCAGATGTAGGTCCGTGTCTTGAAATATGTGACAGACTTTGTTATGATGAGGTGGCAGAGATCGAACATTTGTGTGTGAATATGAAGTTTAGTGCATTTAGCTACAAGGCTCATGAAGATAATAGATACTTTAGGCCAGTGAAGGTATGAGAACAAAGCATATCAGAGTGCATTATGGTAGGGGAGCAAGGTTCATTGAAGTGAAAGTGGGAGATATCTCCAGGAGGAGGGAGGTTTTGTTGCCAAGGCCACCATGCTTTTCACTGGTCAGTGAATGGTCAGTGAATGGTCAACTGAAAACAGGAAGAGAAAGTTCCTGAACAGAGCTAGAATAATGTATGCACAACAATAATGAAAGCAAGATAAATGGAATGACAGCCTGCTGTCTTATTGTTGGTCCTAATGATGAGTAACCACAGTAATACGATGATAAATTATTAAAGTAGAAATAAGACTGTAAATTATCATCTGAATCAGAGCCTTGTAAGCATATTGAAGTAATAGTGAATTACTGAATAGTATTGGTATTGGAGTTATGAGAATTGAGCAGAAAATTAGTACTAAAAATAATCCTAGACCAACATAAAAATAAGAGGGGAAACTCTTTTAAATATAATACTAGTAAAACAAATTGTTTCTCTGCAAAATAAAGACCTGAAAGTAAACGCACAAAATTAGGGCAATAAGAGTTAACAAATTTTTTAGTTTCTGACGTCCAGACACTCCAGCTCATCTGCATTGCGGACTGATCATTCCTATTTTAGTTCTTCACCATTATCCTGGCATCGTTTGTCCACATGTTTTGCAGCTGAAGTCTTGGGATCACACTGTTCAAAATCGTCAGTCTTTCAAAAGTGAGATCCTCGCTTATTGTCAAACCTAACTTCAGGAGTTTCTGGCTCAAAAGCTTGTCAGCTGATATGGAGTCATTATAACAAAAAATCTATTTTAGTACTACTACTGGAATAACTCTTTGCTGCAGAAAGTACTGTGATTCATGGTCAAACAAAAATGACAGAGAAGCAGGAAAGAAAAATTCTCAGGAAAATATTTGGACCAGTTTTAATATTTGGACCAGTTTTCTGTGAACGAATTTGGATATGGAGTCCCTTTAGAGAGATTTATAGACAGATAGAAACAATAAGAGACAGCTTTAGATAAAAAGCGATAAAATTTTGTGGATGCATCACAGGATGACCGTCAGCAGGCTCACAAGGTAGATCTCTGAGGTAGCAAGCATTAGCAAAAGCAATTCAAAACTGGTCATAGGTACTGAAGAAGTTGGACTCCCACAAGATAACATAATAAATCGAAAAAGAGTTAAGGACCATGAAACATACTTAAACAGCAACACATGGAAAACAGAAATCGATATAAATATTTGGAAGACCACAAGAGAGACCACAGAGGACATACACTATGTGATCAAAGGTATCCAGACAGCTGCCTGAAAAATGGATTAAAAATTCTTGGCGCCCTCCATCAGTAACGCTGGAATTGAATATGGTGTTGGCCCATCCTTATCCATGGTGACAGGTTTCATTCTTGCAAGCATACGTTCAATCAGGTGCTGGAATGTTTCTTGGGGAATGGGAACCCATTCTTAACAGGTATTGCACTGAGGAGAGGTATCGATGTCAGTCGGTGATGCCTGGCATGAAGTCAGCATTCCAAAACATCCCAGAGGTATTCTAAAGGATTCAGGTCAGGTCTCTGTGCAGGCCAGTCCATTACAGGGATGTTATTGTCATGTAACCACTCCGCCATTGGCCGTGCATTATGAACAGGTGCTCAATTGTGTTGACAGCTGCAATTGCCATCCCCAAATTGGTCTTCAACAGTGGGAAACAAGAAGGTGCTTAAAACATCAATGTAGGCCTGTACTGTGATAGCGCCACACAAAACAACCAGGGGTGCAAACCTCCTCCATGAAAAACATTGACACCATAACACCAGAATCACCTCCGAATTTTACTGTTGGCACTACACACACTGGCAGATGATGTTCACCAGGTATTTGCCATACCCATATCCTGCCATTAGGTCACCACATCATGTACTGTGATTCTTCATTCCACAGAACAATTTTCCACTGTTCAATCATGCAATGGTTTCGCTCCTTAGTCCAGGCGAGGCATCGTTTGGAATTTACCTGCGTCATGTGTGGCTTATGAGCAGGTGCTCGATGGTGAAATATAGGTTTTCTCACCTCCCACCTAACAATCATAATACCCGCAGTGAATAATGATGAAGTCTGGAATTCCTGTGTGATGGTCTGTATAGATGTTTGCCTGTTACACATTACGGCCCCCTCCAACTGTCAGCAGTTTCTGTAAGTCAACAAACGAGATCAGCCTGTACTATTGTGTGCTGTATGTGTCCCTCCACGTTTCCACTTCACTATCACGATGGAAACAGTGGACCTAAGTACGTTTAGGAGTGTGGAAATCTGGCATACAGACATATGAAATAAGTGATACCCAATCACCTGACCAAGTTCGAAGTCTGTGGGTTCTGCAGAGTGCCCCATGCTGCTCTTTCATGATGTCTGTTGACTACAGAGTTGACTGATATGGAGTACCTGGCAGTAGGTAACAGCACAATGCACCTTACATGAAAAACCGATGTTTTTGTGGGTGTTTGATCAAAAGTATCCACATTGTGTATGTAAAGAAATTGGGAAGGATGTAGGAATAGGAAAAAAAATTTTAAATTTAGGCACAATCTCTTAAAAGTTAATGTATGAAATAGTAATAATGATAATAATGTAATCTGGAAACATCTCCCATATTTATCAGTGTGAGGAGATTAGCAATAGTCATAGGTATCTGATTGTCAGTAGACTTCACAGAAGTAATCTGCAGTAGCAGCCTCTGCTTTTTAATATGCTATGTGTCACATTCTGCAACCCTCTAGACAATATGATTTGTGGAATACAATGTGTAGATCCAAGAATGAATGAGTGAGTGAGTGAGTGAGTGAGTGAGTGAATGAATGAATGAATGAATGAATGAATAACCAACCTTCCCACCCTCTCTCTGACCAGGATATAGGCTACAGTATGATTTCACACTGAAAGGGAAATTAAATTTATGAATGAAATAAAAAAAATGAAGAAATAAATTCAGCACAAGAAAACAGAGTAAGATCACCCTTTTTACTGAAATGGAAGTGATAGCTGTGTAACCAGATCGTGTGTAGGTTCCAAAAAGGTTATATCCTTGACACGATTAAAGATACAAATGTAGGATAACTTTATGTTCAGATGTATAGCTATAAAGCTTTTATTTGCAGAAAAACCATTCAATTTATCATGAGTACATCTTCTATATGCATGCATGTGTAATGGGGTACTTTTAACAATTTGGTTTAAGTTCAGTGTTTTCATTCACTTTTGACAAAATTCACTATTCCTTTAACTGGACACGCAACAAACATTGAGGCAATAGATTTGTCCCATACTTATTGAAACACATTTGGAGTTCTTGTGCTCAAAGTTTTTTTTATTTTTATTTAGTGAACCTTAAGTTACTGCATGGCAAGGCAAATAGATAGAGCCTTCCACAAACCCCGACAAAGAAATGACGTACTGTGAGATCAGACAAAATTCAAGGTTGACAGGTGAATATGAGATGTGTATGCCCCTTATGGCTGATACATCAATAAGGCAGCTTATTGTTAAGAAGTGCTCTTTCATGCAGGTACCAGTGTGGTGATGCTGGATAGTTTCCTTTGCATCTATCTCGAAACCTTCTGTTATTTCTGTTTATGTTAAAATTTCATGTGTTGTGAAGTTCCTTGCTGTACTGATTATATTCCTCATTAATAACATGAAAGTGGTGCTTCATTAAATTACATAATTTGAATAACAAATCATGACCACCACCAAGAAATGGTTTCTTTTTCCAATTCACCATACATTATCCTTCTTTGTTATTACTCATTTTCAATGTAGTTATTTTTTTGAAATCAATTAATTGATATAGTTACCTTAATTCAACGTACTGTCAGAGATGACTCAGTCTTTCTTGTTATTGTGAAATAGTTTGTTTAATCTGACACGTTTCTCATTAGGTGATCATCTTCGGGTTTGCTCACTGCATTTCTGGATTATCCTTGATGTTAAAGGTTTTCTGCTAGGCTCCAGTAACAAACTTGTTTTAGTGCTATTGTAACTCTCCACCTTCTGATTGCTTCTTCATATGTATTCATTGTATACTGGCTGTTTATAGTTTGCCACCTGAATTTATCTGCAGTTGTATTAATCCATCGTCTGCTGTGAAATGTATGAAAGCACATTCTTTCATTTGGAGAGAACACTGTCCTCATGTTGACCATGTTGTTTATTTCCTATTTATGGTACTACACAATTCTTTGTCATTTATATGCCTATAAAATAAAACCACTTCATGTAATAATTCCTATAGCTTTCATGTCAAGCTGTACTTCTGGATTTTCTCTGTGGATGAAACTGATGGGACATTTAACGACTATGATGTTCCATGCAGTGAGCTATCTCAAGAGTATGGCATAATATTTAATGCTACAGTTGTGAAAAAAAATACAATTAATAGCAGCTCAGATAGATATTTCTGCATTTCTTTCCTTTGCCAGTTTCATCAATAAAAATCGGATGATTTTTTTAAATTTTTCTCTTGATACTTTGCCTAATTGTATGTGCCCGAGAGGTGAAATGTATTTCACGCATTTAATTTTGAAGTATCAAGTAGAAAATTTGTTTCCAAATAAATCAATGTTTCTATAGTTACTTACACAGCTAAAAACAAAGTGCTGAAATGAAGTGTTAATTTTTACCTATAATTTTCTTCAATAACTGCTACATTTATGTAGTGTCTCTTTTTGATAATACTGTTTCGAAGTACTGTTTGGAACATTCAGATGTTAGTGGGTGTTAATACAATTTTATTTATTTACTGTTTCATCAGTTTTAAATCACCAGTAATTCTTTGTACTATTTCAGGTGGCAGCCCCAATAAGAAAAGCATCTGATAGTTTAAGGTACGTTTTTATTATGCACTGCAGAATTTTTTGAGCAGTATAAATTTTTAGTTACTCCATGTGAAAGGAAAACAAACAATAACCCCTAGGGACCAAAATACCATAAGTTATTTTTAAAAAGTTCTGTTTTTGGAGTTCTATTTTTTCTATATATTAACCATTTGCAGTATATACATACAGTATATACTGACTACAGCAACATTATGAATGTTATCAGAGAAAACACTACTATATGTACTATTCTGTTATTGCAGAAGATTTAAAAGATGCTTTCAAATATTACAAGGTACATCAGTCCCATTTATAACAGTGGTTTGCAATAACTGCACAAACAGAACAAAAAATCCATTTATGATTAACTGTCAATCCAAGCTTTCCAGTAATGAGAGTAGATGCAAGGTGAAGCACTAATTTTATGTTCTTAAAACATATCAGTTTCTCAGATTTACTGATCACCCAAGAATGTTGTTTACTGCTGGCCCCACGATGCCACATGTCACCTTTTGTTTTGTGGGTTTGACTTGGCAGAAGTTGTAAAGAAATAATAGTTTTGTCCACATTGCTGGCATAAGATACAGCAAACTTTTCTCTCACTTGGTCAAATTCATGCAACTAATGCTTGCACCTTCTTCATCAACTTTATTCATTTCATTGCCTATCACTGAGCATGAAATTTGGCATCTATTTTGGAACTTACACAGCCAACAAACAAAACAATTGAAGTCTGTTTTGAATGTCTAAATTTTCTGCAGTCTAATTTGTTGTTCACTGAATTATATTTCCACTTATAGGTACAATGGAGGTGCACATATAGCTGAAGCACTGTAAAAGTAGAAGTTCAGCATCTTCATATATAACACTGTGAAGTCACTTCAGCATGCACGTGGAACACAGAGCAGCAGAATTAAGAACATTTCATTTAAGTAGTGTGGATAATGTAGATTTGCTGAGTCTAAACCTTCTTCCAATTGTGCTGTTTTTCAATACACCATATTCTGCTTCCTGCAGAATTTTTAGTTTCACTTGCTTATCTGTGCTTTGTGCTTCCTACTGCATGACAACCCTTTCACTTCTTGGAACTCAGTGTTACTACTACTGGCTCTATTTAAAGAATATAAAAGCACATCTCAACATGGAATTGCACTTGTTGATAGAATCTAGTTTTTCGCGCTGTTTGTGTCACATTTGTTTTCCTTGTTGATGGTGATTGCTCAACAATATTATGCACTAAGGTCAGCTAGAGAAACATTAGGAAAAAAGAAAAACATTGACAATTCAGGTTTAATGAAAAATGTAATGATGCTACAGACTCAAACACAGTTTGTAATCCATGCTGAATGAAATTTGTTAACCAGTAAAACATTGTACAATATCATGCACATCACTGCCAGTACTGATATTCTGCCGGTGTTAATGAAGTGATCATCTTAAGTGAATTCATGTTAAGCATGATGTTTGAAATATATATGATGGTTCATTATTATTCATAAGTAAAAATATTACAAAGCAGTTATGTCAGTAACACATTCTATAAAACAGCTGGTTTGTGTGTCTGTTCTTTAATAAAAGAGTGTACTTCTTTTATACAAAAGTGCAGGTGAGGTGTCAGCAGCTGTATAGTGCTAACTATTCGAATTGAAAATGACATGGAAGTCATACAAATTCAATGTGATGGGTACAGGCTAATGTCCTACCATGTAGAACAAGTAAGAGGAAAGGGTGAGTGGTTATATATCCAAAACCTGGAGTCAAGTTTCAGCCCCTTCAGATTAATGAATGTTGGGGTGAACAACTCTTGGATTACTGTGTCAGCAATGTGGATTGGGAAACAAGCTTGTTGTATTCACAGTTTACAGGCCACCATCATGTTATTAAATTTCCTAAAGCTGCTGTAGCCAGCTTTAGTATGGCCATGAAGACTTAACTGGTGAGTCATCTTTTGTGACTTGAGAGAAGCTAACAAAGGACACCTAGAATCCCCTATGTTGAATATGGGAAATCTAACACAGTACAATTCCCCAAAAGGACTTAGTGCACACATTGCAAATTTGGCTGATTTGGGAGCAAAACTGATTGTAATTTATCTGGCCATGACAGTAAAATGAATATTGACCAGTTGTGCTCAGATCATTGGAGGAAACTATTGTCATCACAGAATTAGAGGGAAATTACAGGACAAATGTTATCAGTCGGTATATAAGGGGCACAGTGTGGGTGGACAGTTAAACTTTGTGTTAATAATTTTCCTAGTATTCTTATTCTGTAAACCACCACAATACTGCCTGGAAGTAAGAGGAAGAGATGAATAACTCCTTGGACTTGATTATCTTGTGCAAGGTAGAGAGAGCTCTACCTACTTCAGAAGACAACAAACTGTGATAGTGAAATATTCTGCTATACTGTCTGTAGTGCACAATTAGATCTTCCTTTGTGCTCAGTAAAGCTCTTTTTTCCTGTCACAAGATGGTCTCATCCCAAATTGTAGCTATGCCTTTTTGGTGTTAGAACTGTAGTAGTCACTTGCCTGTTGTGTAGGAAAGCTGGACTGATGAGGTTGCAAAATTATTTTTAGGAAAAAATTCAATTTTGCATTTACTGTGTATATCCATGGTAAAAATTAACCGTTTTTCACCTAGTAAATGCTCATAGATGAGTGTGACTGCTGTGTCTAGATCTAAACCTGTTCCTTGCGAAGCACAGTGAAATAAGAGATTAATATCTCTGGTTAGGCCTATATGATAAGCATCATACAACCTTCAGCAATGTTCTGAGGTGAGCCGCACAGTTGTTTTGAGAGCATTGGATTTCTGCGGTATCCTAGCAATGGATTCTCTGGTATCGTAGCAATGGACCGACTACTGTACCTACAACTGAACCAATGTGATGATTCCTTTCGGTATCTTCACATATTGCTAGACTTAAGAACATATGAGAGTAGTGATAGGATACTATGTCTCTCATTTTTGTGAAATACACTATTTTTAGTCGTAATGTTTGAAGCTAGCGGGCAATCCTTGCACCACTTCAAAATTTTATCTAGGTAAAGGCTGATACATTCTTTTAAGTTATTTATAATTGACAGAGCTAGTAATTATATGTGCCTGTACAGTTGTGGATAGTTTTGCCTTTTATCTGTCTTGGCTATGAAACTGAGTCAACAATACTGTTCATTATAGTTTACCTACAAATCTGTATTCTTATTTATAATAACTTCTACAGGTGCATTACCCTTCTTTTCTCCGTATTCACCTGACCAGAAATTTTGTTCCCACCATATCAAACTTCAACTTATCCATTTCTCATTTCATGTTCTCTGACTCACCTAATCAATCGAGGGACTTCACATTCCACACTCTGACATGTAGCGATATTGTTTCTTTCACCTGATATCCACGAGTGTAGCCCCCTCCCAGAGATCTTATTGGGAGGCTATATTGCTACTGGAATATTTTACCCAATTGGATGTCATGATCATTAAACTATGCAGCAGAGCAGCATGTGGTTACAATAGATGTAGTTCCCCTTGCTTTTAGCTGTTCACAGTACTAACATAGCAAGGTCATGTTGGCTAATGGTACAAGACCAAATTGTATAATCATCCAAACCATTCTGCATTTATATTTACATAGATACTCTGCAAGCAAGCATATGGTATGGGGTGGCTGTTACCTTTACTACTAGAAAGACCTGCCATCCATCTTCATTAACCACATGTTAGTGTGTGGACCCTCCCTAGATATCCTTCCATTGCAGTTTTATGTACTTTATGTGTCTGTCTGTTGTGTTAAGGCATGCATGTCACTTCACTTTGCCAAGATAAATGTTTCATATGGTAAGTGGGTGCCACACAACTGAAACATGTGAAATAATTTAGCTATTACCAAAAAGTCATAAAATTAGGAAATCATGACATTGTGCTGTGGAGATGCTGATAGACTTTTTAATTGTACACTTAATATCATATATTCTCACTACATTCTTTAGTAAGTTATTGGTTATCATACGTTATTGTTCAGAAGCTACACAGGAATTAGGATTGGCTGGTAGAAATGAGGCAACACATACTTGAGGAAAATTATGAATAACTAAAATGGTAAGCTGCAGTTAAAAGATATAATATTAAACTCAAGTTCATAAGGGTTAACAATATGTGTAACTGCTCATGCAATCATCTTTAAAATGATGCCAAAAGTCCCAAATATCACAAGCTTTGTTGTACTGTCATTTAAGGGACAAGAACTCCATGGGAAATAGCAGAAAGCTGCATATGATTCAGGAACATAAGTGTTTCAACAGTTGTACCAACTTGAACCATGACTGTCACTCACTTTTGTTATGGGAAGGTGGTTCCAATGAGACATCTTGCTATATTCAGTGTTGGAACTTTCACTAGCAAAGTCTTCAAGAACACATTTGATGGTGACTTGGGGGTTGTGGCAGCTGATGGGGGTGTTTCTTGATGTTCTACTCGATCCCAACAGAACAAGATAGAAAATACTTGAAACCTAAAGCCACCACCATACTCATTGGAGAAAAAACATAAATGAAATAACAACTGTCAAAATAATGAGACTTGATGCTTCCAGAGCATCAGGTACAAATACCCTATCCCATGAATCACAAGTGGACTCAGCCCCTAGATGCAAATATTGATGGTTTTGTGTTGGAACCACCAAGTTCCACAGTGAAAACCCTAAAATTGTCATCTCCCTAATCAATTGTAGTAATGACACAAAAGCTTCTCATTGATTTAATTACTCCTATACTGCAATGGAGCATTCATAGTTTGATAGCACATTTGAAGTAAATGAAACTTTTTATTTGTAGACGGTCACAGTATTTCATGTGAGTCACTCTGTAAATGTTTCAATACTCCCATGCTGTCAGGGCACACTATCTGACTGGTTGCCACTATGGGTAAGGATTGCTGAATGGACAACCTGTGTTTTTGCTGTGTGTGAGGCATAAGTGAGGCTAAGTGAGGACTGAGATCAGACACTAGCTGTATCAATTCTTAGGGGAGTTACTCAATGATAACAATAGATTTTGTTTTGATTTGCCGAGATCCTCTTTGCAAGAAGCATTGCTAATATTATCCTAAAATTTTGCCAGTCATTTCATTTGTAGGAGATATTAATGTCAGTAATATGCAGGTGTAATGTCAGCATCTCGTGGTGGGTTGAGAGATGAGCTATGTCTTCTAAATACAAGTGCTAGAATTTACTTCAGCACAGTTATTTGTTTTCTCACAACTAGTCTCTAATCCTGCTTAATTATAATTGTAACCTACACACATATGCATGTCAAAAGGAGGTCACTGAGGTGGGTACCACATAGAGCAAACAGAGGATTGTTTTACCATCTGCTGATATTCAAAAATGCTTACATCTTGCCAGACTGTGATTATTGCAAGGTAGATTCACCACACTGTTGGTGCACTTGCCCTGTTGTAGAAGTAAGTGTCAACCCACAGTATTCATCATCTGCAAAGCTTGGTGATAGTTCCAATGTTGTTCGTCTACAGCGAATATTTAGCACAGAACAGCTGTCTGCATTGTTTCTTTTGTGATCTGGGTCAACAAAAATATGAGTAGCAATGAGGAGGATTTATTATTGTTGTGATAGCACATAAAACTCCTGTGTCAGGCAGGAACAAACCTAAACACCAGAGGGGAGAAAAGGAGGTAGTTCTGACAGTATTGATATAATGCCACAAGAAACCTAGATATGACTTATTATTTTCAAGTACTGCTACATAACAGCTGAACTAGTAGGAAAATTTCAGCTTTATGTGCGAAAGCAATCGTGCCTCTTCTACTGAACCCAGGGTAAAATGATACATTGCACAATAATTACTGTAAGGTGGCCCTCACCAACAGTAAGCCAAATGACAAGAAAAATTCTATCAGCATGTGCCATACCTGGTCTGTAGAATCCAAGAAACTGAGCACTCACATCCAGTGTACATTTGAAGGATATTGCTCGATCCTGAGAATGTGAATGGCTGGAATACGCTGCCCTTCCCTAATCAGATAATATGTTGGAACAATGTGCAATTGTGGCTTTGTCCTCCTTGTATATGTGTTGATAGGAGTGTTAGGGCAAAGGCAGTGCCTGCCATCTATGTCACCTGTAAGCTTTGAAAGTGGGAGGTGTTTCCAGCCACTTTGATAATGGGCACACCAGGCATCTACTCTTATAATATGGCCTATGTGGAAGCAACTGTGTAAGTAATATACCTACGTAGGGCATACCGAAAAGGTGTTTTTTTTTTTAAAAAAAAAATTCAGCGTACGGTACTGTAGTCAGTGGGATATAATATTCTACATTAACTTAGTGTCTGGACGTTTTAGACAGAAGCCCATTTTACTGAAAGTTTCTCTTAAAGAAAGTTTTCTGGTGTATGGCATTATTGACACAGTGTATAACTGTTCTACGCAATGTAGTGATTAACTGCAAAGGTTTTTATTAATCACATAGAAAATAGCTTTTACTGTAGTCTGATTAAAACTACTTGATAGCTGATGTGTGTCACTTGCCACTGCAATATTGCTACATCCACTACCAGCTACATTGCTTGGTTATAGGCAACACACAAACACAGCTGATTTTAAGTGACCTATGACTAAAATGTGGCAGATGACAGGTTTTGTAGCATTGAAACAAACTCGTGTCCTAACCTTACCACAACTATGTGATCTGCAGTATATCAGAGAAAATAGCAATCAACAATCTGCAGCACAATTGAGATCATGATCATTTTGTTCAGAGCTTTTAAGGCTAACGTGTATGACCGAACTGATGACTGAAATATTTCTTAGTATGTTTCTTTGCACAGACATCTTCTGCAGCAAAGTTACAGTTTTTGATAAAAGCAAACTGTAACTTCTGACTGTCATTGGTTACTTGAAACCATATATCCATCAAAAAGCAAAACAGTCAAAAGCAGCAATCAGGATAGAATAATAGCACAGGAGTATGTGCATGCTCCTACCCACCCACAGCCATATCCACACTCAAATGACCTCATTGGGAAGCTCAAAGATGTCCATTTTCATTGTGATGGAATGGGGTAGCTGCAGATGAAATGATTGGACCCAGATGTCACACGGATGGACCATGCACCTACTGCAATTATTTGCTCTCAGAAGACTATGGTAGGATTCGCTGTACGTGATTCGTGCTGGTGTCACCATTGATATGTTTGTTTGATTCAGTCAAGGATGTTTTGGAACTCCAAGGGGCCAGATATTGAGTAGTTGTAAAGATAATTTTGAATGGGAGTCTGTAACTGCATTGGCATCCTCCCTGCCAGACAGTATGTCAATTAGAAAGGGCTACACGTAAGCTGTGCGTCTAACAATACATATGTAATGTTGGAATAATTTGTGAATGTCATTCACATTTGTTTATCAGTCTGGAAATTTATGTATGTGTTCCTTCATTTATTAACCTGACATTATTTCTTATATATGTACAGGTGTTTTCGACATGGTTGATGGCCATACCACCTAGTCAATAAGAAATGTGATGTTGGTGGGAGTTGGTGATTAATCTGGAGTCAAATAAAATGCGATGCTTTATTGCTTTCAGAAATAGATTGATCATTGGTGGTTTTAAGAATTTCTACCCAAAGCCCAAACTGTCCTCCAAAACAAAAAAAAATCCACATGGAAATAGTGATTGGTTTTTATTTTAAAATCATAGATTACTCTTATTTTTTGTTTCCCTTTATCTTTTGGTGGAAATTTTTATGTCAAAAGCTATTATTTCTAATAAATGTAATAATTTCGTGTAAAAGATTGTAGAACAGTATTTTAAAAATACTACAAGACTTTTAATAATAGATTCTACTAGAGAATAAGGGAACCTAGTCAGCACTGAATGAGACTGGGCGTTATTCAATTTCCTGTGGTCATTTGCTTTATAAAAATGTTTCACATTAGGAAAATTCTATCATTCTGGTAGAATGTCATGACAATTTTAAATCACTTACATTTACTAAGTTATCTGTGATGGCCATACATTTTTATGTTTTGGTTTATAGGCCCTGATTTTGTGGATGGTGAAATATTGTTCTGTATTGTGTAAATCAACATTTCACACCTCTTTCCTCCTTCCTCAGTTTCATTCAAAGCGCTGGTGACAGCTGTGACGTTTCATATCAAGAAACATCACATCAAGGAGTAGTCAATGACAAGCTGGAGATATATGCAGAGAAGTCAACAGATTTCAGTGTGTCTCACAACTATACCAAAATACAGACTTCTCAAGAAGACGGCTTATGTGGCACAAGATTAAGTTGTAGCATCAGCGAAAAGGAATTCCATAAGTTTAACTGTAGTTTCTGCCTACAGAGCTTCCCTTCAAAATACAGACTCATAATGCATGTCTTCATCCACATTGACGGTGTGCAGGCACCTTCATATGTGTGTAAGTCATGTGGTGAGGTATTTCCCACTGATGACTGCTTTAAAGAACATTTGAGAATGAGGGAGGGTGACAAAGCATTATCTGCTACCAACAGCGAGAAACTTGAATGCAGTGATGATCATGAAAACAATATCTCCTTCGAGTGTGTACAAGACGGAATCGTGGAACAGACTGAGGAGCCCCCTTCATACAAGGTACCCAGGAAAACTTTTAAAAAATCGTTTAATGACATATGTAATACACATACTGTGAAAGAAACTGAAGAGAAACTCGAAAGATGTAATGACTGTGGAATTTTATCTACAAGTGACCATGTTCATGTCCACACTGTGCTAAGTGCAACGAGACATCACAAATGTGATGTTTGTGGTAAAAAGTTTCCTTTGTTATGCAATCTTCAGACACCCGATTAATACACACTGGAGAGAGACCCCACGGATGCGATGTTTGTGGAAAATCTTTTACTGAAAGGGGCAATCTCAAGCAACATGAATTAATACACACTGGACAGAGACCACACAAATGCGATATCTGTGGAAAATCATTTACTCAGTCGGCCCATCTGAAGATCCACAGTTTAATACACACAGGAAAGAGACCACACACATGCGATGTCTGTGGAAAACCATTTACTCAGTCGGGCCATCTGAAGACCCACATTTTAATACACACAGGAAAGAGACCACACAAATGCGATGTGTGTGCAAAATCGTTTACTGAAAGGGGCAATCTGAAGAAACATGAATTAATACACAGTGGACAGAGACCACACAAATGCGATGTCTGTGCAAAATCATTTACTCAGTTGGGCAATCTCAAGACCCACATTTTAATACACACAGGAAAGAGACCACGCAAATGCGGTGTGTGTGGAAAATCATTTACTGAAAGGGGCAGTCTCAAGAAACATGAATTAATACACACAGGAGAGAAACAATTTACCACAAGTATCACATTTGTGGGGTCTAATGTATTGAGTAATTTCAAGGCCCACAAATTATCACACAGTGGAAAGAGACCCTACACATGTAGTATTTGTGGAAAATCTTTTACTCATTGGGGCAGTCACAGGAAACACGAATTAATACACACTACATAGAGACCACTCAAAGTATTGTTGAGGTCTGTAGACCTACACATGTTCATAGAAGACCACTCGTGTTTTATGAAAATTGTTCGCATGTGCTACAGAGAGGTCACAAAAAATACGACAAATCCATTTCCGCAGCTTCACATTTGAAGAAGTTAGATACTAAATACAACATATGAAGCGCACAATTGTGATTTTTTGTTGCAAATGCTCCATGCTTTAATGATCGGGCTACCCGAAATTTGTGCATCGAGATATATCTTTTACTCGTTTGAGTAGT
Source organism: Schistocerca serialis cubense (assembly GCF_023864345.2). NCBI lineage: Eukaryota > Metazoa > Arthropoda > Insecta > Orthoptera > Acrididae > Schistocerca > Schistocerca serialis. The sequence continues at coordinate 108,849,674 of NC_064648.1, forward strand.
AGTACTGTGCATTTATCAGGACCACATATTCTTCAAGAGAATGTACCAGTATGCTGCTAATTATTTGAAAGAAACTGCAATTTAAATCTTCATGAAGCTGTATCCACTACCCAGGCGACAGCAGAAATCTGTTTATTACATATTCATAATGTAGGAAATTTATCTCAAGAATGGACAAAGATACAAAAATCTCTTGATTATGCAAACATATTATTGAGGTTTACCTCCTTAATAGTAATGCTATTTGTGTGATCAATAATCTACATCCATTGGGAAATAACTGATGGTGGCAAGTATGCTGAGATAAGGGAAAAATTATAATCATCTACCTAGTAGCGTTTTGATTCACCTACAAACCGCAATACAACAGTGCATCTCTATGGTTTGGACTCATTAGTTCTTCGTTAGTTTTTCAGTTGTAAATTGGACTATAAGTCTACACACATCTCACACCTTTCCCATTAACTGTAGGCTATTGGTTTGTTGCTGTCTAGTTGGTGTGCAATAGCATCCCAGATTCATTTCATCATGATCTAATGAGGTGAGCTGGGTGGGAAAGACAACAGTGTGAACCATCATGCTGCTCGAACCATTGCAATGTGGTTCTTACCTTGTATTTTGGACAGTTATCCTGCTGCAAGATGTTGTCACTCTCTGTAAATACATCAAGCATTAAGTGATAAGGTTGCAATAATGTTCATGTTCTCCACATCTGTCATGGTGCTTTCAGTTATCACCAGCTGTTTTCTTGCCATCTCGTATGAATATACCCCATAGCATGACACTGCCTCCATCTTCCTGCACCTGTTGTGTGGTGCATGTATGAAACAACTATTCATTTGCATAATGACATATCTGAGCACAACCATTGACCTGGTCTGAAAGAAATGTTATTCATCCCAACATGTGACACTTCCTTATAGGTATGCAGTCCAATCTCGATCGTCCTATTTGTATTGCTATTGTAACTTACAACATTGTTAGATCAACATGGGAATACAAAGCTGTTATATAACTTGGGGCCTCATGTTAACAGTGTCTGCTTAATAGCTTGAAACTCTCGAACCTGCTCAAGCATTTTCTCCTGTCTCCACAGATTGCCATCTATCCCACTTCACAGAGCAGCTAGGTTCTGATTTGCTTGTTCTAGATAATGCATGGGCATCCTGCAACCTTTGTCAACTTGTGGTTTCACCATATTTCAACAATGTTCCATAGAGGCTCATGACAGAAGCATCTGCACAGCCAACCACATTCGCTGCTTCTGAGATGCACTTATCCAGGCGCCAGGCAAAACCATCTGCTCTTTGGCAAAGTTATTTATGCCATTTTTTCACATACTGTCACTAGAATGATAACCACTTACTTCTGGTTGTATAGTTTCATTACTACATGACATAACCACAGTGCCACTGCGTAGCAAACACTCCTCCTATGGAAGTGGGTATAATGATTTGGATCAACAGTTTATCTTCACAAAGAAGGGTCTTTTGGTAAATTGTGTAGTAATTCAGTTTTTCTGCTTTGTTAAATTGTATGTCAATACACTATTGCCAGTTCAAGTGCCGCATTTCTTGTGAAAAATATTTGTATTACAAAGCTCTGTACATAATTCTGAGTTAATGAAGTTTAATTTTATGCATCAAATCTATTAATTATTTGTCTGTTTTTAAATATCATGTAACTACTGTACTACCATCAGATTATAATTCCAATTGTTTGTAGAAACACAAGGACAGTTGAAAGAGCTCAGTGTGATTTCTAGGTTATGAATTTAATCCGAATGCTTAATTTTCATTGTAATAAGTTAATTTATCAAATGTAGTTTCTTTCTAATTGCTTTGTTTTAATTTGATTTTTTAGTTGTCTTTTATATGCTTTAAACATGATTTCATGGTGTGTATTTACCATAATTTCTCTGAGTAAATGTGAGGTTTTCAGAAATCTTTACTAATGCTTTGCTTCATACTTCATAATGTTTGTTTTTGGTCAGTTTTTTTTTTTCGATTTACTACCAATTTCTTATTGGTGTAAGGTAGTTTGTTTATTAAGTTTTGTCATACTTTTAATAACTTGAGACAGTTATTTTTAAGTGATAGGCATTTATGAGTTTCGCAACACTTTAAGCTGTGTGGCTTTTTACAGAAATGAGAATGTATCTGTCATTATGGTTCTAGCAACATAATAGTGTGCTGTTATCTGGGCTATAATACTGCAGTGGCTTTTAAATATTTAGGGAATGCTGATCTAGTTGCAGTTTGTGGGCTCCCATTCTTCACACACTTGATGAGATATTTTGGTTGTGACTTGGAATGAAATTGCATGGATTTTAAATTGTGTCGTTCTCCTTATAATAATGTTGTTACACTATTCTGTCCAGCTACTTAGTTACATGTTTCTACTATAGTTCCTGTTGGTACTGTGTCTTTGTGGATGGTCTACTATAATCATAACAGAAAATATTTTGTTCTCTCAGTAACGCTTGCTGAGACAAAAATCATTACTATTTTTATTCAAGTAAGAACAGAGCTCTGAATTCACAAACTTACAATACTGCTACTCTCATGAAGCTAAAATCCTGACTCGAAACTGTCCTATTTTAATAGTCTCATCACTGAAAATAAGCTTGTGTTGATTCTGAAGATCTGTACAGAAATTGAGTAAAGTAACCCACAGTGATATGTTAAAATCGGATTTCAAATCACAAAGGGAATGAGAGATATTGACAATAGTACTTTATTTTGACAAAGTGCCATTAATTGTTAAAATGTGGTATTTACATGATAACACCAAAACAAATGTCATTACTAGTAACTGGTTATTACTGCCATCATCATATGATGTTCCTGACCACTTTTAGACGTTTTGTACTGAAATATATCTGGTAAATGCCATAAAGGCTGCAAGGACTATCTTCACATTATCACCATTGCTCTGCCCCCAGTAGCTGAGTGGCCAGCGCAATAGACTGTCAATCCTAAGGGTCTGAGTTCGATTCCCGGCTGGGTCAGAGATTTTCCCCACTCAGGGACTGGGTGTTCTGTTGTCCTAATAATCATCATCATCATCATCACCTCATCCCCATCGACACGCAAGTCGCTGAAGTGACGTCAAATCAAAAGACTTGCACCAGGTGAGCAGTCTACCTGACAGGAGGCCCTTGTCACATGCCATTATATTACCATTCACTTCAAGCTAATATGGGTGGCATTGGCCAACCAAAAAGTTCTAAGGAAAATCAGTTGATACGATAATTGTTACCTTCCACTCCTGTCCAAAATGGTTCTTTTCAAAACCTATACCGTTAGTCATCTGCCAAAAGACTAACATTAGTGTTCACTTGAGGCCAAACTGAATCATAAATAAAGTAAGTGTTATTCTAAATATTGTTATAAGAAGAATTAGAGTACTCTTTGTTTGAAATTACTTGAGTGATTGGAGGTTGTTGGAAGACGATACAGCTTTCATACAACGCTAAAAAAAGCTAGTTTTCACTAAAATATAAAATTGTCAAAAGACTTTGCAGGTTGATGCTACTTATTTGGATTTGTGTGTGTGTAAGTATTTGTGCTATTAAAATTTTTTATTGTTTAAGTTTAATGTGGCTACGGTTACTAAGGGGAAGTTAACTAGTGTGCCACATGCGACTGCAGGTGTAACTCTCTTATATTTATACCCATAAATTTGTACAGGTTGTAGCTATGCAGTTGCACATCGACATAGTTTCGTATCTTAGGTTACAGTGCATGGCACATGAGATAGATGTATGTAATTCATACATTGTCTCACAAAGAACAGATTGAGACACACCAGTATCCCTCTGTGGTGGTTGCATTAGTTAACTCTATTCAGTTATACTCAGGTTAGTTGATTTTCAACAAATATTGCCATAAAGCATGTTATGGGACATTTCGTAAGTATTTGCATTACTACGAATAATTGAGTAGACTGATCCTTTCACATCAGAAGTATTACAGACATTAAGTCAGTGGTCATTTTTGGGCCAGTGTTGACTATAATATCCATGAATATTGACGTAATACCTCCCTACAAGCAACAACTCTTGCAAGACGCGCCGCACTAAGCACTGTGATATTTTGTGTGTTCAAGAAATACACACAAACACTCAGCAGAGACTTCCTTCAGTTCCTGGAATAAAACTGGTTGCTGAAACACAACATGCACAGTATGGAAGCGCCATCCTTATAAGACCTGACCTTTAAGTCTGTAGTGTTCGTCAGTCAGAGGATAACAATATTGAGATTATTATTGTTAAGTAACATTAGAGTCACATCAGCATATAAACCTCCAGCAACAGATTTTTTCTTCACCCCTACTGAACATTTTATTACAGGGAAAGCTTCTATTGTGGTATGTGATTTCAACATTCACATCCATGTTTGGGGGGTACACTCAAGAGGATCAAAATGGTGAGGCTGTCCTCCTGTGGGCTGAAACTTTCCATCTCTCACTCCTTCACGACGGCAAACTACCTCATTCTTTCTTCAGTGGACGCTGGCTATAATCCATATCTGCTTTTTGTTAGCGAAAGTATTTTTCATACCTGCACTAAATACGTCTGTAAGCCCATACCGAATACGCGTCGACCTATTATGTGTCAAGTTCTCCCACAAGTAAGCCCTCAAGTAATCACTTTCAGATGAAGGTACAACTTCAAAACGGCTGATTGGCAGAAATTATCAAAGTTATTACATAAGAAAATTGTAACTATAGCACCTGTGACAGATCAATATAAAAATTTGTTAGTCGTTAATGCCTCCTCCTGAGCATCAATTCTAAAGGGATGCAGAATGAACTATATCAAGGGTATAACACCTGAAACGACCACTCTTCTTTAAGAGTACTACAGAAAGTTTGACGAAGATCCTTTTAGTGCAGCCACATCAATTCATGCACAGAATGGTCTCTCTTCAATATCTGAGGCAAACAGAGAACAATGGATACAATTAATGGCAGACTGTGACATGAGTAAAAGTAGTCAAAAGGCCTGGAGGCTATTACGTCGCCTGAGTAATGATAACACTCAGGTCAACACATATTTTAATATTAAACCAGACAAAATTTCTCAAGAACTCCCAATTAATGGCAGATCACCTAAATCCAGAAATATAGAGAGGAAACAATTATTCAGGCAAACAGATCAAGAGAATAGTATCTTATTCCTTATTTATCTGTTGAAGAATTGAATTCAGCCCTGAATAAATGTAAATACGGAAAAGCAGCAGGACTGGTTGACATTAGAGCTGAACAAATCAAGAATTTTGGTTCCGCTAAAATGCTTTGGTTACTGCAATTTATGGGCAACTGTGTTCGCGAGTGCAAGATCGCTAAAGTATGGCGAAAAATCAAGATTAATTGCCATACCGAAACATGGAAAGGATAGGAAAGAGCCCAAAAATTATAGACCAATCTCTTTACTCTATCACCTCCACAAAATACTGGAGAGGCTCATTCTTCAGAGAATGATTAAAAAGGCAGAGCCTCTTCTAATACCACAGCAAACAGCTTTCAGAGAAGGGAAGAGCTGCGCATCTCAGATATTAAACTTAACACAACATATCGAAGATGGATATGAGAAATGGCACATTACAGGTGCTGTATTTATCCATCACAGCTTGTGATGCGATCATCCATCGGCTTCTTCTGAATAAAGTTTATGACATAACTAAAGACTTCACATGCATGTGCAATATTAGAAACATTCCCCAGAATTCCAGATATTTTTGTGGAATTTTAGGGTGAGAAACGTAGGTGGAGAACTCAGAAAAATGAGCTGCCACAAGGCAATGTGCTTGCACTGCTATTATTCAACATCTATACCAACGATCACCCTATCCCTGAAGGAGCTCGAAGCTTTATTTATGCTGATGATGACTGCACTATCACTACTCAGGCTGACTGTTTTGAGACTGTAGAAGGTACGCCATCAAAATCTTTGGAAGAATTCACTGTTTACAATTATGGGAATTACTTGATTCCTAATCCTGCCAAGACTCATATCCACACTTTCCACCTCAAGAATAAACAGGCAAATAGATTCATAAAAATATCCTGGGCAGGTATCGTACTCAAACATAATCCTACTCCCAAATATCTTGTAGTAACACTGGATCGCGCGTTAACATATAAAAAGCATTGCTTAAACACCAAACAAAGTGGCAGCCAGAAATAAAACAGTGCGACAATTGACACATACGTCATGTGTGCTAATCCATGCACTGTGAGCTCAAGCGCACCTGCTCTATGTTGTTCCACTGCTGAATATGCATGTTCAGTATGGTAAAAGTCCAGTCATGCCAGGAACGCAGATGAGGCTCTAAATGAGTTTTGCCAGATTGTCACAGGTTGCTTAAGACCTATTCCTGTGGACAAACTCCATTGGCTCGCTGGCAAAGATCCTCCTGTAATGAGACGTCAGGTAGCTGCGAGATTTGAGAAAAGTAAGGCCACATCGAAGAATGCCCATCCACTATATGAGGCAGAAATCAAGAAAGAGCTTCTTGACAACTACTGAGGCTCTCATCGGGAATCCATATGTGGCAAGGATCACGCGATGGCGGGAGAAATGTCGGTATTTGGGAGAATGGATCGCACCAAAGGAAGAACTTCCTACTGGGTATTCGGAGAAGTGGTCAATAAGGAGGTCTCTCAGTAGATTACGGTGAAACACAACGAGATGCTGGACCAATCTGCTGTGTTCCTCATCACCAACCACGTGCACCATGCAAGACCTTATGAGAGATACATCAAATGCACTTGAAGTGTCAAATTTTTTGTCCTTTTTTGTGTAAAATTATGTCAACACTTATATATATTTTTGACATTTCGGGACTTTTGAAATGACAAATCAATAAATAAATAATGTAATAAAAGTAACAGTAAGAAAAAACTGTATCATTTGTTTTTAATGTCCAGAGAAAAGAAGATTATTCATACGTTAGTGGAGGAAACATGACAAGACAGCTTTTGGTACAGTGATATTAGCAACGAAATAAACCCAGCACTGCATCTTTTTTATGGATAACTAGCTGGAATGCCACAATCATAGCATAAACTCTCACCATTTTGCAGGTATGAAGATGCACAAGCTACTTAATAGAAACACAGTTTGATATTCCTTCTGACAAGAACAGGGAAAGTAAGGATATGGTGGAAAATATTAGTACTCAGTGTATGAAAATTTAGCTAACACTAAAAGGATGATTGATAGTAGCAGCTTGGAGATGTGCTTAAACAAAAATAGAAACTAATGAAATCCTAGCATGAAACTGTATCAGCATCATTTTTGGGAATATAGGAGCTGCTGCAGTGCAGAACACCAGGTGGATTTTGGGCAAGATAGAGCTGATGGTTGCGTGATTGTTTGAGGGCCAATTAAGAGGCATGAATATAGTCAGAGAAGTCTGCAGTTATTGCAGTGCTAGTTTATATTGGGCCCTCCAGGAAAGATGAAGTTGCCAGTCTCGATGGGTTGCCTGCTCTGTGACAGAGATAAAACACAAGTGAGGCTGTTGTAGATGGCACAAACCATGTCTGCTTTAGCACAAGTAAATAAAAAAAGACTCACAAGCATATCGGACTAAATCAACTCCACTGTACTAGCATATGCACCGAGCTACGATTGAGCACAGAAGGTAGAACTGTAACGAAAAAAGAAAAGACAAAAATTATTAATATCTTAGGATCCTTGTTTGGACTAGCACACTGAGTTGTACATTCTTAACCTTTCACCCTTTTGAATAGGCCAGGGTGTAGGTGAAGGGTTATTGTTAGGGACATGAAATTACAGGGCAGCAGAATTTGTTCAGATCTGAGGTTGGTTTATATTACAGTAACGAAATAAAAAAAACATTATCCATAAGAAAAGGTTTGCTGCCCATTAGGTGACCCAGGGTAGTTGTTGTCATATTCCATATCTGGCAGAACTGTTGAAGTGACATGCTCAGAAAAAGAAAATATTGGAAACACTTGGACAATCGTAATGGAAGGAGTCTTCAGAAATACTGTAGTAATAATGACACAAAAAGGCTGTGTTGATACTGAGGATAAATGTGGTAAGCAATAATTATTTTAACTGTGTGAATCAAAATTTATTAGAAGTACAAAGTGCCAATACATTTACCATGAGTAGACTGATACTGTGCAAAAATTAGAATATGTTTAACAATGGTGGAAATTTGAAAATTTATTAGCCAGTTGTTAGTCCACAAGAGAATGAAATGAAAGAAGGAAATACAGTAAAGGGGACAAATTCAGAAACAAATGTGTACAGTGTTTTAGAAACTAGTATTTCATATTTTGAGAGGCAGTAGTACATATCATAACAAGAAAAACTGCGTAGGAGACATGGGATCTAAAATACTTACTGTACATTAAGGGGAGATATAATGGAAAATGTAAACATTTATTTAAAAAATCATTACAGCATATTTATTAATGTACAAATCTAAAATCTTGCATGTGTAAAAAAAAGGAGCTGTGTTTTAACGGAAAAATATTATAAAATATGGAAGAATATTATTTTGCCAGAAATTTGAATGGTTATAATAACGTGAGAACCTAAAACAGAGAAAATGAGGTTCAAAAATTTTCTTCTCATAATTCTACATGTAATATGCTTACCTCAGTTTTAAAATCGTCCATACTGATACATCCTCCAGATTTCTCTTCTCTCTTTACATGTCCCTGGCCCATATTTGCACGTCAGACATTGATCTATTAGCTTTCTCGACCTAGGTCTCGCCGATGGTGTAAAAAGCTTTTGTTTTAAACACACCAGGATCTATATCAACTGTATTCATCACTTCAGTTCTGCCATTATTTCCGTTGCTGTAACATCAAACTTCATCATAGACACCTACTTTGAGTAGTTCAAGTCCACAGAATGTCTGAAGTTTCTGGTTACATCAGGAGATGAGTTTGGAAGGCAGTAGAGGATCCAATTACCATTTCATGTCCACCACTGATACAGAGTCTCGCCCAATCAGCCTCTCATCCAGCTTCAGTTTCTATCTCAATGGATTTCAGTTTTTGTGTACTGTGACAAATACATTGCTTACATTTCCCATTAGCCTATCCTTTCGATGTACACTTAAATTTTCCCCCAAAACCTCATTGCTATCAATTTCAGGTTTCAAATGGCTTTCAGTATTATGGAGGCTTGATTGCTTTTCATGAGTGCTTTGAATTCTGGCACTTTGTTGCGAATGCTTCAGCAGTTAACCACCAGGATTTTAATGCTCTCACCTGTGGGAGGCATTTGTTTCGATCTTACACTGATACTTCTTCTGGATTTACTGCAACTCTGCTTCCCAGGATTGCGTAGTAGGTCGCCTGGTCTAAAAAAACTTTTGTTTGCTCCCACATACAATCAGCTACCTGGACAGCAGCCTCTGATATGTAGTGCACACCTGACCCATGTAGAGCACCCTACAGTTCTCAACAAAATGGCGCAAGTCCAGGAAGTAGCGGTCTAGCTTGTCACAGAACTTTCGAAGTCTCTGGTTCAGTGGTTCCACCCAGTGCAGAACCAATGATCCACAATCAGTTCTGGAGACAATGCTGCAAATTGTGAGGTCTGCTGAAACTGTACACAAGGCTGGTCTTCTCAGCCTTCGCTATCAGTTGCTGGAATGATCCCAGTATGACCTCAGAGCCCAGATAACAGGCTTCATTTATTCCAACATGGTTGCTTGCAGTTGCTTGCACCTCATTCCCTCAATGGCTGTTGGAATAGCCTCTTCAACATGTTGAATGAGGCCTCCAGATATACACACAGGGTGCACCTCATGCCCTTTCCTGTCCCTTGCTGCCGTTTCCCTAAGGGGAACCATCATTCCCTGTACAATTGAACAGCCAACAGTTAATACACCACTGCCTTTTTGCGTTTACCTTCTACTGGCACTGGACGAAACAGGTTTCCCAAAAACAGGTGAAGTGAGTCCTACTGGCCTAGTTTCAGTTTCAATTGCAGTGAATGACAGCACCTAGAAATTGATATTTAGGGTATCAGTACAGCACGCTAAGCCTCCATGGTCCCTGGCCTCCATGGACCTGGATCTACCACTGAAACGCCAGTTACAGTCTAGTGCACGAGTAATGAGAGATTCTGTACTCTCTTCAGATGAGACAGGGTCCACAGGAGAGGACAGTACTTGAGTCACCATTGATACTGGTACCACAGGTACATGACTCTCAGGAACTCTTCACCACACTGATTCGCAGCAGCTGACAGTCCTTTGACAGTAGTGAAGGCGATTTCCAGCTGCCTACAAATGTCAACCAGCTCATCCCATTTTTGAGATCTGCATTCACTCCAGGGCTCAATTTTGGCTGGCGCAATGTATTGCAGGAAAGTGAACAAATAACTTCAAATTAAGCCTGCATGTTGTCTTTTATGTCCATTGAGCTAAAAAGCTACTAATTCCCGTAAGAACTGAAGCAAATATAGAAAGTGATATTTCTATTAAGACGAGAGTAAACTTTTTAAGGTTAGTTATAGCTACTTGGAAATTTGAAAATGGAGTTAATTTATGAAAAATGTAGGTAATATGTACGTTATTTAATGGAAAATTATATGTCTGCTACAGTACCTAAATCACAAACTTTGATTTACAACAAGTTAGATTATGCACAGGAGAAGTTACTTCTGAAAATTCTCAAAAATGCGCATTTATTTGCGTCGATATACGGTGAAATTTGGGGTGATCTACTCTTTGGCAGTAACTGTGAAAAACAAACATTGATTTTCTATGAAATAAGTTATCCAAAAACACTCGCAGAGGTAACTTGCGAAAATATAGTTTTGTAAGCGACTGAAATTTCTCACAAGTATTTCTCAAGTAATTATACAATGCAATTAGAGAAAGATTGTTTTCAAAAGGATAGGCCTACTCTTCTCAAAATTCTTATAAGAGCAAAATTGAGTTTAAGCCTAGAATTAACAATAACAGTAGGCGTTCACTGTGACACTCACGAATGTTCGAATTTCACAATAGACCAAAATACAAACGGATATTAATACAATCAATAATAGATTATGCTTAACTGATGTGATCAGTAAAATATGTGAATCTAGAATTTCAACTCAGCACTTCAGTCTCACACAAAGGAAAATTCCGAAGTCAACTTTTACATATAAACAAACACGCTAACTGCACAGGTTTTTAAGTTAGCTGTTTCTGTGCCAACTTCTACCCTAGCGTGCTACAGAAGAACACTGCAGCATGTGCTAAACAGTCTAAATATAGAAAAATGTGCAGCACCAACAAAACACATCTTCTGCTTATTCCAGCTAGCTAGATATCTGGAAGTGTAATATGAGTCAGGAGTTCCAAGTCCAGCACAGAGGAGAAAACCTCTGGTGTGTGTGTGTGTGTGTGTGTGTGTGTGTGTGTGTGTGTGTGTGTGTGTGTGTGTGTGTGTGTGTAATTGCACATAAATATGGACAAAAATTTATGAAGCAATTTTCATTAATCATTTGAAGTTTGATTCACTGGCCTGTGTGAGATACCAGTGTAAGATATACTTTTATCTTATGATCATAAAATTCATTTTACTCATTTTTGTAAGACATTGATCACTGCCTCTCCCACAATGTATTCAAAAGTAATTAATTTATTGCCAAGTCAGCTATTGGGAGATTGCAAGAAGTTTAGAGGGTTATGCACTAAAATTATGAAACTTAATTCCAAAATTTCTTTTAACAAACAATGCCTAATGAATCATGTGAGTCCTAATTATGTAACAATTAGTTTTAAATACCAGATCAAACATAGAAAAATTTTTATGACAGAAGACTAGCATTTTATGGATTAGATCTGAAATTAAACATGCATATAAAGAAAAAGATGCATTAAATCTTGAAATGCACAATTTACATTTAAAAATTAGCAGTCAGTTGTCACCATTAATATTTTCGCAGTTACTTAACTTTACAGATGACAAAATTAATGCAGTACGAAAAATTATTCTTAATAAGCATAATAAGAAAATTGCAGCCCTTGTTAGTCACCAAAATGTGTGTTCATAAGATGTTTCACCAAATGTACATAACTTTTATCCAAAAGTAAGCAATCTAACCGAAATTACTTTTACTCCTGCAGAGACAACACTTTTAAACAAAGGCCTAAAATATAAATTAGCTCCTGAATTGAGCAATGCAAACATTGAACTTGTGATTGCTGACGTAAAGGTTGCTGCAAAACATTCACAATTTAGTAGGTCTGAAATACGTGACATTGCACGTAAAACTAAAAATGTCATTACTAATGAAAAAGATAAAAATAAACTTAATAATGAATTAAAACTTGTAAAACAAATCAATCAGCAGTTGATAACTAATAAAGCTATTGCAATCAGGGTAGATAAAGGGAATACTCTTGTCCTTGTCAGTGAAGATGATTATGTTTTTAAGACTTTACAGTTTTTGACGCTAATGGAATAACTGAGGTTAATAAAGACCCGACTTCAAGATTTCAAACAAATATTAAAAAGCTGATTGATGATAGTGACTCTTTACTTTCACCTAAAGATAAAATAACACTTAGTTATGAACCCCACCTTACCAAAGTTGAGATCACAAATCAAATTACACAAACCAAATTTACCAATTCATCCAATTGTTAATAATACCAACAGTCCCTCTTATAACCTGAACAAAAAGCTTAATCAAATCTTAAAATTCTTTTACATTTATGAAGAAAATTATAGTATTAAAAACAGTTTTGAATTAACAAAATTAATTTATGATGTGGATATTTCAAAAAACGCATGCTTTGCATCGTTGGACATCACAAATATTTACATGAATATACCCATTGAAGATACTATATTAACTTAATGTATCACAAAATCATGAGCCCCAAAGAAATAGTAGAATTCATTGAACTGTTAAGAATTACGCTAGATTTTAATTATTTTTCATATAATAATAAAATATACATACAGGAAGATGGACTTGCAATGGGGAATTCACTGGCTAGCACTATAGTAGATATCTTCGTCAATTATGTTGAAATTCAATTTTTCAAAAATAATCCAGAAATAACAAATAAAATTATATACTACAAAAGATGCGTTGACGATACATTGCTATTATATAACCATTCTGAGGAAGAAATTGATGCTTTCGCTAACAACCCAAATACTTTACACCCAAAACTTGTATTTACAGTAGAACACGAAAGTAACAATAGTATTAATTTACTGGACTTCACAATAACAAACAAGAATGGAAAACATAATATTTCTATTTATAGAAAACCCACATCAACCGACAACAATAAATGCTACATTCATTAAGATACAAAATGGCATTTTTTAAAATTATGATACATAGGATACTGAAATTACGTCTTCAACCTGATGCAATCCAGGAGGAAATTGATACATTAAAACAGATAGCAGTTGCTAACAATTACAATTCACATCAGGTTGATCTGTTATATCAAAAATTACAAGAAACAAGTGATGCTGTTATAAATTCCAAGAAGAGATTTACAAAAATGACATACATGGGACCTATTTCAGATAAAATAAATAAATTCTTTAAGAACACAAGCGTGACAGTAGCATTTAAAACTAATAACTTCTTGCAGATGAAACTGAAACACACAATTGGGGACTCAAGTATATACCAAAAGTCAGGAGTTTACAAAATAATATGTAATGACTGTGAGAAACAGTATATTGGCCAAACTGTCCATAACTTTCTAACACATTTCAAAGAACATACTACTGGTACTGCACATACCAAATCAATATTTGGTCAACATCTTGATGGATACAATCATTTTGAGGGTTGCGTTTCTAACAATTTGAAAATATTACATACTGTGCCAAAAGGACCACTGCTAAATACTTTAGAAGAAATTGAAATCTTTTCACTTCACAAAAGTAATCCATTATCTGTTTTAAACGAACAAATTCAGTTCAAAGACAAACATTTCTTTGAGTTTTTCGATGATCTGCCTTTAGTCTATGTACTCTTCTGTCCTTCGTTTTTTAAGATTATTAAGACTTTCAGGAAATATTTTATCTTTACATTGTAATTTTATTTCACCAAACATTATTTTATAACTGACGATCTGTTTTAGAATTTTTGCTTATATGCTTTTAGACTGTATATTGCTAATTCACATCCTTTTATTTTTGACACTATGGCTCATAATATTATAATTTTAAATTCCTTCCATTTTCATTATTTTTATTTGTTTATAAGACTGGCATATAACTTAATGAATAGCAATGCCTTTTAAAAATTGTCACATGTAATTTACATACCAACTTCATTGACAATATTTCATATATATGGACAACAACTTCGTATTGTATTTGTGCAGCATGTAGTATACATGTCATCTAAAGATTATTGCAGCCTACTCATTGAAAATCGTTTCAATAAAGACATGTTCCTGCTTAATAATACATCGTTTGACGTGACAGTCTTTGCCATTCCACTTTCGCAACAACTTCGTTGGAAAGAAGCCTGCTGCCACATCTTTGCACTGGCATTTGTCCTCACCATGCCAACCACTAGCTCGCCTATCGACTTTACAACAACTTCAGTGGAAAGAAGCCTGCTACCTCATCTTTGGAACAGCGTCCAACTTCACCATGGCAACCAGTGGTTCCAAATGGTTCACTAACAGGCCTTGAGAGGGCAACCCGTGTACTGCCAAACCGAAGTTCATTTTACCTACATGTTTAAATATTTTTAACGCTTCTTAATTGACAACAGCTGTTTAATAAGATAAGTTTAGTGTGTATTTATTTTTAATTCTTGACAATATTCTTTTCATAAAGAAATTTTAAATTGTATTTCGACTTATAACTCATTGGTTAGTAATGACATCATGCCATCAGAAGGGGGCAGAGCCTCCATTATATATAGTAAGACGTGCACTGGTTTGTCCAGTATCGATTCTCGAAGAGAAAGAGTTTCCTACTCAATGGTAATTCATGGTTTTATGGCTTTATAACTTTATGTATTTTTTAATGTATGTAGCCCTCTAATTAAAGATTTGTATACAACTGGTAGGTCTGAAGATGGCCACAGTAGTGGTCGAAACCGGTCACCTTGATAAATAAATCGTGATCAGGACTGTTTTTAATAGTGAATATTTGTAAGACATTGATCACTGCCTCTCCCATAATGTATTCAAAAGTAAATAATTCGTTAAGATTTTAAAACCTTTCATTATTGTCATCAGTGTCATCATCGCCATAAATCTCTTATGGCAACATAAATTTGTATTAAAGCTTAAAAATATCGTCAAATTATGTATCAACATAAAACTTGCAGTGCACATCCCATTCCTCCCAATCCACAGTACTCGCTGTGACAAGAAGCAGTGCGTAAATCATATATTTTCAACTCTGTCATGCTGCTGATTATCAGGTGTGCAATACTACTTTAGAATTTGCCCACTTACTGTCAAATGCATTTAGCCTCAATGTACACTACTGGCCATTAAAATTTCCACACCGTGAAGATGTCGTGCTACAGACGCGAAATTTAACCGACAGGAAGAAGATGCTGTGATATGCAAATGATTAGCTTTTCAGAGCGTTCACACAAGGTTGGCGCTGGTAGCGAAACCTGCAACGTCCTGACATGAGGAAAGTTTCCAACCGATTTCTCATACACAAACAGCAGATGACCGGCGCTGTCTGCTGAAACGTTGTTGTGATGCCTCGTGTAAGGAGGAGAAATGCGTACCATCACGTTTCCGATTGTGATAAAGGTCGGATTGTAGCCTACCGCGATTGCAGTTTATCGTATCGCGACATTGGTGCTCGCGTTGGTCGAGATCCAATGACTGTTAGCAGAATATGGAATCGGTGGGTTCAGGAGGGTAATACCGAACGCCGTGCTGGATCCGAACGGCCTCGTATCACTAGCAGTCAAGATGACAGCAATGTTATCCACTTGACTGTAACGGATCGTGCAGCCACGTCTCGATCCCTGAGTCAACAGATGGGGACGTTTTAAGACAAAAACCATCTGCACGAACAGTTCGACGACGTTTGCAGCAGCATGGACTATCAGCTCAGAGACCATGGCTGTGGTTACCCTTGACGCTGCATCACAGACAGGAGTGCCTGCGATGGTGTACTTAAAGATGAACCTTGGTAAACGTTTGGCAAAACGTCATTTTTTCGGATGAATCCAGTTTCTGTTTACAGCATCATGATGGTCGCATCTGTGTTTGGCGACATCATGATGAACGCACATTGGAAGTGTGTATTCGTCATTGCCATACTCATGTATCACCCAGCGTGATGATATGGGGTGCCATTGGTTACGTGTCTCGGTCACCTCTTGTTCGCATTGACGGCACTTTGAACAGTGGACGTTACATTTCAGATGTCTTACGACCCGAGGCTCTACCCTTCATTCGATCCCTGCGAAACCCTACATTTCAGCAGGATAATGCACGACCGAATGTTTTAGGTCCTGTACGGGCCTTTCTGAATACAGAAAATGTTCGACTGCTGCCCCGGCCAACACATTCTCCAGATCTCTCATCAATTGAAAACGTCTGGTCAATGATGGCCGAGCAGCTGGCTCGTCACAATACGCCAGTCACTACTCTTGATGAACTGTGGTATCGTGTTGAAGCTTAATGGGCAACCATTCAAGCTCTGTTTGACTCAATGCCCAGGCGTATCTAGGCCGTTATTACAGCCAGAGGTGGTTGTTCTGAGTACTGATTTCTCAGGATCTATGCACCCAAACTGCATGAAAATTTAATCACATGTCAGTTCTAGTATAATATATTTGTCCAATGAATACCCGTTTATCATCTGCATTTCTTCTTGGTGTAGCAATTTTAATGGCCAGTAGTGTAATTGGGCCATGGCTGGTTCGTCTTATGCCTTGCATTAAACCTAGGTTGCTATTCTGTGCTCAGTGTCCTGCAGTTATCACGATCATGCTGCTATCCTCTCTCTCTGCAAGTGGCAGCAGCAACGTGTATCGATATTTACATCCTTGTAGCATCTTTGGCCTCACGCTTAAAGTTTAAGGCTGTGCCACGCGGGCTGTTGGTTGGTTTGCGTGGAGCAGCGAGGAAGTCTCTGTGGCGCATGTCTGGTCGGACCTGCTGGTGCAGTCCACATGCAGTCAGAATGTGATGGGCAGTTCCCATTGATACAGGGTCCATGGTTAACCGATCCCAGGCACGAAAGTTGCGTCTTCACTTAATCTACCAGCCAGTCTCACCTGTTCACATTGAGTCTTTCATGTCATAGTGGGCTGTTGGGACATTCCCGCAAGCAACAACTTGTGTTTTCAATTTGGCGAAATTCTAGTCGCCCTCCTGTGTAGTTTAACGTAAATCGATTATTTTCGAATTGAAGTGCACCAGCGGAATTTTCTACCTTGTGGCCGATAATGCCCACTTTACCTGCCCTGGCCGTTGATGTAAACTCAGGTAGTGTAGTTTCCTCGTCGTGTTGTGGCTGTCCAGCATGGCGCGTAGTTTGACAGTTGAAGATGTAATTCGTTGCGGGCGCCGATACCTTCTGCGTGTTCCATTGAACTCCCCATTGTGTGCTGGTCGGGTGGAGCGGAAGTTATCCTTTCGCTTGGTCCATTGACTGCCTGTCAGTTGGGTTGCCGTCGGATTGAGAATTGTTGGGCCGACTGCCTGTCTCACGTAAGTTAGCATTAGTGGTTGAGTTCCAGGCCGACCGCTGGAAACTTCTGAGCGCCGTTTGATGTGCTATTTTTTCTTATTTGTCCTTGGTGTTTGTTTATGTATGGCTTCTAGCCGACTTTAAATTAAAGTTGTTTTGCCCTTAAGGCGTGAGATTGTTTGGGCCTTCAACCTGATTTTGAGAAAAGTTTTGAGATAAGGCCGTCTGCCTTTTAAATTCAAATATCTGTTTTTGAGTCTCTAGCTATTGGCCTCCAGCCGATATTTTGCTGTTGAGGCATGAGATTGTTTTGACCTTCAGCTTAGTTTAGAGAAATGTTTTAAGATGAGGCCTTCTGCCTTTTAAAATTCAAATTCTTCTTTTTGAGTCTTAAGTGGTTGGTCTTCAGCCGGTTTTAAATTAAAGTTGTTTTGCCCTTGAGGAGTGAGATTGAATGGCTCATTTAGCTGGGAATTAAGTTCTAAAATTAATGTTTGGCTTGCTCTGTTTTTAATGTTTCCTTTACTCTTGTAATGTTTGTAAAATGAATAAAGTAGTATGTTCGAGTGCAACTGACAGCGACTCGTTTTGGCCCCTCTCCACAAATTAAACTATCTGTCCTGTAGTGCGGGTATAGCAGGGGATCTCACTGGTAGCAGAGCATGATTTCGCTTGTGTTTGCTATTCCAGCTGCTGTCACTCTCACTCTTGTTCTGTTTTTGTGTTCTGTGGAACCATATTGTTTAGGCTGTTACTTGTTTCAGGTGTTTATCGTAATGGCAGTCAGACAGTGTCTGGGGATACGCATGCTCAGAAAGGACCACCTTGTTTACAAGTAGGCAATAAGGCGCCAACCGATTGAGGGCAGTGTTCCGGAGTTAGTAGCCCGTTTGCGCGCTGCCATTCTTCATCTGGTTGACGTCACATCGGCGGGGGTGGGTGAGACAGGAGCAGCAACTGAATTTTTGTTTGAGGCTGTTAGAGGCTTTGAGCAAACTATTTGTGTTTTTGAGGGAACCCAACCTAGTGACAGTTACCTGGATAGGGTGCAGGCACAGTTAATGTATTTAACTAATCAGATAGCGGATTTAGGCACGTTAGATTCGGAAGATCATCAGTGGAAATTAACGGTTGGGTTGGAAACTTTGGTGAGCACATTACAGGTTAAGCTTGCGTGTTTGGAGTTGGATGGGAGGAGGATTGAAGATCGGGATTTGCGCTTTCAGAGAGAGGGTGAGAGCCAGCCCGGTGGGGTACTGTTGCATCCTCTCTTACGTTAGATGCTGTATTTGCCAAGCTGCCTAATCCTCTGGCCTATTTCTTCTGAGATATTACTGAATTGATTGTGGAGCGACTTGATGAGGTGGAAAAATTAGTATTGTTATTGGTTCGCTTAGAATAACAAATGGCTGCCTTTTGCATTCCGCACCAAGTAATTTTATCATCGTTGTACCCGTTAGCTAGAGGTGAGTTGCAGAAGCTCCTCTCGCGAGCCATGGCGAAAGGGTTTTCCCTGCAGCAATTAATGGAGCTGGTGATTAGGCAAACGTTGACCACCGGAATTCGTAAACAGTTAGTGACTTTACATTTGGGAAGTACATGGTGTGAGGAGCTGTTACATCAGTATGTCGATAGAGTACAGATAGCCTCTTTGACATTGTTAATTGATTTACCGGAACAAGAGTTGGTCTCTATTGTTCTTAGGGGAATGCGCGCGGCGGATTAGTCACATTTTGTCTTCCACAAGCAGCCTTCAATCTGGGAAGAGCTGCGTGACGTGGTGGTAACAGCATCTGCAATACCACTTGGTAACAATGTACGTCACAAGGTTAAGGGGCAGGTCGTCAGCCCTGATTCCAGAGTATCTACATCCACTGAAGCTATCAGAAGGGAACGCTGGCGTTGCTTCAGGTGCGGCAATATGGCGCATTTGGTGTGCTCTGGTGTTCATCTTCATGCACCCAGAGCCAATAGATGACGCCGGGCTGGACTGTGAACTCTGGATCGAGCATTCAGACCTTGGTGTACTCGTGTAGTCACTCCGCCATCACCGCCCTTGTCCTACGTTTGTCCTCGGATAGGTGACGAGCCGATTTGTGCTCTTTTGGATTCTGGTAGTTCCTTTTCATTATTGTGCTTTGAGTGGTTTTCGGAATTTGGGCATCTTACGAAACTTCGGTCAGTCCCTTCGCCGGTGCAGAGATGTTGGGCGGCCAGTGGCCAAGTGTTGCCTCTACATGATTAGTTCTGGGGGAGTATATCGGTCGGCGATTTTTCCTGGCCTATGTCTTTAGCCTTGGTTAAGGAACTGCCAGTTGATCTAATTTTGAGATGTGATTTCATCAATAAAACTGGGTTGGTCTTGGATTATTCTGGGCACACCTTTTCCTTTAAGTTTGCTCCTGAGGAGAAGTTTGGCCTTTGCGAATACGATAAACCTATTGTACATCGTACTGTTAGCGCATTGGCTGTTGAGGTCGTAGCTATTGAGTTTGATCCGGCCCATCTATTGCCCCATCAGGCTTCTCAGTTACGCAATTTGTTGCATAGTTTTCGCCACGTCCTGAGTGATAACTTGGGTGTTACTAACGTTGTTGATTATCATATCCGTCTGTCCGACAATATTACGGTTTGGCAGTACCTATATCGCCTCTCACCCTCTAAGTTGAAGATACTCAAGGCTGAAATATCTCAGATGCTCCAACAGGGAGTGATTAGGCCTACTACATCTGCTTATGTTTCCCCAATATCTCTTGTGCCTAAAGATCAGGGGCGCGATTTAAGACCTGTGGTTGACTACCGCCGTTTAAATGCTAAGGTTGTCGTTAAATCGGCACCCTACCTCAGCAGCATAATTCTTTTACTTGGTTTGCTGGCGATAATTGGTTTACAGCCCGTGATTTGAATCAGGCCTATTATCAGATTCCCTTGGCTGAAGAATGTAAACATGTTACTGCATTTTGTACTGATTGGAACTTGTTTGAGTTTAACAGATTTCCTTTTGGGCTAGCCACTGGTACGGCTGTGAGTACTCGTTTGCTTGATAATAAACTTGGCGTCTTGAAGTTAGTCTATGTGTATAATTATTTGGATAACTTAGTTATTTATAGACGTTCGTTTCAGGACCATTTGGAACATATACAGCAAGTTAAGATTACAGCGAGCCGGACTGACCGTTAAGCCTACTAAGTTGACGCTAGCCAAGCAGCAGGTATCTTTCTTCGGTCATATAGTGTCGGGTCACAGTATTCGCATTGACCAAAAGCGAACTAAAGCCTTACGGGCTTTGCCTCCGCCTACTGGTAAGCGGGGAATTGCTAAATTCATAGGCATGGAGAACTGCTTTAAGCGTTTCGTTCCCAATTTTGCTCGGCAGCACCCTTAAATCAGTTACGCCGGAAGGGCGCGCGTTTTGAATGGGGACCCGCCCAGGAGGCTGCCTGTGAGCACATTAAGGCAGCAATAACCAGTCCTCCGGTTCTTGGGGTACCCGATTTTAATAAAAGGTTTGTTGACACTTCTAATACTGGTATTTCAGCCGTTCTCCTCCAGGAGTTTGAGGGGCAGAGACAGCCATTAGCCTATGTGTCTCATCGATTAACTGATGCTGAACTTAAGTGCTCTGTCTACGAGTGCGAGGCTTTGGCCGTTTTATTTGCATTAGAGAAGTAGCGCTTCTACTTTGAACATCAGGTTTTCCTGTTAGAAACCGACAATTGGGTTTTGAGCTGGGTGTTGGCTAGGCCATGTAAAACTAGCCGTATTGCCAGGTTGGCCGTGAGTATTTCAGCATTTCAGTTTGAAGTTAAACATGTGACAGGCTCTGAAAATATCCTCACAGATGTCTTCAACTGGATGTTTGCCGAAACTACACCGAGTAAGGGAAACCAGCAGGTGGAGGGCGACAGTCTTAATTGTATGGTGTTGGGTGAAATTCCCCTTTTGTTTGATGATGTTGCTGAGCATCAGGCTCAGGACTCTGTTTGCGCCCCGATTAAGCAACGTGTGTTGGCAGGAGATATGTCCGATGAGTATGTTGTTAAGAGTGGTATTCTCTGTAAGAGGGTGGGCGATGCTAAGGAGTGCAAGATCTGTTTGCTTGTAGCTTTGGTGCTCCTGGTTTTTCGTTATTTTGGTGATTC
Source organism: Schistocerca serialis cubense (assembly GCF_023864345.2). Classification (NCBI taxonomy): domain Eukaryota; kingdom Metazoa; phylum Arthropoda; class Insecta; order Orthoptera; family Acrididae; genus Schistocerca; species Schistocerca serialis. The sequence goes on from NC_064648.1 coordinate 108,871,480, forward strand.
GTTGGTGGGTGGCCACTTAGGTACTTATAAGATTCCCCAAAAAATCAAGGAGCATTTAACTTGGTCCTCCATGACTGGAATGTGAGAGAGATGATATCCCAATGTCGCTTGTATAATGTAGCCAAACCCAAGAACGTTCTTCAACTGGGTTTCTTGAGTTCTGTACGAGAGTCCTGTCCGACGCGCAAGCTCTACATTGATTATTTAGGACCTTTACCTCGTAGTAAGAAGGGTCATCGATATGTGCTAATTATCATCGATGCTTTCTCCAGATTTATTGGCTCCTTTCGAGCCGTAACGTTACCGCTGCCAACACTATTTCTCATTTAACTAATGTCTTCAGTGTTTTTGTCCCACCTAAGCAGCATGTTAGCGATAATGCTCCTGCTTTTCTTTCGGCTCCTTTCAGGGCCTTCTGTTTTCAGAACGTTGTCGAACATATCACGACCACCCTGTTTTATCCCCTGGGGTCCTTTGTGGAGAGTTAACCGAAATCTGAAGTCCGCTTTGATTAATTATCATCAGAAAACCCCTAGTAAATGGAAATCCAGTCTTCCTTGGCTTAGTTTTGCCTTTAATACCGCCAGTCATGAAGCTTTGCGAGCTACGCCCACCTCCTTGATCCTTTCCTATCCCATTAATTCCCCTCTTTCGAACTTGTGGGGTATTCAAGATCTTATATTGGCTGATATTAGTCCTCAAGTTATCAAGGAAAACTGGAACCAGGCCAGACGTATTATACTCAGAACCCATAATAAACAAGCTGAGCGTTATAATTATAATTGAGAAACCTTTAAGGGGAGGCCAGGGGATCATGTCTATGTCTGAAATTTCCTGGGGGCAGGTGCTTGGCGGGAATGTTAGCAAATTTACTCCCCATTTTCTGGGGCGTTGCACCATCGTACGTATCTTAGACCTGATAAATCTGTTGATCAAGGATAACTGTTCAGGTAAGCAGTATAGGGTTCGCCTTAGCCAAGAAGTTCAGATAGCTCATGGGTTGAGTCACCCCCTACCTGTGTTGAGTTTAAGGGGGGGAGGTTGAGCCATAGCTGGCTTGTTTTATGCGTTGCATTAGACATTGGTTGCTATTCTGTGTTTAGTGTCCCGCAGTTATCACGATTATGCTTGTTATACTCTGTCTCTGTGAGTGGCAGCAGCAGCGTGTATCGATATTCGCACCTTTGTACTATCTTTGGCTTCACGCTTCTAGTTTCTGGCTGTGCTGTGCAGGCAGTTGGTTGGTTGGCGTGCAGCAGCGAAGTCTCTGTGGCACGTGTCTGGATAGGCCCGCTGCCGGCGTCCACGCGCAGTCAGAGTGTTCCCATTGCTTCAAGGTCCATGGCTCAGCGATCCTCAACAGCAAAGGTGGGTCGTTACTTAATCTACCAGCCAGTCCCAACTGTTCACATTGTGATGTTTGAATCTAGTTGTAGCTACTGGGGCATTCCCGCGAGCAACAACGTTTGTTTTCAAGTTGGCGAAATTCTAGCTGCCCTCGTGTGGAGTTTAACTTAAATTGATTATTTTTGAATTGAAGTACACCAGCGAAATCTTCTGCCTTGTGGCCGTTAACGTTCTGGTATCCTGCCCTGGACATTGACTTAAATTCAGGCAGTGTATTTTCCTTGTCGTGTTGTGGCTGTCCAGCACGGTGTTTAGTCTGACAGTTGAAGGTGTAATTCGTTGTGGGCGCCGATACCTTATACATGTTCCATTGAGCTCCCTGTTGTGTGCTGGTTCGGTGGAGCGGAAGTTATCCTGTCGCTTGTTCCGTTGACTGTCTGTCAGTTGGGTTGCTGTCCAGTTGAGAAATGTTGGGCCAACTGCCTCTCTCACCTAAGCGAGTTTGAGTTTCAGGCCAGCCCTTGGAAACTTCTGAGCGCCATTGGATGTGCTGCCTCTTCTTATTTGTCCTTGTTTGTTTGTGTATGGCTTCTAGCCGAATTTTAATTAAACGTGTTTTGCCCTTAAGGCGTGAGATTGTTTGGGCCTTCAGCCCAATTTAGAGAAAAGTTTTAAGATAAGGCCGTCTGCCTTTTAAAACTCAAATTCTTCTTTTTGAGTCTTAAGTGGTTGGCCTTCAGTCAGTTTTAAATGAAAGTCGTTTTTCCCTTGAAGAGTGAGATTGAATGGTGCATTTAGCTGGGAATTAAGTTCTAAAATTAATGTTGGGCTTGCTCTGTTTTTAATGTTTCCTTTACTCTTGTAATATTTGTAAAATGAATTAAGTAGTATGTTCAAGTGCAGCTGACAGCCACTTATTTTGGCCGCTTTCCACAAGTTAAACTATCTGTCCTGGCCTACGGATATAGCAGGGGATCTCAGTAATATCGAATGAGGTTGAAAAACGTAGGACGATAAATTACAAATAATCTGGTGTGATGTGAGGAAGAGTAAAAATTGAAGAAACATCCCACAGAACTCAAATACTACATGGTCATTAGACACACTGTCATGAAGGTCGACTCACGTTTGAAAGAATAGAACAACAAAAGCATTTCACCATGTTTTTCAAGATGTATGAATGGCATGGAACACTGCAGCAAAGTTAAGGTTTCGTGGGAAGAAAGTATTGATACTGATGCATGGTGGAGGAGGGAGGGGACGACGATGACGATGAAATTGCTGTCGTCATCTGCTAATACCACAAGTTAATCTACATTCACCGTGCTTCACCCATGTTACAGTATCTGATTTCATACATCTGCGTCTTCCTAGTTCTTATTTTATTATTATACTTTGTTTTCTTGGCACATTGCTAACTCTCTATGCCAAGTTGTTTTTTTTTTATTGAATGTTCTTCCATAACACAGGCTAGATATCTGAATGCACAGTACTAGGTAGGTTTTTCAGTAGCAGTACAGATGAAAAATTTCAACACAGTGTGCATGTGTGTGTGTGTGTGTGTGTGTGTGTGTGTGTGTGTGTGTGGTTCTTTAAATAAGAACAAAATTTATGTATCAGTTTCTTAACAGTGAAATAGTCAGCTCTATTGAAGAAAAAATCAGCTATTCTTACATATTCTTAGTACACAGAAAGAAAAGAAACAGTGGCTAAGGTGAAAAGACTCTGCATAGTATTCCAGTTTTGTTAGACTTATTTCTACATTTATAATTTCTTTAGCAAATGTTAGTGACGATGTTCAGAAACGTTTAGGCCACACTTTTCCTAGTGATTCAGTTCCCAGTTATTTAACGCGGATTCGCTGTAAAGAACATCCTTCATGATTTAGCTTTGGCCATTTATAAGCTTATGTCGGTTCATGGCTCATGTCAGTACCAATGGCGTGTGTCTCTTGGAAGCAGAGGAGATTCTCTCTGGTTTCGGGCAGCTAGTGGATATGGCAAAGACTGCCAGTGTTGCTTGCGAGATTGAGGCGGAGCTCACCATTTGCAGCATCGTCAACAGAACCGACTGTGGTCCTTTGGTGCAGAGCTGAGTGGAGGGCCTGAATCAGTGGCTCAGTGGTTCTGTGACCATGTAGGCTGCAGATTCCTTGACTTGCGCCATCGGGTGGTGGGTTTCCGGGTTCCGCTCAATAGGTCAGGAATCCACTACACACAGGAAGCGGCTACACGGGTAGCGAGGGCTGTGTGGAAGGGTCTGGGCGGCTTTTTAGGTTAGAAGGTCTCAGGGAACCACAGAAACGGCGTCTGTCTAAAAGGGGACAGATAAAACACAGTATGTTAGTCGTAGAAACGATCGGTATTGTAGTTGTAAATGGTCGTAGCTGTGTTGGAAAAGAACCAGAGCTCCAAATCCTTAATAGAGAGCACTGAAGCGGGAATAGTTATAGGTACAGAAACCTGGCTAAAGCCGGAAATAAGTTCAGCCGCAATTTTTCAAATAATCTAACAGGGTTCAGAAAACATAGATTAAATACAGTTGGTGGTGGAGTATTTATTGCTGTCAGAAGTAGTTTGCCTTGTAGTGATACTGAAGTAGATAGTTCCTGCGAAATTGTATGGGTAAAGGTTATACTTGACAATCGGACTAAACTATTAATGGGAGCGTTTTACCGATACCCCAACTCAGAAGATATAGCTGCTGAACAGTTCTAAGAAAACATGTCTCATTTCAAATAGGTACTCAACTTATACAGTTATAGTCAGTGTTGACTTCAATTTACCCTCGATATGCTGGAAAAATTACACGTTTAAAGCTGGTGGTAGGCATAAAGCATCATCCGAAATTGTACTGAATGCTTTCTCAGAAAATTATTTTGAACAATTAGTTCATGAGCCTACTCGATGCGTAAATGATTGCAAAAGCATACTTGACCTCTTAGAACAAATAATCCTGGACAAATAGTGAGTATCGTGATGAATACAGGGTTAGCGACCACAAGACAGTTGCTGCTAGGCTGAATGCCGTAACACCTACAACCATCAAAAAGAAATGCAAAGCACGAGTATATCTATTTAAAAAAGCTGATAAAAATGCTATCATCGCCGTTTTAAGAGACAGTCTTCACGTCTTCCGATCTGATCATGTAAGTGTAGAAAAGTTGTGGAATGATTTCAGAATGATAGTTTCAACAGCAATTGAGAGATATATACCACATAAATTAATAAGTGATGGTACTGATCCCCCATGGTACACTAAACAGGTCATATCGCTGCTGCCGAAGCAGCGAAAAAGCATGCCAAACTTAAAAGAACGCAAAATCCCCAAGACTGGCAAAGTTTTACAGAAGTTCGAAATATAGTGTGTACTTCAATGCGAGATGCTTCTAATAATTTCCATAACGAAACTCTGTCTCGTAATCTGGCAAAAACCCAAAGAGATTCTGATCATACATAAAGCACACCAGTGGCAAGATGCATCAATACCTTCACTACGTGGTAACAACGGTGAAGTCACTGATGGCAGTGCCAGTAAAGCAGAGTTACTAAACACGGTTTCTGAAACTCCTTCACCAAAGAAGACAAAGTAAATATTCCTGAATTCCAATCAAGAACAACTGCCAAGATGAGAAACAGAGAAGCAGATATCCTCAGTGTCGCAAAGCAGCTTAAATCACTTAATAAAGACAAGTGTCCAGACTGTATACCAGTCAGGTTCCTCTCAGAATATGCTTGTTGATTCAATAGCTCCATATTTAGCTATTATATACAACCACTCACTCACAGAAAGATCTGTACCTAAAGACTGGAAAATTCCTCAAGTCATACCAATACGCAAAAAGGGAAGTACATCTACATGAGTACTCTGCAATTCACATCTAAGTGCTTGGCAGAGGGTTCATGGAACCACAATCATACTATCTCTCTACCATTCCACTCCCGAACAGAGTGCGGGAAAAACGAACACCTAAACCTTTCTGATCGAGCTCTGATTTCTCTTATTTTATTTTGATGATCATTCCTACCTATGTAGGTTGGGCTCAAAAAAATATTTTCGCATTCGGAAGAGAAAGTTGGTGACTGAACTTTCGTAAATAGATCTCACCGCGACGAAAAACGTCTTTGCTTTAATGACTTCCATCCCAATTCGCGTATCATATCTGCCACACCCTCTTCCCTATTACGTGGTAATACAAAACGAGCTGCCCTTTTTTGCACCCTTTCGATGTCCTCCGCCAATCCCACCTGGGAAGGATCCCACACCGCGCAGCAATATTCTAACAGAGGACGAACGAGTGTAGTGTAAGCTGTCTCTTTAGTGGACTTGTTGCATCTTCTAAGTGTCCTGCCAATGAAACCCAACCTTTGGCTCGCCTTCCCCACAATATTATCTATGTGCTCTTTCCAACTGAAGTTGTTCGTAATTTTAACACCCGGGTACTTACTTGAATTGACAGCCTTGAGAATTGTATTATTTATCGAGTAACTGAATTCCAACGGATTTCTTTTGGAACTCATGTGGATCACCTCCCACTTTTCGTTATTTAGCGTCAACTGCCACCTGCCACAACATACAGCAATCTTTTCTAAATCGCTTTGCAACTGATACTGGTCTTCAGATGACCTTACTAGACGGTAAATTACAGCACCATCTGCGAACAACCTAAGAGAACTGCTCAAATTTTCACCCAGGTCATTTATATAGACCAGGAATAGCAGAGGTCCCAGGACGCTTCCCTGGGGATCACCTGATATCACTTCAGTTTTACTCGATGATTTGCCGTCTATTGCTACGAACTGCGACCTTCCTGACAGGAAATCACGAATCCAGTCGCACAACCGAGACGATACCCCATAGGCCCGCAGCTCGATTAAGAGTCGCTTGTGAGGAACGGTGTCAAAAGCTTTCCGGAAATCTATGAATACGGAACCAACTTGAGAACCCCTGTCGATAGCGGCCATTACTTCGTGCGAATAAAGAGCTAGCTGCGTTGCACAAGAACGATGTTTTGTGAAACCATGCTGATTACATATCAATAGATCGTTCCCTTCGAGGTGATTCATAATGTTTGAATAGAGTATGTGCTCCAAAACTCTGCTGCAAACCGACGTCAATAATATAGGTCTGTAGTTCGATGGATTACTCCCACTACCCTTCTTAAACACTGGTGCGACCTGCGCACTTTTCCAATCTGTAGGTACAGATCTATCGGTGAGTGAGCGGTTGTATATGATTGCTAAGTAGGGAGCTATTGTATCAGTGTAATCTGAAAGAAACCTAATCGGTATACAATCTGGACCTGAAGACTTGCCCGTATCAAGTGATTTGAGTTGCTTCGCAACCCCTAAGGTATCTACTTCTAAGAAACTCATGCTAGCAGCTGTTCGTGTTTCAAATTCTGGAACATTCCATTCGTCTTCCCTGGTCAAGGAATTTCGGAAAACTGCGTTCAATAACTCCGCTTTAGCGGCACAGTCGTCGGTAACAGGACCATCGGCACTGCACAGCGAAGGTATTGACTGCGTCTTGCCGCTTTTGTACTTTACATACGACCAGAATTTCTTCGGATTTTCTACCAAATTTTGAGACAATGCATCTCGCATTGAAGTCCGTGCCAAATTTCGCGCGCCTGTAAATTTTAGCCAATCTTCGGGATTTCGCGTTCTTCTGAACTTCGCATGATTTTTCCGTTGCCTCTGCAACAGCGTTCGGACCTGTTTTGTGTACCACGGGGTATCAGTTCCATCTCTTACCAATTTATGAGGTATGAATCTCTCAATTGCTGTTGCTATTATATCTTTGAATTTGAGCCACATCTCGTCTACATTTGCGCAGTCAGTTCGGAAGGAATGGAGATTGTCTCTTAGGAAGGCTTCTAGTGACACTTTATCCGCTTTTTTAAATAAAATTATTTTGCGTTTGTTTCTGGTGGATTTGGAAGAAACGGTATTGGGCCTAGCTACAACGACCTTGTGATCACTAATCCCTGTATCAGTCATGATGCTCTCTATCAACTCTGGATTGTTTGTGGCTAAGAGGTCAAGTGTGTTTTCGCAACCATTTACAATTCGCGTGGGTTCGTGGACTAACTGCTCGAAATAATTTTCGGAGAAGGCATTTAGGAAAATCTCGGAAGATGTTTTCCGCCTACCGAAGGTTTTGAACAAGTATTTTTGCCAACATTTCGAGGGAAGGTTGAAGTCCCCACCAACTATAACCGTATGAGTGGGGTATTTATTTGTTAGGAGACTCAAATTTTCTCTGAACTGTTTAGCAACTATATCATCGGAGTCTGGGGGTTGGTAGAAGGAGCCAATTATTAACTTAGTTCGGCTGTTAAGTATAACCTCCACCCATACCAATTCACACGGAGTATCTACTTCGACTTCACTACAAGATAAACCACTACTGACAGACACAAACACTCCACCACCAATTCTGCCTAATCTATCTTTCCTGAACATCGTCTGAGACTTCGTAAAAATTTCTGCAGAACTTATTTCAGGCTTTAGCCAGCTTTCTGTACCAATAACGATTTCAGCTTCTGTGCTTTCTATTAGCGCTTGAAGCTCAGGGACTTTTCCAGCACAACTACAACAATGTACAACTACAATTCCGAGTGTTCCTTGATCCAAGCACGTCCTGTATTTGCGATGCACCCTTTGAGATTGCAACCCACCCCGTACTTTCCCGAGGCCTTGTAACCTAAAAAAACCGCCCAGTCCACGCCACACAGCCTCTGCTACCCGTGTAGCCGCCAGCTGAGTGTAGTGAACTCCTCACCTATTCAGCAGAACCCGAAACCCCACCACCCTATGGCACAAGTCAAGGAATCTGCAGCCAACACAGTCGCAAAACCGTCTGAGCCTCTGATTCAGACCCTCCACCTGGCTCTGCACCAAAGGTCCGCAGTCGTTTCTGTCAAAGATGCTGCAGATGGTGAGCTCTGCCTTCATCTCGTAAGCAAGACCGGCAACCTTCACCAAATCAGATAGCCGCTGAAATCCAGAGAGAATTTTCTCAGATCCAAAGCGACACACATCATTAGTGCTGACATGTGCCACCACCTGCAGCTGGCTGCACCCTGGGCTGTTCATGGCATCCGGAAGGACCCTTTCCACATCAGGAATGACTCCACCCGGAATGCACACGGAGTGCACACTGGATTTCTTCCCCTCCTTAGCCGCCATATCCCTAAGGGGCCCCATTACGCGCCTAACATTGGAGCTCGCAACTACCAATAAGCCCACCCTCTGTGATTGCCCGGACCTTGAAGGCTGACAATCATCCTCTTAAACAGGGCAGGCAGCTGCATCTGGCTCAGCCAGAGACAGTGCCTGAAACCCGTTTGTCAGACGCACCGGGGAGGCTTTCTGATCAGCCTCTGGGGACTTCTTTCGCTGCCTGCCACGCCTTGGAAAGACCTCCCAATCAACCACAGGCCAGGGCTCAGCCCCACTGCGGGCAGCAACCAGGGCAACCACAGCGGCAAACCGATCTGGGGACAGACGGGACGAGGTTGACATCCCCGTGATACCCAAGCCCGGCTCCCCACAGTGGTGCCCATTGGCAACAGCCTCAAGCTGCGCGACCGAAGTCAGCGCCGCTTGCAGCTGTGAGCTAAGGGATGCCAACTCAGCCCTCATCCGAACACAGCAATCACAATCCCTGTCCATTCTAATCGATGTTGAACAACAGTTACTGAAACACGAGTCCGTGCCTAGATAACGCAAGGGAAACACGCAAAGAATGTATTAACTAACCTGTACAAATGCCTAACGACTGCGCTACAATCTGCCTGAATTTACGATTACAGTAACTAAATCTCGAAATTACAACTGCTATACGAAACTCACACGCAATTTAAGTAAGAATCTACGAAGTAAACACTAAAGCGCGATGCTACAACTCTCAAATACTATAATACGCCCGAAATTTATGAATTAAACAATGCAAGTGCCCAAGAACATGCAAAGAAATTAAGAATTAAACTATGTAGCAAATAAGTAAGTTAGGGGTATACGACTTGCTGCTGCAGCTGCTTATCCAACAGCGGCAGGGAGAACACTGGCTGTGACCAACCGACACTGGCCGTTCAAAACAAAAACAGAAGACAGATGACTACGCGAATGTACACTATTCAGGTACTAAAGCGCGATGCTACAAGTCTCAAAAACTGTAATACGCCAGAAATCTATGAATTAAACAATGCAAGTACTCAAAAACACGCAAAGAAATTAAGAATTAAACTATGTAACAAATAAGTAAGCTAGGGGTATACGACTTGCTGCGGCAGCTGCTTATCCAATGGCGGCAGGGAGCAATCCGTTGAATTACAGGCTCATATCACTAACGTCGATTTGCAGTAGGGTTTTGGAACATATACTGTATCCGAACATTATGAAGTACCTCGAAGAAAACGATTTATTGACACATAGTATGGATTCAGAAAATATCGTTCTTGCAAAACACAAATACCTCTTTATACTCATGAAGTAATGAGTACTATCGATAGGAGATGTCAGATTTTTTCCATATTTTTAGATTTCCAGAAGGCTTTCGACACCTCCCCTCACAAGCGTCTTCTAACCAAACTGCATGCCTATGGAATATCGCCTCATTTGTGCTACTGGATTCGTGATTTCCTGTCAGAAAGGTCACAGTTCATAGTAACAGGTGGAAAGTCATCGAGTAAAACAGAAGTAATATCCGGCATTCCCGAAGGGAGCGTTGCAGGCCATCTATTGTTCCTGATCTATATTAACAAAATAGGAGCAACTCTCTGAATTTATAGAGAATTTCAATAGTGCTTACGAACTAGTAGAACCAAGGTCTAAAAGATTGTTTCTGAAATATATTATAGGTCAAAGAATGGGTTCTGCCTACAGAAAACTTATCATTAGAGATCACACTGAAACATGGTCAGAAGTGAGGGAGATTCTCATGGAGAATTATGCAAACCTTAGGAATCAGATTTCTATGCGTGCAAAATTTTTAATAGCCAGCAAACAAGGGAAGAAAGTGTGGTGCAATACGGAGCCCGAGTACATTCTATGCAGTTTCATTTCAGAGAAGCCATGAGGAGGGTAATGACGGCAGACACAATTCCAGGCAGTTGCGCATTGATAGGAGAATTAGGGAGAGCTATTTTTATATAGAGACGATTAGCGAAAGAATAAAGACAATAGTGCGGGCACAGGGAGAGAGAATCACTTTGTCAGAATTAATTGATTTAGCATCGATGGAAGAGAATACAATCCACTCTGAAAAAGAAAAATATCGGCAGGTAGGATATCCAAAGCAAATTAATAAGAAGGGGTGCTATAACTGCGGGAAGGTAGAGCATTTAGCGAGAGAATACAAAAGCAGAGTAGAAATACGTAAGTTCAGCCAGAACAAGGGGTCTCAATCGAAACCCATGAGAACTAAGCTACCCATAAAGGAAATAGATGTTGACCAAATGCAAGGAAATGGTCCTTTCAGGGAATGTCCTCCACCAATAAGGTGTATAAAGTGTAACATAGTAGGACATTCCCCCCCCCCCCTTGTAATAGAGCCAAACCTGTTATGTCTTTCATATGCCACCACACCGGACACTATGCTAGTGAATGTAGTTGTAGTGAGAGCCGTTGGACCAACATACGTCAACTTGAGAAGCCGGGAAATGGACCACGAATCTGATGCAGCAATTCCATTATGTTGTGATAGGAATAGTACGTACAGCAGACTGCATTAATAAAAATGATTACTTACGATAGAGAGAAAGATAGGGCTGTTAGTGGACAGCGGAGCGCACGTAAGTGTAATTAAAGCTGAGGTGTTAAAGTAGAAAATAGTAGACACCTGACGATAAGGAGTATCACAAATGAGGAAATTAGAACCGAAGGACATGTTAGAATAAACCTGTGGACGAAAAGAGGTAAAGGATATTACCACGAATTCCAAGTTGTAAGGACACAAATGTATTTGCCATTCGAAGGGTTACTATGAAGGGATTTTCTAGAAAAGCACAAGGTAGTGTTAGACTATGCACGTAAAAGCTTTAAGTTACGAGATGAATGGTTAGAGTTAAAGGAAGCCACAGAGTACGCACTGTTATCAAAGCCAGCTCGACTAGTAAACATGAAACGTCCCCTTATTACTGTGCTGATAAACCTCTTACATTACTTGATTTTCAAACAGCTCAGCAGAACTGAACGGACTCAGACATTTCGCTCTTTACCTATTCTGATCAACACTAAACTGACACACAATATGTTTTGCGCAACGCAATCTGACTTTCAATAATTCCTACAAGAGAATGGCCCTGACTGAATTAACCTATGCATTTCACAAATCAGTTACCTCATAAAAATCTTCGTTACTCAAACTACTGCAATACAGCGAGTGCCAATACTGCTAGCTAAATAAAAGATTCAAACTACTGAAGACACTAACTACTGATAGGCATAGTTAGCAAATGAAAGATTTTGATAGAGAACAAACAATGTATTTACCTTAAAAGTGTTCAAAAGTCATAATATATATAGCAGTTCATGACATCCATTCTTTCAAATGTACTGGTTCTGATAGACACACGTCCAGATCATCCGCTCTCAAAATTCCTCCATTTCTCTCCCCACATCCACCACTGCTGGCGGCTCACCCCCAACTGCACAAAGCTACGCGCTGTTAACAGCCAACTGCCCAACACTTCAATAGCAAATTCGAACAATGCAAACCAGCCACAGACTGCACACATCACAGTCAGTGATTTTCATGTAGAGCACTACATGGAGTTACCAACATAGAAACCTAAACAGCCTACTTACATAGCCCCCATGCTCTCCACAAAAAATTTTACATATTGTTTTGGGCAGTGGCCAATACAGATTTGAAAAAGAATTTCATAAATACAATAACAAAGAACTCAAATGCACGCACTTATTGATACAATGTTGGTCAAAAGCTAAAATTTTCTCACAGTCCATAAAAACAGTCCTGATCATTCATCACAGTATTAATTACAATTTTATGCACAAAGTCTGAGCAGTAAAAGAAAATGCACACGGAAGTAGTGGATTTCCATGCAGTCTTGAAGAAGTAGTGTTGTCCACCCAATAGAAAGACAATGCTGACTCTTGACATGCAGACAGGTAATGGGCCACAACAGACCAAACCCACAGCAGAGTCACTCGAAGTTTTGAAGAATATTTGTAGGTAGGTCATCACAGAGCAGAGCACTGTAGTCCTGTTAGAGATTACGGTATTGGTGGGCCACCAGAGGTGCAGACCCACAGCAGTCCTTGTAAAAATAATGGTATTCGAGGACCATCAAAGATGCAGACCCACTGTAGTCCTTGTAGAGACGTCCAGCAGCCATCTGTTGCGACTGTGCAGGTGCACAATCACCACGAAGAGTCTTGCGGACAATATAGCAAGTCCATAAACCACCACTTGTGCACTCACAAAGTTTTTGGAATTGTCCTTAGAACCAGCAATGCTGTTAACCAGTCCATTGCTGAATTGTTAACACATGTGCAAACACTAACAGTCCCAACTTCTCACATATTGTGCATATGCTATGACAGAAACGTGTGCAGTGAAATGTAACTTAATTTGAAGAACTGGTTTCTATACAATTATAAATTCACAACATAAGAATACAATTACAAAGGTACAGAAAATATCATTAAAAACATAATAATACAGATAACATTTGTAGTAAGACAGGCTTTACAAAAGAACAGAAATAAACATGTACATCAGTGTTACAGGAATTCTGACATACATAAATAAAATAATGAGAATAGTTTTAGAAACATTAATTTCACACATGATCATTGAAACAGAACAGAATAAATAATGTCTAATCATCTTTACAAAGAAAATAACATATTATTAGAAAAATTCTACAACATAACTCTTATCAGATAAACACATAAAGACAGGAAAAACACAAACACACAAGGTACACAAAAACATAAGGGAAAAACACAAAAGGAAAGGACAGGATTTGTTTTCAGTGTAACATTTGGTACTGCAGCCCAACCCAAAACTTCATACCATAGATTTTCCCTCATATTTCAACATTTGTTTCCACCAAAAAATCCTGTCCAAGCATGCTTTCTGTATTCTGTTCATATCCTCTGTCAAAATAATTATTCTCCTCTGTATACAACTTTTTTTGGCCAAACCATTTTCTTATAGCTTCTCAATGCATTTCTTCCAATTCATCACAGTTAGTTTCTTATATAGTCTCCCCACTCTTAAGCTACTTAAATCTAATGATATATATACTAAGGGATGAGGCAATGCAGCAGCACAAAATAATTAAGACAAACAGCAATGACAAAAAAATGGAAACTGGTAAAGCAAGCAGCAGTATATCTAAATTAGCAAAGCAAATGCAACAGTACAACTAATATGAGCCAATCTGCAGCAACAAGAAAAATAAATCAGTAGTAAAACTGGCTTAACAGAGTAATACAAAGTGACATTCAGTAGCACTATGCCTGGCAAACAGCATCAGCAAATGCAATAACTTATACTTAAATATGACATAGCTCAAGCAGAAAAAATAGTACACTAAAGACAACAGACAACAATGCAGATAAGGGAAATGTCTATTCACATCTTAGTGTCTATGTCATTAAAGTGGTGCACCACAACAAGTTATTCTACCAAAAAATTACCAAGTAGTTGAAAAGAAAATTATGTATGCAGTTACTGTTATTAATCCCTTCTTATTGTTCTTTACTTTCCCAGTAGTCCTTTTTCGAAGACTGTGGATCATAAACCTATTATTTAATAGATCTGTTGACAAAAAGTGTTCACATTATCAAATGCATTTAATTTTATTTTATAAAATCAATGCAGCAACACAGCTGGGAAACAGATATCAAATGAAATAAGCAACTATGTAAAGCAAACCATAAAAACATCATTGAATAGCCATTTGGCATTTCATAAATCAGTAGAAATTATCTCAACTCTCACAGAAAGGCCCTTGTCATAATCAGGTGTGCAAATGTAAGAATATTTCCCATCAATTCATAAGCATTTCAGTAAGTAGCACAAAGTACAATATGTTTCCAAGTAATGAGCGTGTCGTATTTGTGATGCTTTCTACAAAGGAATGTCAGTAGCGAGGTTAATGGCCTCTTTTTTCTCCACCTAATGTCTTTTTCTCGAGGCAGGTGGCACAGCTGGGCGCCCACGACGCATTACATGAAGGTCACTTAACTTTCTTACAGAAATATTTAAGACTGCAGTGACAGTCTCATACACAAAAATTTCACAGGTTGAGAATTTGTGCTACACGTGTGTAGAAACAAAATCCTATAAATATAACAGTGTCAAAAAAATTTCGCTGGCATTATAATACATTCACGCATATACACAAATTTCATAACTCTTAAAGTACGATTCTTGTTTCCAACATCTTTTTTCACAAATCAGAGTCCCTAACCACTACTCATTATTCCTTACTTTATTACACACATACGTATTCGTCGACACTTCTTCATTATTTCATCATAATAAATACGTATCATACTCAAATTTCTCATATAGCATCAGCTTATTGATCATAAACATACCTCAACAGCATAATACACATTGTCATTGTAATAATATCATCATAACACCTCAGTCAAATCTCAAAATCGTTGTAGCTTCCTCCAATGATTTCAAAACCAGAAAAAAAATCTCTGCCACTTCAATAGTGTCATCTACCTCAAACGTACTTTAAAAATCATGATCCCATACCAAATGCATCATTCAAAGCTCGCATAGTATCGCAATGGTTCCGAAAAAATAGGAACAGTTCACAAAGTACAGACAAAATACAATTTCATAAGTGTGAAATTATCCAACTGTGTAATTCCGTAAACATGTGTCACTAGCATAGTAAAAAAATTTTTGTTTCTCTGTTAAATAATCAGATATCTCTGTGATTCTGTGTTAGAGAAAATGGTACCGATGTGTAAAGTTGTATAAGCAAATATCATATTAGCTAGGGCTCCTTGTGCTTCCCAAACACATGGTACACAAAGGAAGCGTGTAACCCCCTGAGGATTAATGTAATTATACCCTCAGGTGTTACAGACTACAGCAATGGAATGAAATGTATCACAGAAAACTTTCTTCGTAATTCAAAAATCTTGAAAAATAAATGGTTTAAGTACAAAATTAATCACTCAAATGTGTGTTCTGAAGGACTAAATGTGCGTCTTGCTGTAAGATAATTGTGTGGAAGTGTCGTAGTTATCGTCCTCTGTAAGCAAAGTTCTGCTGAAGTCAATGTACTTACCTCATCATAAACGAAAGTGAAATGCTTTGCGTATAGATATCATAGTTATTGCGTACCTTACCATGATCAAGAAAGTACTATAATGTAATGTATTGTTGTGCTACAGAAAAGGCTGTCTCATTGTAGCTATACCACAAAAGTTACTATTAAAACATGTTTTACTTTCCAGAAGAATTCAGAAAAACTGTGTAGATATAAAACAGATACACCGCAAAAGCAACAATGTAAATTGTGTCACACATTAGTAGCGTCGTGACATAATCGTGTAGCTGTCAAAGAAACCAAATACTAAGTCATCTTTAATCTCACAGAAAGTACTTTAAATCCAGAATGTATTTTCAAGTAAACCAAAATGTTGCATTAAAATCTCATTAGCAGTACTGGTATATGTTCTAAGTATGTGATCCTTAAAGTCGTTACATAATCGTATAACTAACAAGCAAGAATGTACACACACAATAACACTGTGTCGTCTGTTCACTATAACAATTCATTCGTAATTACTGTCTAAATAAGTTCTCTTGGTTCTTGACTGGATAGTTAATTTGAAAACATTGTTGCATGTTAACAGTTTCTCAGTGTGACAAATTGTACTAGTAGTGTGAAGTGAAAAATTTTATGGCAAAGACTAACTTTAAAAAGCAGATTATCTTTCAATAAATGGTTTTACATGTGAAATATGGTGTAAACCTTTACTTTTCCTAGTACGCAGAGTTTCAATTTGAAAGCAATTATCATGTTGTATACATCGGTAAGGAATGCTAACTCGAGGTTAGCATCTGTTATTTTCCTCTGAGCCATCCAGCGCACGTGGCGCTGCGGTGCGAGTCATTGTCTGTCTCTTTGTTGGCGTGCGTCGTTATTGGGATTAGGAGACCTAACTTCTACAAATTCACCTTCAGTGGTTATAGTATGTTATGTCATTTTCCTTATTTATGTTATGTCATTTTCCTTATTTATATCACTGGCAGCACAAATGTTTTCTTTTTGAATCATGTCTTCCTGCTCCATTTTATTTCTCGATAATGTTTCTTTGCCCGATCTTGCTATTGGATTATCTTTGTTATATGACATATTAGTTTTCTTCTTAGTTCTGCACTCATTTATTTTTGAAACTGGATTACTGAAATGTTCGATACCACCTATCCTCCCCCCCGCCCTTACAGCAGCCATCTTGTTCTCACATGGGCCATTTGTCCATTTCACCGAGAGCACTGTATGGTGCTGCTCGGAACACAAGTGGCAGCTATCTGAGCTACCACAAGGTTCCAGCCAGCGCATGCCACTATGTATTATTCCGTGTGCATCTATCAATGCAGCATTTTTCAAAGCCGTCTCTGTTTTGAAAATTCCTTGGTATGAATCCTCTGCCACGGGACGCAAAATAGCCTCTTCCTCTGCCACGACCTCTCTATATCATGTTTACGCAACACCTATCATTTTCCGTCCGCTCATTTTGATTATTGTTTTCTCGGAATCGGTTGTTATTATTTGGACGGTAATCATGATTTCCTTGCCAGTGATCTTCGTCCTCTACCCTTTCTAAGAGTGCAGAAAAACTTCTATGGTTACTTCCAGCATATCGTTTAGAATTCTCAGGCAGTTTCTTCCAAAGCTCCCAAACAATTTCAGATTCGGTCCGTCTAGTTTTAAAGTGAATTAATTTTCAGTACCAGGATTCACCAAATTCTTTCATCGTTTGCCTACCTCTAATGTCATACAGTCTGGCCAGTATAAATTTGGGCCACAAATGGTCTTGTTTCTGTTCCAACCAATATATTTTGTAGTTCTTTACGAAATGAAGGGGTTGCCAACCATTATACTTTTTGGTAGGGTCGAATTTTTCTTCTCCATCTAAGATTTTACTTTAAACTACTCTTTCAATAAAGTGGATGGGTTTTGCCTGTATTTTTCTTTACGAGTCGCACATTTTGCCTTGGTTTTGGGAAGTTCCGTGTTCACATCTTTTCAGAAATAACAATTTGTTTGAACAGTTCCTGCCTGTTTCTGTCACAGACAGTTTAATCTTGGCAATTCTGGTGTTGTATTCCTTTTGTATTTCGGATTTAATACCGAATATTTTTTTGTCCACTTTGATAATTACTAAAGATTCTATCTGATCTTGAATTTTTATTACTTCGGTGTCAAATCTTTCATTCATGTCATCGATTTGTCGTTGTAAAATATTACCATTGATGACATTAATTTCACTTTTGAAGTTTCTGATTTCATTACTCACTGTGCCTCTTGAATTTGTTTAGTAAGATTACTGCTTTGCGCTTGCATCTCTTGACTTTGCTCAGAAAGTTGATTATTAATGTTTCGGCCTTGTTCTGAAATGTGTGCATTAATATTCCTACTGTGCACTGTTGACTGTCAATGTTTTTACTTTGTGCTGCAGTCTGTGCAGCCAACATTTTTAACATTTCTGTCATATCAGGTCTTGAATTCGAAACACGCTGTTGGAATGTTTTGAGCAAGGGAATGGTATTCCTAGAGCAATGTTTTGAGTTTTAACCTCTTTGCCATAGCCATAAACAGTATCACATATACAGAAAGGAGTCCTGTACAGTGCTTCTTAACTGTGGACAATTTTGCTGTTTCATATTCCTCCTCCAGAGGGGCTACGGCGACCCACCAGTTGCACTTAGAGTGCAGAAGTTAGGGAGGTTGGCTGCAAAGACAGGTTTTCAGTTTTCTGCAGATAAGAATTTTAATTATTCTCATTGTAATTTTAATTTACCTGACTTGCATGTAAGGGATACCAGTCAACATTTTAAAGACTCAATCAAGTTTCTGGGCCTCCAAATTTTCGTGGTTGCCACACCTATGAGACCTGAAAGCCAGAACCCAGAAGACACTGAATATTGCAAAGTGCTTTAACCAGAGGTCTAGGGGATCAGACAGGGTGTGTCTGCTCCAGTTTTATAGGGCTCTTGCGTGTTCGTGGCTAGACTATGGATGCACAGTGTACAGGTCAGCGAGATCTTTTTACCTGAAGATTATTGACGCATAAGGATATTAGAATGGCCAGATGCGCTTACAGAACCAGCCCCATACCCAGTCTCTGTGCTAAGGTTGGGAAACCGCCACTCACCATCTAGCGACACCTCCTCATGGTTTCTTGTAGCTCCAACTTCACCTGTACACCATACCATTGCTCCTCCACCTCCGGAATGCCTTTTCTCCCTGAGTAACATGGACATCTGGACACTAGGTAGGGCATGTGCTGGAGTCACTTGGTGTGGAGCAAGTGGAACCCCAAATCCAGAGTTTTAACAGTCTGCTACCCTGATTACTGTAGAGGCCCAGATTAACTTGAGATTTAGTGTAGTATAGCAGATGTAGCACTCCAAAGGATATTTTTAATGGTCACCAAACCTTAGGAACTGTCTTCATGGACAGGTCGAAACAGGGGGACTCTGGTGGTTGCACTATTGTTTTCTCTGATTGTATACTCAATGTCTGACTGCCTTGCAAGTTTTTTGTCTTTGATGTAGATTGACATGCGACCTTGCAGGCACCGTAGCATACGAGATGTGCTTAAAGTGCTAAATTCCTTGTCTTCTCTGACTCCCCAAGTGTTCTTCACTCTCTACAACGTTTGTACCCAGTAGCTAAAGTAGTGCACAACATCCAGGACGTCCTGCTCCAACTCCAACGGCAGGGAAAGGAGAAGTCTGTCTGCTGAGTGCCAGGGCAGGTCGATATTGCTGGAAACGAAAAGGCAGATCTAGCAAGCAAGGAGGCGTGCCGTAATGCTGAGTTAGCGCGGTGTGCCATCCACCTACCTGCTGTCTCCTTGCTTTTGGGTCGGTGGGAGGATGAGCGACTCCCCAGTCGTCTTCACATAGGCCACAGCCCTGTGACACGTGGCTTCTTGCTCCGCTGAGAACTCAGTCCATTGTGTAGTACTTGTAGCATACAGATCGTAGTGCACCAGATTTTATCAGACTATGTTTTATTTTCCGACCAGTGGGCAGCGACTGAATTGCTGATAGATCTGCCCTCCGTTTTAATTAACGTTCAAACGAATGTGATGAGCGTCTTAAGGTTTTGTAATTTGTCCACTGTGTTTCCGAAAATTTTAGGGAGATGATTTTAGCGTATTAATTGTGTGCCCAGCTGACTCATCTTTTTCGTATGTGGGCAGCCAATCAGATTTCTTAGAGCCTCTTTTTTTTTAGCACATCTGTCCTTTTATTTCCGTTTTAATCCCAGGTATAGCACCTTTCACCCTTTCTCCGTTGTCTTAACGGGTGCGAGACAGAGTGCTTGTATGGTAAACGTGAGTGAGGTGAGAGCGAGAGGATGAGCGTCACTTTAAAGGTTTCCTCCTCACTGTGTGATACCATTTTCGTAGTTTATCCACATTTGTTTCTTTTAATGTACGTTAGGGTTCTGATAATCTCGCTGTTCACCGACCGTAAGCTCCACACACACACACACACACACACACACACACACACACACACACACACACACACACACACACACGCACACTCTGCAGCAGTTATTGAGATTAGCGTTCACATTCAGACAGAGGAACGTGCCATAGTAATCGCATTGTTTTCACTCAGGCAGGGGCTTTAATTTATCGAAGCTCAGGAAGTTTGCACTAAACATTTACATATGATGCACAAAAACCTTCTTCGTGAACCTGTCTATCTGTTAGTGGAAATCGCGCCAAAATCTCTAGAGTAGTTCCTGAGATTACGCTTCACTTCAGATTCCGAAATACGGCTAGAGACTCTAAAAATAATACTTGTTGTTAACACTCTCGGGCGAGACACGGCAGGTCGCAGCTCGTCGCTCCAAGCAGCAGTCAGATTCTCTATTCATTAACGTCGACCTAAATCCTTTCATTTTTATATGGTCATATGTTGGTCACCACGGTGTTTGAATCTGAGCAACTCTTTTGTGAAGTGATATCATTCGAGACCTCCCCCCATGAACCATGGACCTTGCCATTGGTATGGAGGCTTGCATGCCTCAAACGATAGAGATAGCCGTACCGTAGGTGCAGCCAGAACGGAGGGGTATCTGTTGAGAGGCCAGACAAACGTGTGGTTCCTGAAGAGGGGCAGCAGCCTTTTCAATAGTTGCAGGGGCAACAGTCTCGATGATTGACGGATCTGGCCTTTTAACACTAACCAAAATGGCCTTGCTATTCTGGTACTGCGAATGGCTGAAAGCAAGGGGGAACTACAGCCATAATTTTTTCCGAGGGCATACAGCTTTACTGTATGATTAAATGATGATGGCGTCCTCTTGGGTGTAATATTCCGGAGGTAAAATAGTCCCCCATTCGGATCTCCGGGTGGGGACTACTCAAGAGAACGTTGTTATCAGGAGAAAGAAAATTGGCGTTCTATGGATCGAAGCATGCGATGTCAGAGTCCTTAATTGGGCAGGTAGGTTAAAAAATTTAAAAAGGGAAATGGATAGGTTAAAGTTGGATATAGTGGGAATTAGTGAAGTTCGGTGGCAGGAGGAACAAGACTTTTGGTCAGGTGAATACAGGGTTATAAATACAAAATCAAATAGGGCTAATGCAGGAGTAGGTTTAATAATGAATAAAAAAGTAGGAGTATGGGTAAACTATACAAACAGCATAGTGAACGCATTATTGTGGCCAAGATAGACATGGAGCCCACGCCTACTACAGTAGTAGAAGTTAACATGCCAATTAGCTCTGCAGAAGACGAAGAAATTGATGAAATGTATGATGGGATAAAATAAATTATTCACGTACTGAAGGGAGACGAAAATTTAATAGTCATGGGTGACTGGAATTCAAGAGTAGGAAAAGGGAGAAAAGGAAACATAGTAGGTGAATATGGATTGATGCTAAGAAATAAAAGAGGAAGCCGCCTGGTAGAATTTTGCGCAGATCATAACTTAACCATAGCTAACACTTGGTTTAAGAATCATGAAATAAGGTTGTATATCTGGAAGAACCCTGGAGATACTAAAAGGTATCACATAGATATTATAATGGTAAGACAGAGATTTAGGAACCAGGTTTTAAATTGTAAGACATTTCCAGGGGCAGATGTGGACTCTGACCACAATCTATTGGTTATGAACTGTAGATTAAAACTGAAGAAACTGCAAAATGGTGGGAATTTAAGGAGATGGGACCTGGACAAACTCAAAGAACCAGAGGTTGTACACAGTTTCAGGGATAGCATAAGGGAACAATTGAGAGGAATGGGGGAAACAAATACAGTAGAAGAAGAATGGGTAGCTTTGAGAGATAAAGTAGTGAAGGCAGCAGAGGACATAGTAGGTAAAAAGACAAGGGTTAGTAGAAATCCTCGGGTAACAGAAGAAATACTGAATTTAATTGATGAAAGGAGAAAAAATAAAAATGCAGTAAATGAAGCAGGCAAAAAGGAATACAAACGTCTCAAAAATGATATCGACAGGAAGTGCAAAATGTGTAAAGGACAAATGTAAGGATGTAGAAGCTTATCTTACTAGGGGTAAGATAGATACTGCCTACAGGAAAATTAAAAGGACCTTTGGAGAAAGGAGACCCACTTGCATGAATATCAAGAGCTCAGATGGAAACCCAGTTCTAAGCAAAGAAGGGAAAGCAGAAAGGTGGAAGGAGTATATAGAGGGTCTATACAAGGGTGATGTACTTGAGGACAATATTATGGAAATGGATGAGGATGTAGATGAAGATGAAATGGGAGATATGAGACTGTGTGAAGAGTTTGACAGAGCACTGAAAGACCTGAGTCGAAACAAGGCCCCTGGAGTAGACAACATTCCATTAGAACTACTGAC
Source organism: Schistocerca serialis cubense (assembly GCF_023864345.2). NCBI lineage: Eukaryota > Metazoa > Arthropoda > Insecta > Orthoptera > Acrididae > Schistocerca > Schistocerca serialis. The sequence continues at coordinate 108,893,921 of NC_064648.1, forward strand.
AGCCTTGGGAGAGCCAGTCCTAACAAAACTGTACCATCTGGTGAGCAAGATGTATAAGACAGGCGAAATACCCCCAGACTTCAACAAGAATATAATAATTCCAATCCCAAAGAAAGCAGGTGTTGACAGATGTGAAAATTACCGAACTATCAGTTTAATAGTCACAGCTGCAAAATACTAACGCGAATTCTTTACAGACAAATGGAAAAACTGATAGAAGCCGACCTCAGGGAAGATCAGTTTGGATTCCGTAGAAATGTTGGAACACGTGAGGCAATACTGACCCTACGACTTATCTTAGAAGAAAGATTAAGAAAAGGCAAACCTACTTTTCTAGCATTTGTAGACTTAGTGAAAGCTTTTGACAATGTTGATTGGAATACTCTCTTTCATATTCTGAAGGTGGCAGGGGTAAAATACAGGGAGCGAAAGGCTATTTACAATTTGTTATAAGAGTCGAGGGGTATGAACGGGAAGCAGTGGCTGGGATGGGAATGAGAAAGGGTTGTAGTCTAACGCCGATGTTATTCAATCTGTATATTGAGCAAGCAATAAAGGAAACAAAAGAAAAGTTTGGAGTAGGTATTAATATCCATGGAGAAGAAACAAAAACTTTGAGGTTCGCCGATGACATCTACATCTACATCTACATCCATACTCCGCAAGCCACCTGACGGTGTGTGGCGGAGGGTGACATTGTAATTCTGTCAGAGACAGCAAAGGACTTGGAAGAGCAGTTGAACGGAATGGACAGTATCTTGAAAGGAGGGTATATGATGAACATCAACAAAAGCAAAACGAGGATAATGGAATGTATTCGAATTAAGTCGGGTGGTGCTGAGGGAATTAGATTAGGAAATGAGACACTTAAAGTAGTAAAGGAGTTTTGCTATTTGGGGAGCAAAATAACTGATGATGGTCGAAGTAGAGAGGATATAAAATGTAGCCTGGCAATGGCAAGGAAAGCGTTTCTGGAGAAGAAAAATTTGTTAACATCGAGTATAGATTTAAAAGTCAGGAAGTCATTTATGAAAGTATTTGTATGGAGTGTAGCCATGTATGGAAGTGAAACGTGGCCGATAAATAGTTTAGACAAGAAGAGAATAGAAGCTTTCGAAATGTGGTGCTACAGAAGAATGGTGAATATTAGACGGGTAGATCACATAACTAATGAGGAGGTATTGAATAGAATTGGGGAGAAGAGGAGTTTGTGGCACAACTTGACTAGAAGAAGGGATCGGTTGGTAGGACATGTTCTGAGACATCGAGGGATCACCAATTTAGTATTGGAGGGCAGCATGGAGGGTAAAAATCGTAGAGGGAGACCAAGAGATGAATATAGTAAGCAGATTCAGAAGGATGTAGGCTGCAGTAGGTACTGGGAGATGAAGAAGCTTGCACAGTAGCATGGAGAGCTGCATCAAACCAGTCTCTGGACTGAAGACCACAACAACAACAACATCATTCGAGACTGCTCGGCCGGTTAAGGGAAGACGCTTTCTCTTGTGTTTTTTATGTCTAGCACGCTACCAGTCTTCGATACATAACCAGCTTATTGCGCTGAAACAAGCAGAGCTGCTTTACGAGTGGCACCAAGGAAAATACTCTCATAATTTTTTTCGTTGTTTGTCCTCTCTGTGGACCTTCGTGCATCCATACACGCGCCAGTAAATGCACCTCTACAGCGTAACTGCTTCATCACGAATTCCCAACTGAAATGGTGCTGTAGTGAAAGAACAGAGAGTAGTAATTACGACAACGCTTTTCGTCAGCTTCAAAGACGGGATACCAAGCAAACGAATTTATTTCCTCAGTTACTGTGCAAAGTCACCCGCTAGGACAGCCGAGAGCGCTAATACGCTGCTTCCTGGACTAGGGTAGGCGCGCTGGCCCCAGATCGAATCCGCCTGGCGGATTACCGACGAGGGTCGGTGTGCCAGCCAGCCTAGATGTGGTTTTTAGGCGGTTTTCCACAACCCACTAGGTGAATGCTGGGCTTGTCCGCACTTCCCGCCTTCGTTACACGACTCACAGACAGCTGAACACTTTCGCATTATTTCATAGCTTACACTGGACGCAGACAGCTGGGGTACACTAATTCCATCCTGGGGGGGTGGGGGGATAGGAAGACCATCTAGATGCCCTCTGCACTAACAATGCCAAATCCATTGTAACAACGCCTACCCTGTGTTGAAGTGGGTGAAAGGCACAAGGAAATGATGAAGAGTTATTGTAGATAGTCAAGAGGGTTTTGGGGACTTCCTGGATACTCTGTAGATGAAAACGAATTGCATACTTTTCTCTCGATTCAACTCTGGTATATATCTTTCCGAATACAAAAAAATTTGTTGACATTACTTATCATCGATGATGTAGTTAAAGTACACCTGGTCTTATCATCCAGAGGAGCCTCTGGGATCAGATGTGTACATCTGTTTCTACATACATTTGGTGTGTGAGCACCACTCAACTCGCAGTGATTCTTTTGCAGATGAGGAGTGGCAGAGGAAGGACAGAAGCAACGCCATGCTCTCCGTGGACACTGACTGCGTGCAGCTGTTGGCGAACGCCCTCGACCACCCCACGTGTGCACTGGAAGACCTGCCACCGGAAACCAAAAACCTGCGCGAGCGATGCCGCGTGCAGCTGTGGGACGACATGGTGCAGAGGTCGCCCCACGTACCCGTCACCAGCTACCTGGCCTACACGCAGAGGGCGAACGTCAACCTCTGCTTACTGGCCTGGATGACAGTCAACTCGTTCAGCGTTTGTCAGGACGTCCCGTTTAGTATGCTACAATGCGTACATGATGATCGCTGCTATTTCGACAGCCCTGACGATCAGTCCTGCCTGCAGTCGAACGCTACAGACGCCATCTGCTCTGTTTCCAGAGCAATCCTGTTGCTGATGTGTGGCGATTTTTCTTTCCATAAGTCTTTCGATTTATGCGGCGTCAGTTTCTACACAAACGGATCCCACTTCACGACGTACAATTTAACGTGGGAAAGAGAGTTATACAAAGGGTATGTGAGGCCAACAGAAAGGGCTCTTAAGTACAAAGACAGCTTGAACAGTGCCACCTTGAAATACAAGGATTTCAAAATCGACAGCTTAAAACCGTTAGAAATGTCATTTATAGCAATAAATATTATTTTCCGCTTTTTGACCACTGTTGTACACATGTACCTGCCCCAGTTACGTAATGTCCCCGGAAAGATATTCTTGTCCATTCAGATCACGGGTATAACTCAGATCTTGTGTTCTGAGGTGATTTATCGTATGACAGGTGTCCCCGACCTATCTACGATGGTCCACATTGATAGTGCCCTCACTCTTCTAAGATGTATCTGGCTAAACTTATTCTGCTACCAAATGTACGCGTGTGTCCGTCATCTTAGGCTCCCTGACAGCCTACCACCTGCTGAAGCAAGAAGGGTATTCCGTGGTCAAGTGCTGTATGCACTGATACCCTGGAGTGTGGTATGCACAGCAACTATTGCTTTCGAAAAGACGAGCAAATATTACCTGATTCACAGTCGGATAATATTCCTTGCGGGGATTTCTCTATCGATAACTTTCAATTTGGTTTGCCTTGGGTTGGTGGGATACATGTACTTACGTGCTCGGAACTCCATGCGGCAACTCAAAATTTTTAGTAACGATAAATTTGCCTCTAAGAAACAATATGTTTTTATGTCAGTTCAGGCTGTTATTTTGAGCGGGATAGGTATAATTATTAGAATTGGGTTCCACCAGGCACAAGGCATAGCACAGTTTGTGTACTACGTACACATAGTTACGATGGTGCAGGGACCATTGCAGTTCGTTTTCTTCATTTGTAATGGAACGACGCTGCCTCTGGTCAGGAACAGAGTGCTGTCATGGTGGAATCCGGATATCATCCGCCCAGGACAGGAGCTCTGTTCAATAGCTGAGAGAAACCTGGAAAGGAGGAGAAATGAACGGTCTCTCCTTGCACAATCCTCGTTGTAACATGGGTATTGTTTCCAAAGGGCTATCTTGACTGTGGACAGCACTAAAGCCAGTGACCAGTCATAGTGATTGAATCTAGCTGATAAGATAAAATTAACTCCGACTGCTAACGCAAAACCAGTGACGTATTTTTCTCATTTGTTCTTAATTAATTATAAATGCCTATTTATACATGTCTGTCTTTGTCAAGTTAATTTAATAAATTGACATTACATTAAAATGTAATTTGCTAGAAGATAATAAGAATGTTCTTGCTCTATTCTTCCAACCCACCCTGTGATAACATGTTAACTTGGTCTCCGAAATTTTCACAAAAACATTTTGTTACCCATAGCATACGATAAAAACGAAAATAATGCAAGAATTTCTTGCATATGAAAAAATATTTCAACGACTGGATACTGAAGGGAACAGAATATACTCTTGCAATGTCTTTGGCCGGCCGCGATGGCCGAGCGGCTCTAGGCGCTCCAGTCCGGAACCTCGCCGCTGCTACGGTCGCAGGTTCGAATCCTGCCTCGGGCATGGATGTTTGTGATGTCCTTAGGTTTAAGTAGTTCTAAGTCTAGGGGACTGATGACCTGAGATGTTAAGTCCCACAGTGCTCAGAGCCATTTGAACCATTTTGCAATGTCTTTACAGGAATATTTGCCCTTTCCATTGATTCCTACAAAGCTTTAAAAAGATTACGTTACCATTCTTATTTTGCAAATAACTGCAGAACTGTGCTTCGTCTTATGTCTCACACTAGATGGCTCAGTCCAAAATTCTGTCTTCGAATGGTACTAGTAATTTTTTAATGACAATTTTGCATGACTTTCACCTCTGGCAACGCTCCGTGTATTTGAAAATTATTCCGTTGTACCATATTAAACTTCAGCTTGATATGGAATTTTTTATTGCGAATTTATTTACTTATCTACTTTGTTCCATAACAGTATTTATTTTTTAGGAAATATGCAAGTCTTAAATAAAAATTGTACCGGTATGTGTGTATTATGTGTATGATCAGTACTGTGCTAATAAAAACTAATACCATTGTAAAACCAGAAGAGCAGGAAGATGGAGACAACTGAACTGTGTGGAAGAACATGTAATGGCATTCGTAGCGCTAATTAGTGTTCTGATTTGTGAGAGGGGCACAAAATGTTATAGTATGAGACAGTAATAAACAAGTGTCGTTGTGACATGTTGTTTGAAGCGAACGCATAGTGTTAAAGAACAATTCCACAGGACATAGGAATAAGAGCAGTTGTTGTACAGGATGTTGACATACTGATTGAGAAATACAGTAAGGTATTAAAGAAAACGTTAAAAATTAATGTATACACGGTGTAGCACTTGTAAAGAAGAAACCATGTTGCTTAAAAGTGTATTTTTACAATTAATATAGTGGAAGGGAAAAAACTGTGTCAGAAGTTAATGTGAAAGAACATATGTCTGGCAAGAGTTAAACTGTGAGGACGTAGTACCTCGAATTTAGTGTGATTTGTAATCAACAGATGATAGGCAATTTGTTCGAATAAAAACAGAGTGAGCGAACAGTGGAAATGGAACTGATCCCTGTGTGAATTTAATATACACTCCTACTGAGCGTCACTGCCATAGACGGTATTACATAGTCATTTTTTCAGAAAGTGTCCTATTACAGCGAACCTTAACGGTGAATTTCGAGGAGGAAGGATTGCTATTTTGTATGTAGAGGAACTAGAGATTGCAGCATCCCTCGCCATCTTCGTATGACGCGATGTAGGTGTGACGTGTAGCTCAGCTTACCTGCATACCTATTTGATCATATACACACTCACTCACTCTCAAACACACACACACACATACACACACACACACACACACACACACACACACATACACGTGCGCGCGCTCGAGCACTCTGCAGAATCGAAACAAAGTGATGAACTCCTTCCGTCGTTTCTTCGGAACCCCCGCAGCGTCGCGAAAACACAATCGCGGTTTGCCCCGCGTCAGCTGGCCGGAGTGGCCGAGCGGTTCTAGGCGCTCCAGTCTAGAACCGCGAGACCGCTACTGTCGCAGGTTCGAATCCTGCCTCGGGCATGGTTGTGTGTGATGTCCTTAGGTTAGTTAGGTTGAAGTAGTTCTAAGTTCTAGGGGAGTGATGACCTCAGATGTTAAATCCCATAGTGCTCAGAGCCATTTTTTTTTCTTGCCCCGTGTCAAACACATCACGTGACGCTCTACTCCGCGTGTTTAGTTGCAAGCAGTTTACTGGCGGACCCGGATAAATTTCCTACACTAGTAAAACCGCTCTAAATTTGACGTCGTCATCTTCGCTTTGATCAGCGAGGCATAGTTAAGCTTCACCAACCTAAGTCCAGCACCGGCAATTACCAGCACTGTTAGTCCATTGAGGAGCCAAAGAAACCTGTATACCTGCCTAATGTCGTGTAGGGCCCCCGCGAGCACGCAGAAGTGCCGCAACGCGACGTGGCGTGGACTCGAATAATGTCTGAAGTAGTGCTGGAGGGAACTGACACCATGAATCATGCAGGGCTGTCCATAAATCCGTGAAAGTACGAGGGGTGGAGATCTCTTCTGAACAGCACGTTACATCCCAGATCTGCTCAATAATGTTCACATCTCAGGAGTTTGATGGCCAGTGAAAGTGTTTAAACTCAGAAAAGTGTTTTTGGAGCCACTCTGTAGCAATTCTGGACGGGTGGGGTGTCACATTGTCCTGCTGGATTTACCAAAGTCCGTCGGAATGCACAATGGACATGAATGGATGCAGGTGGTCAGCCAGGAAAGTTGCATGCGTGTCACCTGTCAGAGTCGTATCTAGATGTATCTGGGTTCCCGTATCACTCTAGCTGCACTCCATTACAGAGCCTCCACCAGCTTGAACAGTCCCCTGTTGACGTGCAGGGTCCATGGATTCATGAGGTTGTCTCGGTACCGATTCATCTTCAACCGCTCGATACAATATGAAACGAGACTCGTCGGACCAGACAAAATGTTTCCAGTCATCAGCAGCCCAATGACGGTGTTGACGCCCAGGAGAGGCCTAAAGCTTTGTGTCGTGCAGTCATCAAGAGTACAGGGGTGGGAGTTCGGCTCAGAGAACCCATATCGATTATGTTACGTTGAATGGTTCACACACTGAAACTTGTTTATGGCCCAGGATTGAAATCTGCAGCAATTTGCGGAACGGTTGCATTTCTGTCACGTTGAACGATTCTCTTCAGTCGTCGTTGGTCCCTTTCTTGCAGGATATTTTTCCGGCAGCTGCGATGTCGGTGATATGATGTTTTAGCGGATTCCTTATATTCACAGTACACTCGTGAAATCGTCGTACTGGAAAATCCCCAGTTCATCGCTACCTCGGAAATGTTGTGTTTTTTTGGTTTTTTTGGTTTTTTTTCTTGGCGTTTCAGTGTAGTAACGTTACTACTATCGCGTAAGATTCCAAGATCAGACCACAGGAGTGGGGAGATAACCATCTAAGTTGAATAAATTACCTTGGATTGGCTGCATGTAATATACAATTCAAAGCCAACGGGGAAACGGTGACTTAGAAAACATCACTCTCAGATCTGCACGGGGAAAGTTCAGTTTATGCATGTGAATTCACCCTAGCCACGTCCGTCACTTTCTACCTAACCACTACTTCCAGCTACCTAACATGTCCACGTTTCCTCTGAGCTCACCGACAATAACGTTCCTGTCTACAGGAAACCACACAGGCTTCCAGAACACCTACAGCCAATAACGGAAGAATTCCTCCATCAGCAATTGTCTGAGGGGACTGTTGAAGAGGTGTAGATGTTTTAACTGTTCCCAAAAAAGTTGTCGAATGGTACAAAAATGTACAGATTATGCTGTGACTACAGATGCCTCAACACAAGGACTATCAGTGGTGCACATCCAACATTGAATGCAAAAGAAATTTAGGACAACTTGGGTCAGTGTAAATACATTTTTAAGATGGACTTAAGAGCGGTCCAGAACATTCACACTGAGAACAACAGGGCCGCGTGGGGTAGCCGCGCGGTCTAGATCTCCTTGCAACAATTCGCGCGGCTCCCCCCGTCAGAGGTTCGAGTCCTCCCTCGGACATGGGAGTGTTTCTTGTCCTTAACGTAAGTTAGTTTAAGTTAGATCAAGTAGTGTGTAAGCCTAGGGATCGATGACCCCAGCAGTTTGGTCCCATAGGAACTTACTACAAATTTCCATATTTCCCAAATCACAGGGAAGTATGTCAGAGGCAATAGACGCTCAGCACACGGGAACACACTTTGTAATACTTTGTCGTAACTCCGTTAATCGTGGAGGATCACTCCCTCAAGAACAGATGTAGTAATCATGAAACTACGCCTCAGTGGGACCAGCGACTTAGCACATCCATCCCAAGAGGATTGACAGACGACTTGCCGATTTCGCGAGCTCTAAACTTCTCCACGATAACATCCAGCACACAGCCCATTCAGCCTGTCGGAATAAGGAGCCGACTGGAAGGCACATCACTGGCCACTCCCTGCTGCTGCTTGCTGACGCTCCTGTAAGGTGATTCCTTCTGGCAGGACGTTCACAATCTTACCTGCAGCGGCGGTCGTGTGGGAATTACCCTCCCAGTAAACCCATCAAGTAGGCTACCACTGACCCACCTAAGACGATTGGGAAATTCCCCTCCAACATGCAGCAGTAAATTGGTTCAAATGACGAGAAAGGCGAATAAGCTGGCACACATGGATAGCCACAAATGATTGTATGCACCTATAGAAACATTAATATTGTGAACCAGTACACACACACAACTCAAAAAAACGTTTACATCACCTCGGTTCCGAGAGTTCCGGAACCTGTACAGAAAATTGGAATACAGATCAACATAAACATCATTTCCGCCCTTTTTATTGCTCATGAAAATCACACATTGCATGTTGTACCACCATACAGCGAGACCTTCAGAGGTCGTTCTCCAGAGTACTTTAGACACCGGTACCTCTAATACCCGGAAGCACATCCTCTTTCATTGACGCATGCCTGTATTCGTCGTGGCATACTATCGACAAGTTCTTCAAGGCACTGTAGGTTCAGACTGTCCCACTCCTCAACGGTGATTCGACGTAGGTCCCTCAGAGTGGTTGGTGGGTAACGTCATCCATAAACAACCCTTTTCAATCTGTCCCAGGCATGTGAGACCTTAACTTTTCTCGGCGAATCGAATGTTCAAATAACTTACGGGTTTGCTGCCTGGTGACGTCGTCGACCACCGCCGATATTTCGACAGGAGCACACCCTGGCATTCTCGAGGCACAACTGCAAGGAGGAAGCAATGTGCAAAGGAATTTAATACCTCGGTTCACAGGGAAGAAACAAGGAAGATACCACACACAGAACAAGCCGGCCGGTGTGGCCGAGCTGTTCTAGGCGCTTCAGTCTGGAACGGCGCTACCGCTATGGAAGCAGGTTCGAATCCTGCCTCGGGCATGGATGTGTGTGATGTCCTTAGGTTAGTTAGGTTTAAGTAGTTCTAAGTTCTAGGGGACTGATGACTTCAGACGTTAAGTCCCATAATGCTCAGAGCCATTTGAACGCACAGAACAAGTAACCGCAGGGTCAACACACAACCAAGGACAACCAACATCAGAAATATCAATAGTGACTATTAATGAAAAGGGGAGGTAGCACTAATTCTGTCCCTCTGTTTTTTGATGAGGGACAGAGCCGGATTCCAAGCAGCATTTAAACAAAATCCACCATCTCTGTTTATAAGGTTGCCTGATAGTTTGATTTCAACGGCTTCCTTAGTAAGACTATCCCAATAGCTGGACGTGCAAGCCAGAATCTCCGTGTTGTTTTATTCCATAGGATGGCCGGTGTCAAGGAAATGTTCTGCAATAGCGGATTTGCTCGGCTGTTGTAAGCGTGTGTGACGCTTATGTTCAATACGCCGGTCTTCCACAGTCCTGATTGTCTGACCAATATATGACGTGCCACAACTGCAAGGAATACGATAGACACCAGCCTTACGCAAACCAAGATCATCTTTTACGGACGCCAACAGGGCCTTAATCTTAGAAGGTGGTTGAAAAACACATTTCACATCATATTTCCGCAAAATACTGCCAATCCTGTTGGAAATGCTTCCTGCATAAGGCAAAAAGTCCGTAGACTTGGGTGCCACTTCGTTGCTATTGTCACTCACCCGTTGCACAGAAGGCTGATAGCGCAACGCTGGTTTGATCTGCCTCTCACTATAACCATTCTGACGAAAGGTGACTTCGAGATGTGATAGCTCAGCTGCCAAACTTTCAGGGTCTTGAGATAACGAGGGCCCTGTGAACCAAGGTTATTAAGGAAGCTGTTGAAATCAAGCTATCTAGCAACCTTATAAACAGAGATGGTGGATTTTGTTTGAATGCTGCTTGGAATCCGGCTCTGTCCCTCATCAAAAAAATAGAGGGAGAGAATTAGTGCTACCTCACCTGTTGATTAATAGTCACTATCGAACCAGTTCTGAAACCGTTTCATGTTTCATTTGAGCCATGTGCACCCTGCTGATGGAACGTTTGAAGTTGATTTAAATGGTCACAGCAGAGATCGTAGCAAGTGTCTTGCTGAGTGCGACGAAAACGGGTTTCCGCCCGCAATCGAACTGGGGACCTTCTGCGTGTTAGGCACGGCGCCTGGGCTCGGCGGCAGCTGCTGCTCTTTCTGTCCTTACGAGATACCGTCGATTCGCGCAGTCGTTATTGCAAAAGATGTCACCAAAGGCAATCGCTTCGTTAGCGGCACGGTGCCTGGGCTCGGCGGCATGTTGGTTATCCTTGGTTGTGTGTTGACCCTGCGGTTACTTGTTCTGTGTGTGGTATTTTCCTTGTTTCTCCTCTGTGAACCGAGGTATTAAATTGTCTTGTACATTGCTTCCTCCTTGCAGTTGTGCCTCGAGAATAGCAGGGAGTGCTCCTGTCGAAATATCGGCGGTGGTCGACAACGTCACCCAGCAGCAAACCCATAAGTTATTTGAATGTCCCAGGCATGTTAGATAGGGTTCATTTCTGGAGAACATGGTGGCCGCTCTAGTCGAGCGATGAGATCCTGAAGGTTCACAAGATGTGTACGATGGGGGCACGAATGTCATCCAGGAAGACGAATGCCTCGCCAATATGCTGCCAATATGTTTGCACTACCGTTTGGAGGATGACATTCACGTATCGTACAGACGTTACGGCGCCTTCCATGACCACCAGCGGCGTACGTCGGCCCCACATAATGCAACCCCAAAACACCTGGGACCCTCCACCTTCCTGCACTCTCTGGACAGTGTGTCAAAGGCGTTCAGCCTTACCGGGTTGCCTCCGAACACGTCTCCGACAATTGTCTGGTTGAAGGGATATGCGACACTCTTCAGCGAAGAAAACGTGATGCCAGTCCCGATCGGTCCATTCGACGTCTTTTCGGGCCCATCTGTGCCACGCTGCATGTTGTCTTGGTTACAAAGATGTACCTCGGCTTGGATGTCGAGAGTGAAATTGCGCATCATGCAGCCTATTGCACACAGCTTCAGTCTCTCTGTATCTCCTAACAACATCGCTTTGGTTCGCTCCGAGACGCCTTGACACTTCCCACGTTGAGAGTCCCTCCTGGCACAAAGTAACAATGCGGACGCGTTGGCCCCGCGGTATTGACTGTCTAGGCGCGGTGGAACTCAGACAACGCGAGCCTTCCTGGTGGAATGACTGTAACTGATCCGCTGTCGGACCCCCTCCGTCTGATACGCGCTGCTCATGCACGGTTGTTTACATCTTTGGGCGGGTTTAGTGACATCTCTGAACAGTCAAAGGGACTGTGTCTGTGGTACAATATCGACAGTCAACGTCTCACTTCAGGAGTTCTGGGAACCGGAGTGAAGCAATACTTTGTTTATGTGTGTATTAAAGACTTTCCTATTATACTGAACGAAACGAAACTCTTTTAGGAGCGCTCTGGCAGAGAAAATGCTTGTTATACTCTGTGGAAAAAAATTTGTGCACCCATTTAGAGGTTTCCAGTTCACTCACGATTTATTGTTGCCACTGTGCATATGGAGTACATGAAATTGTTACGTTTACATATCAATAGCACCAGTGGTTCTGATGTAGCACGTATCGGCCCCTGCTGAAACACACATATTAGTATATGGTGTAGCTTCCACAGGTGGTAATGCAGGCACTGATTCTGGTATCCAGTCGATCGTACATATGTAGAATACTTTGATACATTATACCATCCCTGCTCGACCGGTTCACATAGTTGTGTAAAAGTTGTTGGTTGTCGAGTCACACAAGTCATTTCTCGTCCCATCGTATCCCACATTTGCTCGATTGCAGACAAATCCAGGGACATTGCTCGCCAGGGAGTTTGCTGCACATCTTGCAGAGCACGTTGAATTACACGGGCAGCGTGTGGGGGAGGATTGTCCTGTTGGAACAACACATTACCTTCCTGTTACAAGAGCGGCATTGAACAGGTCTAACAATATCCTGCACGTATCAACTGCATGTTAAAGTCCCGTCCAGAAGCAGCAAAAATGAAAGGGAGCTGTAGTGGGTGGGACCAGTGTGTCTCGTCTACGAGACAGCGCTTACCAGGTCTGCGTCATACGAGCAAACTACCATCACTTGCGTGCAGGCAGAATCTGCTTTCGTCGCTGAAGACCACGGCACGCCATTCCATCTTCCAAGTAATCCTCTGATGACACCAGTGAAGTGATGCACGTCGATGCTGTGGCGTGAGGGGGTTATACTCTGCCCACAGCATCACTCCTAATAACAGGTTTGCAAAAGTTCGCGTGGACTCGTCTGGGCTCAGAGTCCCTCTTACCTGTGCTGTGCTGGCTGTACAACCTTCCACTGCTACCCTGACAATAGAAAGACATGGGCCGGTGTCTCTGCTACTTGGACGTCCAGGATCTCGTCTACGCTCTTGAGAATGTTCACGTGACCACTGATACCAGCATCATTGCACAACTGACACAGCAGCGCCCTCGTGAGTGGCAGTTGTCCGAAAGGACCATCCCGCCACAATTTTACCGTGGCATGGTTGCTTGCTTGCTTCAGACCTGAGCCTTCATGGCATATATCGTCATCGGATCAAAATCGACGTCGTCTTTCCAGATGTAAAAATTTTTGTTTTGACAATGTTTCTATTGGGTCTTTAGTATATATTTCACTCAGAGAAACTTGCTGCCAACTGCATTGTGCGCATCATATGCCGCTCTTGTTATGTGGAAGGCTGTGTTGTTCATTGCCAGGACACTACAGACTAGGGCAGTGAGAGTTAGTGACGGGAAGTGAGGGTCACCGACTCTTGGCTGCTGAGGTAAGGATGTAACTCAGGGCTGAGGGCACGGGTTCATGAGCAGGGCATGGAAAGTCTAGATTATCCTGTTCCCTACACGCAACAACAACGTCCAACACACCAAAATGAGACAACAAACTTCACCTGCAACAAAGCCGAGCAAGGCGAAAGAAAACAAACTAGCCAACAAGGCAGACAAAAATACTAAACGTAGGCACAAACGTTATACCCGACATTCAAAATGGTCACACGTCTAAATCCTGTCAAGCGCCTGTAAGGGAATAGCTTTCCACAACTGACATCTCTGACTCATGACTGAACAGCTTTTCACGTGGTTACATCCAGACGCAGGTCCCCAGCAAGCAAACCATCTGACAGCATCCTAACAAAGTTTGAAACAAACTACCATTAATCAACAATAATTACTGTATAAAATGTAGACATCGATGAAATCGCCAAAACACTGCACAATCCACTAAGATAAAACAATCTACTGCATTTTGTTCTGGACCTAAAATTCCAAAAAGAAACAGTGTCGAGGTTAACACACACCACTCAGATAAAAAGACTGATACTACGTACTGACCTGAAGCAACTGCAACACCAAACAAATCGTGTGTCAGACTGCGAGCGGAAGAGGAACTGCGTGGAGCCACTCTCATGGTTGACCGTTATATGGTTGCACGACTACTCATGTCAATACTGTCATGTCCCATAACCAAATACTAACAAATTGATAAATGTAGCAAACCTCAGTTAACCAAAAGGTAGAACCGAGAGCACTGCTATGACTAAGGTTACATCAGTGATAGCCACATCTGATTACTGTATTTGTACAGGGTGTACATCAAGTCTAGGAACATTTTCAATTATTTATTGCACAAGAACCAAACATTGTACAGATCTCACAGATATTGCATTTTCAAGAGAAACCCTGAAAGATTTCTCCTGCATACCGCCACAGCGTAGGTTGGTAATTTGCCGATAGTCAGCGCTACCAAACATGGCGAGTTGAGGTGCCACTCCGTGTGACTTTTTTCTGTGGGGACACATTGAAAATCCGGTGTGTGTACCACCTCTACCACGTGATGTAGCAGAGCTTCGGGAGAGAATACGGGAACCAAATGCCACAGTCGGCGATGTCATGCATGCCAGCCATGGGACAGGTATGGCAAGAATTCGATTACCCTATTTACGTCTGCCGGGTCACTCATGGTTCACGATCAAATGTTTCTAAAAAAACTTTCAGAGGTTCTCTTCAAAAAGCTGAATCTATGATATGTGTACAATGTTTAGTTCTTGCGCAATAAATAATAGAAATTGTTCCCAGATTTTATGTACACCCTGTATATTAAATTCATCTTGTGGACAACTGTCTAAATTTGCTTGGGGATCTTACTGAATACAAGATAAGAAGAGCCCACCTCAGCAGGGGAGACAGCCAGCATACACCCATTGAAAGGTACTGTATGTCTTCTGGAAGGCGAACCCTGCTAGGGGAAGATGGAGAGCAGTAGAATGTCCGGAACAGTACACTGAATGTCATCTGAATTTCGCAGTGTGGCATGATCTGTTTTGCGTCCTAAACGATGGTTTGCCATTTTATCATGTTTTTGAAGAGGGCATTCGTTGATGATGAAGAGATTGCATACAGTGTGGGAGAGCAGTTTCATAGCGCCCTGTCCTCCGCAAGTATCCAGCTTTCTGGGGAACAACAGACCAGATGCTGTACGCAGACACGATCTCTAAAGTGGGGCGAGATGGGAAGCTGAAGGGCACTTTTGGTTTAAGCGACATGGGACCCCCAGCTATAAGGCAGATGGCGAGCTAGGTGCTTTGTTGTCTACTTTTTTAAGAAATAGTAAGAACAGCTACGATTGTTAATATGAATGAAGTCTAGAATAGGAAAAGAGAAATCGTTTTCTGTACATTGAGAAGAGAGCTTATTGGCTAAAACACGGAATAGGGCAGGTAGTGGGAGTTAAGAGTCGTCCGTTTCAGATTTCCGGCACCAAAAAGCCACGAATCTGGTTAATTATCTTTAAAATGAGTATGGAAGGGAGATTGTTGCAACTTTATAATGTACTCATTTGGGACCTCTCAGAAGATTCACTATCATTAGTCCGCAGATTATCCACAGGGAAATTTTGATTCTTCCTGGGACTGCTTTGTGAGATTTACTGCGATCCAAGACTCACCAGAGGACACTACAGGCGAGAGGGGGACCTGGATTCTGGGCTCTGAGGGAGAACAGCCTTCTGTGGAAGTCAAATGACAGAATTCTTCAGCCGCCCCAGCAAACCTCTCGCGGGCATCAGTAACTCTAAGCATGGTGAGACACTACAGTATTCACAGACGAAGTGATGGGAAGTACGTTGGCATAAGTTTAAATCCACAGCAAATTGTAACAAACCGGGTTTCGTAGTGATCTTTGCTTTGTTTATCAGTTTGACAAAAACCCCTATTTTTCATCTTGCAACTTACAACACACATATTTGCGTATATTAGAGCCATCTGTGTATACTAAATTGAACTCATGGAGACATGCAGGTAATCAGAATTACCATATGTATGAATGTAACATCAAATCTGAGACGGACATGTAGTGTTAATGAACGTAATGAACGTAAGACAAAAGTTCTGGAGGCATCGCTAGGCTTCTGAGGTCACCAAATGTTGTTTTTAGTAGTCATTATTTTACCATTAGAACTTTACGACCTGCTTTCGTAGTATAATGGGCACTTCACGTCCATACAACCCTTCTTGACGCGGAAATTATTCGAGGGTATCACCTGATAGCGTAACTACTCTACAAATTTTTCTTTTATCATTCAAACACTTTTTTAATTCAAATCAAACGCAACATATCTTGGTATACGATAGGTGTAGCTTACGTAGCCACAAAACGTTGTGCATTTTTATGTAAAGTAGTGTTGGATGAACGACAATTTTAAGTTAACCTTATATTACGCATACTGACTTGTTGTTTGCATGTGCCAAATGATGTAAATGTGTGGAAGTACACAATAAGCCGTCAAAACTTTAGTGGTGTGAAGAATTCGTTTTTATATAAATATCACACTTTACTGTGCCAGGGAAAAGAATGTAATGACCGGAAAAATTCTCCTGTCAAGTAGAGAATATGCCCCTCTTTAAAAGATTCTGACAGAAATCTAGAGAACCAGCTCCCGCAACGCTCAGTCCGCCTTCCTCACGCGAAATTTTGGCGTGAGGACTACTCCCCCTCGCTTTTCCTCAAAGAGAGTGCCACAGACAGAATAACGCTGGAAGAGGGAGAAGACAGTGCCAGTGGGAGACAAAGAGAGAGGAGACAATGATGGTGGAGAGGAAGAGTGATGAATTGATACAATAGCGGTGGGAGCCAAACAGAGACAGACATTGATGGTCAATGAGAGACAGTGGTTGTGAAAGAGGAAGGTAGATGGGTGGTTACAGTAGCAATGGAATCAAAAAAGAGAGAGGGTTAGCGGAAATAAAAAACAGAAATGAGTGCAGAGCATACATGCTCGCAAACGATACCCAAGGATATGTGTAGAGGGAAGAAAATAGTGGTTGCATAGACTGACAGCAGACTGTAAGCGAGAAATAAAGAGACAATGGCAATGAAAGAGAAAAAGAATGGTAATGGGAGTAGTACAGAGAGAAAGTGGCATAGAAGGAGACAGCGGCCAGGAAGTGTGAGAGAAAGGGATGAAGGCAGTGACAGTGAGAGAGACAGACAGCAGAAATTTACAATGGGAAGATAGAAGGCAGTGGGAGAGAGATATAGATACTGAGTGGTTGTCATTAAACTTCCCCTATTTAACACGTTATAACACAGATCCTAGGTACAGTACAAGTACCAAACTTGGTAGCATTAATGTCAAGGACATGTGGAAGAGAAATAATGCAGAATCAGTTAAATTGAAACAGTTTCAATGTGCTGCTACGGTATATCATACCATTACATACCGCTACCATTACTGCTACAAAAGGGGCTCAATATGGCGCCCATCAGTGTCCTGATGAATCTGGAAGCGCAAGATTGCATTCTGCACAGCAGAACGAATCATGTCTGTAGGTATACTTGCTACCTCTCTTGATACGCTGCGCTTCAGATCAGCACATGTGTGAATGTTTCGCTGGTCCTGGTAAACCCTGTCCTTGAGGTAGCCCCACAACCAGAAACCACAGGGAGTGAGACCAGGTGATCGTTCCGGCCAAGCATTGGGAAACGATCAGCTGATAACTCGATGTACGGTGGGGCCCCATCTTGCGTGAAAACTGTCGAGTTCAATGCGTCTCTCTCCTGTAGAGAGGGTACGACGTGTTGGTGAAGCATAACACAGTAGCGCTAGCCAGTCACACTGCACGTCTTTGGTCCTTGGGTGCCACTCTGTTCAAAAAAGAATGGGCCAATGATGAATATGGATGTAAGCCACACCATACAGTGACACGTTCACCATACAGGGGAACTTCATGCACAGTGACTGGAGCTGAAAATTCCCACACTCGGCAGTTCTGTGTGTTCACCTGTCAGAAAAAAGTGAACTTTTTCTGTCCATAGGATGGTCCAGGGGCAGGCCTCACCAACTTCAGTTCCTGTGGAGAGAGAAGTCAGCACGTGGTTGTGCGTCCAGTGGTGCAAGCTGCTGTGTGGTACAGGTCTTTTGCGGATACCATTTGAGAATGGTTCGAAGCACCTTCAGTCCAATGGATGGGATTTTCAACTGTCGTGACACAGCACGTGCACCTCCTGACGATCGGGAATTGCGCGCAGCGTTGTCTGCCATAGCAGCAGCGATTTCATCGACCACCAGCGGTGCAACCGGCCGTCGGCCTCTTCCCAGAGCGACTCACAGTTCTCCAGTCGATTCAAACTTCTTCTTCATGCTCCGCACAGCAGGTGCAGAAAGAGGACCCTTCCGTTGTCCTTTCAGCCGGCGATATTCTCGAAGTGCAACTGCAACATTACTGTTGTTTTGATAACAGAGCTTCGCCAATAATTCCTTGCTCCTCATGTTAGCACGTCAACAAGTTACTGAGACTGGTCAGGAGTGTGAGACTATGAATCGCGGCATCTGGTGGCCATAGTTGGAACTGGACTGTGGCACTGTGATGCTTGGAAATAATGCACTCCGTACTCTTGACATTAATGTTACCAAGTTTGGTACTTGTACAGTAATTAGTTTCCGCGTTATAACGTGTTAAAAAGGGAAAACTTAACTACAAACACCCGGTATACAGACAGCAGGAGTGAGAGGAAGATGCTGAGTATAAAGAATTTACTACAAAGATAGTCTGGATAAAGCGATGTACAATAATCTGTGTAAAAATAGCGCGAACACGTTTGCATGACAAAATTTTTTGTGAGAAAGGTGGAACGAGGAAGCGGCAGTTGGTTCCGCACTTTTCCGACAGAGAGGAGCATATTCGTCTACTTTTCCCCGAAAGGAGTGTTTTTCAGTTAGTAGAAAGTGCTTGTGTATTTAGAATCAATAGTATCCAAGACTGAATTTTAGGATGAGAATATATTATGGACCAACGCAGCCTCAAGTTTTGTGCAGTAGCAGTATTAAGTTAGAATCACTAGGCAACCATCTGCTTTGAACAGATTACGCGAGGTGTGTGATGGTGTACATAATTCTATCATTGCTACCAGGCCCATAGCAGCGCCCTCGTGTGTCAGTTTTTGGCCTAAAGAGGAACACAATCCTCCAACATTTGACATATCTCCCTGATCTGGTCCCAGTCGGCTTCGTGCTCTAGTTCAGACTGAGATCTCTACTGGAGAGGGGGGCGGACTGTTCAAGGGAATGCAACGGACAGCGAGCGTGAACATCGTTTCAGTGAAAGGCAGTGGAAACGTGATGGAGGGCCTCTACGTCTGTGCTGTGAATGTGTTTCAGTTGAACGAATGTGAACTGAAAACTGATACTGCAGTACACGTCTCTAACACCACATTGCGTTTTATTTCGAAGTAACGTCAGAGCTTATTGAACCTGCTGTTTGCATACGTGGCGACAATCAATTAGTGCAAGAGGACGAAACGCATATTCAACATTTTTGATTCGAAACGAAGTACAAGAAAACCTGCCACGTCAACGTCAAAGTAGATCTGGAAGAAAAGGTGCAAGTAACCAGGAATAAGGCACACAATGCCGAAACATCCTCAAGGAAGCTGTAGCGACCTTATGGGCCGCAGGCGTCGAGAAACGCTCAATAGTTGGTAAAGAGTCAGCTGAGGGCCGCAGTTGACACACAACTGATAAAAATCTGGCTTGATCGAGAAAATAATAAATGGGAACAATTATGCAAGTAGTTTTTAAATAGTAATTTAAAAATGTATTCCCACAATATTTGACCACTGCACAGAATCAAAAAGGTGGGATATGGATATTAGCTATGTCGTTATTGAAAAACAATTGAGACGACCTAAAGTGAGCAATGCACCAGATGCTTACGGAACTGAAGTTAAGTTTTACATTAAATACACCGCAAGAAGAGGTCTTTGCATGGTTCGTATTTAGCGACAATGACTTTCACAACTGACAGTGCTGTACAACAACAAGTGTGTGCAGCTCCGTCCTGTTTACAGAAATGGTAGAAGACTGGACACACAGCATCATACAGCCAACATCGCCGACACGGGACCGTTGCAGGAGCCTAGAGTATACTGTAGCTGACGACATTATGTCACTCATAGAGCAATACACGTTTCTGTCAGAGAACTGGCACAGACTGAAGTGGAACCACTTGTCTGAGACACAGCTTTCCTTATTTACAACAGAATTACAAATTTCCCCCTGACGCCGACAGCGGTCGTGCAGGATAAAGGGCCACGCCTCCAGTGGCTCTGCACCACGAGCGCCCTCTGCAGCACGGCTGGCGCCACTGACACAGCCCACTTGTACTTGCAGCCTCTTCGCGACGTGACGCCACGCAGACGTGCAGCAGATCCTAAGGGACCTTCTGCACACCGACCACCACAGCACCGTGAAACGCCCTCAAGGAGGCGCTGATCAGCACGCCAATGGAAAGAGTGGGCAACGCCAAACTTCCCGGAAGACAAAGTTCAGCGCCCCCTGTCAATGTTAATTTAACCAGCCGTCCGTCGCTGGTCGGCCCAGTTCGATCGCAGCCCTCGAGAGATCAGCACTGCACAATAGGAAGTCAGAGGCTACCCGGCCACTGACCTTCCTCTGTGCGAATGCGCACGCTTTGCCCGAACTCTTACAGGGCTCGTCAGCTTAGTCTGGGTCGAGTAATGAGTGAATGGGCAAATATCAATTAGGAACACTGCGAATGTAGGGTGTGGACAGTTGGGAACGTGGGCCTCACGGGAAGCGTGCACGGGATAAGTCCCTGCAGTCACACTATCCTCTGTGCCATCGGTAGCTCAGATGGATAGAGTGTCTGCCATGTAAGCAGGGGACGTGGGTTCGAGTCCCCATCAGGGCACACATTTTGAACTGTCCCCATTGATGTATATCAACAACACCTGTCGGCAGCTAAGGGTTTAGATTTAATTATCATTCCATACCATTGTATTGACACTTGAAAATATGTGTTTATACGAGTCTGCACACCCAAGAGGTGTTCACAAAAGTTTATTTTACTGTTCGTTCTCATAAACTCTAGAGCCTGGATCCCGCGCATTCCGACTTCCGTCTGTTTTGCTCAGGGGAGGGTGCACTATGTGGGAAGCAGTACGCAGATGATGGGGAGGTCGCTGGTGCAGATGGACGTCTGCTCTCACCTCGACCAGGAGAGCGGCACCATGTAGGCACACAGGCCGTCGCAGTAAGGTCGCCACATCCAACTGAGACTGCGTTGAAAAATAGGGTTTGTAGCCAAAAAACCGCCCCACAAACCATGGACGTTGTCTTTGGAGGGGAGGCTTATGTTCCTCAGCTATACAGATAGCCACAACCGAGGGGTATCTGCTGAGAGGCCAGACAAGTGTGTGGCTCCTGGACAGGAGCAGCAGCATTTTCAGTAGTTGCAGGAGCTACAGTATTTGATGATTGAGTGATCTGGCCTTCTGATGTCAACAAAATGGTTTTGCTGTGCTGGTGCTGTGGATGGCTGAAAGCAAGGGGACACTACAGCTGTAATTTTTCCTGAGGGCATGCAGCTTTACTCTTTGCTTAAATGATGATAGCAATGTGTTAGGTAAGATATTCCTGTGGTAAAATAGTCTCCCATTCAGGTCTCCAGGCGGGGACTACTCAGGAGGACTTCGTTATCAGGAGAAACAAAACTGGCGTTCTGCAGATCAGAGTGTGGAATGTCAGATCCCTTAATCGAGCAGGTAGGACTAGAGAATTTGAGCTGTGGCGGCTGGCGCTAGGGTGTTGTACTTGCATCGCTGATATCGATATTCGGCTGTCCTGCTGTCTTTGACTGCTCCCCCCGGCGGTTTTCCGGGTGAACGTGTGACGGGAGAGTCTCCGGTCGGCGTTCAAAGAGCCAACTTGTGCTGACAACAAGCCGGCGCCCCTGACCGTGGTGCACGGGCCCCGCCGTGCTCGCCGCCCTTGTCTTTTGTCGCGCCGGATGTACGGTGCCGATCATTGGGCGCCTTGACGCGCAGAATTGTGGTGTGTTCATCAAGCTCAACAGCTTCCCAGCTTTTGCAAGCTCCAAGTTACGTATGACTTTTATTCTGTGTTTATCTAAGAAGACTGTGGAAACTTACTGCGGCATGGGTAGCTGCCGGACATGATTCTGAACTTGGTTCCACAGTGGCTGTTTTAAGGAGGCTGATGTGCCTCATTTCGTTTCTCATCATCTGTGGAGTTTGTGTTTTAAGTGGATTTCATACAAATTTTAACTTGTTTTACGACATACTGACCGCTTTGGGACTGGTTGCGGTTGTGTAAGCGCCCGGCAGCCGTAGAGTTAATGGTTTAATCATTTGTCACGGCAGGATTTGGTATGTTTATTTAATGTTGGAAGTGCCTTAAGGCAGCTGGAAGTGATCTCTAAGTTTCCTGCTAATTTATTGCGAGACGGGAATGTTAGAGTATTGCTCCATAAGAATTTGGGGGCATGCTTATATATTCCAGTGTGGCTGTGATTTGACCTAGTTTTCATTGCAATCTATTTGTGCTGCAGGCCATTTCTTAAGTCTGCTAGTTTCCTGGCGTCGGTGCGGTTATGGACTCTTGTCGGGACCGCTCATTGTGAGGCCGGTCGGGCTATTTATGAATATACACCGCCTGCTAGTGAGCCCGTGCACAAGCCGTGGGGAGTGAGCGCTCGTATTGCCTGCCGGCTGTAGTGTTGTTGATTCCAAATACTGCTGTGGGCCTTAACGCCGTTCTCTAAAGTTAAGCGAGGCCACTTTGTTAATATTAGCGTTTCTGTTATTTTACTGGCTGAGCTATTACTAGACATTCTTATTCAACACTTACGTTAATTATTTGGGTATCTTTCATGAATGCGCAATTTGTTATTTTCCTTGTGTGCCAGTTTTGAGACCTTGGTCGGCCCACTTTGCAGACGTTTCTCTCACTATTAGGCTCATTACTTCGCCCTAAATCAGCACCGGTGGGGGGCAGATTCAGAGCTGGAACAGCAGACAAGAGCGTTTTCAACTGAAAATGAATCTCGAAGTGTACAAGCATTTAGCAATCTTTTTTCGTTTCACCGATTTTAGGACGCGATGCAACCCATTATTTTCCACTTACGCTTACTCTAAAAACTCCTCAATAACCGATAATTACGGCGTAACTCTGTAAACAATCGCCAGTCACTAATAAAATGACTCTGAGCACTATGGGACTTAACTTCTGAGGTCATCAGTCCCCTAGAACTTAGAGCTACTTAAACCTAACTAACCTAAGGACATCACACACATCCATGCCCGAGGCAGGTTTCGAACCTGCGACCGTAGCGGTCGCGCGGTTCCAGACTGTAGCGCCAAGGACCTGCACGGCCACTCCGGCCGGTAGTCACTAATAAAAATTCACGTTGTCCTAACCAGCATTGTTTTTCGCCTGTGAACGGCAATTATACGTTATGGCAATTGCGGGTACCGCTGGTTGGGATCGTTCTCACCCCGCCGTCAGAGACGGGGCTTACCGCTGCGCATGCGCCTTGTGATCGCTAACGCGTGTCGTCCCTCCTCCGTGACGACAAACCCGTGTCTCTCGGGTGAGATCGGGCAGATTCGGCCATCTTGCGCTGAGCAGTTCGCTGGCAATACACACAACAACACGCTTCATTCGACGTTCGCGTAGCGGTTTGCACCGCGTCGTGGCGGCTGCGTTGACAGGGCAACAGGAGGTCGCGAGGAGCGCGGCCTGCAGCCAGTGCCATCTGTGGGACGAGTAGCACACTCACTGGCCCAGAGATGGCGGCAACAGCGAGTGCCCACCTATTGAGACACAGGAGGGTAGCGAAGTGCTACACCGGCATCCGTATGTCTATCCTCCCCCGGGAATACTTTAATTTTGTCAAGTTGGGTACGCCGGAGACTCTTGGCTGTCGACTGGCCCCTGGCCTGAAATACCGTCTGCTGACGTCAGCCCTTGTAACTAACACTGCCAGGGTCGGTTCGAGAACACTTCTTCCCACAAGCGATGACGTGCCATTTGGCACGAACACCTCTCCCCACTCCGCGTCCAACTGCTGTAGTGCCATACCTAAGACAAAACACATATCTTTAAAAATAAATATAAATCCAGTGATCGTGGACGCCAGTTTCTTTTTCTTTTTAAGATAATTGCTACATAGAAAGTAACTGAAAAACAGGTTGCAGAAACTCTCCAGCATAATATTACGTTAAACACAAGATAGTTCCCAGGTGGTTACTCTCTTTGTTTTCGAGATTTTATGAAATGTGTAGTTCTGAATCGAGATTCAAAGTCAAAAATACAGCTTTTATAACAACTGGTGCAAATAAACATACATACAGAAAAGAATAAAGGTGAGAAAGACACACAATGCAGCACAGAATCTTACATTTATTATGACAACATACATAAATTACGCCTTCTGGTCTGTAACAGATGCTTGCTCCTTAGTTTAGATCCAATAAAACTCCAAATCTTCATAGAATCGATCGCCAAAACGTCTGATTACGTTACAAATGAGTTAATGTGTTAAATTCGGAATCTGAAATTGTCTTAGCCACAGTGTTTATTGACTGGAAATTAGGTAATCACACGATTAAATGAAAATCACATTACAGCCTACTACGGTCCATGTTTACGTTTATTTATTGATGAGAGCTGCGTTACATATCTTTCCCCTTTACCCTTTACTGTTGCCTCATAGCGCTCACCTTATACGGGCGAGGTAAGGGGGGGGGGGGCGGGTAGGCTGATAGCGATACAATATTCCGTTCTTCCGCCAAGCGAATTCAAAAATTTATAATGAGCATTATGAACAAAATACAGCACTGTTATTCTATTTTCAATTTAAATCAAAGCCAGACAGTTAAAAACATGAAAATATATGCGCTTTTAAAAACACATTGCAGATAGGTGAAATTCTCATGGATAAAAGACACTGAAGTGCTGCACTTTCAAATCGAATATGTAGGACCTGCCCTGGGGTGAGAAGTATTGTCAGAGGAGAGTATGTTCCATAGGGTTGAGGGATGTGGGTAGAAAGATAGGGGTCTGTAATTTAGGAAATTATGGAGATAATATGTGGGAGTTGAGGCACGTTATAGGAAATACAGTCGGTGGCAAAGACAGAGGGTGAGAAGTAGTATGCTGTAGTGGGTAGGGCAGTGGTTGCAAGAGGAAAGGGATATGGATGGATGGAGAGAAGGGTGGAGAGGGAAAAGGAGAGAGGAGTGCTGATGTGGAGTGGTACTTGTGGGAGAGAGTTGATAGGAGGGATAAATATCAGGGTAGAAATAGTCTGGGAGAGAGTTGGTTGAAGCTGCAATGGGATAGGATATGAAGCGTGTATAGGTGAAGGGACAGAGATACATGATTTCGAAGGTGCGACAGCATACTAGGGTTGGTCATCAGACCTGACACAGTTGGGTGACTGGAATCTAGTTTGCAGACAGTATAAGAGATGTTGAGGTGTTCGATGTGGCTGAGGAAAAATGTAAATTTGATGAGATGGTAGAGGACCCATGTGGAGGGAAGCTAAACATATGTAGAAAGCGAGGCAGAGAGCATGCCTTTTGAGGATTTGGAGGAACGTATAGAACTTTTGCAGGGTGGAGATCCGTGCAACATTTGCATAGCAGAGTGTAAGCCGGATGAGAGTTTTGTGGGTGTGGAGAGATGTAATCCCCAAGTTAGGACTGTTAGTAGTTTTAGTCAATCGTAGACTTTCTCTAGGATGGTTAGTAGGTGTTGCTTACAAGTTAGTTGTTGGCTGAAGGTTAGTCCAAGACATTTCAGTGTTTAGTTTACTAGAAAGGACAGTTGGATGGTATGGTAGAAGTCATGGAGGTTTAAGGTGTGAGTGGTTTTTCCTATATTTGTTGCCTGGGTTTTGGAGGGCTAATATTGAGAAGCCATCAGGCACACCAGGAGTTAAACTGATTGGGGTAGATTTGGTTGTTTCGTGAAGGAGGTTCACCAGCTGGGCTGATTTGGACATGACCAAAGAAACTAGTGATAGCTTTTTATGTCTGGATTGCCGACAACTGAGTTCTGCCATTGGTCAGTTGAATGTCTTGTAGTACCAGGCAGCCATTTTGGACCCAAGTAGAACATGAGAACTGAGCTAATTAGCGGTTATTTTAATATGAAGGTGGCAACAGGCTTCCCACAGTGTATACTCGGCTTCTGGTCAGATCACTGAAGCTTAGCGCTGTCGGATGTGACTGCCACTTGGATGGGTGACCATCCAGGTAGCCACATGCAGTTGCCATTTTCCGTGGTGCAATCAGCCTTGTGATGCCAATTGAGGAGCTACTCTACTGAACAGTCGCGGCTCCAGTCAAAGAAAACCATCATAACGACCGGGAGAACGGTGTGCTGACCACAGGCCCCTCCTATCAAAATCCTCTCCTGAGGATGACACGGCGGTCGGATGGTCCCGGTGGGCCACTTGTGGCCTAAAGACGGAGTGCTTTACTACGTAGGTGAGTGTGAAACATACAGACTCATTTCATATTAAATTAAGAGCCCAACAAAACGTGTCAGCTTTTCTGTGGCAAACAACGCCACCATGTTGTGCATTAAACTGCAGTTCGAGGGGAGCGTTTGTCAGTAGGTTACGCGAATTCCACAAGCCGAAAGTAATGCGGAAAGATGCATTGGAAGGAAATACACATTTCCACAGGAGTCTGCCAGGATACATGAAACAAATAAATACTTCTGTCGCTCTGGATTACACAACAATGACCTTATGTGCAATTGGGGAGTGTAACTTGCGATTCTTTGTACTAGCGTAACGGAAAGAGTGCTGTATTCATATTACAAAGTTCTTAAGATTGATCCTTGCTCTCGTGAACTTTTTTCCTCCTTGTTTAGTATTACTGTCTTGTTAAGTTTTTTTGTTCATAATACTTTCGTGTAAGAGCTTTCAATCCCATTTCAAATCATATTTTGGTATCTGTTTTCATTTTTTAACTCCATTTTGCACCTGCTGAGTTTGAGCTAAACAGCAGTGACAGTGCTATAAAACTACGTTTCATGCCTGTCGTAGCACACATTCCGAATAATTTTAGAAACCATTTGACAATTTCTGATAACATTATTCTTCCCAAATAAGTCGTTGAAGACAACAATTTCTCAGTTCCAAGTGTCTCCATTAGCCTGTTTTAAACTGTATATTTCTGACAAAGATGAACTATTTGATTTTGCTCGGAACCTACGAGAGAAACAAATAAGACCAGGGCATTACTACAGAATGAAAGCTGGTTCTACTTGTGGTGGTGTTTTTGTTGTGGTTTGATGCAGTTCTCCATGCTGTTCTATCCTGTGCAAGCTTCATCTCCTCGTACCTTCTACAACCTATATCCTTCTGAATGTGCTTAGTGTATTCATCTCTTGGTCTCCCTCTACGATTTTTACCCTCCTTGCTTCCCTCCAGTACTAGATTGATGATCACTTGATGACTCATAATGTATCCCACCAACCGATCCCTTCTTCTAGTCAACTTGTGCCACAAACTCCAATTCTCCCCAATTCTATTCAGTACATCCACATTAGTTACGTGATCTACCCATCTAATCTACTTTAGCACTTTTAAATGATAGTGTTCCTTCAGCAGTTAAGCATGCCGTAGAACAAAAGATACTTTAAGGTTCTGCTGCATCAACTGTATACTCGTATTTTATGGACACAAATTTCTGGTGGTTTAAATTAATGACTTCGAGGAACATAAAAACTGCATTGTGTAAAGCTGCTGAAGACCAATATAAGGATGCTATGCGAGTGTAGCGCCGTTTGAAATTCTGAAAATTTGTGGAAGGAAGTACTAGGAAGAGAGTAGCAGATCTGACAAAAACAATTATGTTATCGAAACGGCTTCCACTGTCTTTTATTGTGCAGGCTTTCATGAGATGCCTTGCAAACCTTTTCAGTATGGTCCAAGCAAACAATTCGGTTACGTATTTCCTCAGTTTTAAGACGATTCTGAGGCTTATTGGTGGTTGATTGATTCGGGGATGATGGACTGTGCAGCTGGTCCCGACAGAGGTTCGAGTCCTCCCTCGGGCATGGGTGTGTGTGTTTGTCCTTAGGATAATTTAGGTTAAGTAGTGTGTAAGCTTAGGGACTGATGACCTTAGCAGTTAAGTCCTATAAGATTTCACACACATTTGAACTCTTTTTTTTTTATTCGGGGAGGGAGGGGTGGGGGGTACCAAATAGTGAGGTCATCCGTCACATCGGATTAGGAAAGGGTGGGGAAGGAAGTCGGCCGTGCGCTTTCAGAGGAACCATCCCGATATTTGCCTGGAGCGATTTAGTTGAATCACGGAAAACCTAAATCAGGATGGCCGGACGCGGGTTCGAACTGTCGTCGTCCCAATGCAAGCACAGTGTGCTGACCTCTGCGCCACTTCGCACGGTAGCTTATTGCTGTGTCACAGTACTTTAGTCCCAGTCGCCATGATAGTAATTGTGAGACAGATGTGGAATTCCTCATGTACGATCTGGAACACAGGCGTACTTTATACGAATCAGAAAGCAATGACGATTTAGAAGTAAAAGAATTGCCCTGACTAACATTAAACTATACCTTTCACAAATCACTTACCTGACATAAATCTTCGTTGCTCGAACTACTGCAATACAGCGAGCGCCACTACTGCCAGCTAAATAAAAGATTCAAACTATGGAACGCACTAACTACTGATAGGCATAGTTAGCAAATGAAAGAATTTAGTAGAAAACAAACAATGTATTTACCTTAATAGTCATAATATATATAGCAGTTCATGATATCCATTCTTACAAATGTACTGTTTCTGATGGACACACCTCTAGATTATCCATTCTCGAAAATCCGCCATCTCACTTCCCCACATCCACCACTGCTGGCGGGTCGCCTCCAACTGCGCAACGCTACGCACTGTTAACATCCAGCTGCCAAACACTACAATGGCAGACAACAATGCAAACTAGCCACAGACTGTACACAGCACAGCCAGTGATTTTCATACAGAGCGCCACGAGACGTTACCAATAAGAAAACCTATACAGCCTACTTACAGCGTGAATATCTGAGTGAAACTCTACCGAACCGTTCGATTGCTCGTCAAGCAGCTCAGCTGGCGACTTGGCATGTCTCAGCTGTGCTCCATGGTCACGGGATTTGACACTCTCAGACTTCTTCCTGTGGTGTTTAGTTCAAGACAACGTCTGTGTACCACCATTCCCACAGAACCTGGAAGATTTGAAGAACCGGATCCGTACTGCCATAATATCAGTGACGCAGGACATACTTGCCCGAGTATGGGAGGAATTTGAGTATCGATGTGATATTGCTTGTGTCGCTGATTGGGGGGGGGGGGCATATTCAACATCTGTAATCTGAACTTGATAGGTTCTTAAATTGTGTGTAAAGTTTCATATTCGTATCTCTTAAAGTTTAATAAATATATGCATTCGAGATACATAGATCCTTTTTGAAAAACCCTGTACTTTTTGGAACTGAATTTGTCGCTTCAAGTACTGGATAGAGATGCACGTAAGGCAGCCGAGGTACTCCATAGTATTGCGTCAGCGAGAAGCTAAACATCACGATTGGTGGCCACGAAGTGGGTGAAGTTAAGGAATTCTGCAACCTAGACAGCATAATAACCCATTACGGATGGAGCAAGGAGGACATCAAAAGCAGACTAGCATTACCAAAGAGAGCATTCCTAGTCAAGAAAAGTCTACTAGTATCAAACATAGGCCTTAATTTGAGGAAAAAATTTCTGACAATGTACGTTTGGAGCACAGAATTGCATGGTAGTGAACACGGACTGAGGGTAAACCGGAACAGAACAAAATAGAAGCATTTCAGATGTGGTGCTACAGGCGAATGTTGAAAATTAGGTTGACTGATGAGGTAAGCGGTGAGGAGATTGTCCGCAGGTTCAGTGAGGAAAGAAATACAATATGTGGAAAACAATGACAAGGAGAAGGGACAGGGTGACGGGACGTGTGTTAAGACATCAGCGAATAACTTCTACGGTACTAAAAGGGTAAAAACTGTGGAGCCTTCAAGTGCTATTCTTGAAATGAAAAGATTGGCACAACAGAGGAGAGGGATTTGTGGCGGGCTGCATCATACCAGTCAGAACGGTGATGGCTCAAAAAAAGAAGCATTCCACATTCTCACACTGTCACAGAGAAAACTGTACATGTATTGTTGACAACAAGACTCTATATACTTTTGAGGAAATGTAACTGTCCGGGAGAGGTGTACTCAATTTAGGGTTGACAAGTCTAGCTGGGACATCGTTGGTACACTACGTGGTAGGAGCTGTAGAAATTCAGTAAAAATTTCTTGAACATAATGACTTTTTATTTAAGACACAATTACATGGATCTTGTTGCGGCAGAAGTAATTGATAAACCATATTTTTCACAAGATTACACCTTTTTCAGCAAGTCCCTTTTACCTATTTGTAAAACTCTCTCCAAGTCAATCTCTAGTTAAACTGTCATTATAAGAATGATTCCACAGTCCCTGGCATCACTCTATTTTTTTCATCAGCCCTCTGGGCCGATAGCAGCGTAAATACTCTATCCACAGTGGCGTTCCCTGCGGGAATAGAAAATAAATGCATAATTTTAGCAGATGGCATTTGCGTTCTGGATTTTCGGTTTCCTTAACTAAGTAAATCCACCTTCCATCCACGGAGTGTATAGACATCCTTTCTTCCAAGTCCCGCTTAATTTCTGAAACACTATATTCCCGAAAATAATTGTCAGGTATACAATCGTGTTTTCAGTCATCACGCAATCTGGGTTTCAGCTAGCATCATCCAATAAAATCTTGGCATTTATCGAAAGAAATGGACCATTTCTCTAAGTAATCAAATGCTGTGGTATAGAAACCTATGTATGGTCTCTTCCTCAAATTTCGAAATCAAATTATTTATTTCTTGTTTAGGGTTCTCATTCTTTAATTTGTTCAAATTCATCTTGGTATCCATGCAAATAAAACAGACTGTCTTCCTTTTATTCAGACATCTTTGAGTGTCGATTAATACATTTCTTATTCCGGTTACCGAGTCTTTATTCTCAACCACACTTTTAATATGTTTTTCTCAAACAGAGCCAAGTCTGACTGCACAAACTTGAAGTAAATTTCACTGATCGGACTACTGAAGAAATCTGAAATTACTTTAGGTGGCCATTCTTCGGCGTCAGATAATTATTTAATGGAATGCAAAGCTAAAGAATTTTCTCAGCTGCGGACATTAAAGACAGCTGTCCTGTTTTTGAGTGAGATAGAACAGTCTGATGTTGGACATCAACGTATAAGCAGAACTTTCAGCTACTCTGACCTTACCGAGTATATTGAAAAATAATTAAATATTTTCATGACGCTTATTTCATTGCTGACAGTTCTTCATGTAGTATTGTAGAGAATACCGGCGGTGCAACCAATTCCTCCTGCTATTTTTCCCCACTTATACTTTAATTTGGTGAAGCTCTTCGAAGTTGGTATTGGTATTGCCTCAACAAAAGGGGATTGACTTATCTAACAGAATTTTCAATTGTCTTAAAATCTCTAGACAAAACTTTGCAATTGTCTCCGATGTTTCGTTATTCAGTGAACAGAACTTCAGCAGCTTCTGTTAGACTCTGTCAGTTTCAGTTAAGTACTGAACAAATAAAGGGTACATCTTTTCAGCCTTGTGGTTCGAAACGTCGGTGTCTATGCCGTAAAATGAAATTTATTACAATTGTTTTATGCATTCGGACCCAAGTGTGGTGCGACAATACTTTGAACAATCACTGCAACTCTGTTTACGACGTCTGGAGAACACGCTGTATATCTTGTATATCTGGTACCATAGCTGACATACACGTAGATCACTCAGGACAAAAATTATTTGACAGCCAAGAACCTTGCTTAACGAAAATAGAATTTTATAGGAAATATGTAGATGGCACTCTGCTGTTAGTGAAAGGGGATACCAAAGACATCACAGACATTCTAAATTACGTCAATAATCTACATGATAAAATCAGATTTACAGTGGAACTTGAGGAAAATGAAAGCATCAACTTTCTGGACTTAAATATTACAAGACACAACAATACAGACACATTCAAAATTTATAGGAAAAATACAGTGACTGACCACAATCCGTGCAACCTCAAGTCACCCAAATATCCATAAACAGGTACCATACAGGTCAATGCTACATAGGGCAACCGAAATACCATTGAACCAAGAAAACGGGCAACAAGAAGTAAATACAGTGAAAAAGATTGCAGTAGCCGATGGTTATAATGTTTCCATGGTTAACACAATCCTAGAGAAAGTGAAGAAAGACCGAGGTGCAAACAGTACCACAGAAGAAAAAGAGAAAAACAAATGTATATCTAGTATCCCATACATTGGCAATGTATCACAGAAGACTGCAAATACTTTCAAAAATCACACAGTAGAATTTGCGTTTTTTACACCTAATAAACTACAACAAGAACTAATAAATAATACAAAGTGTAATCATGATCCATATTCAGACTCTGGAATTCACAAGGTAACATGCTAGGAATGCTCCATGTTCTATCTAGGACAAACAGGCCGAAATTTCAACACCAGGTACACAGAGAACATTAAAGCCTACACACACAGCAAACACACTACATCAGCCGTAGCAACACACATACACAATGCAGGACACCCATTGGAAAAAATAGAGCAAAATATCAAGGTATTCATCCGACTAAATAAAGGACATAAAATTGATTTGCTAGAAGAACTGGAGATATATTCACACTACAGAAAATACGAAGATATCATATTAAACGCAAAACTTGAGAGTGAATTTCTTCAGATGTTTCGACAGTACACTAAAAAATTAGTAACGCATAGAAATAAGCCCAATTGTAAAACCGTTATCAGTAAATAACCTCTGTACAAAAGCATATCATAATCTGTGGAAGATGTATAATGTTATGCCTGTGGACTACATGTAAGAACACCTTTGTAGCTGTTTTATTTATGTTAGATATTTTCGATGTGTAGAGTCTACAGGAAGTTGTGTCTGATGTTTAGTTTGTGTGAGACTCTGCACAAACGGACCATCGGAAACCTAAGTACAAATTCTTCTAAATTTCGCCACTAACTTCATCCTAAGAATCCATAACCAACTGAAAATAGCATGTTTATTATATATTGCATTAAAAGTCAACGAAATGAAGGAGATTCTCACACATTGACAACATCAACAGAAATAGCATAATTCACACAAAAAAATCATTTGAAAATGGGAATCATTTCCCGAAAAGCGTCGTGCAAAAAGTAAATAAAGTATATCGTGACTGGTGGCAGAAGATTTATAAACAAACCTATTGTCATGATTAACTGTGTTTTTAAATTGATTAAAATCTGTTCTTCTAATATGTGAACAGAGATTGAATTGTTCATTTACAACCAACTCGATACGTTATTACCGCCTCTCGTAAACAAATAAAATATAAGACTTGGTCAGTCATGCAAAAATTCTTGGAGGACAACATTTTCTTTATTATTACCTTTACTTAAAAAAAGTAGCATAAATCTTTGAATATCAATATATGGCGGTACTGTATGAGAAATCGTATTATAAATTTGTTTATCCACACAATAGGCATTTGTGCAGTGTTTTACGAAATTTTAAGTAGAGCCATAGCTTAATGTTGTGGCTAATTAGTACTTTCTTGCGTTTACCTTGCGCTCGCGCTGCGCTATTCAAATGTGAAGTTCAGATCCTTCTTCTTCTGTATCCGTATTCTGATGCACCAATTATATCTTCCCTTCCCAGTAATTAGCAACGTAGGTTGCTTTGTCATTGACTTTCAAAACATCGTCTTTATGCATGTTATAGCCATATATGGGCAAGCCAATAGGTGGTCCAAGTCCTGTATTGCTCCGCATTCACACCTATCGCTATCACTGTAGCCCCATTTAAAGAGGTTTTATTTGCAGCCAGTTACTCCAGTGTGCAGCCGTTTTAATGACCTGCAAGTTGTAAAAGCTAGTTGAAGTCCTGCGGATCCCTCCTCAAGTAGTTCCAGTGTGGGGTGTGGCGCCATTTCTGCCCAGAGAGGGAGCCGCCTTGCGACGGGCTCAGTGGCGAGCTCCTCAGTAGTTGCAATGAAACTCGTGCGGGATTTCAGCCGGACACGTTGTTTTCGGTGCATGTGCATCGGGTGTCGAGGATCATTCTTTTTTGTTTTGATGTTTCGATCTCGGAGGCCACTTGGCTGCGGATAGTGGGTGGTGCTATGCCTACGATGGGATAAATTTTGTCTTTGGGAGTTGGTTTGAGGCATCCTGTGGCAATACGTACAGTTTCGTTTACAGCGACGTCAACTTGCTTAGTGCGAGCAGAGTTCCTGCAAACTGGCGCCGCGTATTCCGCTGCTGAGATACTCGGCGCCAGACCCGTGGTGCACAAAACATGTGGTTGAGCTCCCCACGATGAACCTGTTAGTTTCCGCAGTATGTTGTTCCTGGCACAGACCTTTTTTTTTAGTGTTGTGACAGTGCTGCTTAAAAGTCAGCGCTCTGTCCGATGTTACTGCCAGGTATTTTGGGCTGTTTGTTTGCTTCAGCTCTTCCCCTTGCCACGTGACTCGAACTTTCCGTTCTGCGTGTTTGTTCCTAAGATGGAAGGCGGATACTTGAGATCTACTAGGGTTTGGTTTGAGATTATTGCCTTCGTAATAGGTAGCAAGTTCTATTAAGGCTCCTGTGAGATTCTCCTCCACTTGTTCAAAGTGGTCACTGTGCTGCATCGTCGGCATAATTGAACATTCGTGTATGGTGGCTGGTGGGAAGGTCATTCGTATAGATGTCAAATAATACTGGAGCCAAGACACTACTCTGTGCAAGTCCATTTTTCTCTGTCCTCCATAGGCTGTTTTTATATTGTAATGTTACATAGTAGCGTCTGTTGTGTAGCATGCATTGCACGAACATAGACAGGGTGTAGTCCTTAGTGACATTATACACTTTCTGGGTAAGCAACTTACGGTTAACTGTGTCATATGCGGCACTGAGATCCAGGAATGCGACCCCAGTTACTTCTCCTCTCTGATAGCCGTCTTCGAAGTACTGTCTGAGATTTAGGATTTGGCCACAGCACTATTTTCCTGGTCGAAATCCAGCGTGTTCGTTAATGAGGGCTTTGTCCACATAATCAGCTACGCGTTTGAGGATCATTCGCTGAAGCACTTTAAATAGATGACAGAGCAGTGAGACAGGCCGGAAATTTCCCTGGTTTCAGTAACGGAACAACCCGAGCTTTGCTCCACAGTTGCGAACGCAAATCTCTGATAGTGTGTCCCTTTCAAATGACGAGAGGTTGTTGTAGCGTTTGCGACATTCACAGCGTTTTTACAGCATTTCGACAGCCAAATTTTTGCAGACTCGCATGGCCAAGGAAACCGCGAGGCGCTACTTCCATTCCTTTAATGTTGGGGTTATGAGAATTACGACCAGCAACAGAAAAATCTGGAGTTGTTGGCACACACTCAAGACACATTCATTTGTAAATTACTCGCAACACAAAAGTAACCAAATGAAAACGATAAGACTCCAGAAATCACACAACCTCCAAAGTAAAGTAATACTGGCGCGAAATATTCCTCTCGTACGTCAAGCGCACAATGCCAGAAAACCGTTTGCTTCTGCGCAGTGTTTACTGATCACCGGTGTCTAATGTTTTTTTCAAAAGTCAAAAATACAGGGAGGAGCAGTTAAAAGTAGCTCTCCTCGCCTTTGAATGCGAGCGCCTTATGTCGACTTCTCAAATAAACAGGTACAATAATGGGCAGGTTTAACGAATAATCGGTTGTTAGCGTCCCTCTGTCAGCATTCCAATTTATTTTGTCAGTGTGGCAGGACGTTCCTCTTCGCAGTTCGTGGTCTTGCGGTATTGTTCTCGCTTCCAGCGCACGGGGTTCGATTCCCGGCGGGGTCAGGGATTTTTCCTGCCTCGAGGTGACTGGGTGTTGTTGCGTCGTCTTCATCATCGTCATTCATCCCCATTACGGTCGGAGGAAGGCAGCGACCAAACCACCTCCGCTAGGGCCTTGCCAGGTAAGGCGGTGCGGGTCTCCCGCATCGTCTCCTTCGCTCCTCGGAGTATGGCACCTCATCATCATCTGCAGTCTGCAAGATGAATTTCTCGACAGGAGAAAGTAGTGAAACAGTGGAAGCGTATGTGAAAACAGGTTCGATGAAGCAAACTCGAGAAGTTTTCGTGGTCAAGTTCCGGACAGAGGACTACCAGCAAAGAGAGCAATACAAAGTCTGTACAAAACCTGGCGCACCTACAAATCTGAGCGAAATGTAAAACGACAAAGAATTCCTCCATTTCACACACCGCAAGTTATTGCAGACATTCGCCCAAGAATTATTCAGAGCCCAAAGAAGTCTGTACGCAAACTGGCTCAGCGGATATTGAAAAGTCTGAAGGCAAACCGTGAGACGGTTGTGTAGCAATGGCGGGGGGATGACAGTCAGAAACGTGGAGATCACTGCATGTGGCATCTGAGTCACATCGACGAGGGTCTGTTGTATACTTTCCATTACATAATGAGTGGGGCAGCATTGTTTCATCTTCCCAGTCATGTCAATTCACAGAACACGAGGTACTGTTCAACGGAGAACAGTGTCAGCAATCACTCCACGATCAAAAATACGGCGTTTGGTGCGCTGTAACATCATTGGATCGCTATTTTTTGACACTAGCCTCAACACAGTTTCATATGTTGGAAATTTTTGGTACATTTTGCGCTCAGCTCAATAAATACGAACGACGACACTGCTTCTTCCAGCAAGATGGGGCAACATCCAGGTATCCCTGGAACGAGTCCACGATGTCTCCATTGAGGAATGAACTGGCCAACATTTACGGCCGCCACGTTCGCCTTATCTGACAAAGGGTTTTTTCCTGTGGGGACACTGAAGAGCAAGGTCTATGAAACAAATCCACACACAATCTGCTGTGAAGTTGCCGCCATCGATGTACCAACTTTACGCCGGGTGTGTCTGACCGTGCTTAGACGAGCACAGCTGTGTATTTACGTTGCAGTGGATCACTTTCAACAGCTTCTGTCAATGTATTTTACTCTGCATTTTTCTTTGTAAATAAATGGTAAGTCGATTTGGGTTCTTTGTTTCTGTAATTTCGCTACATTCCTTTATACTAAAGTGGCCAACTCGTATTTTGCCAGCTGTAGAAACCTCTGATGGGTCTCTCGTTTGCAGCGAACTCGAGTTCTGTTCAAAAAATTCCGGAACATTCGTAATATCGTGGCTACGGTGTGTCGGAGCGAAATACGGTTGGCGTCCCTGCGTACGTCTGTGTTTGATGTGCAACTGCCGGAAATTTCGTCGTCGTGTGTCTGTAGGCCGTCCACACACGCAGTGACTGGAAAGCAACGCAGCTCCGCACACGGCGCGACTCTGCGGCGAGAAACCGCGGCCTCCGTCTGCGAGCGTCGAGGAAAACGAGTACTGTTTGTGGAGCCTGAGCGTCTTTTGATTACACAGGATATGTCGGGTACAGGTCCCAGCACAGAAGAATCCTCTATTATTATTACTTACGAATGAAAAATGAAGGAAATTCTGGGTTCAACCATACATTCGCAGAAACGTAAAACTGCAGGCGGTATGTAGCAGCAAAGGAGCTGCAGCGAACAGATTACAAATTCATTGCTTTTTATGGAATGAGTAAACATTTCTCCAGTGGTCTGGTACAAGTGATTTCTCCCAGCGTAACACAGCGAAATACGAAAATGAGAGAATGTGTCATTGCAGATGAACAGATATTAATCACTTTGCAGCAAGAGAGTTCTAATTTATTTTATGCACAAATAATAACATTTCATTGAAAGTACATTACTGATCACTGTGTCTTAAAAGTTTATAAGGCATTTTCTTCACCAGCTTTCAAGCTGCGTTGTCAGTAGAATATTCTATTGACTGTTGACAAACTGCTTGGCGAACTACCTCGTAAAACTGACTGGCAGCACTATTTTCTTGGTTACTGTTCTCTGTATCATCGCTACAACTGCTTAGCAACTTCTCGGACAAACAGTGACGGAGGAATATTTCGCGCATCAGTAGTCGAACATTGGATAACACATGCAGGGCTTGATATTCCATCCCCATCAAGATTAATGTAGGATGAGAATGATAATCCATTTGCCTATTATTTTGTAACAGATGAAGCGTTCCTCTTATCAAGCTACTCAATGAGACTATTCTCTAAAAAGTGTGTCGATAATGTGGAAAGAATTTTGAACTACCCTTAAGCCGAGGAAGAGAAACGGTTTTATGTGGACTTGGAATGGCTTTAGAAATGTTTCAAGGTTTGAATAGCTCAATACGTTGCACGAAACCTGACAGAGTGAATGCTGTTACCAAAGTCTGTTCTCTGTATCATCGCTACGACTGCTTAGCAACTTCTCGGACAAACAGAGGGGGAATTGGTGCCTGGTTCATGGTCTCGTCGATCAGCTGTCCACTTGAATATTTTTATTTGTTGCTAATAAGAAACAGTTTCGTATCATCTCTCCTCTGGTTGTGGGGTTAGACTGCTGTTAGTCAATTTTGACCTTCTTGGCTTTAATAAACTCGATGAAAAAATTGTCAATTTCAACGGCTTTAGATCGTCGTTTTGTAGGCTTTTTTGCTTGTGGACGAGAATCAGAAGCCACATGGCAATTTCTGTCAGCTTCGCAATCTTGAGAGTGTCATGTTGACTGTACTCGTTCAGCCCATTAGTCGCAGTGTTTGGTAAGGGCGGTCACTGTGCTTCTGGCGGAGGTGTTGGTGTTGGCCAGGGTGATGGTGGTGAACATGAGAGGTGTTGAGAAGGGATTTATTCACTGTGTACAGCATAAAGCACATTTTCTTCGACATAGGGGATATCTCGTAAATTTGCAGCAGAGGTTAAGGATTTCAGAAACGGTAATGCAAAAAATGGTTCAAATGGCACTGAGCACTATGGGACTTAACATCTATGGTCATCAGTCCCCTAGAACTTAGAACCACTTAAACCTAACTAACCTAAGGACATTACACAACACCCAGCCATCACGAGGCAGAGAAAATCCCTGACCCCGCCGGGAATCGAACCCGGGAACCCGGGCGTGGGAAGCGAGAACGCTACCGCACAACGGTAATGCAGACTGCATTGCTTGCTTCAAATAATAAGCCTTCTTTGTCTTTGTCCCACTGTCACTTGGAGGAGGTTTGCGGTTTCAAACAAATACCGTTCGTAAATTTCTCCACCTGTCTTTACATTCAGGCACTGAAACAAAAAGAAGACCTATCTCTTAAGAGCCAAATAGGTACTAAAATGTAGAGAATCGTGAAATAAATCAATGAATTGGAGTATTACATAGTTTTTCACGTACAGACACTTGGCTACTGGCTACACATTTGTATCACTTTCATTGTACTTTACATGAGGAGAGACCACCATTGGATACGTAGTAGCACGAGGCCACCAAAAATATTCTGGGATATTCTGAAAGAAATGTATATGCCAGTTCGAAAAAGAGAGGACTGGAAGATGTTTGCCGAACGGTTTTGTCATTTATGGAATCTTGGCTACTATATTGGAGCACTGGATGGCAAGCCTATCAGGAAAACTGGCGAACAGCGTCCAGCTTACTTTAATTGCAAATCATACGACTCTCTTTTGCTAATGGTCTGCTGCGATGCTGATGGATTATTTACTTTAATAGAGATGGGTTATGCTGGAAGGAACAGTGACGGAGGAATATTTCGCGTATCAGTAGTCGAACATTGGATAACACATACAGGGCTTGATATTCCATCCCCATCAAGATTAATGTAGGATGAGAATGATAATCCATTTGCCTATTATTTTGTAACAGATGAAGCGTTCCTCTTATCAAGCTACTCAATGAGACTATTCTCTAAAAAGTGTGTCGATAATGTGGAAAGAATTTTGAACTACCCTTAAGCCGAGGAAGAGAAACGGTTTTATGTGGACTTGGAATGGCTTTAGAAATGTTTCAAGGTTTGAATAGCTCAATACGTTGCACGAATCCTGACAGAGTGAATGCTGTTACCAAAGTCGTTTGTGTTCTCCACGATTGCGTACGCAAACGCGAAGGTGTAGAATGTGCATCACCACACTTGGAAGAAAATCATGAACCCGCTCATGATGCTGAAAAATTTCAAGCAAATCGTAACGTTTCAATTTGTGCTAATTCATCGACAGTTTCATTAAGAAATTATTTAGCAAATTGCTTTTTAATCCCACGTGCCTCTCTTCTGTGGCAATGGAACGACTGTACTTGAATGTTCATTTCATCTTGGCTACAGCTAAATTCTGTGAATGAATAAGAGCTACGTGCGTCACTTTCACTTTTATTTTGAAAACCTGCACGTGATTACATTTATACGCACGGAAACGTGGTAATAGTGCTTTATGCTCTTTAAATCATTCGTATTTGAACACCACTGTACTTAACACACATCGTAGATTTATGACATCTCTGACTTTCCCGCCGTTTTCAGGTTTGTTTGTGCACAACAAAGTAATTTTACAGAATGGCATTGTCACACAAAGAATATTCCAGGTATGACTTATAATTGTTTTGTTCATTTACTGGTGATTTTATTTTAAACAACAGATATACAGTATATTACATATTTGTCATCTTTTCCGACTTTACTCCACGTCTTGCATGTCAAATCTCTCATGCAGTAGCCTGTAAGCCTCTAATTACCTAAAGTAATGTTTAAAACTTGCTCGCTCATCCTCAAAATCGCATAAAGCAGCCGCGACACGGAGGACACGAGGCAACTCGGATCGCCGGCAGCGCGGGCGCCGAGTCGCTCGCAGCTGGTCGCGCCGCCTGCGGAGCCCCAGCAGCCTGACAGCCCGGGGAGTGGTCGGGCGGGCTGCTGGCGGCGGCGGCGAGTGCGGAGGGCCTGAGCTGTTGTTCAGCACAGTGTCGAGCAGAGCGTCGCGTCGCACAGTCTGCGAATTCCGAGATGCTAGAGTTGCAGGAGCGACGCGTCTGCATTAAATTTTGCGTGAAGCCCAAGAAAAACTTTATGGAGACACGCTGAATGATGCAGGAAGCCTACGGTGATGAGTGCTTGAAGCCGTACTCGGTGTTACGGAGGGTACACAAGGTTTAAAAATGGCCGGGCAGGACCATTGTTCAGGATGCCCTTCGACGTCTACTGACGACGCTCGTGTCAGGAACGCCAGCGAAATTGCACGTGCCAATCGAAGACCGACTGTCCGAGAGATTACAAAAGAATGTAACATTTCAGTAGGATCGTGTCATGAAATCCTGACACGGCATCTCGGAATGCATCGTGTCACCGCCAAGTTCGTCCCACGACTGGTGAGTGAGAACCAGAAACACCTCTGCCTCCCAGTCTGTGAAGAGCTTTCGCATCGGGAACTAGATGCTGCTTAAGAGACTCATAAATGCTGATAAGACGTGGGTCTACAGTTATGATGTTGAGACCAAGGGTCAATCTACACAGTGGGTCGGGAAAGGTTCTCCAAGACCAAAAAGGGCTCGTCAGGTCAGATTAAGTGCCAAAGCCGTGCTGAAAGGTTTCTTTGACTTTGATGGTTTAGTTCATCACGAATTCGTGCCTCAAGAACAAACTGTTGATCGGTGGTACTATCCGGTTCAAAAATGGTTCAAATGGCTCTGAGCACTATGGGACTCAACTGCTGTGGTCATAAGTCCCCTAGAACTTAGAACTACTTAAACCTAACTAACCTAAGGACAGCACACAACACCCAGCCATCACGAGGCAGAGAAAATCCCTGACCCCGCCGGGAATCGAACCCGGGAACCCGGGCGTGGGAAGCGAGAACGCTACCGCACGACCACGAGATGCGGGCATACTATCCGGACGCATTGCAGCGTCTGTGAGGAAATGTAACATGGAAACGGCCCGAAATGTGGCGAGACAGTTCATGGCTCTTGCGTCACTACAACGCACCCGTACGTGCATCCCTGTCGGTGCGTGACTGTCGCACGGAAAACGAAATCACTGCACTGCCGCATCCTCCGCACTCTCCATACCAGGCCCATAGGGACGTTTGTTTCATTCCCAGAGTTGAAAACCGTGTTCACAGGATGACGACTGGCAACGATAGACGAGATAAAAGAAATTTGGCACAGGCGGCTCTTAGCGCGACCCAGCAAGAGGCGTACCGAGTCTGCTCCCGGAAGTGGAAACAGCATTGGGAGCGGTGTATCAGTTGTGGAGGAGAGTATT
This sequence comes from Schistocerca serialis cubense, assembly GCF_023864345.2. Classification (NCBI taxonomy): domain Eukaryota; kingdom Metazoa; phylum Arthropoda; class Insecta; order Orthoptera; family Acrididae; genus Schistocerca; species Schistocerca serialis. The sequence continues at coordinate 108,936,125 of NC_064648.1, forward strand.
TGGAAGGATACCACGCACAATAAGTAAAAGAAAAGCTCCGGAATTTGTTGAAGAGACATCTCTGTTTTGAACATCGTTTGGATTTAGTTCAGCAGGACAGCTGTTATTGTATAATACGAGTAGAGATTTTTTTTTGGACAGTTCAGGATATTCCCACTTTCATGCGACCGTCTTCCAGACGCACAGAAAATCTTGACACTATTGTTAGTAAACGTATTCCTTCTAACAGTGAAACGAAATGGAACTCTAACGCCAAAATAATTTCAGCCAATCACGAAAATCGTCCCAGGCTAATTTAGGTTTCACATGAAATAATTCGGAGTCCAGACTCTAGCGCAAGGACTACAAGAGAGGTCTATGGTTTCGGAAATAGCCTCCTAGACTTACACTTGCAAGATCCCCTCGCTTCTAAACTGATACTGTTATTACTCAGCTTAGCCGCGAGTCCGTAGAGGGTGTTATATGTGACGTACAGTATGACTGGTCAGCATTTCCGCCAGGAATTTGCGAGTGTAAGTCGGACCTTCCTCGATCCGCCTCGGTGGGTCGTGTCGTCGGATTTCCTCCTGCCAGTGCGCGGTGCAGCTCTCGTAAATGTCGTCCCGTGCAGATTCTGCATTGGCGTATTGGATGTCTCTGTCGGTGGAAGCTAATTACCTGAAATTGCTGTCGATCAACTATGGGCATCTACTTAATCGTAATTAACATTCAGAATTCCGTAATATCACTTTCATTCCTGTTAGATCAATAATGAAGCACTCGTGTCACAAACTACTCGTAACCGAGAGCACGGCTACCATGGAACAAGACAGGAAGAGCTCTTAACGAAGACTGCCGACTTTGGCGCGCGGTCCGTATCTCTTACTAGTCTCGTCACAGTTCGTGGATTCCCGATCGAGCTCGTACTTACTAAGATATGCATTTGTTAATGAACGGATATGAATTTTAAAGAGGCAAAATTACGATGAATAGTTTTTAAACATCGAGAGGCTCCTCCTAGTATTCATGTTGTCATAAATGACTTTAATTATTAAATATAAATAAACAAAACAGGTGACTTTAGCGCCAAGATGGCGGTACTTCCCGTCACGTACATTTCCCAGGCTGACGCCTGTTTCTACGGTCCAGCGCCGAGCCCCGCCCCACTACAAGCGACATATGGTCGCGTCGTCACCTAGCCAGCCAGCGCCTACGGACTACAGCACTTCCTAACTATCGTGACTACATCAATAAGAGACAAAAATTTATTAAAACTGTTAAAAATGTCTTCCTCACGTAATAGGCACCTTACATATTCCCCCTGTTGTTTCATTGTGCGTTTTTCGTGAGACAAAATCGCAATTTTGAAATAGCAGAATCGCGGCATTGCAAAATTTTGGCCATTTGCTTTCTATTGAGATCTTTAACTTTCCCTTTAACTCAGTATTTCTTTTTTCTTGTAATTGGACGTACACAATTTTTTTTTTTAAATTATCATTACAAAATTACTAATCGTTCTGTATTATTGCTCTTCTATGTCACCATATTATTAGAATATTAATTCCCATGCTCTGGTTATGAACACCTATACTTTCAGATAAAGCACAATATATAAATGAATAATTGAAATAGTGAAAGAGTATAAACATTTCCCAAATAACACCAGTACAAAATGAATAACGAAGATACAAGACAATTTGTTATACAATTCAGTTTACAGAACATTAGATATACATTATATTTAGATACGTTTTCAATAATTTGTGACGCTTGTCGAAGAATACGTCACCTCATCACTAAACAAGACGCGCGACTTTCGTATCGGCTCTATCGCCGTTTTTCAAAAAGTTACCAAGAGCGTCCTTTCTTTCGTTCAAACAGACCACTATATACATTGATGATAAACTATATGTTCAGCACACTTAGGCCGGGGCCACACGAGCGGAATAGCTGCGGAACGTCAGACGCGTGGTAAATGACCGCACCGCTATAGCGCATGGGGCAGATGCAGCAGCCCACACGGGGCGGAACGTCTGCGGCTGCGGAATTCTGCCGCTTGCCAGCCGCATCGCCCATAGCGAGGCGGAAAACTCGCTGCAGCACACGCAGCGCTATGGGTCATGAGAATCAATTGGGCATTGCACACGGGCGGTGCGACAGGTGTGCGGAGAAGGGCCAGCTGACAGCAGTCAGTGCTGGGAGCGGTTGCATGCTCCGTTCCGTGTGACTACAAAGTGACTTCCACGATGTGCCCACTAGACATTCGGGAAATAGATATGGACATTCTGATAATGGAAGTGGAAAAAAGGCCTTGTATTTGGGATGTAAGGACCGAGGAATACAAGGACAGAAATAAGAAGGATGGAGCATGGCATGAAATCTGCTGTGCATTATTCGATGATTTCGCAGATCATTCGAGCACAGAGAAAAAAATCCGTTGGCAAGTTTTTCGTCCACTATTAGAATAATACAATTGGTTAAAAGATCACTCTGAATTGCGACATAGTTAGCGAATTAGTTTTCTGGAACTCGTTAAGTATTTTTGTTCAGAGGTTGCTGAACCATGATAAGTGTTGAGAAAGTCCTGCATTTCTATTATTGTTGACATGTTACACATTGATAATGTAACAACAATACACAAATATAACAATAGGAAAGAGCAGTATATTTGGACAATAATATATAAGAATTGGCAATAATGGTATCGATTCTTTTGCATGGCATGAATTAAGCCACATGATCGCCTTGGGCAATTACAATATTGGATAGAGTGATAAATCACTAAAAATAGAACACTAAACAAACCAGGTTCAGTAAGCACTGCCCTCAAACGAGTTTCTGGATAGTATCTGAAAGAGTCAACAATAGCTTATTAGTTACTTTTATTAAGTCTCAGGTGAATTTACAGGTGTAATTACCGATAATAACAAGCTAGAACAATAAAATTAATAAAACTGTAAATATTAAGAAAAATGCATAAAAAAGTTCATTTTCTGCTCTATGTAACACCTCAGATTTTGTTATCCTACCAAGGCACTTTACCAGCGTCACTTACAAAATAATTTGCCATTACATCTCTGTTTCTTATTGCTGACACACTTCTTCTTCTTTCATCCAAGTTCGTTGCAGTCTCAAATCCATTCACAATAAAAGTGTCTTCAGTTTGGTGCCCATCTCTCTCGCGCACATAATTATGCAGAACACAACATGTTTTTGTTATGTCAACAGCAAAATCCAATTTCACATTCATGACTCGCTGGAACACGCGCCATTTGTTCGACAATATGCCGAAGGAACATTCAACATACCTACGAGCCCGTGACAAACGGTAGTTGAAAATTCTCTTCTCGCACGTCAACATTTTACCACCATATATGGTCGTAGTACGTGTTCTGAGAGTCCAAATGCTTCGTCACCAACAAACACATACGGTGTAACTATCGCAGTGGCATTTGGTAAGCCAGAGGGCTCTGGTATACACAATGTATTTCCGTTCAGACGTTTCCACAGGGTAGATTTTTTAAAAAATTATGCTGTCTTAATCTTTTCCAAACGAGCCAATGTCAACAAAAACGAATCTATAATCTGAGTCTGCCACTGCTAAAAGAACAATGGAAAAGAAGTCCTTATAATTATAAAACAGTGAACCACTCGTCTTAGGTCTGACCAACCGATTGCCCCTATGCAATTTGGGAAATTTGCACGGATTTGGAATCCATTGGCAATATTCTTCTACTCCTCCTCTGTCGGCTGAGGCAGACACTTGTCACGCAGGCAGCCCCAAATCGCACAGCACACTTTCCTCACTATGTCACTGGCTGTTGACTTGCCTATTCTGTATGTATAGTGCAGATCAACTAAGTGACAACCAGTAGCCAAATACCTAAAACCAGAGATATAAATGTACAAAAATTACGTTCAATATTTAGTCATTATTTAATGATGTTAAAGATTTTAAAGTTACGTTAGATTCCCGTTCCTTTTTTTCTCCTTTGTAGGCCAGAAGGCACAACAAATGTGGCGTAACATTAGGGACTATTATCGGAAATATGTAAGGAAAGTGAAGAAATCTGGTTCAGAAGCAGTAAGAATATTAAAATACGTGTACGCTGACCAGCTGGGGTTCTTGGCACCTGTTTTAGAAACAAGAGATTCAGTTTCAAGTCTACAGGAAGACGAAATTCAGCATTTGGAACATCCTTTGGAATTTTCCCTGGCAGAAGACGACACCGGCAATCCGGTAACATCAGCTGACACCTCAACACCTGAGCAGATTTCAGTAGGCTCATCAGTTCCACAAAAGAAAACGAAGGTGAGAAGAGTGACAACAGATCTTGAAGCTAAATTATGCATATTTCTGGATAGTCCTCCAATTCGTTCTCCGTCCGCTGAGGAAAAAGACAAATCTTTTTTGATTCCTTGTGCCCACGCTGCGTAAGTTTGATTTAGATCAAAAACTAGAATTCCGTATGGAAGTTTTACGTCTACTTCAGCGCATCCGAAACGCAAAATCGCAACCATTTCATGGCTGTTACGCAGCGTGTCAGCAACCTATGCAACATGCACCAACGCATGCCGTAAGCCCAGGACATTTCCAAACATTACATACACAAGGAAATATGTACAACCAGTGTGCAGCTCCTCAATTAGTGCAGATGCGGTCTCAACAGTATCGAGCTGAAAGAATTCTGATGTCTAGAGAACAATCGCCTTCTATTTCACCAGAGTTTATTGATTTTGACTCTTAAGTAGAGGGTTTTCGCAGAAAAGTGAATTAAAAGGAGTTACTTTCCTTTTTTGCATGTCCATTCTGTTAATTTAATTTACTGTTAATTGTTGTTTCTTATCCTCAAAAGACAGATTTACATGTAACATATCATTCAATATCTATAAAGAAAAGAGAATTGAACTTGTTCGTTTATTGACCTAATCATTATCTTTTTTGTTAATTGAAATGAAAGTGTTGTTAAAACTAGTTATAGACATTACTCGATTTCTTTAATTTTAGCTGAGATAATTTTTGGCTGAGACAGGATACTTACACATTAGAATTCACTTACCTTAAAGTTATAGCCAGCATTTCCATTGAAGGTATAGCGAGTCTCATGTTCGTGTCTTGCTTCTGTAAAGCGTTTCTAAGCGTGTGATGTAATTCATCGAAGCTTGAGAAAGACATTCGGAAATAGTTGAAAATTTTCATTTCATCCTCTCGTAGCTCGTTAAATATAACGTAAAACGCTCCCTGCAACAGCCGACTACTCACCACTGGATGCACCCAGTACTTTCGGTGTATTTTTCTCTTGTTCAGTGTTTTTAACCCTACGTATGCCACTGCTGCACAGTGTCGAGCATCCATCGCGACTACTGGCTTAAAAAAAAAGAAGGAGAGAACAATTCAGTCTATTTGCTTGGCCTCCTCGCGGCTACGAAGCGAACTATCTTCATTCTAAGAACATTTCGCGCTGTACTAGAATCAAAAGTGTATTTCTTTTCTCGTCTCTATTGTTATTTAATCGCAAGGTAAACAGTTACCAGGTCGACTTTACTTACTTTCTTAAAAACTGTGTTGATAATAGTTATTTAATATTTCGTGAATGAAACGGTGTAGACAAGAAAAAATGACACATACAGCAAATAGCTAACTCTGCGCCTGAATCTGCAAATGTCTTTTTCTACTTTTAAAATGATGAACCTCTTAAAGATGCAACGTTAACATAAAGTGTGACCGTAAATGCCTTCATGGACGACATGCGGAAAATAGACGCGGCACAACTCTGCATTGTAAGCGAGAGTAGCCTCGAGGGTGGCGCGCTGTAGGCAGCTGCGGCCAAGCGACAATATACACTCCTGGAAATGGAAAAAAGAACACATTGACACCGGTGTCTCAGACCCACCATACTTGCTCCGGACACTGCGAGAGGGCTGTACAAGCAATGATCACACGCACGGCACAGCGGACACACCAGGTACCGCGGTGTTGGCCGTCGAATGGCGCTAGCTGCGCAGCATTTGTGCACCGCCGCCGTCAGTGTCAGCCAGTTTGCCGTGGCATACGGAGCTCCATCGCAGTCTTTAACACTGGTAGCATGCCGCGACAGCGTGGACGTGAACCGTATGTGCAGTTGACGGATTTGAGCGAGGGCGTATAGTGGACGTACCGCCGAATTGCTCAACAAGTGGGGCGTGAGGTCTCCACAGTACATCGATCTTGTCGCCAGTGGTCGGCGGAAGGTGCACGTGCCCGTCGACCTGGGATCGGACCGCAGCGACGCACGGATGCACGCCAAGACCGTTGGATCCTACGCAGTGCCATAGGGGACCGCACCGCCACTTCCCAGCAAATTAGGGACATTGTTGCTCCTGGGGTATCGGCGAGGACCATTCGCAACCGTCTCCATGAAGCTGGGCTACGGTCCCGCACACCGTTAGGCCGTCTTCCGCTCACGCCCCAACATCGTGCAGCCCGCCTCCAGTGGTGTCGCGACAGGCGTGAATGGAGGGACGAATGGAGACGTGTCGTCTTCAGCGATGAGAGTCGCTTCTACCTTGGTGCCAATGATGGTCGTATGCGTGTTTGGCGCCGTGCAGGTGAGCGCCACAATCAGGAATGCATACGACCGAGGCACACAGGGCCAACACCCGGCATCATGGTGTGGGGAGCGATCTCCTACACTGGGCGTACACCACTGGTGATCGTCGAGGGGACACTGAATAGTGCACGGTACATCCAAACCGTCATCGAACCCATCGTTCTACCATTCCTAGACCGGCAAGGGAACTTGCTGTTCCAACATCACAATGCACGTCCGCATGTATCCCGTGCCACCCAACGTGCTCTAGAAGGTGTAAGTCAACTACCCTGGCCAGCAAGATCTCCGGATCTGTCCCCCATTGAGCATGTTTGGGACTGGATGAAGCGTCGTCTCACGCGGTCTGCACGTCCAGCACGAACGCTGGTCCAACTGAGGTGCCAGGTGGAAATGGCATGGCAAGCCGTTCCACAGGACTACATCCAGCATCTCTACGATCGTCTCCATGGGAGAATAGCAGCCTGCATTGCTGCGAAAGGTGGATATACACTGTACTTGTGCCGACATTGTGCATGCTCTGTTGCCTGTGTCTATGTGCCTGTGGTTCTGTCAGTGTGATCATGTGATGTATCTGACCCCAGGAATGTGTCAATAAAGTTTCCCCTTCCTGGGACAATGAATTCACGGTGTTCTTATTTCAATTTCCAGGAGTGTATATCACTCGATTTCTCGAGACTGGAAGTAGATATGGCTCTCCTTCCAGTGTTAAAAACAATTTCGATATCTTAGCTACAATTCGTACGCAGCATTATACGACCTCAAATGCACCAAACGCAAAGTAGCCAGCGACGTCATTTTTTACTGCAAACTTTTCAAAATATGCGCTGTATTTTACTTAATTATGAAGTATCACGATAACCAGGGGCTGCAGCGAAAAGAAAACCAGTTCATTATCAAGCTGTGATATTAGGCTATAACATGCGTAAAAATAAATTTATTTCACCGAATAGTTTCCTCACAATCGAATGAGAGAAATTGCGTAGCGCAGAACACAGACGAGTTCCAAAACAGTGGTTTAAAATTTTTTACACGAAAAGTATAAGTTGTAATGAGAAACTAACTACATGGACGGATGTAGCTTTCCTTCATTTACATGAAACAATTTTTTTCGAGACAAAATAGATGACTAGATATTTGGCTCTCCGCACAAACATTCCGCAGCTAGCCGCATGGCTACAGGGCTCTTGCGTCTAGCAGCGGGCCGTCGACCGTTGCGGAAACAATCCGCTCGTGTGGCCCGGGCCTTTAAGAGACACAGCAAATTTATCTGTCCTATTTTACAGCACCAGGCCGTCCACTGCGCCACTGAACACCCTGATGCCTCAAGACAGTTTTATTTATTTCTTTTTTCGCACGCCACTGACAACACTTTCTTTCGAACCAGTATTCACTGTAATCCCGAAGTTAGGGTTCCTCGGTTCAGTGGTTCCGCTGGGATCCGGAGGCACCGGTCATTATCAGTTTTTCCCTTTTAATTGATATTGCTTTGGATAGGTTTCCCAGATTCCTTCGTCTGCTTACAAGGGCGTCCACATTACATCTTATCATTCATCAGTTACTTTACAATGGTACATGAAACAGAAAAAGACTACTTTAGACAGAAGAATACAATAATATTTTACAACAGTTCAAGGGGAATCAAATAACAAAGCTATAAAACAATAATAATACTAAGATTTAGTACCACATTTCATTTCAATTCATCCTGCTAAACACCACTGTGTCAGTATGTAAGCCTTCGTTTGTAAACAAAGTCGTAGACACACCCTCATGACGTCACTCTCACACGCTAGGGCACCGACCCGTCAGCTGGGCCGGTCAGAGAAGACCAACCGGTGCCTTGCGTGACGTGACACCCCGCACCTCATTCATCGACACTGGGCCATTCACCTACTGACCTACTCTTAAAGTAAATATTATCATTTCCTCATTCCCCTTATGTTTATTACAGACTCTTTCCATATTATCATGTCTTTCTATATTTAATACACAAATAAGTTAGATGCTACGTCGGATTAGAGTGTTTTTTCATTACTTTTTTTTACGCTAAAGAGATATCTTCCTGGCAGCTACTATTCATGCTCGTCAACATAAGAGGCTTCCCCGTAACTATAACGATATCGTTTTACATCCACTACATAGTAAATTCCTCTGACTACTTTCGACTCAGGGTGAGCCACTTCCACGACATTATGGTGTGGTACCCTACTTACCACATAACAACCTTCAAAAATCTCAAAAAAGTTCTTCATTTCAGCGTCAATTTCGGACGATTTCCTGTGGGCTCTAACCAGTACTACGTCTCCCACTACATATTCCTGGGTACAATATTCCTATCATGCCTTGCCTTCCGATAAGACCCTTTTGCTTTCATCCTGCTTAACACTAATTCCCGTTTTTCTTCCACAGTCACGTTTGATCTCTTTGGGAATTTCACTACATTCTCAATCAAATTTCTAGGCTTTTTGTCCGTTAGCAACTCATATGGAGACACCCCAGTTGTCGAATGTGGCAGTTCGTTCAGTATCTCCTCAAACTCTTTAATTCACATTCCCCAAGCAGTGTGATGGTCATGGCAGTAAGCCCTACAGAGCCGTCCCAGCTCTTTCGTCACTCTCTCTACCAGGTTCGAAGCTGGGTCAAACCGTGTTATATATATATGGCTTTGGTGTCTAGCTTCTCCAACATCTTCTTCCATACTCTGGATACGAATTGAGACCCATTATCACTGAGCATTTTTTTTTTGGGTTTATCCACGGTCCGAACGTAATCCTTTTTTTAACTTATTTGCCATTACTTTCCCTGTACATTTCTCTCAAAAATTTCTAAAATGCATCCATTATCACAAAAACGTATTTAAACCGCCCTCTTGAGGCCGATAGTGGCCCGAATACATGCGCCGATGCCATCTCTCCTATTTCTTCCGGTATAATACAACACATCTGACCCCTGCTACTAGTTGTAGGTGTCTTCGTTTTCTGATACTTCTCGCATCTTTCCAGTACCTTTGTAGCCATCTTCACCATATTACTGAAGATACATGTTTCTGCCAATTTTTCAGAACACTTTTTAGGTCAGAAATGTCGATAGCTCATGTGAATATACCAGAGATATTCTTTTATGGTATGTTCAGGCAAATACAACTTAAAGTTTTCCCATACCAGGTTAGTCCTGCGATATAGTATTCCCTTTTCTACTAGGTAATATTGCCTCACTTGTGGTTTTTGATTTTCTTCCCATTTCTCCTTTGCCCTACGCAACCTTTCGTCCTTCTCTTGTTCCTGTGATACATTCAGCAGATACCCTTTAATCTTATCCTCATATTCCACCCCTTTCATATATAACAAATGGATTTCTCGAAAATCCGACAAATCTTGATTCTCCTGGTTCATCCCCAATGGCAATCTAGACAGCGCGTCCGCTACTACGTTTTCTTTACCAGGTCTGCAATGTATCTCATATTGGTATTCCTGAAGAGCTATAGTCCAACGAGTGAGTCTACCATGTGTTAATCTGCAGCTTTTCATAAAAGATAAAGCCTTGTGGTCCATTAAATAGTATCTGAACTTTTTGAAGGCCCATACTATGGCCATTGCCTCCTTTTCAGTAATGGTATAGTTACGCTCGCATTTTGTCAACAATCTACTCACGAATCCGATAGTACGATGTTCTACCCCCTCTTCCGTCTCCATTTGTAATCGGTGGGCACCAATTCCAAAGTCCGAACTATCTGCTGACAAACAAAATTCTGTGTCCGGTTGAGGGTGGTAGAGTATTCCCCCTTTACATAGAGCTTCTTTTATGTCATCGGACTCTTTCTCACACTGCTCTGTCCACACCCAAGGTACATACTTTCCGGTTAAATTATGCAGTCATTTTGCATTTGATACCTGTTTATCAGCGAATTTTCGGTAAAATCTACACAATCCGATAAACGACTTTATTTGTTTCTTGTTTCTTGGCTGTGGGAATTCTTTGATAGACTCCAATTTCTTAGGATTCTGCTTAATACCCTCTGCTGACATAATATGTCCAAAAAATTGTATTTCGCTCTTTCCGAATTCGGACTTAGTTAAATTCACGGGCCGGCCGTTGTGGCCAAGCGGTTCTAGGCGCTTCAGTCCGGAACCGCGGGACTGCTACGGTCGCAGGTTCGAATCCTGCCTCGGGCATGGATGTGTGTGCTGTCCCTAGGTTAGTTTGGTTTAATTAGTTCTCAGTTCTAGGGGACTGATGACCTCAGAAGTTAAGTTCCATAGTGCTCAGAGCCATTTTTTTTTAATTCACGGTAACATTGCCCTCTTGAAACGCTTTCAACACGTCTTCCAGAATCCTATTGTGCTCTTGCCAAACACTGTCAGCAGTCAGGATGTCGTCCACATAAACGGTCATTCTAGACAATAATTCGCATCCCAGTATGTTATCCAACACCCTTATGAACGCTGCTACCGATATATTCAATCCGAATGGGAGAACTTTGAAATGATAACATCTGCCTCTATATACAAAAGCTGTGTACTGTTTTCATTTCTCAGCCAATTTTATTTGCCAGTACCTGGCAGTCATATCGAGGCTAGATAATTTACTGGCCCCTTTGAACTTTTGCAATAATTCTTTAAGAGATTCTGGCCTATCATTCTGAGGCTCTATTATCTTATTCAATATCCTAGCATCCAAGGTTACTCTCACTCAACCATCTTTCTTTGTCACATATACTAACGGATTGCCATATTGACTCGTCCATCTTTCGATAATTTACAATTTTATCATCCTTTGTAACTCTTTTTCTACTGCCTCCCTTCTTGCCAAAGGTATCACATGGGGTCTCAGTTTGAATGGTTGGTGCGGTTTGACTTTACACTCATAAGGTTCTCCTTTCATTAACCCAGGTCTATTTGAAAATACTTTCTGATACTTTGCCAGCAACTCTCCTAGTTCTTTTATTGCACCTTGGTCCATATCATCGATATTATTTAATTTAGCTTTGATATCTTCTACTGACCATTTTGCCTCGACTGGCTCTCGTCTCTCTTTCCTACAGTCACTCCCCTTCGAATCTGCTTCCCTCTGGAAACTCTCACGCATTGTTTTCAGGTAGAATTTTCCCTGCGCCTTCTCTTTAGCTTCAATGGCCCTGCCAAACTTAAACCCGTTTCTAGTACCATTTACCATCAGGATCACATTACCCCTCTCTAAATCTACAACAGCTGCATGGTCTACCAATAAATGCATCCCTAATATAAGCCCTACCCAAAGGCCAGGTACCACTATAGCATTAACTTCTAATATAATTCCTTGAAATCTCACTTCCAATAACACTTGGTTTTTTATTAACTTGCTTTTTCCTCCTACTGCACCCACGACTCTAACTCCTTGTAGCGGTAACATAGCTACCTGTTCCTGGTCTCTAATTTGGTCAGAAAGCCTCTCTGCTTTGGCGCACAACTCACTACCTGTGTCCATGACTGCTACTGCTTCGATACCATTAATATCCACATCTATTATCGGTTGAAACCCTTCCTTACTCACCATTTCATCTTCCTCTAAAAGAGTTTCTTTTCTCCCTCTTTTTCAAAGCATGTTTCTGAAGACTGACTGCTTTCCAATATTCTTCAGAAAAATTTTTTAAATTGCACAAAGTGGTCTACTAATTCGTAACCTGAAGCTTCCATTAATAGAGATGAAATGATGGACAAATACATTGGAAATCCATTCATTTCAAAATAAAAAGAGGTGTACTTCGAGGTATTGGACAAATACGTAACACAGGCAGATACAAGGTTTTCGCATCGTGATAAACTTCTCTTCCTTAATTTAAGGAATGGTGCTCAATTCGCCAAATATGCTCAGCACTTCAGTGTACACGGTGTGGGTTCACTGTAGTGAGTCCTTCAATCATTCGGTCTTATATGTACAACTGGAGACTGTATTTTCTTCCCAACATAAAGAAACGTGGCGAGACGTTATCAAAAGAATGACTGAGAATGAAACGGACCAAACTCATTCAGAAGCTTTCAAACTATTTTGTCTAAATGCCACCATTGCTGCTACACATGTTTCAGTTGAAAGGAGTTTTTTTCTTACACGCATAAAAAAATATTTGAGAAACTGTATGGTCTAGTATCGCTTATCAGCTCTTGCTTGGATCTCAGTTGAAAAACCACCGCTCCGAATACTTGAAGGCCGAAACACAGTATAGAAACACAGTATGACTACGTCAACGAAAGATCTAGGGCTTCTATGCAGTCACTTGTTGAGCGGTCTGTTACGGCTGTTGATAACAAAAGGAGAGCCAAAGTTTTAAATATCACGTTCAAGCAATCGTTCAAGCAGGAGAATCGTACAAACATACCGTCGTTTGATCATCCAACATACTCCCATATGGACGACATAGTAAACATCCCTGGCGTAGAGAAAGAACTGAAAGAGTTAAAAGCAAATAAGACACCAGGTGCGAATGGAATCCCAATTCGATTTCACAAAGAGCGCTCTACAGCACTGGATCCTTGCTTTGCTTTAAGTATCTGGGCGTAGCGTTCCAAAGCGATATGAGGGGAACGATCATGAGAGAACTGTCGTAGGGAAGGCGAATGGTCGACTTCGGTTTATTGGCGGAATTTCAGGAAAGAGTGGCTCACCTGCGAAGGAGGCCGCTTGTAGAACACTGGTATGACCTATTCTTGAGTACTGCTCTAGTGTTTGGGATCCATACCAGGTCAGACTGAAGGAAGACATGGAAGCACTTCAGAGGTGGGCTGCTATATTTGTTACTGCTAGGTTCGCACAACACGCAAGTGTTGCGGACATGCTTCGGGAACCAATATGGGGATCACTGGAGGTAAGTCAATTTTATTTTCGAGAAACACTATTAAGAAAACTTAGAAATTCGGCATTTGCAGCTGACTGCAGAACGATCCAACATACATTGCACTCAAGTACGACGAAGATAAGATACGAGAAATTAGGGCTCATACGGAGGGGTACAGACAGTCAATTTCCCTCACCCTGTTTGCGTGTGGAGCAGGAAAGGAATGGCTATTAGTGGGACAGGGCACCCTCCGCCACGCGCCGTAAGGTGGATTGCTGAGTACTGTACTTTACGGACTACAAGACGCACTTTTTTCTTCGAAAAGCTGCTTTCAAAATTCGGATGTGTCTTATACTGGAAATAAAAATAAAAACGTCCAGTGTTTCATTTAAAATTTCCGCCAGTCTTAAAAATTGCCATACAGAACTATCTCTACCTGGGAACATTCGATTCAGCTGGCAGCAACAGTGCACCGAAGCGACGGACGCGAGTTGCGAGGGTTCACAAGCCTGCTAACACAAACCCAGAACACACTGCCTGGCCTATGATGTGTCAATGCAGTCTACGGTGCAAATGAACTTGACTTGAAAGTGATTTGTGTTATCGGTAAAAGTACAATATTCTTGGTTATAGCTAGTTTCGTAATGGAAAAAAATAAAAGGTATTCATATGGTGCGAGCTATAAATAGCATATGCAGAAGAACACGGAAACAGAACAGCTGAGCGGCACTTGGGCCCTCCAGCAACAGAAAAAGCTATTCGCGATGGGCGGGCTCGTAAAAAAGTTGAAATAAATGAAGAAGACTAAATGTGCAAAATAGGACTGAGTGCAAAATAGCCAAAACTAGAAAATGACGTATTGAAATGGATTCAAGAACACAGTGAAAATGGTATGGGAATTAATGCAAAAATGATTCAAATACAAGCTCGTAAGCTAGCGCTACAGTGTATCGTAACAGATGTTATGTTGGTTGGTGCTACAGGTTTATGAAGCGTCATGGACTTAGCATGCGAACCAAACCAAACTACCTCAGAAATTGCCACAAGAGTATGAGGAGAAAATATTATCTTTTCACCGTTTTATTATTCAGCATTCAAAGAAAAACAGTATGGAACTAAACTACATAGCGAATATGGACGAAAGTCCTCTGGCATTCGATGTGCCGAGTAACAGAACTGTTCACATGAAAGGTGCTAACACCGTGATTATAAAAACAAGTGGACAAGAAAATATGTGCTACACTGGTGTCCTTTCATGTTGTGCTGACGGTACTAAACTTAATCCAATGGTCATTTTCGAGCGCAAAACAATGCCAAAATGTTGTTAAATGCAGCCAGGTGGTGTTGATCAAGTACATGACGAGGGTTGGATGGACGAGAGTGGTATGAAGTTATGGATTAACAGAGTGTGGGAGACAAGGAAAAATGCTTTTTTGAAGAAGAGTTCTCTTCTTGTGCTAGGTCAGTTTACTAGTCATTTGAAAAATTCTGTGGCAGGGTTCAGATGGTTCAAATGGCTCTAAGCACTATGGGACTTAACATCTGAGGTCATCAGTCCCCTAGACTGACAAATCCATTTGAACTGTATATGAGAGAGGAGTGGAACAAATGGATAATGGATAAAATCCAACATGAATTCACGCCCAAGGGAGCTTTAAAGCGACCTACAATCAAACAAGTGTGCCAGTGGATAAAACAGGCATGGTCTAGAGTGAGAGAAGACATTATTGTTAAATCTCCCAAGAAGTGCGACATAAGAAACAGTCTCTGGCAGTGAAGGCCGTCTTATATATGAAGAGGACAACGATGACGATGAAGAGGAAGAAGAAGAAGAAGAAGACGAAAAAGAAAGATCAGATGACGATTTTCCGGTATTTTAAAAGTCGGTTCGGTTTTATAAACTAAGAATCTTTCTCAGCACTGCTTTGCAATACAATAACAAAAATGGTAAAAAAATTCTTCATTTAAGAAATTGATTAAAAATTAAGGTACATCTTATAGTCCGTTATATACGGAATCTATGTAGAAGTAGATGCATGTGAAAGGTTCCAGAAGGACCATCGAGATAACTTGTTTCACAACTACCAACGTTCAGGTGCCCACTCTGTAGCAGTTCGTTTGTAAATAAAAGTGAACGTCATTGTTGTTATTATTAGCTCCAGCAATAGCAGCAGTAGTTGCTGTCACCTTAACAAGGGAAACTCTCGTTCGCAACCCGCCCCCCCCCCCCCCCCGGCCGGCCCACAGATTCAGTGGTAAAAAGCCCCAGTGGATGGCCCGTCAGAAACTGCACACAGATCAAGTATGAAAACTGGAACAACTTATACTGGAATTTTAAAAAAAGAAGAAGAAGCCAAAAAAAGCAAAATTGAAACAGTGAACGGTCAAAGAACAAGAACTACGATACAGAGCAGCCAAAACGAAAAATGGCGTCGTGGTTAAGTGGTTACGGTGTTCAAATCTCTCTCGCGCTTTCTTTTCTTTCAGCGCTTCGCTTTATTCAAATTTGTGCCTGTGTCGTTGTGTAACGTCCGTTTGCAACAGCGAGTTGTAAGATAGGGACCTCTAATGACAGATGATTCTGCACAACCTTACTATTAGCAGCCGAAAGGAAGCGGATTTCTAATGGGAACCGCAGAACTTTGATGACAAGGCGACATGTCAGCCGAATCCTCCACCGGAAAACATGTCCGCTGTGTCACACACGGCGTTAGTGACAGTATGTTCGTCATATGAGAGGCGTCTCTTACCGACGCACCTACTTTGTACGACCGGTAACTGAATGAGATACACCTGCTTGCCCTATATAGGTGTTCGTAAGAATGTGAACGTGATCACTCCCAAGGAAATGATGAAGGCAACAGTTTCATAATCACACAATTTCTCTGTGCTCAGTCGAAACTGTTTTTTTTAACTTTTTTGAATTTGCGTTTCTTTTTGGAAGCTTTGACTTTTGAATTCCTTTGTTGTAACATAGTTCACTCCCGTTTATTTGTTGTTTCCCTTTCTGTGAGACTATAACCCTCCTACCTCTCCAGCTAATTATGATTTCCCTTATGACCCTGTACCAAAAGACCCTAATATTTGGAGAAAAGGCAATTAATCCGAAGTAAAATCAAAACCGAGTAAAGTAGGTGAAATGAAAACCGAATCGCCACTGCTAAGTACTTTACCAATGATAAAGAAACAAATTTTCCATATTTGAGTTTTTCCATTACACATGAACCCATGCTACCAACCGATTCTTTCTTTTATTTAAGTTGTGCCCCACATTTTTCTTCTCCCATAATTGCGTTTTTCCCATATTTGCGATTTTCCCATATTTCCATCTTTCCCATATTTGCGTTTTTCCCATATTTGCGTTTTTCCAATATTTGCGTTTTTCCCATATTTGCGTTTTCCCATATTTGCGTTTTTCCCATATTTGCATTTTTCCCATATTTGCGTTTTTCCCATATTTGCGTTTTTCCCATACTTGCATTTTACCCATATTTGCGTTTCTCACATATTTGCATTTGTCCCATATATGCGTTTGTCCCATAGTTGCGTTTGTCCCATAGTTACATTGTACCATAACAGTTTGTCCCATATTTGCTTTTACCCCATATGCGTTTTTCCCATATGCGTTTTTCCCCTTACTTGCGTTTTCCCCGTACTTACGTTTTCCCCGTACTTGCGTTTTCCCCGTACTTGCATTTTATACATACTTGCGTTTTAACCGTACTTCCGGTTTACCCATACTTGCGTTTTACCTGTACTTGCATTTTACCCGTACTAGTGCTTTACCTGTACTTGCGTTTTTCCCATATTTACGTTTTTCCCATATCTCATGAACCCATCCTACCAACCGTTTCCTTCTTCTAGTCAAGGTGTGCCACTAAATCTTCTTCTCCCAGATTTGAGTTATTCCATTACACATGAACCCATGCTACCAACCGATTCCTTCTTTTATTTAAGTTGTGCCCCACATTTCTCTTCTCGCATACTTGCGTTTTTCACATATTTGCGATTTTCCTATATTTGCGTTTTTCCAATATTTGCGGTATTCCCATATTTGCGTTTTTCCCATGTTTGCGTTTCTCCCATATTTGCGTTTTTCCCATATTTGCATTTTTCCCATATTTGCGTTTTTCCCATATTTGCATTTTTCCCATATTTGCGTTTTTCCCATATTTGCGTTTTTCCCATATTTGCGTTTTTCCCATATTTTCATTTTTCCCATAGTTGAATTTTCCCATATTCGCAATGATCCCAGATTTTTCATTTTTCACACATTTGAATTTTTCACATATCAGCATTTCTTCCATATTTGCGTTTTTCCCATATTAGCGTTCTTCCTATATTTGAGTTTTTCCTGTAATTTGCCTTTTTCCTATACTTCCGTTTTTTCCCATTTTTGCGTTTTTCCCATATTTGCGTTTTTCCCATTACTCATGAACCCATGCTACCAACCGATTCCTTCTTTTAGTCAAGTTGTGCCCCACTTTTCTCTTCTCCCATATTTGTGTTTTTCCAATATCTGTGTTTGTCCCATATCTGCGTTTATCCCATATCTAAGTTTGTCCCATATCTACATTTGTCCCATATCTGCGTTTTTCCCACATCTGCATTTTTCCCACATCTGCGTTTTTCCCACATCTGCGTCTCCCCCACATCTGCGTTTTCCCCATATTTTTGTTTTCTTCATATTTGCGTTTTCCCCGTATTTGCGTTTTCCCCATATTTGTGGTTTCCCCATATTTGCATTTTCCCCATATATGTGTTTTCCCCATATTTGTGTTTTCACCATATATGTGTTTGCCCCATATTTTTGTTTTCCCCATATTTGCATTTTCCCCATATTTGCGTTTTCCCCATATTTGCGTTTTTCCATATTTGCGTTTTTCCCATACTTTTGTTCTTCAAATATTTGCGTATTTTCCATATTTGCGTTTCTCCTACATTTCCTTTTTCCAATATTTGCGTTTTTCCGATATTTGCGTTTTTCCCATATTTGCGTTCTTCCCATATTTGCGTTTTTCCCATATTTGCGTTTTTCACATATTTGCGATTTTCCCACATCAGTGTTTGTCACATATCTGCGTTTGTCCCATATTTGCGTTTGTTCCATATCTGCGTTTGTCCCATATCTGCGTTTGTTCCATATCTGCATTTGTCCCATATCTAAGTTTGTCTCATATCTACGTTTGTCCCATATCTGCATTTTTCCCACATCTGTGTTTTTCCCACATCTGCGTCTTCCCCACATCTGCGTTTTCCCCATTTTTTTGTTTTCTTCATATTTGCGTTTTCCCCATTTTTGCATTTCCCCATATTTGTGGTTTCCCCATATTTTCGTTTTCCCCATATATGTGTTTTCCCCATATTTGTGTTTTCCCCATAATTGTGTTTTCCCCATATTTTTGTTTTCCACATATTTGCATTTTCCCCATATTTGCGTTTTCCCCATATTTGCGTCTTCCCCATGTTTGCGTTTCCCCATGGTTGCGTTTTCCCTACATTTGCGTTTCTCCCATATATGCGTTTTTCCCATATTTGCGTTTTTCCTATATTTGCGTTTTTCCCATTTTTGCGTATTTCCCATATTTTCATTTTTCCCATAGTTGCATTTTCCCATATTCGCAATGATCCCAGATTTGCATTTTTCACACATTTGAATTTTTCACGTATTTGCAATTCTCCCATATTTGCGTTTTTCCCATATTTGCGTTCTTCCTATATTTGCGTTTTTCCTGTAATTTGCCTTTTTCCTATACTTGTGTTTTTCCCATATTTGCGTTTTTCCCATATTAGCGTTTTTCCCATTACTCATGAACCCATCCTACCAACTGTTTCCATCTTCTAGTCAAGGTGTGCCACAAAATACTCTTCTCCCATATGAGTTTTTCCATTGCTCTTGAACCTATGCTACCAACCGATTCCTTCTTTTAGTCAAGTTGAGTCCCAAAATTTATATTCCCCCATATTTGTGATTGTCCCATACTTGCAATGGTCCCATATTTGCGTTTGTCCCATACATGCATTCATCCGATATCTGTATTTGTCCCATATTTGCGTTTTCCCCATATTTGTGTTTCTCCCATTTATGCGTTTTTCCCATATTTGCGTTTTTCCCATATTTGCATTTTTCCGATAGTTCCATTTTCCCATATTCGCTTTGATCCCACATTTGCATTTTTCACACATTTGAATTTTTCACGTTTTTGCATTTGTCCCATATTTGAGTTTTTCTCGGATATTTGCATTATTCCTATATTTGCGTTTTTCCTGTAATTTGCGTTTTTCCTATACTTGCGGTTTTCCCATATTTGTGTTTTTCCCATATCTGCGTTTTTCCCATATGCGTTTTTCGCATTTGTCTTTTTCCCCGTACTTGCGTTTTCACCGTACTTGCGTTTTCCCCGTACTTACGTTTTCCCCATACTTACGCTTAACCCGTACTTGCGTTTTTCCCGTATTTGCGTTTCTCTTGTATTTGCGTTTTCCCCATATTTGCGTTTTTCCCATATTGGCATTCCTCCCATATTTGCATTTCTCCCATATTTGCATTTCCCCCATATTTGCGTTTTTGCCATATTTGCGTTTTTCCCATATTAGCGTTTTTCCCATATTTGCGCTTTTCCGATATTTGCATTTTTCCCATATTTGCGTTTTTCCCATATTTGCGTTTTTCCCATATTTGCGTTTTTCCCATATTTGCTTTTTTGCCATATTTTCGTTTTTCCCATATTTTCGTTTTCCCATATTTGCGTTTTTGCCATATTTGCGTTTCTCCCATATTTGTATTTCTCCCATATTTGCCTTTCTCCCATATTTGCGTTTTTTGCATATTTGCGTTTTTTCCGTATCTCATGAACCCATCCCACCATCCATTTCCTTCTTCTATTCAATGTGTGCCACTAAATCCTCTTCTCCCATATTTGAATTTTTCCATTACTCTTGAACCCATGCTACCAACCGATTCCTTCTTTTATTTAAGCGTTTATCCCATATTTTCGTTTTTCCCATTACTCATGAACACTTGCTACCAACCAATTCCTTCTTTTAGTCAAGTTGTGACCCACATTTACCTTCTCCCATATTTGCGCTTTTCCCATATTTGTGTTTTTCCTATATTTGCGTTTTTCCCATATTTGCGTTATTCCCATATTTGCGTATTTTCCATATTTGCGTTTTCACCATATTTGCGTTTTTCCCATTTTTGCATTTTTCCCATATTTGCGTTTTTCCCATTACTCATGGACCCATGCTACCAACAGATTCCTACTTTTAGGCATATTGTGTCCCCAAATTTCTCTTCTCCCATATTTGCATTTGTCCCATATTTACATTTGTCTGATATTTGTGTTTGTCCCATATTTGCGTTTGTCCCATATTTGCGTTTGTCCCACATTTGCGTTTGACCCATATATGCGTTTGTCCCATATTTGCGTTTGTCCCATATTTGCGTTAGTCCCATATTTGCGTTTGTCCCATATTTGCGTTGTTCCCATATATGTTTTTTCCCCTATTAGCGTTTTTCCAATATATGCGTTTTTCCCATATTTGCGTTTTTTGCATATTTGCGTTGGTCCCATATTTGCATTTTTCCCATATTTAGGTTTTTCCCATATTTGCGTTTTTCCCATATTTGCGATTTTTCCATGTTTGCATTTTTCCCATGTTTGCGTTTTTTCCCATATATGCGTTTTTCATATATTTTCGTTTTTCCCATACTTGCGTTTGTCTCATATTTTTGTTTGTCCGATATCTGCGTTTGTCCCATGTAAGCGTGTGTCCCATATCTGCGTTTTTCCCATATCTGCGTTTGCCCCATATCTGCGTTTTCCCCATAATTGAGTTTACCCCATATTTGCGTTTTCTCGACATTTGCGTTTTCCCCATATTTGCGTTTTCCCCATATTTGCGTTTCCCCAATATTTGTGTTTTCCCCATATTTGCGTTTCCCCCATATTTGTGTTTCCCCTTATTTGTGTTTTCCCCATATTTGCGTTTGTCCCATATTTGCTCTTTCCCCATATTTGCGTATTTCCCATATTTTAGTTTTTTTGCATTACTCATGAACCGAGCCTACCAAACGAGTCCTTCTTCTACTCAAGTTGTGCCAAAAAATTCTCTTTTCCCATATTTGCCATTTTCCGATATTTGCAACTTTCTGAAATTTCCAGTATTCGGAATTTTGCAATTTCCTAATATTAGCAATTTTCACATATATGCGTTTTTCCCATATATGCGTTTTTCCCATATATGCGTTTTTCCCATATTTGCGTTTTTCCCATTTTTGCGTTTTTCCCATATTTTCCTGTATCCAATATTTGTGATTTCTCATATTTGCGTTTTCCCATATTTGCGTTTTTTCCCATATTTGCGTTTTTCGCATATTTCCGTTTTTCCCATACTTGCGTTTTTCCCATATTTGCGTTTTTCCCATTACTCATGAACCCATGCTACCAACTGATTCCTTCTTTTAGTCAAGTTGTACCCATATTTACCTTATCTCATATTTTCTTTTGTCCCATATTTGCGATTGCCCCATATTTGCTTTGGTCCCATAATTTCATTTGTCCCACATTTGCGTTTGACCCATATTTGCGTTTGTCCCATATTTGCATTTGTCCCATATTTGCATTTGTCCCATATTTGCATTTGGCACATATTTGCAGTTGTCCCATATTTGCATTTGCCCCATAGTTGCGTTGTCCCAAATCCATTTGCCCCATATGTGTTTTTCCCGTATCTGCATTTTTCCCATATGCGTTCTTCCCATTTGTGCGTATCCCATACTTGTGTTTCCCCGTACTTGCGTTTTCGGCGTACTTGCATTTTACCCGTACTTGCGTTTTACCCGTACTTGCACTTTACCCGTACTTGCGTTTTTCCAGTATTTACTTCTTTCCTGAATTTGCGTTTTTGCTGTATCTGCGGTATCCCTGTATTTGCGTCTTTCCCGTATTTGCGTTATTCCCGTATTTGCGTTTTTCCCATATTTACGTTTTTCCCATATTTGCTATTTTCCCATGTTTGCTTTTTTCAAAATTTGCGTTTTCCCCATATTTGTGTTCTTCCCATATTTGCGTTTTGCCACATAAGCGTTTTTCCCATTACTCATGAACCCATCCTACCAACCATTTACTTCTTCTAGTCAAGGTGTGCCCAAAATTCTCTTCTCCCACATTTGACTTTTTCCATAACTCAAAAACCCATGCTACCAACCGATTCCTTCTTTTAGTCAAGTTGTGCCCCAAATTTATCTTCTTCCATATTTGCGTTTGTCCCATATTTGCGTTCTTCCTATATTTGCGTTGGTGCCATATTTGCGTTGGTTCCATATTTGCGTTTGTCCCATACTTGCATTTTTCCCATATTTGCGTTTTTCCCATATTTGCGTTTTTCTCATATTTGCTTTTTTCCCATATTTGCTTTTTTGCCATATTTTCGTTTTTCCCATGTTTTCGTTTTCCCATATTTGCGTTTTTGCCATATTTGCGTTTCTCCCATATTTGTATTTCTCCCATATTTGCCTTTCTCCCATATTTGCGTTTTTTGCATATTTGCGTTTTTGCCATATCTCATGAACCCATCCCACCATCTGTTTCCTTCTTCTAGTCAATGTGTGCCACTAAATCCTCTTCTCCCATATTTGAATTTTTCCATTACTCTTGAACCCATGCTACCAACCGATTCCTTCTTTTATTTAAGCGTTTATCCCATATTTGCGTTTTTCCCATTACTCATGAACACTTGCTTCCAACCGATTCCTTCTTTTAGTCAAGTTGTGACCCACATTTATCTTCTCCCATATTGGCGCTTTTCCCATATTTGTGTTTTTCCTATATTTGCGTTTTTCCCATATTTGCGTTATTCCCATATTTGCATATTTTCCATATTTTCGTTTTCACCATATTTGCGTTTTTCCCATTTTTGCATTTTTCCCATATTTGCGTTTTTCCCATTACTCATGGACCCATGCTACCAACAGATTCCTACTTTTAGTCATATTGTGTCCCCAAATTTCTCTTCTCCCATATTTGCATTAGTCCCATATTTACATTTGTCAGATATTTGTGTTTGTCCCATATTTGCGTTTGTCCCATATTTGTGTTTGTCCCACATTTGCGTTTGACCCATATATGCATTTGTCCCATATTTGCGTTTGTCCCATATTTGCGTTAGTCCCATATTTGCGTTTGTCCCATATTTGCGTTTTTCCCATTTATGTTTTTCCCCTATTTGCGTTTTTCCAATATATGCGTTTTTCCCATATTTGCGTTTTTTGCATATTTGCGTTTGTCCCATATTTGCATTTTTCCCATATTTAGGTTTTTCCCATATTTGCGTTTTTCCCATATTTGCGTTTTTTCCATGTTTGCGTTTCTCCCATGTTTGCGTTTTTTCCCATATATGCGTTTTTCATATATTTTCGTTTTTCCCATACTTGCGTTTGTCTGATATTTTTGTTTGTCCCATATCTGCGTTTGTCCCATGTAAGCGTGTGTCCCATATCTGCGTTTTTCCCATATCTGCATTTGCCCCATATCTGCGTTTTCTCCATATTTGAGTTTACCCCATATTTGCGTTATCCCGACATTTGCGTTTTCCCCATATTTGCGTTTTCCCCATATTTGCGTTTCCCCAATATTTGTGTTTTCCCCATATTTGCGTTTCCCCCATATTTGTGTTTCCCCTTATTTGTGTTTTCCCCATATTTGCATTTGTCCCATATTTGCTATTTCCCTGTATTTGCGTATTTCCCATATTTTCGTTTTTTTGCATTACTCATGAACCGAGCCTACCAAACGAGTCTTTCTTCTACTCAAGTTGAGCCAAAAAATTCTCTTTTCCCATATTTGCATTTTCCGATCTTTGCAACTTTCTAAAATTTCCAGTATTCGGAATTTTGCAATTTCCTAATATTAGCAATTTTCACATATATGCGTTTTTCCCATATATGCGTTTTTTGCATGTATGCGTTTTTCCCATATTTGCGTTTTTCCCATTTTTGCGTTTTTCCCATATTTTCCTGTATCCAATATTTGTGATTTCTCATATTTGCGTTTTTCCCATATTTGCGTTTTTTCCCATATTTGCGTTTTTCGCATATTTCCGTTTTTCCCATACTTGCGTTTTTCCCATATTTGCGTTTTTCCCATTACTCATGAACCCATGCTACCAACTGATTCCTTCTTTTAGTCAAGTTGTGCCTCATATTTACCTTATCTCATATTTTCTTTTGTCCCATATTTGCGATTGCCCCATATTTGCTTTGGTCCCATAATTTCATTTGTCCCACATTTGCGTTTGACCCATATTTGCATTTGTCCCATATTTGCATTTGTCCCATATTTGCATTTGTCCCATATTTGCATTTGCCCCATATTTGCAGTTGTCCCACATTTCCATTTGCCCCATAGTTGCGTTGTCCCAAATCCATTTGCCCCATATGTGTTTTTCCCGTATCTGCATTTTTCCCATATGCGTTCTTCCCATTTGCGCGTATCCCATACTTGCGTGTCCCCGTACTTGCGTTTTCGCCATACTTGCATTTTACCCGTACTTGCGTTTTACCCGTACTTGGGCTTTACCCGTACTTGCGTTTTTCCAGTATTTACTTCTTTCCCGTATTTGCATTTTTCCCGTATCTGCGGTTTCCCTGTATTTGCGTCTTTCCCGTATTTGCGTTATTCCCGTATTTGCGTTTTACCCATATTTACGTTTTTCCCATATTTGCTATTTTCCCATGTTTGCTTTTTTCAAAATTTGCGTTTTCCCCATATTTGTGTTTTTCCCATAGTTGCGTTTTGCCACATAAGCGTTTTTCCCATTACTCATGAACCCATCCTACCAACCATTTCCTTCTTCTAGTCAAAGTGTGCCAAAAATTCTCTTCTCTCTTATTTTAGTTTTTCCATTACTTATGAACCCATTCTACCAACCGATTCCTTCTCTTAGTCAAGTTGTGCCCCAAATTTATCTTCGTCCATATTTGCATTTGTCCCATATTTGTGATGGTACCATATTTGAGTTAGTCCCATATTTGCGTTTGTCCCATAGTTGCGTTTGTCCCATAGTTGTGTTTGCCCCATACGTGTTCTTCCCATATTTGCATTTTTCCCATATTTCCATTTACCCATACTTGCGTTTTCCCCATACTTGCGTTTTCCACAAACTTGCGTTTTACCCATACTTGCGTTTTACCCATACTTGCGTTTCACCCATAATTGCGTTTTCCCCGTACTGGCGTTTTTCCCAATACTCATGATCCCATCCTACCAACCATTAGCTTCTTCTAGTGAAGATTTGCCATAAAATTCTCTTCTCCCATATTTGCGTTTCTCCCGTTACTCATAAACCCATGGTAACAACTGTTCCTTCTTTTAGTCAAGTTGTGTTCCAAAATTTCTCTTCTCCCATTTTTGCGATTGTCCCATATTTGTGATTGTTCCATATTTGCGTTTGTCCCATTTATGCATTTGTCCCATATTTGCGCTTATCCCATACATGCGTTTGTCCCACATATGCGTGTGTCCCATATTTGCATTTGTCCCATATCTGCCTTTTTCCCATATTTGCATTTTTCCCATATATGCGTTTTTCCCATATTTGCGTTTTTCCCATGTTTGCGTTTTTCCCATGTTTGCGTTTTTCCCCGATTTGCGCTTTTTCCATATTTGCGTTTTTCCCATATTTGCGTTTTTCCCATATTTTCTTTTTTCCCATGTTTTTGTTGTTGTTGTTGTGGTCTTCAGTCCTGAGACTGGTTTGATGCAGCTCTCCATGCCACTCTATCCTGTGCAAGCTTCTTCATCTCCCAGTACCTACTGCAACCTACATCCTTCTGAATCTGCTTAGTGTATTCATCTCTTGGTCTCCCTCTACGATTTTTACCCTCCACGCTGCCCTCCAATGCTAAATTTGTGATCCCTTGATGCCTCAAAACATGTCCTACCAACCGATCCCTTCTTCTAGTCAAGTTGTGCCACAAACTTCTCTTCTCCCCAATCCTATTCAATACCTCCTCATTAGTTACGTGATCTACCCACCTTATCTTCAGCATTCTTCTGTAGCACCACATTTCAAAAGCTTCTATTCTCTTCTTGTCCATACTAGTTATCGTCCATGTTTCACTTCCATACATGGCTACACTCCATACAAATACTTTCAGAAACGACTTCCTGACACTTAAATCTATACTCGATGTTAACAAATTTCTCTCCTTCAGAAACGATTTCCTTGCCATTGCCAGTCTACATTTTATATCCTCTCTACTACGACCATCATCAGTTATTTTACTCCCTAAATAGCAAAACTCCTTTACTACGTTAAGCGTCTCATTTCCTAATCTGATTCCCTCAGCATGACCCGATTTAATTTGACTACATTCCATTATCCTCGTTTTGCTTTTGTTGATCTTCATCTTATATCCTCCTTTCAAGACACTGTCCATTCCATTCAACTGCTCTTCCAAGTCCTTTGCTGTCTTTGACAGAATTACAATGTCATCGGCGAACCTCAAAGTTTTTACTTCTTCTCCATGAATTTTAATACCTACTCCAAATTTTTCTTTTGTTTCCTTTACTGCTTGCTCAATATACAGATTGAATAAGATCGGGGAGAGGCTACAACCCTGTCTCACTCCCTTCCCAACCACTGCTTCCCTTTCATGCCCCTCGACTCTTATAACTGCCATATGGTTTCTGTACAAATTGTAAATAGTCTTTCGCTCCCTATATTTTACTCCTGCCACCTTTAGAATGTGAAAGAGAGTATTCCAGTCAACATTGTCAAAAGCTTTCTCTAAGTCTACAAATGCTAGAAACGTAGGTTTGCCTTTTCTTAATCTTTCTTCTAAGATAAGTCGTAAGGTTAGTATTGCCTCACGTGTTCCAACATTTCTACGGAATCCAAACTGATCTTCCCCAAGGTCCGCTTCTACCAGTGTTTCCATTCGTCTGTAAAGAATTCACGTTAGTGTTTTGCAGCTGTGACTTATTAAACTGATAGTTCGGTAATTTTCACATCTGTCAACACCTGCTTTCTTAGGGATTGGAATTATTATATTCTTCTTGAAGTCTGAGGGTATTTCACCTGTCTCATACATCTTGCTCACCAGATGGTAGAGTTTTGTCAGGACTGGCCCTCCCAAGGCTGTCAGTAGTTCTAATGGAATGTTGTCTACTCCCGGGGCCTTGTTTCGACTCAGGTCTTTCAGTGCTCTGTCAAACTCTTCACGCAATATCGTATCTCCCATTTTATCTTCATCTACATCCTCTTCCATTTCCATAATATTGTCCTCAAGTACATCGCCCTTGTATAAACCCTCTATATTCTCCTTCCACCTTTCTGCCTTCCCTTCTTTGCTTAGAACTGGAATGCCATCTGAGCTCTTGATATTCGTACAAGTGGTTCTCTTCTCTCCAAAGGTCTCTTTAATTTTCCTGTAGGCAGTATCTATCTTACCCCTAGTGAGACTAGCCTCCACATCCTTACATTTGCCCTCTAGCCATCCCTGTTTAGCCATTTTGCACTTCCTGTCGATCTCATTTATGAGACGTTTGTATTCCTTTTTGCCTGCTTCATTTACTGCATTTTTATATTTTCTCCTTTCATCAATTAAATTCAATATTTCTTCTGTTACCCAAGGATTTATATTAGCCCTCGTCTTTTTACCTACTTGATCGTCTGCTGCTTTCACTACCTCATCCCTCAGAGCTACCCATTCTTCTTCTACTGTATTTCTTTCCCCCATTCCTGTCAATTGTTCCCTTATGCTCTCCCTGAAACTCTCTACAACCTCTCGTTCTTTCAGTTTATCCAGGTCCCATCTCCTTAAATTCCCACCTTTTTGCAGTTTCTTCAGTTTCAATATGCAGTTCATAACCAAGAGATTGTGGTCAGAATCCACATCTGCCCCTGGAAATGTCTTACAATTTAAAACCTGGTTCCTAAATCTCTGTTTTTCCCATATTTGCGTTTTTCCCATATTTGCGTTTTCCCCATATTTGCGTTTGTCCCATATTTGCGTTTTTCCCATATCGAAGTTTTTCCCATATTTGTGTTTTTCCCATATTTGCATATTTCCCACATTTGCGTGTTCCCCATATTTGCGTTTTTCCCATATTTGCGTTTTTCCCATATTTGCGTTTTTCCCATATTTGCGTTTTTCCCCTGTTTGCGTTTTGCCATATTTTCGATTTTCCCATATTTGCGTTTCTCCCATATTTGCGTTTGTCGCATATTTGCGTTTTTCCCATATTTGCTTTTTTCCAATGTTTGGGTTTTTGCAATGTTTGTGTTTTTCCCTTATTTGCGTTTTTCCCATATTTGCGTTTTTCCCATATTTGCGTCTTTCTAAAATTTGCGTTTTTCCCATATTAGCATATTTCCCATATACGCGTTTTTCCCATATTTGCGTTTTCCCATATTTGTGTTTCTCCCATATTTGCGTTTTGCCCATATTTGCGTGTTTCCCATATTCGCGGTTTTCCCATATTCGCGTTTTCCCGATATAAACGTTATTCCCATGTTTACGTTTTTCCCAGATTTGCGCTTATTCCATATTTGCGTTTTTCCCATATTTGCGTTTTTCCCATATTTGCGTTTTTCCCCTATTTGCGTTTTGCCATATTTTAGATTTTCCCATATTTGCGTTTTTCCCATATTTTTGTTTTTCCGATATTCCCGATTTTCCCATATTTGCGTTATCCCCATATTTGCGTTTGTCCCATATTTGCGTTTTTCCCATATCGAAGTTTTTCCCATATTTGTGTTTTTCCCATATTTGCATATTTCCCACATTAACGTTTTCCCCATATTTGCGTTTTTCCCATGTTTGCGTTTTTCCCATGTTTGCGTTTTCCCAGATTTCCGCTTTTTCCATATTTACTTTTTTCCCATATTTGCGTTTTTCCCATATTAGCTTTTTTCCCATATTTGCTTTTTTCCAATGTTTGCTTTTTTGCAATGTTTGCGTTTTTCCCCTATTTGCGTTTTTCCCATTTTTTGCGTTATTCCCATATTTGTGTCCTTCTAAAATTTGCGTTTTTCCCATTTTCGCGTTTTTCCCATATATTCGTTTTTCCCATATTTGCGTTTTTCCATGTTTGCGATATTTCCACATTTGCATTTATCCCATATTTGCGTTTTTCTCATATTTGTGTTTTCCCATATTTGTGTCTTTCCCATATTTGAGTTTTGCCCATATTTGTGTGTTCCCCATATTTGCGTTTTTCCCATATTTGCGTTGTTCCCATATTTGCGTTTTTCCCATATTTGCGTTTTTCCCAATTTTCGTGTTTCCAATATTTGCGTTTTTCCCATATTTTTGTTTTCCGATATTTCTGATTTTCCCATATTTGCTTTTTTCCCACATTTGCTTTTTTCCATATTTGCCATTTTCCCATATTTGCGTTTTTCCCATATTTTTGTTTTTCCGATATTCCCGATTTTCCCATATTTGCGTTTTGCCCATATTTGCGTTTGTTCCATATTTGCGTTTATCCCATATCGAAGTTTTTCCCATATTTGTGTTTTTGCCATATTTGCATATTTCCCACATTTGCGTTTTCCCCATATTTGCGTTTTTCCCATATTTGCGTTTTTCCCATATTTGCGTTTTTCCCATATTTGCGTTTTTCCCCTATTTGCGTTTTGCCATATTTTCGATTTTCCCATATTTGCGTTATTCCCATATTTTTGTTTTTCCGATATTCCCGATTTTCCCATATTTGCGATTTCCCCATATTTGCGTTTGTCCCATATTTGCGTTTTTCCCATATCGAAGTTTTTCCCATATTTGTGTTTTTCCCATATTTGCATATTTCCCACATTTGCGTTTTCCCCATATTTGGGTTTTTCCCATGTTTGCGTTTTTCCCATGTTTGCGTTTTCCCAGATTTGCGCTTTTTCCATATTTCCTTTTTTCCCATATTTGCGTTTTTCCCATATTAGCTTTTTTCCCATATTTGCTTTTTTCCAATGTTTGCTTTTTTGCAATGTTTGCGTTTTTCCCCTATTTGCGTTTTTCCCATTTTTTGCGTTATTCCCATATTTGTGTCCTTCTAAAATTTGCGTTTTTCCCATTTTCGCGTTTTTCCCATATATTCGTTTTTCCCATATTTGCGTTTTTCCATGTTTGCGATATTTCCACATTTGAATTTTTCCCATATTTGCGTTTTTCTCATATTTGTGTTTTCCCATATTTGTGTCTTTCCCATATTTGAGTTTTGCCCATATTTGTGTGTTCCCCATATTTGCGTTTTTCCCATATTTGCGTTGTTCCCATATTTGCGTTTTTCCCATATTTGCGTTTTTCCCAATTTTCGTGTTTCCAATATTTGCGTTTTTCCCATATTTTTGTTTTCCGATATTTCTGATTTTCCCATATTTGCGTTTTTCCCATATTTGCGTTTGTCCCATATTTGCTTTTTTCCCATATTTGCTATTTTCCATGTTTGCTTGTTTCAAAATTTGCGTTTTCCCCAAATTTTTGTTTTTCCCATATTTGCGTTTTTCCATATAAGCATTTTTCCCATTACTCATGAACCCATCCTACCAACCATTTCCTTCTTCTAGTCAAGGTGTGCCCAAAATTCTCTTCTCCCACATTTGAGTTTTTCCATAACTCAAAAACCCATGCTACCAACCGATTCCTTCTTTTAGTCAAGTTGTGCCCCAAATTTATCTTCTCCCATATTTGCGCTTGTCCCATATTTCCGTTCTTCCCATATTTGCGTTGGTGCCATATTTGCGTTGGTTCCATATTTGTGTTTGTCCCACAGTTGCGTTTTTCCCATATTTCCGTTTTTCCCATATTTGCGATATTCGCACATTTTTACTATTCCCATATTTGCATATTAAACATATTTGCGTTTTCCCAAATTTCCGCTTTTTCCATAGTTGCGTTTTTGGCATGTTTGCGTTTTTCCCATATTTGCGTTTTTCCCATATTTGCGGTTTTCCCATATTTGCATATTTCCAAAATTTGCGTATTTCCCATATCTGCGTTTTTCCCATATTTGCGTTTTTCCGTATTTGCGTTTTTCCCATATTTGCATCTTTTCCATATTTGCGTTTTTCACATATTTGCTTTTTTGCCATATTTGCTTTTTTCCAATGTTTGCGGTTTTTCCCATGATTGCGTTTTTCCCACATTTGCGTTTTCCCAAATATGCCCTTTTTCCATATTTGCGTTTTTCCCATAATTGCATTACTGATCATATTTGCATTTTTCCCATATTTGCTTTTTTCCAATGTTTGCGTTTTTTCCATATTGCGTTTTTCCCATTACTCCTGAACCCATCCTACCAACCATCTCCTTCTTCTAGTCAAAATGTGCCAAAAATTCTCTTCTCCCTTATTTTAGTTTTTCCATTACTCATGAACCCATTCTACCAACCGATTCCTTCTCTTTGTCAAGTTGTGCCCCAAATTTATCTTCATCCATATTTGCATTTGTCCCATATTTGCGTTTGTCCCATATTTGTGATGGTACCATATTTACGTTAATCCCATATTTGCGTTTGTCCCATAGTTGCGTTTGTCCCATAGTTGTGTTTGCCCTATACGCATTTTTCCCATATTTGCATTTTTCCCATATTTCCATTTACCCATAATTGCGTTTATCCCCATACTTGCATTTTCCCCAAACCTGCGTTTTACCCATACTTGCGTTTTACCCATACTTGCGTTTTACCCATAATTGCGTTTTCCCCGTACTGGCGTTTTTCCCAATACTCATGATCCCGTCCTAGCAACCATTAGCTTCTTCTAGTGAAGATTTGCGATAAAATTCTCTTCTCACATATTTGCGTTTCTCCCGTTACTCATAAACCCATGGTAACAACTGTTCCTTCTTTTAGTCAAGTTGTGTACCAAAATTTCTCTTCTCCCATTTTTGCGATTGTCCCATATTTGTGATGTTTGCCCATATATGCATTTGTCCCATATTTGCGTCTTTCTAAAATTTGCGTTTTTCCCATATTAGCGTTTTTCCCATATACGCGTTTTTCCCATATTTGCGTTTTCCCATATTTGTGTTTCTCCCATATTTGCGTTTTGCCCATATTTGCGTGTTTCCCATATTTGCGTTTTTCCCATATTTGCGTTTTCCCCATATACACGTTATTCCCATATTTGCGTTTTTCCCAGATCTGCGCTTATTCCATATTTGCGTTTTCCCCATATTTGCGTTTTTCCCATATTTTTGTTTTTCCGATATTCCCGATGTTCCCATATTTGCATTTTCCCCATATTTGCGTTTGTCCCATATTTGCGTTTTTCCCATATCGAAGTTTTTCCCATATTTGCGTTTTTCCCATATTAGCATATTTCCCACATTTGTGTGTTCCCCATATTTGTTTTTTTCCCATATTTGCGTTTTTCTCATATTTGCGTTTTTCCCCTATTTGCGTTTTTCCCATATTTTCGATTTTCACATAATTGCGTTTTTCCCATATTTGCATTTGTCGCATATTTGCGTTTTTCCCATATTTGCGTTTGTCGCATATTTGCGTTTTTCCCATATTTTAGTTTTTCCCATATTTGTGTTTTTCCCATGTTTGTGTGTTTGCCATATGTGTGTTTTTCCCATATTTGCGTTTCCCATATTTGCGTTTTACCCATAATTGCGTTTTCCCCGTACTTGCGTTTTTCCCAATACTCATGATCCCATCCTTCAACCGTTAGCTTCTTCTAGTGAAGATTTGCCATAAATTTCTCTTCTCCCATATTTGCGTTTCTCCCGTTACTCATAAACCCATGGTTCCAACCGTTCCTTCTTTTAGTCAAGTTGTGTACCAAAATTTCTCTTCTCCCATATTTGCGATCGTCCCATATTTGCGACTGTCCCGTATTTGCGTTTGTCCCATATATGCATTTGTCCCATATTTCCGTTTGTCCCAGATATGTGTGTGTCCCATATTTGCATTTGTCCCATATCTGCCTTTTTCCCATGTTTGCGTTTTCCCAGACTTGCTCTTTTTCCATATTTACTTTTTTCCCATATTTGTATTTTTTCCATATTTGCTTTTTTCCCATATTTGCGTTTTTCCAATATTGGCGTTTTTGCAATGTTTGCGTTTTTCCCTTATTTGCGCTTTTTCCATATTTGCGTTTTTCCCATATTTGCTTTTTTCCCATATTTGCTTTTTTCCAATGTTTGCGTTTCTGCAATGTTTGCGTTTTTCCCATATTTGCGTTTTTTCCCATATTTGCGGTTTTCCCATATTTGCGTTTTTCCCATATTTGCGTTTTTCCCACATATGCGTTTTTCCAATATATTTGCGTTTTTCCCACATTTGCGTTTTTCCCATATTTTCGTTCTTCCCATGTTTGCGTTTTTCAAATATCTGCGTTTTTCCCATGTTTGGGTTTTTCCTATATTTTCGATTTTCCCATATTGCGTTTATCCCATATTTTCGTGTTTTCCATATTTGCGTATTTGTCAATATTGCGATTTTGCCATATTTGCGTTTTCCCATTTTTGCATTGTTCCCATATTTGCGTTTTTCCCATATTTGCATTTTCCTATATTTGCGTTTTTCCCAATTTTCATTTTTCCCATATTTGCGTTTTTCCGATATTTTTGTTTTTCCGATATTTCCGATTTTCCCATATTTGCGTTTTTCCCAAATTTTCGTTTGTCCCATATTTGCGTTTTTCCCATACCGAAGTTTTTCCCATATTTGTGTTTTTCCCATAATTGCATATTTCCCATAATTGCGTGTTGCCCACATTTGCGGCTTTCCCATATTTGCGTTTTTCCCATATTTGTGTTTTTCCCATATTTGCGTTTTCCCATATTTGCATTGTTCCCATATTTGCGTTTTTCCCATATTTGCGTTTTTCCCAATTTTCGTGTTTCCAATATTTGCGTTTTTCCCATATTTTTGTTTTCCGATATTTCTGATTTTCCCATATTTGCGTTTTTCCCATATTTGCGTTTGTCCCATATTTGCTTTTTTCCCATATTTGCTATTTTCCATGTTTGCTTGTTTCAAAATTTGCGTTTTCCCCAAATTTTTGTTTTTCCCATATTTGCGTTTTTCCATATAAGCGTTTTTCCCATTACTCATGAACCCATCCTACCAACCATTTCCTTCTTCTAGTCAAGGTGTGCCCAAAATTCTCTTCTCCCACATTTGAGTTTTTCCATAACTCAAAAACCCATGCTACCAACCGATTCCTTCTTTTAGTCAAGTTGTGCCCCAAATTTATCTTCTCCCATATTTGCGCTTGTCCCATATTTCCGTTCTTCCCATATTTGCGTTGGTGCCATATTTGCGTTGGTTCCATATTTGTGTTTGTCCCACAGTTGCGTTTTTCCCATATTTCCGTTTTTCCCATATTTGCGATATTCGCACATTTTTACTATTCCCATATTTGCATATTAAACATATTTGCGTTTTCCCAAATTTCCGCTTTTTCCATATTTGCGTTTTTGGCATGTTTGCGTTTTTCCCATATTTGCGTTTTTCCCATATTTGCGGTTTTCCCATATTTGCATATTTCCAAAATTTGCGTATTTCCCATATCTGCGTTTTTCCCATATTTGCGTTTTTCCGTATTTGCGTTTTTCCCATATTTGCATCTTTTCCATATTTGCGTTTTTCACATATTTGCTTTTTTGCCATATTTGCTTTTTTCCAATGTTTGCGGTTTTTCCCATGATTGCGTTTTTCCCACATTTGCGTTTTCCCAAATATGCCCTTTTTCCATATTTGCGTTTTTCCCATAATTGCATTACTGATCATATTTGCATTTTTCCCATATTTGCTTTTTTCCAATGTTTGCGTTTTTTCCATATTGCGTTTTTCCCATTACTCCTGAACCCATCCTACCAACCATCTCCTTCTTCTAGTCAAAATGTGCCAAAAATTCTCTTCTCCCTTATTTTAGTTTTTCCATTACTCATGAACCCATTCTACCAACCGATTCCTTCTCTTTGTCAAGTTGTGCCCCAAATTTATCTTCATCCATATTTGCATTTGTCCCATATTTGCGTTTGTCCCATATTTGTGATGGTACCATATTTACGTTAATCCCATATTTGCGTTTGTCCCATAGTTGCGTTTGTCCCATAGTTGTGTTTGCCCTATACGCATTTTTCCCATATTTGCATTTTTCCCATATTTCCATTTACCCATAATTGCGTTTATCCCCATACTTGCATTTTCCCCAAACCTGCGTTTTACTCATACTTGCGTTTTACCCATACTTGCGTTTTACCCATAATTGCGTTTTCCCCGTACTGGCGTTTTTCCCAATACTCATGATCCCGTCCTAGCAACCATTAGCTTCTTCTAGTGAAGATTTGCGATAAAATTCTCTTCTCCCATATTTGCGTTTCTCCCGTTACTCATAAACCCATGGTAACAACTGTTCCTTCTTTTAGTCAAGTTGTGTACCAAAATTTCTCTTCTCCCATTTTTGCGATTGTCCCATATTTGTGATGTTTGCCCATATATGCGTTTGTCCCATATTTGCGTCTTTCTAAAATTTGCGTTTTTCCCATATTAGCGTTTTTCCCATATACGCGTTTTTCCCATATTTGCGTTTTCCCATATTTGTGTTTCTCCCATATTTGCGTTTTGCCCATATTTGCGTGTTTCCCATATTTGCGTTTTTCCCATATTTGCGTTTTCCCCATATACACGTTATTCCCATATTTGCGTTTTTCCCAGATCTGCGCTTATTCCATATTTGCGTTTTCCCCATATTTGCGTTTTTCCCATATTTTTGTTTTTCCGATATTCCCGATGTTCCCATATTTGCATTTTCCCCATATTTGCGTTTGTCCCATATTTGCGTTTTTCCCATATCGAAGTTTTTCCCATATTTGCGTTTTTCCCATATTAGCATATTTCCCACATTTGTGTGTTCCCCATATTTGTTTTTTTCCCATATTTGCGTTTTTCTCATATTTGCGTTTTTCCCCTATTTGCGTTTTTCCCATATTTTCGATTTTCACATAATTGCGTTTTTCCCATATTTGCATTTGTCGCATATTTGCGTTTTTCCCATATTTGCGTTTGTCGCATATTTGCGTTTTTCCCATATTTTAGTTTTTCCCATATTTGTGTTTTTCCCATGTTTGTGTGTTTGCCATATGTGTGTTTTTCCCATATTTGCGTTTCCCATATTTGCGTTTTACCCATAATTGCGTTTTCCCCGTACTTGCGTTTTTCCCAATACTCATGATCCCATCCTTCAACCGTTAGCTTCTTCTAGTGAAGATTTGCCATAAATTTCTCTTCTCCCATATTTGCGTTTCTCCCGTTACTCATAAACCCATGGTTCCAACCGTTCCTTCTTTTAGTCAAGTTGTGTACCAAAATTTCTCTTCTCCCATATTTGCGATCGTCCCATATTTGCGACTGTCCCGTATTTGCGTTTGTCCCATATATGCATTTGTCCCATATTTCCGTTTGTCCCAGATATGTGTGTGTCCCATATTTGCATTTGTCCCATATCTGCCTTTTTCCCATGTTTGCGTTTTCCCAGACTTGCTCTTTTTCCATATTTACTTTTTTCCCATATTTGTATTTTTTCCATATTTGCTTTTTTCCCATATTTGCGTTTTTCCAATATTGGCGTTTTTGCAATGTTTGCGTTTTTCCCTTATTTGCGCTTTTTCCATATTTGCGTTTTTCCCATATTTGCTTTTTTCCCATATTTGCTTTTTTCCAATGTTTGCGTTTCTGCAATGTTTGCGTTTTTCCCATATTTGCGTTTTTTCCCATATTTGCGGTTTTCCCATATTTGCGTTTTTCCCATATTTGCGTTTTTCCCACATATGCGTTTTTCCAATATATTTGCGTTTTTCCCACATTTGCGTTTTTCCCATATTTTCGTTCTTCCCATGTTTGCGTTTTTCAAATATCTGCGTTTTTCCCATGTTTGGGTTTTTCCTATATTTTCGATTTTCCCATATTGCGTTTATCCCATATTTTCGTGTTTTCCATATTTGCGTATTTGTCAATATTGCGATTTTGCCATATTTGCGTTTTCCCATTTTTGCATTGTTCCCATATTTGCGTTTTTCCCATATTTGCATTTTCCTATATTTGCGTTTTTCCCAATTTTCATTTTTCCCATATTTGCGTTTTTCCGATATTTTTGTTTTTCCGATATTTCCGATTTTCCCATATTTGCGTTTTTCCCAAATTTTCGTTTGTCCCATATTTGCGTTTTTCCCATACCGAAGTTTTTCCCATATTTGTGTTTTTCCCATAATTGCATATTTCCCATAATTGCGTGTTGCCCACATTTGCGGCTTTCCCATATTTGCGTTTTTCCCATATTTGTGTTTTTCCCATATTTGCGTTTTCCCATATTTGCATTGTTCCCATATTTGCGTTTTTCCCATATTTGCGTTTTTCCCAATTTTCGTGTTTCCAATATTTGCGTTTTTCCCATATTTTTGTTTTCCGATATTTCTGATTTTCCCATATTTGCGTTTTTCCCATATTTGCGTTTGTCCCATATTTGCTTTTTTCCCATATTTGCTATTTTCCATGTTTGCTTGTTTCAAAATTTGCGTTTTCCCCAAATTTTTGTTTTTCCCATATTTGCGTTTTTCCATATAAGCGTTTTTCCCATTACTCATGAACCCATCCTACCAACCATTTCCTTCTTATAGTCAAGGTGTGCCCAAAATTCTCTTCTCCCACATTTGAGTTTTTCCATAACTCAAAAACCCATGCTACCAACCGATTCCTTCTTTTAGTCAAGTTGTGCCCCAAATTTATCTTCTCCCATATTTGCGCTTGTCCCATATTTCCGTTCTTCCCATATTTGCGTTGGTGCCATATTTGCGTTGGTTCCATATTTGTGTTTGTCCCACAGTTGCGTTTTTCCCATATTTCCGTTTTTCCCATATTTGCGATATTCGCACATTTTTACTATTCCCATATTTGCATATTAAACATATTTGCGTTTTCCCAAATTTCCGCTTTTTCCATATTTGCGTTTTTGGCATGTTTGCGTTTTTCCCATATTTGCGTTTTTCCCATATTTGCGGTTTTCCCATATTTGCATATTTCCAAAATTTGCGTATTTCTCATATCTGCGTTTTTCCCATATTTGCGTTTTTCCGTATTTGCGTTTTTCCCATATTTGCATCTTTTCCATATTTGCGTTTTTCACATATTTGCTTTTTTGCCATATTTGCTTTTTTCCAATGTTTGCGGTTTTTCCCATGATTGCGTTTTTCCCACATTTGCGTTTTCCCAAATATGCCCTTTTTCCATATTTGCGTTTTTCCCATAATTGCATTACTGATCATATTTGCATTTTTCCCATATTTGCTTTTTTCCAATGTTTGCGTTTTTTCCATATTGCGTTTTTCCCATTACTCCTGAACCCATCCTACCAACCATCTCCTTCTTCTAGTCAAAATGTGCCAAAAATTCTCTTCTCCCTTATTTTAGTTTTTCCATTACTCATGAACCCATTCTACCAACCGATTCCTTCTCTTTGTCAAGTTGTGCCCCAAATTTATCTTCATCCATATTTGCATTTGTCCCATATTTGCGTTTGTCCCATATTTGTGATGGTACCATATTTACGTTAATCCCATATTTGCGTTTGTCCCATAGTTGCGTTTGTCCCATAGTTGTGTTTGCCCTATACGCATTTTTCCCATATTTGCATTTTTCCCATATTTCCATTTACCCATAATTGCGTTTATCCCCATACTTGCATTTTCCCCAAACCTGCGTTTTACCCATACTTGCGTTTTACCCATACTTGCGTTTTACCCATAATTGCGTTTTCCCCGTACTGGCGTTTTTCCCAATACTCATGATCCCGTCCTAGCAACCATTAGCTTCTTCTAGTGAAGATTTGCGATAAAATTCTCTTCTCCCATATTTGCGTTTCTCCCGTTACTCATAAACCCATGGTAACAACTGTTCCTTCTTTTAGTCAAGTTGTGTACCAAAATTTCTCTTCTCCCATTTTTGCGATTGTCCCATATTTGTGATGTTTGCCCATATATGCGTTTGTCCCATATTTGCGTCTTTCTAAAATTTGCGTTTTTCCCATATTAGCGTTTTTCCCATATACGCGTTTTTCCCATATTTGCGTTTTCCCATATTTGTGTTTCTCCCATATTTGCGTTTTGCCCATATTTGCGTGTTTCCCATATTTGCGTTTTTCCCATATTTGCGTTTTCCCCATATACACGTTATTCCCATATTTGCGTTTTTCCCAGATCTGCGCTTATTCCATATTTGCGTTTTCCCCATATTTGCGTTTTTCCCATATTTTTGTTTTTCCGATATTCCCGATGTTCCCATATTTGCATTTTCCCCATATTTGCGTTTGTCCCATATTTGCGTTTTTCCCATATCAAAGTTTTTCCCATATTTGCGTTTTTCCCATATTAGCATATTTCCCACATTTGTGTGTTCCCCATATTTGTTTTTTTCCCATATTTGCGTTTTTCTCATATTTGCGTTTTTCCCCTATTTGCGTTTTTCCCATATTTTCGATTTTCACATAATTGCGTTTTTCCCATATTTGCATTTGTCGCATATTTGCGTTTTTCCCATATTTGCGTTTGTCGCATATTTGCGTTTTTCCCATATTTTAGTTTTTCCCATATTTGTGTTTTTCTCATGTTTGTGTGTTTGCCATATGTGTGTTTTTCCCATATTTGCGTTTCCCATATTTGCGTTTTACCCATAATTGCGTTTTCCCCGTACTTGCGTTTTTCCCAATACTCATGATCCCATCCTTCAACCGTTAGCTTCTTCTAGTGAAGATTTGCCATAAATTTCTCTTCTCCCATATTTGCGTTTCTCCCGTTACTCATAAACCCATGGTTCCAACCGTTCCTTCTTTTAGTCAAGTTGTGTACCAAAATTTCTCTTCTCCCATATTTGCGATCGTCCCATATTTGCGACTGTCCCGTATTTGCGTTTGTCCCATATATGCATTTGTCCCATATTTCCGTTTGTCCCAGATATGTGTGTGTCCCATATTTGCATTTGTCCCATATCTGCCTTTTTCCCATGTTTGCGTTTTCCCAGACTTGCTCTTTTTCCATATTTACTTTTTTCCCATATTTGTATTTTTTCCATATTTGCTTTTTTCCCATATTTGCGTTTTTCCAATATTGGCGTTTTTGCAATGTTTGCGTTTTTCCCTTATTTGCGCTTTTTCCATATTTGCGTTTTTCCCATATTTGCTTTTTTCCCATATTTGCTTTTTTCCAATGTTTGCGTTTCTGCAATGTTTGCGTTTTTCCCATATTTGCGTTTTTTCCCATATTTGCGGTTTTCCCATATTTGCGTTTTTCCCATATTTGCGTTTTTCCCACATATGCGTTTTTCCAATATATTTGCGTTTTTCCCACATTTGCGTTTTTCCCATATTTTCGTTCTTCCCATGTTTGCGTTTTTCAAATATCTGCGTTTTTCCCATGTTTGGGTTTTTCCTATATTTTCGATTTTCCCATATTGCGTTTATCCCATATTTTCGTGTTTTCCATATTTGCGTATTTGTCAATATTGCGATTTTGCCATATTTGCGTTTTCCCATTTTTGCATTGTTCCCATATTTGCGTTTTTCCCA
The DNA here is from genome assembly GCF_023864345.2 of Schistocerca serialis cubense. Lineage (NCBI taxonomy): Eukaryota > Metazoa > Arthropoda > Insecta > Orthoptera > Acrididae > Schistocerca > Schistocerca serialis. The sequence goes on from NC_064648.1 coordinate 108,977,078, forward strand.
TATTTGCATTTTCCTATATTTGCGTTTTTCCCAATTTTCATTTTTCCCATATTTGCGTTTTTCCGATATTTTTGTTTTTCCGATATTTCCGATTTTCCCATATTTGCGTTTTTCCCAAATTTTCGTTTGTCCCATATTTGCGTTTTTCCCATACCGAAGTTTTTCCCATATTTGTGTTTTTCCCATAATTGCATATTTCCCATAATTGCGTGTTGCCCACATTTGCGGCTTTCCCATATTTGCGTTTTTCCCATATTTGTGTTTTTCCCATATTTGCGTTTTCCCATATTTGCATTGTTCCCATATTTGCGTTTTTCCCATATTTGCGTTTTTCTTATATTTGTGTTTTTCTCAAATTAGCAGTTTTCCCATATTTGCGTTTTTCCCATATTTGCGTTTTTCCCATGTTTGCATTTACCCGTATTTGTGTTTTTCCCATATTTGCGTTTTTCCCCTTCTTGCGTTTTTCCCATATTTGCGTTTTACCTATATTTGCGTTTTTCTCATATTTGCGATTTTTCCTATATTTGTATTTTTCCCATATGTGGGTTTTTCCCATATTTGCGTTTCTCCCGTATTTGCGTTTTTCCCATATTTGCGTCGTTCCCATATTTGCGTTTTTCCCATATTACGGTTGTTCCAATAATGTGTTTTTCCCTTATTTGCGTTTTTCTTATATTTGCGTTTTTGTCAAATTTGCACTTTTCCCAAATTTGCGTTTTTCCCATATTTGCGGTCTTCCCATGTTTGCATTTTTCCCGTGTTTGCATTTTTCCCATATTTGAGTTTTTCCTATATTTTCTTTTTCCATATTTGCGTTTTTCCCAAATTTGCGTTTTTCCCATATTTGCGTTTTTCTCATATTTGCGTTTGTCCCATATTTACGCTTTTCCCATATTTGCGTTTTTCTTATATTTGCGTTTTTCTCATATTTGTAGTTTTCCCATATTTGCATTCTTCCCATATTTGCGTTTTTCCCATGTTTGCGGGTTTTCCGGAATAGCGTTTTTCCCATGTTTGTGTTTTTCTCATATTTGCGTTTTTCCCCATATTTGCGTTTTTCCCATATTTGCGTTTCTCCCGTATTTGCGTTTTTCCCATATTTGCTTTTTTCAATATTTGTGTTTTTACCATATTATGGTGGTTGCCATACATGTGTTTTCCCATATTTGCATTTTTCTTATATTTGCGTTTTTCTCATATTTGCATTTTTCCCAAATTTGTGCTTTTCCCATATTTGGGTTTTTCCCATATTTGCGTTTCTCCCGTATTTGCGTTTTTCCCATATTTGCGATTTTCAATATTTGCGTTTTTACCATATTAGGTTGGCTCCCATATATGTGTTTTTCCCATATTTGCATTTTTCTTATATTTGCTTTTTTCTCATATTTGCATTTTTCCCATATTTGCGTTTTTCCCACATTTGCGTTCTTCCCATGTTTGCATTTTTCCCGTGTTTGCGTTTTTCCCATATTTGCGTTTTTCCCATATTTTCTTTTTTCCATATTTGCGTTTTTCCCATATTTGCGTTTTTCCCATATTTGCGTTTTACTCATATTTGCATTTTTTCAATATTTACGTTTTTCCCATATTTGCGTTTTTCCCATTTTTGTGTTTTTTTCCCATATTTGTGTTTTTCTTCCCATTTTTGCGTTTTTCTTCCCATATTTGCGTTTTCCATATTCGAGTTTTTACTGTATTTGCGTTTTTCCTATTTTTGCGTTTTTCCTGCATTTGCGTTTTTCCCATATTTGCGGTTTTCCCATACTTGGGATTTTCCCGTAATTGTGTTTTTCCTATATTTGCGTTTTTCTCATTTTTGGGATTTTCCCATATTTGCATTTTTCCGATATTTGAGTTTACCCACATTTCAGTTTTTCCCATATTTGCGTTTATCCCATATTTGCGTTTTTCATATATTTGCGTTTTTGCCATATGCCCTATCTGCGTTTTTGCCATATTTGCGTTTCTTTCATAATTGTGTTTGTCCCATATTTGCATTTGTCACATATTTGCGTTTTTCCTATTTTTGCGTTTCTCCCATATTTGCGTTTCTCCCATATTTGAGTTTCTCCCATATTTCCATTTCTCGCATATTTGCGTTTCTCCCATATTTGCGTTACTACCATATTTGCGTTTCTCCCATATTTGCATTTCGCCAATATTTTCGTTTTTCTCATATTTTCGTTTTTTTTGCATTTTTCGTGAACCCTCCCTACCAAACGATTTCTTCTTCTGCTCAAGTTGTGCCAAAAAATTCTCATCCTCCATAATTGCGATTTTCCGATATTTGCGATATTCCGATGTTTGCAGTTTTCCGAATTTTGCAATTTTCCGATATTTCCAATTTTCAGATATATGCATTTTTCCTAAATGTGCGTTTTTCCCATATAAGCGTTTTTCCCATATTTACGTTTTTCCCGTATTTGTGTTTTTCCCATAATTGCATATTTCCCATAATTGCGTGTTGCCCACATTTGCGGCTTTCCCATATTTGCGTTTTTCCCATATTTGCAATTTTCCCATATTTGCATTTTTTCCCATATTTGCGTTTTTCCCATATTTACATTTATCCCATATTTGTGTTTCTCCTATATTTGCATATATCCGTTATTCGGGATTTTCCCATATTTCCGTTTCTCTCATATTTGCGATTTCCCATATTTACGTTTGTCCCATATTTGCGTTTTTCCCATATTTGCGTTTTTCCCATATTTGCGTTTTTTGCATATTAAAGTTTTCCCATATTTGCGTTTTTCCAATAATTGTGTTTATCCCTATGTTTATGTTTATCACCATATTTGCGTGTATCCCATATTTGCGTTTATCCCTTACTTGCGTTTCTCCCGTACTTGCTATTTTCCCGTACTTGCATTTTTTCCATATTTGTGACTTTTTTCCGATATTTGCGGTATTGTTCCCATATTTGCGTTCTCTTCCCATATTTGCGTTTTTCTACCCATATTTGGTTTTTTTCCCATATTTGAGGTTTTCCCATTATTACATTTTTCCCATATTTGCTGTTTTCCCAAATTTGCGTTTTCCCTTATTTGCGTTCTTCCCATATTTGAGTTTTTCCTATATTTGCGTTTTTCTCTTTTTTGCGATTTTTCCCAAATTTGTGTTTTTCCCATGTTTGGGTTTTCCCCATATTTGGGTTTCTCCCGTATTTGCGTTTTTCCCATATTTGCGTTTTTCCCATATTAGGGTGGTTCCCATATACACTCCTGGAAATGGAAAAAAGAACACATTGACACCGGTGTGTCAGACCCACCATACTTGCTCCGGACACTGCGAGAGGGCTGTACAAGCAATGACCACACGCACGGCACAGCGGACACACCAGGAACCGCGGTGTTGGCCGTCGAATGGCGCTAGCTGCGCAGCATTTGTGCACCGCCGCCGTCAGTGTCAGCCAGTTTGCCGTGGCATACGGAACTCCATCGCAGTCTTTAACACTGGTAGCATGCCGCGACAGCGTGGACGTGAACCGTATGTGCTGTTGACGGACTTTGAGCGAGGGCGTATAGTGGGCATGCGGGAGGCCGGCTGGACGTACCGCCGAATTGCTCAACACGTATGGCGTGAGGTCTCCACAGTACATCGATGTAGTCGCCAGTGGTCAGCGGAAGGTGCACGTGCCCGTCGACCTGGGACCGGATCTCAGCAACACACGGATGCACGCCAAGACCGTAGGATCCTACGCACTGCCGTAGAGGACCGCACCGCCACTTCCCAGCAAATTAGGGACACTGTTGCTCCTGGGGTATCGGCGAGGACCATTCGCAACCGTCTCCATGAAGCTGGGCTACGGTCCCGCACACCGTTAGGCCGTCTTCCGCTCACGCCCCAACATCGTGCAGCCCGCCTACAGTGGTGTCGCGACAGGCGTGAATGGAGGGACGAATGGAGACGTGTCGTCTTCAGCGATGAGAGTCGCTTCTGCCTTGGTGCCAATGATGGTCGTATGCGTGTTTGGCGCCGCGCAGGTGAGCGCCACAATCAGGACTGCATACGACCGAGGCACACAGGGCCAACACCCGGCATCATGGTGTGGGGAGCGATCTCCTACACTGGCCGTACACCACTGGTGATCGTCGAGGGGACACTGAATAGTGCACGGTACATCCAAACCGTCATCGAACCCATCGTTCTACCATTCCTAGACCGGCAAGGGAACTTGCTGTTCCAACAGGACAATGCACGTCCGCATGTATCCCGTGCCACCCAAAGTGCTCTAGAAGGTGTAAGTCAACTACCCTGGCCAGCAAGATCTCCGGATCCGTCCCCCATTGAGCATGTTTGGGACTGGATGAAGCGTCGTCTCACGCGGTCTGCACGTCCAGCACGAACGCTGGTCCAACTGAGGCGCCAGGTGGAAATGGCATGGCAAGCCGTTCCACAGGACTACATCCAGCATCTCTACGATCGTCTCCATGGGAGAATAGCAGCCTGCATTGCTGCGAAAGGTGGATATACACTGTACTTGTGCCGACATTGTGCATGCTCTGTTGCCTGTGTCTATGTGCCTGTGGTTCTGTCAGTGTGATCATGTGATGTATCTGACCCCAGGAATGTGTCAATAAAGTTTCCCCTTCCTGGGACAATGAATTCGCGGTGTTCTTATTTCAATTTCCAGGAGTGTATGTGTTTTTCCCATAATTGCGTTTTTCTTATATTTGCGTTATTCTCATATTTGCATTTTTCCCATATTTGCGTTTTTCCCACATTTGAATTCTTCCCATGTGTGGATTTTCCCGTTTTTGCGTTTTTCCCATATTTGCGTTTTTCCCATATTTGCGTTTTTCCCATATTTGCGTTTTTCCCATATTAGGGTTTTTCCCATATTTGTGTTTTTCCCATATTTGCGTTTTTCTCATATTTGCAATTTTGCCATAGTCGCGTTTTTCCCATGTTTGCGTTTTTCCCATATTTGCATTATTCCTATATTTGCGATTTTCCCATATTCGTATTTCTCCTGTATTTGCGTTTATCCCATATTTCGTTTTTCCAATATTTGCGTTTTTCCCGTATTTGGGTGTTTCCCATATTTGTGTTTTTCCCATATTTGCGTTTTTCTTATATTTGCTTTTTTCTCATATTTGCATTTTTTAGATATTTGCGTTTTTCCCATATTCGCGATTTTCCCTTGTTTGCGTTTTTCCCGTGTCTGCGTTTTCCCATATTTGCGTATTTCTCGTATTTGCATTTTCCCCACATTTGCGTTTTTCCCACATTTACGTATTTCCCACATTTGCGTTTGTCCCATTTTTGCTTTTTTCGCATATTTGCGTTTTTCTTCCAATATTTGCATTCTTCCCATATTTGTGTTTTTCCCATATTTGCGTTTCTCCCATATTCGTGTTTTTCCCATATTTGAGTTTTTCCTATATTTGCGTTTTTCCCATTATTGCGTTTTTTCCATATTTCCGTTTTTTGCATATTTGTATTTTTCTTATATTTGCAATTTTCCCATATTTGTATGTTCCCCATTTTTGCGTTTTTCCCATTACTCATGAACGCATGCTACAAACCATTTCCTTCTTATAGTCAAGGTGTGCCACAAAATTCTCCTCTCCCATATTTGCTTTTGTCTAATATTTGCGTTCGTCCCATGTTTGGGTTTTTTCCATATTTGCATGTTTCGCATATTAGCGTTTTCCCCATTTTTGCTTTTTTCCCACGTTTGCGTTTTCCCCACACTTGCGTTTTTCCCATATTTGCGTTTTTCTTCCCAAATTTGGGTTTTTTTCCCATATTTGCGTTTTTGTCCTCATATTTGCGTTTTTCTTCCCATATTTGCGTTTTTCCTGTATTTTCATTATTCCCATATTCCGTTGTTCCTATATTTGCGTTTTTCCCATATTTGCGTTTTTTCCGTATTTGAGTTTTTCCCATACCTGCGTTTTTCCAATATTTGCGTTTTTCCCATATTTGCGATTTTCCCACATTTGCGTTTTTTCCATATTTTAGTTTTTTTCCATATTTTCGTTTTTTCCATATTTGCGTTTTTTCCATATTTGCAATTTTCTTATATTTACATTTTTCCCATATTTGCGTGTTCCCCAATTTTGAGTTTTTCCGTTACTCATGAACCCATGCTAACGACCATTTCCTTCTTAAAGTCAAGGCGTGCCACAAAATTCTCTTCTCTCATATTTGCATTTGTCTAATATTTGCGTTTGTCCCATGTCCATATTTGCGTGTTTCGCATATTAGCGTTTTTCCCATAATTGCTTTTTTCCCACATTTGCGTTTGTTACCCATACTTGTGTTTTTCTTCACATATTTGTGTTTTTCTTACGATATTTTCGTTTTTTTTGCCATATTAGCGTTTTTCGTGTATTTGCGTTTTTCAATATTTCCGTTTTTCCCACATTTGCGTTTTTCCAATATTTGTTTTTCCCATATTTGGGATTTTCCCACAATTGTGTTTTTCCTATATTTGCGTCTTTCTTATATTTGCGTTTTTCTCATCTTTCCAGTTTTCCCATATTTGCGGTTTTCCCATATTTACATTTTTCCCATGTTTGCGTTTTTCCCCTATTTGCGTTTTTCCTAAATTTGCGTTTTCCTCGTATTTGCGATTTTTCCCATATTTGCGTGTTTGCCATATTTGGGTTTTTAACATATTTGCGTTTTTCCCCGTAATGCGTTTTCCCATATTTGCGGTATTCCCATATTTGCGTTTTTACCATATTTGGGTGTTTCCCATATTTGTGTGTTTCCCACATTTGCGTTTTTCTTATATTTGCGTTTTTCTCATATTTGCATTTTTCCCATATTTGCGTTTTTCCCATATTTGAGTTTTTCCCATATTTGCGTTTTTCTCACATTTGCGATTTTCTCACATTTGCGTTTTTCCCCTATTTGCGTTCTTCTTCCCATATTTGCGTTTTTCTTCCCATATTTGCGGTTTTCCCATATTTGCGTTTATCCCATATCTGCGTTTTTCCCACATTTGCGTTTTTCTCATGGATGCGTTTTTCCCATATATGCGCTTTTCTTCGAAGATTTGCATTGTTCATCCTATATTTAAGTTTTTGTCCCCATATTTGCGTTTTTCTTCCCATATATGCGTTTTTCTCATATTTGCATTTTTCTCATATTTGCGTTTTTCCCATGTTTGCGTTTTTCCCATATTTGCGTTTTTCCCACATTTGCGTTTGTCCCATATTTGGGTGTTTCCCATATTTGCGTTTTTCTTATTTTTGCGTTTTCCTCATATTTTCATTTTTCCCATATTTGTGTTTTTCCTATATTTCCGTTTTTCCCATGTTTGCGTTTTTCCCGTGTTTGCGTTTTTCCCATATTTGCTTTTTCCCATATTTGCTTTTTTCCATATTTGCTTTTTTCCCATATTTGCGTTTTTCTCATATTTGCGATTTTCTCATATTAGCGTTTTTCTCATATTTACGTTTTTCCCATATTTGCGTTTGTCCCATATTTGCGTTTTTCCCATTTTTGTGTTTTTGTTCCCATATTTGTGTTTTTCTGTCCATATTTGCGTTTTTCTTCCCATTTTTGCGCTTTTCCCATATTTGCGTTTTTCCCATATTTGCGTATTCCCATATCTGCGTTTTTCCCACATTTGCCTTTTTGCCGTATTTGCGTTTTTCCAATATTTGCGTTTTTCCCACATTTGCGTTTTTCCCATATTTGCTTTTTTCCATATTTGCGTTTTTCCCATATTTGCGTTTTTCCCATATATGCGTTTTTCTCATATTTGCATTTTTCCCATATTTGATTTTTCCCATGTTTCCCTTTTTCCCATATTTCCGTTTTTCACGTATTTTCGTTTTTCCTGTATATGCGTTTTTCCCATATTTGCGTTTTTCCCATATTTGCGTTTTTCATATATTTGCGTTTTCCCCACATTTGCGTTTTTCCCACATTTGCGTTTTTTACCCATATTTGCGTTTTTCTTCCCATATTTGCGTTTTTCTTCCCATATTTGCGTATTTCCCATATTTACATTTTTTACAAATTTGCGTTTTTCCCATATTTACGTTTTTTACATATTTGCGCCTTTGCCATTACTCATGAACCCCTCCTACCAACCGTTTCCTTCTTCTAGTTATGGTGTGCCCCAAATTACTCTTCTCCCATATTTTCGTTTGTCCCATATTTGCCTTTGTCCCATATTTGCGTTTTTCCCATATTTTCGTTATTCCCATAATTGAGTTTTTCCCACATTTGCGTTTTTCCCACATTGGCGTTTTTCCCACATTTGCGTTTTCCCTATATTTGCGTTTTTCCCATATTTGCGTTTTTCTTCCCAAATTTGCGTTTTCCTCCCCATATTTGCGTTTTCGTCCCCATATTTGCGTTTTTCTTCCCACATTTGCGTTTTTCTTATATATCCATATTTCCCATATTTGCGTGTTTCCCATATTTGCGTTTTTCCCATGTTTGCGTTTTTCTCACATTTGCGATTTTCCCACATTTGCGTTTTTCCCTTTTTGCGGTTTTCTTCCCATATTTTCGTTTTTCTTCCCATATTTGCGGTTTCCCATATTAGCGTTTTTCCCATATCTCCGTTTTTCATATATTTGCGTTTTTCCCATTTATGCGTTTTTCCCATATATACGCTTTTCTTCCCAGATTTGTGTTGTTCATCCTATATTTCAGTTTTTGTCCCCATATTTGAGTTTTTCTTCCCATATATGCGTTTTTCTCATATTTGCATTTTTCCCATATTTGCGTTTTTCCCATGTTTGCGTTTTTCCCATATTTGCGTTTTTCCCATATTTGGGATTTTCCCATAATTGTGGTTTTCCTATATTTGCGTCTTTCTTATATTTGCGTTTTTCTCATCTTTCCAGTTTACCATATTTGCGGTTTTCCCATATTTACATTTTTTCCATGTTTGCGTTTTCCCCCTATTTACGTGTTTCCTATATTTGCGTTTTTCTCATATTTGCGATTTTTCCCATATTTGCGTTTTTCGCATATTTGGGTTTTTCGCATATTAGCGTTTTTCCTGTAATGCGTTTTCCCCATATTTGCGGTTTTCCCATATTTGCGTTTTTCCCATATTTATGTGTTTCCCATATTTATGTTTTTCCCATATTTGCGTTTTCTTATATTTGCGTTTTTCTCGTATTTGCATTTTTCCCATATTTGTGTTTTTCCTATATTTCCGTTTTTCCCATGTTTGCGTTTTTCCCATATTTGCGTTTTTCCCATATTTGCGTTTTTCCCATTTTTGTGTTTCTGTTCCCATATTTGTGTTTTTCTGCCCATATCTGCGTTTTTCTTCCCATACTTGCGTTTTTCCCGTATTTGCGTTTTTCCCACATTTGCTTTTATGCCGGATTTGCGTTTTCCCAATATTTGCGTATTTCCCACATTTTCGTTTTTTCCATATTTGCTTTATTCCATATTTGCGTTTTTCACATATTCGCGTTTTTCCCATAGATGCGTTTTTGTCATATTTGCATTTTTCCCATATTTGATTTTTCCCATGTTTCCGTTTTTCCCATATTTGCGTTTTTCCCATATTTGCATTGTTCCCATATTTGCGTTTTTCCCATATTTGCGATTTTCCCATATTAGCGTTTTTCCCACATTTGCATTTTTCCCAGATTTGCGTTTTTTACCCATATTTGCGTTTTTCTTCCCATATTTGCATGTTTCTTCCCATATTTGCGTTTTTCTTCCCATTTTCGTATTTCCCATATTTACGTTTATTACATATTTGCTTTTCTCCCATATTTACGTGTTTTACATATTTGCGTTTTTGCCATTACTCATGAACCCCTCCTACCAACCGTTTCCTTCTTCTAGTTAACAGGTGCCCCAAATTTCTCTTCTCCCATATTTGCATTTGTCCCATATTTGCTTTTGTCCCATATTTGCGTTTTTCCCATATTTTCGTTGTTCCCATAATTGAGTATTTCCCACATTTGCGTTTATCCCACATTGGCGTTTATCCCACATTTGCGTTTTCCCCACATTTGCATTTTTCCCATATTTGCGTTTTTGTCCCCATATTTGCGTTTTTCTTCCCATATATGGGTTTTTCTCATATTTGCATTTTTCCCATATTTGCGTTTTTCCCATGTTTGCGTTTTTCACATATTTGCGTTTTTCCCACATATGCGTTTTTCCCATATTTGTGTTTTTCCCATATTTGGGATTTTCCCATAATTGTGTTTTTCCTATATTTGCGTCTTTCTTATATTTGCGTTTTTCTCATATATGCAGTTTTCCCATATTTGCGGTTTTCCCATATTTACATTTTCTCCATGTTTGCATTTTTCCTGTATTTGTGTTTCTCCCATACTTGCGTTTTTCCTTTATTTGCGTTTTTCCTATATTTGCGTTTTTCTCATATTTGCGATTTTTCCCATATTTGCGTTTTTCCTATATTTGGGTTATTCGCATATTTGCATTTTTCCATAATGCATTTACCCCATATTTGCGGTTTTCCCATATTTGCGTTTTTCCCATATTTGGGTGTTTCCCATTTTGGGTGTTTCCCATATTTGTGATTTCGCATATGTGCGTTTTTCTTATATTTGCGTTTTTCTCATATTTGCATATATCCCATATTTGCGTTTTTCCCATATTCGCGTTCTTCCTATGTTTGCGTTTTTCACGTGTTTGTGTTTTTCCCAAAAGTGCGTTTTTCCCATAAATGCGTTTTTCCCATAATTGTGGGTTTCCCATTTTTGCGTTTTCCCCATATTAGCGTTTTCCCCATATTTGCGTTTTCCCCATGTTTGCGTTTTCCCCATATTTGCGTTATGCACATATTTGCGTTTTCCAAGTATTTGCGTTTTCCCCATATTTGCGTTTTACCCATATTTGCATTCTCCCCATGCTTGCGGTTTACCCATACTTGCGTTCAGCCAGTACTTGCGTTTTACCCATACTTGCGTTTTACCTGTACTTGCATTTTACCTGTACGTGCATTTTACCCGTAGTTGCGTTTTACCCATACTTGGAATCTTCCCGTATTTGCGTTTATCCCGTACTTGCGTTTTTCCCTTACTTGCGTTTTTCCCGTACTTGCGTTTTTCCCGTACTTGCATTTTTTCCGTATTTGCGTTTTTCCCATATTGGCGTTTTTCCCATATTTTGGTGTTTCCAGTATTTGTGATTTTCCCATATTTGCGTTCTTCTTGTATCTGCGTTTTTCTCTTATTTGCATTTTTCCCATATTTGCGTTTTTCTCATATTTGCGTTTTAACATATTTGCATTTTTCCCATATTTGCGTTTTTTCGATATTCGCGTTTTTCCCATGTTTGCGTTTTTCCCATGTTTGCGTTTTTCCCATATTTGCGTATTTCCCATATTTGCATTTTCCCCACATTTGCGTTTTTCCCACATTTGCGTTTTTCCCACATTTGGGTTTTTCCCATATTTGTGTTTTTCCCATATCTGCTTTTTTCCATATTTGCGTTTTTCCCATATTTGCGTTTTTCCCATATTTGCGGTTTTATCATACTTGCATTTTTCCCATATTTACGTTTTTCCCATATTTGCGATTTTCCCATATTTGCGTTTTTCCAATTTTTTTGTTTTTCTTTCCATATTTGCGTTTTTCTTACCATATTTGTATTTTTCCCATATTCGTGTTTTTCCCATATTTACGTTTTTCTCATATCTGCATTTTTCCCACATTAGCGTTTTTCCCATATTTGCGTTTTTCCCATATTTGCGTTTCTCTTCCCAGATTTGCGTTGTTCATCCCATATTTGCGTTTTTGTCCCCATATTTGCGTTTTTCTTCCCATATTGCGTTTTTCTAAAATTTATTTTTTTCCCATATTTGCGTTTTTCCATGTTCGCGTTTTTCCCATATTTGCGTTTTCCCGTATTTGCGTTTTTTCCATATTTGCATCTTTCCCATATTTGCGTTTTCCCATATTTGTGTTTTTCCCATATTTGTGTTTTTCTATCCACATTTGCGTTTCTCTTCCCAAATTTACGTTTTTCTTACCATATTTGCGTATTTCTCATATTCGTATTTCTCCTGTATTTGTGTTTTTCCCATATTTTGTTTTCCCATATTTGCGTTTTTCCCATATTTGGGTGTTTCCCATATTTGTGTTTTTCGCATTTTGCGTTTTTCTTATATTTGCGTTTTTCCCATATTTGCATATATCCCATATTTGCGTTTTTCCCATATTAGTGTTTTTCCTATGTTTGCGTTTTTCACGTGTTTGCGTTTTTTCCAAATTGGCGTTTTTCCCATACATGCGTTTTTCCCATAATTGTGGTTTTCCCATATTTGCGTTTTCCCCATGAAACGTCCCCTTTGAACAATTATACATGACTGTGCTTAAACTGACACACAATATTTTGTTAGCGCAACGCAATCTGACTTTCAAAATTCCCTACAAAAGAATGGCTCTGACTAACATTAAACTATACCTTTCACAAATCACTTACCTCACAAAAATCTTCCCTGCTCAAGCTACTGCAATACAGCGAGCACCACTACTGCCAGCTAAATAAAAGATTCAAACTATGGAAGGCACTAACTACTGATAGGGATAGTTAGCAAATGAAAGATATTAATAGAGAACAAACAATGTATTTACCTTGATATTATCATATATAAATATAGCAGTTCATGACAAATTTCAAAACTCCGCCATCTCTCTCCTCACATCCACCACTGCTGGCGGCTCACCTCCAACTGCCCAACGCTACGCGCTGTTCACATCCAGCTGCCGCTGCCCAACACTACAATGGCAGACAACAATGCAAACTAGCCACAGACTGCACACAGCACAGCCAGTGATTTTTCATATAGAGCGCTACGTGGCGTTACTAATAAGAAAACATAAACAGCCTACTTACATAGCCCCCATGCTCCCCACAAAAAATTTTACAAATTGGATTGGGCAGTGGCCAATACAGTTTTGAAAAAAATTTTCATAATTAAAATAACAAATAAATCAAATGCACACACTTATTGATATTATGTTGGTCAAAAGCTCAAATTTTCTCACAGTCTATAAAGACAGTCCTGATCATTCATCACAGTGAAACTGCCGTTTCTTTTCTCAAAGTCTGAGCAGTTAAAGACAATGCACACGGAAGTAGTGGATTTCCATGCTGTCTTGAAGAAGTAGTGTTGTCCTTCCAATGGAAAGACAGTGCTGACTCTTGACATGCAGACGGGTAATGGGCCACAACAGAGCAAACCCACAGCAGAGTCATTCGAAGTTTTGAAGAATATTGGTAGGTCATCACAGAGCAGACCCACTGGAGTCCTGGTAGAGATTGTGGTATTGGTGGGCCACCAGAGGTGCAGACCCACTGCAGTCCTTGTAGAAATAATGGTACTGGTGAGTCAGCAAAGACGCAGACCCACTGTAGTCCTTGTAGAGATAATGGTATTGGTGAGTCAGCAAAGACGCAGACCCACTGTAGTCCTTGTAGAGATAATGGTATTGGTGGGCCACCAGAGGTGCAGACCCACTGCAGTCCTTGTAGAGATGACCAGCAGCCATCTGTTGTGATTGTGCAGGTGCACAATCACCAGTGAAGAGTCTTGCAGTTAATATAGCAAGTCCATAACCACCACTTGTGCACTCACAAAGTTTTTGGAATTGTCCTTAGAACCAGCAATGCTGTTATCCAGTCCCTTGCAGAATTATTAACACACGTGCAAACACTAACAGTCCCTACTTCTCACATATTGTCCATATACTATGACCAACAGAAACATGTGCAGTGAAATGTAACTTACATGTTAATAATATCATGAACTGGTGACAATTACAATTTTATAACATAAGAATACAATAACAAAGGTACAAAATACATCATTAAAAACATAACTATACAGATAACATTTGTAGTACAGGCTTTACAAAAGAATCGAACTGACATATACATCAGTGGAATTATGACATGAGTACATACATAAAAAAAGGTCACAATAACTTTTGAAACATCAACTTCACACATGAGCATTAAACATAACGGAATTAATAATGTCTAACATCTTTACAAAGTAAATAACATATTATTAATTCCAATTATATTTGAGGATAACAGTAATCCTCATCATAGTGAATGTAGCTGAGTATTAGAAGAGAAAAAAGTTCTATGAAACAGTACACAGAGACAGGAAGAAAACAAATACACAAGGGTACACAAACATATAGTGGGATAACACAAAGGGAAAGGACAGGGTTTGTTTTACTGCAGTATTTTGCATGGAGATCTCCCTTTGTTCATCATTATTCCCAGAAAGTCCTATCTAAGCCTGCTTTCTGTATTCTGTTCATATTTCTTTCAAAATAATTATTTCTGATTGTACAATACTCATTTGGGCCAAAATTTTTTTCATATAACTTCGCAATGCATTCTTTACCTATTCTCCATAGTCAGTTTCTTATATAGTCTACCCCCTCTTAAGCTAACTTAAATCTACTGACCTCAGATGCTAAACTAAGGGACGAGGCAATGCAGCAGCACATAAAACAATTAATATAGACAGCAATGAAAAAAATGGAAAATCGCAAAGCAAGCTACAGTAAATCTAAATTACCAATCAGTTCAACATTACAACTAATATGAGGCAATGCGCAGCAAACAAAAAAATAAATCTGGCTTAGCAGAGTAACACAAATTAAAGTTCAGTAGCACTATGCCTGGCAAACAGCAGCTTATATCTAAACATGACATAGCTCAAGCAGAAAAAATAGTACACTAAAAATGGCCATGTCTAATACCTATGTCACATCTTAATACTAGAGTGATGCATCACGAGAACTTACACTAGCAGATAAGTTACCAAATCGTAAAAAAAATTATTTATGCAATTCCTGTGAGGGGAAATGCCTATGTGCCCTCATTTTCTTGGAAGTAGATCATAAATTTCTTATTGACTGGATCTGTAGGCATAAAATAACTATATTAGTAAATATATTAAATTTTGTTTTAACCAATGCTGCAGTGCAGCTAGAAACTAGATATTAAAGAAAATGAGCAAATATGTACAAAGGACGGCACGAAACATCATTCATTAACCATATGGCATTTCATAAGGCAGTAAAAATTCTCTCAATTCTCGAGAAAAACGCTTGTCATAATCAGGTGTGCAGATGTAAGTATCTTTCCAAGTAATTAGCTTGTCGTATTTGCGGTGCTTTCTACAAAGGAATGTCGATAGTGAGGATAATGGCCCCCCCTTTTTTTTTTCTTCCTGTGCTCTGAAAAGGCACGCGTTAATGGCTTTTTGTCCAAGCGTCTGACACAGCTGGGTGCCCACGACGCATTACGTGCAGGTGGTCACTTAATTTTCTTACGGAAATATTTACGACAGCAGTTTCCGCTACAGTGGCAGTCTCATATAAAAAATTTCAGAGGTCGAGAATTTGCGTTGCAAATGTGTAGATACAAAATCTTATGAATATAACAGTGGCCAAAAAATTTTCGCCGGCATTGTGATACATTCACGCATTTACACACATTTCATAACTCTGAAAGTACGATTCTTGGTTTCCATCATCCTTTTCCTCAAATCAGAGTCCCTAACCACTACTCATTATTCCTTACCTTACTTGTCAACACTTCTACACTATTTCATCATAAAAGATACGTAGCATAATCAAATAACTCATATAGCATCAGCTTATTGATCATAAACATACCGCAACAGCATAATACACATAGTCATCGTAATAATAACATCATAACACCTCAGTCAACTCTCAAAATCGTCGTAGCTTCCTCCAATAATTAAAAAAATTCTCTGCGCATCTCAAAAGTCTCATCTGCCTCAAACGTACTTTAAAAATCGTGATCCCATACCAAATATATCATTCAAAGCTCTCATAATATCACAATGGTTCCGAAAAAATATGAACAGTTTACAAAGTACAGACAAAATACAGTTTCATAAGTGTGAAGTCATCCAACTGTGTAATTGCGTAAACATCTGTCACTGACGTAGTAAAATAAATGTTTGTTTCTCTGTCAAATAATCAGATAGCTGTGTAATTCTATGTTAGAGAAATATGGTACCGATGTGTAAAGTTGTATAAGCAAATACTATATTAGCTAGGGTTCCTTGTGGTTGCCACACACATGGTACACAAAGTAAGCGTGTACCCCCCCTGAGGATTAATGTAATTATACCCTCAGGTGTTACAGATTACAGCAGTGGAATGAAATGTATCACAGAAAACTTTCTTTGTAATTCAAAAATCTTTAAAAATAAATGTTTTAAGTACAAAATTAATCACTCAAATACGTGTACTGTAGCGCTAAATGTGCGTCTTGTTGCAACATAATCTGTGTGGAAGTGTCGTAGTTATCGTCCTCCGAAAGCTAAGTTCTGCAGAAGCCAATGTACTTACCTCATGATAAACAAAAGTGAAATGCTTTGCGTATAGATATCTTAGTTATTACGCTTATTGTTGTGATGAGGAAAGTACTGTGCTGTAACGTATTGTTGTGCTACAGAAAAGGCAGTCTCATTGTAGCTATACCATAAAAGTTACTAATAAAACATGTTTTGCTTTCCAGAAGAATTCAGAAAAACTGTGCAGATATAAAACAGATACACCGCAAAAGCAACATTGTAAATTGTCACTCATTAGTAGCGTTGTGATAAAAATCGTGTAGCTGTCACATAAACTAACCACTGTGCCATCTGGTATCTCACTGAAAGTACTTTAAATCCAGAATATATTTTCAAGTAAACCAAAATGTTGCATTAAAATCTCATTAGCAGTACTGGTAAATGTTCTAAGTATGTAAGCCTTATAGTCGTTCCATAATCGTGCAACTAACAAGCAAGAATGTACACACACAATAACACTGTGTCGTCTGTTCACTATAACAATGCATTCGTAATTTCTGTTTAAAAATGTTCCCTAGGTTCTAGACTGGATATTTAACTTCAAACATTGTTGCATGTTAACAGTTTCTTAAGTCTGACAAAGCATACTAGTAATGTAAAGTGAAAAGTTTTATGGCAATGACAAAGTTAAAAAGCAGATTATCTTTCAATAAACGGTTTTACATGTGAAATGTGGTGTAAACCTTTACTTTTCCTAGTACTCAGAGTTTCAACTTGAACGGAATTATCATGCGGTATACGTCGGTGAGGAGTGCTAAAATTTTTCTCAAGGTTAGCGTCTTATGTTATTTTTCTCGGAGCCAGCGAGCGCACGCGGCTGCCTGCTGTGCGAGTCATTGTCTGTCTCTTTGTTGGCGCGCGTCGTTATTGGGATTAGGAGACCTAACTTCTACAAATTCGCCTTGCCGAGAGGGCCCAGCCGTGTTAGAATCCCGCCAGTTCTGATGAAATTGACGTCTGTCGTTATGATTATATCGTCTGTCGTCATGTCGGTAGATTCCGTAGCTTCTTCCTTGTCGGTCACGTGGTGGAGAATTTCTCCCTGAATCGTAACTCCGCGCTGAACTGTTGCGTCTGAAGTTATTCTGTCTCCCCTGGTAATAATTGTTTTGGTTCCCATATTGTCTGTTTCTGTGGTTATCTCTATCATATTCATTACTACGGAAATGCGATCTTTCTCTGTAACTATTATTACTCTGCCAGTGGTTGTCATATGGATGGTGTCTGTTTTGGTCACGATTTGCGTTGTAAGAATAGCCTTGTCGTGTCCAGTTATTGTTTCTGTCGTCACGGAATTGTGACGTATGTGACCTGTACTGATTGTTTTCCTGTTTTCGCATCCCGCGACTGTCTGTGTCAATTTCTAATTCTTGTAAGAGTCCCTGAAATGCTTCAATGTCGTCTTTGCAACGTCCTGCCAAAATAATATGTCGTAAATGTTCAGGCAGTTTGATTAAGCAAATGCGGATGAGTTCTGAGGGGCTGTATGGGTTTGAAAGATACTGATTCTTATGCAACATGTCTTCAAAATATTTCATAAGACTGGAAAATTCAGATTGTTCGAAACGTTTCATCATTATGATGCTATGTTTTACTCGGTCTTGTGTGGCTTGAGACCAATATGCTGAGAGGAAGGCATGATAAAACTCTCCTTCACTGTGGCAATCGTGAATTACCGATCACATTCTTACAGCTGGTTCATTCTCAAAATAGCCACACATAAATTCTAATCTGTGTTCTAACGACCAGTTGGGAGGAAAACAATGCGAGAATTGATGGAGCCATGCTTGTGCATGAATGTCGTTGCCAGAATTTTTAAATGTTTTGAATTTACGTGTAGTCATGAACAGCTTATAGTCAAAATCATCATGTCGGCGAGTCGCATATTGGTCATTGTTAGGTCGTGTCGGCCGTTCCATCTCAAAATTCGGTGCACATTGCCAATTTCTTTCATAACTTCCGAAATGCCCTGTGTTATTATTTTGTGGCTGTTCCGTATTTCTGTGTCCCTCTTCCCGTATTGGGGCGCGAGTATCCTCTGAAATACGTAATTCTTGTATTACCTGTGTCAGCTGATCTTGTACTTCCCGGATTTCTCTTTTGTACTGTGTATTGATTTGATTTTGATTCTGTTTGAATTTTCTAATTTGTTCATACTCTTCTGTGTCAGTGAAGGCTACAGGTCTTGTGTCATTCAGATCATCATCTACCTTAGTAGATAAGTTAGTGACCTGATCCGAAAGTTCGGCTACTTTCTTCGATAGTGAACCCATTTCCTCAGTGTGTTTTTCTGAACCAAGTTTCAGAGTGTCCATTTGTGTTGAAATCGAATCTACTGTGTCCTTTAAGTTTTCCTGAGTTTTTGCAAGTTGCGTAACCGAATCGGTAGATGCAACTGAGTCAATTTTAGCCCACAAGGTCTCATGATTTTCATGAACAATGGTTTGCAGTTCTTTTATGGCTGCTTCGTGATTCTGTAATGCATTTTCATGACGCGAAAAAATAGGTTAGAAATGCTCACAAATTTGTGTTTTTGCGTCATTACAGACTTTTTGACATTTCGATTCAATGTTATGTAACTCAGTAGTTAAATCTTCACGTGTTTGTTCAAGTGTGGTGTCTAACTTTTGAAGATTTTGTTCCATTGTGTCTAACTGTTGCTGTGTTTGTCTCTGGTGTTGTTCCATTGTGTCTAACTTTTTAAGATTTTGTTCCACTGTGTCTAACTTTTTGAGATTTTGTTCCACTGTGTCTAACTGTTGCTGTGTTTGTCTCTGGTGTTGTTCCATTGTGTCTAACTTTTCAAGCTTTTGTCCCATTTGTTTCTGATTTTGTTCCATTTGTTGCATTAATTGCAATAATAATGTATTAGTGTCGGGAATCTGTTTCTCTACGCTTTTCGGCAGTGCAGTTGCACCGGCAACATTCACATTTTGACAAGGAGAAAATGTTTCTTGACTTATTTGAGAAAACGGTGATAACCCAAAACCTGAATCTACAGTATTTGCGAAATTGTGTCCTGTCATTTCGGATTCCTGAGGCGAGCTGTTGCCGACCGATCGATCGATAATGCTTCCCTGTTCACTACCTGTTTCACTGTCTACACCATTGTTTGCAGCCCGCTCCATTTCCCTATGCACAATTACCAAATTACTACTTTGAACATCAGTTAATTCATTACTCGGTGGCGCTAACACACTGCTTTCATTTTCACTGTCATTTCTCAGTTTACTTTGGAGCCTAGTATTACGTTTTTCACACGCCATTATTGTCACAGTATTTCACACGACAACACAGAAAAACACAATTTGAAGATCAAAAATAAGAGAACACATTAACATAGCACTGAAAATAATATCTAGTTAATTGCAGCTGCGAAATACTTGGTGCAAATCTACATGCATGCCACAACTGTTTTACTGTACAACAATGAAAGACTGCAACTACAAAGGAGATTTTCTCTACAATTACGCGCTAGCAATAAACAATAGCTACACTAATTACACAAACTACAAGAAAAAATCAGAAGATTCCAGTGAGGCATCCTTGGCTAAGGGTCGACATATGAAACGTCCCCTTTGAACAATTATACATGACTGTGCTTAAACTGACACACAATATTTTGTTAGCGCAACGCAATCTGACTTTCAAAATACCCTACAAAAGAATGGCCCTGACTAACATTAAACTATACCTTTCACAAATCACTTACCTCACAAAAATCTTCGCTGCTCAAGCTACTGCAATACAGCGAGCGCCACTACAGCCAGCTAAATAAAAGATTCAAACTATGGAAGGCACTAACTACTGATAGGGATAGTTAGCAAATGAAAGATATTAATAGAGAACAAACAATGTATTTACCTTGATATCATCATATATAAATATAGCAGTTCATGACAAATTTCAAAACTCCGCCATCTCTCTCCCCACATCCACCACTGCTGGCGGCTCACCTCCAACTGCCCAACGCTACGCGCTGTTCACATCCAGCTGCTGCTGCCCAACACGACAATGGCAGACAACAATGCAAACTAGCCACAGACTGCACACAGCATAGCCAGTGATTTTTCATATAGAGCGCTACGTGGCGTTACCAATAAGAAAACATAAACAGCCTACTTACACCCATATTAGTGTTTTCCTCATATTTGCGTTTTCCCCATGTTTGCGTTTTCCCCATATTTTGCGTTATCCACAAATTTGCGTTTTCCAAGTATTTGCGTTTTCCCCATATTTGCGTTTTACCCATATTTGCTTTTTCCCCATGCTTGCGTTTTACCCATACTTGCGTTTTACCCGTACTTGCGTTTTACCCATACTTGGATACTTCCCGTATTTGCGTTTATCCCGTACTTGCGTTTTTCCCTTACTTGCGTTTTTCCCATACTTGCGTGTTTTCCTGTAGTTGCGTTTCTTCCGTATCTGCGCTTTTCCCATATTTGCGTTTTTTCCATATTTACGGTTTTCCCATATTTGCGTTTCTTTCCGTATTTGCGTTTTTCCCATATTAGCGTTTTTCCCATATTTGCGTTTTTCCCACATTTGCGTTTTTCCCACATTTGCGATTTTTCTTCCCATATTTGCGTTTTTCTTCCTGTATTGCGTTTTCCAAGTATTTGCGTTTTTCCCATATTAGCGTTTTTCCCATATTTGCGTTTTTCACATATTTGCGTTTTTCCAATATTAGCGTTTTTCCCACATTTGCGTTTTTCCCATATTTACGTTTACTACATATTTACGTTTTTGCCATTACTCATGAACCCATCCTACCAACCGCTTCCTTCTTCTAGTTAAGGTGTGCCCCAAATTTCTCTTCTCCCATATTTGCGTTTGTCCCATATTTGCTTTTGTCCCATATTTGCGTTTTTCCCATATTTTCTTTATTCCCATAATTGAGTTTTTCCCACATTTGCGTTTTTCCCACATTTGCGTTTTTCCCACATTGGCGTATTTCCCACATTTGCGTTTTCCCCACATTTGCGTTTTTCCCATATCTACGGTTTTCTTCCCAAATTTGCGTTTTTCTTCCCATATTTGCGTTTTTGCCCCACTATTTGCGTTTTTCTTCCCATATTTTCGTTTTTCCTATATTTCCATTTTTCCCATATTTGCGTTTTCCCATATTTGCGTTTTTCGAATATTTGCGTTTATCCCACATTTGCGTTTTTCCCACATTTGCGTTTTTCCCATATTTGCGTTGTTCCCATATTTGCGTTTTTCTTCCCAGATTTGCATTGTTCATCCTATATTTCCGTTTTTGTCCCCATATTTGCGTTTTTCTTTCCATATATGCGTTTTTCTCATATTTGAATTTTTCCCATATTTGCGTTTTTCCGATATTCGCGTTATTCCCATGTTTGCGATTTTCCCGTGTTTGCGTTTTTCCCATATTTGCGTATTTCCCATATTTGTATTTTCCACACATTTCCGTTTTTCCCACACTTGCGTTTTTCCCACATTCGTGTTATTCAAACATTTGCGTTTGCCCATTTTTGCGTTTTTCTTTCCATATTTGCGTTTCCCTTCCCCTATTTGCGTTTGTCCCCTATTTGAGTTTCTCCCATATTTCCGTTTCTCCCATATTTGCGTTTCTCCCATATTTACGTTACTCCCATATTTTTGTTTTTCCGGTATTTGCGTTTTTCCCACATTTGCGCTGTTCCCACATTTGGGTTTTTCCCATATTTGAGTTTTTCCCATATCTGCTCATTTCCATATTTGCGTTTTTCCCAAATTTGCGTTTTTCCCACATTTGCGTTTTTATCATATTTGCGTTTTTCCCATGTTCGCGTTTTTCCCATATTTGCGTTTTCCCATATTTGCGTTTTTCCCAAATTGGCGTTTTCCCATACATGCGTTTTTCCCATAATTGAGGTTTTCCCATATTT
Organism: Schistocerca serialis cubense; assembly: GCF_023864345.2. Classification (NCBI taxonomy): domain Eukaryota; kingdom Metazoa; phylum Arthropoda; class Insecta; order Orthoptera; family Acrididae; genus Schistocerca; species Schistocerca serialis. Next base: position 108,999,305 of record NC_064648.1, read on the forward strand.
GCGTTTTCCCTGTATTTGCGTTTTCCCCATTTTAGCGTTTTCCCCATATTTGCGTTTTCCCCATGTTTGCGTTTTCCCCATATTTGCGTTATGCACATATTTGCGTTTTCCAAGTATTTGCGTTTTCCCCATATTTGCGTTTTACCCATATTTGCGTTATCCCCATGCTTGTGGTTTACCCATACTTGCGTTTAGCCAGTACTTGCGTATTACCCATACTTGCGTTTTACTCGTGCTTGCATTTTACCTGTACGTGCATTTTACCCGTAGTTGCGTTTATCCCGTACTTGCTTTTTTCCCTTACTTGCGTTTTTTCCATACTTGCGTTTTTTCCGTATTTGCGCTTTTCCCATATTTGCGTTTTTTCCATATTTACGGTTTTCCCATATTTGCGTTTTTTCCGTATTTGCGTTTTTCCCATATTTGCGTTTTTCCTATATTTGCGTTTTTCCCATATTTGCGTTTTTCCCGCATTTGCGTTTTTCCGACATTTGCGTTTTTTACCCATATTTGCGTTTTTCTTCCCATATTTGCGTTTTTCTTCCTATATTTGCGCTTTTTCCGTATTTGCGTTGTTCCCAAATTTGCGTTTTTCCCATATTTGCGTTTTTCCCATATTTGCGTTTTTCCCATATTTGCGTTTTTCCCCAAATTTGCGTTTTTCCCACATTTGCGTTTTTTACCCATATTTGCGTTTTTCTTCCCATATTTGCGTTTTTCCCATATTTATGTTTACTACATATTTACGTTTTTGCTATTACTCATGAACCCATCCTACCAACCGTTTCCTTCATCTAGTTAAGGTGTGCCCCAAATTTCTCTTCTGCCATATTTGCGTTTGTCCCATATTTGCTTTTGTCCCATATTTGCGTTTATCCCAAATTTTTGTTATTCCCATAATTGAGATTTTCCCACATTTGCGTTTTTCACACATTTGCGTTTTTCCCACATTTGCGTTTTTCCCACATTGTGCGTATATTTGTGTTTTTCCTATGTTTCCGTTTTTCCCATGATGCGTTTTTCCCATATTTGCGTTTTTTCCATATTGGCGTTTTCCCCATATTTGCGTTTTTTCCATATTTGCTTTTTTCTTATATTTGCTTTTTCCCATATTTGCATTTTCCCCCACATTTCCGTTTCTCCCATATTTGCGTTTTTCCCATATTTGAGTTTTTCCCATATTCGTATTTTTCCTGTATTTGCATTTTTCCCATATTTCGTTTTTCTCATATTTGTGTTTTTCCCGTATTTGGGTGTTTCCCATATTAGGTTTTTCCCATATTTGCGTTTTTCTTATATTTGCGTTTTCTCTCATATTTGCACTTTTCCCATATTTGCGTTATTCCCATATTCGCGTTTTTCCTATGTTTGCGTTTATCATGTGTTTGTGTTTTTCCCAAATGTGCGTTTCTCCCATATATGCGTTTTTCCCATAATTGTGTTTTTCCCATATTTGCGTTTTCCCCATATTATTGTTTTCCCCATATCTGCGTTTTCCCCATGTTTGGGTTTTCCCCATATTTGCGTTATCCACATATTTGTGTTCTCCAAGTATTAGTGTTTTCCCCATATTTGCGTTTATCCCATATTTGCGTTTTTCCCATATTTGCGTTTTTCCCATATTTGCGTTTTTCCCACATTTGTGTTTTTCCCATATATGCATTTTTCCCATATTTGGGATTTTCCCATAATTGTGTTTTTCCCATATTTGTATTTTTCTTATATTTGGATTTTTCTCATATTTGCAGTTTTCTCATATTTGCAGTTTTCCCATATTTACATTTTACCCATATTTGCATTTTTCCCGTATTTGTATTTTTCCCATATTTGCGTTTTTCCTGTATATGCGTTTTTCCTATATTTGCGTTCTTCCCATATTTGCGTTTTTCCCATATTTGCGTTTTTCTCATATTTGCATATTTCCCACATTTGCTTTTTTTACCCATATTTGCGTTTTTCTTCCCATATTTGCGTTTATCTTCCCATATATGCGTTTTTCCCATATTTACGTTTTTTACGTATTTGCGTTTTTGCCATTACTCATGAACCCGTCCTACCAACAGTTTCCTTCTTCTAGTCAAGGTGTGCCCCAAATTTCTCTTCTCCCATATTTGCATTTGTCCCATATTTGCTTTTGTCCCATATTTGTGTTTTTCCCATATTTTCGTTATTCCCATATGTGTGTTTTTCCCATATTTGCGTTTTTCCCATATTTGCGTTTTTCCCATATTTGCGTTTTTTCCATATTTGCGTGTTCCCCATTTTTGAGTTTTTCCATTACTCTTGAATCCAAGCTACTGACCATTTCCTTCTTATAGTCAAGGTGTGCCACAAAATTCTCTTCTCCCATATTTGCATTTGTCTAATATTTGCGTTTGTCCCATATTTGGGTTTTTTCCACATTTGCGTGTTTCGCATATTAGCGTTTTTCCCATATTTGCTCTTTTCCCACATTTGCGTTTTTTACCCATATTTGTGTTTTTATTCCCATATTTGTGTATTTCTTCCCATACTTTCGTTTTTCTTCCCATATTAGCGTTTTTCCCATATTCGTGTTTTTCCCATAATTGCGTTTTTCCCGTATTTGCATTTTTCCCATATTTACGTTTTTCCCACATTTGTGTTTTTCCCATATATGCGTTTTTCCCACATTTGGGATTTTCCCATAATTGTGTTTTTCCCATATTTGCGTTTTTCTTATATTTGGATTTTTCTCATATTTGCAGTTTTCTCATATTTGCGGTTTTCCCATATTTACATTTTACCCATGTTTGCATTTTTCCCGTATTTGTATTTCTCCCATATTTGCGTTTTTCTCCCATTTGCGTTCTTCCTATATTTGCGTTTTTCTCATATTTGTGATTTTTCCCATATTTGCGTTTTTCCCATATTGGGGTTTTTCCCATATTTGCGTTTTTCCCGTAATGTGTTTTCCCCATAGTTGCGTTTTTCCCATATTTGGGTGTTTCCCATATTTGTGTGTTTCCCATATTTGCGTTTTTCTTATATTTACATTTATCTCATATTTGCATTTTTCCCATGTTTGTGTTTTTCCTATATTTCCGTCATTCCCATATTTGCGTTTTTCCCGTGTTTGCGTTTTACTCATATTTGCTTTTTTCCCATATTTGCTTTTTTCCATATTTGCGTTTTTCCCATATTTGCGTTTCTCCCAAGTTTGCGTTTTTCTCATATTTGCGTTTTTCCCATATTTACATTTTTCCCATATTTGCGTTTTTCCCATATTTGCGTTTTTCCCATTTTTGTGTTTTGTTCCCATATTTGTGTTTTTCTTCCCATATTTGCGTTTTCCCCATATTTGCGTTTTTCCCATACTTTGGTTTTTCCCATATCTGCGTTTTTCCCACATTCGTGTTTTTCCCATATTTTCGTTTTTCCCATATTTGCGTTTTCTTCCCAGATTTGCGTTGTTCATCCCATATTTGCGTTTTTGTCCCCATATTTGCGTTTTTCTTCCCATATATGCGTTTTTCTCATATTTGCATTTTTCCACAATTGGCGTTTTTCCCATGTTTGCGTTTTTCCCATATTTGCGATTTTCCCATATTTGCGTTTTTCCATATTTGCGTTTTTCCCAATTTGCGTTTTTCCCATTTTTGCGTTTTTCCCATTTTTGTGTTTTTCCCATATTTGTGTTTTTCTTCCCATATTTGCATTTCTACTCCCAAATTTGCGTTTTTCTTGCCATATTTGCGTTTTTCCCATATTCGTATTATTCCTGTATTTGCGTTTTTCCCATATATCGTTTTTCCCATATTTGCGTTTGTCCCATATTTTGGTGTTTCCCATATCTGGGTTTTTCCCACATTTGCGTTTTTCCTATATTTTCGTTTTTCGAATATTTGCGTTTTACTTCCCAGATTTGCGTTCTTCATCCCATATTTGCCTTTTTGTCCCCATATTTGCGTTTTTCTTCCCATATATGCGTTTTTTTCATATTTGCATTTTTCCACTATTTGCGTTTTTCCCAAGTTTCCGTTTTTCTCATATTTGCGTTTTTCCCATGTTTACGTTTTTCCCATATTTGCGTTTTTCCCATATTTGCGTTTTTCCCATTTTTGTGTTTTTGTTCCCATATTTGCGTTTTAGTTCCCAGATTTGCGTTGTTCATCCCATTTTTGCGTTTTTCTTCCCATACATGCGTTTTTGTCATATTTGCGTTTTTCCACTATTTGCGTTTTTCCCATATTTGCGTTTTTCCCATATTTGCGTTTTTCCATATTTGCGTTTTTTCCATATTTGCGTTTTCTCCATATTTGCGTTTTTCCCATTTTTGCGTTTTTCCCATCTTTGTGTTTTCGCCTTACTTGTGTTTTTCTTCCCATATTTGCGTTTCTCTTCCCAAATTTGCGTTTTTCTTGCCATATTTGCGTTTTTCCCATATTCGTACTTCTCCTGTATTTGCGTTTTCCCCATATTTCGTTTTTCACATATTTGCGTTTTTCCCATATTTGGATGTTTCCCATATTTGTGTTTTTCCCATATTTGCGTTTTTCTCATATTTGCGTTTTTCTCATATTTGCATTTTTCCCATATTTGTGTTTTTCCTATGTTTCCGTTTTTCCCATGATGCGTTTCTCCCATATTTGCGTTTTTTCCATATTGGCGTTTTCCCCATATTTGCGTTATTTCCATATTTGCTTTTTTCTTATATTTGCTTTTTTCCATATTTGCGTTTTCCCCCACATTTCCGTTTCTCCCATATCTGCGTTTCTCCCATATTTGAGTTACTCCCATATTTGCGTTTTTCCCATATTTGCGTTTTTCCCACATTTGCGTTTTTCCCACATTTGCGTTTTTCCCTTATTTGGGTGTTTCCCATTTTTGCGTTTTTCTTATATTTGCGTTTTTTCCATATTCGCGTTTTTCCGGTATTTGCGTTTTTCCCATTTTTGCGTTTTCCCATTTTTGCGTTATTCGCATATTTGCGTTTTTCCCATTTTTGTGTTTATCTTCCCATATTTGCGTTTTTCTTCTCATATTTGCGTTTTTCCCACATTCACGTTTTTCCCATATTTGCGTTGTTCTCATATCTGCGTTTTTCCCACATTTGTGTTTTTCCCATATTTGCGTTTTTCCCATATTCGTATTTTTCCTGTATTTGCATTTTCCCATATTCGTTTTTCTCATATTTGTGTTTTTCCCGTGTTTGGGTGTTTCCCATATTAGGTTTTTCCCAAATTTGCGTTTTTCTTATATTTGCGTTTTTTCTCATATTTGCACTTTTCCCATATTTGCGTTATTCCCATATTCGCGTTTTTCCTATGTTTGCGTTTATCACGTGTTTGCGTTTTTCCCAAATGTGCGTTTCTCCCATATATGCGTTTTTCCCATAATTGTGTTTTTCCCATATTTGCGTTTTCCCCATATTATCGTTTTCCCCATATCTGCGTTTTCCCCATGTTTGGGTTTTCCCCATATTTGCGTTATCCACATATTTGAGTTTTCAAAGTATTAGTGTTTTCCCCATATTTGCGTTTATCACATATTTGCGATTTTCCCATATTTGCGTTTTTCCCATATTTGCGCTTTTCCCACATTTGTGTTTTTCCCATATATGCGTTTTTCCCATATTTGGGATTGTCCCATAATTGTGTTTTTCCCATATTTGTGTTTTTCTTATATTTGGATTTTTCTCATATTTGCAGTTTTCTCATATTTGCAGTTTTCCCATATTTACATTTTACCCATATTTGCATTTTTCCCGTATTTGTATTTTTCCCATATTTGCGTTTTTCCTGTATATGCGTTTTTCCCATATTTGCGTTCTTCCCATATTTGTGTTTTTCCCATATTTGCGTTTTCCCCATATTTGCATTTTTCCCACATTTGCTTTTTTTACCCATATTTGCGTTTTTCTTCCCATATTTGCGTTTATCTTCCCATATATGCGTTTTTCCCATATTTACGTTTTTTACATATTTGCGTTTTTGCCATTACTCATGAACCCGTCCTACCAACAGTTTCCTTCTTCTAGTCAAGGTGTGCCCCAAATTTCTCTTCTCCCATATTTGCATTTGTCCCATATTTGCTTTTGTCCCATATTTGTGTTTTTCCCATATTTTCGTTATTCCCATATGTGTGTTTTTCCCATATTTGCGTTTTTCCCTTATTTGCGTTTTTCCCATATTTGCGTTTTTTCCATATTTGCGTGTTCCCCATTTTTGAGTTTTTCCATTACTCTTGGATCCAAGCTACCGACCATTTCCTTCTTATAGTCAAGGTGTGCCACAAAATTCTCTTCTCCCATATTTGCATTTGTCTAATATTTGCGTTTGTCCCATATTTGGGTTTTTTCCACATTTGCGTGTTTCGCATATTAGCGTTTATCCCTTATTTGCTCTTTTCCCACATTTGCGTTTTTTACCCATATTTGTGTTTTTATTCCCATATTTGTGTATTTCTTCCCATACTTTCGTTTTTCTTCCCATATTAGCGTTTTTCCCATATTCGTGTTTTTCCCATAATTGCGTTTTTCCCGTATTTGCATTTTTCCCATATTTACGTTTTTCCCACATTTTTGTTTTTCCCATATATGCGTTTTTTCCACATTTGGGATTTTCCCATAATTGTGTTTTTCCCATATTTGCGTTTTTCTTATAATTGGATTTTTCTCATATTTGCAGTTTTCTCATATTTGCGGTTTTTCCATATTTACATTTTACCCATGTTTGCATTTTTCCCGTATTTGTATTTCTCCCATATTTGCGTTTTTCTCCCATTTGCGTTCTTCCTATATTTGCGTTTTTCTCATATTTGTGATTTTTCCCATATTTGCGTTTTTCCCATATTGGGGTTTTTCCCATATTTGCGTTTTTCCCGTAATGCGTTTTCCCCACAGTTGCGTTTTTCCCATATTTGGGTGTTTCCCATATTTGTGTGTTTCCCATATTTGCGTTTTTCTTATATTTACATTTATCTCATATTTGCATTTTTCCCATGTTTGTGTTTTTCCTATATTTCCGTCATTCCCATGTTTGCGTCTTTCCCGTGTTTGCGTTTTTCTCATATTTGCTTTTTTCCCATATTTGCTTTTTTCCATATTTGCGTTTTTCCCATATTTGCGTTTCTCCCAAGTTTGCGTTTTTCTCATATTTGCGTTTTTCCCATATTTACGTTTTTCCCATATTTGCGTTTTTCCCATATTTGCGTTTTTCCCATTTTAGTGTTTTTGTTCCCATATTTGTGTTTTTCTTCCCATATTTGCATTTTCCCCATATTCGCGTTATTCCCATACTTTCGTTTTTCCCATATCTGCGTTTTTCCCACATTTGCGTTTTTCCCATATTTTCGTTTTTCCCATATTTGCGTTTTTCTTCCCAGATTTGCGTTGTTCATCCCATATTTGCGTTTTTGTCCCCATATTTGCTTTTTTCTTTCCATATATGCGTTTTTCTCATATTTACATCTTACCACATTTTGCGTTTTTCCCATGTTTGCGTTTTTCCCATATTTGCGATTTTCCCATATTTGTGTTTTTCCATATTTGCGTTTTTTCCATATTTGCGTTTTTCCCATTCTTGCGTTTTTCCCATTTTTGTGTTTTTCCCATATTTGTGTTTTTCTTCCCATATTTGCATTTCTCCTCCCAAATTTGCGTTTTTCTTGCCATATTTGCGTTTTTCCCATATTCGTCTTTTTCCTGTATTTGCGTTTTTCCCATATATCGTTTTTCCCATATTTGCGTTTTTCCCATATTTGGGTGTTTCCCATATCTGCGTTTTTCCTACATTTGCGTTTTTCACATATTTTCGTTTTTCCCATATTTGCGTTTTTCTTTCCAGATTTGCGTTGTTCATCCCATATTTGCGTTTTTGTCCCCATATTTGCGTTTTTCTTCCCATATATGCGTTTTTCTCATATTTGCATTTTTCCACTATTTGCGTTTCTCTCATATTTGCGTTTTTCCCATGTTTACGTTTTTCCCATATTTGCGTTTTTCCCATATTTGCGTTTTTCCCATATTTGCGTTTTTCCCATATTTGCGTTTTTCCCATTTTTGTGTTTTTGTTCCCATATTTGCGTTTTTGTTCCCATATTTGCGTTGTTCATCCCATATTTGCGTTTTTCTTCCCATACATGCGTTTTTGTCATATTTGCATTTTTCCACTATTTGCGTTTTTCCCATGTTTGCGTTTTTCCCATTTTTGCGTTTTTCCATATTTGCGTTTTTTCCATATTTGCGTTTTTCCCATATTTGCGTTTTTCCCATGTTTGCGTTTTTCCTTTGTTTGTGTTTTTCCCATATTTGCTTTTTCCCCACATTTGCGTTTTTCCAACATTTGCGTTTTTCCCACATTCGCGTTTTTCCCATATTTGCGTTTGTCCCATTTTTGCGTTTTTCTTCCCATATTTGCGTTTTTCATCCCATATTTGCGTTTTTCCCCTATTTGAGTTTCTCATATTTTCGTTTTTTTTTCATTTTTCATGAACCTTCCCTACCAAACGAATCCTTCTCCTGCTCAAGTTGTGCCAAAAAATTCTCTTCTTCCATAATTGCGATTTTCCGATATTTTCGATTTTCTGATATTTGCAGTTTTCCGATTTTTGCAATTTGCTATATTTGCCATTTTCAGATATATTAGTTTTTCCCAAATGTGCGTTTTTCCCATATATGCGTTTTTCCCGTAATTGTGTTTTCCCATATTTGCGTTTTCCCCATGTCAGCGTTTTCCCCATATTTGCGTTTTCCCCATGTTTTCGTTTTCCCCATATTTTCGTTATCCACATATTTGCGTTTTCGAAGTATTTGCGTTTTCCCCATATTTGCATTTTGCCCATATTTGCGTATTCCCCATACTTGCGTTTTACCCATACTTGCGTTTAACCAGTACTTGCGTTTTACCCGTACTTGCGTTTTACCCGTACTTGCGTTTTACCCGTACTTGCGTTTTACCCATACTTGGGTACTTCCCGTATTTGCGTTTATCCCGTACTTGCGTTTTTCCCTTACTTGCGTTGATCCCGTACTTGCGTTTTTCCCGTACTTGCGTTTTTTCCGTATTTGCGTTTTTCCCATATTTTCGTTTTTCCCATATTTGCGCTTTTCCCATATTTGCGTTTTTCCATATTTGCATTTTTTCCATATTTGCGTTTTCTCCATATTTGCGTTTTTCCCATTTTTGGGTTTTTCCCATATTTGTGTTTTCGCCTTAGTTGTGTTTTTCTTCCCATATTTGCGTTTCTCTTCCCAAATTTGCGTTTTTCTTGCCATATTTGCGTTTTTCCCATATTCGTACTTCTCCTGTATTTGCGTTTTCCCCATATTTCGTTTTTCGCATATTTGCGTTTTTCCCATATTTGGATGTTTCCCATACTTGTGTTTTTCCCATATTTGCGTTTTTCTCATATTAGCGTTTTTCTCATATTTGCATTTTTTCCATATATGTGTTTTTCCTATGTTTCCGTTTTTCCCATGATGCGTTTCTCCAATATTTGCGTTTTTTCCATATTGGCGTTTTCCCCATATTTGCGTTTTTCCCATATTTGCTTTTTTCTTATATTTGCTTTTTCCCATATTTGCATTTTCCCCCACATTTCCGTTTCTCCCATATCTGCGTTTCTCCCATATTTGAGTTACTCCCATATTTGCGTTTTTCCCATATTTGCGTTTTTCCCACATTTGCGTTTTTCCCTTATTTGGGTGTTTCCCATTTTTGCGTTTTTCTTATTTTTGCGTTTTTTCCATATTCGCGTTTTTCCGGTATTTGCATTTTTCCCATTTTTGCGTTTTCCCATTTTTGCGTTATTCGCATATTTGCGTTTTTCCCACTTTTGTGTTTATCTTCCCATATTTGCGTTTTTCTTCTCATATTTGCGTTTTTCCCATATTCGCGTTTTTCCCATATTTGCGTTTTTCTCATATCTGCGTTTTTCCCACATTTGTGTTTTTCCCATATTTGCGTTTTTCCCATATTCGTATTTTTCCTGTATTTGCATTTTTCCCATATTCGTTTTTCTCATATTTGTGTTTTTCCCATATTTGGGTGTTTCCCATATTAGGTTTTTCCCATATTTGCGTTTTTCTTATATTTGCGTTTTTTCTCATATTTGCACTTTTCCCATATTTGCATTATTCCCATATTCGCGTTTTTCCTATGTTTGCGTTTATCACGTGTTTGCGTTTTTCCCAAATGTGCGTTTCTCCCATATATGCGTTTTTCCCATAATTGTGTTTTTCCCATATTTGCGTTTTCCCCATATTATCGTTTTCCCCATATCTGCGTTTTCCCCATGTTTGGGTTTTCCCCATATTTGCGTTATCCACATATTTGAGTTTTCCAAGTATTAGTGTTTTCCCCATATTTGCGTTTATCACATATTTGCGTTTTTCCCATATTTGCGTTTTTCCCATATTTGCGTTTTTCCCACATTTGTGTTTTTCCCATATATGCGTTTTTCCCATATTTGAGATTTTCCCATAACTGTGTTTTTCCCATATTTGTGTTTTTCTTATATTTGGATTTTTCTCATATTTGCAGTTTTCTCATATTTGCAGTTTTCCCATATTTACATTTTACCCATGTTTGCATTTTTCCCGTATTTGTATTTTTCCCATATTTGCGTTTTTCCCGTATATGCGTTTTTCCCATATTTGCGTTCTTCCCATATTTGCGTTTTTCCCATATTTCCGTTTTTCCCATATTTGCGTTTTTCCCATATTTGCGTTTTTTCCATATTTGCGTGTTCCCCATTTTTGAGTTTTTCCATTACTCTTGAATCCAAGCTACCAACCATTTCCTTCTTATAGTCAAGGTGTGCCACAAAATTCTCTTCTCCCATATTTGCATTTGTCTAATATTTGCGTTTGTCCCATATTTTTGTTTTTTCCACATTTGCGTGTTTCGCATATTAGCGTTTTTCCCCTATTTGCTCTTTTCCCACATTTGCGTTTTTTACCCATATTTGTGTTTTTATTCCCATATTTGTGTATTTCTTCCCATACTTTCGTTTTTCTTCCCATATTAGCTTTTTTCCCACATTCGTGTTTTTCCCATATTTGCGTTTTTCTCGTATTTGCATTTTTCCCATATTTACGTTTTTCCCACATTTGTGTTTTTCCCATATTTGCTTTTTCCCCACATTTGCGTTTTCCCCATGTTTTCGTTTTCCCCATATTTTCGTTATCCACATATTTGCGTTTTCCAAGTACTTGCGTTTTACCCGTACTTGCGTTTTACCCATACTTGGGTACTTCCCGTATTTGCGTTTATCCCGTACTTGCGTTTTTCCCTTACTTGCGTTGATCCTGTACTTGCGTTTTTACCGTACTTGCGTTTTTTCCGTATTTGCGTTTTTCCCATATTTGCGTTTTTCCCATATTTGTGTTTTTCCCATATTTGCGTTTTTCCATATTTTCGTTTTTTCCATATTTGGGTTTTCTCCATATTTGCGTTTTTCCCATGTTTGCGTTTTTCCCATATTTGCGTTTTTCCCATATTTGCGTTTTTTCCATATTTGCGTTTTTCCCATATTCGCGTTTTTCCCATGTTTGCGTTTTTCCCGTGTTTGTGTTTTTCCCATATTTGCGTATTTCCCATATTTGCGTTTTTTCCATATTTGCGTTTTCTCCATATTTGCGTTTTTCCCATGTTTGCGTTTTTCCCATATTTGTGTTTTCCCCTTACTTGTGTTTTTCTTCCCATATTTGCGTTTCTCTTCCCAAATTTGCGTTTTTCTTGCCATATTTGCGTTTTTCCCATATTTGTACTTCTCCTGTATTTGCGTTTTCCCCATATTTCGTTTTTCACATATTTGCGTTTTTCCCATATTTGGATGTTTCCCATATTTGTGATTTTCCCATATTTGCGTTTTTCTCATATTTGCGTTTTTCTCATATTTGCATTTTTCCCATATTCTCGTTTTTCACATATTCGCGTTTTTCCCATGTTTGCTTTTTTCCCATATTTGCGTATTTCCCCACATTTGCGTTTCTCCCACATTTGAGTTTTTCCCACATTCACGTTTTTCCCACATTTGCGTTTGTCCGATTTTTGCGTTTTTCTTCCCATATTTGCGTTTTTCCCGTATTTGAGTTTCTCCCATATTTCCGTTTCTCCCATAATTGCGTTTCTACCATATTTGCGTTACTCCCATATTGCGCATGGAGTGCAGCCTCCGCATGGAGTGCAGTCTTTCGCATGGAGACAAGCCTTCGCATGGAGTGAAGCCTCGCATGAAGTGCAGCCTTCGCATTGAGTGCCGGCTTCGCATGGAGTGCAGCCCTCGCAGGGAGTGCAGCCTTCGCATGCAGTGCAGCTTTTGCATGGAGTGAAGAATTTGCTCGGAGTGCAGCCTTCACATGGAGTGCAGCCTTCGCATTGAGTGAAGCCCTTGAAAAGTTTGCAGCCTTCACATGGAGTGCAGCCTTCGCATGGAGTGCGGCCTTCACATGGAGTGAAACCTTCGAATGGAGTAAAGCCTTTGCATGGGGTGTGGCCTTCGAATGGAGTGCAGCCTTTGCGTGGAGTGCAGCCTTCGCAAGGTGTGCAGCCTTCCGAAGGACCGCACCCTTTGCAAGGAGAGCAGCCTTCACAAGGAGCATAGCCTTCACAAGGAGTGCAGCCTTCGCAAGGAGCATGGCCTTCGCAAGGAGTGCTGCCTTTGCATGGAGTGCAGCTATCACAGGGAGTGTAGCCTTCACAGGGAATGCAGCCTTCACATGGGGTACAGCCTTCACACAAATCACGGCGTTCGCTTGGAGTGCGGCCATTGGTTCGAGTGTGGCTTCAGCATGGAGTTCATCCTTCACATGTGGTGCAGCCTTTGCATGGAGTGCAGCGTTCCCATTTTGTGAAGCGTTCGCAAGGAGTGCAGCCTTCCAAAGAGTGGACCGTTCCCAAGGAATGCACCCTTCGCAAGGTGTGCAGCCTTCACAAAGAGCGCAGCCTTTGCAAGGAGTGCAGCCTTTGCAAGGAGCGCAGACTTCACAAGGAGTGCAGCCTTCGCAAGGAGCACAGCCTTCGCAAGGAGTGCCGCCCTCGCAAAGATTTCAGTCTTTGCAAGGAGTGCAGCCTTCACATGGAGTGCAGCCTGGGCATCAGTGCAGCCTCTGCATGGAGTTCAGCCTTTGCATGGAGTGCAGCCTTCACATAGAGTAAAGCCTTCGCTCGCAGTGCAGCCTTCGCATGGAGTGAAACCTTCGCATGGAGTGAAGCCTTCGCATGGGGTACAGCCTTCATTCAGAGAGCAGCTTTCGTGCAGAGTGCAGCCTTCGCATGGAGTGCAGCCTTCGCATGGAGTGCAGCTTTTGCATGGAGTGCAGACTTTGCATGGACTGCAGCCTTCACATGGAGTGCAGCCTTCGCATGGAGTGCAGCCTTCACATGTAGTATAGCCTTCAACAGGTGTGTAGCTTTCGCAAGGGTTCCAGCATTCACATGGAGTGCCGCCTTCACATGGATTGCGGCCTTCGCATTGAGTGCACCTTTCTTAAGATTTAAGGCGTTCGCTTGGAGTGCGGCCTTTGCTTGGAGTGCGTTCTCAGCATGGAGTGCAGCCCCTGCATGCGGTGCAGCCTTCGCATGGAGTTCAGTCATTGCATGGAGTGCAGCCTTTGCAAGGAATGCAGCCTTGGCATGGAGTGCAGCCTTCGCATGGAGTGCAGCCTTGGCATGGAGTACAGCCTTGGCATGGAATGCAGCCTTCACATGGAGTGCAGCCTTGGCATGGAGTGCAGCTTTTGCATGCAGAGAAGCATTCGCTTGGAGTCCAGCCTTCGCATGGAGTGCAGCCTTCACATTGAGTGCAGACTTCACGTCGAGTGCAGCCTTCACGTTGAGTGCAGCCTTCGCTCGGAGTTCAGCCTTCACAGGGAGTGCAGCCTTCGAACGGGGTGCAGACTTCGCATGGGGTGCAGCCCTCGCATGGAGTGCAGCCTTGGCATGGAGTGAAGCCTTCGCATGGAGTGCAGCCTTCGCATGGAGTGCAGCCTTCGCATGGAGTCCAGCCTTCGCATGCAGTGCAGCCTTCGCACGGAGTGAAGTCTTCACACGGAATACAGCCTTCGCTGGGAGTGCAGCCTTTGCACGGAATACAGCCTTCGCAAGTTGCGCACCCTTCGCAAGGTGTGCACCCTTCGCAAGGAGTGCAGCCCTCGCAAGGACTGCAGTTTTCACAAGGAGTGCAGCCTTCTCATGGGGTGCAGCCTTCAGTTGGTGTGTAGCCCTTGCATGGAGTGCAGCTTTCGCATGGCATGCAGCCCTCACATGGAGTGCCGCCTTCGCTTGGAATGTAACCTTCGCAGGAGTGCTGCCTTCGCAAGGATTGCAGCCTTCGCAAAGAGTGAAGCGTTCACAAGGAGTGCAGCCTTCGCAAGGTGTGAAGCCTTCGGAAGGACCACACCCTTTGCAAGGAGTGCAGCCTTCGCAAGGAGCATGGCCTTCGCAAGGAGTGCAGCCTTCGCATGGAGTGCAGCCTCTGCATGGAGTGCAGCCTTCGCATGGAGTGCAGCCTTCACATAGAGTAAAGCCTTTGCATGGAGCGCAGCCTTCTCATGAAGTGCAGCCTTCTCATGGAGGTGCAGCCTTCTGATGGAGTGCAGCCTTCACATGGTGTGCAGCCTTTGCATGGAGTGCAGCCTTTGCATGGAGTGCAACCTTCAACAGGGCGTTTTGTCTTCGCTAAGGTGTGCTGCCTTTGCAAGGCATGCTGCCTTGACAAGGCGAGCTGTCATGGCAAGGTGTTCTGTTTTTGCAAGTTGTGCTGTCTTCACAAGGTGTGCTGTTTTGGCAAGGTATGCTGTCTTGGAAAGGCGTTCTGTCTTTGAAGGTGTGCTGTCTTTTCAAGGTGAGATGTCTTTGCAAGCTGTGCTGCTTTCTCAATGTGTGCTGTTTTGGCAAGGCGTGCTCTCTTGGCAGGGCGTGCTGTCATGGCAAGGTGTGCCGCCTTAGCAAGACGTGCTGTCTTCGCAAGCCATGCTTTCTTAGCAATGCGTGCTGTCTTTGCCAGGCATGCTATCTTCACAAGGTGTGCTGTCTTTACAACGCGTGCTGTTTTGGCAAGGTGTGCTGTCTTGGCAAGGCTTGCTGTCTTTTCAAGACATGCTGTCTTGGCAAGGCATGGTGCGTTGGCTAGGCGTGCTGACTTGGAAAGAAGTGCTGTGTTCACAATGCGTGCTGTGTTGGCTAGGCGTGCTGTCTTTACAAGGTGTGCTGTCTCGACAGTGCGTGCTGTCTTGACAGGGCTTGCTGTCTTGGAGTGGTTGCTGTCTTCAAAAGGTGTACTGTCTTCACAAGGCGTGCTGTCTTCGCAAGGCGTGCTGTCTTGACAAGGCGTGCTGTCTTCGTAACGCATTCTGTCTTGGCAATGCGTGCTGTCATGGCAAGGTGTGCTGTCTCGGCAAGGCACGCTGTCTTGGCAAGGCGTGGTGCCTTGGTAAGGTATTCTGTCTTCGCATGCCTTCTCTCTTTACAAGGTGTGCTTTCTTGGTAAGGCGTGCTGTGTTTGCTAGGCATGCTGCCTTTGCAAGGTGTGCTGTCTTGCAAGACGTGCTGTTTTGGCAAGGAGTGCTGTCTTGGCTAGGCGTGCTGTCTTGGCAAGGTGTGCTGTCTTGGCAAGGCAACCTGTATTGGTAAGGCGCATTGTCTTGGCAAGGCGTACCGTCAAGGACAATCCTTCTGTCTTGGCAAGGCATGTTGCAATGGCAAGGCGTGCTGCCTTGGTGAGGCATGCTGTCTTTGCAAGCCTTCTTTCTTTGCAAGGTGTGCTGTCTTTTCAAGCCGTCTGTCTTCGCAAGGCGTGCTGTCTTTGCAAGGCGTGCTGCCTTCGCAAGGTGTGCTGTCTTTGCTAGGAGTGCTGTCTTGGCAAGGAGTGTTTTCTTGGCAAGGCCTACTGTCTGGGAAAGGCATGTTGCCTTGGCAAGGTGTGCTGTCTTGGCAAGTCGTGCTGTCTTGGCAAGGCGTGCTGTTTCGGCAATTCATGCTGTCTTGGGAATGCATCCTGTCTTGACAAGTCATGCTGTCTTGGCAAGGCGTGCTGTCTTGTCAAGGTGTGCTGTCTTGGCAAGGTGTGCTTCCTTGACAAGGTGTGCTGTCTTGGCAAGGCATGCTTTCTTGGCAAGGTGTGCTGCCTTGGCTAGGCGTGCTGTGTTGGCAAGGTGTGCTGACTTGGCTAGGTGTGCTATCTTGGCTGGGTGTGCTGTCTTGGCAATGTATGCTGTCTTGGCAAGGCGTGCTGTCTTGGCAAGGTGTGCTGTCTTGGCAAGGCGTGCTCTCTTCGTAAGGTGTGCTGTCTTCGCAAGGTGAGCTGTCTTCACAAGGTGTGCCATCATTGCAAGGCATGCTGTCTTCGCAAGGTGTGCTGTCTTGGCAAGGTGTGCTGTCTTGCCAATGCATGCTGTCTTGGCAAGGCATGCTTTCTTGGCAAAGTGTGTTGTCTTGGCAAGGCGTGCTGTCTTCTCAAGGCATGCTGTCTTGTCGAGGTGTCCTCCCTTGTCAAGGCATGCTGTTCTGGCTATGCAAGGTGCTTTGTCTTGGAATTGTGTACCATCTTGGCAAGGTGTGCCATCTTTGAAATGTGTGCCATTTTTGCAAGGTGTGAATTCTTTGCAAGCCATGAATTCTTAGCAAGGCATGCTGTATTTGCAAGGTTTGCTGTCTTTGCAAGGTGCACTGTCTTTGCAAGGTGAGCTGTCTACACAATGCATGCTGTATTTGCAAGGTTTCTGTCTTTGCAAGGTGTGCTGTCTTTGCAAATTGTTCTGTCTTTGCAAGTCATGCCATCTCTGCAAATTCTGCTGTCTCTGCAATGCATGCTATCTTTGAAATGTGTGCTGTCTTTGCAAGGCATACTGTCTTTGCAAGGTGTGCTGTTTTGGCAAGATGTGCTGCCTTCGCAAGCAGTGCTGCCTTCACATGGTATGCTGCCCTACAAGGCATGATGCCTTCGCAAGGCATACTGTCTTTGAAAGGCATCCTGCCTTCGCAATGTGTGCTGCCTTCGCAAGGTGTGCTGCCTTCACATGGCATGCTGCCTTCGCAAGGCATGCTGCCTTCGCAAGGCGTGCTGCCTGCGCAAGGTTTGCTGCCTTCTTGAGGTTGGCTGCCCTGACACGGAGTCATGCTTTTGCTAAGCATTCCTCCATCACAAGGCGTGCTGTCTTTCCAAGCCGTGCTTTCGTTGTAAGGCTATTTGTCTTCGCAAGGCGAGCTTTGTTCACAACGAGTTCTGCATTCGCAAGGTGTGCTGTCCTCACAAGGTGAGCTGATTTTGTAAGTCATGCTCCCTTTACAAGATGTGCTGCCTACGCTAGTCGTGCTAAGTTGCCAAGACATACTGTCTTCGCAAGACATGCTGTCTTCGCAAGATGTGCCATCTTTGCAAGTTGTGCTGTCTACACAAGGTGTGCTATCTTCACATGGTGTACTGCCTTTGGAAATCGTACTGTCTTCGCTTTCTTGGAAAGGCAGCATGCACTGTAAAGGCAGCCCACGCTGGGAAAGGCAGCACAAACTGAAAAGTCAGCACATATTGGAAAGGCATCACACAATGGCAAGGTACTGCACACTGGAAAGCCAGCACTCACTGGGAAGCAAGCATACAATGAAATAACAACACACTGTAAAGTGTTACAATGTCGATAGGCAGCACACACTGAAATGCAGGAAACACTAGAAAAGCATAAGAGAAAGGAAAGGCACCATGCATGGCAAAGGAAGCCCGCACTTTAAATGCAGCACACGCTGCAAAGGTAGTAGGCACTGCAAAGAAAACATGCACTGCAAAGGCAGCACATACTGCAAAGGCAGCAGGCCCTGCAAACACAGCACATGCTGTGAAGCACATGATGAGAAGGCAGCACCTGGTGCAATGGCAGTACACACTGCATAGCCAGCACTCGCTGAAAAGGCAGCATACATTGGGAATTCAGCAAATGCTGCAAAGGCAGCATGCACCTCCCTCTATAACAGCACATGCCTCTATGGCCACACATGCTGCTATGGCAGCATGTGGTCCTATGGCAGCACATGCTGTAATGTCAGCATGCGCTACATTGGCAGGATATGCAGGAAAGGTAGCACATGCTGGAAAGGTAATACACACTGCAAAGGCAGCACATTCTTGCACACACATCAGAAAGCCATACACACTTGAAAGGCAGCACACACAGCAAAATCACACACACTGGGAAGGCAGCTCACCATGGAAAGGCAGCATACTCTGGAAAGCCAGCATACCCCAAAAAGGCAGCACACCCTGGAAAGGCAGCACAACGTGGAAAGGCAGCACACCCTGGAAGGGCAACACACCCTGGAAAGGCAGCACACCCTGGATATGCATCACAACCTGGGATATGCAGCACACACTAGAAAAGCGGTGCACACTAGAAATCCACACACAATGGTAGGCAGCACAAATTGGAAAGGAGCACATGCTGCAATGGCAGAACACGCTGCAATAGCAGCACACACTGCTGTGGCAGCAGCACGCTACAATGGCAGAACATACTGCAATGGCAGCACATGCTGCAAAGGTAGCACATATTAGAAAGGCAACACACATTGGAAAGTCACCTCATATTTTAAAGGCAGCACACATTGGGAAGGCCGCACATATTGGGAAGGCAGCACACATCGAAAAGGAAGCACACATTTAATATGCAGCAACACTGGAGAAGCACACACAGTGGAAAGCACCACGCTGGAGTCCGCAGCTCGTGGTCGTGCAGTAGCGTTCTCGCTTCCCGCGTCCGGGTTCTATTCCTGGCGGGGTCAGGGATTTTCTCTGCCTCGTGATGACTGGGTGTTGTGTGCTGTCCTTAGGTTGGTTAGGTTTAAGTAGTTCTAAGTTCTAGGGGACTGATGACCATAGATGTTAAGTCCCATAGTGCTCAGAGCCATTTGAACCATTTTGAACCACGCTGGAAAGGCACCACACACTATAAAGGCACCACATACTGGAAAGGCATCACACAATGGTAAGGCTGCAGTTGCAGCGTGTGCTGCCTCTCATTGTGTGTGGTTTTCTAGTGATGTGGCTCTGCAGTGTGTTCTGCCTTTCCAGTGTGTGTTGCCTATCCAGTTTGTGATGCCTTACCAATGTCTGCGCCTTTTCTGTGTGTTCTTCCTTTCCAGTATCTGCTGCCTTTCCAGTTTGTGCTGCCTTTCCAGTGTGTTTCAGGCTTCCCAATGTGTGCTGCCTTTGCAGCATGTGCTTCCTTTGCTGCATGTGCCTCTTTGCAGTGTGTGCTGCAGTTGAGCATGTGTTGCATTTTCAGTGTGTGCCGCCTTTGCAGCATGTGCTGCTTTTGCAGGGTATGCAGCCTTTACAAGGTTTGCAGCCTTCATAAAATTTGTAGTATATGCAATGCTTGCAGTGATTGCAAGGTGTGCAGCATTCGCAATCTGTGCAGCTTTCACAAGGTATGCTGCCTTAGCAAGGTGTGCTATGTTCACAATGTGTGCTGCCTTTGCGATGTTTGCAGCCTTCACAAGTGATGCTGTCTTCGCAATGTGGTTCAAATGGCTCTGAGCACTATGGGACTTAACATCTGAGGTCATCAGTCCCCTATAACTTCCAACTACTGAAACCTAACTAACCTAAGGGCATCACACACATCCATGCCCGAGGCAGGATTCGAACTGGCGACCATAGCACTTGCGCTGGTCCGGACTGAAGCACCTAGAACCCCTCGGCCACCGCGGCCGGCTTCTTCACAATGTGTGCTGCCTTCACACTGTGTGCTGCATTTATACAGTGTACTGGCTTCACAAGGTGTGCTGCCTTCACAAGTCGGTCCTCCTTCACAATATGTATTGCCTTTGCAGTGTCTTATTTCTTCACATGGTCTTCTTCCTTTGCATGGTGTGCTACCTTCGCAAGGTTTCCTACTTTCGAAAGGTTGACTGTCTTCACCGATTATGCAGCTTCCGCAAGGTAACCTTGCAAAGGCAGCACACATTGTGAAGGCAGCACACCTAGCTAATGCAGCATTTCTTGTGAAGCAGCACTCCTTGAGAAGCCAGCACATCTTGTGAAGGTAGCACATCTTCTGAAAGTAGAGGCAGAAAACCAAGCATAGGCTGCACACCTTGCGAAGGCTACACACTGTGTCAAGGCAGAACAGCTTGCAAAGGCAGCAAACCTCACGAAAGTAGCACACCTTGCGAAGACAGGACAGAATGCAATGGCAGAAAATCTTGCAAAGGAGAACACCTTGCAAAGAACAACTGCCTTGCAAAGGCAGCACACCTTGTGGAGGCTGCACACATTGCAAATGCAGGACACCTTGCAAAGACAGCACATTTCCTAAATACAGCTCTCCGCCAAAAGACAGCACATATCCCAAAGGAAGCACACCTTCTGGAGACAGTTTACTTTCGTGCATATTGTCCACAAACTGAGGAAAGAAACATAGGATGTGAAGTTACCTTCCCATTCCTGCGTATATTTGCGGGAACGGTCGCAGCATTCGGCATCTGGCAGTAGGTGTGCAGGGTTGAGGTTCCGTCATGACTTCTGGTGTGGTGGGCGCCCTGTCGCTCCACATCAGCTGTGCACGCGAGTGCAGCGTGCTCAGTGCAGCTGCTGCGCCACACTTCTGTGTGCAGCACGTTGGTCTCTGTTCCACAGGTGTAGCCTGTACGAGCGACCTTCCAAGCAGTTAATAATTTATGTAAACCCAGCCATGTCGCTGTTTTGTGCTCTACGTGTTAATTTAATGGTACTCTTGTCTTACGTTTTATAATTCAATAGAAGGGTTCCGATTAGGAGATTGACCTCTTGGACGTAGAACGCCTTTGATATCTTCTGCCAAAATGATATTACCTTAATGAAATTTGAAGAGAGGGACAATTTCGTATTTAAAGAAACTCTGCTCGTTTACTGCTTCCAGGTGGAACATATATATTAAACAGCCAGGTGTTGTAAACAGTACAAGCTACAACTGTATTACATGTGAGTTTTCAACGTGATCCATTATTATGCCCTCTTTCGCGGGTATCACGGTCTCTAATTCATCTCCAGCTCCAGCATTAATTACAGCACTATATCCCAATACATCGTGTAGTGCAGTAACCTTTACTTCTGTAACTAGAATAATATCAACGTTTGCCTCATACATAAAGTCTTTCAAGCTACTTGCTTTTAGGGAGCTCCCTATGCTGTTTATGGATTCATAATGTAACACATTTCATAAATTCAACTCTTTCATCGCATGTAGTCAGTATGAAAGCTATGGATAAGTGTCACATACGTATCCACCTCTGTCGCTTGGTTTGGATGAGGTAACCATTCCCGCCCCCCCCCCCCCCCTTGCAATCTTAGAAAGCATCCAGCGAAAATCGTGCACAGACACACATGTTAAACTCTTAAATTGACCGAATCAGTTCGATAGCTGTGATTCAGGGCCTAGTGTAATGCCACCATGTGTTTGAAACCTCCGCAAAGAATTCTGTTGCATGGTTCATACTGATGTCTCGATATCGCCATCGTGTAACTTACAGCAAGTATTTTATTCTTGTCGCTCACCTACATTAAGGAATACGGGAAACATTTACCACCTTCCGATATTGTTGTCATTGTTAGTAAGTAGAATAAAAGTAGTCTCTGGTCAGGAGAAACTAAAAGCGATTATTTGTTTCCACAGACAGAGGTTAACAATTCGTATCAGCACACTGTCCCATCCAAGGGGCAGATTGGTTACTCTGTCGTATGCATATAACGAGATAACATTCAGACTTTACGTCACAGCTACTCAGTTTATGGGGCCAGGTAACCTACACACATCGACATGATTCACTTCTAGTTTGCTGAGATAAATTTCGTAAGTAAAATGACATTGCAAGGTGTTGTTGTAGTGAACATCTTCTAAAAGCTTAATGCAAAGACACTATTTACACACGGGCATCCTGACTGACTATGCGAGGAAGTAAATTGACTGGCTCGGTTAAGAGGTGTATATAATTTTGATTCGTTTCACAATTGATTCACGTAGAATGGTCATTTTTGAAAGTTTCTGCGAACAATACAGTTAAGACTTTGATTACGATACATGCATCACATTCTTGTAAAACTATTGTATTAATCGTGTGCTACTGTCGATATTAATCGCAATTGCAGAAAGCAGCAATGAATATGTCTCGTCTCGTTTCTCCGGCCGTTTCCCGTACGGTGCGACCCACAGAGCTCTATCGCTGCATCAGCGGTCGATTGTTGCTGTTGCCGCCACGGAATGATGGCAGTTAAATTCAAATTTCCTCCAAGTATAAGGGATTCTACGATATAAATGAAAATGAAAAGAAGTAACGAAAACGGCAACTAGCAGTCAAACTCAACGTTCCTGGTGGTTTAATGCTATGACAATTTTAAACAATAAACTGCGCAGTGGAACTAAGAGCTATCACAGAAATCTGCAATATACCCTCGATGGACAAACTGATTAAAGTTTTCGTCCTTGCCACTTCTCATTTTACAGACAACTGATTCTGACTACTTCTTGTGAACTGCACTTAACTGAGGCCATAACTCATGTCCAAGTTGTCTGTTTCTATTACTACTATCGTATCTTTCTTAGGTAAAGAACGAGCAAAATAGCAGTTTTGCGTTTAGCATGCCATCATCCAGGATACAATTTCTACAGTCAGAGCATTTTCTGTTGCGGCATAGGAATGATTTTGTGATTACATCTACATGGAATTCATCTGTAACTTTATAAACTCAATATTTAGTAAGAGGGCCAACCGAATTACATACTGCACAGTGTGAACAATTACTGCAATTTTGGTGGCAACAACAACAAACAACCAGTGAATGCCGAGATTTGGCTGTAGAATAGTGGCAACA
Organism: Schistocerca serialis cubense; assembly: GCF_023864345.2. NCBI lineage: Eukaryota > Metazoa > Arthropoda > Insecta > Orthoptera > Acrididae > Schistocerca > Schistocerca serialis. Next base: position 109,022,108 of record NC_064648.1, read on the forward strand.
CAGAGCTTCCGTTGCAGCCGGGTGGTTCATGAAACCTTGGCCGTGACCACAGCGGTTGAGGCGCGTCTACAGCCATAGCAACCGCACAGCACAGCAGCCCACACAGAAGGCACCCCTGTCTCGGTTGACTACCCACAATGTGTTTCGCTGCATTTGATCAATTCACTATTTGCTCATACCTGAAACGTCAGTATGTTTTTTTTGTTATCAGTATAAACAAATGAAACGTGTTGTATAATACTTCCCTACGAGGGGCATTATTATTAACAATTTTACATTCAATTTTTATCAATAGCTTATTTGCTAGTTACCCCATTTCCTCTTTCTACGCTCAGGTAGCGTCAAGCAAATCACGTGTACCTTCGAAACTTGGACCTTTTTACCAGGTACATCTCTAGAAGTATTAGGTGCATAATATGTCTTTGTAATTTACACGCAGAACTTAATTTTCTACGAAAAAGACAGACGTCAATCCTTATCTCTGTTTAAGATACGCGTCGGAATCTCTCCCTACTTGAAGCGGCGAACTCCGCCCATAGCTCATCCCCGCATATACTGCCGACTGCAACGTGCGTGCCCAGTAGTCACTAATCAGTTACGCCATTGTAATCTGTCCAGAGTGAGCTGTTTCGCCGTCCACAGATTATTACAGAACGTGCACGGCCTTTATATCCAGTTTATGTATTTTAGACTTTCCGTTTCAAGGTTTGCCAAATGACAGTCGCTCCCAGTCCGTGTTTCACGACCGCTTTCTTTGCAGTCTGCCGCCGATTGTGAACTTAGCTCCTTTTCCTGTCACATAACATTTGTTCCAACGTTGATTCTAATGACTGATGCCTCTTGTTACTCCATGCCATGAATGGTTATCTGCATTCCGAAGATCTAAATGAAAATTAATGCAACGTAGACTATTATTTTAAACTGATGGAAATAACAGTTCTTAGCAAGTAGCCTCGAACCCGATATTCAATTCAGAGTTTACCTCGGACGAGAAAAAATGTTCTGTGTAGTGTTGAACGCTGTGACGAAAAAAGGAATCTCTTTATTTCCATTCTCTAGAAAGGCAGTACAAAAAATCAACTTATCCCATATCTGTAATACAAATTTATTTGAAAGCGCTGGCCATCGCTACGGTCGTACGAAGGCAATCCTAAGTTTATTCCACACCGCCTGACTGCGTTATGCGATACTCTCTGGCGCTGTGTGCTGACGGATTTGAAGTCGCAGCCGCCTGTCTCTGTGACGTGGCAGTCTTGTTCGCTCACAGTTATTTCATATTTCGTGTTACCTCCTTTCATGCTAAAAGACCGCAGCCTTCTCTCCACGTACACAAAAACAGATTTCTATTTTTTTTTTTTTTTCATTTCACGAAAATGCGTGATTCGCGCCGAACCAGCGATACGGAAAGACACGTTGTATTGGCGCCTCGCGTGGCAGAAGACGTTGACTGCGAAAGGAGTTTCGGAGGACGCAGTGCAGCCGTTGGTCGACAGATGGCAGTAGGCGACTTGCAGTGTCCGGCAGTGATATAAACAACTTTTTTTTACTTTACACGTGGCTAAGGCCTTATCGACCATACACCTGCTCTACGAGCCTCTTCCAATTATTTCTATCCAGGGAAATTGTTGTCCAATCAGAGTTGATGCCCATCCTAGCTGCATCTTCCCGGATATTCTCCATCCACCTAATTCGAGGTCTTCCTCTTCTTCTCTTTCCTTCTAATTTCTTAGTGGATGCTATTTTGGGTAGTCTGTTCTCCGGCATCCTTGCTACATGACCAGCCCAGTTCAGTCTTCTCTTCTTTAACATTTGCACAATGGTACTATGTTTGTACAGCTCCCGTAGTTCTTCATTTTTCCTTATCCTCCACTCCATGACATTTTCATCGAAGATTGGTCCAAATATTTTTCTTAGTATTTTTCTTTCAAATATCAACAGTTTTTCTTCATCTTTTTTCCTGAATGTAATAGCTTCACATCCATATAACGCTACTGGTACAATAGTTGACTGATAAAAACGGATTTTGAATTCAGTACTAAGTGATCTCATCCTTAAAATTTTGATACAGCTGTAAAAAGTTCTATCAGCTGCTGCTAGACGGGCGTCTATTTCTATTTCTGCTCTATTGTCTTGTAAGTAGGCTGTTTATGTTTTCTCTATGTAAGTAGGCTGTTTATGTTTTCTCTATGTAAGTAGGCTGTTTATGTTTTCTTATTGGCAACGTTATGTAGCGCTCAGTATGAAAATCACTGGCTGTGCTGTGGGCAGTCTGTGTCTGCTTTGCATTGTTGTAATACTCGCCATTGTAGTGTTAGGCAGCTGGCTGTGAACAGCGCGTAGCGTTGCGCAGTTGGAGGTGAGCCGCCAGCAGTGGTGGATGTGGGCAGAGAGATGGCAGAGGTTTGTAATTTGTCATGAACTGCTATATTTATATATGATGATATCAAGGTAAATACATTGTTCGTTCTCTATAAATATCTTTCATTTGCTAACTATCCCTATCAGTAGTTAGTGCCTTCCATAGTTTGAATCTTTTATTTAGCTGGCAGTAGTGGCGCTCGCTGTATTGCAGTAGCTTGAACAGCGAAGATTTTTGTGAGGTAAGTGATTTGTGAAAGGTATATTTTAATGTTAGTCAGGGCCATTCTTTTGTAGGTCAGATTGCGTTGTGCTAACAAAATATTGTGTGTCAGGTTAAGCACAGTCATGTATAAATTGTTCAAAGGGGACGTTTCATATGTCGACCCTTAGCCTAGGATACCTCACTGGAATCTTCTGATTTTTTCTGGTAGTTTGTGTAATTAGTGTAGATTTTGTTTATTGCTAGCGCGTAACTGTAGAGAGAATCTCCTTTGTAGTTGCAGTCTTTCATTGTTGTACAGTAAATCAGTTGTGGCATGCATGTAGATTTGCAGCAAGTATTTCGCAGCTGCAATTAACTAGATATTATTTTCAGTGCTATTTTAATGTGTTCTCTTATTTTTGATCTTCAAATTGTGTTTTTCTGTGTTGTCGTGTGAAATACTGTGACAATAATGGCGTGTGAAAAACGTAATACTAGGCTCCAAAGTAAACTGAGAAATGACAGTGAAAATGAAAGCAGTATGTTAGCGCCACCGAGTAATGAATTAACTGATGTTCAAAGTAGTAATTTGGTAATTGTGCATAGGGAAATGGAGCGGGCGGCAAACAATGGCGTGGACAGTGAAACAATTAGTGAAGAGGGAAGCATTATCGATCGATCGGTCGGCAATAGCTCGCCTCAGGAAGCCGAAATGACACGACACGATTTCGCAAATACTGTAGATTCAGGTTTTGGATCCTCACCGTTTTCTCAAATAAGTCAAGACACATTTTCTGCTTGTCAAAATGTGAATGTTTCCGGTGCAAATTCACTGCCGAAAAGCACTGAGGAACATGTTTCAGACACCAATGCATTGTTATTACAATTAATACAACATATGGGACAAACACAGCAAAAGCTTCAAAAGTTAGACACAATGGAACAAAATCAGAGACAAACACAGCAAAAGCTTCAAAAGTTAGACACGGTGGAACAAAATCTTAAAAAGTTAGACACAGTGGAACAAAATCTTAAAAAGTTAGACACAATGGAACAAAATCAGAGACAAACACAGCAAAAGTTGCAACAGTTAGACACAATGGAAAAAAATCTTCGGAAGTTAGACACCACACTTGAACAAACACGTGAAGATTTAACTACTGAGTTACATAACATTGAATCGAAATGTCAAAAAGTGTGTAATGACGTAAAAACACAAATTTGTGAGCATTTTCAACCTATTTTTTCGCGGCATGAAAATGCATTACAGAATCACGAAGCAGCCATAAAAGAACTGCAAACTATTGTTCATGAAAATCATGAGACCTTGCAAACTAAAATGGACTCAGTTGCATCTACCGATTCGGTTATGCAACTTGCAAAAACTCAGGAAAACTTAAGGGACACAGTAGATACTCTGAAAATTGGTTCAGAAAGACACATGGAGGAAATTAGTTCATGATCAGAGAAAGTAGCCGAACTTTCGGATCAGGTCACTAACTTATCTACGAAGGTAGATGATAATCTGAATGACACAAGACCGGTAGTCTTTAATGACACAGAAGAGTGCGAACAAATTAGGAAACTGAAACAAAATCTGAATCAAATTAATACGCAACACCAAAGAGAAATCCGGGAAGTACAAGAACAGCTGACACAGGTAATACAAGAATTACGTATTTCAGAGGACACTCGCGCTCCAACACGGGAAGAGGAACTTAGAAATACGCAAAAGCCACAAAATAATAACACAGGGCATTTCGGTAATTATGAAAGAAATTGGCAAGGTACACCGAATTTTGAGATGGAACCGCCGACACGACGTAACAATGACCGATATGCTACTCGCCGACACGATGATTTTGACTATAAGCTGTTCATTACTACACGTAAATTTAAGAATTCTGCCAACGACATTCATCCACAAGCGTGGCTCCATCAATTTTCTCATTGTTTCCCTCCCAACTGGTCATTGGAGCACAGGTTAGAATTTATGTGTGGCTACTTAGAGAATGAACCAGCTGTAAGAATGCGATCGGTCATTCACGATTGCCACAGTGAAGGAGAATTTTACCATGCCTTCCTCTCAGCATATTGGTCTCAAGCCACACAAGACCGCGTAAAACATAACATCATAATGATGAAACATTTCGAACAATCTGAATTTTCCAGTCTTGTCAAATATTTTGAAGACATGTTGCACAAGAATCAGTACCTGTCAAACCCATACAGCCCCTCAGAACTCATCCGCATTTGCTTAATCAAACTGCCCGAACATTTGAGACATATTATTTTAGCAGGACGTTGCAAAGACGACATTGAAGCTTTTCAGGGACTGTTACAAGAATTAGAAATTGACACAGACAGTCGCGGGATGCGAAAACAGGAAAACAATCACTACAGGTCACATCCGTCACAATTCCGTGACGACAGAAACGATAACTGGACGCGACAAGGCTATTCTCACCACACAAATCGTGACCAAAATAGACACCACCCGTATGACAACCGTTGGCAGAGTAGTAATAATTACAGGGAAAGATCACCTCTCCGCAATAATGACTATCACAGAGACAATCAGAGAAACAGACAATATGGGAACCAAAACAATTATTATCAAGGGAGACAGAATAACTTTAGACGCAATGGTCCAGCACGCAGTTACGACTCAGGGAGAAATTCTCCACCACGTGACAGACAAGAAAGAAACTATGTAAACTATCGACAAAACGACAGACGTGAATTTCATCAGAACTGGCGGGTTTCTAACAGAGCTGGGCCATCTGGGCAACGTGAATTTGTAGAAATTAGGTCTCCAAATCCCAATAACGACGCGCGCCAACAAAGAGACAATAGACAATGACTCACACCGATGGCAGCCGCAATATGTACCTATGAAACTGACGACGCAGCTGCCGTAGCTAGTAATTACGTAAAAATGGAAGACATTAGGGACATCTTACTCCAGGAACACGACGTAAAACATAACAACATTGCATATCCTGTGATTCACATTACAGTAAATGACGTAAAATTTACGGCAGTACTTGACTCTGGCAGTCCCATTTCAGTAATCAGTGAAACAGCCTTTAGCAAATGCAACAAATCGAACGATTGCCCCACACTTCCGTTACGTAAGATTAAATTACAAGGTGCAATCTTTGGAAAAAGTGTAGATGTACGCCAACAAACCAACTTAGAATTCTTTTGTCAAAGCCACAGCTTCTCTATGAACTTTCTTATTGTTCCATTATTGTCGACGGAAATTATACTGGGAGTAGACTTTTTGAATGAATACAAAGCAATCTTAAACTTTCACGATGCTGAAATAACTTTAGAAAAAGAAGGTAAGTCAGTAGCTTTGAAATTTGAAGATTGGCTCTCAAACCATGACGAAGAAATTAATCGGCTTTACCTCCTGTTAGACAACAATTCGGAATTTTCGACGGAACTTGACGCTAACAATCATTCTGCAAGTACTGACAGGGATGATATCGACGGCGCATTTGACACTAATAAGTTAATTCAGAATAAAATTCAAACAATTGAGAATTGTAATGACACTGATAGGCAGGACCTCTTTGAGATTTTACAAGCACATTCCACAGTTTTTACTCACAAAACAGGAACAATCAAGGGATTTCAATACCAATTTCTTGTTCGTGAGCATACTAAATTTTGTGTTAGACCATACGTAATTCCAGCACATTATAGGGACCGTGTTAGAACAGAAATACAATCTATGCTTGACGAGGGCATTATTGAGCCTGCAGTAAGCTCATACAACAATCCGTTACATGTTGCTGAGAAGAAAAATGGATCGATCAGGCTTGTCTTAGATTCGAGACAAATCAATACTATCATTATTCCTGAAACAGACAGGCCGCAGACGATGGAAGAACTTCTTCAAAATTTTAATGGTGTAAAAGTGTTTTCTTCCATTGATCTCAGATCCAGCTTTTATCAGATCGAACTTCATCCAGAATGTAGAAAATACACAGCTTTCCTTTGTTTCGGCGTTTGTTATCAGTTTCGGAAACTTCCTTTTGGTTTGAACATTTCTTCAGCAGCAATCATTCGCGGGCTAAATTCCATATTACCTGAATTCTTAAAACGTCACATCACCTTATATGTAGACGATATTCTGATAGCAGAAGCCTCATGGGAACAACACAATCGCATCCTCAACAGCGTGTTACATATTTTTGCAGAATCTGGAATTACAGTTAACTTGGAAAAGTCTGAATTCGGTAGGACAAAAGTGAAGTTTTTGGGACATATTATTTCTTTTGAAGGCATTCAGCCGGATCCTGAAAAGTTAGAAGCAATCAGAGCCATTCCAGTTCCATCTACAAAAAGACAAGTCCGCAGTTTTCTAGGTCTCGTAAATTTTTACCGTCGTTTTCTGAATATGCAAATTCTCGTTACACCAAAACTTTGTTCTCTCACTGGAAAAAATACTATTTGGAACTGGGACCAACAAGCACAGTTGGAATTCAATTCTTTGAAAGAATCGCTACTTAACGCGCCAATACTAGCTCATCCAGATCTGTCACAAGATTTCTGCCTTAGCACGGATTCTTCTAAAGTCGGTCTTGGTGCCCATTTATTTCAAGAAGCCATAGAAAATGACACTACCATTCAGAAAACCATTGCTTTTGCTAGCCGAGTGCTAACAAAATCTGAAAAAAATTATTCCGTTACTGAATTAGAAGCTTTAGCAATCGTTTGGGCATTTAACAAATTCCGTTTCTTTCTTTCTGGTAAGCACGTAAAAGTATACAGTGATCATCGTGCATTACAATTTCTTATGTCTTCAAAATTAAATCATGACAGGCTAAAACGTTGGGCATTGTTTCTGCAAGAATTCCGCTTCACAATAGTCTACATTCCCGGCAAGGAGAACATTGTTGCGGACGCGCTGTCACGCGCACCGGCTGGGCTTGAGAAAAGTAACACAGAAGGCAACCTCGAGAAAAATTTCAGTATTCTTTACATTCAGAAAGTCGCCTTTGAAAAGTTCATCACCACATCTTTACAGGATATTGCTCATGAACAAGATAAAGATCCGATTTGGAAAGACATCAAAAGTAAATGGCATGAAAAGACACACACTCAGATTCGGCATTATTACCTCGTTAGAAACAACATACTGTTCAAACGCTGCACTGTTGATGACAAGCTATGGGTACTTTGCATTCCAGACGATTTTGTTAATAAGCTCATTTGGTACATTCATTTCAGCTACGCACATTTTGGCCCACGAAAATGTTATCATATTCTTCGAACGACTTGTTATTTTAACAATATGGAAAAGCGAATTCGAAGAGTCTTGTCTATTTGTAAACTTTGTCAAAAGGCGAAACCGTCTACTATCTCACATCGTGCTCCGTTGTTTCCTATTATTCCTTCTAAATTAAAAGAATTTGCTGCTGTTGATCTTTTAGGACCCCTTGTCAGAACATCGAATGGATTTTCGTATGTTCTAGTCGCTGTTGAACTTACTTCAAAATTTGTTTCTTTCACTCCGTTACGTAAAGCCACTGGACGGTCTGTATCCAACGCCTTTGTTAAAAATTTCTTACGTGAAGTTGGACACGTTAGTAAAGTCATTTCAGATAACGGACCGCAATTCAGATCTGCTATTTGGTCACGCATGCTTCGGAATCATAAAATCAAGCCTGTTTTTATTTCATTGTATTCACCACATTGTAACCCGTCCGAACGGATTATGAAAGAAATCAATAAGCTTTGCAGACTTTATTGTCACAGAAAGCATCAGCATTGGGACAGATATTTACACTTATTTCAAAATGTGCTGAATGAAATGCCTCATGATTCCACTGCTTTACCACCTACTCTTGTACTGAGGAATGTAGAACCTTCGAACAGAATCAGAGAGCTTGTACCTTTCCCGAATACACGTAAACTTCGACACAAAGACATAATTGATTTGGCTCTTAAAAATATAATATCTGCAGCAGACAAAAGGAGAAAACTACACGGTAAAGCAAATGCAAAGAAATTATGTATTGGTCAGAAAGTTCTCATTAAAGCTCATTCATTGTCACATAAGAAGAAACACTTGAGTCACAAATTCTTTCTAGTTTACAATGGACCTTACAGAATCCGACGTATACCACATGATAATTGCGTTGAAGTTGAAACTCTGCGTACTAGGAAGAGTAAAGGTTTACACCACATTTCTCATGTAAAACCATTTATTGACAGATAATCTGCCTTTTAACTTTGTCTTTGCCATAAAACATAGCTTTCGGAGGACAATAACTACGACACTTCCCAGAGATTATCTTACAGCAAGACGCACATTTAGCGCTACAGGACATGTATTTGAGTGATTAATTTTGTACTTAAAACATTTATTTTTAGAGATTTTTGAATTACAAAGAAAGTTTTTCGTGATACATTTCATTCCATTGCTGTAATCTGTAATACCTGAGGGTACAATTACAATAAACCTCAGGGGGGTGCACGCTTACTTTGTGTACCATGTGTTTGGCAAGCGCAAGGAGCCCTAGCTAATATGGTATTTGCTTACACAACTTTACACATCGGTACCATATTTCTCTTAACACATAATTACACAGCTATCTGATCATTGAACTGAGAGAGACAAACTTTTTTACTACGGCAGTGACAGATGTTTACGTGATTACACCGTTGGATAACTTCACACTTAAGAAATTGTATTTTGTCTGTACTTTGTGAACTGTTCATATTTTTTCAGAACCATTGTGATACTATGAGAGCTTTGAATGATGTATTTGGTAAGGGAGAATGATTTTAAAGTACGTTTGAGGTAGATGACGCTCTTTAAATGAGCAGAGAATTTTTTTTAGATTTTGAAATTATTGCAGAAAGGTACGACTTTTTTGAGATTTGACTGAGGTGTTATGATGTTATTTTTACGACGACGATGTGTATTATGCTGTTGAGGTATGTTTATGTGAATAAGATGATGCTACCATATATGAGGAATGTGATTACGTGTTTATATGTATATGAATAATGAAAGAAGTTAAGGACTAATGACTTGTGAAAAAGGATGTTGGAAACCGATAATCGTACTTTAAGAGTTATGAAATGTGCGTGTAAATGCGTGAATGTATCACAATGCCGGCGAAAATTTTTTGGACACTGTTATATTCATAGGATTTTGTTTCTACACACTTGTGACGTAAATTTTCGACCTGTGAAATTTTCATATGAGACTGTCACTGTAGCGGAAACTGGTGTCGTAAATATTTCCGTAAGAAAGTGACCACCTGCACGTGCGTCGTCGGCACGCAGCTGTGTCAGACACCTGGAGAACTAGCCATTAGGGTGTGCCTTTCCGGAAGCCTATACCCCCGCTAATGACATTCCTTTGTAGAGGGCATCGCTAATGTGACACGCTCGTTACTTGAAAACATATGATTTTTGTAATGCGTTGTGGGCACACAGCTGTGTCAAACACCTGGAGAACAAGCCATTAGGGTGTGCCTTTCATCGCTAATGCGACACCCTTGTTACTTGAAACCATATGATTACTCGCACTTTGTGCTAATTATTGAAAGGCTTATGAATTGATGGGAAATATTCGTACATCTGCACACCTGATTATGACAAGTGTCTTTCTCCGAGAGTTGAGTGCTACTGACTTACGAAATGCCACATGACTATTGAATGATATTTTTATGCTTTGCTTTTCATAGTTGCTTATTTCATTAAATATCTGGTTTCCAGCTGTGTTGCAGCATTAGTTTTATAAAATAAACTTAGATGCATTTGCTAATGTGAACTCTTTCTGTCAACAAATCTATTAAATAATTATTTTATGATCCACATTCTTTAAAAAAGGAGCACTTGGAAAGGAAAGAACAATAAGAAGGAACTAGTAACAGTAACACATAATTTTCTTTTCAAGTACATGGTAATATTTTTTTACAATCAGTTGTTATGGTGCACCACTTTAATTACATAGACATTAAGATGTGAATAGACATTTCTCTTGTCTGCATTGTTGTTTTTACTGCAATATTTTTTCTGCTTGCGCTATGTCATGTTTAGGTATAAGTTGCTGCTGTTTGCCAGGCATAGTGTTATTGAATTTGACTTTTGCTAATTTATGCTGCTAGCTTTGCCAATTAGCATTTTTTGCATTGCTGTTTGTGTTAATTTGTTATGTGACGCTGCATTGCCTCGTCCCTTGGTATACATATCTCTGAGCTCAGTAGATTTAAGTTAGCTTAAGAGGGGGTAGACTATATAAGAAACTGACTATGGAGAATAGGTAAAGAATGCATTGCAAAGTTATATGAAAAAGATTTGGGCCCCAATGAGTATTGTACAATCAGACATAATTATTTTGAAAGAAATATGAATAGAATATAGGAAGGAGGTATAGATAGGACTTTTTGGGAATAATGATGAATGAAGGGAGATCTCCGAGAAGTAAAGAAAGTTTTGTTTGCAAAATACTGCAGTAAAACAAACCCTGTCCTTTCCTTTTGTGTTATCCCACTACATGTTTGTGTACCCTTGTGTATTTGTGTTTTTCCTGTCTTTATGTGTTTAGCTGATGAGAGCTATGTTGTAGAATTTTTCTAATACTCTGTTATTTTCTTTGTAAAGATGCTTAGACTTTATTTATTCTGTTTTGTTTGAATGCTCATGTGTGAAGTTGACGTTTCAAAAGTGATTCTGATCTTTTATTTTTGTACTCATGTCATCATTCCTGTAACACTGATGTCTATGTTTATTTCTATTCTTTTGTAAAGCCTGTACTACAAATGTTATCTGTGTTGTTATGTTTTTAATGATGTATTTTGTATCTTTGTAATTGTATTCTTATGTTATATAATTGTAATTGACGCCAGTTAATCAAATTAAGTAACTTGTAAGCATTCATTTCACTGCACACTTTTCTGTTGGTCATAGTATATGCACAATATGTGAGAAGTTGGGACTGTTAGTGTTTGCACGTGTGTTAATAATTCAGCAAGGGACTGGATAACAGCATTGCTGGTTCTAGGGACATCTAAAAAAAAAAAATTTCGTGAGTGCACAAGTGGTGGTTTATGGACTTGCTATCTTCTCTGCAAGACTCTTCAATGGTGATTGTGCACCTGCACAGTCGTAACAGATGGCTGCTGGCCATCTCTACAAGGACTACAGTGGGTCTGCATCTCTGATGACCCACCAGTACCATTATTTCTACAAGGACTGCAGTGGGTCTGCACCTCTGGTGGCCCACCAATACCATACTCTCTACAAGGACTACAGTGGGTCTGCATCTTTGATGACCCACCAACGCCATTATTTCTACAAGGTCTGCAGTGGGTCTGCACCTCTGGTGGCCCACCAATACCATACTCTCTACCAGCACTACAGTGGGTCTGCTCTGTGATGACTTACCTATCAATATTCTTCAAAATTTCGAATGACTCTGCTGTGGGTTTGCTCCATTGTGGCCCATTACCTGTCAGCATGTCAAGAGTCAGCACTGTCTTTCCATTGGACGGACAACACTACTTCTTCAAGACAGCATGGAAATCCACTACTTCTGTGTGCATTTTCTTTTACTGTTCAGACTTTGAAAAAAAAGGAAAAACACTGTCATTTTACTGTGATGAATCAGGACTGTCTTTATAGACTGTGAGAAAATTTTAGCTTTTGACCAACATTGTATCAATAAGTGTGTGCATTTGATTTCTTTGTTATTGTAATTATGTAAAATTTTTCAAATCTGTATTGGCCACTGCCCAACCCAATTTGTAAAATTTTTTTGGGGAGCATGGGGGCTATGTAAGTAGGCTGTTTATGTTTTCTCTATGTAAGTAGGCTGTTTATGTTTTCTCTATGTAAGTAGGCTGTTTATGTTTTCTTATTGGCAACGTTATGTAGCGCTCAGTATGAAAATCACTGGCTGTGCTGTGGGCAGTCTGTGTCTGCTTTGCATTGTTGTAATACTCGCCATTGTAGTGTTAGGCAGCTGGCTGTGAACAGCGCGTAGCGTTGCGCAGTTGGAGGTGAGCCGCCAGCAGTGGTGGATGTGGGCAGAGAGATGGCGGAGGTTTGTAATTTGTCATGAACTGCTATATTTATATATGATGATGTCAAGGTAAATACATTGTTCGTTCTCTATAAATATCTTTCATTTGCTAACTATCCCTATCAGTAGTTAGTGCCTTCCATAGTTTGAATCTTTTATTTAGCTGGCAGTAGTGGCGCTCGCTGTATTGCAGTAGCTTGAGCAGCGAAGATTTTTGTGAGGTAAGTGATTTGTGAAAGGTATAGTTTAATGTTAGTCAGGGCCATTCTTTTGTAGGTCAGATTGCGTTGCGCTAACAAAATATTGTGTGTCAGGTTAAGCACAGTCATGTATAAATTGTTCAAAGGGGACGTTTCAGTCTCTGCTAAAAAGACTCCCTAAGTACTTGAAGTGGTCAACTGCCTTGAAAGTGAGACCATTTACGGTCAGTGGTGTATTCTTTTGGAGTTTTTTACTTATGACTAGATATTCTGTCTTTTCTTCATTCACATGAAGTCCAGCTTTCTCAGCTATTTTGTAATAATTTTGCATCATCCTGATTAATTAAGCTTTTGAAGTGCTTATTAAGGCTACATCATCTGCATAAGCAAGTCTAGTAATGTTCTGTCCCTGCAGTTGGATCCCTTGTGGATTAGTTTTGGTGAATTCTCTATCAGTCTTCTCTAAGATAATATTAAATAGAATAGGTGAGATGGCATCCCCTTGTCTCAGTCCAGTGTACACCTTAAAATTTTCAGTCTCTCCTGCAGGTGTCTTAACTTTGCATATGGTTTCTTCCAAACACATTTTAACTAATTTGATTAATTTTAATGGTATTTCAAATTCTTTCATGGTGTTTAAGAGTGTCTGTCGGTGTGTGCTATCATAGGCCTTCTTGAAGTCTATAAATAGAATATGGATATCTACATTAAATTCCCATGCCTTCTCATTTATGTGTCTCAATGTGAATAAGTGATCCAAAGTGGATCTGTTAGTGCGGAAACCACATTGGTAGTCCCCAATCAGTTCTTCGGTTATGGGAATCAGTCTGTGTAGTATACACATCGACAAAATTTTATACGTGACATCGAGTAGGGCAATTCCTCTGTAGTTATCACAGACAAGGGGATCATTCTTCTTAAAGATGGGGCATATAATTGCAGTTTTCCAATCGGCCGGTATGTTTTCTGTCTCCCGTGATATAAACAATAAGACGCTAAAAAGAAATAAACAGCGCGAAAAAGAGTAACATGTCTACTGGGCATCTTGTGACACGCGGCGATCAAGGACCTTGTATATAATAGTGCACACGAAAATTCTGATAGCCTTTTGTTGAGAATTGTAAATATCGAAAGCGGGAGAAATGTTAAGCGTAAAAATAAAATCTTTGCTTCTCTGTGTTTCCGTTTTGTAACAGGAAAGGTATGTTAATATTTACTTTCATTGCGTGAAACGAAAAGTAAAACATTCCTTAGCAGTTCTACATATGTCTACCGAGTGTGTTTTTCACAAACCGATCTTCCACCACCACTTGTGGTTCGTCATGTAAACACTATCATATCGGTTTTCGAAATGCGGTTACCGGTTACGGATTTTTTACTGTATTTTAAAAGTAAAACACACTACCACAACATTCCATCATTTTACCGTTTGTAGCACAATCATTTTATCAGATATTTCATTGTAAAAATACAGCAACCAGCCACTTTTTAATGCGTTTTATTTATGCCAATATGCATTTCGGGTTTGCACCCATCTTCAGCTGGCAAATTACATGGATCTTCAGTTACTACAGTAGTACAATCTCGACAGCAGTTTGGATGCTGCAGCAGGCCTGTGCAAAAGCAACGATTCTAATCATTTACTTCAATTTCGCGAGTTTAAAGTTACGCACTATCAGTTGTTCATTTTACTTACATTCTCCTCTCCTTGTTTTTTCTTGGCTTTTCTTCTTTCTTGCAACAACACAAACACTTTTTACCACGTATTTTACACAGGCGCACTCCGTTATCCGCCATGTTGTCGACTGACAGTTTTTGTTTACATACAAACGATTTATCTATGGACAGAGTTATATTTTTCGAAAGTGTTGAGGTTATAAGATAAGCTACTGTTTTCTAAACATTGACTTGGGTGACAGAAGTATTCTAAGTACAATGTATACATTTTTTTTGTAGTATTGAAGATAATAAACTAACATAACACATTCATACAACGCAGTAATTCATACATTTACAATATAACAAAGATAGAATTAAGATTTTTATGTTTTATACTATTATATGTATTTGGTTAGGGTTATATTAGATTATGTTATTTCTTGATTGTGCTTAGTGAGTGGTTTGATAAGTAGAGTGTGGAAGTTTTTAAGAAATATTCGGTTTGGTAGCTCTGTTTGGTCGTTAAGTATGTCAGAAGGTGATGCGTGTTTATGTGAATAAATTTCGATTTCTTCTAGGAGGTTCATTCTTTTTCCTTTGTTGGCTAGGTGGAGAACTTGTAGATTATGGGATATGTCAGTTACTTGATGTTCTTCTTCTGCTACATGTTGGGCGAATGTGGATTTATTTAAGTTTTTTAAACGAAGAGCATCTATGTGTTCTCGAAACCATATGCTGAAGTTTCTCCCTGTTTGGCCTATGTATGTTTTTGGACATGAGTTGCAGTTAAGTTTGTATATTCCTGATTGATTGTACGGTTTGGTATTATTTTTAATGTTATGGATAGCTTTGTCCTTTATTTTGTTATTTGTATAGTAGCTGATTTTGATATCTGTTCCTCGGAACAGCTTTGCTATTTTATATGACAGCTTTCCTACAAATGGCAAGCTTACATATTTCTCTTTTGGCTGTGTTGTGGCATTCTTTAATGTTGTTTTGTTATTGTATTTGTTTATGTGGGTATTTATCTTAGAGTTTAGTTCATCTATTAATTCTGGATTGTAACCATTATTGTAAGCAATTGCTTTGATGGTGTTTAGTTCTTCTATTTGATCAGCTGGTTCTAGTGGTATTTTGTGCATTCTGTTTAGCATTGCTCTGTATGAAGCCGTCTTATGTTTATCCGGGTGGCAGGATGATTTATTAATTGTGTTATCTGTGTATGTTGGTTTCCTGTATACTTGAAATTTGTGTTTGTTGTTGGAGCTACTTATGCAGAGATCCAGAAAATTTAAACCTGCTTCTGTCTGGTGTTCTACAGTGAAGATGATGTTCTGATGCATTTTATTCATTTCTTTTGCAAGGTTATCAATTTCTTCTGCTGTGCCATCAAATAGGATTATTATATCATCAACATACCTTTTGTAATAAATTATCTTGTTTACTATCTGGGGGTTTTCTTTAAAAAAATTTTTTTTTTACATTCTAAGTTATTGATGAAAATATCTGCAAGCAAACTGGCAAGGCAGCTACCCATAGCCAGGCCCTCTTTCTGCTGGTACATTTTGTTATTAAAAGAAAAATAGTTGTGTGATAGTACTAGTGTTAATAGATCAATGAATTCATATATCTCTGGTAATGCCAAATTTTTATGTTTAAGTAAATTGTTTTTAATTATTTCTATTGTTTCTTTGACTGGTATGTTTGTGTAGAGGTTTGTGATGTCAAGTGATGCAAACCTAGCAGTATCAGGAATCTGAATTTCCTTTAGACAATTAATAAGTTCATAACTGTTCTTTACTGAGTATGTCTCTTCAAATTTGAATGTGTTGCTAAGGATCTCATTCAGTTTCTTGCTGATTTTATAAGTTGGGCTGCTCCTAGAATTAACAATTGGACGTATGGGACAGTTAACTTTATGGGTCTTGGGTTGTGCTCGTAGACGTGGTGCATAAGGTTCATAACAGTGCATTCATGTATATCTTTTGCATTTAAGAGGAAATCACTTTTTTTCATCATATTTTTAAGTTTGTTCTGTAACTTAAGAGTGGGATAAGACTGAATTTCTACTATATTATTGTTACTGAAAAATTCAATGGTTTTTCTTACATATTCACTTTCATACATTACAACAATAGCATTGCTTTTATCTGCTTTTACTACTAAAGCTTTATTGTCGCTTAGTTTCTTATTAACACTTTTAAGTATTGTAGTGTCATGGTGCTTTATACTATTATTATTATTATTTGCTTTCTATATTTGTTTGGTGATAAAATTGTTAACTTTGTGGCCTATGGCAATCTGATCATTCTGAGTTAGTTTTGCAGTATCACAGGCTATTTTGGTGCCTACTATTAATTCTTTAATATTATTTTCTGTCAGAGGTGGGGTGATATTATGTTGAAGCCCTTTATTCAGCAAACTTACTTCTTTATCACTGAAGATGATGTTTGTTGAATTTACTAGACGTTTGGAGAATTTATGCTTAGTGGAAGGTACATTGTCATTCACCTTTGGAATTTGTGACATAAGCTTTTTCAACTTATTGTTATGCCTACATCTGACTTTATGCTGTTCTTTCATAGCTATTATACTGACAAAATCGAATGCATGGTTGAATTGTGTGGGAGTAAGTTGTTTACCTAGCTCTAAATGTAATCTATATAACTGGTGGTTTAAAAACTGCTTCTTTCTGTGTTGGTTTCGGATTTCAGATTGGAGCCATATAATTTCACTTCTTTCTTTAGCTATTTTCGCTGCTTTGCTTTGACTGTTGATGTTCACTTTGACATATTTTGGAGTTACATTCGCACTTAAACACTTTTTATTGAACTTGATACTAAGAATTGTTCTTTCTAACTTAATTTTGTACCTTCTGAAGTCATGTAAAGCTCTTAGTACCTGGCTAGGTAGTGTCAATAACAATTTGTCCATTATATTTGGACTGTTGAGCTCCGTGGCCGTGGATAATGATATTTCATTGTAAAAATACAGCAACCAGCCACTTTTTAATGCGTTTTATTTATGCCAATATGCATTTCGGGTTTGCACCCATCTTCAGGGAGAGGAGAATGTAAGTAAAATGAACAACTGATAGTGCGTAACTTTAAACTCGCGAAATTGAAGTAAATGATTAGAATCGTTGCTTTTGCACAGGCCTGCTGCAGCATCCAAACTGCTGTCGAGATTGTACTACTGTAGTAACTGAAGATCCATGTAATTTGCCAGCTGAAGATGGGTGCAAACCCGAAATGCATATTGGCATAAATAAAACGCATTAAAAAGTGGCTGGTTGCTGTATTTTTACAATGAAATATCATTATCCACGGCCACGGAGCTCAATAGTCCAAATATAATGGACAAATTGTCATTTTATCAGAGACTAAGTAAGTATTGAACTCCTGGGAATGCGGTCAGCGCTCTAGTCGGCTCATCTCTGGCGTGAACGACGGTGCACGATGACAAAATCTCGCTTAAACGGCACTGCTTAAGTTATGCCTTTTTTCACATACGTGGCACATACGTCTCTGGATGACTTCCAAACGGATCGTCCCCCCATGTTCCGCCACGTCACTCGAATACCAGCACTGGTTACACGAAATCGCCAAATAATGACATTGTATTGACTGTGAACGCATTTAATTATGCTTGCAGATCTTAGTAACGTAGAAGCCGAATGTATTTTTCTGTTGATTCTCCCTCTTATGCAGCCCACAGAGCTTTGTCAGTGCCCCAGCCATTGATTGTTGGTGCTAGCCATCCGCAACGTCGGCGGTGGAACTTTCTACCTAGTAATGTCGATTTTGTAAATGAAAACGGAGGAAAATGATAATAATTGCACAACCACCAGTCAAACGTAACTTTAGCCAAGTTATAGGCGAGCAAAGCCTTAAGCCAAAAATTACGACAATGGGGCACACATAACCGTTATTGCATAAATCCACATTCACAGTTGGGCCTTCCACGCACAATGTCGCAAAAGTTATCGTTATGTCCAAACGAAATTACGCATCGTATTTTTCGATGAAAAATGCCACTGACTTCCACTAATCACTTGTGGCGTAATGTTTTCATAACACTTCCACCTCACAACAATAAACGGTTGTGAGCTCTATTACACATTCTGTCCGATGTAGAAGCACTTCAATATTTCCGCAATAGTAATTTAGGAGATACTCAAAGCTGTCACCTTTGGTCCTCTTAATTATCACGTCAGTATTCACATATGTTATGTGAGCGTCGACCACCGGTTTGTTCACACGGAGAGATGATGATTTACTGTCATCAAACATCACATGTGTAAACCGAATCACAAAACTCGTCGTTCATCCGAACATGAGTTAACTATCATATTCGTCTCTAGAAAACTGTACTTATTGATAAAAGCGACAGTAATTTCCGTAGCCGTTCTCTTTCCATAGCTAAATGTTTCGTCAACTGTTAATTGCATTCTTCTTAGTTCAAGGATTTTCAGTTCTTCAGCAATACATAAAGCTACAGTTTCAAAGACGAGGTATTTATGAAATGCCACTAAAACAGCACTGCGCCGAAAATTCCGTTACGACTGGGAACGGAGTGTGTCGCAACGACGTTCTTCCGACACACACTTCCGGCGTTCTTGGCCGGCTTAGCCGCAAGTAACGAATCGAGGTTCGGATGAATGTCTCCACCGCCTCTTCCTGGACCAGCTGACTCCAGCCGTGCTGCCAAACGAGGTGTCGACGTCTGCGACGCTGCTTCCCCCATGCTTAAAAGGTAAACGAGTAAACGAGTCTTGAGACTCCTCTGTCACCTGTCGGTGCTACGGCAACAGCTGCCGTGCGGCTACAAGTTGCTGCTGTGCATTCTCCTCTCTGCGGCCTATATTTTCACACAAGTAATGGGGCTCGGTTTTACGTGAATATAAGTAACGTAACTATTTTTGCGTACAACACCACAGCCAATATTTACAGTTACTAGTAACTGCTTTTTCGCATTACTCATCTTAAATGTATTCAGGTTTCGTAATACCTTAACTGTTTTCGTATGTGCTTGTGGTCGTCGGCAAGCAAATACATCATTACCAGCGCAGAAAACTCATCGTAGTGAAACCGGCATCGGAGACGAATTTGCGTACCTAGAAAGGTAGCTACTTACGAGAGTTTACATGTATTCTGGAACCTACACAGCTTACTCTGTTATTGGCCACACTAAGAAAATAAAATTAGCACTCGAAAAATTCCGTCTGTTTAGGAAGTTAGGGAATGTCAAGGGTGCACTTTTTGTTAGGCTCTAGCTTTAAAACGCCATAAAAACATTTAGTTGTGTCTCTGTAACCGTTTGCAACTCTGCACCTTATATATTATTTTTCTCGCCTTACCCGTGTTTCTACTAGCTGACTGGTGACATGTTTTCCTTATCACAGCATTTTCCATTGCGAAGTGGGGCTGTGGCCCTATACATATTCCGGCCACATATTAAGAGAGTGTTATGATTGTCCTGATGACAATGATGATGGAAAAGAGAAAGTTGTTATTATTGTGTCTCGTACTATCAAGAGCTTAGTGAGTATCTATGCAGTTTCTTTGCGACAGTACTTTATTATCTAAAGATCAGGGCAGGCGTCTCTTGCTGATACTCTATGGTGACGTCATGACATCCACACTCGCGTCTCATTCATTACGAATGGCTCTGCACTGCCACATATGCTAGCTCTGTAATGGAGTGTGGCTGGCCTCACATTCTCCTCACTAAAATAATACTGTGAGTGCTCTGACACATTATGGTTTTTTGAAAAAAGTAAATTCTTCGCTATTTCAAAGCGTCTCAATTTTGTTCTACTGTAAGTGTAAAACAGTTTGAAAACGTGGAAATGGCGGATATCTGTTCGACTGTGTTTTACTCTCTGGGCGATAAGCGCAAAAATACTTTTTTAAGGCATTGTCTTCGCCTCGACAAACGAATCTCCTGTCCATTGTTGACAACATGCTGACATAGTTCCCGTCGCGTCTTCCGCCTCGAAATTCTACAGTAGTCTGTTTCACATTTCTGCTACACGTTAAAAAAATACCGCAATTTTTTTTTACTACGAAAAACGAGATTATCATTTTTATTTCTTCTTGTGAAGTGTGCTATCCGTCGCGTTTAAATGACCGACATTGCACAGTTGTACCACAGATTGGCACGATTTGTGTATCTACATACTCCTCAGAAATCATTGCCCACTGTGGGCAATGATTTCTAATCAGGAAACTTATTTTACACTTCGCTTCGTAACGATTTGGTTAAATGTATCGCATGTGCTTTTACGTAGTTACTGTCTACTGAACTTCAAAGTTATAAATCGCTCGTAACGCATTCCGTCATTTTGCCGTATTTAGCACTTTCTACCATATACGAAGTGTATTGGATGGCTGAGAATTCGACCATTACTGTCGCGTCACGTCTAGAAGTAACACGGTGGGGAAAAACAATTTGACCGAAAGCGCAGAGCAGGAAGGCAGCATCAAATGAAGGAATATCGGTATTGCAAGTGTCAGTTGAATATTTCGGGTGCTATGCCAACATGGCAACTGTGGTCACTTTGAACATTTGCTATGACATACTTATAGCAATAAGTGGCGGATCGTTTTTTACTCATTTTCACCTTTTTAAGACATATTGAAACATGAGACACGGACATCTGATTCTCTTCATTTCTAAAAACGTGCTGTGTCGTAAGTCAGCTAAGTGCGATACACGTGTAAGTGGCGCTTTAAATTTCTCTTGTTCTCATGGTGACGGTTGGTTAGTTCACACAGCCTGTGTTTATGTATACATTTTCTGTAAACTACCAATCATTTAGAGCCAAGACGCTCGTGTGTGGGATTTTAATTACGTTCCGGTACCGCCGAAAATATTCAGTCGCGAAGCCTAGTTGCTATACTCAAATTTTTGTGTTTCATGCTGCGTTTCGACGATACACTTTTGGTCAGATTGTTTCTATGCACCCTGTATGACGACGCCGGATGGCAAACTTCGCTGAATCAGAACAGCTTAAACTTTTCTTTCTTTTACGAACGCTGGGTGACTGCCACCCATATTCTGCCACGTCACTGGAACGCCAGCACGCGACACATAAAATCACGAAACCAGTATCAGATCCGCGTAATTACACTGTACCGATTATGTGCATATTTAAACGTTAATCACAAATGTAGAGAGTAATAATGTGTAAGATGAATTTCTTTTTCCGTTAGTCTTCCGCGTCCTGCAACCGACAGAGCTTTGTCGCTGCCTCAGCGACTGATTGTTGCTGCTACTACGCGGAACGATGTCAATTTTAAAGTCTACCGCGAGTAATGGCGGTTTTCTGAAGCAAACGAAAGCGGGAGAAAAATGTATATGCATCATCTGATCGAGAGTGAATCCCTAATTGGCACAGCGACTTAATTTTTAATATTTGCGAGCAGCAGAGCCTGGCGTAGCCGTCCAGTTGCGAGATGCGTGTCCATTCCGACACGTGAATCGCATCCCTAGTCGCTGGCAGTTGTAACATTGTACTGCATTCGAAGTGTGCTCTTTCGCACACCGCACCTACATGGATGGACTTGTGTCTCAGCTGCCTCCAGCTGACGCTATCCTACACTCCTAAGATGTAGACCATTCTGTGAGAAAATCTTCTGGAAAACACGTATAGAAATCGTCAAAAAATACCTTCAGAACCTTTTTATCCCAGCCAGTTAACGCTTGTGCTACTTATATTATGCTCACTTTAATGACACACGTGGTGCAGAATATGCGTAGCGGTAAGGGATGGAACTTATTTACACTCCACGGCTTTGAAGACGTATGATGGCTAGAAAAATTCCTGTCGAGTCGAGGCGAAACCTTAAACAAGTACACAGGATTAGCAGATATGTTGTCACCACCCATCGATTGTGAAGGTTTAATAAACAAGTTGACAGCGTCGTCTGTTTCGCATCGAGGCGGAATATAATCGCAGTGTGAGAACCTGTCTTACTTCGTGGCAATGTGTCCAGCTGTTGTCCTTCTGTGTTTCTACAGACTGCATTCGTATCTGGTAACGGATAAGGAAAAAGATCTATCATCGGCCTTAACGCACTGCGCATGTGAAGAGGAGCACCGTATGGAAACTAACAAGTAATTTACTGGAAAGGTGACAAAAATGAAAAAAAAATCTTGCGTCAGCGGTATTATTCTGTCGTGTCTGGGCAGCGCCGAATGCGAGAACGAACGCCACCAAGGCTTTATTTTATTTTACGGCGCCTGTTTGCGTTGTACGGCGCTCGTTCGCGCGCGTGAAACTTTGGACACACACAGCGTTTCATACCTTAGACCATAGTCACACACATGTAGACGGCAAATGCATCTATCCTTGCCGTGTCGAGGTTCGAAACCAGGTGGATAAGACAGTTGCAGTATTAAGCACTCATTTCAACGACGGATCTCCGTGTCGTATTAGCGTCACACGTGTAGCAATTCGGTTAAGCTAATTTCCCCAAGACTCGCAGTGCTAATCCGGTATCTATCCTTGTTGCGTTTGGTCAGATGGGACGACAGCAAACGTTTCACACACTGTCCTGACAAGTCTTTATTTTCACGAACGACAGAATTCCTGTTCTTGTTAGACTGTGGCTCACTTAGCTGGCCGCTTCTACGGAAGAGCAAATATCGGCCTGGCGGGAAGCATATAGTTTTCTGGCCGTTTCCTCAGGAGTACGTGTGGTGTGTATCATTATGCCTTAAGAACTAACATCTGTAATGTCCGAATTTACACAGAATAAGAGGCTATGGTCCCTGCATCCTCCAATAGAGATACCGACACAGTATCGAGATATGAAGCGTGAAGAACCGAATACGTTACTGATGGAGGACGCCCGTATACTGAGTTAGAAATTAACATCCTGTCGTCTCAAAATCTTCACCATTCGCAGCGTTTTAGACCTGACGACCGACACGCATCCCTGCTTTCAACCCATGCAGGGATTCTGAAGCAGGTTTGGTGCGTAGCTTGTGGAACCAGTTGGGTTAAAATTCTCCCTTTTGAAAGAAGAGTGTCCAACCAGTACCCAGTGCTCCGTCACTGGGCAGACTTTACAACGACTTTTGTTTCACGTGTGTTTGTGACGCTCTGCAAGCACTTTCATAGTAAGCAGTGCTGATAATTCACTGCCGTCCACCGAGCCCGTGAAACGCATAATATGCAGATGTAGACACCTACTTTGGGAAATTAACGCACGTTCTGTACCCATCGCGGCAGGCCTCGTTACGTGGTACACAACCGTGACGCCACAACACGGACACACTCGCCCTGTTTATTACGGCCGACTCTGCAGCGCCACACGTGCAGCCCCTGCCGTCGGCAGAGCTCGGCCTTACAGTATTCTCACTAAGACGATGCGTTTAGTATTGCGAATGATTTGTCCTGTTATTAAGTTTTAGCGTTTAAATGGTGTACTGTTTGTTCTGCTACTACTTTAATATGTTATCTAAACATATAAATGGCGTACATCTAATCGATCGTTAGGAAAACGGGGATTAAATGTTCCAAACGCACAAATTTCCATCGATTTATTTTCTGCATCGACAATCGAATCGCACAGCCTTTGTTGCCAAAGAGTTTTTGTTGTGGTTTGCTTCCTCCTCTGCGAAGTAGTGTTGTGATTTCTTACACATTCCATCCACGTATCAAATCAGCATGAAAGTTGCCCTAATGAGAATAGAGAAGAAATTTAACATTACTAGGTGCTCGTACGAAGTTTGGTGTCCGCTTTCCGACGTGTCCGAAAAGTCCATACCAGGAAACTGCACTACAATATGGCACGCATTGTGTATGTTGATAATCTTCAAAAACCGTGTCCCAATTACGGCAAGCACAGTTGCTAAGCTAAAACTAGTGTGTACTAATGAAATGTTTAATATGTCTCCAATACACTGACTTTACATAGGAAAGCGTCTCACGTTGAATTGCTAGAACAATAATTATAAAAGGTGGCAATGTTATTTACGCACTATCTTTTAAATAGATATGATGGTATCTGATACTCAAGAAACGTACTGATGCTAAAATGCTTTAAATTCTTGCCATCATTTAATCTTTAAAATTTAATAATTCTCTTCCTGTTAATATTTAATTAATAAACTTACGTCGTTCAGATTTCGTAACGCTGACGGCCTTAAAATTTAAAGTTGTTCAGTTCCTGTTTTGTTTTCTTTCAATTGTTGCGAGCCAGCGATGGTGCAATATTGTTCGCTTTCAAGTCAACACATTTATAAAAATCAGGTCCAGGAAACACTTTTCTGATCACGGTTGCAATTCAAACGGTATTCACGTCATTGTACTGATTGAGAGTTATCGTTTCCGAAAGAAGCAGGTTCGATCAAAGCTGTGTGCACTTTTGCGCGTATAATGAAAATATTCCTAACACGTCGCGTAACAAAAAGTAACATGCGAATCACAACCGTGGTCAAACGAAGAAAATATATGATGACATAAATGTTCTTCGCTGTTATTCAGGACGGGTTTAGATTAAACACCGCAATTATCAGTCTTTTTAAATCACAGCACGATACGCTTTAGAGATATTTGTTTTGAATAACTCGTATTCACCTTTTGTTATACAATATGGTCATTGTCCGCAAGGATTATCTCTCTCTCTCTACTTTTTATAGCCTTTATACATTCACATTACATACATCGATTAAGTAACTTTTCTTTCTCTACCGATCAGTACGAGAACAAAATCCGCCCAGACAAAATTTCTTACATAGAATTAGTTCTCACTTAACAATCATATATAGTTTGGAAGTACAAACAATGCTACTCGTAGTTTATTCCGTGCAATAGAAAGGCTTTGATTCACTGAGCACAAAAATTAAAATAATAAAATTACAATTACATTTTTAATATCGTCAGTTCTTCTTTATTTTATGAAAATGAGGTTTGACATCGTCGTAATATTATTTTTCATCGTTGTAGCACTATAACGCACTCTGAATATTTCTGTGAATGACGCATACTACTTCTGTTTCGTTCCGACCGACGCTTCGAAGTAAATATCGAAACTGCTTTGGAGTTTATCCACGTACGGTTCCAGAGGCTACATGTAGCAGCTTTCAGTCTAATCAGGATTGGTGGCAAATGAAGCTGTGTTGTCTTCTGGTCTTAAGAAACTGACAGCACCTCTTTGTTCCGACAGACTATGCTTAACCGTTCCTACACATGGACGACAACGTCACACGCGTTTTGCTAGTCTTGTGCCGCAGGTGTATATTGAGACCAGAAAGGAAAAAAAAAACGATGAAATCATTATATATGATTTCCTCTCATTCATTTCTGTGCCTGTTATTCACTTCTCGCCGTACGCAATGCTTTATTTGGGAAGTAAGGAGCGTCTCTAGTTAGTTTCGGTAGCAAACTTTTGCCCACAGCTGAAACTCAGTTTCCAAACCACATCTGCCATGAAATGAGGTCGCCTTTACTAGTGAGGCGATGAAGCGATTTCCCAACTTTGGGCAAATCTTCTGTTTTTTACTTTCATTGTGTAGGGGAATTCACTGAAAGAGCATAGTGTTGTCTCCCTTAACCAATAGAAAGACGATAAGAAATATTACGGTCTTCCGATTAAACTACAGTTGAGAAGAGGAGCCTTCACTTCATCATCGTAATCGGATTTCCTTCTCGGTCACCGCTCTGTAGCTCTTCGGTATGAGATAAACGGACAATTAAAATGACGAGTTGTTCACAAATTTCCACGAAACCTGCTGTGGGCCGACAGTTCCGTAAAATGAAATGAAATGTCGTGTGGCTAGGGCCTCCCGTCGGGTAGACCGTTCGCCTGGTGCAGGTCTTTCGATTTGATGCCACTTCGGCGACCTGCTCGTCGATGGGGATGAAAGGATGATGAGTAGGACAACACAACACCCAGTCCCTGAGCGGAGAAAATCTCCGACCCAGCCGTGAATCGAACCCGGGACGTTAGGATTGACATTCTGTCACGCTGACCACTCAGCTATCGGGGCCGGACTGACAGTTCCGTTACAGCTGGGAATGGAGTTGCTCGCGACGCCATTCTTGCGTCAGACGCTGTCCGTGCTCTTGACGAGTTAAACTTGAGTAGCGGTTCGGGATTATTTTATAAAGTTCCATCGCTCTTCTTTTGGTGACCGTATCATTGTCGTCGTGCTGCCAGGGAAGATGTCGATGTCTGCGACGCTGTTTCCCCAGGTCGGGGCGTCAATGATTCGACGAATTACTCTGGGGTGCAGCCGCTGTCCAGGATGGAACTACAGTTGCGAAATCTGATCTGTGCGGCCTCTCTGATGACAGAATACGTTAAGCCTTTGTATGAAATAAAAAAGTCTGTTTACCTCGGTTTTGCGTCGATAACAGTACTGTCAATATAGTTGGCAAAACACACGTGCAAATTATTATACATAGTTAAGCCGAACATATTTCTCCGTCCCGCGGCCTACAGAGCTTTGCCACTGATGGCAGTTCGACTCTCTCGCGAGTGATGGCTGTTATCTGAAATTTTTTAAAATCTACCCACAGCAGGACGTCGCGTCGCCCGCCATTCACGAGATGCGTGTCCGTTCCAACATGTGAATCACACGCCTAGTCGATGGCCAGTTGCACCATTTTAATGCATCCCGACAGTGCTGTTTCGCAGTCCGCACATTCATGGGCGGCCTTCTGTCACAGCTGCCTCCAGCTGATGGTATCCTAAATTTCTGAGGAGGAGGAGGAGGTTGTGTGAGAAAATCTTCCAGAAAACACGTACTGAAATCTTCAAAAAAACACCGTCAAAACATTTTTATCCGGGTCAGTTAATGCATGAGATTCTGTTTTATTATGCTCAACCGGATCACACGCTTTGTGTGGTAAGAGTTGTTACGTATTTACGCCTCAAGGTTATGAAGACTTGTAGCGGCTAGAAAGATTCGTCTTGAGTCACGGCCAAGTCTTAATCACATACGCATTATCAGCGTCTATTTTGTCAACAGACATCGATTGTGAACATTTATAAAGAATTGTCGACAATGTCACCTGCTTTGTGCCGATGCGGAATTTAAACGCAGTGTGTATCGACAGATTCCCTTCGTAACTGGAAACAGATTAAAAAATATCTATCCAGAACCTTTAGACACTGCACCTGTGAGGACAAAGAACACGTTCAAGTCAAACAGTAATTCACTGGCAAGGCGGTAGAAAATTAAAACAAAAAAACTTGTCTCATCCATATTCTTCTGTCCTGTTGCTGGGCAGAGCCGGTCGCGAGAACGAACGCCACAAGAGCTTTGTTCACGGTGCCTGTATGCGTTACACGCTGCACGTCGACCTGTGTACAATTTTGGACACAAACCGTGTTCCGTACCTTCTGCCAATCTCGAAAGTCTGCCGTAGTGTCCTTCATATTCTTGCCATGTATTGAAACAATCTTGCAACTTTTTTTTTATTATCACGTAAAACAAAAGTTAGTATTTTGATTGTCTCTTGTTAAACGTGCTACCACTCGTGTTTCAATAGGCGATATCGCAAAGCTGTCCCACGAGCCAGTGCCATTTGTATGTCTACGTACTCTTTCTAAATGATTACCCAGTATGGGACAAGCACATCTGCGGGAAATTCGTTATGATACAATTATTATCTAGTATTCGAATCTCTGATTTGTCGGTTATATACATACTTGGGGAGGTGTACGCGGCCTTCAAATCGTTTTGTGACAGTAAAATAGTAGGACTGCTACTACATTCCACATCTGCGATGTCGATGCTGGATGTGTCCCTACAACCACAGCCGCCTCTCGCTTAGTGGCAAAGGCTCCGCCACACAACAGTGGATGGTGACAAAAACGTCCCCTAACCCTGCGTACAGCGGTGGGAACGTGAATTTACTCCAAGTCTCCTGCCCATATGTAAACGCCTAATCTTTTCAGGTGCAAAACGCTTCCACCAGTGCCCGCCTCGTATTTCTTTCGACAACGAGCGTAATCCCGGTCTACTAATAAAGCAGCCACGAACGCTTTAATGGGCCTGGATAAGACTTCTGGACATCCCTTTACGTGTGATCTGCTTCTCACACTTCTCCATCTTATATTTTCACTTACCTCCGTAAGGCATTCGTACTCTAAATTACATGTTGACGTCTTCCTTTCACAATGCAGAAATACCGCGAAGTTTGTTTCATCGTCGATAGTTTGCGGAGACCATGGGTCTGATACGTAAGAATCTATGAACATACCGTAGACGTTCGTTCCGGCTAGTAGAATCGGTTAAGGTTTAACATGTAAACATGACTACAGAAAAGTGGTTTCCGAAATTTTGGGCATCCCAATGTAGTGTCCCGCGTGGTCGCCGTCTCTGTCGCGCCTTTCATGTTGACTGCTCAGTACAAACATGGAAACTCGCAGCAGGTATCCGATTCTGTTAGCCCACCTTAATGCAGGGCTAGAAGCAATATTCACCACATTTCAGTATTGTCAAAACAGTTAGTAAGTGGAATAGTGTTTGCCTCTGGTCGGGAGAAGGAATAGGGGCTACTTGGTTCCATAGTGTCGTAGATATTTATCGAACAAAAAAAAAAGTAGAGGAATTAAATTCACCGTATTCATCAGTCTCTGAATCCACACTTCCACATCATAGGCACTATAAATTTATTTCGTCTTCATTCACGATGATAGTTCCAATGTCATGGACCCAGTTATGTGTTTTGTTTAATTTTGAACGCTTTGGCAACTGAGCAACGGTGCATGCTTTCGCTAATACCGATTCTGTGGGGTCTCATACGTTGCTCCATAATAGCGTGACACACACGCTTGTCACGATATTTATGCGGTTACCGCTCCACTAGAGAACTTTTTGTAAACAGAAAACATATTACACGTCTAATTCCGTAGTGCCTCGTTATACGTGTCACATTTCCTTTTACATAGTTACTGTCTACTGAGCTTTAAAGTTACAAATCGCTACCAACGCATTCTGACATTTTGCCGTTGTTAGAACATCCTGCGAACGATTAAGTGAACTGGACTCCTGAGAATTCGAACAACATTCTGTAACGCATCGTCTGGCATATACAGGGCGGAAAAACTATTTGACCAAAAGTGTAGGGCACAGAGAGAGTGCCAAACGAAGGAATCTGAGTATAGAAAATACAGGTCGCAGTTAAATATTTACGGCGCTACGGCAGCATGAAAACGGAGGTCGAACATTTTCTAGACATACTCCTGTTAATTAAGTGGTCGCTCATTTTTCACTCATTTTCGCTTTTTTTAAATATACTCAAACAAGAAACATGGGAATGTGATTGTCCTCATTTCTGAAGAAGTACTGCCTCATTCGTCAGCTAAATGCGATACACGTGTTTGTCACGATTGAAATTTATGTATACATTTTCTGGAAAATACCCATCATTTTGAACAAGGGCCTCAGTATGGCAGATTTGAATTACGTTCCCGTAGCGCTGAAAATATGGATTTACGACCCTTAGTTGCCATACACACATTCCTATGTTTCATGCTGTCCTTCCGCCCTGAATTTTGGTCAAACTGTTTCTGCACGCCCTGTATATCGGTGCTGGATGGCAAACCTCGCTCAAACAGCACTGTATAAGTTATTCACAGTATACGTTCGTTACACATATGTCACTGAATGACACCCAGCCAGGTTGTCCGCCTATATTCCGCCACGTCACTGGAAAGCCAGCACGCGATCCACAAAATCACCAAGCCAGCACCAGATTCGCACGGTGACGCCGTACTGATTGTAAGCACACTCAGACATTAATCGCAAACGCAGATCGTAGTATGCAGAAGCCGAGTTTTTCTTTCTGTCAATTCTGCGTCTGCTGCAGACCACAGAGCTCTGTCGCTGCATCAGCGGTCAATTGTTGGTGTTGGCGCCACGGAATGATGGCAGTTAGATTCAGGCTTTCTCCGGAGTAACTGGGATTCTATTACAGAAATCAAAACGGGAAGGAGTAACGAAAGCGGCAACTGGCAGTCAAACAGTACGTTTCTGTTAATTTAATGCGATGACAATTTTGAACGATAATGTTCGTGATGCGATTGAGTTACCAGCAATTACAGAAACCCAGGTTTTAAGTTGGGCCCTCCACAGACAAACTCACTACAGTTATCGTCCGTGCCAAGTTTCATTTTAAACACAACGGAATTACGCTATTTCCAATGAACTACACATAACTGAGCCTGTAATTCATGACGAAGTTGACTATTACTACCACTACTACTATCGCAATTTTTTTTGGTAAAGAATTAGCACAATGCTCACACGAGAAAGCAGTCTTGCGTCCATCATGCAATCATCCTGGAAACAATTCCTCCAGCCAGAGCATTTCTTTTTCCGACACAGGAATGATTTTACAATTACCTTTGCATGTAATCCATACTTTACTGTATAAACTGAATATTTAGTAAAAGGGCGAACCGAGTTAAGTACTGCATAGTGTGAATGAATGCTGCGATTTTCCAACAAAGAACAACGGGCACAAAATAGTGAGACTCGGCTACAGATATCTGCCATCACCGAGCTGCAGTGGCAGCTGAGTCATTCGTGAAATCTTAATGCTGGCCACGGCTGCTGAGGCTCGTATACAGATGCAGCAGCAGCCCACAGTGTGGGGTGACGTCACAAGGCACCCCTGTCTCCAAGACAACGCGCGACGTGTTTTGCTGTATCTAATCACTTATTTCCCTTTATCGAGCATTTCCATACTTACTCACCTTTGAACTCCAGTACATTTTCTTGGTATCAATACAATCAATTTAAACGCTCTGTATAATACTTTTTTTACGAGCGGCACGATTATTAAGAATTTTACATTCAATTTTTGTCGGGTATTTGTTCGTTAGCTACTGTATTTCCTCATTCTAAACCCAGCGTCAAGCAAATTACGTTCACCTCTGAAACTTGGCCCGCCTTTACAAGGTACATCTCTAGTTGTATTACGTGCTTAACACGTCTGTATGATTTGCGTGCAAAACTTGATCTTCCACGAAAAAGGCAGACGTCATTTCGCGTCTGCTGCCAGTTGTAAGATGCATTCCAGTAACGTGTCCCACTCACTAACCAGTTACGCCCGCATTTCGTGGTCGTGCGGTAGCGTTCTCGCTTCCCACGCCCGGGTTCCCAGGTTCGATTCCCGGCGGGGTCAGGGATTTTCTCTGCCTCGTGATGGCTGGGTGTTGTGTGCTGTCCTTAGGTTAGTTAGGTTTAAGTAGTTCTAAGTTCTAGGGGACTGATGACCATAGATGTTAAGACCCATAGTGCTCAGAGCCATTTGAACTATTTTTTTTGACCAGTTATGCCGATTTTAATCTGTCCCCCCGGTGCCATATCGCCGCCCACAGATTCGTGGTTACTCTGCCTACGTAACAGAACTTTTCCGCTCTTTGCCTCCCGCTGCTGTCGATGTAGTTCAGATTTTCCGTTTCAAGATCCGCCAGACAGTCGATGGCTCGCAACACGCCATCCGCGACCGCTTTATCTATAAACTGCCGCCGGTTGTTAATTTGGCTCTTTCTCCATTCAGATAATGTATCTTCCAGCGTCGCACCTAACTGCTTATGCCTCTTGTTACTCCATGCCACGATTGGTGCCTTTTTACTGAAGAACTAAATAAAAAATATTGCCGCGTTATATTTTAAGTAGTGGAAAAGTGCACGTCGCAGGAAACATAGTGGTATCAGACACTGAAACCATTTTTTTCCTCTCAGGAATAAAATGATGTTCCAGGTAGTCTCGAAGTCTGACGGAAAAAAGGGAGTACTTATTTCCATTATTTTCAGAGAAATGAAAAACATAAACTTATTTCATGTTTTAATATGCTACTACTTATTTGAAAGCGCTGAGCAACGCTTCGCTCTTGAACGAAAACAGTCTGAAATTTATTCTACGGCAACTGACTGCGTTATACGATATTCTTTGGGGCTATGTGGAGGCGAATTTGGAACCGCTGCCGCCTGTTTCTCTGATGTGGCAGGCAGTCTTGTCCGCTCACAGTTATATCATTTTACTTTCAGTCATACAAATAGGCTACAGTCTTCCCTCGTTGCCCACAAGAGATTTCGATGTACGGATGTTCTGTTTTTATTTCTTGAAAGTGCGTGATTCGCACCCCAACCAGCAGTATCGAAAGACACGTTCAAATGGCGCCCCGTGTTGCAGAAGAAGGTAACTGCGAAAGGAGTTACAGAGGACGCAGTGTAGTCGCTAGCCGACAGATGGCAGCATGCGAGATGCGGTGTTCAGCTTTGATATAAGGAATAAGACGTTGAAAAGGATTAAACAGCGTGAAAAACATGTCTACGGGCGCCATTCTGTCACACAACGACCAAGGACCTTGTATATAATAATGGACACGGAAATTCTGATACCTCTTTGCAGAAAATTATAAATGTCGGACGGAGGAGAAATGTTAAGCGTAAAAGTAATATCTTTGTTTCTCTGTGTTCCCGCGTCGAAAAAGAAACGGTTTGTTAATAATCACTTTCATTGTGTCAAACAAAATATAAAACGTTATTTAACAGTTGTACAAACGGCTAACGAATGTGCTTTTCATAAACCGATCTGCCGCTACCGCTTCTGGTTCGTGATGTAAACGCTACCATATCGACTCCGGAAACATGGTCACCGATGCCGGATTTCTTGATGTATTTCGAAGGAAAAAAGCACTACCACAACATTCCATCAGTTTACCGTTTTAAGCACTTTTATTTTATTGAAGAATTGAGACTGCGGTCAGCACCTGGTTATGTCTGATAATGTGTAACAGTGCAGGATGACAAAACCCCGCCCAACCGCCACTGTTACGTTTGCGTTTTTTCACACACGTCAGTGAGTGACTACCAAAAGGGACGCCACTCGAACGCCAGCACGGGTTACACAAAATCGTAAAACCAGCGTCGCATTCGCTTAATGACACGGTACTGACGTTGGGCACTTTTAATCGCGCTTGCAGATCGTAGAAAGACAGAAGCTGAGTTTATTTTTCCGTTAATTCTGCGTCTGCTGCAGCTCACAGAGCTTTGTCGCTGCCCCAGCGACCTATTGTTGCTGCTGGCGCTCCACAATGTCGGCAGTTTATCACTTGCTCGCTGACAATGGCGGTTTTATGGAGAAAATGAAAACGGAAAAAATGATAGTAAATGCACAACCACCAGTCAAACTTTACATGTAAACGATAAACCTTTAAACGATAAACAACGTCGGTGGGGCACACATAACTGTATGTAGTCCGCTTAAACCCTCATTTAGAGTTAGGCCTTCCACACACAAACTCGCAAACCTTATCATTCTGTCCAATCGAAATTACGCATCGCATTCCTCAATGAAAAATACTACTCACTTCCACTAATCACTTGTAGCGTCATGGTTGCATAACACTTCCACCTCCCTATAGCAAACGATTGTCTGCTGTATTACACTCTCGGTTCGCATTTGAAAGCATTTCAATATTTTCGCAAAAGTAATGGACGAGCTAAAAAGATTTTTCGTCTTGTTACTGCTTAATTATCATGTCGACATTCACAAACGTAGTGTGGGGCTCCCTGTTAACAGGGATTGATAATGTTTTATCGCTCTGAAACAGCTGCTGCAACTCGTATGCAGACGTAGAAACCGAATCGCAAAAGTCGTGCTTCCTTCCAACAGAAACTACCTATATGATACTGCTCGGCAGAGAATGATATTAACTTATATAAGCGAGAGTAATTTCCATAGCCGTTGTCTTCGCAAAGCTGAATGTTTCGTAAACTCATCATCGTAATTAGTTGAGAGGTTTTCGTTTCTTTAGCAATACGTAAACGAACAATTACAGAGACTTAGAAGCGTGCCGAAGCTTTCGTTAGAAATGGGAACGGAGTGTATCGCAGCGACATTGCCCTGACACTCGCTTTCGGCGTTCTTCGTCGGATTAGCCGTGAATAACAAACCGAGGTTCGGACGAATCTCTCCGTCACCTCTTTCTGGACCAGCCGACTGCAGCCGTGCTGGAAAACAAGGTGTCGATGTCTGCGACGCTGCTTCCACCACGGGTTAAAAGTTATCAAGTCTAGGAGAGCCTCTGCAGCTTCCCAGCAGCCGCCGTGGCGGTACAAGTTACTGCTGTACACTCTCGTCTCTGCGGCCTGTCTTCTCACGGAACGGATGTTCCTTGGTTTTACCTGAATAAACATGACGTAAATAATGTTGCCAAAACACTACGGCGAATATTTACATTTATTACTAACTGTTTTCTCGCATTATCGTCCTAAGCATATTCAGGTTTCCTAATACCCTCACTGTTTTCACATGTGTTTGTGGCCGCCGGCAATCAAATGCGCCATTAGCAGTGCAGGAAACTCTCCGTCGTCAAACCAGCATCGGAGACAAATTTGCTTACCGAGAATGCAACTTGTGAAGGTTTACATGTATTCTAGAGCCGACACAGCTTGGCCTGTTGTTGGCCACACTAAGAGAAGACATGTAGCACTCGAAAAAGACCGTCGTTTTAGGAAGAAGGAATTTCAAGGGCATGCTTTTTGTTTGTCTCTAGCTTCAATACACTCTAAAATCGTCTCAGATGTGTTTGTGTTACTGTCTGCAACTCTGTAGCTTACATTAATTAATCTGGCCTAAACTTGTGTTTTAGGAGCTGACTGATGGAGATGTTTTGCTTAATTTGGCACCTTCCATTGCGACGTGGTGCTGTGGCCCTTTACATATTCGGCCACTCACTAAAAGAGTGTTACAATTGTCGTGATGATAATGGATAGAGAATGAGTTGTTGTTATTATTGTATCTCGTATTATCGAGAGCTTAGTGCGTAGCTGTGCAGTCTCTTTGCGACAGTACTTCATTAACTAGAGACCACGGCCGGAGTTACTTGCTCGTACACCACAGTGACGTCATAACATGCACACTCGCGTCTCATTCATTACGGCTCTGCACTGCCACGTGTGCTAGCCCTGAAATCGGGCGAGCCCTGCCTTTTTGCTTCTCTCTAGAATAACACGGTAACTACTCTCAAAAGAGCTATGCATTTCTGGACAGACGAATTTTTCCATTTAATATAGCTTTTCTTTTACTACAGGTATTAACACACTTGGAAAGCGTGTAATCGGCGGATATCTGTCCGATCGTGTTTACTTACCTGGCTACAAGCGCAAAACTTGTACTCCTCACGGCTTTGTGTTCGCCTCGACCAACGGATTACGTGACGTCTGTTGCCAACATGCTGATTTTATTCCTGCAGCGTCTTATATCTCCAAATTCTACCGTAGTCGATTCCACATTCTTGGTATATATTAAAACAATCCCGCGATTTATTTGAATGACCACGAAAACAAATGTTGTCATTTTTATTTCCTCTTCTTAAACGTACCATTCGTCGTGGTTCAACAGTCGACATGGCAAAGCCGTACCACAGATCGGCGCGATTTGTATATCTACACACTCTCTCGAAGCGATTGCCCAATAAGGGACAAACACAACTGCCACGACATTTGCGATGATACAGTTGTTCTCTACTATTCGAATCTCCGATTTCTCAGTAACATACTTGCGTAGGGAAGCGTATCTGGTACTCAGTCCGTTTCTGTGAACGTCAAATAGTAGGACAGCTACTATTAATTACATTGAGCAGTCTCTGCAAACGGATCTGCTAATAGCAGTTCCGTCTTATCACGCAACCTCTGCGATATCGATCCTGGAAATGTGCTTATAACCACAGCCAGCCTCTCGCTTAGTGGCGAGAGCTACGGCAAACAGTGGCCAGAGACAAGACACCCCGGACTCTGTGCACAGCGGTGTCAGTGTGTTTTTACTCTTTGACAAGTTTTGTCGCCGTGCCTAAACGCCCAAAGCTTTTTGGCGAAATGTGTTTGCAGCAGTGCCCATCTCGCACTTCTTTCCACAACGAGCGTAATCCTGATCGCTCAAGAAATCAGCTGTGAACGCTTCAGTGGCCCTGCACGAGACTTTTGAACGTTCCTCCATTTCCAATCTCCTCCTCACCCTCCACATCAGGACTCCACTGGCGTCTGCCAGGAATCCGTACTCTAAACCATCTGTTAATGTCTCCACCTCGTATTACGCAAAG
This sequence comes from Schistocerca serialis cubense, assembly GCF_023864345.2. Taxonomy (NCBI): domain Eukaryota; kingdom Metazoa; phylum Arthropoda; class Insecta; order Orthoptera; family Acrididae; genus Schistocerca; species Schistocerca serialis. The sequence continues at coordinate 109,058,665 of NC_064648.1, forward strand.
ACTGATAAGTTTGCTTCGTCGAGGACAGCTGCATTGCAGACACCACGCGTGTAAAAATTATGAAGCTCGGGACATGGACGTTTGCTCACTGTAGCAAAACCGATTACTGTTTAACATGTAACCACATGATTAAAACGGTTTCCGAAATTTTGCTCCCCTGAATGTTGGTTCCCGTGTAGTCGTCGTCTCTGTCGTATCGTTCATCCCGACTGCTCAGTGCAAACATGGAAACTTGCTGCAGGTATCAGATACCTACATGGAGGAGGCAAATTTCACGACATTTCAGTACAGTCAAAACCGTAAATAGAATATAGTTCGCCTCTGCCAGGAGAACAAATCAGGGAAATTTGGTCTCATAGGTTACTGTGTCGCAGGAATATATCGAGATACAGAGAGCAGTTGATATCACACTATTCATCGGTCTCTGAGTCATCACTTCAACATCACAGAAACTATAAAATTGATTCGTCTCTATGATAGGAACAATGCGACCAACGCCATTAAAAGTTGCGTTTCATTTTCAGTCCATAGGGAACTGACCAATGGTGCATTGTGTCTCTCGTTACATTAATACCGACGCTGTAGGGGCTCATAATATGTTGCCCCATAATAATGTGCCAGACGCTTTTCTCACCACATTTATACATCTACTACTTGCTTAAACGTTTCGCATTTTCTTTCACGTACTTGCCGTCCACTAAATTTTATAGTTGTATATCGCTACCAACGCATTCCGTCATTTTGTCGTTTCCAGGACTTTCTATGGAGTCGTGAGACTTCGACTATTATTATGTCACTTGCTACGACATGCTTACTTAAGTGGTGACTCATTTTTCATTTACTTTGACCTTTTTAAGACATCTTCAAGTATTGAATATGGACATGCGATTGTCTTCATTTCTAAGGAAATATTGTGTGGTACGTCGCCTAAGTATGATGAACGTGTATGTGATGTTTTAAAGTTTTCTTCTTCTCATCCTGAAGACTGGTTAGTCCAAAGACTGTGTTCACCCGTACATTTTCTATAAATTACCTTTCATTTGGGGTTAAGAGGTCACCATGTCAGATTTTAGTTACACTCCTGTAGCGCCGAAATTGCGCATTTGCGGCTCTTACTTGCGGTACTCAAATTCCTATGATTCGTACTGTCTTTCCGCCCTGCACTTTTGGTCAAATTGTTTTTCCGCACCCTGTGTAACATTCCTGGATGGCAAACGTCGCTCAGTCAGCACCGCTTAAATTATTCACAGTATACGTTCGTTACACATATGTCACTGAATGACACCCAGCCAGGTTGTCCGCCTATATTCCGCCACGTCACTGGAAAGCCAGCACGCGATCCACAAAATCACCAAACCAGTACCAGATTCGCATAGTGACACTGTACTGGTTGTAAGCACACTCAGACATTAATCGCAAACGCAGGTCGTAGTGTGCAGAAGCCGAGTTTATCTTTCCGTTAATTCTGCGTCTGCTGCAGACCACAGAGCTCTGTCGGTTCATCAGCGGTCGATTGTTGCTGTTGGCGCCACGGAACGATGGCAGTAAGATTCAGGCTTTCTCCGCAGTAACTGGGATTGTATTAAAGAAATCAAAACAGGAAGGAGTAACGAAAGCGGCAACTGGCAGTCAAACAGTACGTTCCTGTTAATTTAATGCGATGACAATTTTGAACAATAATGTTCGTGATTCGATTGAGTTACCAGCAATTACAGAAACCCAGGTTTTATGTTGCGTCCACCCCAGACAAACTCACTAAAGATATCGTCCCTGCCACGTTCCTACGAACTACGCACAACTGAGCCTGTAATTCATGACGAAGTTGACTATTAATTTTACTAGTCTCGTATTTTTCTTAGGTAAAGAATGAGCAAAATGCTCACACGTGATAGAAGTGTTACGTCTATCATGCAATCGTGGAGGAGACAATTGCTCCAGCCAGAGAAGAAATGCCCTTCATGTCATTTATATCTTTCTTTATAAACTGAACATTTAGTAACAGGGCGAGCCCAATTACATACTGCTTAGTGTGAATAAATCTTTCAGTTTTTTGAGCAACCGTGATAAACAAGAACAAAATACTAAGACTTGGCCACAGATGTCCGCCATCATAGGGCTGCAGTGACAGCTGAGTCGTTCCTAAAGTCTTAATGGCGGCCACAGCGGCTGAGGCGCCACGTCGCGCCCCTGTCTCCGTAGAGCACGCGCCACGTGTCTCGCTGTATCCAATCACTTATTTACCTTTATCCAGCATTTCGATAGTTTCTCACCCTTGTTGCCGACTTTCCTCATTCTACACTCAGTAAACGTCAATCATTTTTGCTTGTACATTTCAAAGTTGCCCCACTATTACCGGATACATCTTTAGTAGTATTAGGCGCATAACATATCTTTATAATTCATATGCAAATTCCGATCTTCCACGAAAAAGACACATGTCAATCCGTGTACCTGGTTAAGAGAAACATTGGAGTCTCTCCCTACTCAAGCCAGCGAACTAATGTCCAAAACTGTGAGCACAGCATAATGCTGCGTCTGCCGCCAGTTGTCAGACGCATTCCAGTGTCCTGTCCCACTCACTGACCAGTTACTCCGATTGTAATCTGTCACACGGTGCCATATCGCCGCCCACAGATTGCTGGATACTCTTCCTATCTATCAGAACTTGCCCGGCCTCTGCCTCCCGCTACTGCTGATGTTCAGATTTTCCGTTTCAAGATCCGCCAGGTAGTCCGTCGCACTCTACACCTGATTCGCGACCGCTTTCTCTGAAGACTGCCGCCGGTTGTTACTTCAGCTCTTTCTCCGTTCAGATGATGTATCTTCCAGCGCCGCACCTAACTGCTTATGTCTCTTGTTCTCCATGCCAGGAATTGTGCCCTGTCACTGAAGAACTAAAGAGAAATTAACGCCACGTATTATATTAAGTAGTTGAAAAGTACGCTTCGCAGGGAATGTACTTGCACCTAACATTGAAATCAATTTTTTTCCTCTCACGAAAAAAGAAAAGATGTTCCTGTTAGTGTTCGAACGTGACGAAAAAAAAAGATTTTATTTATTTCAATTTTTTTCATAGGACATGGAAAATGTAAACTTATTTTATGTTTTAATATGCTACCACTTATTTGAAAGCGCTGAGCAACGGCTCGCTCGAGAATGAAAACCATCTATAATTTATTCTACACCGCCTGACTGCATTATACGATATTCTCTGGGGCTGTGTGGAGGCGGATTTGAAATCGCTGCCGCCTGTTTTTTCTGATGTGGCAGTCTCGTCCGCTCACATTTATCACATTTTACTTTCTGTCATACAAACACGCTACAGCCTTCCCTCGTTTCCCAGAAGAGATTTCGATGTACAGATGTTCTGTTTTTATTTCTTGAAACTGCGTAAATCGCACCCCAACCAGCGGTATCGAAAGACACGTTCTGATGGCGCCCCGTGTTGCAGAATAAGTCAACCGCGAACGGAGTTACAGAGGACGCAGTGTAGTCGATGGCCGACAGATGGCAGCATGCGACATGCCGTGTTTAGCTTTCTATATACCGAATAAGAAGTTGGAAAGGAATAAACAGCGTGAAAAAGATTATGTTTACGGGCGGCATTGTGTCACTCAACGATCAAGGACCTTGTATATAGTAATGGACACGGAAATTCTGATATCTTGTTGCAGAAAATTATAAATGTCGAACGAAGGAGAAATGTTAGGCGTAAAAATAAAACCTTTGTCTCTCTGTGTTTCCGCTTCGAAAAAGAAACTGTATGTTAATGATCGCTTTCATTGTGTCAAACAAAATTTAAAACGTTATTTAACAGTGCTAGAGACGGCTACCGAATGTGCTTTTCATAAACCGAATCTGCCACTACCGCTGCTGGTCCGACATGTAAACGCTATCACATCGATTCCCGAAACATGGTAACCGATGCCGGATTTCGTACTTTATTTTGAAGCGCGAAAATATACCACAGCATTCCATCATTTTACGGTTTTAAGCACTTTAATTTTATCGAAAATTGAGTCTGCGGTCAGCACCCTTGTCGTGTCATGTCTGATAATGTGTAACGCTGCAGGATGTCAAAACCCCGCCCAACCGCCACTGCTCACGTTTGCATTTTTTCACACACGTCACTGACTACCAAAAGGGACGCAACCCGAACGCCAGCACGGGTTACACAAAATCGTAAAACCAGCGTCGCATTCGCATAAGACACGGTAATGACGTTGGGCATTTTTAATCGCGCGTGTAGATTGTAGAAAGACAGAGGCTGAGTTTATTTTTCCGTTAATTCTCCGTCTCCCGCGGCCCACACAGCATTGTCGCTGTCTCAGCGACTGATCGTTGCTGCTGGCGCTCCACAATGTCGGCAGTTTTAACTTTCGCGCGCATAATGGCGGTTTTATGGAGAAAATGAAAACGGAAAAGGGATAGTAAGTGCACAAGCGTCAGTCAAACTTTACATTTATCGAAGTTATAAGCGAGTAAACCTTTAAGCGATAATAAACGTCAATGGAACCCACATGACTGTATTTAATCTATATAAACCGACATTTAGGCCCTTCACACATAAACTCGCAAAAGTTATCGTTCTGTCCAATCGAAATTACGCATCGTATTCTAGAATGTAAAATACTACTGACTTCAGTAATCACTTGTGGCGTCATGCTTGCATAACACTTCCACCTCCCTACAGCAAACTATTGTGTGCTATATTACACACTCTGTTCGCATTTGAAAGCATTTCAATATTTTCGCAATAGTAATGGACGAGCTATAAAGATTCAACGTCTTCTTACTTCTTACTTATCTTGTTGGCATTCACATACATAATGTGAGTGCCGAGCACCGGTTTGTTCACATGGAGAGACAACGATTTATTGCTCTGAAACAGCGGCTAAAACTCGTATGCAGACGTGGAAAGTAACAATCTATCGTATTCGTCACCAGGAAATGATACTAACTGATATAATCGACAATAATTTCCATAATCGTTCTCTTTCCAAAGCTAAATGTTTCGTAGACTCATCATCGTAATTAGTTCGGAGGTTTTCGTTTCTTCAGCAGTACATAAACGAACAATTACAAGGAGGTGAACTTTTGAAATGTCGCGAAAGCAGTACTGCGCCGAAAATTTCGTTACAACTGCGAACGGAGTGTCTCGCAGCGGTATTCTGGATACAAATGCTTTCGGCGTGTTTGGCGCGTTAGATTTGAATAAGAAATCAAGATTCGGACGAATCTCTCCATCGCCTCTCTCTGCACCAGTCGGCTGCAGCCGTGCTGTCAAAGAAGGCGTCGATGTCTGCGACGCTGCTTCCCGCCCATGCTCGAATCGCAACCAAGTCGGGGAAATCCTCTGCAGCTTCTCAAGGACAGGCGGTAGCCGCGGTGCCGGTGCAAGCTTCTGCTCTACTTTCCCATCTCTTGCGGCATGCCTTTCCACGGAACTGATGTACCTTGGTTTTACATCAATATAAATAACGCAGTAAATTTTACCTAAAATACTACAGCGAATATTTACATTTATTGCTAACTGTTTTATCGCATTATCGTCCAATGCATATTCAGGTTTCGTAATACCCTCTCTGTTTTCACACGTGTTGGTGGCCGCGGGCAAGCAAATTGCACCATTAGCAGAGCAGGAAACTCACCACCGTAAAACCACAGACGAATTTGCTTACCTGGAAAGCTGCCTATGAAATTATGTATTCTGGAACCGACACAGCTTGGTCTGTTATTGGTCACACTAAGAAAATACATTTAGCACTCGAAAAGTTCCGTCGTTTTAACAAGTTAAGGAATTTCAAGAGCATACTTTTTGTTTGTCTCTGGCTTTAGTACACTCTAGAAACATCTCAGTGGTGTGTACGTAACCGTTTGCAGCTCTGCCGCTTACATGTATTTATTCAGGCCTTACTTATGTTGTAATGGCTGACTGCTTGACATGTATTCCTTGATGCATGATTTTGATTGTTTCCGTTTAGTACGACACTTTTTTTTCTAGTGTATGTGTTAACCCTCTTTGAAAGCGTGCAAATGGCGGATATCTGACCGATCGTTTTTAAGTCACCGGGCTACAAGCGCAAACCTTACATTCCTTGTTGTTGTTGTGGTCTTCAGTCCTGAGACTGGTTTGATGCAGCTCTCCATGCTACTCTATCCTGTGCAAGCTTTTTCATCTCCCAGTACCTACTGCAACCTACATCCTTCTGAATCTGCTTAGTGTATTCATCTCTTGGTCTCCCTCTACGATTTTTACCCTCCACGCTGCCCTCCAATACTAAATTGGTGATCCCTTGATGCCTCAGAACATGTCCTACCAACCGATCCCTTCTTCTGGTCAAGTTGCGCCACAAACTTCTCTTCTCCCCAATCCTATTCAATACTTCCTCATTAGTTATGTGATCTACCCATCTAATCTTCAGCATTCTTCTGTAGCACCACATTTCGAAAGCTTCTATTCTCTTCTTGTCCAAACTATTTATCGTCCATGTTTCACTTCCATGCATGGCTACACTCCATGCAAATACTTTCAGAAATGACTTCCTAACACTTAAATCAATACTGGATGTTAACAAATTTCTCTTCTTCAGAAACGCTTTCCTTGCCATTGCCAGCCTACATTTTATATCCTCTCTACTTCGACCATCATAAGTTATTTTGCTCCCCAAATAGCAAAACTCCTTTACTACTTTAAGTGCCTCATTTCCTAATCTAATTCCCTCAGCATCACCCGATTTAATTAGACTACATTCCATTATCCTTGTTTTGCTTTTGTTGATGTTCATCTTATATCCTCCTTTCAAGACACTGTCCATTCCATTCAACTGCTCTTCCAAGTCCTTTGCTGTCTCTGACAGAATTACAATGTCATCGGCAAACCTCAAAGTTTTTATTTCTTCTCCATGAATTTTAATACCTACTCCGAATTTTTCTTTTGTTTCCTTTACTGCTTGCTCAATATACAGATTGAACAACATCGGGGAGAGGCTACAACCCTGTCTTACTCCCTTCCCAACCACTGCTTCCCTTTCATGTCCCTTGACTCTTATAACTGCCATCTGGTTTCTGTACAAATTGTAAATAGCCTTTCGCTCCCTGTATTTTACCCCTGCCACCTTTAGAATTAGAAAGAGAGTATTCCAGTCAACATTGTCAAAAGCTTTCTCTAAGTCTACAAATGCTAGAAACGTAGGTTTGCCTTTCCTTAATCTTTCTTCTAAGATAAGTCGTAAGGTCAGTATTGCCTCACGTGTTCCAGTGTTTCTACGGAATCCAAACTGATCTTCCCCGAGGTTGGCTTCTACTAGTTTTTCCATTCGTCTGTAAAGAATTCGTGTTAGTATTTTGCAGCTGTGACTTATTAAGCTGATAGTTCGGTAATTTTCACATCTGTCAACACCTGCTTTCTTTGGGATTGGAATTATTATATTCTTCTTGAAGTCTGAGGGTATTTCGCCTGTCTCATACATCTTCCTCACCAGATGGTAAAGTTTTGTCAGGACTGGCTCTCCCACGGCCATCAGTAGTTCCAATGGAATATTGTCTACTCCGGGGGCCTTGTTTCGACTCAGGTCTTTCAGTGCTCTGTCAAACTCTTCACGCAGTATCATATCTCCCATTTCATCTTCATCTACATCCTCTTCCATTTCCATAATATTGTCCTCAAGTACATCGCCCTTGTATAGACCCTCTATATACTCCTTCCACCTTTCTGCTTTCCCTTCTTTGCTTAGAACTGGGTTTCCATCTGAGCTCTTGATATTCATACAAGTTGTTCTCTTCCCTCCAAAGGCCTCTTTAATTTTCCTGTAGGCAGTATCTATCTTACCCCTAGTGAGATAGGCCTCTACATCCTTACATTTGTCCTCTAGCCATCCCTGCTTAGCCATTTTGCACTTCCTGTCGATCTCATTTTTGAGACGTTTGTATTCCTTTTTGCCTGTTTCACTTACTGCATTTTTATATTTTCTCCTTTCATCAATTAAATTCAATATTTCTTCAGTTACCCAAGGATTTCTACTAGCCCTCGTCTTTTTACCTACTTGATCCTCTGCTGCCTTCACTACTTCATCCCTCAAAGCTACCCATTCTTCTTCTACTGTATTTATTTCCCCCATTCCCGTCAATTGCTCCCTTATGCTCTCCCTGAATCTCTGTACAACCTCTGGTTCTTTTAGTTTATCCAGGTCCCATCTCCTTAAATTCCCACCTTTTTGCAGTTTCTTCAGTTTTAATCTACAGGTCATAACCAATAGATTGTGGTCAGAGTCCACATCTGCCCCTGGAAATGTCTTACAATTTAAAACCTGGTTCCTAAATCTCTGTCCTACCATTATATAATCTATCTGATACCTTTTAGTATCTCCAGGGTTCTTCCATGTATACAACCTTCTTTCATGATTCTTAAACCAAGTGTTAGTTATGATTATGTTGTGCTCTGTGCAAAATTCTACCAGGCGGCTTCCTCTTTCATTTCTATCCCCCAATCCATATTCACCTACTATGTTTCCTTCTCTCCCTTTTCCTACACTCGAATTCCAGTCACCCATGACTATTAAATTTTCGTCTCCCTTCACAATCTGAATAATTTCTTTTATTTCATCATACATTTCTTCAATTTCTTCGTCATCTGCAGAGCTAGTTGGCATATAAACTTGTACTACTGTAGTAGGTGTGGGCTTCGTATCTATCTTGGCCACAATAATGCGTTCACTATGCTGTTTGTAGTAGCTTACCCGCATTCCTATTTTCCTATTCATTATTAAACCTACTCCTGCATTACCCCTATTTGATTTTGTGTTTATAACCCTGTAGTCACCTGACCAGAAGTCTTGTTCCTCCTGCCACCGAACTTCACTAATTCCCACTATATCTAACTTCAACCTATCCATTTCCCTTTTTAAATTTTCTAACCTACCTGCCCGATTAAGGGATCTGACATTCCACGCTCCGATCCGTAGAACGCCAGTTTTCTTTCTCCTGGTAACGACATCCTCTTGAGTAGTCCCCGCCCGGAGATCCGAATGGGGGACTATTTTACCTCCGGAATATTTTACCCAAGAGGACGCCATCATCATGTAATCATACAGTAAAGCTGCATGCCCTCGGGAAAAATTACGGCTGTAGTTTCCCCTTGCTTTCAGCCGTTCGCAGTACCGGCACGGCAATGCCGTTTTGGTTATTGTTACAAGGCCAGATCAGTCAATCATCCAGACTGTTGCCCTTGCAACTACTGAAAAGGCTGCTGCATGCTACCAGTGTTAAAGACTGCGATGGAGCTCCGTATGCCACGGCATTACATTCCTTATGGTTCCAAAATTCTAACGGAGTCTGTTTCACATTCTTGGTATATACACTCCTGGAAATTGAAATAAGAACACCGTGAATTCATTGTCCCAGGAAGGGGAAACTTTATTGACACATTCCTGGGGTCAGATACATCACATGATCACACTGACAGAACCACAGGCACATAGACACAGGCAACAGAGCATGCACAATGTCGGCACTAGTACAGTCTATATCCACCTTTCGCAGCAATGCAGGCTGCTATTCTCCCATGGAGACGATCGTAGAGATGCTGGATGTAGTCCTGTGGAACGGCTTGCCATGCCATTTCCACCTGGCGCCTCAGTTGGACCAGCGTTCGTGCTGGACGTGCAGACCGCGTGAGACGACGCTTCATCCAGTCCCAAACATGCTCAATGGGGGACAGATCCGGAGATCTTGCTGGCCAGGGTAGTTGACGTACACCTTCTAGAGCACGTTGGGTGGCACGGGATACATGCGGACGTGCATTGTCCTGTTGGAACAACAAGTTCCCTTGCCGGTCTAGGAATGGTAGAACGATGGGTTCGATGACGGTTTGGATGTACCGTGCACTATTCAGTGTCCCCTCGACGATCACCAGTGGTGTATGGCCAGTGTAGGAGATCGCTCCCCACACCATGATGCCGGGTGTTGGCCCTGTGTGCCTCGGTCGTATGCAGTCCTGATTGTGGCGCTCACCTGCACGGCGCCAAACACGCATACGACCATCATTGGCACCAAGGCAGAAGCGACTCTCATCGCTGAAGACGACACTTCTCCATTCGTCCCTCCATTCACGCCTGTCGCGACACCACTGGAGGCGGGCTGCACGATGTTGGGGCGTGAGCGGAAGACGGCCTAACGGTGTGCGGGACCGTAGCCCAGCTTCATGGAGACGGTTGCGAATGGTCCTCGCCGATACCCCAGGAGCAACAGTGTCCCTAATTTGCTGGGAAGTGGCGGTGCGGTCCCCTACGGCACTGCGTAGGATCCTAGGGTCTTGGCGTGCATCCCTGCGTCGCTGCGGTCCGGTCCCAGGTCGACGGGCACGTGCACCTTCCGCCGACCACTGGCGACAACATCGATGTACTGTGGAGACCTCACGCCCCACGTGTTGAGCAATTCGGCGGTACGTCCACCCGGCCTCCCGCATGCCCACTATACGCCCTCGCTCAAAGTCCGTCATCTGCACATACGGTTCACGTCCACGCTGTCGCGGCATGCTACCAGTGTTAAAGACTGCGATGGAGCTCCGTATGCCACGGCAAACTGGCTGACACTGACGGCGGCGGTGCACAAATGCTGCGCAGCTAGCGCCATTCGACGGCCAACACCGCGGTTCCTGGTGTGTCCGCTGTGCCGTGCGTGTGATCATTGCTTGTACAGCCCTCTCGCAGTGTCCGGAGCAAGTATGGTGGGGCTGACACACCGGTGTCAATGTGTTCTTTTTTCCATTTCCAGGAGTGTATTAAAACAGTTCCGCAATGTTTTTTGAAAAACCACGAAAATAAAAGTTGTCATTATTTATACCCTCCTGTTAAACGTGCCATTTGTCGTGTTTCAACAGACGGCGTCGCAAAGCTGTACCACACATCGGTGCGATTTGCGTGCCTAGATACTCTCTCGAAGTCATTCATTGCCCAATATGGGACAAACACGTCTGCGGGACATTTGCGATGGTAGAATCGTTCTCTAGTACTCGAATCTTCCATTTCTCCGTAATATACTTACATTAGTAAGCGTATCTGGTACCCAGTCCGTTTCTGTGAACGTCAAATAGTAGACATCCTCAACTTTTGTAGTCCTGTCTTCCTCAGTTGCGTGTATTATTACGGTATATTGATAATTTTTACTTATGGACCGTCTGACAGTCGGCAACAAAAACCAAAACATCGCATTGAAACAAGCGTTCAGTTCATAGTGCTGTGGAATGTGGAAAAAAACCGCAAATTCGCATTCATAAGAAGAAGAACACCGAAAATGCAACAAGAGCGTAATATGTAAGAAATAGTCCACGCAACCTGCCACTAATGATGTCTTGCAGAAAATAAAGGCGAAACGCGTATGGCACTAAAATTGTGTTTTATTCAGTTGCTGTCAGACGGTCGTTAAGTAAAAATTATCAATATACCGTCAAATAGTAGGACTGCTACTACATAGTACGTAGGGCAGTATTTGCAAAACGATCTGCCAATAGCAGTTCTGTCTTATCACGCAAACACTGCGATATGGATCCTGGAAATGTGCTAACAATAGTTGATTGGCAACCAAAGTGTGTAATGAATGGTAAAGCAATGTGTTTTTGCGATCAAGAAAATTAAAAGGTTTCGTAATTAAGTTTTAATGTTTTACAAATACATAAGATCACGTATCTGCAGCACCTGATAAGTCAGGTCTTAATAACATGTCATTAATGTCAAGATCATTCGTCGACTACTTCAGACTGACTTTGTTAAAGAATGCCTGTTTCTGAGTAGCTGATCCCAATTACAGTCACTGTTGACAGGGGAGAGGTGAAAATGAAAATATTTAAGTTTAGTACAAGCAGCAATGTGCCCTAGCAAACGTGTTACTCTTTGAACGGATATGCGCTTAATGATGTAGTGACACTGTTCATCTATAATCTGAGGCTCTTATTTGGTTTGGACACAGCGTGTAATCCTGGCGGATTGGAGGACGATGCTATTCTTACAGCTGAGTCCTGGCATTCGCCTTATGAGTGGGTTAAATCCTTGCTTTAAAAAAGCATCACCTGCGATTGTTTGTCGATCGTTATGGCATTTTGTGTCCTGTTACATTGTACTAGTAGTCTTTAAGACTAATGCTTAGGAACTAATCTCTAGTATGATACGAAGGGATTTGTAACATAACCGTGTAAGTCAGAGGTAAGTGCCATGTTATATAGAAGAAACTGAAGTCCTTCTGAATGGTGTAGTGGTCTATGTCTTTGTATAGTCAATAGCATAGCTACATCATATTTAGAATTTCTGCTGTCATGACATTACATAGGTTTTGTTTTTTGCTAATGTAGTTATGTCAGATATATATCTTACTGAAGGTAATATTACTGATAGGGAAGTGGTGATGGATGTAAATGAGGTGGGAGATGTAACTGTGCGAGATCAAATTTGACTGTGTTCTGAAATATCTAAGTCGAAACGAGGCCCAAGGAGTAAACAGTCTTCTGGCGGGATTACAGGCAGCCTCGGGAGAGCCGGCCATGGCGGAGCTCTCCCACCTGTTGTGCCCGGCGTATGAGACAGGCGAAGTACCCACAGACCTTAAGAAGAATGTAATGTTATCAATTCCAAAGAAAGCAATTGCTGGTAGGTGTGAAAATTACTAAACTATCGATTTAATAACTCATCGTTCTAAAATACTAACACAAATTCTTAACGGAAGAATGAAAAAACTGGTAGACGCTGACCTCAGGGAAGATAAGTTTGGATTACCGAGAAACGTGGGAACATGCGAGGCGCAACCTGACCAAATGGAGGGTCGGTTGGTAGGACACGTTCCGAGACGTCGACAGGTAACGAATTTAGTTTTGAAGTGAAGTGTGGGTGAAAATCGTAGGGGAAGAGCAGGTGGTGAATACAGTAAGGAGATTGGGATGGATGTGGGCTGCAGTATGTACTTGGAGATGAAGAGGCCTGCAAGTTATACAGTAGAATGGAGAGCTATTTTTAAAACCAGTCTTCACACTGAGGGGCAGAACAACATCTCTCTGTGTTATAACATCTTATTTTCCAGTTGGTGTATTGCTTCATTGTTGATAACTGACAGAGTACCTCTGAAGATGACGTGAGGAATACATATTTATTTAAAGTGGGGGTAGTTGAAGATGACAGGTTGGTGATGAAGAATAGATTTCGTGGATCCGCTGTATTTTAATCTACTCGCTTAGCGATGACTCCTGCTTGTTTGTGAAGGGCTGACCTGCTCGTTAATTCTGCCGCATGTCGGGCCCTGACAACAGTAGGCAGCGTCGTCTGTGTACAGGGCTCTTCTTTCGTTCCTCGATCTTTAGCGATGTCAGCCGTGTTGTTGATGTGTAGCAGTGGAGACGTGACTGTCCCACGTGGCGTCGCTGCGGCTGGCTTAATGCTTGTCGAATGGTGATCACCAAGCAGCGCTTGTACTTACCTGTTTCCAGCAACGTTTTTAGTAAGCTGCACACTTTGGCATTGGAAGTTCAAAAGTAACGTTTCAAAGAGCAGCCCAGCATGCCACAACCAATGGAAGGCGCGTTCGCCGTCCACGAGAAAGCGTGCTGGCGTCGCGCCCGCCGTGTTACTTTCAGCCTGCGTCGCTCTGCTGCTCAGTCCTGGGACCGGGTCACCTGTGCTGTGGTTGCCGCTGAATCCGGCTTGTTCTTGTGCGATTATGTTGCTCTATTCCTTGAATAACTTTGGTCTGTCTCGAAAGCTTTCCCTGTCACTGAGAGCACGGTAACCTATGATTTGGTGTTGTTTTTTGGCCTTTCGGGTTGGGAAATCATCTTGATTTTATCTTGCTTCTATTTTAGAGAGACTATTTTCAGTTTTATGGCCGCGATGAAGAAACGTCTGATGTGTTTGAGGCAGGTGTCTTGTGAAAGGAGTGATTTATTTTGTTATCTTCCAGTGCCTCCAGTCTCTGAGCTGCTTTCTTTCCATTTCATATTCGTCAATCTTATAAAGTAGTGGATGTTAAGCGGTTGCATTCGGATTTTCGAGTATTATTTCTTCGTCGGTTTCATCGAATTTTGGATACCGTGGATGACCGTGAATGTTTTTGTAGCACTTTGAGGAACTTTTTTGACGTCGTCAGTAATGAATGACATTCTCATCAGCTATTAAGGATGGCTGTTCGCAAATGGTGTGCTATGACCTGTTGGAACTTTTTTCCAAAAACTGCTGCTATTGTGGGACCTAATTCTTGTGATTACCTCGCGCATCATTTGGTGGGTTTCTCTTCTTATTAGGTCATTGAAAACGTTGAAGCCAATCGTAGCATACCCATTTGGTTAGTTCTGTATGGTCTACAGAATTTCCCTACTGTTTAAGTTTGTTTCTTATGTACGTCAGGAGTGTTAAGGAGTGGTTTGAATAGTTGATTCGTTAGGTTTTGTGTTAAAACGTATCAATCTGAATTTTTCGACTATCCGATTTCGTGAGTTTATGATCGTTTTAAGTTTTTTCCTAGTTTTTGTGGTTCACAGCAGAATAAATGTGAGGTATTCGTTAGCTATGCAGTCGCCAAATTCAGTGTAGCTTCAGAATCTGGGTAGCTATGTTATACGTAATATATGTTCTAAGATAGAAGTGCCATAGTGATTGATAAAAGGCGGCGATCATTTCTGGGTCTTGCGTGATTCAAAATGGCTACAAGTTTAATATCTTTCTTGTTCAATTTTTCAGCAAATATCGCAGATCTAGCACTGAGTCTCCTGTTCCTTTAGCTGGGCAAAATGAGAGTATATAATTCACGAGATCAGTTGGCAGTACCGCGGCAGGATACATCGTTGTGGTGTTTTATATGAAAGCCTCTGAAGCATCTATCTCAGCTTCTACTACGGTCTGGTTTGCGTGACAGATACAGTTATCTAGCTTGATTTCTCTACCTGCTCATGAGGTATGTGCTGCGACTATAATACCAACTTCTTCTTCTCTTACTATGCCTTTAGGGAGTTTGTTTTTAGAGCAGAAACGCAGTGTGTTGACAATGCAGATAGTGGCAATATCTTTCTTAGGCTTGAATGTGAAGATTAATTCTTGTTTCCTGGTGTCTCAGGCTAGGTTGGGCATAGGCCTCCTTGTCTATCAATATGGCGATATAGACGTGGATCCGTGTTCGCCAAAGAACGTAGTAGGAGCTTTTTAGAAGCTGCTGTTATTATTTCCCTTCCTACAAATATCAGGTTGGGAAGCGCTGTAGTGAAGACTCGGAGTATGTTTTCCGTTTGATTGTTTTCGTGACATTCTTGGACGAAGACCGTGATAGTTTCATGAATGCGCTTAATGTTTTCAGTTTTGTTTGCTGAGATAGGCTGTTTTGGTCTTTCTTTGCAACTCTCATCACTATTAACGTTATCAGTGTTGCAGCTCCTGCATTTTGGTGCTTCTTGTTTCGGGTCTATTTTGCAATTAAAAATTGGATGTGCTCGACTCCGTTCTTCTCATTTCAATTTGTATCGCATCTTTCCGTGGCTTGTTGGAAAGTTTTGCGATATGGACGTTGCTGTTATTGAGGAGGTAGTGTTTAAATAGTCCAGGCTTGTGAGGTACACAGTGCATTCTGAAATGGTGAACAAGTAGCTTGTTAGTTGGTTCTTTGTAACTATAGATGACTGGAAGGAATAGCAGGGAACTTTGATTTAGTTTCCCGGTACCTTTAGGTCCCCTTCAGTTTTTTCGTTTGTTGTATCACGGTCAAAATTGGTTATCACAAAGGCGAGCGTGAGTCTGTGTGGGTTCTCTTTTGCTTAGTGTTTGGCGTGCGGTGTGATTTCTGTCACTGTTGCTTCAGATCGGTAAGTAACTCAAACTGTTCTCTCGGGTTTCGATATCTGATGGGTGTGTTGTGATGTTGGCAGATTTTTTCGGATTTTTTTTGTGAACGACTTGGTGACCCAGGCAACTGTTTTAGTGCAGGTTACAACGATTTGGCGGTTTCATTGCCACCTTCTTAGTGTATAGTTTATTGCAGGGTTTGCTAAAGTGCCATAAGTTGTGTTAGATGTGCTTTAATTCCATCTGCATCCAACCAGTTGTAAACCTTGTTCTTCGTGAGATGTATTTGGATGAGTGTAAACTTTTTGTAATTGGCGTATCGTGTTTGTGGCGGCTTTGGCTGTTTACTTCGGGTTTCTTGTCCGGGTTTTCGGCTAGTTCGCGTAGCGTTGCGTTTCTGGAGATCTGGTGGAAACAGAGTTCTCTACTTCAGTCTGGTGCGCTGAAAACTGTTGTTGCATATCGGAAACAGGACGATCCATAGTCCCCACGCCCTGCTTGAGAACGCTCGCAGTCAGCGTTGAGTTCTGTGCCTTTAGCCTCGGCAGATGCGAGTTGGTCGTCCCTGTCTCAAAGTGTGGCGGTTGTGCAGACTGCCGATCCCAAGTCTGAATCGCTCTGACAATGCTGCGTTTGACGACAGTGGCGCGAGTTACGCATGATGCACTTTGCAGGGAACATTGTCTGAGTAACACGTGTGCTGTCGAACATCTACGTACATGTAACAACAGTTCAAGCAGTTTCGGCTGCGAGAATGCTTGTCTCCAGATATATCAGAGGAGAGCCCTTAATAGGTATATCGGTTGCAGAAGTTAATGCTTGATACCCCAGGAGTGAAAGGGTTGTAACAGGTGATTCCCTGACCACCCATATCACCTCGCTACTTCGCCTTTTTGAAGACCAGAACGTGACAGCAGCGGCTGTAAGCAGCAGCAGGGAGTGGCCAGTGGTGGGGCTTCCAGCCCTCTGCTGCTCCTGATTGACTGAAAGGCCCACGTGTAGAAGGATTTCGTGGAGAGGCTCGGAGTTTGGGGAATCGAAAGCTGGCCGCCGGCACCCGTGTGACCGACGTGGCGGGTCGCGGGCTCTCTGGAGCGGAGTTCTGTGTCCTGATGCACAGTGTTCTCGAGTTTCCAAACGCGTTCTCGTTTGCGCGCATCCATTACCGCTTAAGAACTTTCCTGCCGTTATCTGCGAATGTTGCATAGTAATTAGTGTGGGCGTTTACGGCGAATTGTAGCTCAGTGAAAACTCTGTGATGTTAGCTAAGTGGCAGTGGTGCTCCGACTCAAAGTGACTGACTTGGCTGGGGTAATTGGATAGCGATAATCTCTGTTTGTTATCCAAATCTGGGAGTAATGTTTTTTGAGTGACCATCTTCCTGTTGAGTTTGAACTGTGTATTTCGTGCAGCCAGTCGAAAGTAATTTCCTGGACCTGGCTGTGAATGTTCCCAGTACTGCGGTCGGAACTCGGGATCCTGCCTGGGGGTAAGTAGGTAGCAGGAGGGCCGTTAACTACTGGCTTTCGAGCGATGAGGTTCGATACTTTCCAGCGGGTCGAGGCTCGGCTGGCGACCACTGTGTCGGACCGACTTTACGCGTGTACCGGTGGTGCAGGACGCTTGTCTGGGTGGGCCGCTAAGCGCCCCCAGTGCGCCCCGTGTTGGCTCTGGCCACCACCACCTAAAGAGGAGGCCGCGGCGCGCTCTCGTGACGTCACGCAAAGCGGGCCAGGGTTGGCTTGGCGCTGCGCTGACAGAATCGAGGCGCACGGCCTGCAAATCTTCGTCAAACGGTTTTACAAAATATTGAGCTGCCGGCGCCCCCCTGCGGCCTGGCGGGCTGCACCCGGCACCTGCCTCCCTCGTGGCGCTGCGGCCTCTGGTTCCACTGCGTCCAGTACGAAAATCGCGGTTAACACTGCGGGTGCCTGCTAAGTGCAAAATTCACGAAAATCACTCCACGTAGTACTATTTATCACAGGATTTTCAGATGGGCTGGATACTAAATTCAAACAGACACTCCTTTACTTTGCTCACTCAGGTTTTATTTGAACAAATGGGAGGTCTATTGATTACGAATCACAACAATTTCGGCGTACTGTGTGCTTCTAGTGAAGCTACTATGGCACATGTTTTCCAGGACTCACAGTACTGGCGCAAGTTTATCCTTCCACAGTACTGTTTCTGTAAATACGCCTTTAAGTAATGTTCTTCCTTGCTCAAGAGTGGCACATGGAACATTAACGTTTAACATCTGCCATAGTACCCTTACAAACCACTAGCTTAACAAATCACCGTCTTGTCTCACAAACCCAATAAAACTAATATCATATAACTCTGCCATTCGACACTTTGCGTTCACTTCAAGCCACATTTCACACAACAAGTCATGTGTTACTTTATTACTATACCTGTTTGAGCCACTCTATGTAATCGAACCACTAATATGCTCAACAAACCCATTTACACTTTCATGCACACACCACTTCAGTCATTGGCCCCTCTCTTTTGATTGTATAAGTATCTGAATGTCTCTTGTCATGGTACATGAATTACAAATCGTGTAAAAGTACATCTTTCACACACATATGGAAAATTTCCTCGTTTCAGACATAATGTTATATACTAATATCATACATTATACATTAATAAAACCGACAAACTGCAAACACAGATCCTCGAAGGAAAACGGAGAAAAAACGTCCTACGAACATGTGTCCAGAAATGCACCATCGCCACGGTAGATGACACTGACGAACGGGAATTCCTCCGACAACGTGCTGCGTTTTCCTTCTATATATCACAGGCCGTGTGATTGACGCAGCCTATTGTATACACAAAGCAATTCCCAACAATTTTAGTAAGTAGTCTCAGTGCATTAGAATAGGTAGACAGGGGCTACCACTCACAAATAAGCACACAGTTATAAATGAAGGAGACGTTAGGAAAGAGAAGTACTGGCTGTACGATATCAGATTTAATGACATTTAATATTGTCATACCAGGTAGAGTACATTTTTATTGCTGGGTTTAATGCAGTGTGGTGTGGAGACAGTTATTTGCGAAAAATACTGAAGGAGGCTACAGCGAGGATTCTGAAAAGGGAGACTGTTCATTGTTTCTCCTGGCCAGATTCCTCTCGGCTGCCGAACACAGCTCTAGACCTGCAGGGATGTTGGTTGGGTTCCACCAAAGAAGTATCCTGTTCTTTAGTATGGGGAGCGTCGTTCCATTGCAAACGAAACATACGAAGAGCACTGGTCCTTGCACCATCGTAGCTAGATGTATATAGTACACTAACTGCGCTATTCCCTGAGCTTGGTGGAACCCAATTCTAATAATAATTCCTATTCCGCTTAAAATAATGGCTTTAACTGACATAAAAAGGCATTGCTTCTTTGAGGCAAATTTCTTGTTATCAACAATTTTGAGTTGCCGCATGGAGCACCGATTACGTAGGTACATGTATCCAATCAGTCCGAGACAAACCAAGTTGAATGCCACAGACACTGATATCCCTGCAAGGAATACTATACGACTGTTGATCAGGTAATGTTTACTCGTCTTTTCCAAAGCAACAGCTGCCACACATAATATACTCCACGGTATAAACACACACAGCACCTCACGACGGAATAACTGTCTTACTTCAGCAGGTAGCAGCTGGTCAGGAAGCCTGAGATGGCGAACACAAGCATACATGTGGTAGCAGAATGAGTTCAGCCAGATACAGCTGAGAAGTGTGAGGGCGCTGTCTATCAGCACTGCTGTAGGTAAGTCAGGGACGCCTGCCATACGATACACGACCTCAGAACACAGGATCTGAATTATGCACGTGATCTGAAAGGACAAGAATATCTTTCCAGGCAAGTTACGTAACTGGGGAAGGTACAAGTATACTCCGGCTGTCGAAAAACGGAAAATGATATTTTGCAGTATAAATGAGATTTCTAAAGGCTTCAAGCCGTCTATTTTGAAATCCTTGTATTTCAATGTGGCGTTGGTTAAACTGTTTTTGTAGTTCAGTGTTTCTTCTGTTAGCTTTTGATACAGTCCATTGCTACTATTACGGTTTAATCCCACTGCGGAAGTACAATCATGGGAAGTCCTGATGGAGGAAAAGTTGCGACACTTTAGCAACAGAATAGCTCTGGAAACAGAGCAGATGGCGTCTGTAGCGTTCGACTGCAGACATGATTGATCGTCGGGACTATCGAAATAGCAGCGAGCATCGTGTACGGACTGTATCATACTAAACGGGACGTCCTGACAAATGCCGTACGAGTTGACCGCCATCCAGGCCAGCAGACAGAGGTTGACGTTTATCCTCTGCGTGTAGGCCAGGTAGCTGGTGACGGGTATGTGGGGCGACCTCTGCACCACGTCGTCCCACAGCTGCTCGCGGCACTGCTCGCGCTGCTTCACGGCTTCCAGTGGCAGGTCTTCCAGCAGACACGTGGGGTGGTCCAGGGCGTTCACCAACAGCTGCACGCAGTCAGTGTTCACGGAGAGCGTATCGTGGCTTCTGTCCTCCAGCTGCCACTCCTCGTCTGCAAGAAAACGACAGCAAGTAGGTGGTGGCCGTACACTGCAGGCAGCTGAATCCAAAGTCTTCTCTGGATGACGAGCCTGGGCGTTGTTTACCCACATTATCCAGGATCAGTTACCCAGAAGTATGTAAGGTGGCATGTCAATACAAAGTAAGAGTATTAACAAAGACAGATATCATGTTACTATGCACGTCTATTTCATCTACAGGGTGTCCAAGAAGTCCTTGTATCGCTCTTGACATAGTAAAAATGAGGAAGTAAATAGGTTTTATTGATAGTACTGCACTGAAGAATAGTTCCGAATCCGTCTTGTAAAGGAGAGTTTAGTGGCCGATTCGTGGGTGCACGAACATCCGCAGATAGGAAGAACTATGTAACGCATGATGAGACCATTTGCCTCAGTCCCCCTCGTAAAGTAGCCATGCCTAATTGAGATAAATGTCCTGTATTTTCAGGCTGCCTCAGACCACATATTGGAAGCAATAAAAAGTGACAGGAACGTGTGTCACCCACTCTCAATCAGATGAGTAGTCTTCAATGAAAACCATTTGCAAAAGAGCAGTTCGACTTCAAGCATCTTGTTCAACAATGCACGACCATATCGAAAAAAAAAATGAATACGAAAGGATTTAGGCCCATGTTTGTTACTGAATTATCTGACAATGGTGTGGAGCAACGATTTGTAACCTACCGTACTTTGTTGTGGCGACTTCTGCCATGTCTCGCTCAAGAGTGTTGTTTACGTATAAATGTGCCATATACCACTGTTTGATCAGGAAAAAATTGTTTTCTTGTCTAAGGAAAGTACCCATTATCAGCAAGAGTTGGAAAGGAACCTACCTCACATTATGTGGGCCATTGTGTGATCAGAATACCTGTTAGGATCACATTCTTTTGAAGCTTACATGAATGGGAACTTCCAGTTCTCTGTACAACAGAAGTTTTCAGTATCTCAGCTCCATGACAAGGCAATTACGGATCTTGTGTGGTTGTAGAAGGAAGGAGCTTGAGTCTCGTTTTGTTGTTCAGATGTGTGGGTTTCTTAATGAACAACTTATTCTCGGATTGTATTTGTTTCTTCAGCATTCAAAGCCACATTAAAATGGTTATCACGAAATCCCAACATTACCACCTCAACAACCTTTTGAAATCATGACCAACTTTTGATCTTACCACGCAAATAACTGAATATGAAGAATAATTAAGCCTCATTTGGCTCAACGTTAAAAGGTTAATGGAAAATTGACACAAGTGTTGAGGAAGTCTTTCTAAGCAGAATTACTAGAACGATCCGCAATAAAGCAAGGGGGACAGCGAGAGACATAGATACCTGAGGAAGGTGTGATCATCCATACACTGATCCGTTGGATACGTATTATTTTTTTATATATCTAACTACGTCCATATAGAATATACTCTTTCGACATAACTCCATAGGCGTCCTGTACAAAGAAATAGGATGCAGGCTGAATTCTCGTCTTTGTGATATTTCACTTTCCTCTGTGAAGTTAGTGACCCCATCACGCAGCGTAAAAAAAAGTGATGGAGCATATTTGTCACCAGTTTGTTTCGTTAGCACGAGATTGTCGAGAAAAAGCACAGCAAAATACAGTGACTGACGATTTTGGAAGTACCTTTACCACAATGAATGATTTACTGTTAATACTCTGTTTGCATACATTCAAAAACACGCAGAAAAATGTAATTACTTCGTCTCACTTGTACCTAGTGCAATGATAATAATGCAGCAATAAATGCAATTGGGACATATATGCCTCAGCTGCTGAGTGGATGAATGTGGGATTACAACTCCAGAGATTTGGGGTTCAGGCATTGCTCCCGAGATTCCTTCTGTCACTTATCCCTTCTTTCACCTCTGACATTGATTTATGGAAAACGAAAATGATGGAACTGTAGAATTGTTCAGAGACCCAATAATTAACTGTGTCCCACAATTATTAACTGGGTAAGTTAGTTCAGAAGTAGGAAGACGGCGAGTGACGACAACCTGCAGTATGACAGTGGCTCGCGAAGCACTGTGGTGACCAAACCAGGCTTCAGCTTGATGACGGCTTTACCTACTGCACTCTGAGAAGTCGTGATGGTCGTTGTCCTCGAGCACTATTCCTGTTCAGAGTACAAATCAAAGGAGTGATACTGATATGCTACACGTCATCCAATGTATACCCCATTGGAGTGTTGAGCGCAAATGTACACCGAGTAAGACGAATAAGTTCTGAAAGATTCTTATACACAGGCACATTCCGTGAAAAGCCGAATGCACGACTTTGTCGTAAACACTCCATTTTCTTTGTTATTCATTCTATTCCCACCACATTATCGTGTGGTGCGCAAGGTTCGGACACTTTGCTGCTTTTTGGGGAGAATGAATAAAATGATAGGTTTCAAAAAAATAAAAGCCATAGCGTCTCTACATAAACACATGTACATTGAAGCTGATGGTGGTGCTATGGTGAAGATAAGGCTCGTGCTTCTGGCAAGTCACTGGCAGTCAGTTCCCAATAACTACTACGAGGGTAATACAGTATGATGCAGGTGCCGGAAAGAAAGGGTGTAGGTATTCAAGGTGTTGGAGTGGGCTGGGAAGTATGATTGACAAGTTGATGAGGGTAGTGGGAGGTGTGAGGGAGGGATGACAGTGGTCAGGAGGCTGGAAGCGGGATCATCTACATATTGAAGAGGCGTAGACTATAGGATTATAGCTGGTTGGAGGAGTAAGTGTCTACATACTATTCTGGAACAGGAAGAACCAGCCAGCTGAAGTTCCGCTCGAATAGGATACAGAAGGGGCGGGCAAGTGAAGGATGGGTATGACATTTTGGTATAGGCGCACCAGAAGCCTAGGTATCCAGAGGATAGGTGAGAAAAATTGCTTTTGTTTCCCACGTTTATGGAACGTTTGCAATTTGTGACAAAGTTTGAGGAACCTCAGAAGAGAGGGCAATCTAATCAGCTGGTAGAGGTTGCGTCTGAGACGGGAAAGATGATACAGAGTGCAAGGTGTTCTAAGACGGTAACGAATGTTAAATTTTTGAGAGTGCTGAGATCCAAGCTATATTGGCGGAAGTAACAGTGGGGAAATTAAGGTTTTTGGAAAGACGAAGGAAGAAACAAGATCAGGGGTTAACGTCCTGTTGGTGAAACAGCTATTAGAGCATAACCCAGAATAGGGAAGAACAGGGAAGCAGGACAGCTGCATCCATCCATAGGAACCGTCGTGTCATTCACCTTACGCTGTGTAGGGACATCACGGAGAAACTAAATTTGGTCGAAAATCAAGTTTGTAGCCACCAGCTTACCACAGCATCGCCTCGTTCAGTGGGTTTTTTCCAAGTACAGAGGATGGCTGGATGATGGAATCCCCACATTGTCGAGTTTGCTGTTTTCTTAATTTGAGTTTGTTGTAGGCTGGGGTTCCGTGATTATTCCAAGGTATAAGAAAGTGAGAGTCCTCTGCCCATGTCAGCAGAGAGAAATGGAGCAACAGATCCGCGGCCGTACTGCGAGCGCTTATCTTACCGCACGTAATTGGGCACTGTCCTTGCATTGTGAGAGAACTGTGACTCGAAGTTA
This sequence comes from Schistocerca serialis cubense, assembly GCF_023864345.2. Lineage (NCBI taxonomy): Eukaryota > Metazoa > Arthropoda > Insecta > Orthoptera > Acrididae > Schistocerca > Schistocerca serialis. The sequence continues at coordinate 109,082,618 of NC_064648.1, forward strand.
TCTATTGAATGTACATGACTGTAATGGATGCGTTAGGAACTTAACGTCCACATCCGACACACATGTTGTTGTGTCATGCTTTTAATAAATTTACAAGTACATAAATGAAACAGTCAATGCTTGGAAAGCGATAAACTTATTTTTAGCTCCTCGCGACTGTGACTGCTGGAGCACGTGTGGTATTAATTGGGGTTCAAATACACAGGAGCTGCTGAAAACACTGAGCGGCATTACAGTCCAAGTCTGCACATGATGAGCACTGAACATTTACTACAGTTGTGCCAAATATGTGTCTGTTGTTGGCCATCGACTCTCTGTACGTGCATGCTTGGCCTAGGCTTGACTGAGTGACGTTACGCCGACACTGCACTCTGAAGGCAGAAATTCGTCGCTTCTCTGCAGTCGTCATGGAACTGTTGATACCCTCGTAGACAGAACAGAACTCAGGATGGACTCTGGCAGAGCTCGTACCAGGCACTGGCAGAGCTGGAAATACTTGTCGTGTGTGGCGCCTCGAAGCTACAGGAGGAGTGGCTTACTACTTCTTTCTGATAGGCGGAGGCGGTGCTACTTAGGTCTACAGCATCTCTGCGATCGATTGACGATTTGCTGCAGGCGATTATCGTCGACACCACATGTCACTTTCAACAGTGTCACAGGCGTCATCAGTGTATCACGATACACTGAGGAGAGGTAATGTAAAGTAGAACACTGAAACGAGGTCTGGTGATGAGAAACTTTATGCTTCAATTCCGCCTTCCATTACTGGGGAAATACCAGCAATGCAAATTTCTTCCATCACCTGGATTCGAACCAGCTGACCTTTGAAGAGAGTACCACCACACAGTCATGTTTATGTGTACCATGGTGGAAGTTAGGGAGAGAGAAATGATTGGTGGTATTTATTGTAATAATATTGGGTTTTTAACAAAAGTTTTTTTGATATAGCAGAGGCTACACCAAGAAGTTAAGTTATCGAGGCAGATGGAGATATGCTGTTGAGTAAGATTTACAGTAACAAAAGAAGCATGGTGTGCCAGACAAGGAGCTATACAGGAAACATTATTCATTGGGACACCTGGCACTTGCCAGTTTCCTCCCAGAGATCCGAATGTGCGACTAGTGCGGAATATTTCGCTAATGGAGGAGTCATCGTACCACTTTTCAATATCAGGCCATATGTCCTGTGGACAGACACCAGTGGTTCCCATTACCTTCTGCATTGTCATGCCTTTGAGCACTGCTGACTCTTCAGGGTTTTAGGAGCAGGGGAAAAAAGTGCCTTGAAGCTCTATCCGCCCATCCATCATTACTGATTATCTTTTATTCTAAATTTAAGCAGTAGCGAGGTTCGAACCTGGGTTCCATGACGTTTTGATTAGTATACAAAGACACTACCCTTAAATCATAGGTGAGCTGTGGAAAATAAACTTGCATACAGTATGATATCACACAAACTGACTATAGGTAGTAGGAAATAAGAGCTTTCTTTTTTTTTTTTAAGAAGGTCGAAAGTAATGGAGTCATGAGCAGCCTCTCATAACAATTTCCTGAAATTGTAAGACGTCGTGGTCTCCTTCATTGCTTATATATACCGCCCTCACAATCATATTCTGCACATCAAGACGCTTCATTCGAGCCCAAACTCGATAAGATAAAGTCAGTATTGTATGAATTCATGTAAACGATATGCAAATAACTAATAAATCGCAAGTGCGCACCGTGGTTGAAATACTCGAGGCAGGCGTACACACATACATTCTAGACACGACGGTCACAGGAGCTTTTAGCTCGAGAGAGGCAACTGCACCCCAGGAGGCCGGTCCCAAGCTATCTACGTCAGCCGGTGACTGCCTGTAGAGCAGACAGCGTTTGCCCGAGTGAAAGGACGACCCCGTCTTTGGCTTAAAAGCAAATTCCGCTACATTATGTGGGAGCGGTTAGCCTACGCATTCTTTACACATAGGACGCAGTTTCAGAGATTTTCACAGCGAGACAGCAAACGCCAAACACCGATACTACAGATTTCCGTTTTAGAAGAGCAATGCTCATTGGCAGACGATATTTCTGACGCCTTGAGCTGAAGGAGTAATGGAAGAGATCGAAAGATATACCGCTTCACGTCTGGCGTGCAGAGGGGCCGTTCTGTTGTCGCTCTTGGAGCGAGAACACGTAACGAGAGCGTGCGCGCTCTTACATGTACTCAAAGAGCGAGGAACAAGTCTCTCCACAGTACTTCACTGGGAGAGCACCTCTGTCGAGAGCGAATCGAAGTGCAACTGTATATTGAGTCCTTGCGATTAAGCGTTGTTCACTGTGTTGGCTGCCACACTTATTGTGTGGTATGAATGGACTGAGTAATAGTTAAACGCCTACGAGCGAATTTTTGAGTGGCATTGCAGTGGACTGGTTATCTGACCGGTGTACCACGTCAATAGTTAGGCTAGGGGCGAATAGGAGTCCTTGACTTCATCAAGGCGTAGGGATAGTTTGATTGGCGAAGGTCAATCCAGATAGAACTAGAGTTATCTTATTTGTCGGCAGCGAGCGGCGCAGACAGCAGTCATCACAGCTACAGCTCTTGCGACCCCCACATTTCCTCCACAACAGTACCCTTCACTGCGTATCACACGTGACAGCCTCGACTGTACCTAGCAACATTCTAACCGATAATTATTCAAGTTGAGTAGGTGCGGCTCTCAGCCATTTTGCCAAGTCAATAACAATCTTAAACTTTGTATAGAAATTTCATTAGCGAATCCTATCCTTAAGAGGTAACTTCACATTCTGAAAAGAACCTGCAAATAACGTGTTCAATTCATAACTAAAAGTGCTATTGTGATATCTCAGAATTTTTGCAAAATAAATAATAGTTTTCGTTACTTTCATGTTTTTTTTACACTAACTAGCACTACTCCAGTACCCAAGTATCCCACTAGTTACGTATGAAATTTTGTGAATTTTTGTGTCATTTCCTTACAGTGGACGATTCCAGAAGGTATTTATTGCTGAAAGTTTTTCAGGCATTTCTCTTTAGAACGTTAGGGTAGTTGTAGTAGAAGGGTTTGGTGGGCGCACGACAGCAAGGTCTTCAGCGCCCTAGAACGTTAGGAGTGTCTGTCTGACTTCTGTAGTAGTGTGGGGGTGGAAATTGCATCTCGCAGGGGCCAAAGGGTAAAGGGTACATCTAAGATTAATCTGTTGCGCAGAATGACAGAATAACACCAACCCGCACGCTCACAAAATGTGTGGCTTTATAGTCTTGTGTTGTAAATGCTATATTTAATTCGTTTTGTGGCGTTATAGAAAGGTATTTTAAACTGATACCAAAAGATATGGTGGTCATATTTATGTGACATTGTATGTCCCGAATTGTCGAGCAGTCATTAGATACAGTGAGTATATCTTTAAGATATGAAGCACTGAGTCTGGCTTGTTGAGGTTGTTTGGTAACGTGTGGTTGTTATGGATGAGAGGAGAACGAATCCTTTTTCACTAGATTGTTCAGTTTATGGAAAATGTGGCAGTGTTTTTGTTCATGTGTAACACCAATCCCAGGGTTTCTGATCTGCAGAATGAGGTGCTGGTATCAGGATGTCTCACAAGCACCCATTGGCAGTACCATCTGATTGTATGTTGTATCAATTATCTGTGCCTTGTAGAGTGTAGAATGACTGGGACTGTGTTACGTGACTGTAACAATTTTCATTAAAGTATAGTTGTAGCGTTGAGATAAGATGTCAGTGATGAAGATCTCGTTGGAGCTGATGGAACAGACATATGGATTGAATGCTATGCTGCTGCTTTGTCTTGATGTCTTATGTGGCGAAACAAGGTTAGGTATAGGTTTTAAGCTGATGTTTTGGTGTGGCTGAAGATAAAGTTGGATTGCTTTTTGGAATAGGTGACTTGGATGTTAAAATGGAAGGTGACTGTGACTGTTATCGTCATCTGTTGGACGATATGTGGACGTTGAAAAAGATTCAATGTTGTGGAAAACTGTGGTTCCAAACTGGATGTCTTTCATGTTAGGGATGCGACACAAGAAACTGTTGGGATGATGACGGTGAGCTCGACTGACGGTTAGAAAACTGTGGATCTGAACTCAATATCTTTGATGGTGAGGATGCAATGCATGTAGTTGTTGGGATGCGGAATGTAAGTTTAGTGTCGTGAATAATGCGTTTACTTTATACTTATGAGATCATTCGAGTTGAGGCTGTGTAGATGATGCAGTTGTGTAAGGATTGCACATTTGGGCACAGTTAACATGGGTGGTTTTACGAACTCCGAGTATGATGCAGTAGTTTGGGTCAGCAACTCCTGGTAATCAGTGAACGAAAAAACGTTCCAAGTTTTTGTTCATTCGATGAGTTATCTGTATGCGCTGTAAATATTCATTGCACGTTATTGACATCTTCGTAAATGCCATTTTCGGCTATGTTATGGTGATTTGAAAATGGGTCTCGGTCCGAAACAAGTCATCGATCGAATAAAAAATAAAAATTTGCAACTTGGACGGGTTTTTCGTCCTACTGATGGGTGGTCTTGTTTGTAACTGGGATAGGTCAGGTGGTTCTGCGATACTGGGTCAGATAGTCGTCACACTGGAAGTATTTGTGAGATCTGTGGGCTTGGATTTGCGATTTAGGTGATTTTACACAATGGTAGCGACAACAGATCAGGGCTAATTCTTGATACGTTGGTCTATTGTGGGCAAGCATCTAGTTCTGCTGGACAGTGATGCGTAAAGAAGCCGGCAGAGAAGCGCCACGGATTTAATAGTGGCGATGGCAACTCTTTCAGACAGGGGCGTTGTAGCAGCCTGCTGGATTGTGCAAACCATTTCGAACATCGCTACGTGCTCAGAAGAGATTCGCACCAGTTTCTTCTTTCCCTCCCCCTCCCCCCCCCCCCTATCTCGACCGAACTGCCACGACCTCTCCGATCTCTCTGGATTATCACGACCACTTTCCCCTGAAGATAAAATGGCTCTGAGCACGATGGGACTTAATATCTGAGGTCATCAGTCCCCTAGAAGTTAGAACTACTTAAACCTAACTAACCTAAGGACATCACACACATCCATGCCCGAGGCAGGATTCGAACCTGCGACCGTAGCGGTCACGCGGTTCCAGACTGAAGCGCCTAGAACCGTACGGCCACAACGGCCGGCCTCTGAAGATATCTTCAATGTCGGGCTTAAAGTTAGCTTCCAGACAAACAGCTAGTGGTCCACAACTCTGTAATGTCGCTGCTCATTCTTGTCGCCACTCGTGAGGAATTGAAACATCAACTACAGCTCACACGTTTGTTCTCGGTGTCCATAACAGTTTCAGTCATGATTATAGACATGCTGCAGAGTGCAGCTCAGTCTAGCAACAGATGGGGTAAGAATCTGCTTGTTTGGTAACTTGGTAACAATGCGTATTTCCTTTTATGTGCAAGTATTATTGTTATGGTTATCTGCAGTTAATTATCGGCGACAGCCGAAATTTTGGAAAGGCCTTTTTTCTCAGTATTACAGTTCCTGGTTCTAATATACGGATATTCTTATGATAACTTACTTCCTTATCTGTTGTAACCCTTTTCGACCACCTTAGTTTCTTAATTTGTCGGCTTACTACCAATGAAAACCCTGCAAGTTCGATTGCCTGAAGCGGTGAAGAGTCACAACGGCAGGCATAAATAATTTTTCCGCCGAGAGAGCACAAGCCCACCGTCCTCCTTTCCTCTCATTTAAATGGAGTTACTCCCTGCCGAACAAGAAGCTATCAGGCAGTTACAAAGAGAGAAATGAACGATTACAACTCGTTTCATGTCTGGTGCACCATAGATAGATGATCGAGTAAGAGATAAAGTCCAGCAACGAGAATAAAATAATAAATTAAAAAAATATAGTGATTCGAACAAATAGAGTTGTTTAGCAGACAGGTGCGATAGCTGTGTTTCCTCAGTCCTACTACAGTTCATAGTATTAACACATCTAAGGATAATATTAACAATGTACCTCATACAATTAACTGTTCAGTTACAAATAGAAATATTGTTCGTCAAAGAAAATTAGTAAATACGAACAGTATCGTGCTAGGATCACACATGAGAAATTTAGATCACTACACGAGTTACAGTATTGACAGAAAATTAGCTCCTCTGTAGCCGTTATGTTGCAGAGACCATTCGCCATTTTTAAAAAGCCTTAGACTAGGTCTGAAAAGAAAACTACATGTGCAGAATTTTAGAGTGTTTATAGATGATAAAATGGAACACTTTTTTATATGAGGCACGTGTCGCACATGTATGAGGGTCTTATCTGTACTGGCGTTCAGAGACGGTGTTCAAAGTGCTGTGGGATGGGCCCTGTTTTAGAGGTGCTGCGGGCCTCCTACGGGAGGGAGACGAGTTGTTCAGTGTACCAGACACTGGCAGACACCCCAGGTGAGGTGGTCGCCTGTTAGGCTGAGGCTGCAAACATTATTTGTGAGACACCCACTTGTGTCGAGTGTGTTAGCGCCCAGCTGGCAATTCAGTAACGTCTCTAAAACATCACACAGCCTCTGTGCATCGCTGGCGTTGAAACCTTCATGGGCCACGTGCAGGTGGAGGGTACACCTGTGACATTTGTGTCACATAAAATTTGTTTTTTTTAATCTTCTGTAAACAATTCAAAATTTTGTCTATGTAGTCTTTTTTTAGTCCCTGTATAATGAAGAAGTCAATAATACATCGAAATGAAGTAGTTAGCTTGTCATAGATCCAGACGGAGAGTTGCCGTGGAATCTAAAAACTGACTTTGGAAAGAGCACCAGAGATTATCTTGCGTGGCGTGCAAAATCACGCAAGATCTAAAACTACATATTCAGAAGGATATTTGAATCTCATTCCTCGAACAATTGAACAGTTGTCAGCGCATAACCGTGAAATGGCCGGGTCCCAGTATTAAACTTACCTACAATCTTGACGTCATCTTCGTAGAATGAATCGCTGTACTCAGGTGTAGTGGCCCAGTAGACACGATAGAAGACGTACAGTTCGCCAGCGAGGCTGAACATTTGCGACGCCTCTAGCTGCCGCTCCTTGCACAGCGCACTGAAGTCGTCGTCAAAGGAGAGGCTCCACGGCTGATAGCTCAGCAGGCGTTCACTCAACAGCGGCCGCCTGTAGCAGACAAGGTGCCAGGTTAAAAGTTAAAAACCTATAATGTATAGTTTATTCAAGAACGTACAAGTATCCATAAATGTGTGTGAAATTTTATGGGACTTAACTGCTAAGGTCATCAGTCCCTAAGCTTACACACTACTTAACCTACACTATCCTAAGAACCAACACACACACACACACACACACACACACACACACACACACACACACACACACACACACATGCCCGAGGGAGGGCTCGAACCTCCGCCGGGACCAGCCGCGCACCCCATGACTGCAGCGCCTGAGACCGCTCGGATAAATCCCGCGCGGCTAAAAGTATCCAGAACGGATTTCCACTCAGCAGTGGATTAGAAACTTCCTGGCAGATAAGTACTGTGTGCCAGACTGGGACACAAACCTGGAACTTTCTCATCCTTTAAAGGATGCATTGTAACACAGCAAACAATCGCAAATCCATTGGTCTTTTTAGCATTTTAGCGCATCGAGATTTCATCTTTAGATTTCAGAGCACTTGAGTGAGACACAGATTATAACTATTTCTTGCAGGTCATCCACTCTGTTCTGTGCTGCTATATCGTTTTCAGTGGTTTCAGACACATCAAACAGCAGAACTGCAGCGCTTGCCGCAGAATACCTCTTTTCTTTAAAGAAGAATTTTGTATGCATTGCAAGAGAGTGAACATGTGATATTTATGTTAAGGATATGAATGACTTGTTCAAATTAATTATAGATGATTTTAGACGCTGACATGTAGACATGTCTGTCATGAGCTGAAGCAAAATCTTCCACATTACCACTTGAAAATGGCTCAAAACGCCGAAACTGCAATTGTAAAACAATTTTTATAGTCAATAGCGAATATGACGTCCTTATAAAAATAGACATCGAGCTAGGCAGGCAGGAACCGAGAGCCGCCGTCACAGCCTTACTTCCGCCAGTGCCTCAGCCGCTGCCTTCCAGCCGTCACAGAAGCTCCCCTGCACGGCTGGCGGGACCAGCGCTCCCGGAAGGATGGGCACTGCAGTGACCAGAGGCCTCGGGAGTTGCTTCCTGGACGAATCCTCACTCTGCAGTGGAGAGTGCAGTCACTTGAAACGTCGGGGATCCGACACACGGCTCTGACCTGCCAGCGAGTTTCCTATTTGCATTAGGTGATGTGACATCTGCGATAATTTTCCGTAAAGACAGTATGACACAGGAAGATGAGTTCAGTGGACAAACGTGAATGTACCGCCAAGCAGGTCCACTTTTTCAGTCCCTTTCACCTAATCCAACGGCTAAGGACAGCGCGATACGATGACTTAAGCTATTTCAAATCCGTCTTTGCAAATACCAAACATCTGTTTTTATTTCACAATAGGTCTTTCATTTTACTCATTATACCCTTATCAGTTGTGGCATTTTTATAATGTTTCTGCTTACATCCGGCAGTGTGCATCCCACCATCTCACACTAGTATGCTTGACGTGCGGAAGTACATGTCTGCTGACGTAATATTGCATAAAAATGTTTGTTTACTTGGCTCTGAAGCATTCGCTTCGTCTCGCTTCGTGATTGGTTGGCGCGGGTCTCTAGTTTGGCAGTGAAAATTATCATACAGAAATTGTTGGCCGTAAAACTTTGTCCTAAGGTCAGTGTTCCGTACATCGATTCGATGCATCTGTGTCAGGTACACCTTATGATGAGAATGGAGCCCTCAGAATCGGGTATGAGACAATTTTTTTCGTGATTAATCTACGACTGCATTCCCTATAGCCCATCAACGATGAAAAGTTTCCATACTGACAGATAGAATGCAGAACAATCCGTACTCCCTGTACTCCTTGTAGTATGGTCCTTGGTTATCACTATTACTTAACAACGACGTTGCAATTAAAGCATGAAGCTGGATCATAATGAGTTCCGTGTGATGTCTGGGTCCCCAGTTTCACCGGAAAGCTGTCCCTCCCATAAGACATGTGATGCCATGATGCTAAGGCTCGCAAATCATTTCCACGCTACGTGCACCAGCTCGCTGTTCTGCTTGGAGGGACAGTACCACACCTACTCCACTGACAAGCTGGGACTCAGAATCCGTGCCGTGATAATGTTTATCGTTTGCATGCCACAGATCCAGGAAGTAGATGCATACTAACAATGATCTGAATAATCATTATACTGAGATTTTTTTGGCAAAGAATTTCGGGAAAGGGCTGTTTTTAGCGCAATGGAACCGTTCATTTCATAAGGCGACCAAAGAAAGTATTTAAGTGGAGCAAGGAGGTGAACATACGGCCGGTGTGGCCGAGCGGTTCTAGGCGCCTCAGTCTGGAACCGCGCAGCTGCTACGGTCGCAGGTTCGAATCCTGCCTCTGGCATGGATGTGTGTGATGTCCTTAGGTTAGTTAGGTTTAAGTAGTTCCTCGTATCTCGTCTTCGTGGTCCCTACCAGAAATGTATGCTGGCGTCATTAGGATCGTTCTGCAGCCAGGTTCAAGTGCCGATTCTCTAAACTTTCTCAGCTGTTTTCTTCCAAATGAGTGTCTTCTTCCCTCCAACAATTCCTTGCTGAGCTCCCGAAGCATATACGTGACACTTGCATGCTGATCGAAACTCCGGTAAGAAATCTACCTGCTCCCCCTGAATGGTTTCGATGTCTTCTTTCAATCCGACCTGGTGCAGATCCCAAACACTCGAGCAATGCTGAACAAGAAGTCGCTCTGGCGTCCTACACAGGGTCTCCCTTACATACGAACCACACTTTCACAAAACTCTCCCAATAAACCCAAGTCGACCGTTCGCCTTTCCTACCAGAATCCTCACACGTTTATCAATTTCATCTCGCTTCGCAACATTACGCCCAGATATTTCAACGAAGTGACTGTGGTAAGTAGGACACTTGGAGTGCCGTATCCGGATATTACGGGTTCGTTTTTGCCACTCATCCGCTTTCATCTACAGCAAGAGCCACCTGCCATTCATCACACCAACTAGAAATTTTGTCATCTTGTGTCAACCTGCAGTCACTCAACTTATTCCATATGCTCGTTCTTCCGTTATCACCCCGCAATGGGACACAGTGACAAATGCTTTCGAGAAATCTAGAAATATGGAATCTGCCTGTTGCCCTTCATCTATAGCTCTCAGTGCATCATGCGAGAAACGGAAAAGGTGAGCTTCACAGAAGCGATGCTTACGAAAACCGTGTTGATTTGTGCACATAAGCTCCTTAGTCTGAAGAAAGTTGATCGAACTGAGAATATGTTCAAGCATTCTGCAGCAAACAAGTGTTAGGGATATTGATTTGTAATTTTGTGGGTCTGTTCTTTTACCTTTATTATACACTAGAGTCACTTGCACATTTTTCCATTCGCTTGGTTCTTAGCGCTGATCGCAAGATTCGCGGTAAATGCAAGCATTCCACCTAGGCATTGCCACTTATTTATTTTCAACTGTTTCAGCTGTTTCTCTACGCCAGCGATACTCATTACTATGGTTTGTACCATTCTGCTGCGTGAACGATTTCTTCAAAGAGGAATTTTTAACTTCGGCCTTCCTTTTGGAATATTCTACCGCCAAAGCAGACTGGTCAACGTGTGACTGAATAGAAGCGTTAGATCCGCTTAACGATTTTGCAGAGGAGCAAAACTTTTTCCGGTTCTCCGATGGTAGCTGTGCTTCGCGCACAGATCTTTTCACAGACGCACGAATCTGTACAAATCTTGCTGTCCTCATTTGCGCGTTCTCTTTTGAACCCAGAATGTAACAGGCTTTCGTTCTTCAGCATTTTCCGAATTTTGTTATTAAAGCACGATGAGTCTTTTCCGCCCTTGATCCACTTAGTAGGCGCATACTTTTCCGGATCACGATTTACAATCTTTTTAAACTTTGGCCATAATTCCTCTATGGACATAATTCTGGAATTAAATGATTGTATTTTACTGTCTAAGTGAGACGCTGACCACTGCATATCAACTCTCCTAGCGTTCTCGACTGATTTACTGACTTTCGTATCCATAGTCGCTATGATGACATCATGATCACTAATCCCCATCTCTATGCTGACGCCATCGATAAGGTCCTGCCTGTTTGTGCTGGCTGACGAACTAGCTGCTCAACACAGTTTCGGGAAAACGTGTTCAAAAGTCCTTCACAAGACTGTCTGTCTGCACGACCTGCAGTGAATCCATAGACGTCCCGGTCTATACTCGGTAGGTTAAGGTCACCGCCAGCTAGTGTCGCGTGATCTGGATATTTATGCAATGCTGACTGTTTACCTTCTTTGAATGGCTCCACATGACTGATATGGTTTCACCTAGTCCTGTTATGTGCGACCACGTAACTTCACTATTGCACTCAAATTCAACCTCAGTGAAGACAATATTTTTTGTCAACTGCAATGAACACTTCCCCTCCTACGGCGTCGAATATGTCTTTCCGATAAACATTCCAAGACTCGCTAAATATCTCAGAGTTTTTTTATTTTGGGTCTCAATTCAAGAATAATTTGAGGCTGAGAACGTTCATGGAGCAGAGTAAATTTGGGAACTATATTACAAATACTTCGACAGTTGACTGATAAAAGTTTCAGAGTGGAACTGACTTTACTCTGAAAGCTATCTGATTTCCCTAAATGTGTACCAACTGGCGAGTGTTCATGAGAGTACTTCAAACTACTGGCTAGTCTGAAACCCCCCACGTGCACTCCACAAGTACTCTGCTATCCGATCAGCTGCTTCCTTTGTGTAGTGCAACCCTGTCTTGAAATCTACCCATCTACGATTTTCAGTTCACCTTCCCAACCACTGTTACCTTCATTCCCACTGCCCGACACAATATCGATATTTTTATCCCGTCACACTATCTGCATGTGTCCGTACACAGTCAACCAGTAACCCACTCACAGTTCTGATGACAGATGTGGAGTAGCAAATCAAAAATCCCCACACAATAAACATTGTGGAGTATCAATACCGTTCCTCAAAAACAGCTCCAGGTGGCTACAAATCATGTTCAATCATCCTGTATAATACTTTATCCTCAGTGTGTATTTTACCACCCTGACCGTGATCTGTCCTACTGCTTGTCTCTGTCATCATCCTATAGCACATAATTTCGTTCCTCACACTGACCACTGCCTCTCCACAGCTGTTTACCCACATCAATTCTCATGATGAACTTAACTGTGGATGTCGGTTGAACACCTATGTTTCAGAAGACCTAGTCCATTTCCCAGACACACTCATCCCAAAGTGACTATCCTACCGACCTCTGCAGATATAACTGCAGAACTCTTTCATCCTATTGATAGTAATCACGACTGAGTATAATTGTCCATCCTAATCCATGTTCTCCACCTCCATATCTACCTCACAATAAGCCACCTGAAAGAGTCCAACAACACCGCCACAAGACCTGTGGTGCCTGCTGGGAGCTTGCCCATTCCCACATAGGAAGCCACCTGGTCACCCTCCATAGTGCCAACATATCTCCTACACTACTCCATTCCACGGCCCCATATGTCAACCACTCGAGAGACTATTCCGCTTCCCTCCCGCTCGCAACCTCCAGTATTTACGCTCTATGCTACGGACTGATTTAAGCACACCAACCACAGGACAAAATATAAGAACGATGGCCATCCGCTTCCTGCCCTCTGCTGACGTCTTCCCATCTTCCCTCATCCCTGCTTAGATTTTTCCTCCATCTATTGAGATGAACTTGACTTGTGGCCTCTTTTCCTCACTGACTGGATGCCAGTATCTGGACTAGAGTCGCTAATACACGGTATTACCGTAATTTCTCCCGAAGTATTTTTTTTTTTTTTGTGTGTGTCCCGAATAACACGAGGACACGCTCACTTTTCGTGTCCGGTTCCACATCATTGTTTCCACAAATTATGAAAACTTCGGAAGTGTCTGTAACCATCAATACTTCCTCTAGTAAATGCAGTAACATCGTTTATTGTGTCAGTTTTCTCCGCTGGTCTGTTACGTAATACGTGGCACATTTTAAGACACAATACGAATCAAAAAATCGAAGGCTAAGCGGAGTCAAAAAACTTTGTAAATCACGAAGTTTCTGTAACCATGTCCTTCACTACTGCCTATTAGTGCTAGTTCTATACTCCATTCTGAATTAAATGATCCCTGTGTTTTCTATAACTTTAATGAATACTTTAATGGATAAAAGTGAGATAAACTGCAATAAACCATAGTGAGTACGACAGACATTTGAGTGTACCCTGGTTTATACCTGAGTATCCAGTGCCCTGGCCTGTCCTTGTCTTCTTCCACCTCGTAGTGCTCCACCTGTTTGCTGGAGAATTGCAAGTCCTGTAACCATCCGGTTAATTTCGTGCGCAGCATGTCTTTCACACGTTCCATGTCCTTAATCCAACCGTGGAGTTGCTGATAACTTGCGTGGTTACCCTGAGACACACAGAAAATAGTTCAAATTACTTTCATAACATCCACAAGCAGCAGCCTGTCTTAATATAAAGTTACATGTAGCACTATTACATGACACTGAAATTACTGCCAGCGTAGGAGTCTAGTACATTCAGTTTTGTACAGGCATAAAAACATTAATGCACAGCAGATGCCTAGTGGGGTTTTATTAAATAAATACATTTCTCAAACTGTGACATCCGATAAGAGAGGTGCAGATATTTCTTGGTATTTGACATTACAGACGTCTGAATGTATGAATGTATACTCGCTTGACGATGTATCCAACTGAAATGTTCTGGAGCTGCCAGCAGCGTCGAGTTCCTACGTGTAAAGCCACATGGCGTGGCTGGAACTCTGAGGAGATTCTATTCAAACTTTTGAACGATTTTCGAAAATAGAATGGCCACACTTGACAAATACGTCAAAATCCTACTCGTTACCTACGCTATGAGAATCCTGAAGACATGTTATGACCTTCTACAAACGCAACGATAGACATTAGCCACTCCATATCTGAAACATTATCTGAGTTAATGGTGCACACACGAAATGTCAGTTTGACTCAAAATGTTGTAGCGTTAGTCTGTTGCCTGGCTGATCGCTATTGCCGAAAATTTGCGTTTGTTGCTCGTCATCTAACACGGTGTCGTCTGTATCTGAACACGTCTCGAATATTGCACATTTGAAGGAATGTATTGACTGTCCGAGTGTTAAGATCATTTTCTCTGGACCATTTTCGGGTACGAAGTTCACATTTGTGTCACGTATTAACGTCTATGTTCCTTTGGCGTTGTACAAATTGTAGGCTTCTAAGTCACTGCAATAAAGATATGGCCATTTAAATTACATATTTTCATACTTGAAAAATCATTCACAAAAATCTATAAGGTGATTTAGAATCATGACATTTAGGAAGAAGCCAGATTTCACAGTGCAAATAAAGGAAAAAAATCTTAAAATCCGTAATTGGTAAGTATATAACTCTAGAAAATATTTTTCGTATTATTTTTTATCAGTTTGTCTATTTGTCTGTCCATCTGTTAGGAATCTTTTCCTCTGGATACGTTCTGGGTATCATGATCAAATTATGTCACATACAAAGGTATATTGACCCTTGGCGGCGTAGAAACTGTAAGCTTATAACTCACTCCAGTCAACAGATACGGACGGCCGTTTATGTCTCGTGTTTTATAATCGAAAACTCACTCATCGAAACCTATAGGGTGCCCTCCATTGACTTGGAATCACGAGATTTGGCAACAACTAAGTTTTCCGGTACAAATAAAGCAAAAAATCTGAAACTTGTTAACTTTTAATTATATCACATAAAAATGTCGTTTTCGATTTGGACATACATTGTATTCATGACCTGTTGAAAGTATAACATACGAACATTACTGCATCCAAACATAAAATGTATGTTGTATTCATGATTTAGTACGTAAACAGAAATGTGTTATTAAATCTTCTCTCCCTACATATGTAAACTAAAGTACTCTGCTTGCTTGTTTTTGTTTGTTTGGGCTGAGGAAATAAAGTAGAATTTCTGAATCGATCTTGGTATTCCTGGGGCCAGTATCTTGCCAGTAAAGTTACAAAGTGTCGATAACAGGCAAAAATCATTGGGAATCTCGATTCCCAGGATGGGGAGCTTGTACAGAACCCTTAGTGCGTGAGTCCCTCTCGCACTTGCCCATTCTGTTTTCCTTTCTTCTATCTACCCTAGCATCATACAGTATGTTGTTCTGGAAGGTGAGTGCTCATCACAGATATGGGTGCCGTCGGGAGTGTCTGAGGGAAGTGGGACGGAACTACTCTTGTCCTCTGTACGTGGGGTCCCCAATCCTTTTGGGTCACACTGAAACAGGTGACAGTGGTTCCGCAATAGATTATATTGAGGTAGGGAACCAATACTCGAAAGTGCATATTTATTGTGTTAAGGGCATACACAGCATACACCACCTAACAACAATGTAGCTCATAGCAATTCTTCAAAGCAACGACGGTCAGTCTGAATGAATGCATGTATTGCAATGATGCCTGCAGTTCTTCACACCCTTGCAAAGATCTCGGGTGTCCGTTGTGCACTCGAACAGTAGCAGCTGATAAACAGTGTACACACCTGACCACCAAACGGACCTACTGTGCACAACTAGGCTCGTAGCACTCAAGCATCGCACGGGCGCATTAACCTGTGCCGCAAGCACACCACTGACACTGCTGTCAGCTGTCCATTGCATCAGATAGCTTGTATCGTGTTCATGGTGAGGTGTGTTGCTGTGTACAGTGCACAATGAGTAATCAAAGATGAAATGTGCAAGCACTGGGACGAACGGATTTTGAGCCCTATGTCTGCTTGTGTCAATCCTGTATCGTTCACAGCGCTGTACTGTCCAACTTCATACAGTTTGTATTGTCTGTGGATGAGGCCTCATTCATCCGTGATGTTGTTTTCAAAAGCCAAACAGGCAGATCTAGAATGAGGACAACACCCACGCCACCCATATCGGAGGCCAAGAGCAAAGATTCTCAGTCAAGGTATTTTAGGGCATTATCCAAGACCATTCCACTTTGATGTTAATGTTTGCAAGCACCAAGCACCTGAAGAATACTCACGCTCATTGTAGGACTGGAAAGGGGGGTCTTCTCTGATGGCCATTCCGATCGCTGGATCTTACAACCCTCGACTTCATTCTCTGAGGTTATGTACAAAACAGCTGTACATACAGCTGAAGACCTGCTTGCCAGGGTCCAAGCTGCCTGCCTCCTGGTACAACATTGTTGCTCACGGGCGAGGCCTCCACGACGAGTGCGGCCGCTTCATGTTTAAAGATGATTAAAGGCGTGGCTGTTGTCACACGCATCGACTCAGTCTGTGCTTCGACAAGTTTCTACACAGTTGTCACTTCTGCCCAGCTGCTCAGAACAACGAAGTGTTGCATGTCTTGGAAGACAGTAGCGTGATTGGCTCGATTCCACTATCGCAGTAGCCGCCACGATACAGGAATGACCTGTGAGGATATGCTGACATCACTCCGAAACTGTGATCACAGAGAGAGCGTCATGCACGTCAAAGGTCGTGAGGTGGTGGTATGAATGTGGGATATTTTCAAGAACACTGCCATCCTGAATTTGGAATCATTTAACTGTATGTCAGTCAGACACCTTAGGCAAGTGTACGGTGGTGGAGAGAAAAACGGATTTACTTGTGTTGCAGATATGTGCAAATATTATTTTCTTAATACAATTTTTGTACCTATTTAAATACTCCCGAGCTCATTTTTTACAGTTCTTTTGTCAGCTGTGTTTATTTACCAGGTGACATCTACACTCTTTTTGGAGAACTGTCGAGATGATTTCCCAAGTTTCTGCAATGAGTCGCTCAAAACGTAGCCGATCAGCAGCTACTTGCAGCCAGCATATTCCATTTCGTGCATTTCTGTCACAGCACAATCCCACTCGTTTAATATGTGGAAGTTCTTCTTCTTACGAGAAATAAACCCGTTTGCGCTTCCTTGCGTCCACGCTTGCTAAATAATGAGAGTAGTAGCAAGTTGGGAGAGACATGTTCAAATGTGTCCCAACACGCTGGGTACTGTCGCAATGCGCTATGTGTAAGTAGTGTTAGTGGGGAGAGGAGAAGCGTGATGAATTGCGACTTGAATTGCTCATCAGCGCACGCTGCGTGGCTGAAGGGTTTTGTAAACAGGCGCCAGTGGCGACACCTACAACGTGCTGACATGAGGAAAGTTTCCAACCGATTTCTCAAACCCAAACAGCAGTTGACCGGCGTTGCCTGGTGAAACGTTGTTATGATGCCTCGTGTAAGGAGGAGAAATGCGCACCATCACGTTTCCGACTTTGATTATGGTCCGATTGTAGCCTATCGCGATTGCGGTTTATCGTATCGCGACATTGCTGCTCGCTTTGGTCGAGATCCAATGACTGTTAGCAGACTATTGAAACGTTGGGTTCAGGAAGGTACTACGGAACGCCGTGCTGGATCCCAACGGCCTCGTATCACTAGCAGTCGATATGACAGGCATCTTATCCGCATGGCTGTAATGGATCGTGCAGCCATGTCCAGATGGGGACGTTTGCAAGACAACAATCATCTGCACGAACAGTTCGATGACGTTTGCAGCAGCATGGACTATCAGCTCTGAGACCGTGGCTGCGGTTACTCTTGACGCTGCATCACAGACAGGAGCGCCTGCTATGGTGTAGTCAACGACGAACCTGGGTCCACGAATGGCAAAACGTCATTTTTTCGGATGAATCCAGGTTCTGCTTACAGCATCATGATGGTCGCATTCGTGTTTGGCGACATCGTGGTGAACGCACATTGGAAGCGCGTATTCGTCATCGCCATACTGGCGTATCACCCGGCGTGATGGTATGGGGTGCCATTGGTTACACGTCTCGGTCACCTCTTGTTCGCAATGACGGCACTTTGAACAGTGGACGTTACATTGCAGATGTCTTACGACCCGTGGCTCTACCTTCATTCGATCCCTGCGAAATCCTACATTTCAGCAGGACAATTCCTGACCGCATGTTGCAGGTCCTGGATACAGGCCTTTCTGGATACAGAAAATGTTCGACTGCTGCCCTGGCCAGCACATTCTCCAGATCTCCCACCAATCGAAAACGTCTGGTCAATGGTGGCCGAGCAACTGGCTCTTCACAATACGCCAGTCACTACTCTTGATTAACAGTCGTATATTGTTGAGGCTGCATGGGCAGCAGTACCTGTACACGCCATCAAAGCTCTGTTTGACTCAATGCCCAGAATGTATGAAGGCCGTTATTACGGTCAGAGGTGGTTGTTCTGGGTACTGATTTCTCAGGATCTACGCACCGAAATTCCATGAAAATGTAATCACTGTCAGTTCTAGAATAATATATTTGTCCAATGAATACCTGTTTATCATCTGTATTTCTTCTTGGTGTAGCAATTTTAATGGCTAGTAGTGTAAGTGATTCTTATGGGTTCCACTTCTTCTTTTCTAGGTGTGAGCAGGCGTTACTCGCTGTGGGATCTGAACCCAGCAGCTGATAATGATGATGACGATGATGATGATCTCTGGGGAACGACTTCGTTTGTTCAGAGGCAGATATCGCTTATTCTACAGTATTAAATGGTTTGTTTGTTATTTTTGAGATGCTCTAATTTGTAGATGTTCTCAATGCGAATATCGGTGTTTTGACACGACCACCAGCTACTAGTTCTTTTGCACCTGTGTTTTCGTTTGGGTTTGTCCATATTCTTTCAGACACATTCCCCTGCCGACGTCATACACCTCCTCTAGTACCCATGCTGGATATGCCCTTAATGACAAACATGCCCACTGATGATGAGTTGCTGGAAGTGTATTCCAGTAATGAACACAACAACAGTTTTGCCTGTAAGTACTCAGAATTTATTATTATTATTATTGTACGAATACGCATTTTTATTTCTCCTTCCTTAGATACTTATCAACTGCGTCTCTTTCTCCTTCTTGTGTGCAGAGTTATTAGGAGTTCGACATGTTGTTGAGGGGAAGAGCATTGTCCAAGTTAGGGGGAGAGCTGTCGTGACATCATGGGATGAGTCGATACCAGAGTGGTCATACTGAGTCACTTTTCTGAGGTGCAGGAAAGGGAGTCCCGTAAGACACTCAGCTGTATGCTCTGCCTTGATTTATGTTCATAAGATTTTGATCAACTTATTGTGGGATCCAGTTACAACTCTCTTCAAAAGTATATACTGCTAACCAAAAGCATGTCCTAATGCCCAGAATCATGCGAGAGGAATTTAAATTGTTTTCCATGGTTGCTTCTCACTAGTGATAGAAATTAACCAAAAAATATAGGGCATACAGATACACAACAAACACCAGATATACACTGACGATCTAATTTCTCGTATATGGCCGGATGTTGGAAAGCCATAAGGAGAAGACAAACATTAACACACTGTGTGGCACATCGACAAAGAAGTCAAGCGTAAATTAGGTGGTCCCTTCTTCTTGTCCATATTAGCTGAGAAACATCCAAAAAGTGTAGACCTGCTACTAATCTCTGAAGACGATAAGCAACACAGCGTTTGGATCAAATGCATGTCCCACCTAGGTTCCTCTGAAATGAAAACAGAAAAGGTGCAAGACATTTTTGCTGTGGATGTCTCGTTTACCAAGAGCGTGTATCCTGAAAGACCTGATTGACTGCTAGAGCCAGGAAACAATATGTGTGGAAATGCTTATCAAGGATAAACGGTTCTAGAAGTTTAAGAATGTCTCTCACCAACACTTCTGTCCCTTCGTTGTTTACGTCGATTTAGAGCGCCTCCTAGCTCCTGTGGTACAGTGTGAACGTGGTACCTCTGCCTCCCGTATCACTGCCACAAAATGATGATTGTGACATGTGGCTACCCATCAAGTTCTGTGCACGTATAACTCTAAAATTAAAATCTTATGTCAAGGGAATCGTGCGAGATGGTTGCTCACTGAGCTTGAAAGTCTTGTATGGGATGTTTATAACATTTATAGTGAAAACGTCCTCATGACCAATGTGAAGGAGCATGATGCACTGTACAAGCAGGCAGCTGATCGTTATATCTGGGGACTGTGACTGGACAGGGGTGAGGAAGCTCCCTGTAGAGTCTGTTGCCACGTAACGGGGAAGTCCGAGAGTGCAGCTGATAACCCATGTAACTTCAAGTACTAACTACCACAGCACACAGCCATCTTTTCCACAATTTCATTGAGCATGATGCCCACTTTCTAGTTCAGCACTTTGACGAGTCTGGGTTGTAGGATGATAAGATCAGTGTCATTGCTGACACCGTTGACAAATACATGCCGCTTCAAAGAGGATCACACCACTTCCTGGATTCACAACGCTTCATGCTCACGTCGCTTCAGAAATTTGCTGAACCAACGCGTCCTGGAGATATTCTTAGCAAAGGGAGCCACTTATCTCGATGATGTTGAGTTTCCAGAGTTTCAACTCGTGATGGAGAAGGGGTCTTTCCATACGAATATCTGGATTCTCTAGTAAACTAAGAGGCATTTTCATAATGAATGGAAAGAACGGGCACTTGGTGAATGAACAGCAGGACTTCGGCATCTCTGATTTATCAGAACATGTAAAATGATGAACACCCATGTACATCTGACCGGCAACATCTTCGAGAAGTTTTGTAGCATATGGCTGAGATTTCGTGGGATACCATGTTAAGAAAGACACAAGCCAGCAGCCACTTCTTGACCAACGTTGAGATGCATGTCTTCCTGGAACATGCGGTCCACGAGTGACTTTGCCAATGTGTGCGCAGGTATGCCAAGGCAAATAACTTGCAAATAATCGAGGGGGAGTACAGGTTGTCTGACGATTTCAGTTTCATCCTTTACCTGGATGTAAATTGTCTCTACAGGCAAACCATACAACAAAGTGTACCTTTTCAAGGGCTCTCATGGATGTGCAAAGGGGAAATCACCAGACTGAGGAAAGAGATCAAATATGTGGCTGCTGATGCCGTTGAGGGATATGGCCTAGAGGTAGAGCTGAACTATCCCACAAGTCTGCATGACAAACACGGTGATTTGCACAGCCTGAAAGACTTTCACGTTGAGGGACTTCAACAGGTGCCTCCTCTAGGGCATTGGCGCTGCGCCACAAATGCTTATCAGGAGACCTTTCGACCGAGGTTATATACTGAGGTATATACTGCAATTACAGCTGGAAGCAGGGGTGTCCTATCACGATCACAAGTGGTTCATTGGGGGGCATAGGTGTGGAAATCTGCTGCACCCAGACTATTTACTGATGTGTCTGGGTGGGTTTATTTGTTAGTAAAAAGGTAAAAAGGTGTTCCACTTGACTGCGTGTGTGAGGAATAGTTTGATGAACTGTTTGTCACAGTTCTGACTGCATGTTTGAGATTATGAATGTTTCATTGCACACTGCGTGCGTCCATGTGTGTGTGCGTGTGTGTGTGAGAGAGAGAGAGAGAGAGAAAGAGAGAGAGAGAGAGAGAGAGACATATATTTCGTGTGGAACATGTACAATATGCATCCGTGTAAAGAAAGTATTTTATATGTTTATGGTGCGTGTGTGTGTGAGTGTGTGTGTGTGTGTGTGTGTATGTGTGTGTGTATATATTGTTTTTGAGCTGCCATTGCTTTTGCTGTTCTAAGTATGTACACACTGAAAACTTCTCTCTCTCTCTATCTCTCTCTCTCTGTCTCTGTCTCTGTCTCTCTCTGAGTTACTAATAAGTGTTTAATAGACATTGGAAATTAAAAAATTACCTTATTCACAAAAGAATGTGTATATTGTAATGAATCAATTACGAAATAACAAAACTGTTACGTATATACCAAATACGAGAAAAAATGGAAATTAAAAAGCTTTCAGTTGTTTTCACAATACAGTTGTTCTTCTTTTTCATATTTTTTGAATGAAATACCTCCTTTATCAGTTTTATATTGATGGCAGGAGCCAGAGAAAAAAGAAATCCTTTTCGAATACAATATTTTTTAAATTTACATGGCCGACCGGTTCTAGGCGGGATCGCGATTTGTCGCCTCGTATTTGCGTAAGTAGAGCTTTGCGGATGTGCGCCAGGAATACTGCACGCGTTTACGTGTGTGTGTGTGTGTGTGTGTGGGACGTGCGTCACGTCCTCGCTGTGACAGCATGCAGTTAGCGGTCAGCGGGCAGCTAACATCCCGTTTGCGGTCTTAGCCGCTTCCCACTTCCGACAGCCCGGCTGTGGGCGTCACAGCAACACAGGGCGAGGGAGGCCAGACAACGACACAGGCCGAGTCCACACAGTAGGGGGTGCAGCGCACGGACAAACCCAGAATCACTGTAGTGGTGACACGTGGCTGCAGTCGGCTCTTACCCGTACGTCGATAAGCAGTATAGAAAACGAAAAATAAAATTCAGAATTTCCCTCGTTGTGCAGGAGCAGTGAATTGGAAGGTGGTGCACACTTTTGAATCGGCACCTTCCAATACGTTGAATCCGTCGTCCTTGCCATGGCGCCATTGCGCTTTCTGCCATCTAGACCTAATCTATGCCGGCTGGTGTGGCCGAGCAGTTCTAAGCGCTTCAGTCTGGAACCGCGCGACTGCTACGGTCGCAGGTTCGAATCCTGCCTCTGGCATGGATGTGTGTGATGTCCTTAGATTAGTTAGGTTTAAGTAGTTCTAAGTTCTAGGGGACTGATGACCTCAGAAGTTTAGTGCTCAGAGCCATTTGAACTATTCTGAACATACATACATACATACATATTTGTACACAGTATTATGTGAGAGCCCAGTTACCAGGGGCACAGGGTCAAAATCGTAAGCTGTGTCGTTACCTGGGCCACAGCACGCTTTGCCGTACTACTCTGCAGGGCTGTAGTGAAGAACCACGAGAGGAATTATCTCGAATACGAATACCTCAAGACTGCTGCAGCTGTCTGAAGACTTAAGTTTCATTCAGAAAGCAAAGTGTGTCTTTAAATCGGAACTATCTGTACAACATTGGTTTCACGGAATAACTTTTCGCAATTACATTTTTCCTAAGCACGTGCAGTGTATGATCAACGAAGCGTAGCTGCACCGCAAATGTAATAAAGAAGTCGTCCTTTAAACATTCTCGGAAGCTGTGAGGTACTAACTCTACAAAATATTGGATACGTATCAGGTAAATTGCCTTTGCTGCAGTGAAATGCTTGGATTATGGTAACGAAAACAAGATGCAATGACAGGACATGATACGATGTCGGCAGAAACCATTCTTAAATACGGAACCCGCTACCATCAATCGTTGAAATTACCATCCCGCAAACATCCGTAATATTTATAGAAAAAAGATTTAATCTACCCAGAACCTTCTCAGGTCACTAAAACAGGTATCCCCTAATCCTCTTCTCAAAGGATCCAAAATGAGGCTCACACGATACTTTAGGGATTGGCACGTTGCTACATACGCCACAAAAAGTTACACAAAGACACAGATCACACTGCGTCCTTTTGCTTTCCATGTATACTACTGTCACAATCCAAACAGTCATAATGCACAGTGGCCATTCTATGTGTTAAGGTTGGGTTGTTTGGGGAAGGAGACCAGACAGCGAGGTCATCGGTCTCATCGGATTAGGGAAGGATGGGGAAGGAAGTCGGCCGTGCCGTAAATCAGAATGGCCGGACACGGGATTGAACCGTTGTCCCCCCGAATGCGAGTCCAGTGTATGTGTTGAGACCACATAACTGTTATTCTCGGTAGTGGGAAAACCACTGGTGGTAGTGTTCATAAATCATAGACAGAGAATTCAGACTCGATAATGGTTCGAGTTAGGCCACGAGACACGTGCAGAAAAGATAACGACTAAGATGAATGCTCTCAGAAAGCAGCATCCGGTTACACGTTAGTCTGGCACAGATTTTCATTGGCCTTGACGCATTCACCTGATATTCCGCTTGTGACTGTAGTAGCACAGTGCCTTTAACAAAGCCACTCGCAGACGCAACACGCGCTAACTGGTGGACCCCAACTGCAGGTTTTCGTTATTGACGCGCGTCCTCTGTGGCTGCGGCGGCTGGGGCATTGCCGTGTCACACGGACAGTGCTGGCTGGCAGTGGTGAGCACAGGGGGCCGCCAATGGCGTCGAGCCATAAGTGTCAGCTGCGCTATCGTCTTGTCATGGAGTCGTGGGAAATGGTCACGTGAATTTTAAGGTGGGAAGAGTTTGAGCAGTTGTAACGAACTGTATAAATTATGTGGTACATATACGGGTTCATTACGAGATTTGAAGCTGACGAACCTCCATGTTGAGAGAAGTAATTTTATAGGCCTTCCATATGGAGTAGAGATTCTTAGAAAGAAAAGATGCTGATGGAGACTTGAAATGCCACACTGAGACTCTAGACCACTCTCCACCAAGTATGAAGCTAACATGCTTCAGCTTGTAAAACAGGATTGGATGCAAAGTTATCTGAATGTGTTAAAGAAGTAGCTAGCAAATACGAGAAAAGAAAGATACAGACGATTTTCTACGATCTCCAGCTATTCCGAGCTTAGCCTCCCTGTATCATAGCCCCACAAGGCTCACAGAAGTAGACGTTGGTTCAGAACTCTTCCAGATGGTTAGTATTAGAACTGGAGAGCCAAAGATAGCTACAGTGTGAAGAAGGTAAACTGGGAAACAGTCTCCAAGAACTGACCAGGTGGTGTGTGTCATTTTCTCACCCCCTGTACGTATAATACAGATTATAAGAGGAGGAAAAAACTCCACTTACCATACGTTCGAATGCGAGGGGAACCAACAGCTGCGAGGCGTGCGTCGCACCGAGTGAGAGCAGCTGCGCCAAGTCCCGCCAGTAGCTGGAGAGGCGTTCCCGGAAAACAGCCGCCTGGGCCTGCAGTTCTGCACAAGACGGGAGACGACGGACTGGTGAACAAGCCAGTGGATCAGACTTCTGTAGGAAGCACAGCTTTCACTTTCTGCCCCCACAGAGTGTATGCAGGTAGCATTTACCATTTGAAACTAGATCAATATGCAATGTCAGTAATCGTATCAGTTACAGCACGGACACCTTGACCGGACGTTACAAAGCTCATATTCCAGCGACAAATTTAAAGAGCACATCAAGCAAAGAGAGAGGAGTACCATCACCTAACGTAGATCCAGTAATAAAAATTAACCTAATGGTAGAAGTATCAAAACACCTGAAGAAGTGGAAATATACAACTATTTCAAAAATCACGGGCATGTCCGTAGGATTTGTAGTTAGACAAAAATCGTACGATAATTTAAAATGTTGCAGGATTTCCGAAACTCTAAGGAAAATGGGTGTAACCTCTAGGGAAAGAAGGGTTACGTGCAATTTGTACATCAAACAAGAGGATAAAGTAGGAAGACCAGTAACAAACAGATTAGATTAGGAAAGGTAAAAGACATAAATCTAATCGCCCCTACGATTCAATCTGTACATCGAAGAAGCAATGACGGAATTAAAAATGGGGTTCAGAAATGGAATTAAAATTCATGTTGAAAGGTTATCAGTGACAGGAATAGCTGATGTCATTGCTGTTCTCAATGGAAGTCAGAGGTAACAGTAGGAGATGTTGAGTAGAATGAACAATCTAATGGGTAGACTCTATGAATTAAGACTAAACCAAAGAAAGATTAAATTAATAGTGTCTAGCAGAAATCAGATCAGTGTTCAACTTGTCAGAATTGTAGACGAGGATCAAGACGAACTGAAAGAATTCTGCTACCTTGAGGACAAAGTAGCCGGCTGAAGTGGCCGTGCGGTTCTAGGCGGTGCAGTCTGGAACCGCGAGACTGCTACGGTCGCAGGTTCGAATCCTGCCTCGGGCATGTCCTTAGGTTAGTTAGGTTTAAGTAGTTCTAAGTTCTAGGACACTGATGACCTCAGAAGTTGAGTCCTGTAGTGCTCAGAGCCATTTTAACCAAGGACAAACTAACTCATAATGGAAAAATGAAAGAGAACATAAAGAGTAGAGACGAACATTCAAAGTGGATGTTCACGGCCAAACGAAGTCAACTAACATCAACTGTCAGTTTTGTAACAACGAAATCAAACAATCATTGATAAAATTATTTAATAGGATAGATAAAAGAATCGACTCACGAAGCAGCGGCAGAACACACATAGAAACTGTTGTGATTGGCAAGCTTTCGGAGCCAGTGGCTCCTTCTGCAGGTAAAAGGGTTGAAACAGAAGAAACAAGGGTTAAGGAAAAGGACTGGACAGGTCTAGGAAAAGGGGGAAAAGGGTTAGAGTTTGGGAAAGTCACCCAGAACTGCGGGTCAGAGGAGACTTACAGTACAAGGTGAGAAGGAATGTTGGGGACCGCATTCAGGGAGCTTAAAGGTGGAAGATAGGGTAATATACAAGACAGAGATTACTGCTAAAACATTGATCTCGAGTTAACAAGAGTGTGTCCTCCAATAATAGCCCTGTAACTGGCAAAACATATTCTATCAAAGGGAGAGCCAGCTGCGAAAAGATACAAGTCATATTCCAGCTACTGCGTAAACACTGTTTAGCCTTCTACATAGGCATGACT
Organism: Schistocerca serialis cubense; assembly: GCF_023864345.2. Classification (NCBI taxonomy): domain Eukaryota; kingdom Metazoa; phylum Arthropoda; class Insecta; order Orthoptera; family Acrididae; genus Schistocerca; species Schistocerca serialis. The sequence continues at coordinate 109,109,292 of NC_064648.1, forward strand.
ACCATCACATTATCAATTAGGATGAATGGGCATAGGCTGAGGGTATATACTGGTAACTCACAATATCCTGTTGCAGAGCATGGTCTACAACGTGACATTCGTGACACCAACGCCTGTTTCACCACCTGGATTCCTCCCCCAGACACCAATATCTCAGGACTCCGTAGGTGAGAACTAACTCTACAACGTGTCCTTGGTTCTCGCCATCCAGCTTTCTATCACTGTAACTACTCTTTGCTTCACTCCGTTTCAGTTTCCTGCATCTTTCATTGTCATTCCCATCTATTTTTCACCGCCCCATCCCACCTCTGTTATGTACAATGTGCTTACCTTTTCACTCTTAATAACTTGTGATCAATGTTTTAGCAGGAACCTCTGTCGTGCATATCACCTTGTCTTAAGCTGTTAGGTTTTCAAATCTCGTCCGATGCAGTACTTTAACAATTAGTCTTCCCTTCTCATCTCGTACAGTAAGTTTCCCCTGACCCACAGTTCTGGGTGACTTTCCCAAAATCTACCCCTTAAGTTTTGAGCACAGTATTCTGTGAAAGTGAAACATGGACAATGTCAAAACCGGGACGGAAGAGAATCGAAGCGTTTGAGATGTGGTGCTAGAGAAGAATGCCGAAAATTAGATGGACTGATAAAAGAAAAAATGAAGAGGTTCTCAGCAGAATCGGTGAAGAATGGAACATACCAAACGCTTTGGTAGGAAGATGGGACAGTATTTTGTTCTTGGTCATGCAACCATGTTGTTTCCTCTTGGTTCTTGTACGTATCACCCGTATTTCTTTGCAACTTACTCCCATTTTTCTCAATATTTCGAACATCTTGCAGAAGTTTACATTTCCGGATGCTTTTTCTAGGTCTATAGGGTCTATGAATGTGGCCATTTTATTTTCCAAGTTTTATTTCTCTTATCAGTCACAATATCAGACGTACCGCCCTCTCATGCTATTAGCCTTCTGACAGTCAAAATGATCGTCATCTATCATATCCTCTATTATCTTTTCCATTCCTCTGTATATATTAGTCCTGTCGACAAATTCCATACATGAGGTGTTATGCTAGTTGTGCGATAGGCCTGCAAGTTTCCGCTCTTATCTTCATGGTTGTGTCTAATGGTGTATCCACCATTCTCGTACATTCTAGACGCCAACTTCAATAATTCTTGGTTGACACTATCGCCAATGATTTGCTGATCAATTGCTGTGTTTTTTTCTGTTTCCCAAGGTTTCTTTTCCGTTAGCTCCTTATATCTATCTTTGTTTGTCCAATTTCTACGATGCCCTTTTCATAGGTGTCCATTTCTGTTCAAATGAACTGCCTGTGTGGTATTCATCAACGTAATATCTACAGACCAAGAGAAATTCAAATGAAGTTCGTGATTGCTTTGCACTTTAGTGTCCCACTCCTTTCCGCATTTTGTTGTTCCAGACCATTCTCTTAAACTTCAATCCACTCTTCATCGCAATTCAGTTGACATCTGAGCTTATATCTGGCCCTAGGTGTGCCACACAATCTACGAGCAGGATTTACAAAACGATAGATTTTGACTTCTAGACATAGATAATCGGACAATTCTTCCCATAAATACAGATGTACGAGTATTAACAAGAGTCTCGCCAGGACGTAACCTCAGATGGAACTTTCCTGTGCCTCGATACTTTTCGAAGCATACCTCCCGTGGGGAAGCGAGAGTTTTCGATAGCTACCGACGGTTGCGAGTTAAAACAAAGAGCGACAGAGGGAGAGAGAAAAGGACTCCCCTCTCTTTCACTCCGCTCCAAGGCCAAACCTCGTGTGCAATCACGACTGTTTGTACTGAAGCAATAATGTTATGTAATTGCAGTACGTAAAGTTTTGATATTTTTATCATTATGTAGTTTGTTAAAAGAAAGGCGAACAAACATGTAAAAGTAATGCATCCACAGTTTGAAACAGTTACACTGTTTTACATCTAAGTCAACTTAAAGATGCAGAGCTACAATTTTGTAGTATGTGTCTTCTGATATAAAGCATAACATGTGGAATTTATGAAACCCCATACTTTAATTTCTGTCATCAGTGATAATACCTGCTACAGTTGCAAAATTGTACATCAGCAGTTGATTTTATCACTGGGATGTGTATCAAAAGTTGTGCATGTCCCATCAAGAGAAACGTGTGTTCTTATGTGTCTCCATTGTTGTTGTTGTTGTTGTTATTAGCAGAAGTAGTATAGTTATCACTACCGTGTGCTGCTCGTGTACTTCGCATGTCGTAATGTTGACTCATTGAGATGTCAGGTTATATATAAGAGAGTGCACGAATGCCTTAATTTTATCAGGTGGAATAAACGCATAAAGAAGTAAATAAATGTACACAATGTGCCAAATTCCGCTACTTTTTATAACGCACTTTACACTATTTCTAAGGACACGGGCTCTGTCGTTTCTTGTGACTCTTAGTGCCTGTTCTGCTGGGGTTGGCATCGTGTAGTGGACCCCCGTACGCTCTGCAGCGTACGGCGTTAAAGGTCTAAAAATTTCGGAAAAGTTACAGTACCTTCCTGCATTGTCACATTTATCGCAATGACAATGAACAGGAGTGTTAAAACGTCACGTGTCAGAGATCTATGCTGAAGTTCAGTGAGTGAGCAGTCTAGATCGCATCACATCGCATAGTGATTTTTTAATCGGGATCTGTGCGCTACCTTCATGCTGAGTATCCTGGGGACGCTCCCAAGACAGCAGCCGTGTTCACAGACCGCGTGGACACGCTCCTGGCTGGACGACCGAACACTCAGCCGTCCTGCCGCATCCCGACATGCCCGCTAAGCCATCCGGTCTCAGCCTCACAGCGAATGTCTGGCTCCAGCGTGTCGACAGCGGCGGTCTCAACGTCCCTGCGATCTGGCGGCTCTACGGGACCTGTTGAGTGACGTCAGCTGAACACGACACAACTGGAGAGACTCGTGGACTCTCCTTGTCGGCCAACTCAGGCCCTTGTCAAGGCTAGAGGCGGTGTGCTCTACTGCTGTGTCAGCATGATCTCTCCTTACCTGACATCGAATGAAATCTGTCCTCAACCTTCATGTTTATTACTTGTAACCCTCCACATAAACATAACCAACTCGACCTTGATTTGTAAGGAGAAAAACGTACACTTGCAAGATCTCAACCCTAGATACCAAACACCCGTCCTCTCTTAAAATAAATGACCATACTTAAGATAATACTCATTTCAGACGTCTTGAATGCAGAGTTTTTAAAGTTCTGTTGGTGCAGGTTGCCTGCCACTGGCTCCGCCCGACTGCAGCTGCCTGATGCACGAGTGCAGAGTACTGTGCAGCGGGGTGACGTCCAGAGCCCTCAGACCCGCTTCATGTCGCAAGTGTGGGAAGACGTGTGTGGAGCCCGTCACGTCTGCCCCATGTGTTTCGAAACTTTGTTCTTCAAGTAGAACACACGTTATTTAACGTGAAAAACGGGTAAGCAATATGAGCAGATAGTATTTCAATGCCATGCGCATATATGGTCAACACTGTTTAGCAATATTTTAGGACATATTCTGCAGCAGTTTTTCATAAAACACACGCACACACACACACACACACACACACACACACACACACACACACACACACACACACACACACACAGATCTCTGTTACGGACAGAGGCAAGGTGAAATCTGACAATATTACCTCTTCAAAGCAAGCTTCCTAAACAGTCAGTTCGTGATTTTACGTCTCCGTCGCATTGTGCCAATGAAGTTGTTTGGCGAAAATGATCGTGGTGAAAGGGCATCGTCATCATTGTCACCACCATCGTCTCATAAAGAATAGCATAACGTCAATCAACTATTCTTCTCTCCATTTAACGGGTTTTCTGTATGACTGCCGCAACTAAATCGCAAGGTACAAATAGTAGCACACAGAAACGCTCATAGAGTTTCTTTTGCCTCGTGTAAGAGTTAGTCGAATAGCCACATATAACGACGCTTACCGGTCACAACTGTCGCGAGCTTTGACGTTTAAACGTGGCAATTTGACCGTCACTGTATACTGCTACTGGAGCTGCCACACTGTCGCTTGTCGGTTCACCGGCACTATAAACGCGAACCTCTTACTCACCTTACCGCACAGTAGTTCGATCTCCGACAATGGGCGAACGCAGCGGAGCGTGCCAGAAACAAGTGGTACACGGGCGTTAAAAAGCTATGTGTTCAGAAGGTCTTAACTGCGTACAGTCATAATCGTGGTCCAAATCTCCGCGCGACATAGACAGCTGGGGCTCACACCTTGCAAGTGTGCGTTTTGTATATCAGACCAGGTTGGTGATCTTCTCTTGTTAGATGAAATCGGTTGTGATTATACAACTGTTTCTTTTCTTCAGTGTGATTATTATTTAGTGCTTATGTTTTTATTTCTATGCACTTAAATTAGGACAGAATTTTCAAATGTGGTGCAGCTCCATCACCATGTGTTGATTTACTTCGACGAGACTTTTTATAGAAAACCTAAATGAGCACATTACGCTTTATTTAGCAATAACGAAGTTTCCAAATAATATACTCACCAGGTTTATCCCTCCACTCAAACTGAACATGACGCCACCACTCACAATTCACCCTGCTGAACGTGGCTCTTGTGATGCGCCGAACAGCATGCACTGACTGGGACAGGATATGATGCCTCAGATCATCCGTTTGCAGCGTTGTCATGTTCCATTCCATGTTGTTCAACCTTTCAAAATAAAATGGAGTCAGCTTATGTGACAGATGATATTCTGAAACTTGACTGTAGTTTGTAGACTAGAATAGTGAAAACTAAACTGAACTTGCCCCTCTCCAGATTTTACGTTTCCCATTGATAGAGGTCGCCAGCCCATTAGAGACGAAACGAGGTGTCAGACAGGAATTGTTGTGTACATTACGGCTGGTATGCGAGTCTGCTAACATATTCTGGCGAACTGATCATTTCTGATGAAATACAAGAATTCACATACAAACATGCAGCCAGAACTATGATTGGACAAGCACGGCAGACCGCCTTCAAAGGCATGGAGTGGGCGCTTCCCCACAACATGGCTCACCGTCTGCTCCTTGGCGCCATAATCACGAGCAGCACTTCCACTATAATACCACGTTTTCAAGACGCTGCCATGTCTCTCCTGTGCCGTTTGGATGAGTTTGAATCTTGGTCTTTCGTGACAAGAAAGACCATACTGCGCTACCTTACTCAGTTGGACTGAATACTTATTGCACCCTGTCTTAGGAATTAGTACCTTCGCATCCTTGATTGTGAGATTACTAGGGACAAAATCTGACAGAACATGCAACTCCTAAGTGGGAGCTGTTGTAGCAATGTCATTAATAGTCAACATGGCTCCTTAACGCTTTAGCACAATATGCGACAGCTCAATAACGAAGACAAATTGCAGCGTTGTCTTTTTGTCTGCATTTGCTCCCCAGTTTTTTGCAGGAATGTGGTGCAGTTGATTTAGAATAGAACCAAACGACTTTCACAGGTCCGTGCAGTGCTGCATAAATGACAGTGACAGGAAGAGGGAGGCACCAAGGTAATTAAGGAAGTAGCTGCAGGAAATTTTGGTCCTATCCAGGGGCACATATGACTGCATGTGTGCCTCTGTATCATGGAGGTAGAACTCTGTGGGCTCAGTTCCGCTTGTGTTTTGCTGGAGTCTCTATCTGTAAAAGTACTCCCTCAGTTTGGGATCAACTCGGAGGCTCGTCGACACAGTCGTAAGTAGCCAGTTTCACTCGATGAATGTGGTCAGTGGGCGACCACTACGAACAACAATAAAAAACTACCTGGCACCTTGGAGTGCGAAGAAATTGGCTAAGGGGACACGTGAAACGGAATCTGGATCAGTGGAGTGGGCTTGTGTTCACCGGCGAGCACAGGTTTCGAACGTCGACTGGGGATCGTCGTCAAGGCTGTGTAGGTGACCAGGCACCGGTGCAGGTCTCTATCCACGGGTTCTGCTGTGGGGCGGGACTGTCATATTTTGGGCTTCTATTATGGTAATATCAACAGTAGCACGAAACAGTATAATGGGAATAGGATTCTTTAGGAAGGTAGAGCAGCGAGTGTGTTACAGTGAACAGTTAAGTGATACAGTTACGCTTATCACAATCGACAGCAAACCAACACCCACAACGATAGTTCAGATACTACATGCCGACGTCGGAAGCTTAAGATGAAGAGAAAGAAAAAAGTATATGACGGTATTGAAAGGATAATACTGGACGTAAAGGGAGATGAAACTCCATTACTCATGGGACACTGGAATGCAGTTGTATGGGAAAACGTGGAAGAAATGGTTACTGGAGAATATGGGGTTGGGATAGGGAATAGAGAGAAGAAAGACTCAGTCCTGTAATAAATTTCGGCTAGTAATAGCGAATACTCTTACTCGCAAGAGGGGTATGTATAATTGGAAAAGGCTGGGTGATATGGGGAACTACAGTTAGATTACATCATGGTCCGACAGAGATTCCGAAAAGATATAGTGGATTGTAAGGCATACGCAGGAGCAGATATAGACTCATATCACAATGTAGTAATGATAAACAGTACGTTGAAGTTTAAGAGATAATTCAGAATGAATCGATACGCAAATGTGTCAGTTACAGAAGTACTAAGGAATGACGAGATACTCTTGAAGATCTGCAAGGCTATGGATACAGCAACAAGGAATATCCCAGTAGGCAATCCACTTGAAGAGGAATGGATATCTCTGAAAAGAAAAACATAGGTACAAAGAAAGTAACTGCGAAGAAACCATGGGAAATAAAAAAAATAACTGAAGTATTTCTTTTATTACCCATGATGAAAGAAGGAAGTTCAAAAATGTTCAGGGAAATTCAGGAATACAAAAATGCAAGTCCTGAGGCATGAAATAGACAGGATGTGTAGGAAAGGTTCAAATGGCTCTGAGCACTATGGGACTTAACATCTGTGGTCATCAGTCCCCTAGAACTTAGAACTACTTAAACCTAACTAACCTAAGTGAAGAAGAATTACGTGATGGGCTGAATGGAATGGACAGTCTAATGAGTACAAAATATGGGTTGAGTATAAATCGAAGAAAGATGTAAGGAAATGGAAGTAGCAGAAATGAGAACAGAGATAAACATAACATCAGGATTAATTGTCACGAAGTATATCAAATCAAGGAATTCTACTACCTAGGCAGCAAAATAACCAATGACAGATGGAGCAAGGAGGACATCAAAAGCAGCTTAGCACCGGTGAAAAAGCATTCCTGACCAAGCGAAGTCTATTAGTATCAAAGATAGGCCTTAATTTTAGGAAGAATTTTCTGAGAATGTACGTTTGGAGCAGAACCTTGAATGGTAGTGATACATGGACTGTGGGAAAACCGGAAAAGGAGAGAATCAAAGCATTTGAGATGATGTACTACAGACGAATGCTGAAAATTAGGTGAACTTACAAAGTAAGGAATGAGGAGGTTCTGAGCAGAATGGAAGAGGAAAGGAATATGTGGAAGGGACACGATGATAGGACATCTGCTAAGACATCAGGGAATGACTTCCATGGTACGAAATTGGAGAATACATCCAGCAAATAATTGAGGACGTAGGTCGCAAGTGCTGCTCTGAAGTGAAGAGGTTGGCATAGAAGAGGAATTTGTAGTGGACCACATCAAACGAATGAGAAGACAGATGACTCAAAAAAAAAAAAAAAATGGAAAGGTCTCTACCGTTTCGTCTCCAAATGCTGGAGACATCTTCAGAGGCTATAAAGGCTCAGGCAGCAGTTTGAAACTTCTATAAACTCTACAAGCTGAACTGTTTGTTCGGATCCCTGCCACAGTCGAGCTGTGATGTCATCAGACGGCTGCTTAAGAGCGCCGAGTCACGAGTGCGTGTGTTGTCGAGCTTCTGCTGGGGAACACTTGGCGCTGGTTTCTGTATTCAGCACTGAGGCCAGCAACTAGTCTAATTTCACTCATTCTCCTTTCCGTTAAAGTTGCTTTCGTGTTTTGGTATTTGAATGCCCTCTCTGTAAATTCAAGCACAGTAATATTGGTTCTGTATTGCAGAGACAAGTTTTTAGTTTCCCTGGTCCGAGTGGATATTCTGCAACTGCTATTTCGCAGATGACAACTGCTCTTCTGTTCCTTAAGCAAGAAATGAGTACTTCTGTTTATACTATACATGTGTGCTTGACTGTGTGTGCAAGACAATTTATATATTCCTCCTGTGGCAAGTGCTGGCCATACATTCTTTACAGTGTTCAAAACATTCACGCTCCTTCGTAATTGGTATAAACACTGCATCAATACTATGTATTCCTCGTACTCTGATCATGTGAACCATGACTGCTTTTATGAATGGGAGTAAATCTTTGTTTCTTCTTCATGAGAAGCTCCATACCTTTATGGACTTATTGCCCTATTTATCTCTTTCTCAGATTAATCATTTATTCTGAAAGTAGTGTTTAAATGGTCGGAGCGTTCCTCCAACTACTCTGGTGACACATTATTTAAGCGAAGCCCACTAATGTTCTCATTACTGCTCTTTTCAGTTAGGGACAATGACTGGAATTTTTGTGAATGTATCCACATGTGTGAGTGAGGTTTTTGCAGACCTTCTGTGCCTAACATCTGTGGATTTTCTAAGTAGCTGTAAATTTTAAAATATTTCAACTTCTTTCTCTTTTTCTATACTGGATTTTATATTATAACTAATATCATTCGGAAAGTTTAGAAATTCCGTGTTCTTTTTGTCCATGAGGCTATATAACGAAGTGTGAGTATCATCAATATAACAAAACCAACGATAGTGATTTTTCTTGCTGGGCTGATGAGCTATTCCTTCCAGTTTTACATATAGAACTCCGTTGTAACTGTGCTGAGTGTGTTTCCTGTAATGTTGTCATGAATACAGTTTCAGAAAACTGGATGATTTATTCGAGAGCCTCACAAACAGAGCGAAGTCAATAACGCTTTGGTCCGCCTCAGTTATTTGGCTTCACATCTACCGGCAGAGCTGTTGAATGTCCTCCTGAGGGACATTGTCCGAAATCATGTCCAGCTGGCATGTTATGTGATGAAAACCCTGAGATGGTTGAAGGGCCCTACCCAGTATGCCCCAAACGTTGTCAGTTGGGGAGAGGTTTGGCGCCATTCCTAGTCAAGGTATGTTTGGCGAGCAATAGAAACTATCGCTCTGAGTGTGGGCGGGCATTACCTTGCTGATATGTAAGGCCAGTATGGCTTGTCATGACGGGCAACGAAACTGGACGTGGACATATCGCTCTGCTCTGCGGGTGACTACTAAAGTGGTCCTGCTATGAAAGTGAACGGCACCCCAGACCATCACTCCCGGTTGTGGGCGACAGTCAGGTTGATACCCCCCAGTCTCCAAGGCATCTCCAGAGAAATCTTTGCTGGACATTGGTGCTCAATTAGAAGTGAGGCTCATCATAGAAGACTGTTACAGTCAATGAGATTCCTGGCCGAAGTCACGTCTAGAGATGCCCCTGATGGTCGTAGGATACCAATCTTACTGTCGTCTGCTACATTGTCTGACCACCTGGATTGATGCTCAGGGGTGTCATTTGTCTTCACAGCAGGACCTCTTTGGTTGTCATCTGTGGCACCCTTACAGCACACCAGTTCGCCTATGGTGTTCTATACCCTATTTTGCTGCCCTTCTAGGTTAGCCATCATTGGCTAACTTTTTTCCAAGATAACGCCCACTCACACATAGAGAGAGTTTCTACTATTTGTCTTTGGACTTGCCACACCCTACCTTGGCCAATAACTTTGCCAGACCTCTTCCCAATTGAGAATAATTGGAGCAAATAGCCTGGGACCTCCAACCAGGTCGAGATTCTGAGGATCTAACGCACCATTTGGACAAAATATGGCATGATGTTCCTCAGGGAGACATCCAACAACTCTGTCAATCAATGTGAAGCTGAGAAATTGCTTACATCAGGATGCATTGCTTACATAAGGACGCATTATTGACTTGCTTAATCTGTGAAGCTTCTCTCTCGAATAAGTCATCCACTTGTTTGTCTGTTCATGTACAGAACATCTATTAGTTTCTGGACCTTTCAGATAGTTCCTTTTTTTTTTCTAAGAGTGTAATTTCTATATGTGACATCGTGCTCCCTCTACGATTTTTACCCTCCTCGCTGCCCTCCAATACTAAACTGGTGATCCCTTGATGCCTCAGAATATGTCTTGCCAACCGATCCCTTCTTCTAGTAAGCAGTGATAGAATGTCTAAATAGGCCAATATGTGATGGGCTTAGCATGAAGAATTCTATTTTTTGCATAAATGAACTAAACCTTTTATATGTCTTTTCTTGCTACAGATGACTGTAGAAGACTTGCTAAGTGCTTGGCAGCCATGCTTGTCGAACAGTCCATACCGCTAACAACTGGTGTTAATGGAATGATGGGTTTGTGAATTTTTGGTGCACCACACAATCTTGATGGGACCAGATCTGATTTAAAAAGACATTTATAGTCTGTGGGAGAAATCGAGGAGGCTTTCACTAGCTGATGCATTTCCCAAAGTATTGCTGTTGGAGGATTGCTTTTCAACTCCCTGTACCTTCCTGGTTGTTATACAACGCCAGTTATACTGCAGTAGGTTCGTTATTTCATTAGCATTGTAGCATTGCCCTTATCTGCTGGAAGCTCTAGAATACATAAAAATTGAAATCTCGGACAGGTTTCTTTTCACGTTTCGTTAAGGTACTGATGTCTCAGTGCTTATTGCCTCTCGTAGTGTCTCTGGTGGTGCCTCCAGATGTAGGGGACGAAGTCTTTGGCACAGAAATACGCTATGGAACGTGGCCTAATACCCATTAATCAAAATTGACCAGTAGGTTGTATTTTAATTATTTATCAGTACGAGTACATTTGTTAGTGTTTGTAGGAATCACGAAAGAAATGAGGAGTGTAGAAATGGCAGAAATCCTTAGAGAAGGGGTGGCCAAGACATCAGCTCACGGGCCATGCCCGGGCACAAGTGCATTTGGCTCATTATATACATCTCCCCAATTAACATTTTTTAAATTTTCTCTGAAGTGCTCAATAAACACTGGGTTGAGCAACCGTACAGTTTTATTTCATGGTTTCTGAACTGTACACCTTGCTGTGTTCTCTAATTTAATCAATTGTACATCTGGGCTGATAATCCATTTATTAATGGGAAAGCATATGTTAGTTTTACACCCTCTTGCTGTACAAATACATAATCTATTAGAGCGCTACTATCTTGAGCTATACGTGTAGGGAAATTGATAGCTGATTCTATATGTAATTAATAACACTTACAGTTTTCCCATCTGAACTGGTTAGAAAGTTTACACAGAAATCATCACAGATTAATAACTTCCTGTTTTTGTCTGATAGACTGCGTAATAGGTAGTCAAAATTTTTTGGGAGTAGCTCCCAATCTTCTAAGGCTGTAGTTTATATGCATAAACTTCAAAGTGCTGATCAATGCAGAATTTGCTTACTTCTCCAGTTTTGTATTTATATCCTTGTTTTTGTAAGCGGCAACCACTCCTTTATCCATGCTATATCTGGAAGTGTAAGAGGCTAAATTATACTAATTTATACTGACACTATCCATCACCACAGTTACATGGTGTTCAGACAAAGCATATCAATCTCATTGTTATTTGTGAGGTCATCTACACATACTAACAGACCATCTACTTTCTTTTTTATTCTCCTGATATTCTGATGACGTAAGTTGATACTACCCTTAGCTTCATCCCTATTTACTGAACATGAAGCTTCTGTCATTCCATTTTTCTTGAGTGTTGCCTGTTTGGACTTTGACCTTAACATAAGAAACCTGTCTACCTCGTGCCATTAACCACAGGGGTCACCCTCGTGTGACTGAGTCTCCCCTTTACAGTGTCTGCTAATAGAGAAGCTGACGTATCTTTCCCCTTCCTATTTAGGTGCAGGCCATGCGTAGTGTGTCCTCACCTACCAGTAGTGTCAACAGGAATATCGCGTATGTGAGGTTTTGGCGGTATCTGGAACATCCCGTTCCTCCAATACTTCGGATAGCAAGCCAGAGTGTTAACACGCCTTACAGCAGTGTTTACGCAGGACCGAACATGGCGCTGAAAGACCTCCACAGACACCACATTTGTGTGGCCAGTTCATGTTCCTATTTCATCCAAGTTTCTCGCAGTAGTACAGATTGGATTCACGCCGCAGTCTGTTTCCTGCTGCCCCAACTGTAATTACCTGATCTCCCTAGCGTTTGTTTTCACAAAACGTGTGAGCTGGTACGCTGCACCTAATTCCTCCTGAAGCTCCTGGCCTTGACTGTTAACTAGAAGCAATAATCTTCTTTTCCTATTCTGATTTGATCCCTACCTGTCTTTTTTTCTTGAAGCTAATATTCTGCTTCAAAATACATTCAACTACATCTGGATGAGGCCCTTCCTCCACTACTTCTGATAGCAAGCCAAACTGATTTACTAACTGAATTTCGAAGTTTTTTCAACAGTTTCCCTTTTTGCTTCTACCTTTCCTCAGCATCCCGTCCCTGTTTCTTCCCTTGGTCTACATAATACCAAGTCCGCATTTTCTAATTCAGCCTTAAGGGCACAAATTTTTGCCTCATGTTCAGCACCTTTTCTGTCCTTTCTACATGACATACGTTGCCATGGAGGAGCGTCTGTATCTACCCAGTTTGCTCGCCGCTACATTCGCCACAATAAACCATAACCTACACAGTCTTCACACCCCCGCCTTCAGATTTCTACAGCAAACATCACATTTGCTAGATATTTTTTGACAGAAAAATTTACACAAAGGAAGAGGATAACTTGGCACAAGAGCACTGATGTTACGTAACCTGTATTAATACGCAATGGCACGACTGCTACGGTCGCAGGTTCGAATCCTGCTTCGGGCATGGATGTGTGTGATGTCCTTAGGTTAGTTAGGTTTAAGTAGTTCTAAGTTCTAGGGGACTGATGACCTTAGAAGTTAAGTCCCATTTTGCTCAGAGCCGTTTGAACCATTTGAATACGCAATGAAGCGCTAATGTAAACAAACTTTTAAAAATCTCAAAAACTTTATAAAACTACCCTTGTAATTCTTTCTAGGCCACAACGTATTCTTCAAACTCCGTATTTCCTTTAACACCAGTGATCTTAAGGAACTCGACTGTCTTTGTCAGTATGTGTCCGTTCCAGAAATGCGATTTTCTTTTTAAATGCGTCCCCATCAAATGAGGAAAAAGTTAGGTTGCAGTGCAATACTGTGGGCAGTGTGCAGTCAAGTCCAGTTAAAATGTGAAATCTGCTCTAGATTGCACATGTTTTAATTTTCGTCCCTGCATTCCTTTTTCCGTCAAAAAATTAAACGCTTGCTCCAGGTATGTCTCTCGACATAACCTACATACTTTGCAGTACGATATGAAGTCTCCATAGGAATCGTTCAGTTTCACTGAAAACCGTTGCAGCTGAAAACGGAAGATGCGTGTGACTTCAGCAATTATACTATGGTTTCTTCCAATTTCGCCATGTGCCAAAGGCCTGCAAAAATTTAGCACAAAGTGCTTTTTGATGTACAAAACAAGGAGTTTCGTCTGTCGACATTCGTGATTTTATCCTGTTTCATTGTCAAACAAATCTTTGAACTCTTTCTGCATATTCCAGAATCCGAATCTTCTCCAATTGAGTAACCTAGAGGCAGATATCCTCCGATTTGTGAGGCAACTTAAATCACTTAATAACAGCAAGTCTTCCGGTCCGTACTGTATACCAATTACGTTTCCTTCAGAGTATGCTGATGGAACAGCTCCATAGATAACAACCTTATACAACCGTCCGCTGGACGAAAGATCTGTATGAAAAGATTGGAAAGCTGCACAGGTTACACCAATATTCGAGAACGGTGGAAGGAGTAATCCAGTAAATTACAGGTCCATATTATTAACGTCGATGTCCAGTAGGATTTTGGAACATATATTGCGTGTGAGGACTATGAATTACCTCGAAGAAAACGGTCTACTGAGACACAGTAAAGACGGATTCATAAAACATCATTCTTGTGAAGCACGAAGTGTTGAGTGCTATGGACAAGGATTTCGAAAAGGCCTTTGACACTGTACCAGACAAGCGGCTTGTACTGAAATTGGGTGCTTATGGAATATCATCTAAGTTAGCTAATTGGGTTCGTGGTATCCTGTCAGAGAGGTCACAGTTCCTTATAACTGACAGTCATCAAGTGAAACAGAAGTGATTTCTGGCGTTCCCCAACGTAGTGTTATAGGCCCACTGCTGTTCCTTATCTATATAAATGATTTCATAACAATCTGAGGAACAATGCAATGTGAGATCAAAAAATGCAAAACGATTTAGAAAATATATCTGTATATTTTGGAAAGTGGCAATTGATCCTACATAATGAAGTCCTCCATATGAGTGCTAAAAGGAATCTGTCAAACTTCGGTTACGCGGTAAATGACTAAATCTAAAGCCCGCAAATTCAACTACAAGCCTAGGAATTATAATTACGAGCCACTTAAATTTGGAAGAACACAAAATGTTGAGGGGGAGGCTACCCAAAGACTGCGATTCATTAGCAGAATATTTAGAAAATGTAACAGATCTACTAAAGAGACTGCCTACGCTACGCTTGTATGCCCTCTTTTGGAGTACCGCTGCACAGTGTGGGATCCTCACCAGATAGGGTTAACGGAGTACATTGAGAAAGTTCAAAGAAGAGCTGCACGTTGTGTATTACCCCGAAATAGGGGAAACAGTGTTACTGACATGATACAGAATTTGGGGTGGACATCAAAAGGGCGTTTTTCATTGCGGCAGAATCATGTCACGAAATTTCAGTCACCAACATTCTCCTTCGAATGCGAAAATATTTTGCTAATGCAGACATACTTAGGGAGAAACGATCGTCGTAATAAAATAAAGGAAACGGGAGCTATCAGGGAAAAGTATAGACATTCGTTTTTTCCTCGCACTGTTCGATATTGGAATAATCGAGAATTGTTTTGAAGGTCATTCGATGAACCCTCCGTCAGGCACTTAAGTGTGATCTGCAGAGCATCCATGTACACGTACATCTAATGTCGTTTCACAGTAGATATGCACTACCTGTAACGTATATGAATTGGGAAACCTCTTCGCTCTCTTCTGTCACTGCCACTCATTTTAAAGAATCGCGACGGTAGACCGCTCGACTGCCTCCTTCGTGCAAACAGCCACTGGCCCAGTGAACCTCCATCGTACCGAGATCACACAGCGAAGGGTAAACAGCGCTGACAGCGCGAGTCTGCCGGACTCGAGAGACTTGTGCCGGCCGAAAGACGCCGCACCGCGACGCCGGGTGAAGCGCCGCGCTCTTCCGGGCGCCTCCGGGAAGGACCGAGCGGAGCCGAGCGGCAGGCAGGCCGGGCCAGCGCCGCCCGTGGGCCAGACACGCAGCACGCGTGACTTGTGGCACGGCGCGGCCGGCCGTGATTATGAGCCCCTACCCAGCTGCGGCGAAGTCACTCAGTCAACTCCTGAGGCTTCACCGGTGGCCACAGGTTGGATGTAAGATGTAATACTTCACATATGTTCGTTTCATATTTTCCAGGAAAAAGATGTCCATTTTTACAAGTGACAAACAGCAAGCGTGTAAAACACAACGCATCAGAATAACACATATTAAAAGCATAATATTGCCAAGTAATACAGCAGTATCAAGAGCCATCAACTAGAGATAATAACAGAGAACGCTGCAATATTTTGAGAAATGTCATTAGACCAGCTGTTAGTATCAGCTGTGTGAGTAGTATGTACATATCTGAGAATAACATCAAATTACGCTGGTATACAACGAGGACAATGCCAGGCGAGCAGCGGAAATCTTGGTTTATCTGTTTACTGAAGGTCGTAGTGTGAGGACGTTACTAACGTTAACGGGATATGCAAAAGTTTAAATAATAAAGTCTTGTACGTCGAAGAAAGTTCAAACTCCTGCGCCTCACTCACTCAAATTGCTTGTAACACCATTTTTAATGTGGGCAACTAAAGGTAAAGCTGAAGGATGCAAACTGTAAGGAAATGGAAGCAGTAATTACAGAATAAATAAGAGTGCATGTGGTTGAGATCATATATTATTTCGGACAGTATATTTTTCCATATCATGCACTACCGCTTTTGCGTCAGTCACCCAGCTCGTGAAATTTATTTTTTCCTGTGCGAAAGTAAATATTCAGTCATAAGGCTGTAAAAATAACATGCTGGTAATATCTAAATTAACTTCCACTTTCATACTCTACAAACCCCTGCGAAGTGCGTGGTAGAGGGTTTTTCCTGCAGTAGCACACACTGGACCGTCTCCCCGGCCACTTCGCTCCTGTGCGCCCTGTAATTAGTGTGACCTCGTCTTTGCCGGCCCTACGAGAGCGACAGCCAGGCGTCCGTCTTGTATCCTAAGGTTCTTCGCTTCATACAGCTTCTTGGAATGTTGTGAGTAGGTATTCATCTTGAGGTGATTTCTCGACATGAAATCTCACTTTTTTTATCTCGTCTTTGATTTAAGAACAAAAATTTGAAAAGATTCAACATTGAACAAACACGGTTTCTTCTCTTTTTACCGATACGTATTTAAGCCATATTTCATTATCACCAGCGGGTTTCCTTTATTCTTCTGCAGAGTAAAGAGTAAAATATCGTATTGGGATACGCATATTTTTGGGAATGTGTTATTTTTGCTCAGAACGTTATAACAGACATGTAAATCATAGTAGCACATGCCGTTGTTCATGTCGCTGCACGTCATCTGCAATACCGAGATACCAGCCAAACTGGAAATAGCAGACACGGACATCAGCAACAGCATGTGCCATTAACGCATACATCTTTCTGAGAGCGTTTTGAATACAAATGTACAATTCTAAAATTATACGTTTCCCATTTAACAATATATTCTTACTAGAATGAAATTTTCTCTCTACAGCGGAGTGTGCGCTGGTATTAAACTTCCTGGCAGATTAAAACAGTGTGCCGGACCGAGACTCGAACTGAAGACTTTTTTCTTTTGCGGGCAAGTGCTCTACCAACTTTTTTTATTTTCTTTTTTTATGAAGAGGAAAAGGAAAGAATTGGTTGTACGGTTAGTAGTAATGGCGTCGAGTGGTCTACATACCTCGGTACAGAGCGGGAGTCGACACAGTCGTCAGCGATCCGGCAGTCGAGCTCCTTGACGAGTTGCCAGGGTTCGCCCCACGTGAGGCGGTGAAACTGCTCCACGACGTCGACGCACCACCCTCCCTCCCCCACTCGACCTGCTCGCCGCGGCGGCAGTCCGAAGTCCCTGAGGCGCTCTGCCACGCGCTGCGCAGCTGACCACGCGGGGGCCGGGTGCTCCGGGTTGCCGCACGTTGCGAACCCCGGTGACCAATCTGCAAAACGTTCTTCAGTCACCTCGAGGTCTGCACTCGTGACTCACGAGCTTCCATGGGCTACTCATATGCACATCAGTACTAGCAGCTGCTGAAAGTGAAACACTAAGAGAGCTGCAGCCAACGATAATGGACACGGCGTGAGGTGTGCTGCACACTTTTACAAGCAAAAGGTCAACAAGTCAGCTGACTGTCAGCACGGAGGCCACTGCTGCGGCTCCCCTTGACGAGGGAGCGGGAAGAGCTGCGCCGACAGTACAACACTGGACACTGTGCCGTCATTCCGTATGAGCCGAGGTTCTGACTGCAGCATCGGTGTGGACGGTCCGTGCATCGAGGCCCTGAGCAGAGCGGAGAATGCCACGTTGCACTCTCGCCCATCTCACGGGGAGCCACTCGGTATACAATACGTAATTGGTTACACTGATCGCAGCTGTTACATTTCTGAGTCCTTGAGACAGCTCGCTTGCGATACTTTCGACATCCTTTCAACAAAATAATTTAATGTCGCATGTCAGCCATGCTGTTCTGCCCCAGCTTGACAGAGCAGATACAGTCTCACGTTGGTGTCAGAGCTGGCGGTGCGGGGCTGGAGAGGAGACTCCAGGCTGGCCGAGAGGCAGCTGGGCTGCAGGAGGCAGGGCGCTCCGGACTGGAGCGGCAGCCGGTGGGAGCCTTTCCTGGTGACTTCAGATCTCCAGTCCAGGCTGGGCCGTGAATGACGACCCCAGGCATTCTGTACTCTCATCCCCTGGAGCGCCTCACACTTAGCCTGTGTCATCACAGTCTACCTGCCAAGTACTGCGTCACAGTCAAGTAACTCCAGCCAGAAAAGCTGGAATTCCCAATGATGTAATCGGCATACCACTCTCCTCTCGCTTTAATCTCTGGGATCCGCCTCTGAGCTGTATTTTCCTCTTAGCTGTAGGAGTGTTTACCCAGGGTATCTCGTTAGGTAAGTAGCAGAGGCGCTGCCATTCGTTGTTCTGTACACTTCGGAGGCAGTAGTTGCACTTCTGTCCCTTTGTACTTGTGTGGGAACGTTCAGCGCTTACGGAGCAGGGAGAAAACAAATGTACAAATGTAATAGCTAAGTACTCATCAAATGTTGAGATCATTTTTGAAATAATCGAACTGAAATTGTCGACCGATATGCAAGTGCGGTTGACATACGGTTCCTCGCCGCAGATAAAGCAGCAATGGAGGCACTGGGTGGCAGAGAGTGGCTTTGGACTAAAATGCGCTGATCTGTTCTGACCTGCCAGAAAGTTTACGGCAGAATCTCTGGACACACAAAAGATATTCTGCCTGTTCATTCCCTCACGAGGGACTCACGTCTTTTTGAGCAAATGCGTGATAAAACCCTCAGTGAGTTCAAAATGAAGCAAAAGGAAAGACACAAGCGTAATGTCTCTGTGAAGGAACAGACGGTCAGCCCGCGCAGCTACACTCGTCAGATCCGCTTCGCTAAGGCAGCCCAGCTGAGGCTACCTCGGCGGTGAGCTGACCTCGCCGGTAAACATTCTGAAAGTTCCGTACCTGCCCTGATGACGTCACTCGCCGTCGGTGTGGCTACCGGGCTGTAAACATACAAACAGCGGCTTCTGATGGGACTGCGGGTAGCTGCCACTGTTAACCGAAAAATCGGGATGCCATTGCGGTATGCCTATTGTAATTAACCACTGCGAACGTTCGAGTAATGCACACCTGATATCAATGAACGTAATTGACTCGTACAGAGGGAAGTCCACGCTCCTGACCCAACACGGAGACCTCCGCCTCGTCGTGTCTGAGGGCCGACTGACTCACTTGGCGCTCCCCGTAACCTGCGATGTACAATTGTACGACTCGGTGTTTCTCGTATATTCTCGCTAGAGCCTGCCCCCGCCAACTGTGTAGCGATACCTGAAGCTTCCCGTACTGGAATAATGCCACAGTTACGGCCATTGCCTCAGGGACTTTCCCTGACAATTTCTGTAACGAAAGGAAACTACTCCTATTGTGATTAAGCGAAAGTGTGTTTACGGCCGACTGGCGCGCCTCCTCCACGTACTCCCCGACCTGTGTGTCTGGCTGCAGGCAGGCCGGCCTCCCCTCCCACGCAGCGGGCCACGGCCCCCACCCCCGCACTGGACGACTCGCGCCGCGGGAACTCTCCGCCGCAGCCTGGAACCTCCGTAAGTCTGGAAACTCTACAAGCCCCAGAAAAGAGCTGGTTGTGCAGATTAGAAATGAATGTAACAATCGTCCACCGTTTCTGCCTCGTATGAGACCATTTTATCTGCATTTTCAGTTTTTATCGCATGATTAAGTTGTTCAGATAGCAAGCGTATGTCTGAAAGGATTACGCGGGGACTGTTAAGGTTCACTTTGTCTTCTGAACCTCCGAGAGTAAGTTTATGGGCATTCCTACAGCAGACAGGAGTGATGGAAAACATCGCCAGTAATATACTGGCGGAAAAAAATAGCAGCGCAAAAAATATAATTAGTCTGAAGTAATGAAATTGCGGGAGTACATCTCTCTAGATGAAACACCTTAAAGCTTCGAAGGGAATTATGAAATTCAGAGGCCGCCTCCTCAGCTCGAGTTAAGGCAAGCGTAAACAAGCCGAGGTAAGGCATGCTCCAGGTGTGTTAATGTAAATGGACGTAAAAGCAACATTTGCATTTCCTGCTTCCCTCCTACCAATAACCCATTTGGTTTTCCGTGTTTGCTGTTAGCTAAGGGTAAAGGCACAAGCTGTACATGCGTTGGCATGTCAGATCTAACGTCATTCGACGCCCCACATTTTGCCTACCGTGCTAACGTAGGTGAACTGCTTAGTCGACGAGTAACTCACGATAGTGCTACAGTGCTAATGGTGTTCATACAAAGCAGAGCAATGGCAACGATAAACAAAGCAAGCATTGCGTTATATCTTCAGTAACAGTAGCCGAAGTTGAGATTCCGTCAGAAAGAATCCCAAGAAATTTCGCTGCTTGAGAAAGAAGTGGCGGATGAAGGATTAGCCTTTGTGCAAATGAGTCAGTGGAATGGGTGGTGTCGTGCGAACAATGTACAAAAGGCGTATAGTGCTGATGACACGTGCACGGCAATAGAAAGAAAGTGTTACTGAGACAGGTGTGGGGCACTGCATCGACGCTGTCGGACAGGGAGCCCCAGTTGCCGTTTCCAGTGAAACGTACTGAAGGACAGTCGCTGTCCTAGGAGTTGGTACTAAACGTAGTTTTGTATTTGGAAAATCATCCGTGGTATAGGAAAACAACAATTACGAATATACACTACTGGCCATTAAAATTGCTACACCAAGAAGAAATGCAGATGATATACGGGTATTCATTGGACAAATATGTTATTCTCCAACTGACAGTGATTACATTTTCACGGAATTTCTGTGCATAGATCCTGAGAAATGAGTACCCAGAACAACCACCTCTGGCCGTCATAACGGCCTTGATACGCCTGGGCATTGAGTCAAACAGAGCGTGGATGGCGTGTACAGGTACAGCTGCCCATGTAGCTTCAACACGATACCACAGTTCATCAAGAGTAGTGACTGGCGTATTGTGACGAGCCAGTTGCTCGGCCACCATTGACCAGACGTTTTCAATTAGAGATCAGGAGAATGTGCTGGCCTGGGCAGCAATCTAACATTTTCTGTATCCAGAAAGGCCCATATGGGACCAGAAACATACGGTCGCGCATTATCCTGCTGAAATGTATGGTTTCACAGGGATCGAATGAAGGGTAGAGCCACGGGTCGTAACACATCTGAAATGTAACGTCCACTATTCGAAGTGCCTTCAATGCGAACGAGACGTGTAACCAATGGTACCCCATACCATCACGC
The DNA here is from genome assembly GCF_023864345.2 of Schistocerca serialis cubense. Lineage (NCBI taxonomy): Eukaryota > Metazoa > Arthropoda > Insecta > Orthoptera > Acrididae > Schistocerca > Schistocerca serialis. The sequence goes on from NC_064648.1 coordinate 109,130,588, forward strand.
TGGGTGATACGCCAATAAGGCGATGACGAATGCACGCTTCCAGTGTGCGTTCACCTCGATGTCGCCAAACACGGATGCGACCATTATGATGCTGTAACAGAACCTGGATTCATCCGAAAAAATGACGTTTTGCCATTCGTGCACCCAGGTTCGTCGTCGAGTACACCATCGCAGGCGCTCCTGTCTGTGACACAGCGTCAAGGGTAACCGCAGCCGTGGACTCCGAGCTGATAGTGCATGCTGCTGCCAACGTCGTCGAACCGTTCGTGCAGGTGATTGTTGTCTTGCAAGCGTCCCCATCTGTTGACTCAGGGATCGAGACGTGGCTGCACGATCCGTTACAGCCATGCGGATAAGATGCCTGTCATCTCAACTGCTAGTGATTCGAGGCCTTTGGGATCCAGCACGGCGTTCCGTATTATCCTCCTGAACTCACCGATTCCATATTCTGCTAACAGTCATTGGACCTCTACCAACGCGAGCAACAACGTCGCGATACGATAAACCGCAATTGCGATAGGCTACAATCCGACCTTCATCAAAGTTGGGAACGTGATGGTACGCATTTCTCCTCCTTACACGAGGCATCACAACAACGTTTCACCAGGCAACGCCGGTCAACTGCTGTTTGTGTATGAAAATCGGTGGGAATCTTTCCTCATGTCAGCACGTTGTAGGTGTCGCCACCGACGCCAACCTTGTGTGAATGCTCTGAAAAGCTAATCATTTGCATATCACAGCATCTTCTTCCTGTCGGTTAAATTTCGCCTCTGTAGCACGCCATCTTCGCGGTGTAGCAATTTTAATGGCCAGTAGTGTATTTTGAAGAAGTTCGCAGACCGTTAGTGCATAAGAAAAACTACGGTTATTGAACAGATAAAACTCACGTGTCACACTAACTGATGTTTTCGCGTTTCGAGGATGCTCGATACAATTTACGGGATGTAGATGCTGGTGACCTACTACGTTATCCACATCAAACTGCGCGAGACATACATATAGTGATTTCAAGAGAAGCAGTGGATGCTTGTTTAACGTCAAAAACGTCAAACTGTGCTACAGAATTGTAGGACAATGAAATTTCAAACAAAGCTTGACGATGCACAGCATACTACGGAATCGACCCAGAAATTTGTGGGGGAGGTATTCAAACTTATCCTATTGTTGAGTAAGGAATTTGTTTTCAACTGCAACCAATCTGCATTTGAAGAGGAAACACATATGAAAGGGACCCTGGAAATTAAAGGTATCAAGAGAATTCTATCAAGATCATGGAATATCAATTCGTATACAATTAACTGACTCTTTAACCGGATGGTAAATATGCTGGAACGCTATTCATTGCTCTGCAAGAACTGAGAGTCGCTTTGCGCCCCTTGATTCTTTCTCATGTGAGTGATTTTGGCAAGGGCAGTAGGGGATATTTACATCATAGCAAGCAAGAGTGGGAGAACGGGCGTTAGATAACTGCAACTGTGGTATGAACACTGCATTTGGCTAATAGCTCGTCAAAATAAGTTGCTTTTGTTTCATTCGTAGTCTGCGTATAAAAGTCATACTCCTAAAGAACGAACTATCGCTCCTGGAAAGTGTGTGACATTGCAGTTCATACCGCCTGGAACCACCAGATGAATTCAACCTCCACATGTTTGTCTTTTCTGTGCGTATAAAACATATTATTGTACTATCTGCATCAATGCCTTAAAGGACAGCCAGTTTCACGATAAGCTCCACGACAGGCTGTTTCGCATTCGGTTGCACGCCATCACTTTCCATCAGTTCTCGTCACCCTGTTACTCCAATGTGATTTCTGTATGCATTCTTCAAGAGTGGATGCCTTGCACGCTTCGTAGCTGCCAAGGAGCTCGTCTTTGGTCTCGATGGTGCGAACCTTTGTGATCATTGAGACGCGCCATTTTTATTCGGTTTCCATGGTCCTAGTTAATGGTTTGTTTCTAACATTTCTTGGATGTCGACGATGTCAATTTTGTGAGGTGTAATACATGCATCCCATAGAAGGTTGATCTCTGCGCATCCCAGACTCTCGTATTCTGTGGACATGGTGCGTCATCACCAGTTAATATTTTTCTGGTCATAATTTTGACTTTCGAATGAGCCTTACTAAAGACTGTTCCTGCGACGTCGCACTTAACAGTTTCCTTGTAAGTCATCTAACAGAGAAGGTTAAGAAGCGTGGGGAATCTATTGGACATAAGAATGCTTTTTTAGCATTATCAGTCGTTGGAAAAACAGAAATTGTGCAACATCTTAGCTTTCAGGCAAAATACAGAAAGTCAGAACGGCGATATAATACAAACTCGCTATGTTCTGTCCAAGATAAAGGTCTGCAGTGAGTCTGAACATGCGCTACGTGTACATGATGAAACAGTAGAATCTAACAGTCCTAGAATACTTAGAGAACGGGTAACCTTCACTTCCGCGTCAGCTGCGGATGTGAAAGAGCACGTGAACAATTCTGCTGTCTTTTAGGCACCCAGTGGTATACAGAAGAATTTATAGGACTGTACGTTACATGTGTGTCTGGACGAAGATAATGCAGAACTAGCGGAGACAGTTTTTGTGTCTCTGTTAGCAGATGAAACATCTGATGTAGCTTCTAAATTTCAGTTACTGGTAGTATTTCGTTTTCTGTTATCTGCTGAAGAGCCGGTTGAAAGATTTTGCATGTTTTCAAATCAATCGCTTATCAGTGCTACCTCCTTGGCTGATTCAATTAAAGATGTACTCGCCCATGTTGTCCAAGAAACGAAAGAAAACGTAATATCTCAAATTTATGATGGCGCCAGCGTCATGCGTGACCGTCATACAGAAATCCAATCAACTGTAATATAAGGACATAATTTCGTGTATTACGTACATTGTTATGAACACTCACTGAACTTAATTTTGGCCAAGAGACAAGTCGAAACAAACAGATGAAACCGTTTTTCGGAACTACTGCAGAGGTAGCAATACTTTTCTGTCATTCACCTCGAAAAGTGGCTGTTCCAGATGCAGTTGTGAAGCAAAGAATCTCACATGTATCAGCCATTACATGGAACTTTAAATCGTGAAAAGTGCTCACAGTTAATGTGAACAGAGAGGACACTCCAGAATGTCTTAAACACATTGAAGATACCCGCAGCCAGACAACAAATGTAAATCAAACATGTCGTCTAAGGATAAAACTCTATCACACAAAAATTTCCTTTCGGTTAGGGATATCTTATAAAAATAACTTTCTGACAAACCCAGCAATGTACAGGTATTCATTTGGCAATTTTCTATGAGAAATGAAAACAAAAATTGAACTGTGTTTTTCTGTAATATCGAAAAAATTTCATTTATATGTATTCATGAAAACACTTAAAATTACGAAACGAAATATGCATAATTTCCAGAAGTGTAAGCACAGCTTATTTTCATGTCTAGACCGCGATTCTGTAAACGTCTGCATAGACTCTTCACAGCCCTACAGGTGGCTAATGTTTTCGCCTACAGCCGTTTGCGCTTCGCAGCTGAAAGATGTTGAAAGCTCTGCCAGGTATCGGGGATTTCTCTTAAGTGAACTCGACTCTGTGTGTGTCTCAGCTCTAACGAATAAATGTATTAAAAATTCATACATGACGCGGCATTTCTTCACACAGCTCATCACTCATGACGCCACATCTCCTGGTCGTTGCGTCATGCAATGACACGACTTTGCAGGTACATTCCCTGGTGTACGACGGTACTGTGTGCAGAATGTGCTGCGAACAGAGATGGTAGGGAAGAAGCAGTAAATTTAGACGTCATGCACTATGAGGCAATTTGTCGTGCATCTCACTGTTTATGACGTTGTGCGTCCTGAACTATGATAGATGAGTAGTTATTAGCCCCACAGCAATTCATTGCTGGCAGTAAGGTATGTGTGTAGCAAGTTTGGTTGAAATCGGTTCAGGAGGGGATGTGGAACATCTGCAAACCATACACATACACACGCACGCACACACACACACACACACACACACACACACACACACACACACACACACACACACACATATCCATTTTTATAACATGTATGTATGCCCTACGTGAACATCTAGTACAGCCAATTTCAAAAATATACCACTGGTTGCGTCTCAATAAAGCAAGCAGCAGCATCATTCCGAAACGAAATTTTTAAAATTGGAGACAATGTTAATGATATCACAGAAGAAACAGAGGTTTGAATTCTGCAGCCACTTGTTGCCCTCTAATTTACTCAAACACCGCTTCTTTCTTTCATTGAAAAATTAGTGTCCTGAAAATGTTCTATCTGCTGTTACGCAGTCCTATCAATTTTTTAAGTAAAGCTGAGTTAAAAACAGAGCTGCAGACCATTTATTCTCGAAATAGGTTTCAAGAAAAAAAACCGCAGGAGCCCTTATAAAGTTTGTCATTGAAAATATTCTGCAAGAACCTTTTGGCGACGTCAGGAATCTGCTGAAATTAGCGGCTGCTGTCCCATGAGAAGCTGTGAAGCCGAGACGTGTTTCCGCACGTTGTCGCGGATCAAACAGTTTCTTAGAAGTACCAGAGATGAAGATAGACTGTCTCATCTTGCCATGCTATCTATTGCAAAGAAAACGATTCACAGGTTTCCAAATTTCAACGACGGAGTCATAGATCTAGCACGAAAAAGGAAAGGAGGATGGTCTTTTTCTATACGTCTACAGGCGATTCAACACTACGAACGTTTTCAGGCTCATTGTAAGGTAATTTTAGAACTACAAAAACATTTTACTTAATTTAGGAAATTAAACTGTTCGGAAAGGTAAGTTGTACAGTGCAGTGAAGGAAGTGAACTCCGTCGCAGCCACTTCAGGCATCAGCCACCGATGTCTGTGCTGTACCGCTAAGGATACGTCCTCTGCACCGCGATGACACAACGGCGAATGTTAATTTCTGAAGCGCAGAATGCAGCCCACCATTTTCTCTTATCGCTCGGAACTTTCCACTCTTCAGTGTGCTTAGCAACGATCGAAATTTTGTACTTAGTTTGTATTTCATTCTCTTTCTTATCGATGTATCGCTGTACGTTAAGTAGTTAAGAGCCGTTTGACATGACTATATTCATTGTCAATTGTTTTTTTTATTGTAATATCAGTGTCCACGATTATGTGGAATAAAGAACTATGGAAAATTCGTAAAGGGTGCTATTATGACGAGGTACGGCAGAAATTACGCATGAAGGTGCTTTGGCTTTAAAGAATCTACTCGTTGTATTTCGCAACATCTTACTTCCATCTATTCTCACACATATGAAAAACGTTTTGGGCTCAATTCCCAAATATAGATGCTTAATTTACCGTCTTTCCAAATCGTACATTATGATATTTTTCACATGCAAAAGGTTGTTACAAAGTACATTGACCGAAAAGGAAAAGAGCATACGTAAGCCAAGGCGCCTGTGCATAACGTCCTGTCAGTCTGTACTGCACGAAAAAGCACTTACTTCCATGCACACAGTAGTCCAATTCCGCCAAATCTTCAACGTGACAGAGTACATTTTTGAAGTGGCTGCAGACGCAGTCCAGCACCGATGTCTCATTTCCTGCAAGCAGAGCTGCCACTGTGGCAATTACGCCCGCCGGCAGCATTGTCCGCTGTCGACACTGGGGAGCAAACAGAAGCAGTGCGCGTCGCAGGGAGCGCGCGCTCAATATGACGGCGGGCGCAGCGGAAGTCTGCCGCAGGACGGCCAAACCACGGGAAGCGTGGCGTGACGCCTCTCATCCGCGTCACACCAGTATTCCTGTTTGTCTGGTGAGAGTAACAAATCTAGCTGCACACCTCTCAATTGCTTCGATGTCTTTCTTTAATAGGACCTGGTGCGGATCCAAAACACTCAAACAGCACTCAAGAATGGGTTGTACTATTGTCCTATATTCTGTCTTCTACAGATTAAACCTACGTTTCCCAAAATTCTCCCACTCGAAGTCGTGCATTCACCTTCTCTGCTCCATTCTTAAATGCCCATTCCATTTCATATCGCTTTGCAACCTTACACAGAGATATTTGATCGATGTGACTGCTAATGCTGTATTCCAGTATTTCTACGTTTAGATCCAACTACCATTCATCTCACCATCCATAAATTTTGTGTAAGTCAACTTGTACCGTCCCACAGTCACTCAAGAATTACATCTCCCCGTACACCACAGCATCATCAGTTCATCCTGTCTGTCAGATTATGTTATGCAGCACGCCAAGCTCTCTCGAGTGCAATGTAAGAGGTTCTGTTATTAAGAAATTTTCCTACCACTCACATATCTAGAAGCCTATTGTATACGCTCGTCCATTAGTTAACGGACTGTACTGAGGCACCTTAGCACTTAACCACTGTGGACTGCGAGCCAAATCGCTGCCTCAGGATCTGTCAGTACTTTTCTTCCAGTGTCGTATTACAGCAGACGTGCGCTCACCCTTCCCTCCCCACCCCAATCCCCCTCCATTACCCTCCGCCACACTGCTCTCGCCCCATTAAGGATCGTTTCAGGTCTGTATACAGTAGTGAAAAGAACGTTGCCAAGTGCTATCATCAGGGATGGGCCAAAAACCAAATATATTCGATTATACCTACGTCTTTTTTCAGCAGGGTAACAAACTCCAGCTGAAATGTATCAGCAGGCCACAGACTACCTTCCAGATTTATCAGACCTGCAGTCTTTCTATTCGAAATCGTTCAAATGGCTCTGATCACTATGGGACTTAACATCTGAGGTCATCAATCCCCTAGAACTTAAAATTACTGAAACCTAACTAACCTAAGGAGGTCACACACATCCATGCCCGAGGCAGGATTCGAACCTGCGACCGTAGCGGTCACGCGATTCCAGACTGAGGCAATTATTGAAAAACAGTCTTAATCGCATTTATTATTATTATATCGCCAACCGGTTTCAAGCCGACGTATGGGTCATCTTCTGGGCATCTACACCGTGAAATTATAGATGTCCGTCAGAAAGACTCCATTATACAACAGCTGAAATTACGTAAATTTTAAACATGTTACCCATTGGTCGACTGCTGGTGGTGTCACTCCTGTCTACATAACTGAGGAAACTATGCGAGACTAACCCTTCTTATGGGCTTAAATAGCCTGTTGAGATGACGTGAATAGATGGTAACACCAACTGCATTTAATACAGTTTATTATATGTAAATACTAGTCCCTTGGTTTAACATAAATTTAAGTGACAGTAAATAACAGAAAACGGATCCATTCCATTTAAAAAGAGTTACATTTACACTGTTAATCATAAAATAATAACATATGTTCAGTAGTCAACTCGTAAAATTCGTAAAAGTATATTACATTATGTGCCATAATATAAAGTAAAACAATTTGTGACACACAGAAACTGGTGTCGTCTTGTATTATAATGTATCTATTCGTAGATGTGCGTAGAAAACATTTGAGTCAATTACTAAAACGGCCAATACGGATGGACTACAGAGCCCTCTACTCCTTGTGGTGAGGACGCCGTTGCCATGGATTACAAAGCGTATATAAGGCGCCCTCTGGTCTATGCAGCGAGGACGCCGTCGTCATGGTAGCAGCGGGTGTGCATATACAATAGTGTTATCTTCGGCCTGGTCGCGGCGTCCGTTGCCGTGGTAGAGGTATGTCATGGCTCTTCATTCACAGAGAAGTTGTCACCTATTTGAGATTATGGAAATATCGACAAACAAGGTTAACCTAAAAAATCTAAAGATAGGATAAAAGTTTATGACACGTTTGTAGTACCCATCAAAGGAATTAAATTATTGAAATAATAAAAGGAAAAGTAGCATCATTGTGTACAAATACTATTCTCGAATAGCTCGAAAATTTTTTTATCGTGACTCTATTTTTTCATTCAGCATCGCTGCCGGATTCCGTTTATTATGTATAAAAATTTCCAGGCTCTCTAGAATATCCTTCATAGGTCCTTTTTGAGTTACATGCAGTATCTTCAGATTATCCCTTATATTGATTTCTGCATGTTTTTCCATATCTAAATGCTGTCCAAAGAGTGATTAATTACGTGCTGTTCCAGTAGTATGTTCTTTAAATCTGGTATTAAAACTTCTCCCTGTTTGCCCGATGTAAATTTTGCTACAGTCTTTACAAGTCAATTTATAAATTCCTGATTTAGGATGCATCTTGTTTTTAACATCTCCTATACTATGCCTAAGACTATTAGCTAGAACCGCTCGGCCACAGCGGCCGGCAGTCTTTCTATTATTATACTCAGACATCAGAGCTTCCTCAACTCACCAAGTCTCAGTTAAGTTGTAGAAGTGTATCGCTTTTCACCAACACATATAATTTGACTGTTAGTCTATCTAAACCCGTGAATGTCGATCCAGAACCCGGCAGTGACTTTGGGATGGCTGTAGAAGTAGAAAACTTTCGAAGTGTTTTTTCCACGAAAGGACTATCTGTGTAGCATGAGGGAGTATTCAAAGAAGTAGTTGACAACAGAGTGTGGTGCATTTAAATCACCAACCGACATTTAAATGTATGGGAGGAGAGTTTCAATAGTGGATATATAATAGGAAGCTATGATTGAATTAAGTTCAGGGGATATGCGAATTTAAATAAAACATTTGGGTGTGGGGAATTTGGGTGCTTTATAATACGTGTTAGCGACTGGTACGGACGGGCTAACATGCTGGTATCTGAATGTAGGAGGAGCATGTTATAACTTCATGTACTCTCCCTGTGCCAGGAGAGCAGAATTTAGGGATGGTATATCTACTCATATATGTGCTACTTTCTGGACTGAGCACTGTACAAGCTGAATTTAACTCTAATATAAAGGAATTTCCCGGAAAACAATGCTCAACACAACGAGTATAGAATGTATAAATGTAAATAAAGAAAATACAAAATAAATTGTTCTTCCTGCCTCACTGCGTACCCATCCTCACCAGTGTACTGCACATAAACGTGCGATGAGCCAGTGCTTACTCGGAAGTCTCCAGCTCTGTGCGCGAGACACCCCTGTGGGCAGCGGCGCACGTGTCGGCCGGGCAGTGCCGTGGCGAGCTGCCGCCGCGGGCCCCACGTGGCCACTGGCTGGGTGGGGAGCCGCCAGCCCGCCTCCAGAGGAGACCTGCAGAGGCGGGGCCGCAGCCAGCAGCCAGCAGCCAGCCCCCCACCCAGCCAGCCAGCCACGGCCTCCACAGCAGTGCTGGCGCCGCAGCTGGTGAGGGCAGCCAGAGGGGTGGCACGCCACAGACAGTGGCCGGCAGCAGTCAGCACTTTGATGTTAATAATGAATTATATATAGTTACTGTAACTCAGGGGTAATGTTTTGCGAAGCTGCTGTGACTGTACATAATTTTTTTAGTTCCTATTGTTTTACCTTGAAGTTTACTTTGTGCTGATATGTAAGGTGTCTATTTTTGAAGAAAAGACACGTCTAATGCAGCACACTGTAAATAACTAGCCACATCTTACAATATTGATTTAAGGAAATCCTCCTTTTACATCATTTACATCTGGCTTGTCATTTGTAGTGATTAGGTTCTTTTCTATAAAATAACAATGATATTGTTAAGAATCTTTTTTTGTAAAAAAAATGATCGATGTCTATTTTTTGTGGCCGAGCGGTTCTGGCGCTTCAGTCTGAAACCGCGCGTCCGGTATGGTCGCTGGTTCGAGTCCTGTCTCGGGCATGGATGTGTGTGATGTCCTTAGGTTAGTTAGGTTTAGGTAGTTCTAAGTTCTAGGGGACTGACGTCCTCAGATGTTAAGTCCCATAGTGCTCAGAGCGATTTGAACCATTTATACCATTTAATCACATATATAATTTCACATTTAATTCCATATACATTTTTAAATTAATAAACTATCTGCTTTTTCCGTTTAATTATGTGCCATATTTGCATTTAATTCCATGTACAAATTGAAAACTAATAATAAGCACTCTGTTTTCCCAGTCAACCACTTTTTCGTTTCTAATTTGTTTTTGCCTGTACATAATATGCGTAGGTGAAAAAAGAACCACACATGTAGGCACTGAAGAGTAAAAGAAATTGGTTCATGTGGCACAGGCTTGACTAATGTCTGAAGTAGTGCTGGAGGGAGCTGACACCTTCAATCCTGCAGGACTGTCCATAAATCCGTAAGAGAACCAGAGGGTGGACATCTCTTCTGAACAGCACGTTGCAAGGCTTCCTAGATATGCTCAATAACGCTCACGTCTGGGGAGTTTGGTGGCTAGCGGAAGTTTTTAAATTCAGAAGAAAGTTCCTGGAGTCACTCTGCAATAATTCTGGACATGTGGGTTGCCACATTGCCCCGCTGGAATTGCCCAAATCAGTCGGACTTTACAATGGACATGAATGGATGCAGATGCTGAAATAGGATGCTTATGTACGTGTCACCTATCAGAATTGTATATAGACATATCAGGACTCCCATGTCACTGCAACTGAAAACGCTCCACACCATTCCTGAGCCCCCAGCCCCTTGAACGGTCGGTCCCCTGCTGACATGTATTCATGAGTTGTCTCCATAGTCTTAAATAGTCTTGTTTGAGGCACAGCTCAATGTCCTAACGGATTATCAGATGAAATTACATAGCTTTTGGCGCCAGAGGTAGCTCCATGTTTATGTCTCGTTTATAATCGATATCTAGAAATTGGGCATGGGAAATCGCGGAGGTAGTTATAATCAAGGAAGTCCGATAGATCTAGTTGGTTGCTGGCTGTTCTGTAAAAAGAATCTGAAAAGCTGGGTGGCGCCAGAAGTCGTCTCACCGGCTTCTGAGCGGTACAAACTACTGGCAGCTCGCTTTCCGTGCAGGGAACGCCACTAAGAATGCCGCAAATGCAGTACAGCAACTTGTCTGTGCAACCGCGTGAAAACACGTAGTTGGCGGCCGAGTGGGTGCCTCGGAGGCAGACGGCAGCTGACGGTGGCGGCCGGCGCTGTCCTCTCAGGCAGTGGGGGCTGAGCGCTCACTGCCGAGGTAGCCGCCACGGCTGCGGCATCGTGGTAAGCGTCCTGGAAAACCGGCGCGAGTGACTCCAGCAAAGGCTGCATTTTCTTTCTTTTCCGAGCCTGCATTTGCACAGCCAGGGTCCGCCATCTGATAACTTTCTGCGGACCTCAGTGCTCCACTCAGTGCACTGGGCCCCCGCCTCACCGCGGTGTCTGGCTGAGCAGCTGACGTCACGGGCAGCGCTGCCCGTGCACTGCCGCGTGGAGGTCTTTTGTCATCTTTTGTATGAGATACAGCTGTAATCACTTCTCGAAATTATAATACATCAAATTTACAAATCGAAAATTATAAAATTTTTAACTTTTGAGAAGAGAGAAAATGCAAAGTAGGAATGATTGGTAGTTGTGGCCTCAACAACGCTGGTGAGGAACGCGGTCTCAGATCGTGTCCTCGAGCCCGACCTCCCTGGTCGGCGCCTCTCACTATTAGTTTACCACATGAGATATTTCGCAAAATGTCACGAGACCAGTCATCTCTCGCATAACTGTTCTAATCTCTAAATGTAGTCCTGGGAAGATAGAAAAGACGATAGAAAGAAGCACAGAATGTGGAGAGGTATCCAGAATTACTTACTGTGCAAGGTCAGCTTGATGGTATTACTTGCAGTAATAAACATCCACCGGTTTCCCCTTTGCTCACAAGCCACATTGGAGAACGTAGTTCATGTTTACCATTTGAATTGATCACACAGCACTAAACAAACTTTGCCACATCCAACAACTCCCACTTGTTCCACAGGATGTAAACAAACCAAAGTGTGTGGTTAAGGCTAAGGTTCAAAGATGTTGCATTTGGACGGAGCTTATCTTTCGTCAACAGTAGCATTCTAGAAAACTGCACACTGATGACGCTAAAAATAAAGAGTGTGTCAAAAAGGACATTGTAGCTTTGGAAATACAGAAATATATTGACATATCTTGCAGAGTCGGTTGATGTGTTATTTTTTAGCAAAGAAGCTCAAGTTTCACCTAAAAGTGTCATTTCGTTTCGATGTGAATACCATTTATGATGTGGGACACATCCCACTGGTAGTCAATTTCCGCCTCCCACATTCACTGTGGCAAAACTGGCGAAACTTGTGCAACGGCAGCGTAGATTAAATTTTTCAGGTCGGCCGAATTGTTTGCTACGGGAGGAACATACGCACGGTCTTTAATAAAACCACCGAACAGTTATTCCAGAGTTCGTTTCATGGAACCAGAACACACAGCGGGCACGCTCCACACCAGTGAAAGCAGCCATCTTAACTGTGCACAACGCTGCCGTTCCTGCTGGTGGAATGGGGTACTGATGGACTGAGGTACATGCAGGTTGTTTGCTGCATAATCATACACCTACCGATGCTATAAGTTATCTCAACACATCTCTATATCATTCTAAAGTTACAAATTCCTTTTTGATTCGTCCTGTACATCTCTATTTGGATTACATTCATTATAATTAAAGTCACATCTATTGAATTATCTAGCACAAAGAGAGTCTTGTAGAAGACTCTCTATAGCTTTAAATGGTGAAGTGTTCTGATTCGGAAGTTTTTTTCCGAAATCGCAATTGATCCTACAGTGATGACTAGTTTCGGCAAATTTGACTGCCATTTTCTAAATATTCTTCCTTAATCCATATTAATTATAAACTAGACGTCTGAGCTTGTAACCCCACACCCTGTATGAGTTGCAAGCCCTCGCCACATCAGTAGTAGAGCTAGAACAAGCCTACAAGGCTTCCAAGGACATTTCTGTGTGAAGTTATCTATTTTAACTACAAGTTACTCGTGATTTCATGTCTATGGCGAGCGTGGACTACAGGTGGAAGATGGACGCTGATGATCTTATAGTATAGGATTATTGTCTGCAAATGTTGCGACTCATGGTTGCTAATACACTGCCAGAAAAAATATTGGAGCTTTTAGAGGATAATAGGTCACTCAAGATTTATTGTTGCAACACTGCATATGGAGTACATGAAGTGGTAACACATACAGACGAATAGCACACACGGTTGGACGAACCAGGCATCGACCCAACCTGAGACATCCATATTAGCACGTGGCGTAGCCACCACGGGTGGCAACACAGGCGCTGACTCTGTCATCGAGTCAATAGTATGGGAGGCGAATACAGCCCTCGGATATGTGATGTCACGTCGTTGTGTAAGAGTCCGCGCTTGACACGTCGCATCTGTCACTTGTCGTCCCATCATACGCCACACCTGCTGGACTGGAGAGGAGTCCAGAGATCGTGCCAGCCAAGGAAGATGCCACACGTCTTACAGGGCACATTGAGCTCGATGAGCAGTATGTGGGCGAGCATTATCCTCTTGGAACAACACACCATCTTCCTGTTACAAGAAAAGCAAAAGAGCAGGTTTAACAACATTCTGCATGTCCTCTCCAGGAACTGAACGGTAAGGCCAGTGTGTAAACTCTTTGAGGTAGCATTCACCAGCTCTTTGTCGTATGCACAAACGACCGTCACTTGGATGCAGGCAGTATCTGCTGGCGTCGCTGAAGACCAGGGCGCGCCATTCCTTCTTTCAGGTGAAGGAAGCCCAGGCGGCAGCAGTCGAGCTCTCCACGTCGATGGTGTGGTGTGTGTGTGTGTGTGTGTGTGTGTGTGTGTGTGTGTGTGTGTGTGTGTGGGAGGGGGGAGGGGAGAGGAGGTAGAAGTGTGGGTGCCCACAGTCTCACTGCTAATAGGTGGTTCGCAACTGTTTGTGTTGAGGTGTCCGGTCTCACGAGCTCTGTTACCTGTGCTGTGGTAGCTGTACGCCCTGTCGCCGCTGTCCCTGGAATGAGACGATTCTGGTGGGCGTCAGGGCTGCGTGGACGTGCAGGAGCTCGTCTGCGAGTGCGAGAGTGATCACGTGACCACTGACAGCATCACAAAGTGGCGCAGCACGTGCAGCTTATGCGGCAGTTCTGTAAAAGGACGACAATTTGACCCCTTCCAGGTGTACGAATATATGAAATAGTTATGAATATGGTCAGGGATAAATTGAGTTTTGTGATGGTTCAAATGGCTCTGAGCACTATGGGACTTAACATCTATGGTCATCAGTCCCTAGAGCTTAGAACTACTTAAACCTAACTAACCTAAGGACAGCACACAACACCCAGCCATCGCGAGGCAGAGGAAATTCCTCACCCCGTCGGGAATCGAACCCGGGAACCCGGGCATGGGGAGCGAGAACGCTACCGCACGACCACGAGATGCTGAGCTTTGTGAAAGGAATATAAGATTTTTCGTTGGTTGATATTACGAAACATCCTGGTCTGGTAAAAATAGCAAGAGATTGTCAACAAACAGTCAGGCAGAAATTATGTAGCTGACTAGTTAGATTCATGGCTCACTCTAGAGGAAGCATTTGGACTCCATAACGAAAATATCTGACCTTAATTTGTCGTATGAACATTGTAATGAAAATATTGGTTTTGATTACTTGAAGAGCATTAGTCTGACTTTTCGGTCTTTCATAGGTACTGAATTCGGTGTTGAAGTAAGTTTCATCAAGTGAACAGCGTCGATACAATATTGCAAAGTTTAAAAGACGTGGCGGAAGGGTATTTAAGTCTGACTGATACTATGTACCAAAAGGAAAGAAATGATAGTTGTTCAGATATTTAGTCTCAATAGAGGGTTTATAGGTGAAAGCAGTATTACTTTCACTGCTGCCGCTTCCCACTTCCGACAGGCAGGCTGTGGGCGTCACAACAACACAGGGCGAGGGAGGCCAGCGAGCGACACGGGCCGAGTCCACACAGCAGGGGGCCCGGCGTACGGACCGACCCAAAATCACTGTAGTGGTGACACGTGGCTGCTGACGACACTTACCGGTACCGTACGTCGATAAGCAGTACACAAAACGAAAAATAAAATCCAGAATTTCCATCGTGATGCAGGAGCAGTGATTTGAAGGTGCTGCACACTTTTGAATCGGCACTTTCCAAAACGTTGAATCCGTCGTCCTTGCCATGGCGCCACTGCGCTCTCTGCCATCTAGACCTAAATCTATAGCCGGCCGGTGTCGCCGAGCGGTTCTAGGCGCTTCAGTCTAGAACCGTACGACTGCTACGGTCACAGGTTCGAATCCTGCCTCGGGCATGGATGTGTGTGATGTCCTTAGGCTAGTTAGGTTTAAGTAGTTCTAAGTTATAGGACACTGATGACCTCAGATGTTAAGTCCCATAGTGCTCAGAGCCATTTTGAACCTAAATGTATGGCCTGACACGCTTTGTCGCTTACATGATGCGAGTCTCACCATGGGCTTCATGCCAAATCCCTACAAAGAATTTAAAATACATTTCGTGTGCTTCGAATAGCTACACCCATTGGTAACCGCTTCATTAGGTTTTAACTGTATGTCCACAGATATAAATAACTGATTTATAAATTTTATACAAGAATATAAGGAGAAGATTAAATCGATTAAGTATACATTACCTGGTGATTATCAGTGCAATGGAGAATACAGAGAATCTGTGGTAGCCTCATGTCGTTTATGTACGAAGTAAAATAATCTCTCCTCCGCTTACACTGTTTGGCGGAAAGACCCTCGCCGCCGTGGGGTGGCGTGCGTGCCTCAGTGATGCACACAGCCGTACTGCAGATCCAACAACGTGGAAGGGGCGTCTGTGCAGGAGCCAGACCAACATATGGTTCCCGTAGAGGGGCAGCAGCCTATACAGAATAATGCTGAAGGTAAGATGGGTAAATCCAGTTCTTAACGAAAAGTTACATAATCGAATGGATGAAACATATAGAAGGAATCAACTGACAGCAAAGGTCTTCAAGTATGAATGAATTGTTAGTCAGGTAACGGAACAAAGTGTGTGGTAGTACAGAAAACGTGAAGAAGCAGAACAGTGAATGGTTGGAGCTATCAGGAATTCTTTACGTCATTAGCTACAATTGAGAACATTACTTGCAGATATTAGCATCCATAGGTTTAATACTGATTCGCAGGGCAATTTGAGACACATTGCTCATGATATCCACTCCTGTACATTACGAACGACTGTGCAAAGAGTATTACTAAAATAATGGTCAAAGTTTTGCTTCGGGATAGAGATTTTCTTCGGTCAGTCCCCTACTATTCTGCCTGTGTTCTTCAGAAGTACAGTGCAATGTTCTTTCGGACATGCATGCATATATGCACGCTTGCATCTCCGAAGAAACATTGCATCGTATTTCTGAACAACACAGGCACTTCAGCATCGCATTTATCCGCCGATACCGGGCAAGCGACTGCCAGTTAACATGTCTCCGAATCAAATGGCTCTGAGCACTATGGGACTTAACTTCTAAGGTCATTAGTCCCCTAGAACGCAGATCTACTTAACTTAACTAATCTAAGGACATCACACACATCCATGCCCGAGGCAGGATTCGAATCTGCGACCGTAGCGGTCGCGCGGTTCCAGACTGTAGCGCCTAGAACCGCTCGGCCACCCCGGCCGGCAACATGTCTCCCCTGTACGGGAATATACATAACGTATGTACGAGTGCAGGGGTAGCAGACACGTGGTTGACGACATATGGAAATCAGGGTCTGGTCTTGAAGAAATGCAAGTGAATTTTCGCTAACGCGTATGAATTTATGTACCATCTCGCCACATAAGTATCCTAATGTCAATTAAGAAGGTGGTAGAACACTGGCATTTTTTCCTGGGTTTGTTGGTGAGTTAATGTTTTCATTTTTTCCATTTCTTTCCCTGAGCGACCAGCTCGTACTTCCTGTTCCAATATCTGCTGAACGTGAATATGGCGTTCCACGTTCGTTCGAAAAACTAAAGGCAGGTACACACACTCAGATGAGAACAGCAGACAGTAGAGCGCTGTTTCATCTGCAGTCCGATAGAAACAAAACACAGCGACAAAGAAATAAATAAAGAATTATTTACTCATTGCGTGATAATGTAATGACTACTGGAGCGATGAAAATTTATACATTGCCCTGGGTGAGAGCAGTAACAGGCGGTAGTGTTCTGTCTATGCCAGTGGTACAGACGCTAGTCCCTGCCCCTGTACATACACACACTCACACACACACACATAGTCAGAAGGTTAAGAGCTGCAAAGACGACAAATTTGTTCTTATTGAGGTAGTGGATAAGTTGCAGAACATAGTCGATGAAGGAGAAGTTCCAAGTGATCCCCACTCTTATTGACAAGAAGATGTACTGGTTATGGAAACATTAGGAGCAGCTGGGTTCAGACATCCTGTCCATTCCCTCCAATGTGTTGACCATCCCACATCAATCATGTGCAAACAGACACACTTTGACTCTAGCCATTCCAAGACCCACGCCATTGTATAAAACAAACAACCACTTTTCAAACTCGTAACTACAGCCTTAAGAAACCATCCTATCCAATTTACTAACTTATTAAAATACACAAGACTAGCCCTAGACTGTACACTAACGTGAAAGCTGCACATACAGACCATACAAGAAAAGTGTACAACAGAAGAATACTTCTGTAGCTATTTACTGATCAAACATGAGAATTGCATCCTTTTACTGTACTCTACAACTTCAAACCTGGAAATTTACTTGTCTCATTTTCCAGAGCCTGGAGTGTCGCTGGTATGTTCTGTGACGCCCCCTGTGGACATAAAATGAATGACTACTGTCGATTGCCTAGCGCCGTGAGACGAGGCTCCAACCCACTGCAACTACATTTTCGTGATATTGACAGAGAACAGGCGAGTAGCGAATTACTATAAAATGCATCAGACGTAAATTAACGGTTAAGACGGAGGTGAACGTTGTTGAACACGAATGCATTTTAACGAAAATGAGATCGTCGTTAGCATCAGCCAACATGTGTCTGCATATGCCCATACATAACCTAGGGTTTTGTGAATTTAGTCTCTGCACGTGCCGTAACTTTTTCAGCAAAACCATACTGAACATGCAAGTTTTCGAAGGAGACGGCTAGTTCTGCTCCCGAAGAATAGGAGGGATGTTTAAAATTTCAAGTCCTCTTAACGTCGAGACCATTCGAGTAGGGACATGGCCTCTCACTACAGAAGAATGAGGGCAGAAATCAACAGTACCCGTATTTAAGGGAAGGCCGCACTGTTTTCTGCGGTGGTTTGCCAAAACCACAAAAAACCTAAATCTGGGAAGATGGACCGTGATTTGATCGTTACCTCTGTACCGCAGCTTTTCCTGTACATTTTTGGTTTCCACTGGCGTTCCGTGTATGGTCACAGCGTGGGGATGTCAGGCACTCTAGCTGTACACATCACGTGGAACAAGCCCACAAATGCGCACAAAATGTGTATCTGTCGAATAATGTTCAGAGAAATTTGTTGCCAAAGCATTCGTCTGCAGCAGTCTATAGACAAGTTGCGTAATTAGTCACTCAAGAATTCGTGTTCCAATGCAACATAGTGTCCAGCGGGATCTGAGTTGGAAATGTGATGTCATAAGATATACACTCCTGGAAATGGAAAAAAGAACACATTGACACCGGTGTGTCAGACCCACCATACTTGCTCCGGACACTGCGAGAGGGCTGTACAAGCAATGATCACACGCACGGCACAGCGGACACACCAGGAACCGCGGTGTTGGCCGTCGAATGGCGCTAGCTGCGCAGCATTTGTGCACCGCCGCCGTCAGTGTCAGCCAGTTTGCCGTGGCATACGGAGCTCCATCGCAGTCTTTAACACTGGTAGCATGCCGCGACAGCGTGGACGTGAACCGTATGTGCAGTTGACGGACTTTGAGCGTGGGCGTATAGTGGGCATGCGGGAGGCCGGGTGGACGTACCGCCGAATTGCTCAACACGTGGGGCGTGAGGTCTCCACAGTACATCGATGTTGTCGCCAGTGGTCGGCGGAAGGTGCACGTGCCCGTCGACCTGGGACCGGACCGCAGCGACGCACGGATGCACGCCAAGACCGTAGGATCCTACGCAGTGCCGTAGGGGACCGCACCGCCACTTCCCAGCAAATTAGGGACACTGTTGCTCCTTGGGTATCGGCGAGGACCATTCGCAACCGTCTCCATGAAGCTGGGCTACGGTCCCGCACACCGTTAGGCCGTCTTCCGCTCACGCCCCAACATCGTGCAGCCCGCCTCCAGTGGTGTCGCGACAGGCGTGAATGGAGGGACGAATGGAGACGTGTCGTCTTCAACGATGAGAGTCGCTTCTGCCTTGGTGCCAATGATGGTCGTATGCGTGTTTGGCGACGTGCAGGTGAGCGCCACAATCAGGACTGCATACGACCGAGGCACACAGGGCCAACACCCAGCATCGTGGTGTGGGGAGCGATCTCCTACACTGGCCGTACACCACTGGTGATCGTCGAGGGGACACTGAATAGTGCACGGTACATCCAAACCGTCATCGAACCCATCGTTCTACCATTCCTAGACCGGCAAGGGAACTTGCTGTTCCAACAGGACCATGCACGTCCGCATGTATCCCGTGCCACCCAACGTGCTCTAGAAGGTGTAAGTCAACTACCCTGGCCAGCAAGATCTCCGGATCTGTCCCCCATTGAGCATGTTTGGGACTGGATGAAGCATCGTCTCACGCGGTCTGCACGTCCAGCACGAACGCTGGTCCAACTGAGGCGCCAGGTGGAAATGGCATGGCAAGCCGTTCCACAGGACTACATCCAGCATCTCTACGATCGTCTCCATGGAAGAATAGCAGCCTGCATTGCTGCGAAAGGTGGATATACACTGTACTAGTGCCGACATTGTGCATGCTCTGTTGCCTGTGTCTATGTGCCTGTGGTTCTGTCAGTGTGATCATGTGATGTATCTGACCCCAGGAATGTGTCAATAAAGTTTCCCCTTCCTGGGACAATGAATTCACGGTGTTCTTATTTCAATTTCCAGGAGTGTAGATTCTTCTACGATATTTCTGCAGCTGTGGTCCAGGGGTAGTTCCGCATCGCGCGCCGAGTGGGAGGGTCGCCAGTTTACTGCCTCACCACAGTACGCGCATACCTGGACAGCTTTCCCTCGGTGTTTTCGTGGCCTCGTGTGTAACACATCGTCTTGGACAAAAGAGTTTACTTTGGTCTCTTAGAGTGATGTGAGGGGTATATGATGTGAACGCTAGTCCACTCAATACCTTTCGCAGTGTTATAGTAGGATCCGTTCAGTGGAGATGGTAGTAAAATACAACTTCCGTGATTTCGAGACAACGTTGATTTAACAGTACTCGCTCCTAATGACTTATCAAGTGTCATACACTTAATATTATCAACCAAAGAAAATGAAAAGTAAGAGTTGTATCGAGTGGATGGACGGACACAACCTCATGAATCCATGGACTCTGCATATCAGCAGGGGACTGTTCAAGATGATGGATGCTCTGTAATTGTGTGCGGCATGTGCAGTTGTAGTGATATGGGACCTTCTGATACGTCGAGATACGACTCTGAGAGGTGACATGTATGTAAGCATCCTGTTTGGTCACCTGCATCCACTCATGTCCAATGTGCATTCTGACGAACTTGGGAAATTCCAGCAGGACAATGCGACACCCCATACGTCCACAATGGCTACACAGTGGCTCTAGGAACACTCTTCTGAGTTTAAACACTTCCACTCGCCCCAAACTCCCAGACATGAACATTATTGAGCATATCTGGTATGCCTTTCAACGTGTTGTTCAGAAGAGATCGCCAGCCCCTCGTACTATTACGGATTTATGGACAGCCCTGGACGATTCATGGTGTTATTTCTCCCAGAACTCATTCAGACATTAGTCGTTTTGCGGCACCTCTTCGAGCTCACGGGAACACTCCACGATATTAGGGCTGTGTACCAGTTTCTTTGGTTCTTCAGTGTATAACGTAACAATTCAGAAATTTAAAGCGGATGATACAGAAATACACGACGTTTCAATGTATAGCTATGCTGATATTGAACGACAGGGAAAACCTGAACCTGAATGTGGATGTTCAAGGAGTGTACGCCGACCTACATATGAAGAAACGATCACCATAATAAAATAAGAGAAATCAGAGGTCGCACGGAAATATATAAGCGCTGTTTTTTCCACGCGCTATACTTGATTGAAATAACAGAGAATTGTGAAGGTGGTTCCATGAACCCTCTGACAGGCACTTAAATGGGATTTGCAGAGTATCCATGTAGATGTAGATGTAGACTTCTGCTGCAGCACCTGGAGGCCTGGTCAAGTCGGCATGACAGTGGGTATGGAGCAAAATCAGGAGTGCCAGGACTGAGCATACGCAGAAGTAACAGAGGTGGTTGTGGAATTCATACCGGAGTGTTTGGCAGAAGGACGAAGTTGTTTTCGTGAAATTCTCAAAAAAATGGTTCAAGTGGCCCTCAGCACTATGGGACAACATCTGAGGTCATCAGTCCCCTAGACTGAGAACAATTTAAACCTAACTAACGTAAGGACATCACACACATCCATGCCCGAGGTAGGATTCGAACCTGCGACTGTAGCAGCACAGCGGTTCGGGACTGAAGCGGCTAGAATAGCTCGGCCACAGCGGCTGGCGTGAAATTCAATTAGGTAAATTTACAGAAAAGGAATTCGAGGCAAAATGTGCTACATTTACGTTGAAACTATTGCACGTCTCAAGTAGGAACGTCGAGAACGAAGTAAGATAGATTAATGTGCGTACAATGGTATCTATTCTGTCACACACACTCGCTAAATATGGCAAAGAAACAGTAGAAACATTCGTTAAGGTTGTTACCAAGTACCATTGACAATGCTGTATTATTCATTGATCAATCATTAGTGATTGTTTGCTTAATGGTTCCCCTAAAACATGATACTCAAAAATTAGGCTAGCATGTCATTGCCAATGGAGCTGATGGACATTAGAACAATTTGTGACACTTATCGCAGAAAGCGACGGAATGGCTGGTGTTCTTGTGGAACATCGTCTCCTACTCACCCAGCAGAGGCAGGACAACACTCTGGACACCTGCAGAGTTCAGTAATTCCTCAGACACAGGAGGATCGTTTCATGTTTAAGTTCCCCAAGCCACGCAACTGCGAGTATATCTGATTTGTCACTTCCGAGGGAACTGTGGCACGTATTGGAGAGTAGTGAAAGTGTATTAATATCTTGTCCTGTTGAAAGATCACCCCCAAAAGTAGCACAGTAGTACAGCTTGGTAGAATCCACCATAGTTTAGTGTTCCCTCACAGGACGAAATGGGTTATTTTAATTTACAGTTGGCGACAAAGGATATTTAGAAACTGATCCTTTAACCAGTAACACATGATATGAGAAACATCTGCGTTAGAGCAGCTGTGTGATTCAGAAAGTTAGTCAATAAGCGCTGTCCAGCTGAAACAACACATCCCAGTAAAGTTGTCCAAAAGGCAGCAGACCAGGCATGTTGTATCTAGCAAATTCTCGACCAAACACCACTGGTTATCTTGGCTTATGATTCTGCCCAGCATGAAACGCCAATAAATCAGCATGTCTGGGACAGGTGAGCTGAGCAACACCCTGCAGAGGAGATCCGTGTAACACAATAACTGAGTAGATGGGTGTCGTTCTGAGCAAAGGTTAAATCAGCTGGTTTTGTAGGAACGGTGTAGGAACAGGTCTGGTGTATACTGCTCTCATCAGGGTGCCGTGAACAGCCTTCAGGGGCTACTTTCGGCCACAACTGAACACGATATACAACCTGGGTTAGCTTTTAGATGTCACAACCAGGTTGGTTGAGCTACTTCAGCACGACTGGAGCTATGAGTGAGGCACATTGTCGTGCTGGTAGATACCAGTGTGGCAGTGTCAGTACGGGCTAACGCTTCTTATGTTCTCCACAGTTCAGCGTCTCCTTAACAAACACCAGGCTTCGTTTCAACCCTACGTTTCCGCACAGCATGATATATTAATCTGGTCTTGCATGTCTTCATGGTGGGACATAATGAGTATCACATCAACTGTATCACTGTAACACAGCATGGAAGGTGAGGTAATGCTGATAATGTACAAACGGCAGCAGAGCAGGCTGCACGCACCTGCTAACTTCCGTTTTACCTCCACAACCACCACATGTGATCTGCTGTAAACTCATAATATTCACTCTCACCTTTAAAGTTATCTTTCACATCAGACTCTATAACGTTTCCACATAAAACATGCTTTATAACTATGCAATTACAATTTTATTTATGTATATACAGGCACTGATTACGTCTGTGAGCTCTGAATAATAATAGAATAGAGACAATTACCATATATTTTGTATTTGTAAGGGATTAAGTAGTGGATTTGTGAAATAATATCTGTGTCGGCGAGTTCTGAAACCGCCACAGAAAAGAATTAATGAAGAAAAACTCAAAGATTTCTTGACAATCAGCCATTTTATAAACAGTAGTGTAAGAATAATATTGTCTTCTTGGGGTCAGATAGAGAGAAGGAACCTGTGACGCCATGTTTAACACGTAGGTAGCTAAGCAAAAATTATGCGCTAGTAAAAGTTATAGAAAATGGGTCGAATGACTCTGAGCACTATGGGACTTAACTTCTGAGGTCATCAGTCTTCTAGAACTTAGAACTACTTAAACCTAACTAACCTAAGGACATCACACACATCCATGCCCGAGGCAGGATTCGAACCTGCGCTCGGCCACCACGGCAGGCTAAAAGTTATAGAAAAAACATTTTCTGGTTAATAATGTTAGTCTTATGCTCTAGTGTTAGCCATGGCACTGATTAATAATTAATGCTGACGAAAAATACACTGCACGGTTTGAGGTTCTTTAAGCATTACGTACGGAAGCTTCATTATTTTTGATAACAGAAATAATTTCAGAACATTTTTACGATAATTGTAGCAGAGGTGGATACGTTGTGCATTCTACTGAGTTACAGTAACAAAACTATTCATTTAATAAGAAGCCAGTTCCAGTACAATAATAATTAATCTCATTTGTTCGCAACATACAATTAACCAAAGTAAACCAGTGTACAGAAGAAATAATTGGAGCGCGAAAACTCATGCAATGAATTTTGGCAATAATATCCCACATACTAGCAAAAGTACTGCAACTAACAAATCTGGGCCTGGGGTAGGGGGAGACACAGTAATACGGTGTGACCTCCAGAACTGGAATCTGGGGGAGAAAATCGACATAAAACTGCAGTCTCCGTATGTCCATCTCTCAGTCACTCGACCTGAATTTCCAGCTGTTCCATCTCACTTCGTCCTCGAGCGGCGAGTTAACGTCATTCCATTCCAGTCTGGGCATCAAACGTGAAATGCAAGCAACACGCAGGGGCAAATAAAAATGGCGCGGACGAATGCATACGATTGGAGGTGAATGTGACGCAGACACCACGTATGTGCCGGCCACATGATGCAGACCAGTGCAGAGCGCAGTGCCCAGCTGTGTCGGTGCGAGTGGAGCAGTGCAAAGGAGACGACGGTGCTCACAGAGGAGCAGCGGGTATCCGTTGTGGAAAGTAACGTCACAAAAAGGCATTGGAATGGTGTGGTTACTTGTTTGTCGAGAAGTCTTGTTTGTCGAGAAGTTTAATGGTCTCAAAGTGCCAGCAAGAAACGCCACGCAAAGTTCAGTCCAAAAATGGCCTCAGACAGTATCTGTTTTGAACAAGTCAAAAAACATTCCGAAACATGCCCGGAAGACAGAAAATGTGACTGGAGCTCACCAAAAAATGCTATAATGTCCTATCAAATCAATCCGACGCCTGTTGCAAAAAACTGAAATGACACGTCGATCATGCTGACGAATATAGCTGGGCCTGCACATGCATCCCTACTGAGTGTCTGTTGTTCGCGCATTAAGACCAGCAGAGTTCCCTTAGTGCCTCCAGTTTTGTGATTGGCTTCTTTATGTCTGACGAAGTCTGGTTTCACCTGAGTGGTTACGTCAACTCACAGAATCACTGGTTCTGTGCAGCGGAGAATCCATATAATTTCCACAAAACACAGCTGCATTATCGCAACGATGGGGTTTGGTGTGCAGTGTCTGCACACCACGTTATTGGCCCCATCTACTTTCATCAGAGTCTGACTTCGGGGCATTACATTGCCAACATTTTGAAATCATTTCTGGCAGCACTAACGGAGGAGGTAAACAACTACAGTTAGATTCAACAGGATGGAGCAGCTGCCCATACAGCCAGCCAAATCTAGGAGTCATGTGTGACAGAGTTGTTAGCGGAGATCAGTCTGGTCACGACCATAGCTGGCCAGCCATTTCACCTGATCTGTCACTGTGCAATCATTTTGTGTGGGGAGCCCTCAAATCTAGGGTGTGTCGCAACAACCCTCATAGCCTTCAAGGACTGCAGCAGAGCATTTGGGATGAGACTGCAGCAATCACAGCGGTCCAGCTTCGATCCACGTTCAGCAGCTGGCTGACCAGGACCCACAAGTGCCAAGAGGTGGACGGTGGTCACTCGCGACATCTGCTACAGACAGGTCAGTACTGTATTTCCTTCACTCTGCTGTGTTCCTTCGCACTCTGGAACTCTGTCCTCTGGGCCACTTTTATTTGCCCCACCATATAAACTGGCGAGGTATATTGAATGCTAAATTCATCATCAAGTCTCATCATAACCACATTTATCTTCAGATCATTAGTTTGTAACTCGACAGCATGACGTAGCTAGCAATTAAGGAGATGCAACACTGATGATGTGCCACGAAAATTCTTCTGGGCCACAAACTCCGTTACAGCATGGAACTAAGTTTCTGATGATGACGTTCTTATGTCGTATGTTCTCGAAATTCCTTCCGTGTTAAATATGAACAAAAAGTTCAAGTTCACAAGAAATATCTCCACCGTCGTAATCAAAACCAACAGATTACCACTGGGCTACCAGGCAAGGGGTCGGTGGCGGCCCCACCGTATACATTGCCGAACTATCTCGAATGCTGTTTTATCAAGTTTTGATGTAAATAATTTGGCGAATTACTTGATAGTCTCCTAGGGGTAAGATAATGACCGTCATTTTGGTGAAAGCCAATGCCCTACATTCTGATGTCTACAGCCTCTTACACAGCAGAAAAAGTAAGACATGAATGGCGTGTCGCATTTTTTATTGAACAAAACATCCATGTCCGTCTTCCGAGATTTACCTGCTCCTTTCTCGTCATTCGTATTAAATATATTTTAGTTTTCTAACATTCCGTACTTTTTTCGAGTGTTTTTCTGTGGTTTGGTAAACAGTTCCATCATACACAGTGCCGAAAACTCGTCACGGCGTAACCAGCGTCTGACAGGCATACGCAGACGTAAAAAGCACCTGCCGTAGAAAACTGCTGTGTCGCTGCACGCCTCACGCGGTTATACACGTCTGTGACGTCACGACATCAGCACTTGTGACACGCTTATTAGGAGTTAGTCTGACCCAGCACATCCAGTCTGGAGAGGTCGGCCGTACATTCCTTTTGAAACGTCCCCTTTGAACAATTTATACAGGACTGTGCTTAAACTGACACACAATATATTTAGCGCAACGCAATCTGACTTTCAAAAATCCCTACAAAAGAATGGCCCTGACTAACATTAAACTATACCTTTCACAAATCACTAAATCACTTACCTCACAATAATCTTCGTTTCTCCCACTACTGCAATACAGCAAGCGCCACTACTGCCAGCTAAATAAGAGATTCAAACTATGGAAGGCACTAACTACTGATAGGGATAGTTAGCAAATGAAAGATATTAATAGAGAACAAACAATGTATTTACCTTGATATCATCATATATAAATATAGCAGTTCACGACAAATTACAAATCTCCGCCATCTCTCTCCCCACATCCACCACTGCTGGCGGCTCACCTCCAACTGCGCAACGCTACGCGCTGTTCACAGCCAGCTGCCTAACACTACAATGGCGAGTATTACAACAATGCTAAGCGGCCACAGACTGCACACAGCACAGCCAGTGATTTTCATACAGAGGTGGCATTACCAATAAAAAACCTAAACAGCCTACTTACATAGCCCCCATGCTCCCCACAAAAATTTTTACAAAATTTTTTGGGCACTGGCCAATACATATTTGTTAAAATTTTTTTTAAAATTACAATAACAAAGAAATCAAATGCACATACTTATTGATACAACGTTGGTCAAAAGCTAAAATTTTGTCACAGTCCATAAAGACAGTCCCCATCATTCGTCACAGTAAAATTGCAGTGTTTTTCTCAAAGTCTGAGCAGTAAAGGAAAATGCACACAGAAGTAGTGTATTTCCATGCAATCTTGAAGAAGTAGTATTGTCCTTCCAACGGAAAGACAGTGCTGACTCTTGACATGCAGACAGGTAATGGGCCACAACAGAGCAAACCCACAGCAGAGTCAATCGAAGTTTTGAAGAGTATTGGTAGGTCATCACAGAGCAGACCCACTGTAGTCCTGGTAGAGATTACGATATTGGTGGGCCACCAGAGGTGCAGATCCACTGTAGTCCTTGTAGAGATAATGGTAATGGTGGGCCATCAAAGATGCAGACCCACTGTAGTCCTTGTAGAGATGGCCAGCAGCCATCTGTTGCGATTGTGCAGGTGCACATTCACCATCGAAGAGTCTTGCGGAGAGTATAGCAAGTCCGTAAACCACCACTTGTGCACTCACAAAGTTTTTGGAATTGTCCTCAGAACGAGCAATGCTGTTATCCAGCCCCTTGCTGAATTATCAACACACGTGCAAACACTAACAGTCCCTACTTCTCACATATTATCCATATACTATGACCAACAGAAACGTGTGCAGTGAAATGTAACTTACAAGTTAATAATAAGATGAACTGGTGTCAATTACAATTTTATAAATTTACAACATGAAAATACAATTACAAAGGTACAAAATACATCATTAAAGAACATAATAATACAGATAACATTTGTAGTACAGGCTTTACAAAAGAATAGAAATAAACATATACATCAGTGTTACAGGAATTATGACATAAGTAAATACATAAAAGATCAGAATAACTTTTGAAACATCAACTTTACACATGAGCATTAAAACAAATCAGAATTAATAATGTCTAACATCTTTACAAAGTAAATAACATATTATTAATGCAAATTATATTTGAGGATAACAGTATTCCTCATCATAGTGAATGTAGCTTAATATTAAAAGAAGAAAAAATTCTATGAAACTAGACAGAGACAGGAAGAAAACAAATACACAAGGGTACACAAACACATAGTGGGATAACACCAATAGGAAAGGACAGGGTTCGTTTTCAGTGTAACATGTGGTACTCCAGTCCAACCCAAAACTTCATTCCATAGATCTTTCGTCTTATTTCAACCTTTGCTTCCACCAAAAAAATTCTATCCAAGCATGCTTTCTGTATTTATATGTTCACACATTTCTTACCTCATTATTTATTTTCCATTATCTTACCTCATCACTTATTTCCAAGAAAATCCTACCTAAACCTGTGGTCCCTAAACCCTACTTTTTTGGTTCATATCCTCTTTCAAAATACCGTTTTTTCTTTGGCCAAACCATTTTCTTATAGCTTCTAAATGCATTTCTTCCAATTCATCATAGTTAGTTTCTTATATAGTCTCCTCTTAAGCTAACTTAAATCTACTGAGCTCAGATACTAAACTAAGGGACGAGGCAATGCAGCAGCACATAACAAATTAACACAAACAGCAATGCAAAAAAAATGGAAAATTGCAAAGCAAGCTACAGTAAATATAAATTACCAAGCAATGCAACATTACAACTAACATGAGCCAATGTACAGTAGCAAGAAAAATAAGTGAGTAGTAAAATTAGCTTAACAGAGTAACACAATTTAAAATTCAGTAGCACTATGCCTGGCAAACAGCAGCAGCAAATATAAAAAATATAAAACTTATATCTATACATGACGAAGCTCAAGCAGAAAAAATATTACAGTAAAAACAACAATGCAGATAAGGGAAATGTATATTCACATCTTAATATCTACGTAATTAAAGTGGTGCACCACAACAACTGATTGTAAAAAGAAATATTACCATGTACTTGAAAAGAAAATTATGTGTTACTGTTACTAGTTCCTTCTTATTGTTCTTTCCTTTCCAAGTGCTCCTTTTTTAAAGAATGTGAATCATAAAATAATTATTTAATAGATCTGTTGACAGAAAGTGTTCACATTAGCAAATGCATTTCATTTTATAAAAGCAATGCTGCAACACAGCTTGAAACCAGATATCAAATGAAATAAGCAACTATGAAAAGTAAAGCATAAAAATATCATTCAGTAGTCATGTGGCATTTCGTAAGTCAGTAGCTCTCAACTCTCATAGAAAGACACTTGTCATAATCAGGTGTGCAGATGTACGAATATTTCCCATCAATTCATAAGCATTGCAGTAATTAGCACAAAGTACGAGTAATCATATGTTTTCAGGTAATGAGCGTGTCGGATTTGCGATGCTTTCTCTAAAGGAATGACAATGGCCAGGATAATGGCCTCCCTTTTTTTTTTCCTGTGCTCTGAAAGGCACGCGCTAATGGCTTTTTCTCCAGGCGTCTGACACAGCTGGGTGCCCACGACGCATTACGTGCAGGTGGTCACTTAACTTTCTTACGGAAATATTTACGACAGCAGTTTCCGCCACAGTGACAGTCTCACATAAAAATATTTCACAGGTCAAGAATTAGCGTTGCAAATCTGTAGAAACAAAATCCTATAAATATAAGTGTCCAAAAAAAATATTCGTCAGCATTGTGATACAGTCACACATTTATGCACATTTCATAACTCTTAAAGTACGATTCTTGGTTTACAACATCCTGTTTCACAAGTCAAGAGTCCCTACCCACTATTCATTACTCCTTACCTTATTACACATATACGTATCCATCGACACTCGTCAATATTTCGTCATTATAAATATGAAGCATAATCAAATAACTCATATAGCCTCAGCCTATTAATCATAAACATACCTCAGCAGCATAATACACATCGTCGTCGTAAAAATAACATCATAACACCTCAGTCAAATCTCAAAATCGTCGTAGCTTCCTCCAATAATTAAAAAAATTCTCTGCTCATGTCAAAAGTGTCATCTGCCTCAAACGTACTTTAAAAATCATGAATCCATACCAAATACATCATTCAAAGCTCTCATAGTATCACAATGGTTCCGAAAAAATATGAGCATTTCACAAAGTACAGACAAAATACAATTTCATAAGTGTGAAGTTATCCAACTGTGTAATTATGTAAACATCTGTCACTGATATAGTAAAATAAATGTTTGTCTCTCTCAGTTAAATGATCAGATAGCTGTGTAATTTGTGTGTTAGAGAAATATGGTACCGATGTGTAAAGTTGTATAAGCAAATACCATATTAGCTAGGGTTCCTTGTGCTTGCCAAACACATGGTACACAAAGTAAGCATGTACCCCCCTGAGGATTAATGTAATTATACCCTCAGGTGTTACAGATTACACCAATGGAACGAAATCTATCACGGAAAACTTTCTTTGTAATTCAAAAAAATTTTTAAAAATAAATGTTTTAAGTACAAAATTAATCACTGAAATGCGTGTCCTGCAGCGCTAAACCGTGCGGCTTGTTGTAAGATAATCTCTGTGGAAGTGTCGTAGTTATCGTCCTCCGAAAGCTAAGTTCCGCAAAAGTCAATGTACTTACCTCATGATAAACAAAAGTGAAATGCTTTGCGTATAGATATCTTAGTTATTACGCTTATTGCCGTGATGAAGAAAGTACTGTGCTGTAACGTATTGTTGTGCTACGGAAAAGGCTGTGTCATTGTAGCTATACCACAAAAGTTACTACTAAAACGTGTTTTACTTTCCAGAATAATACAGAAAAACTGTGCAATTATGAAACAGAAACACCGCAAAAGCAACATTGTAAATTGTCACTCATTAGTAGCGTCGTGATAAAAACGTGTAGTTGTCACATAAACTAACCACTGTGTCGTCTGGTATCTCACAGAAAGTACTTTAAACCCAGAATGTATTTTCAAGTAAACCAAAATGTTGCATTAAAATCTCATTAGCAGTACCAGTATAGGTTCCAAGTATGTAAGCCTGATAGTCGTTACGTAATCGTGCAACTAACAAGCAAGAATGTTCAAATACAACACTGTGTCGTCTGTTCACTATAACAATGCATTCGTAATTTCTGTTTAAATAAGTTCTCTTGGTTCTTGACTGGATATTTCACTTCAAACATTGTTACATGTTAACAGATTCTAAATCTGACAAAGCATACTAGAAATGTGAAGTGAAAAGTTTTATGGCAAAGACAAAGTTAAAAAGCAGATTATCTTTCAATAAACGGTTTTACATGTGAAATGTGGTGTAAACCTTTACTCTTCCTAGTACGCAGAGTTTCAACTTCAACGCAATTATCATGTGGTATACGTCGGATTCTGTAAGGTCCATTGTAAACTAGAAAGAATTTGTGACTCAAATGTTTCTTCTTATGTGACAATGAATGAGCTTTAATGAGAACCTTCTGACCAATATACAATTTCTTTGCATTTGCTTTACCGTGTAGTTTTCTCCTTTTGTCTGCTGCAGATTTTATATTTTTAAGAGCCAAATCAATTAAGTCTTTGTGTCGAAGTTTACGTGTATTTGGGAAAGGTACAAGCTCTCTGATTCTGTTCGGTGGTTCTTCATTCTTTAGTACAAGAGTAGGTGGTAAAGCAGTGGAATCATGAGGCATTTCATTCAGCACATTTTGAAATAAGTGTAAATATCTGTCCCAATGCTGATGCTTTCTGTGACAATAAAGTCTGCAAAGCTTATTGATTTCTTTCAGAATACGTTCAGACGGGTTACAATGTGGTGAGTACAATGAAATAAAAACAGGTTTGATTTTATGGTTGCGAAGCATGCGTGACCAAACAGCAGATCTGAATTGCGGTCCGTTATCTGAAATGACTTTACAAACGTGTCCAACTTCACGTAAGAAATTTTTAACAAAGGCGTTGGATACAGACCGTCCAGTGGCTTTACGTAACGGTGTGAAAGAAACAAATTTTGAAGTAAGTTCAACAGCGACTAGAACGTATGAAAATCCATTAGATGTTCTGACAAGCGGTCCCAAGAGATCAACAGCAGCAAATTCTTTTAATTTAGAAGGAATGATAGGAAACAGCGGAGCACTATGGGAGATAGTAGATGGTTTCGCCTTTTGACAAAGTTTACAAATAGACAAGACTCTTCGAATTCTCTTTTCCATATTGTTAAAATAACAAGTCGTTCGAAGAATATGATAACATTTTCGTGGGCCAAAATGTGCGTAGCTGAAATGAATGTACCAAATGAGCTTATTAACAAAATCGTCTGGAATGCAAAGTACCCATAGCTTGTCATCAACAGTGCAGCATTTGAAGAGTATGTTGTTTCTAACCAGGTAATAATGCCGAATCTGAGTGTGTGTCTTTTCATGCCATTTACTTTTGATGTCTCTCCAAATCGGATCTTTATCTTGTTCATGAGCAATGTCTTTTAAAGATGTGGTGATGAAGTTTTCAAAGGCGACTTTCTGAATGTAAAGAATACTGAAATTTTTCTCGTGGTTGCCTTCTTTGTTACTTTTCTCAAGCCCAGCCGGTGCGCGTGACAGTGCGTCCGCAACAATGTTCTCCTTGCCGGGAATGTAGACTATTGTGAAGCGGAATTCTTGCAGAAACAATGCCCAACGTTTTAACCTGTCATGATTTAATTTTGAAGACATAAGAAATTGTAATGCACGATGATCACTGTATACTTTTACGTGCTTACCAGAAAGAAAGAAACGGAATTTGTTAAATGCCCAAACGATAGCTAAAGCTTCTAATTCAGTAACGGAATAATTTTTTTCAGATTTGGTTAGCACTCTGCTAGCAAAAGCAATGGTTTTCTGAACAGTAGTGTCATTTTCTGTGGCTTCTTGAAATAAATGGGCACCAAGACCGACTTTAGAAGAATCCGTGCTAAGGCAGAAATCTTGTGACAGATCTGGATGAGCTAGTATTGGCGCGTTAAGTAGCGATTCTTTCAAAGAATTGAATTCCAACTGTGCTTGTTCGTCCCAGTTCCAAATAGTATTTTTTCCAGTGAGAGAACAAAGTTTTGGTGTAACAAGAATTTGCATGTTCAGAAAACGACGGTAAAAATTTACGAGACCTAGAAAACTGCGGACTTGTCTTTTTGTGGATGGAACTGGAATGGCTCTGATTGCTTCTAACTTTTCAGGATCCAGCTGAATGCCTTCAGAAGAAATAATATGTCCCAAAAACTTCACTTTTGTCCTACCGAATTCAGACTTTTCCAAGTTAACTGTAATTCCAGATTTTGCAAAAATACGTAACAAACTGTTGAGGATGCGATTATGTTGTTCCCATGAAGCTTCTGCTATTAGAATATCGTCCACATATAAGGTGATGTGACGTTTTAAGAACTCAGGTAATATGGAATTTAGCCCGCGAATGAATGCTGATGAAGAAATGTTCAAACCAAAGGGAAGTTTCCGAAACTGATAACAAACGCCGAAACAAAGGAAAGCTGTGTATTTTCTACATTCTGGATGAAGTTCGATCTGATAAAAGCTGGACCTGAGATCAATGGAAGACAACACTTTTACACCATTAAAATTTTGAAGAAGTTCATCCAACGTTTGCGGCCTGTCTGTTTCAGGAATAATGATCGTATTGATTTGTCTCGAATCTAAGACAAGCCTGATCGATCCATTTTTCTTCTCAACAACATGTAATGGATTGTTGTATGAGCTTACTGCAGGCTCAATAATGCCCTCGTCGAGCATAGATTGTATTTCTGTTCTAACACGGTCCCTATAATGTGCTGGAATTACATATGGTCTAACACAAAATTTAGTATGCTCACGAACACGAAATTGGTATTGAAATCCCTTGATTGTTCCTGTTTTATGAGTAAAAACTGTGGAATGTGCTTGTAAAATCTCAAAAAGGTCCTGCCTATCAGTGTCATTACAATTCTCAATTGTTTGAATTTTATTCTGAATTAACTTATTAGTGTCAAATGCGCCGTCGATATCATCCCTGTCAGTACTTGCAGAGTGATTGTTAGTGTCTAGTTCCGTAGAAAATTCCGAACTGTTGTCTAACAGAAGGTAAAGCCGATTGATTTCTTCGTCATGGTTTGAGAGCCAATCTTCAAATTTCAAAGCTATTGACTTACCTTCTTTCTCTAAACTTATTTCAGCATCGTGAAAGTTTAAGATTGCTTTGTATTCATTCAAAAAGTCTACTCCCAATATAATTTCCGTCGACAATAATGGAACAATGAGAAAGTTCATAGAGAAGCTGTGGCTTTGACAAAAGAATTCTAAATTGGTTTGTTGGCGTACATATACACTTTTTCCAAAGATTGCACCTTGTAATTTAATCTTACGTAACGGAAGTGTGGGGCAATCGTTCGATTTGTTGCATTTACTAAAGGCTGTTTCACTGATTACTGAAATGGGACTGCCAGAGTCAAGTACTGCCGTAAATTTTACATCATTTACTGTGATGTGAATCACAGGATATGCAATGTTGTTATGTTTTATGTCGTGTTCCTGGAGTAAGATGTCCCTAATGTCTTCCATTTTTACGTAATTACTAGCTACGGCAGCTGCGTCGTCAGTTTCATAAGTATGTTTTGTGGCTGCCAGCGGTGTGAATCATTGCCTATTGTCTCTTTGTCGGCGCGCGTCGTTATTGGGGTTTGGAGACCTAACTTCTACAAATTCACCGTGACGAGAGGGCCCTGCTCTGTTTGAATCCCGCCAGTTCTGATGCAATTCAGGTCTGTCGTTACGATCACATCGTCTGTCGTCATGTCGGTATTTCCTGTAGTTTCTTTCTTGTCGGTTAAGTGGTGGAGAATTTCTCCCTGAATCGTAACTGCGCGCTGGACCGTTGCGTCTCAAGTTATTCTGTCTCCCGTAATAATAATTGTTTTGGTTCCCATATTGTCTGTTTCTCTGATTGTCTCTGTGATAGTCATTACCGCGGAGAGGTGATCTTTCCCTGTAATTATTACTACTCTGCCAACGGTTGTCATACGGGTGGTGTCTGTTTTGGTCACGATTTGTGTTGTGAGAATAGCCTTGTCGCGTCCAGTTATTATCGAGGAATTGTGACGGATGTGACCTGTAATTGTTGTGTTCCTGTTTCCGCATTCCGCGATTGTCAGTGTCAATTTCCAATTCTTGTAACAGTCCCTGAAAAGCTTCAATGTCGTCTTTGCAACGTCCTGCCAAAATAATGTGTCGTAAATGTTCAGGCAATTTGATTAAGCAAATGCGGATAAGTTCTGAGGGGCTGTATGGGTTTGACAGGTACTGATTCTTGTGCAACATGTCTTCAAAATATTTCATAAGACTGGAAAATTCAGATTGTTCGAAACGTTTCATCATTATGATGCTTTGTTTTACTCGGTCTTGTGTGGCCTGAGACCAATATGCTGAGAGGAAGGCATGGTAAAACTCTCCTTCACTGTGGCAATCGTGAATGACTGACCGCATTCTTACAGCTGGTTCATTCTCTAAGTAGCCACACATAAATTCTAATCTGTGCTCTAATGACCAGTTGGGAGGAAAACAATGAGAGAATTGATGGAGCCATGCTTGTGGATGAATGTCGTTGCCAGAATTCTTAAATGTTTTGAATTTACGTGTAGTAATGAACAGCTTATAGTCAAAGTCATCATGTCGGCGAGTCGCATATCGGTCATTGTTACGTCGTTTCGGCAGTTCCATTTCAAAATTCGGTGCACCTTGCCAATTTCTTTCATAACTTCCGAAGTGTCCTGTGTTATTATTTTGTGGCTGTTCCGTATTTCTAAGTCCCTCTTCCCGTATTGGAGCGCGAGTGGCCTCTGAAACACGTAATTCTTGTATTACCTGAGTCAGCTGATCTTGTACTTCCCGGATTTCTCTTTGGTGTTGCGTATTAATTTGATTCTGATTTTGTTTGAATTTCCTAATTTGTTCGCACTCTTCTGTGTCATTAAAGACTACCGGTTTTGTGTCGTTCAGATTATCATCTACCTTCGTAGATAAGTTAGTGAACTGATCCGAAAGTTCGGCTACTTTCTCCGATAGTGAACACATTTCCTCAATGTGTTTTTCTGAACCAAGTTTCAGAGTGTCCATTTGTGTTGAAATCGAATCTACTGTGTTCTTTAAGTTTTCCTGAGTTTTTGCAAGTTGCGTAACCGAATCGGTAGATGCAACTGAGTCAAATTTAGCTTGCAAGGTCTCATGATTTTCATGAACAATAATTTGCAGTTCTTTTATGGCTGCTTCGTGATTCTGTAATGCCTTTTCATGCCGCGAAAAAATAGGTTGAAAATGCTCACAAATTTGAGTTTTTACGTCATTACAGACTTTTTGACATTTCGATTCAATGTTATGTAACTCAGTAGTTAAATCTTCACGCATTTGTTCAAGAGTTTGTTCCAATGAGTCTAACTTTTGAAGCTGTTGCTGTGTTTGTCTCTGATTTTGTTCCATTGTGTCTAACTTTTGAAGATTTTGTCCCATTTGTTTCTGATTTTGTTCAAGTGTTGTGTCTAACTTTTGTAGCTTTTGTCCCATTTGTTGCATTAACTGTAATAACAATGCACTGGTGTCTGAAACATGTTCCTCAGTGCTTTTCGGCAGTGAAGTTGCACCGCCAACATTCACATTTTGACAAGTGGAAAATGTGTCTTGACTCATTTGAGAAAACGGTGGGAACCCAAAACCTGAGTCTGCAGTATTTGCAATATTGTGTTCTGTCATTCCCGATTCCTGAGGCGAGCTGTTGCCGACCAATCGATCCATAACGCTTCCCTGTTCACTACCTGTTTCACTGTCTACACCATTGTTTGCCGCCCGCTCCATTTCCCTATACACAATTACCAAATTACTACTTTGAACATCAGTTAATTCATTACTCGGTGGCGCTAACACACTGCTTTCATTTTCACTGTCATTTCTCAGTTTACTTTGGAGCCTAGTATTACGTTTTTCACACGCCATTATTGTCACAGTATTTCACACGACAACACAGAAAAACACAATTTGAAGATCAAAAATAAGAGAACACATTAACATAGCACTGAACATAATATCTAGTTAATTGCAGCTGCGAAATACTTGGTGCAAATCTACATGCATACCACAACTGTTTTACTGTACAACAATGAAAGTCTGCAACTACAAAGGAGATTTTCTCTACAATTACGCGCTAGCAATAAACAAAATCTACACTAATTACACAAACTACAACAAAAAATCAGAAGATTCCAGTGAGGTATCCTCGGCTAAGGGTCGACATATGAAACGTCCCCTTTGAACAATTTATACAGGACTGTGCTTAAACTGACACACAATATTTTTAGCGCAACGCAATCTGACTGTCAAAAATCCCTACAAAGGAATGGCCCTGACTAACATTAAACTATACCTTTCACAAATCACTAAATCACTTACCTCACAATAATCTTCGTTTCTCCCACTACTGCAATACAGCAAGCGCCACTACTGCCAGCTAAATAAAAGATTCAAACTATGGAAGGCACTAACTACTGATAGGGATAGTTAGCAAATGAAAGATATTAATAGAGAACAAACAATGTATTTACCTTGATATCATCATATATAAATATAGCAGTTCATGACAAATTACAAATCTCCGCCATCTCTCTCCCCACATCCACCACTGCTGGCAGCTCACCTCCAACTGCGCAACGCTACGCGCTGTTCACAGCCAGCTGCCTAACACTACAATGGCGAGTATTACAACAATGCAAAGCGGCCACAGACTGCACACAGCACAGCCAGTGATTTTCATACAGAGGTGGCATTACCAATAAAAAACCTAAACAGCCTACTTACACTTTCACTACATTAATGCTTTGTAAGTGTCCAGAACTATGAAGGGCAAAGTCTACATTTGTTTTTTGCTTCCTCAGCGGTATTGTGTTGCGTGGTTCTCGTATTTGTCGGTCTTCTCTGTAGAAGCAGTGGAGATAACTCAGTGCAGTCGCAGAGTGGCGCTGAGGCGGCCTGCGGCAGGGCACACACTTTCCACTCGTCGCCGCTGATTCTGCATAAAGCCTCGATGCAGCTGACATCAGTACCCCATTCCCACCCGCTTCCTTTCTTCCCCCTCCACCTCAACCTACATATAAAAATACATATTCCTCACACACTGTCAGTCGAACAACGACGAATACAATACCGAAATTTTTTTGTTTTAGTCTTCAGTAGCTGTTTATTTATTTTGCTACTGGTTACGTTCACTTCCCAAGTAGATGTAACGTGTCAAATACAAAAATCTGACACAGTTACTTCGGAAGTGAGGGTCACGAATGCGTGCCAGAGGATGGCCTTAGGATGGTAGTGTGTACCGCAACTGGTAACTGGGAGGCAAAATAAACAAACTGTGGGTATAGACTAAAACCAACATTTTCAAAACAAAAATAAGCGCTCATTTTCATCTTCTTGTAACAGTCCACCTCAACATTATTTCACCTCGGTGTGAGGGCGGTTTGGTCGACCTGTTATAAGTAGTCACGTAATCGGTTTGATAGTTTATGCTTAACGGACCTGAAAGCATCGACGTACAGTGTGTTTTCCTTAGTCACCAATGTATTTGTTTACTGTAACAGGCTTGTCCGAGTCAGCTACAACAGCCTCTCACGCACTTTGGTCCACTCTCCTACGTACTGCGCACTTGGCTGAGGTTTGGGCACTTTTTTTTTTTTTGCTTTATTGTGATTTCATTCCCCTGCCCCTGCCTGCACAGGGGAGGGCTGTGAGCGGCACAATCCGCCATTCTTCAGCCGAGCGAAATGACAACTCAAAGAAGAAGAAAATATTACATACATAAGGCTATAAAAAAGGGGAACAAAATTAGACTTACATGGAGACGTTCACAGGGGACAGTTATAAAAGTCACCAGGAAATTAAAACACACAGTTGGCGATGCTTAAAACACAGAGAAGACACTGAATGGACATGCACAGGTCAAAAGTCGGCCACAGTATTAAAAAAACTCCAGAACAACACACTTAAAACCCACTTGTAGCACACACGATGAAGAATAAAACTGCCAGGTGGGACCTGCCAGGGGAAAGGTCAGAGCGGATGGAAAAGGAGGGAGAGCAAGGGGCAGCAGGGGAAGTGGCAGGATGAAGAGAATATCGGTGTCAGCGGGTACATGAAGAGGCCAGGAGATACGTGTGGCGGAAGATGAAGAGGGAAGACAGGGCAGGAGGGAGTGCAGAGACACTGAAAGAGGGCACAAGAGAGGGAGGGAAGTAGCAGGGGGAAGCCGCTCAGGAGGAGGAAGGAGGAAGAGAGGGAGCCCTGAGGAGGAGGCAGGAAGATGGGGTTAGATTTGGTAGGAAGAGTAGATGTCAGGCCGAAGCTGATCATCTGGGAGGGGTAGATGGTGGAAGTTGAGATGGAGGGAGTGGAGATGGAGAGAGGGTGGGACACAATGGTAAAGGTGTGGCAACTGGTTGGGGGTGGAGAGGAAGGGAGACACCTGGGGGTGAGGGGGATCAAGGTGGCGGACAATACATAGTGTGCGGATGTGTTCAAGGAAAAGGAGAAGGTAGGGGAGGGGGATGAGGTAATAGAGGATGCTCGTGGGGGATGGAAGGCGGATGTGGAAGGCGAGGCGGAGCGCAAGGCATTCGAGGATTTGGAGGGCTTTATAGAACCGGGGAGGGGCGGAAATCCAAGCTACACTGGCATAACAGGGGATGGGGTGGATCAAGGATTTGTAGGTGTGAAGGATGGTGGAAGGATGCAGACCCCACGTCCGGCCGGACAGGAGTTTCAGGATGCAGAGGCGGTTGTGAGGTTTGTTTTGGATGGTAAGCAGATGGGGAGTCCAGGTGAGGTGGCGGTCGATTGTGAGGCCAAGGTATTTGAGGGTAGGAGTGAGGTGGATAGGACGGCCATAAATGGTGAGGTAGAAATCATGGAGGCGGA
This sequence comes from Schistocerca serialis cubense, assembly GCF_023864345.2. NCBI lineage: Eukaryota > Metazoa > Arthropoda > Insecta > Orthoptera > Acrididae > Schistocerca > Schistocerca serialis. The sequence continues at coordinate 109,170,570 of NC_064648.1, forward strand.
AGGAGTAGGTGGTGCGGCCTATTATCATCACCTGGGTCATGGAGGGATTGATACGGAGGAACCACTGGTTGCACCAAGTGGTGAATTGGTCAAGGTGGGTATGGAGGGTATGTTGGGACTATTGAAGGGTAGGATAAAGGGCTAGGAAGGCGGTGTCATCAGCAAACTGGAGAAGATGAACAGGTGGGGAAGGTTTGGGCATATCAGCAGTGTACAGGAGATAGCGAGGGGAAAGGACAGAACGTTGGGGCACATCGGCAGAGGGATAGAAAGTACTGGAGTTGGAACTGTGGATAGTCACATAGGAGGGACGATGGGAGAGGAAGGAAGCAACGAGATGGATGAAGTTGATGGGGAGAGCATACATCTGAAGAGGAGCCCGGGATGCCAGACACGGTCATAGGCGTTCTGGAGATCAACGGAAACAAAGATAGCAGAGCAACGGAGTTAATTTGGAGGGACAGAAGATTGGTAAGGTTAAGGTCCTGGTCGTTGACGGAGAAGTAAGGCCGGAAACCACATTGGGTATGGGGAAGGAGGTGGTATTGGTTAAGGTGGCGGTGAATACGGTGAGAGAGGATGGCCTCAAAGACCTTACTGAACATGGAGGTGAGGCAGATGGGACGATAGGAAGAGGTATCAGAGGGGGGTTTGTTAGGATTAGGGAACAGCAGGACATGGGAAGTCTTCCACAGGTCGGGGTAAAATCAAGTGGAGAAGAGGACATTGTAGAAGGTAGCAAGGACAGACAGGAAGGATGTGGGGGATTCCTTGAGGTGGCGGTAGATGACGCCATCATGACCAGGGGCGGTGTTGCCTTTGGAGCAGTCCCGGCGTTTTTTTGTTGTAAAGAGTTTCCAGATGTATCGCTGTAATTGCCGGTGGCGGGTGAGAGTATCCCGGTCACGGGTGCAGAGGAAGGAGCGGTAGAGCTGTGCGGGTGGCCAAATCATCCGCTCTAACTGTCCAGATTGTTCTTCAAATCCGTAGCGAACAATTGTGTCCTGGTGACATGACGCATTGTTGTTTGGGAAGATAAAGTCAATGAATGGCTGCAAATGTTCACCAAATACCCGAGCATAACCATCTCTAGCCAACGATTGATTCAGCTGGGCCAGAGGACTCAGTCTATTCCATGGAAGACAGCCCACACCAAGATGGAGCCACCATTTCTATTGGTGGACGGCCGAAATGCCACTCAGCTGCTCTATGTTCTTCTGTATACGCTATTACTTTCAGTTTATAGCCCACATCATATGAATACTTTTTATTTTTTCCATTAAGAAACTATGTGAACACCTGACTGCAAATGATTCACAAGTTCGTGGCACCCTGCATCGGTAATGCTGGAATTCAATATGGTATTAGCCCTTCCTTAGCCTTGATGACACCTCTCGCAGGCATACGTTCAATCAGGTTCTGGAAAGTTTCTTGGGGAATGGCAGCCCATTCTTCACGGAGTGCTGCACTGAGGAGAGGTATCGATGTTGGTCGGTGAGGCCTGGCACGGGCTCCAAAACATCCCAAAGGTGTTCTATATGAGTTAGGTCAGGAATCTGTGCAGGCCTGTCCGCTACAGGGATGATTTTTTAGTCCAACCACTCCGCCAAAGACCGTGCATTATGGTGTTCGATCGTGTTGAAAGATGCGATCACCATCCCCGAATTGCTCTTCAACATTGGGAAGCAAGAAGGTGCTTAAAAGATTAATGTAGGCCTGTGCTATGATAGTACCAGGCAGAAGAAGAAGACGTGCAAGCCCCATTCATGGAAAACACGACCGCACCATAACACTACTGCCTCCTAATTTTACTGTTGGCTCTACACACGCCGGTCTATGACGTTCACCGGGCATACGCCATACCCACACCCTGCCATCGGATCGCCACATTCTGTACCGTGATACGTCACTCCATACAGCGTGTTTCCACTGTTCAATCATCCAATGTTTACTTGACAGGATTCGTGGCAGAACAGTCTTCTTTTGATTGTAGTAAATCAGCTGAAGGACGTAGTCGAGAATTGTTTCCCTGATTCTATGATTTCAGATGCTACTCAACTGCGTTGAACTGAATGTTTCCAGATCGTAAACAATGTGATAGGAGAGAGCCACAACAACGCAAAACGAAGTTCCAAGAAAACTGAGACACACTGAATTGAGTGTTCTCACTGATGAGTCAACAGACGTAGAATATGTTAAAACCTCGTGTTTCTCGTTTGATATTTTGATAAGGACACAAATAAAACGGGAAGTTATTTTGGAACCTTTGTGAAATTTGAAAACATGGTAAATATTATAAGGTGCAACAAGTAAAAATCTTTATAATAATATAAAGCTTCCATTTTCGGAGTACAACGTTTCTCAGAACAATGTTACAAAATTTACTTCTGCTGATTGCGATTATATGATACGATCAAGAAACACCGTTGCTACTTGCTTAACTGAACAATGTCTTGGACTAATTGTACTCAAATGCATATTTCACATTTTTACATATGTGTCAGTGAAGCTGGTAAATGACTTTCCAAACCTAGCTAGGAATATTCATAACAATTTTAAAGCTGGTGTTAAGTTTTAGGATGTGCTACACACAGGCCTCCATACAGTATAGACGGACTTGCCTTTTAAAGACATGTTTATCCTTTAGTGGGAAGCCACTGACGCAGGAACGCATATTTGCATAACGACATCACTGCGGATGTGCGCCAGGAATACTCCAGCTTCTTACGTGCGTGTGTGTGGGAAGAGCAGGCAAGAGTGCTGGCGTCATATCCCAGCTGTGATCGCAGGCGGCTAGCGGTTTGCGGTCAGCTGAAATCCTGTTTGTGCTCCAAACTGAGTCCCGGTTGCGACAGCGCGGCTGTGGGCGTTATAATGCTGGGCGTGGGAGGCCAGCGACACGCACCGAGACCGTACAGTTTGGGGCCCACCGTACGGGCCAACCCAAAATCACTACAGCAGTGACACATGACTGCAGCTAACACGTACCAGTACATTGATAAGCATTACAGAGAATGTAAAACTAACTTCAGAATTTCCATCGTTATGCAAGAGTGGCGAATCGGAAGCCGCTGGACACTTTAGAATCAGCACCTCCCAAAACGTTGAATCCGTCGTCCTTGCCATGACGGCACTGCGTTCCCTGCCCGCTAGAGTTCTGACCCTGACACCAACTCATTTCTTTTCCAGGGGTTATGTGAAATACCTATGTCTAAAACCATTACACAACACAAATAGCTCATTTCTGATGCGACAATTCATCCACAGACGCATCTAAATGTATGATACGAAATGTTCTCGCTTACTTACTGCCTGTGTCGACAAGGGCTTCATACAAAACACCTATAAAGAATCAAAAATAAATCTGCTCCGTACGGAATATGTACAGCCACTGGTAATCGCTTCATTCTGTTTTATCTGTATACCTTGAGATACAAATACGTAATTTATAAATTTTACGTAAGAATATGAAGAAAGACTCAGAAGACTAAAAGGATTCAGTAGACGTATAGACAATCTTACCCGGCGATTATCAGTGCAAGGGACAATATACAGAGCCTGTGATACCTTCATGTCATTTATGAACCAAGGAAAATATTGGACAGCGTAGGCTACAATAGTCTAGTCCCACCTCTACCTCCACTGTTTAGCAGCAAGGCTATGCAGGAGTGGGGTGGCCTGCGTGCCTCAGTGATGCAGACAGCCATACTACAGATGCAACAACGTGGAAGGGGCGTCTATACAGCAGCCAGACCAACATATGGTTCCCGAAGAGGAGGGCAGCCTGTTCTTTAGTTACAGGGGACCAGTCCAGATGAGTATCAGAAGGTCTGGCCCTGCAACATTAGCCCACACGCCCTCCATACGTTGGTGTTATGGGCGGATGATGGCAAGCAGAAAATACAACTGTCATGCTCCCATCGTAGCAGAATCGGAAATGCGATACACAATAATTCTGAAGATAAGGTGGCGAAATAGTGAAGAGATACAGGATCGAACTGATAGGAAACAATAGAGGCACTGTCCGACTAATAGAAGGAATCGATTGACAGGATACATCCTCAGATATCAAGGAATCGTTAAGTAGGTAACCGAAGGAAGTGTGAGGTGGTGCAAAAAAATCGGAAAAGCAAGCAATGAATGGTTGGAGGTATCAGAAATTCCTTACGTCACTAGGTACACCTGAAAGCATTACATACAGATATTAGCATCCATACGTTACATCCTGGTGCGCAAGTCAATTTGCGACACATTGTTCATAATTTCCGGCCCTGCTGATGACAAAGAACTATACAGACTTTCCCTCAGACCACAACTCAAACATGTCCTACGGACGTAAACAAATTAAAGAGTGTGATTAAATATTGGTCAATATTTTTGTTTCGCACGAGAGCTTTTCGTGGGCCAGTATTATACTGCTCTACCTGTGTTCTTCAGCAGTACACTGTAATGTCCTTTCGGACATGCATGCAAATACGGACGCATGCATGTCCGAGCAAACATTCAATCGTATTTATGAACAACACAGGAACTGCAGTATTGCATTTATCCGCCAATACCGGGCAATCGATTGTCAATTAACATGTCTCACCTGTAGGGGAATATTTTTAGTCTAAGTACGAGTGCAAGGGGTTGCAGACATATGGTTGACGACATATGGAAATCACGGTCTGGTCTTGAAGAAAAGCAAATATTGCTGATTTGCAAATACGACGTCATAGGGTATAGATTCTTCTATGATATTTCTGCAGCCGTGCTCCAAGGGTAGTTCCGCATCGAGCACCAGGTGGGAGGGTCGCCAGTTTACTGCCTCACCACAGAATGTGCATACCTGGACAGCTTTCCCTCAGCGTTTTAGTGTCCTCGTGTGTAACAACAGTTTACTTTGGTCTCTGAGAGTGATGTGAGGCGTATACGATGTGAACGCTAGTCCACTCAATATCCTTCACAGAGTTACAGAGGGATCCGTTCAGTGGAGATGGTAGTGAAGAACAACACTCCTTCCCATCTACAGTTTTGTGAGAACCGCATTCATACAACATATAATGAGGAAGTAGCGACGTTCTTTCTCATCACCTAAAGTGGCCACCTCTGATCTAATTGCTGGTGGAGGATATTTGTGTTGAAGTCCTCCTTGGAACAGTGTCTAAATTGGCGTTAGCTGATCTCGTTTCTACTGCCCACGAGATTGTTGCCATGTCTTCGCCAGGTGCAATGGAGCAACAGATAAATGCACATCTACCTGCTCCTGACTTTTCAGTTTGAACTTCGTTGCAGGGTCGTGAAACTGTTGTTAGCAGACTGGCCGTGTCTGCAGTGCAACACAAGAGATGTCGTATACAGGATAGAGAGCAGTTGGGTACATCTACTCCTCACACAGCGCTCCCTGAAGTGAGTCTGTTGGTTGTTATATACTGTAGTGCTGACTCCTGCTCTACTGGTGGGATCGATGGTGCGAAAAAGGAAGCTGAGATAGCTGGTGTGTGTCCTAGCATCTTCCAGAAACATACAGGAGTGGGGAAGTCGTTGGGATTTCTGGTGTAATGATTAACAAAAGAAAACACTGAGATGCCTCTAAATTTGTCTGTTCCATTTAAGTCACCCTTTCCGATGACCTCTTAACGACCTTCTCCTGTTACTGCCATTAAGCCGATTGGTGGCCAGGATGTCCTACCTCTTTATCCAGATGTGATACCTGATTCCTCTCATGCGTGCCGATCAGAATCGCCTCTGGTTCTAACTGTTTTTCGGATAATCTGGCTAACGTTCAAGAACAACCTATGTACCTGACAACAGTCGCTCTACTGCCTCATAGTCGCTATAAGCAACGCATCTATCCTGAGCGGGTGGCAACTCGTAAAAGGAAGATAATGGGTCCTGGCTCCAAACTAGCTATCAAGTGAATAAAAAAGTGAAATATCCCACATTGTCTGGTTTTTCGTTGTACTGATATTTTGTTTCAGTCAGTATGTTGCTAAAAACGTCCTTAATTTAAGTCTTTTTGTTAGGGTACTACAGGAAGCCGAAGAATACCTCGCATCTAATGACTTAACTAGCGTCATAAACTTAGTATTATCAACCAAAGAAAATGAAAGGTAAGAGTTGTATCGCGTGGATGGATGTGTACGGGTATAGAGGAAACCTCATGAATCCGAGGACTCTGCATGTCAGCAGGGATTGTTCATGCTGGTGGAGGCTCTGTAATGGTGTTGGGTGTGTGCCGTTTTTGGCATATATGGGACCCCTGATACGTCTAGATTCGACTCTGACGGGTGACACGTACATAAGAATCCTGTCTGATCACCTCATTCATGTCCATTGTGCATTCCGACGGATTTGGACAACTCCAGCAGGACAATGCGACACGCTACACGTCCACAATTGCTACAGAGTGGCTCCAGGAACACTCTTCTCAGTTTAAACACCTCCACTGGCCCCAAACTCTCAGACATGAACATTATTGAGCATTTGTGGTGTGCCTTGCAACGTGCTGTTCAGAAGAGATCTCCAGCCCCTCGTACTCTTACGGATTTATGGACAGGCCTGCGGGATTCATGGTGTCATTTCCCCCCATAACTAATTCAGACATTAGTCGCGTTGCGGCACTTCTGCGAGCTCGCCAGAGGCCTACATGATATTAGGCCGGTGTAGCAGTTTCTTTGGCTCTTCAGTGTATAATGTAACAATTCAGAAATTTAATAGGGATGATAAAGAAATACATGAGGTTTCAATGTATCGATATGCTGATTTTGAACGACAGGAGGACCTGAACTTGAAAAGGGATGTTCAAGCAGTATACGCCGACATAATATGAAGAAACGATCACCATTATAAAATAAGGGAAACCAGAGCGCGCACGGAAGTATATAGGTGTTTGTTTCTTCCATGCCCTGTACAAGATTGGAATAACAGACAATTGTGAATGGGGTTCGATGAACCCTCTGACAGGCACTTAAATGTTATTTGCAGTCTATCCATGCAGATGCAGATCTAGACTTCTGCTGCAGAAGCTGGAGACCTGGTCAAGACGACTTGACTGCGGGCATGGAGCAAAATCAGAAGGACTGAGCACACGCAAAAGTAACAGCGGTTGTTGTGGAATTCAAACGGGAGTGTTCAGAGGGACGAAGTTGTTTCCGTGAAATTCCATTCGCTAAATTTACAGAAACGGAATTCGAGGCACGGTGTGCTACATTTATGTTGAAACTATTGCATGTCTCAAGCAGGACCATCGACGACGAAGTAAGAGAGATTAATGTGCGTACAATGGTATCTAATCAGTCACATACAGCCGGTAAATATGGCAAAGAAATATCGTTGTTGCAAGTGTCATTGACCATGCTTTATTATTCATTGATTGTTTCCTTAATGGTTCCCCTAAAACATGAGAGTGAAAAGTGAGCTTGTATGTCACTTCCAGAGGAACTGATGAACCTCAGAACAACTTGTGCCACTTACCACAGAATGGGACTGAAAGGGCGGTGTTCTTGTGGAACACCGTCTCCTACTCACCCAGCAGAGGCAGGACAACACTCTGGACACCGGCAGAGTTCAGTAATTCCTCAGACACAGGAGGATCGTTTCATGTTTAAGTTCCCCAAGCCACGAGACTGAGAGTGTATCTGATTTATCACTTCCGAGGGAACTGTGGTACGTATTGGAGAGTGACCCTGTGGTAAAAGTGAATAAATGTCTTGTGCTGTTGAAAGGTCACGCGCAAAGCAGCACAGTACTACAGACTGGAGGAATCCAGCACAGTTTAGTTTTCCCTCACCGAACAGCATGGGTTATTTTAAGTTGCAGTTGGCCACAAAGGATATTTAGAAACTGACCCTTTAACCAGTAACACAGGATGTGAGGAACGTGTGTCTTCAGGAAGTTAGTCAGTAAGCGCTGTCCTGTTGAAACAACACATCCCAGTATAGTTGTCCAAAAGGCAGCAGACCTGGCTTGTTGTATCTAGCAAATTCTGCGATTCCCGACCAAAGACCACTGGTTATTTTGGCTTATGATTCTGTCCAGCATGAAACGCCAATATATCAGTATGTCTGGGTCAGGTGAACTCCGTGGAGAGCAGATCTGTGTAACAAAATAAGTGAGCAGGTGGGTGTCGCCCTGTTCAAAGTCTAAGTCAGCTGGTTTTGTAGGAATGTAGTTGGAACAGGTCTGGTGTATTCTGCTCTCTTCTGGGTGCCATGAACAAGCCGCATGGGTTACCTGTGGCTACAACTGAACAAGACACGCTACCTGAATTAGCTCTTAAATGTCACAACCAGGTTTGCTGTGATACTTCAGCACAACTGGACCTGTGAGTAGGGCACATTGTCGTACTCGTAGATACCAGTGTGGCAGGGTCTGTACAGGCTAACGCTTCTTATGTTCTCCACAATTCAGCGTCTCCTTAATAAACACCAAGCTTCGTTTGACCTTACGTTTCCGCACATTAAAGTGGTCTTGCATGTCTCCATGGTGTGGCACAATAAGCATTACGTCGGCGGTATCACTGCAACAGAGTATGGGAGATGAGGTAAAGCTGATAATGTACCAACGGCCACAGGGCAGGCTGGATGCTCCTGCTAACTTCCGTTTTACCTCAACAACCACGATATGTGACTGTCGGTTACAGATACTCTCAGTAAGTTTCCTGCCATCTCATCAACAATCAGTACGTATACATTTTATGTTAAGAGGTGCTGACTATTTGATTCCAAAGACTGATCTTTTATCTCTGTGCCATAAAATCTTAGGAATTTGTGGGAGGGAGAATCAGTTTTACACAGTATGTTAGTAAAAGCGCGTTGTCTTGCTGAAAGTAAACTTGTTGCAGAATCTTCAGCGGAACCGACAGGATGTATACAGCACACTACTGTATTATTTCAACATTACCCTGGTGCAATTTTAGGTTGTGATTTCGCACAGCACGGTACTCAGTCTTGGTCGGGTATGTCACCGCCAGCCGAAGTAATGAACACTTGTGAGAGGAGAGCGTGGAAAGCAGTGGGTACAGTCGCGGTGTCTTGCTGGAAGCACACGTTCCAGCGACGTAGTGGAGGAGCAAACAGAATGGGCTTTGTTTCATCCTGCACCATAAGGATCCCTCAACAGACGGTAAGGCTTGTTTTGGGTTACGTTTGCTTGTGGTGTCCCCTCTATGTTTTGTACATTGTCCGGAAACTGAATAACCAGCGGAAGGTTGGAGCTGTGTGACGTGTTCAGTGAGTGATCGAGCGTTGTGCTGCTGGAAGAACACGTGCCACTTGTGACGCAGCACCACAGTATGTAACACAATAATACAGCATTACAAGTGAAATACTTAATTTTGTTCTTTCTTGCCAATGTGATTTTTTTTGTTATATATAATCAGTAGCATCTGAAGTTATATACATGTGCGTGTTCTATAAATGTTTGCATTTTTCGCCACTTGGGTACTGCATGGATATAGTGGGTCGATTATTTTTTGATATAATAGAATGAATTTGTAATGCATATTACTTCATTTTTATGGTTTCAGAGTATATATTACAATAACAAACATCGTAACAGCTTTTCGTGACGTTTTGGTTTGATGATTTGTGCCGAAATTGCCTAAATTGAATAATTTCGCTAGTTTTATTACAACCTGTAAACTTCACACTTGGCTCCAGCACCACAGTTCTGCACAGTGGGTGTCAGTAGAAATTAATATCCCAGGGGATTATAACTGACGTGCGTCTGCTCATGGAGGCGAGTACTGGCTGTAATTATTCCATGGCAGCGATATTTGGCAGATATGCTAATGCATTAGTGCGGAAACCACTCTTATCATGCAAGATGGGACAACAACTCAAGTCGTTGAACCCATGAAAGATCTGCTTAACGCTGCCTCCGGAATTCCGATTTTGCCCACCCGGTGCAAATCAGCTTTACATTGTTTGTATGAGGCTAATATATCAGCGTAAGAGTGGAAATGTCAAACCACTGTCATCTCTATTAACATTTTATTTTAACATGTTGACATCATTTATTACCTTATTAAAACAGTTGCAGTTACAACAGTTCACTAACGTGGACGTCACGTCAATCTAGACGTACTTGAAAATGCGACAGAGCCGAAACAGTCTATCGTAAATAAAGATTACTGATGTTTAGCAGCTATTCGGTGCATCTGCTCTAATAATCATGCCGTTATGAGACATTCATTATGCTGCTGGCCCTAAAGAAAATAAAAGAAAAACTTCTATACTTCTTTCTAGCATTCACAGCACCAGAGCTGCACCTGATGGCCAAAACTGGAACTACTTTTGTTTTGCCAGTGTAAATTATTTCTGTGTTAAGGCATTCGAATGTCCACCAACTTTGGTGACCATACGGTAATTACAGCCCACACTGGACCTCTACGAGTAATTGCACTGTAATTATAACCACGCTTTACGTTCGTACAGACTATCAGACCAACTGTGTGTCTGGAGTGAAGAGTTTCTAGCAAACACAACACAACATGACACTGTAAACCCAGAGAAATCGTCTGACATTAAAGTAATTTCGAGTATGGTCCAAAAGAGTGCTAAATAACTTATTTTTTATCACATAAATGACCTAGTAGATAACGTCAGAATTTCCATGAGATTTCCAAGGGTGATGCTGTTGTATACAGAGAAGTCGCAAATTCAAACAATTACTGTGAAATGCTGGAAGACCTGGAGAGGATCGACGTCTGGTGCAGGGAGTGGCAGCTGACGCTCAACATAAACGAATGTAGTGTACTGGCAATACGTAAACAGAAAGACTCTTTATCGTATGACGACATGAGCGCGAAACAATCACCGGAAGCAGTTATTTCCGTAATATATTTAGGAGCTATGTTTATGGAGTGATTTGAAGTCGAACAGCACACAAAGCAGTTTTCGGGTGAGGGAGACGCCAGAGTGTGACTCGCTGGAAGCCAACGTACTGTTTCCTCCTACATACATCTCGCGAAAAGACCACGAAGATAAAAGTAGAGAGATCTTAGCACAGAAGGAGGGTAACTAGTGGTCGCTCTTCCTGCGAATCATACGCGGCTGGAACAGAAATGGGGGAGGTGACAGCGTTGCGCAAAGTACCCTCCGCCACACAGTGCAAGCCGGCTTCTGCAGTATAGATGTAGATGTAGTTGTAGATGTCACCGCATGTCGCTAGCCTTACTTATTTTTCCTGAATCCGCAAATCAATTATATCTAAGACTTAAGGTGTAATTACTACTTTAAAATACACCATGGCCAGTTTCTTGATAGTTAAATAAATAACGCGATAACTCGCGCTATTACCTTAAGGGGCTCCGGAACGCCCTATACTTGCAATGTTAAAATGACGCTTATAAATTACATCTTTCCTCACAAAGTATTTGAGGTAGGAAGTTGAACTTTTTACAGATTACTTATTGGAATATGGGCTACAACTTAACACAGGGATTTTACAAAATTTTCGTTCAGTTATTAAAGATGATTTTTTTTCAATTGTAATGAAAATTCACAACATTTTTTTTGCAATTTTTTATTTATATATTCAAAAATATACAGTTTTTTGGAAAAAGGCTGTGTTAAATTATGCAGAAGGTACTGTGTAACATTTACGGAAAGTTTGAAACAAATATGTGTGGAAGATTCTTAGAAAACATGTAATTAGTATGAGAAAATAAAAGTTTTGGGAATCGAGCGACAAAGATTGGATTAACTTTTCAGTGCATTCCAAGTCCATAGGATGGATTATCTTCATCCTCTGCAAACTCCTCCTCCAGCTTCCTCTTGTTCCTCCTCCTGTTTACTCTTGCTTGTATTTCTAGACTCTTTACAGCCCTGTCTGCAGCCCGAAGGCGTTCCTTGTCTAAAGCAAGCATCGCTCGTACCATGTTAGAACCTATCTTCATTCCCATATTTCTAAATACCTTGCACCTTACAATGTTGCCATCATTGAAAGTCGCCACAGCATCATACACACCAAAGTGAAGTGTTTCTATTCCAACAAATACAGTCTTGGGGATTCTCGACCATATAACACTATTTACACTTTCATTGGGGTTTTGAGTTTTTCCGTGAATACACTTTTTCAACAGTTCAGGTGCTGCTAAGTCTCTGAAAATAGGTTTTATCACCTCCATTATTGCATGAGGCAGACTATGCTTATGAGTGTACACTTCACCAGTTAGCAATCCTTTGTTATATTTACACCAACTGTCTTCTTCTTTGGGACACAAGCTATGTTGGGGATTTTCATCGGTTGAAGAAGTATGAAAAAAAAGAGCCCAAACAGCCTTCTTCATTTCGTCGACACTTTGTGTATTTTGCCTAATAGCCATTCCATAATAGTTCTGTATTTTGTCAATTACACTGTCAGTTAACCTTCCCTTCCCATCCAACCCTTTACCATCACTGAGTTTTTGTTTTTTGTACGAAGCTTTCAGTCGCCGAAGTCTTGTTCCCATTCGCCTCTGTACTTGGCCAATACACTCAAATTTCTGCACTACAACATCATCACCATAGGGCTTCAGTCCTTGAACATGTTTGAAACTTTTAGAATCACCGTCACCAAGGTAATTAACATATCGCACTTTATCACACGCCTCAGAACGCTGGAATATACTGGCAACACCAGCCACTTCCATTCCTCCACTACTGCCACTATAGTTAGCTTTGCAATTATTTTCATGTGTCCCTTTATATTTTTTGTGGACATCTACAATACTTTGATATTACTGCTACATCTAAAACTTTCCCTGTATACATACTGGTGGCAGATACTACACCATGAAGAGATCTGTGTCCCCGTTTATGCCAGGTACCATCGAACGCTGCAGTCAAATCTCTGTTACCATTATTTTCCATTACTGCCTCTTCCACAGCGTTCTTCATAGATTCTATACAGACATCTTCTACTGTAGATCCTATTAATTTATTATAGGTCGTAAACTAGGTTGGGGGATTTGGAAGATTCATGATGCCACAGAAAATTGCACCTGCAGTAGCACCCTTACCAACTGAACGCAAGGAATAAACAAATCTAATGTTGTGTTCGTAGATTTTGCTACCATTTTCTTCAGTTGCAGTTACTGCAACACTGTTCCAAAAGGTGTATGTATGAACACTTATCACATTTCAGTTGTATTTCACTAGCAAGTCCTACGTGCTTTATTATGGAGAGTTCCAGACCAACTTCACTACAATGAATACATCTTACACAGTTTGAAAAAATTCCTTTGAGAACCGACATATCAAATATTTCATTCACATCCGATTCGCCCATAAAACATTCATAGTTTTCACTCATTGAACCAAGCTTCTTCTGTGAAGTATTTTCTTTCCCACTTTGACTGCTATGGGCAGGTGTACTTGAGAGGTTAGGTTCACTCACTTGGTAATCGTCTTTATTGTTTACAGTAATAACACATACCTTTGGCTTTCCAACATTTCTCCTTTTCTTAAAAGCCTTCAGAGGATTTCTAATAACTTTACTTTTACTCATTATTATACTTCAACAAAACTGAGACTCAAGAAACAGAATTAATTACGAATATTTTCGAGATAACGACAGAGTAAATAAACATGAAACAATCGACAATCACACCAGCTATATATATTGAACCATCACAGGTTAGCCACAACACATACTTTATCTCACATCACTAAAATGTACCTGATGAACACGGACGTTAATAATAACACCATTTGACAGCAGTTTAACAGCGCCACAGTGGGTCACGCCCATGTAGAACACATTTAAAAAAAAATTTAAAAATAGTTGTAGTCTTCGGAATTGAATAAATTATATATCTATTAAGAGGTAATAGTCTGCAGATTCAGAAAACGCAAAAAAGTAAAAATTGAACTTTTCATGATTTTGAGCCTTTCCGGAGCCCCTTAATCTCTGGGATCCGCCTCTGAGCTGTATTTTCCTCTTAGCTGTAGCAGTGTTTACCCAGGGTATCTCGTTAGGTAAGTAGCAGAGGCGCTGCCATTCGTTGTGCTGTACACTTCCGAGGCAGTAGTTGCACTTCTGTCCCTTTGTACTTGTGTGGGAACGTTCAGCGCTTACGGAGCAGGGAGAAAACAAATGTAATAGCTAAGCACTCATCAAATGTTGAGATCATTTTAGAAATAATCGAACTTAAATTGTCGACCGATATGCAAGTGCGGTTGACATACGGTTCCTCGCCGCAGATAAAGCAGCAATGAAGGCACTGAGTGGCAGAGAGTGGCTTTGCATTAAAAGGTGCTGATCTCACGTGCCAGAAAGTTTATGGCAGAGTGTCTGGACACACAAAAGATATTCTGCCTGCTCATTCCCTCACGAGGGACTCACGTCTTTTTGAGCAAATGCGTGATAAAACCCGCAGTGAGTTAGACTGCAAAATGAAGCAAAAGGAAAGAAGGAAGCGTAATGTCTCTGTGAAGGAACAGACGGTTAGCCCGCGCAGCTTCACTCGTCAGATCCGCTTCCCTAAGGCAGCCCAGCTGAGGCTACCTCGGCGGTGAGCTGACCTCGCCGGTAAACATTCTGAAAGTTTCGTACCTGCCCGGTGAGACTGCTAATTCTGAAGACGTCTCTCGCCGTCGGTGTGGCTACCGGGCTATAAACATACAAACAGTTGCTTCTGATGGGACTGCGGGCAGCTACTACTGTTAACCGAAAAATCGGGATGCCATTGCTGTATGCCTATTGTAATTAACCACTGCAAACGTTCGAGTAATACACACCTGGTATCAATGAACGTAATTGACTCGTACAGAGGGAAGTCCACGCTCCTGACCCAACACGGAGTCGTGTCTGAGGGCCGACTGACTCACTTGGCGCTCTCCATAACCTGCGATGTACAATTGTACGACTCGGTGTTTCTCGTATATTCTCGCGAGAGCTTGTCCCCGCCAACTGTGTACCGATACCTGAAGCTTCCCGTACTGGAATAAGGCCACAGTTACGGCCAATGCCTAAGGGACTTTCCCTGACAATTTCTGTAACGAAAGGAAACTACTCCTATTGTGATTAAGCGAAAGTGTGTTTACGGTCGACTGGCGCGCCTCCTCCACTTACTTCCCGACCTGTGTGTCTGGCTGCAGGCAGGCCGGCCTCCCACGCATCGGGCCACGGGCCCCACCCCCGCATTGGGCGACTCGCGCCGCGGGAACACACTCCACCACAGCCTGAAACCTCCCTAAGTCTGGAAACTCTACAAGCCCCAGAAAAGAGCTGGTTGTGCAGATTACAAATGAATGTAACAATCGTCCACCGTTTCTGCCTCGTATGAGACCATTTTATCTGCATTTTCAGTTTTTATCGTATGATAAACTTTAAGTTGTTCAGATAGCAAGCGTATATCTGAAAGCATTACGCGGGGACTGCTAAGGTTCACTTTGACTTCTGAACCTCCGAGAGTAAGTTTATGGGCATTCCTACAGCAGGCAGGAGTGGTTGGAAACATCGCCAGTAATATACTGGCGGAAGAAAAGAGCAGCGCAAAAAATATAATTAGTCTGAAGTAATGAAATTGCGGGAGTACATCTCTCTAGATGAAACACCTTAAAGCTTCGAAGGGAATTATGCAATTCAGAGGCCGCCGCCTCACCTCGAGTTAAGGCAACCGTAAACAAGCCGAGGTAAGGCATCCTCCAGGTGTGTTAATGTAAATGGACGTAAAAGCAACATTTGCATTTCCTGCTTCACTCCTACCAATAACCCATTTTGTTTTCCGTGTTTGCTGTTAACTAAGGGTAAAGGCACAAGCTGTACATGCGTTGGCATGTCAGATCCAACGTCATTCGACGCCCCACATTTTGCCTACCGTGCTAACACAACACTGGCTGCAGATGCCAACAGGGGGAGGGACTGAAGGTATCAAATGCTGTCGACAGCACGAGGCTACGGAGCGTAGCTGAACTGCTTAGTCGACGAGTAACTCACGATAGTGATACAGTGCTAATGGTGTTGATACAAAGCAGAGCAATGGAAACGATAAACAAAGAAAGCATTGCGTTATATCTTCAGTAACAGTAGCCGAAGTTGAGATTCCGTCAGAAAGAAACCCAAGAGATTTCACTGAGTGAGAAAGAAGTGGCGGATGAAGGATTAGCCTTTGTGCAAATGAGTCAGTGGAATGGGTGGTGTCGTGCGAACAATGTACAAAAGGCGTATAGTGCTGATGACACGTGCACGGCAATAGAAAGAAAGTGTTACTGAGACAGGTGTGGGGCACTGCATCGACGCTGTCGGACAGGGAACCCCAGTTGCCGTTTCCAGTGAAACGTACTGAAGGGCAGTCGCTGTCCTAGGAGTTGGTACTAAACGTAATTTTGTATTTGGAAAATCATCCGTGGCATAGGAAAACAACAATTACGAATATACACTACTGGCCATTAAAATTGCTACACCAAGAAGAAATGCAGATGATAAACGGGTATTCATTGGACAAATAGATTGTACTAGAACTGGTCTCCGAGCTGATAGTTCGTGCTGCTGCAAACGTCGTCGAATCGTTTGTGCAAATGGTGGTTGTCTTGCAAGCGTCCCCATCTGTTGACTCAGGGATCGAGACGTGGCTGCACGATCCGTTACAGCCATGCGGATAAGATGCCTGTCATCTCAACTGCTAGTGATTCGAGGCCTTTGGGATCCAGCACGGCGTTCCGTATTACCCTCCTGAACCCACCAATTCCATATTCTGCTAACAGTCATTGGACCTCTACCAACGCGAACAACAATGTCGCGATACGATAAATCGCAATTGCGATAGGCTACAATCCGACCTTTATCAAAGTTGGAAACGTGATGGTACGCATTTCTCCTCCTTACACGAGGCATCACAACAACGTTTCACCAGGCAACGCCGGTCAACTGCTGTTTGTGTATGAAAATCGGTTGGAATCTTTCCTCATGTCAGCACGTTGTAGGTGTCGCCACCGGCGTCAACCTTGTGTGAATGCTCTGAAAAGCTAATCATTTGCATATCACAGCATCTTCTTCCTGTCGGTTAAATTTCGCCTCTGTAGCACGCCATCTTCGCGGTGTTGCAATTTTAATGGCCAGTAATGTATTTTGAAGAAGTTCGCAGAAATATGACCGTTAGTGCATCAGAAGAACTACGGTTATTGAACAGACAAGACGCACTTGTCACAAAAACTGATGTTTTCGCGTTTCAAGGATGCTCGATACAATTTACGGGATGTAGATGCTGGTGACCTACTACGTTATCCACATCAAACTGCGCGCGACATACATATAGTGATTTCAAGAGAAGCAGTGGATGCTTGCTTAACGTCAAACTGTGTTACGGAATTGTATGACAATGAAATTTCAAACGAAGCTTGTCGATGCACAGCATACTACGAAATCGGCCCAGAAATTTGTGGGGGAGGTATTCAAACTTACCCTATCGTTGAGTAAGGAATTTGTTTTCAACTGCAACCAATCTGCATTTGAAGAGGAAACACATATGAAAGGAACCCTGGAAATTAAAGGTATCAAGAGAATTCTATCAAGATCATGGAATATCAATTCGTATACAATTAACTGACTCTTTAACCGGATGGTAAATATGCTGGAACGCTATTCATTGCTCTGCAAGAACTAAGAGTTGCTTTGCGCCCCTTGATTCTTTCTCATGTGAGTTACTTTGGCAAGGGCAGTAGGGGATATTTACATCATAGCAAGCAAGAGTGGGAGAACGGGCGTTAGATAACTGCAACTATGGTATGAACACTGCATTTCGCTAATAGCTCGTCAAAATAGGTTGCTTTTGTTTCATTCGTAGTCTGCGTATAAAAGTCATACTCCTAAAGAACATGCATTCGGGAGGCCGACGGTTCAATCCCGCGTCCGGCCATCCTGATTTAGGTTTTCCGTGATTTCCCTAAATCACTCCAGGCAAATGCCGGGATGGTTCCTCTGACAGGGCACGGCCGACTTCCTTCCCCATCCTTCCCTAATCCGATGAGACCGATGACCACGCTGTCTGGTCTCCTTCCCCAAACTAACCAACCAACCTAAAGAACAAACTATCGCTCCTGGAAAGTGTGTGACATTGCAGTTCATACCACCTGGAACCACCAGATGAATTCAACCTCCACATGTTTGTCTTTTCTGTGCGTATAGAACATATTATTGCACTATCTGCATCAACGCCTTAAAGGACAGCCAGTTTCACGATAAGCTCCACGACAGGCTGTTTTGCATTCGGTTGCACGCCATCACATTCCGTCAGTTCTCGTCACCCTGTTACTCCAATGTGATTTCTGTATGCATTCTTCAAGACTGGATGCCTTGCACGCTTCGTAGCTGCCAAGGAGCTGGTCTTTGATGTCGATGGTGCGAACCTTTGTGATCATTGAGACGCGCCATTTTTATTCGGTTTCCATGGTCCAAGTTAATGGTTTGTTTCTAACATTTATTGGATGTCGACGATGTCCATTTTGTGAGGTGTAATACATGCACCCCATAGAAGGTTGATCTCTGCGCATGCCAGACTCTCGTTTTCTGTGGACATGGTGCGTCATCACCAATTAATATTTTTCTGGTCATAATTTTCACTTTCGAATAAGCCTTACTAAAGACTGTTCCTGCGACGTCTCACTTAACAGTTTCCTTATAAGTCATCTAACAGAGAAAGTTAAGAAGTGTGGGGAATCTATTGGACATTGCTTTTTTAGCTTTGTCAGTCCTTGGAAAAACAGAAATTATGCAACATCTTAGCTTTCAGGCAAAACACAGGAAGACAGAACGGCGATATAAGACAAACTCGCTATGTTCTTTCCGAGATAAAGTTCTGCAGTGAGTCTGAACTTGCGCTACGTGTACATGATGAAACAGTAGAATCTAACAGACCTAGAATACTTAGGGAACGGGTAAATTTCACTTCCGCGTCAGCTGCGGATGTGAAAGAGCACGTGAACAATTCTGCTATCTTTTAGGTGCACCCAGTGGTATACAGAAGAATTTATTGGACTGTACGTTACATGTGTGTCAGGACGAAGATAATGCAGAACTAGCGGAGACTGTTTTTGTGTCTCTGTTAGCAGATGAAACATCTGATGTAGCTTCTAAATTTCAGTTACTGGTAGTATTTCGTTTTCTGTTATCTGCTGAAGAGCCGGTTGAAAGATTTTGCATGTTTTCAAATCAATCTCTTATCAGTGCTACCTCCTTGGCTGATTCAATTAAAGATGTACTCGCCGATGTTGTCCAAGAAACGAAAGAAAACGTAATATCTCAAATTTATGATGGCGCCAGCGTTATGCGTTACCATCATACAGAAATCCAATCAACTGTAATATAAGGGCATAATTTCGTATATTACGTACATTGTTATGAACACTCACTGAACTTAATTTTTGCCCAAGCGACAAGTCGAAACAAACAAATCAAACCGTTTTTCAGAACTACTGTGGAGGTAGCAATACTTTTCTGTCATTCACATCGAAAAGTGGCTGTTCCAGATGCAGTTGTGAAACAAAGAATCCCACACGGATCGGCCATTACATGGAACTTTAAATCGTGAAAAGTGCTCACAGTTAATGTGAACAGACAGGACACTCCAGAATGTCTTAAACACATTGAAGATACCAGCAGCCAGACAACAAATGTAAATCAAACATGTGGTCTAAGGATAAAACTCTATCACACAAAAATTTCCTTTCGGTTAGGGATATCTTATAAAAATAACTTGCTGACAAACCCAGCAATGTACAGGTATTCATTTGGCAATTTTCTATGAGAAATGAAAACAAAAATTGAACTGTGTTTTTCTGTAATATCGAAAAAATTTCATTTATTATTATTATTATTAGCGAATGTCCCCATGGGAGAACGATAAGCAGGTGATTAACATTTCTTAATGTTCTTCTTATTTCCCCAGTATTTCTTCATTGCCTCCCCAAAGGCCTTCTTCCTTTCTTCGGTCCACTTTGGTCGGAAAGGTTTAGATTCCGTCTCTGGAGTAAACTTCCACTTGTCGATTTTTCTTCTGAATGTATCCCGGTCTGATGTGTTTGTTATGTCAATTTTTGCCTTTTTCAAATCCTTCTTAACTTCAGTTACCCAGGGTATTGTTGCCTTAAGTGATGTCATATAGTCCAATAGACGTTTAGTCAACCTGTTTCCAGGTAATCTGTCTATATGTCCATAAAACTTCATCCGCCTCTTCCTGATATCTGCCTCGATGTTTGATATTTTTTCGATTGTCTCGGTAGTCTGCAGCCTGTATCCATCTTGTGTGTATCGTGGTCCTAGGATTTTTCTAATAATTTTTCTCTCTACTTTCTTAATTTCGTGTAAATCTACTTTTCTATTCAGGGAGAGTGTTTCACTTGCATATGTGACTGTTGGTTTGATGACTGTGTTGTAGTGTCTGATTTTAGTGCCTTTTGATAGACATTTCTTGTTATATATATTTTGAATAAGTCCGAATACTTTCTTGATTTTCTGTAATCGGTTTTTTTGTGCTATTTTCTCAAGTCCTGTTGGTTCAATAACTTCACCGAGATACTTAAAGTGCTTGACTCTAGTTATTTCACCATACTTTTTTTTTAGTTTCGAAATATCTAATTTTGAGCAGATGAATTCTGTCTTCTCAAAGGAGATTTGCAGGCCAACCTTCATTATTCATGAAAACACTTAAAATTACGAAACGAAATATGCATAATTTCCAGAAGTGTAAGCACAGCTTATTTTCATGTCTAGACCGCGATTCTGTAAACGTCTGCATAGACTCTTCACAGCCCTACAGGTGGCTAACGTTTTCGCCTACAGCCGTTTGCGCTTCGCAGCTGAAAGACGTTGAAAGCTCTGCCAGGTATCGGGGATTTCTCTTAAGTGAACTCGACTCTGTGTGTGTCTCAGCTCTAACGAATAAATGTATTAAAAATTCATACATGACGCGGCATTTCTTCACACAGCTCATCACTCATGACGCCACATCTCCTGGTCGTTGCGTCATGCAATGACACGACTTTGCAGGTACATTCCCTGGTGTACGACGGTACTGTGTGCAGAATGTGCTGCGAACAGAGGTGGTACGGAAGAAGCAGTAAATTTAGACGTCATGCACTATGAGGCAATTTGTCGTGCATCTCACTGTTTATGACGTTGTGCGTCCTGAACTATGATAGATGAGTAGTTATTACCCCCACAGCAATTCATTGCTGGCAGTAAGGTATGTGTGTAGCAAGTTTGGTTGAAATCGGTTCAGGAGGGGATGTGGAACATCTGCAAACCATACACATACACACGCACACACACACACACACACACACACACACACACACACACACACACACACATACACACATATATCCATTTTTATAATATGTATGTATGCCCTACGTGAACATCTAGTACAGCCAATTTCAAAAATATACCACTGGTTGCGTCTCAATAAAGCAAGCAGCAGCATCATTCCGAAACGAAATTTTTAAAATTGGAGACAATGTTAATGATATCACAGAAGAAACAGAGGTTTGAATTCTGCAGCCACTTGTTGCCCTCTAATTTACTCAAACATCGCTTCTTTCTTTCATTGAAAAGTTAGTGTCCTGAAAATGTTCTATCTGCTGTTACGCAGTCCTATCAATTTTTTAAGTAAAGCTGAGTTAAAAACAGAGCTACAGACCATTTATTCTCGAAATAGGTTTCAAGAAAAAAAACCGCAGGAGCCCTTATAAAGTTTGTCATTGAAAATATTCTGCAAGAACCTTTTGGCGACGTCAGGAATCTGCTGAAATTAGCAGCTGCTGTCCCATGAGAAGCTGTGAAGCCGAGACGTGTTTCCGCACGTTGTCGCGGATCAAACAGTTTCTTAGAAGTACCAGAGATGAAGATAGACTGTCTCATCTTGCCATGCTATCTATTGCAAAGAAAACGATTCACAGGTTTCCAAATTTCAACGACGGAGTCATAGATCCATCACGAAAAAGGAAAGGAGGATGGTCTTTTTCTATACGTCTACAGGCGATTCAACACTACGAACGTTTTCAGGCTCATTGTAAGGTAATTTTAGAACTACAAAAACATTTTACTTAACTTAGGAAATTAAACTGTTCGGAAAGGTAAGTTGTACAGTGCAGTGAAGGAAGTGAACTCCGTCGCAGCCACTTCAGGCATCAGCCACCGATGTCTGTGCTGTACCGCTAAGGATACGTCCTCTGCACCGCGATGACACAACGGCGAATGTTAATTTCTGAAGCGCAGAATGCAGCCCACCATTTTCTCTTATCGCTCGGAACTTTCCACTCTTCATTGTGCTTAGCAACGATCGAAATTTTGTACTTAGTTTGTATTTCATTCTCTTTCTTATCGATGTATCGCTGTACGTTAAGTAGTTAAGAGCCGTTTGACATGACTATATTCATTGTCAATTGTTTTTTTATCGTAATATCAGTGTCCACGATTATGTGGAATAAAGAACTATGGAAAATACGTAAAGGGTGCTATTATGACGAGGTACGGCAGAAATTACGCATGAAGGTGCTTTGGTTTTAAAGAACCTACTCGTTGTGTTTCGCAACATCTTACTTCCATCTATTCTCACACATATGAAAAACGTTTTGGGCCCAATTCCCAAATATAGATGCTTAACTTACCGTCTTTCCAAATCGTACATTATGATATTTTTCACATGCAAAAGGTTGTTACAAAGTACATTGACCGAAAAGGAAAAGAGCATACGTAAGCCAAGGCGCCTGTGCATAACGTCCTGTCAGTCTGTACTGCACGAAAAAGCACTTACTTCCATGCACACAGTAGTCCAATTCCGCCAAATCTTCAACGTGACAGAGTACATTTTTGAAGTGGCTGCAGACGCAGTCCAGCACCGATGTCTCATTTCCTGCAAGCAGAGCTGCCACTGTGGCAATTACGCCCGCCGGCAGCATTGTCCGCTGTCGACACTGGGGAGCAAACAGAAGCAGTGCGCGTCGCAGGGAGCGCGCGCTCAATATGACGGCGGGCGCAGCGGAAGTCTGCCGCAGGACGGCCAAACCACGGGAAGCGTGGCGTGACGCCTCTCATCCGGATGACCGCCGTATTCCTGTCTGCCTGGTGAGAGTTCGGAAAAGTCGTCGAGTAAAACAAAGGTGGTAGGTAGCTGCCCCTCCCAAACGAAGTGTTGTAGGCATTGTGCTGTTCCTAATCTATAAAAACGATTTAGGAGGCAATCTGAGCAGCCATTGTTTGCAGATGATGCTCTCTTTTACCATCTAGTAAAGTCATCAGAAGATCAAAGCAATAGCAAAATGATTTAGAGAATTTATCGGTGCGGTACGCAAAGAGGCAATTGAACATTAATTTTTTTCAATTAAATTTGTGGTAAGAGCTTATGCGATGAGTCACACAAATTCAAAGGGAGCCATTTCAGTTAATGCCAAGGGATTAGAATTTGGCCCAACTTAAATAGGAACGATCAAACAGAAAATCTTGAGTGGAAGATGTAACAAGTCCACTAAAGAGACTGTCAGCTAGGGGTGCTACAAGCACGCTCCGTCACACACCGCTTGCTGGCATGCTGAGCATTGTTGTAGATGTACATGAACATCTCCCTATACTCGCAATAAGTCACAATATGGTGCATGGCGGAAGCTGCCTTCCACCACTACTAGTCATTTCCTCTCCTGTTACGCTCTTAAATACGGCAAGGGAAAAACGACTGTATATTTGCCCCCACGGACACCCTAATTTCTCTGTATTAGTGCTTCTTGCGCCAAATGGACGTTGATGCCCCTGAAATCATTCTGCAGTCAGCTACGAATATCGGTTCTCTAAATTTTTTCTGCAGTGTTCCTCGAAAATAACATTGTCTTCCTTACAGGGGTCCCTATTTGGGTTCACAAACCATCTCTACAACATGTGAGTGTTGTTCGAATCTACAGGTAACAAATCTAGCTGCACACCTCTCAATTGCTTCGATGTCTTTCTTTAATAGGACCTGGTGCGGATCCAAAACACTCAAACAGCACTCAAGAATGGGTTGTACTATTGTCCTATATTCTGTCTTCTACAGATTAAACCTACGTTTCCTAAAATTCTCCCACTCGAAGTCGTGCATTCACCTTCTCTGCTCCATTCTTAAATACCCATTCCATTTCATATCGCTTTGCAACCTTACACAGAGATATGTGATCGATGTGACTGCTAATGCTGTATTCCAGTATTTCTACGTTTAGATCCAACTACCATTCATCTCACCATCCATAAATTTTGTGTAAGTCAACTTGTACCGTCCCACAGTCACTCAAGAATTACATCTCCCCGTACACCACAACATCATCAGTTCATCCTGTCTGTCAGATTATGTTCTGCAGCACGCCAAGCTCTCTCGAGTGCAATGTAAGAGGTTCTGTTATTAAGAAATTTTTCTACCACTCACATATCTAGAAGCCTATTGTATACGCTCGTCCATTCGTTAACGGACTGTACTGAGGCACCTTAGCACTTAATCACTGTGGACTGCGAGCCAAATCGCTGCCTCAGGATCTGTCAGTACTTTTCTTCCAGTGTCGTATTACAGCAGACGTGCGCTCACCCTTCCCTCCCCACCCCAATCCCCCTCCATTCCCCTCCGCCACACCGCTCTCGCCCCATTAAGGATCGTTTCAAGTCTGTATACAGTTTTGAAAAGAACGTTTCCAAGTGCTATCATCAGGGATGGGCCAAAAACCAAATATATTCGATTATACCTACGTCTTTTTTCAGCAGGGTAACAAACTCCAGCTGAAATGTATCAGCAGGCCACAGACTACCTTCCAGATTTATCAGACCTGCAGTCTTTCTATTCAAAATCGTTCAAATGGCTCTGAGCACTATGGGACTTAACATCTGAGGTCATCAATCCCCTAGAACTTAAAATTACTGAAACCTAACTAACCTAAGGAGATCACACACATCCATGCCCGAGGCAGGATTCGAACCTGCGACCGTAGCGGTCGCGCGATTCCAGACTGAGGCAATTATTGAAAAACAGTCTTAATCGCATTTATTATTATTATATCGCCAACCGGTTTCAAGCCGACGTATGGGTCATCTTCTGGGCATCTACACCGTGAAATTATAGATGTCCGTCAGAAAGACTCCATTATACAACAGCTGAAATTACGTAAATTTTAAACATGTTACCCATTGGTCGACTGCTGGTGGTGTCACTCCTGTCTACATAACTGAGGAAACTATGCGAGACTAACCCTTCTTATGGGCTTAAATAGCGTGCTGAGATGACGTGAATAGATGGTAACACCAACTGCATTTTATACAGTTTATTATATGTAAATACTAGTCCCTTGGTTTAAAATAAATTTAAGTGACAGTAAATAACAGAAAACGGATCCATTCCATTTAAAAAGAGTTACATTTACACTGTTAATCATAAAATAATAACATATGTTCAGTAGTCAACTCGTAAAATTCGTAAAAGTATATTACATTATGTGCCATAATATAAAGTAAAACAATTTGTGACACACAGAAACTGGTGTCGTCTTGTATTATAATGTATCTATTCGTAGATGTGCGTAGAAAACATTTGAGTCAATTACTAAAATGGCCAATACGGATGGACTACAGAGCCCTCTACTCCTTGTGGTGAGGACGCCGTTGCCATGGATTACAAAGCGTATATAAGGCGCCCTCTGGTCTATGCAGCGAGGACGCCGTCGTCATGGTAGCAGCGGGTGTGCATATACAATAGTGTTATCTTCGGCTTGGTCGCGGCGTCCGTTGCCGTGGTAGAGGTATGTCATGGCTCTTCATTCACAGAGAAGTTGTCACCTATTTGAGATTATGGAAATATCGACAAACAAGGTTAACCTAAAAAATCTAAAGATAGGATAAAAGTTTATGACACGTTTGTAGTACCCATCAAAGGAATTAAATTATTGAAATAATAAAAGGAAAAGTAGCATCATTGTGTACAAATACTATTCTCGAATAGCTCGAAAAATTTTTTATCGTGACTCTATTTTTTCATTCAGCATCGCTGCCGGATTCCGTTTATTATGTATAAAAATTTCCAGGCTCTCTAGAATATCCTTCATAGGTCCTTTTTGAGTTACATGCAGTACCTTCAGATTATCCCTTATATTGATTTCTGCATGTTTTTCCATATCTAAATGCTGTCCAAAGAGTGATTTATTACGTGCTGTTCCAGTAGTATGTTCTTTAAATCTGGTATTAAAACTTCTCCCTGTTTGCCCGATGTAAATTTTGCTACAGTCTTTACAAGTCAATTTATAAATTCCTGAATTAGGATGCATCTTGTTTTTAACATCTCCTATACTATGCCTAAGACTATTAGCTAGAACCGCTCGGCCACAGCGGCCGGCAGTCTTTCTATTATTGTACTCAGACATCAGAGCTTCCTCAACTCACCAAGTCTCGGTTAAGTTGTAGAAGTGTATCGCTTTTCACCAACACATATAATTTGAGTGTTAGTCTATCTAAACCCGTGAATGTAGATCCAGAACCCGGCAGTGACTTTGGGATGGCTGTAGAAGTAGAAAACTTTCGAAGTGTTTTTGGCACGAAAGAACTATCTGTGTAGCATGAGGGAGTATTCAAAGAAGTAGTTGACAACAGAGTGTGGTGCATTTAAATCACCAACCGACATTGAAATGTATGGGAGGAGAGTTTCAATAGTGGATATATAATAGGAAGCTATGATTGAATTAAGTTCAGGGGATATGCGAATTTAAATAAAACATTTGGGTGTGGGGAATTTGGGTGCTTTATAATACGTGTTAGCGACTGGTACGGACGGGCTAACATGCTGGTATCTGAATGTAGGAGGAGCATGTTATAACTTCATGTACTCTCCCTGTGCCAGGAGAGCAGAATTTAGGGATGGTATATCTACTCATATATGTGCTACTTTCTGGACTGAGCACTGTACAAGCTGAATTTAACTCTAATATAAAGGAATTTCCCGGAAAACAATGCTCAACACAACGAGTATAGAATGTATAAATGTAAATAAAGAAAATACAAAATAAATTGTTCTTCCTGCCTCACTGCGTACCCATCCTCACCAGTGTACTGCACATAAACGTGCGATGAGCCAGTGCTTACTCGGAAGTCTCCAGCTCTGTGCGCGAGACACCTCTGTGGGGCAGCGGCGCACGTGTCGGCCGGGCAGTGCCGTGGCGAGCTGCCGCCGCGGGCCCCACGTGGCCACTGGCTGGGTGGGGAGCCGCCAGCCCGCCTCCAGAGGAGACCTGCAGAGGCGGGGCCACAGCCAGCAGCCAGCAGCCAGCCCCCCACCCAGCCAGCCAGCCACGGCCTCCACAGCAGTGCTGGCGCCGCAGCTGGTGAGGGCAGCCAGAGGGGTGGCACGCCACAGACAGTGGCCGGCAGCAGTCAGCACTTTGATGTTAATCATGAATTATAAATAGTTACTGTAACTCAGGGGTAATGTTTTGCGAAGCTGCTGTGACTGTACATAATTTTTTTAGTTCCTATTGTTTTACCTTGAAGTTTACTTTGTGCTGATATGTAAGGTGTCTATTTTTGAAGAAAAGACATGTCTAATGCAGCACACTGTAAGTAACTAGCCACATCTTACAATACTGATTTAAGGAAATCCTCCTTTTACATCATTTACATCTGGCTAGTCATTTGTAGTGATTAGGTTCTTTTCTATAAAATAACAATGATATTGTTAAGAATCTTTTTTTGTAAAAAAAAGATCGATGTCTATTTTTTAATATATTCATTTTCTATACCGTTTAAGCCAGCCGGTGTGGCAGAGCGGTTCTGGCGCTTCAGTCTGAAACCGCGCGACCCGTATGGTCGCTGGTTCGAGTCCTGTCTCGGGCATGGATGTGTGTGATGTCCTTAGGTTAGTTAGGTTTAGGTAGTTCTAAGTTCTAGGGGACTGACGTCCTCAGATGTTAAGTCCCATAGTGCTCAGAGCGATTTGAATCATTTATACCATTTAATCACATATATAATTTCACATTTAATTCCATATACATTTTTAAATTAATAAACTATCTGCTTTTTCCGTTTAATTATGTGCCATATTTGCATTTAATTCCATGTACAAATTGAAAACTAATAATAAGCACTCTGTTTTCCCAGTCAACCACTTTTTCGTTTCTAATTTGTTTTTGCCTGTACATAATATGCGTAGGTGAAAAAAGAACCACATATGTAGGCACTGAAGAGTAAAAGAAATTGGTTCATGTGGCACAGGCTTGACTAATGTCTGAAGTAGTGCTGGAGGGAGCTGACACCTTCAATCCTGAAGGACTGTCCGTAAATCCGTAAGAGAACCAGAGGGTGGACATCTCTTGTGAACAGCACGTTGCAAGGCTTCCTAGATATGCTCAATAACGCTCACGTCTGGGGAGTTTGGTGGCTAGCGGAAGTTTTTAAATTCAGAAGAAAGTTCCTGGAGTCACTCTGCAATAATTCTGGACATGTGGGTTGCCGCATTGCCCCACTGGAATTGCCCAAATCAGTCGGACTTTACAATGGACATGAATGGATGCAGATGCTGAAATAGGATGCTTATGTACGTGTCACCTATCAGAATTGTATATAGACATATCAGGACTCCCATGTCACTGCAACTGAAAACGCTCCACACCATTCCAGAGCCCCCAGCCCCTTGAACGGTCGGTCCCCTGCTGACATGTATTCATGAGTTGTCTCCATAGTCTTAAATAGTCTTGTTTGAGGCACAGCTCAATGTCCTAACGGATTATCAGATGAAATTACATAGCTTTTGGCGCCAGAGCTGGCTCCATGTTTATGTCTCGTTTATAATCGATATCTAGAAATTGGGCATGGAAAATCGCCGAGGTAGTTATAATCAAGGAAGTCCGATAGATCTAGTTGGTTGCTGGCTGTTCTGTAAAAAGAATCTGAAAAGCTGGGTGGCGCCAGAAGTCGACTCACCGGCTTCTGAGCGGTACAAACTACTGGCAGCTCGCTTTCCGTGCAGGGAAGGCCACTAAGAATGCCGCAAGTGCAGTACAGCAACTTGTCTGTGCAGCCGCGTGAAAACACGTAGTAGGCGGCAAAGTGGGTGCCTCGGAGGCTGACGGCAGCTGACGACGGTGGCGGCCGGCGCTGTCGTCTCAGGCAGAGGGGGCTGAGCGCTCACTGCCGAGGTAGCCGCCATGGCTGCGGCATCGTGCTAAGCATCCTGGAAAACCGGCGCGAGTTAACCGAGCTATCAGTGACTCCAGCAAAGGCTGCATTTTCTTTCTTTTCCGAACCTGCATTTGCACAGCCAGGGTCCGCCGTCTGATAACTTTCTGCGGACCTCGGTGCTCCACTGAGTGCACTCGGCCCCCGCCTCACCTCGGTGTCTGGCTGCGCAGCTTACGTCACGGGCAGCGCTGCCCGTGCACTGCCGCCTGGAGGTCTTTTGTCATCTTTTGTATAAGATACAGCTGTAATCACTTCTCGAAATTATAATACATCGAATTTACAAATCGAAAATTATAAAATTTTTAACTTTTGAGAAGAGAGAAAATGCAAAGTAGGAATGATTGGTAGTTGTGGCCTCAACAACGCTGCTGAGGAACGCGGTCTCAGATCGTGTCCTCGAGCCCGACCTCCCTGGGCGGCGCCTCCCATTATTAGTTTACCACATGAGATATTTCGCAAAATGTCACGAGACCAGTCATCTCTCGCATAACTGTTCTAATCTCTAAATGTAGTCCTGGGAAGATAGAAAAGACGATAGAAAGAAGCACAGAATGTGGAGAGGTATCCAGAATTACTTAGTGTGCAAGGTCAGCTTGATGGTATTACTTGCAGTAATAAACATCCACCAGTTTACCCATTGCTCACAAGCCACATTGGAGAACGTAGTTCATGCTTACCATTTGAATTGATCACACAGCACTAAACAAACTGTGCCACATCCAACAACTCCCACTTGTTCCACAGGATGTAAACAAACCAAAGTGTGTGGTTAAGGCTAAGGTTCAAAGATGTTGCTTTTGGACGGAGCTTATCTTTCGTCAACAGTAGCATTCTAGAAAACTGCACACTGTTGACGCTAAAAATAAAGAGTGTGTCAAAAAGGACATTGTAGCTTTGGAAATACAGAAATATATTGACATATCTTGCAGAGTCGGTTGATGTGTTATTTTTTAGCAAAGAAGCTCAAGTTTCACCTAAAAGTGTCATTTCGTTTCGATGTGAATACCATTTATGATGTGGGACACATCCCACTGGTAGTCAATTTCCGCCTCCCACATTCACTGTGGCAAAACTGGCGAAACTTGTGCAACGGCAGCGTAGATTAAATTTTTCAGGTCGGCCGAATTGTTTGCTACGGGAGGAACATACGCACGGTCTTTAATGAAACCACCGAACAGTTATTCCAGAGTTCGTTTCATGGAACCAGAACACACAGCGGGCACGCTCCACACCAGTGAAAGCAGCCATCTTAACTGTGCACAACGCTGCCGTTCCTGCTGGTGGAATGGGGTACTGATGGACTGAAGTACATGGAGGTTGTTTGCTGCATAATCATACACCTACCGATTCTATAAGTTACCTCAACACATCTCTATATCATTCTAAAGTTACAAATTCCTTTTTGATTCGTCCTGTACATCTCTATTTGGATTACATTCATTATAATTAAAGTCACATCTATTGGATTACCTAGCATAAAGAGAGTCTTGTAGAAGACTCTCTATAGCTTTAAATGGTGAAGTGTTCTGATTCGGAAATTTTTTTCCGATATCGCAATTGATCCTACAGTGATGACTAGTTTCGGCAAATTTGAACTGCCATTTTCTAAATATTCTTCCTTAATCCATATTAATTATAAACTAGACGTCTGAGCTTGTAACCCCACACCCTGTATGAGTTGCAAGCCCTCGCCACATCAGTAGTAGAGCTGGAACAAGCTTCCAAGGACATTTCTGTGTGAAGTTATCTATTTTAACTACAAGTTACTCGTGATTTCATGTCTATGGCGAGCGTGGACTACAGGTGGAAGATGGACGCTGATGATCTCATAGTATAGGATTATTGTCTGCAAATGTTGCGACTCATGGTTGCTAATACACTGCCAGAAAAAATATTGGAGCTTTTAGAGGATAATAGGTCACTCAAGATTTATTGTTGCAACACTGCATATGGAGTACATGAAGTGGTAACACATACAGACGAATAGCACACACGGTTGGACGAACCAGGCATCGACCCAACCTGAGACATCCATATTAGCACGTGGCGTAGCCAGCACGGGTGGGAACACAGGCGCTGACTCTGTCATCGAGTCAATAGTATGGGTGGCGAATACAGCCCTCGGATATGTGATGTCACGTCGTCGTGTAAGAGTCCGCGCTTGACACGTCGCATCTGTCACTTGTCGTCCCATCATACGCCACACCTGCTGGACTGGAGAGGAGTCCAGAGATCGTGCCAGCCAAGGAAGATGCCACACGTCTTTCAGGGCACATTGAGCTCGATGAGCAGTATGTGGGCGAGCATTATCCTCTTGGAACAACACACCATCTTCCTGTTACAAGAAAAGCAAAAGAGCAGGTTTAACAACATTCTGCATGTCCTCTCCAGGAACTGAACGGTAAGGCCAGTGTGTAAACTCTTTGAGGTAGCATTCACCAGCTCTTTGTCGTATGCACAAACGACCGTCACTTGGATGCAGGCAGTATCTGCTGGCGTCGCTGAAGACCAGGGCGCGCCATTCCTTCTTCCAGGTGAACGAAGCCCTGGCGGCAGCAGTCGAGCTCTCCACGTCGATGGTGTGGTGTGTGTGTGTGTGTGTGTGTGTTGGAGGGGGGGGGGAGGGGAGAGGAGCTAGAAGTGTGGGTGCCCACAGTCTCACTGCTAATAGGTGGTTCGCAACTGTTTGTGTTGAGGTGTCCGGTCTCACGAGCTCTGTTACCTGTGCTGTGGTAGCTGTACGCCCTGTCGCCGCTGTCCCTGGAATGAGACGATTCTGGTGGGCGTCAGGGCTGCGTGGACGTGCAGGAGCTCGTCTGCGAGTGCGAGAGTGATCACGTGACCACTGACAGCATCACGACTGGCGCAGCACGTCCAATTTATAAAGCTGATCTGTGAAAGAACTACAGTTTGACCTCTTCCAGATATACGAATATATGAAATAGTTATGAAGAATGATCGGGGATAATTTGAGTTTTGAGAAAAGAATATAAGATTTTTGGTTGGTTAATATTACGAAACATCCTGGTCTGGTAAAAAAGCAAGAGATTGTCAACAGACAGTCAGGCAGAAATTATGTAGCTGACTAGTTAGATTCATGGCTCTCTCTAGAGGAAGCATTTGGACTCCATAACGAAAATATCTGACCTTAATTTGTCGTATGAACATTGTAATGAAAATATTGGTTTTGATTACTTGAAGAGCATTAGTCTGACTTTTCGGTCTTTCATAGGTACTGAATTCGGTGTTGAAGTAAGTTTCATCAAGTGAACAGCGTCGATACAATATTGCAAAGTTTAAAAGACGTGGCGGAAGGGTATTTAAGTCTGACTGATACTATGTTCCAAAAGGAAAGAAATGATAGTTGTTCAGATATTTAGTCTCAATAGAGGGTTTATAGGTGAAAGCAGTATCACTTTCACTGCTGCCGCTTCCCACTTCCGACAGGCAGGCTGTGGGCGTCACAACAACACAGGGCGAGGGAGGCCAGCGAGCGACACGGGCCGAGTCCACACAGCAGGGGGCCCGGCGTACGGACCGACCCAAAATCACTGTAGTGGTGACACGTGGCTGCTGACGACACTTACCGGTACCGTACGTCGATAAGCAGTACACAAAACGAAAAATAAAATCCAGAATTTCCATCGTGATGCAGGAGCAGTGATTTGAAGGTGCTGCACACTTTTGAATCGGCACTTTCCAAAACGTTGAATCCGTCGTCCTTGCCATGGCGCCACTGCGCTCTCTGCCATCTAGACCTAAATCTATAGCCGGCCGGTGTCGCCGAGCGGTTCTAGGCGCTTCAGTCTAGAACCGTACGACTGCTACGGTCACAGGTTCGAATCCTGCCTCGGGCATGGATGTGTGTGATGTCCTTAGGTTAGTTAGGTTTAAGTAGTTCTAAGTTATAGGACACTGATGACCTCAGATGTTAAGTCCCATAGTGCTCAGAGCCATTTTGAACCTAAATGTATGGCCTGACACGCTTTGTCGCTTACATGATGCGAGTCTCACCATGGGCTTCATGCCAAATCCCTACAAAGAATTTAAAATAAATTTCGTCTGCTTCGAATAGCTACACCCATTGGTAACCGCTTCATTAGGTTTTAACTGTATATCCACAGATATAAATAACTGATTTATAAATTTTATACAAGAATATAAGGAAAAGATTAAATCGATTAAGTATACATTACCTGGTGATTATCAGTGCAACGGAGAATACAGAGAATCTGTGGTAGCCTCATGTCGTTTATGTACGAAGTAAAATAATCCCTCCTCCGCTTACACTGTTTGACGGAAAGACCCTCGCCGCCGTGGGGTGGCGTGCGTGCCTCAGTGATGCACACAGCCGTACTGCAGATCCAACAACGTTGAAGGGCGTCTGTGCAGGAGCCAGACCAACATATGGTTCCCGTAGAGGGGCAGCAGCCTATACAGAATAATGCTGAAGGTAAGATGGGTAAATCCAGTTCTTAACGAAAAGTTACATAATCGAATGGATGAAACATATAGAAGGAATCAACTGACAGCAAAGGTCTTCAAGTATGAAGGAATTGTTAGTCAGGTAACGGAACAAAGTGTGTGGTAGTACAGAAAACGTGAAGAAGCAGAACAGTGAATGGTTGGAGCTATCAGGAATTCTTTACGTCATTAGCTACAATTGAGAACATTACTTGCAGATATTAGCATCCATAGGTTTAATACTGATTCGCAGGGCAATTTGAGACACATTGCTCATGATATCCACTCCTGTACATTACGAACGACTGTGCAAAGAGTATTACTAAAATAATGGTCAAAGTTTTGCTTCGGGATAGAGATTTTCTTCGGTCAGTCCCCTACTATTCTGCCTGCGTTCTTCAGAAGTACAGTGCAATGTTCTTTCGGGCATGCATGCATATATGCACGCTTGCATGTCCGAAGAAACATTGCATCGTATTTCTGAACAACACAGGCACTTCAGCATCGCATTTATCCGCCGATACCGGGCAAGCGACTGCCAGTTAACATGTCTCCGAATCAAATGGCTCTGAGCACTATGGGACTTAACTTCTAAGGTCATTAGTCCCCTAGAACGCAGATCTACTTAACTTAACTAACCTAAGGACATCACACACATCCATGCCCGAGGCAGGATTCGAATCTGCGACCGTAGCGGTCGCGCGGTTCCAGACTGTAGCGCCTAGAACCGCTCGGCCACCCCGGCCGGCAACATGTCTCCCCTGTACGGGAATATACATAACGTATGTACGAGTGCAGGGGTAGCAGACACGTGGTTGACGACATATGGAAATCAGGGTCTGGTCTTGAAGAAATACAAGTGAATTTTCGCTAACGCGTATGAATTTATGGACCATCTCGCCACATAAGTATCCTAATGTCAATTAAGAAGGTGGTAGAACACTGGCATTTTTGCCTGGGTTTGTTGGTGAGTTAATGTTTTCATTTTTTCCATTTCTTTCCCTGAGCGACCAGCTCGTACTTCCTGTTCCAATATCTGCTGAACGTGAATGTGGCGTTCCACGTTCGTTCGAAAAACTAAAGGCAGGTACACACTCTCAGATGAGAAGAGCAGACAGTAGAGCGCTGTATCATCCGCAGTTCTATAGAAACAAAACACAGCGACAAAGAAAGAAATAAAGAATTTTTTACCAATTGCGGGATAATGTAATGACTACTGGAGCGATGAAAATTTATACATTGCCCTGGGTGAGAGCAGTAACAGGCGGTAGTGTTCTGTCTGTGCCAGTGGTACAGACGCTAGTCCCTGCCCCTGTACATACACACTCACACACACACACACACACACACACACACACACACATAGTCAGAAGGTTAAGAGCTGCAAAGATGACAAATTTGTTCTTATTGAGGTGTGGATAAGTTGCAGAACCTAGTCGATGAAGGAGAAGTTCCAAGTGAACCCCATTCTTATTGACAAGAAGATGGACTGGTTATGGAAACATTAGGAGCTGTCAGGTTCAGACATCCTGTCCATTCCCTCCAATGTGTTGACCATCCCACATCAATCATGTGCAAACAGACACACTTTGACTCTAGCCATTCCAAGACCCACGCCATTGTATAAAACAAACAACCACTTTTCAAACTCGTAACTACAGCCTTAAGAAACCATCCTATCCAATTTACTAACTTATTAAAATACACAAGACTAGCCCTAGACTGTACACTAACGTGAAAGCTGCACATACAGACCATACAAGAAAAGTGTACAACAGAAGAATACTTCTGTAGCTACTTACTGATCAAACATGAGAATTGCATCCTTTTACTGTACTCTACAACTTCAAACCTGGAAATTTACTTGTCTCATTTTCCAGAGCCTGGAGTGTCGCTGGTATGTTCTGTGACGCCCCCTGTGGACATAAAATGAATGACTACTGTCGATTGCCTAGCGCCGTGAGACGAGGCTCCAACCCACTGCAACTACATTTTCGTGATATTGACAGAGAACAGGCGAGTAGCGAATTACTATAAAATGCATCAGACGTAAATTAACGGTTAAGACGGAGGTGAACGTTGTTGAACACGAATGCATTTTAACGAAAATGAGATCGTCGTTAGCATCAGCCAACATGTGTCTGCATATGCCCATACATAACCTAGGGTTTTGTGAATTTAGTCTCTGCACGTGCCCTAACTGCTATACGGATCACTGTCTGTTGCTTTTTCAGCAAAACCATACTGAACATGCAAGTTTTCGAAGGAGACGGCTAGTTCTGCTCCCGAAGAATAGGAGGGATGTTTAAAATTTCAAGTCCTCTTAACGTCGAGACCATTCGAGTAGGGACATGGCCTCTCACTACAGAAGAATGAGGGCAGAAATCAACAGTACCCGTATTTAAGGGAAGGCCGCACTGTTTTCTGCGGTGGTTTGGCAAAACCACAAAAAACCTAAATCTGGGGAGATGATGGACCTTGATTTGATCGTAACCTCTGTACCGCAGCTTTTCCTGTACATTTTTGGTTTCCACTGGCGTTCCGTGTATGGTCACAGCGTGGGGATGTCAGGCACTCTAGCTGTACACATCACGTGGAACAAGCCCACAAATGCGCACAAAATGTGTACCTGTCGAATAATGTTCAGAGAAATTTGTTGCCAAAGCATTCGTCTGCAGCAGTCTATAGACAAGTTGCGTAATTAGTCACTCAGGAATTCGTGTTCCAATGCAACATAGTGTCCAGCGGGATCTGAGTTGGAAATGTGATGTCATAAGATATAGATTCTTCTACGATATTTCTGCAGCTGTGGTCCAGGGGTAGTTCTGCATCGATCGCCGAGTGGGAGGGTCGCCAGTTTACTGCCTCGCCACAGTACGCGCATACCTGGACAGCTTTCCCTCGGTGTTTTCGTGGCCTCCTGTGTAACACATCGTCTTGGCCAGAAGAGTTTACTTTGGTCTCTTAGAGTGATGTGAGGGGTATATGATGTGAACGCTAGTTCACTCAATACCTTTCGCAGTGTTATAGTAGGATCCGTTCAGTGGAGATGGTAGTAAAATACAACTTCCGTTATTTCGAGACAACGTTGATTTAACAGTACTCGCTCCTAATGACTTATCATGTGTCATACACTTAATATTATCAACCAAAGAAAATGAAAAGTAAGAGTTGTATCGAGTGGATGGACGGACACAACCTCATGAATCCATGGACTCTGCATATCAGCAGGAGACTGTTCAAGATGATGGATGCTCTGTAATTGTGTGCAGCATGTGCAGTTGTAGTGATATGGGACCTTCTGATACGTCGAGATACGACTCTGAGAGACGACATGTATGTAAGCATCCTGTTTGGTCACCTGCATCCACTCATGTCCATTGTGCATTCTGACAAACTTGGGAAATTCCAGCAGGACAATGCGACACTCCACACGTCCACAATGGCTACACAGTGGCTCTAGGAACACTCTTCTGAGTGTAAACACTTCCACTCGCCCCAAACTCCCAGACATGAACATTATTGAGCATATCTGGTATGCCTTTCAACGTGTTGTTCAGAAGAGATCGCCAGCCCCTCGTACTATTACGGATTTATGGACAGCCCTGGACGATTCATGGTGTTATTTCTCCCAGAACTCATTCAGACATTAGTCGTTTTGCGGCACCTCTTCGAGCTCACGGGAACACTCCACGATATTAGGGCTGTGTACCAGTTTCTTTGGTTCTTCAGTGTATAACGTAACAATTCAGAAATTTAAAGCGGATGATACAGAAATACACGACGTTTCAATGTATAGCTATGCTGATATTGAACGACAGGACAAACCTGAACCTGAATGTGGATGTTCAAGGAGTGTACGCCGACCTACATATGAAGAAACGATCACCATAATAAAATAAGGGAAATCAGAGGTCGCACGGAAATATATAAGCGCTGTTTTTTCCACGCGCTATACTTGATTGAAATAACAGAGAATTGTGAAGGTGGTTCCATGAACCCTCTGACAGGCACTTAAATGGGATTTGCAGAGTATCCATGTAGATGTAGATGTAGACTTCTGCTGCAGCACCTGGAGACCTGGTCAAGTCGGCATGACAGTGGGTATGGAGCAAAATCAGGAGTGCCAGGACTGAGCATACGCAGATGTAACAGAGGTGGTTGTGGAATTCATACCGGAGTGTTTGGCAGAAGAACGAAGTTGTTTTCGTGAAATTCTCAAAAAAATGGTTCAAGTGGCCCTCAGCACTATGGGACAACATCTGAGGTCATCAGTCCCCTAGACTGAGAACAATTTAAACCTAACTAACGTAAGGACATCACACACATCCATGCCTGAGGTAGGATTCGAACCTGCGACTGTAGCAGCACAGCGGTTCGGGACTGAAGCGGCTAGAATAGCTCGGCCACAGCGGCTGGCGTGAAATTCAATTAGGTAAATTTACAGAAAAGGAATTCGAGGCAAAATGTGCTACATTTACGTTGAAACTATTGCGCGTCTCAAGTAGGAACCTCGAGAACGAAGTAAGAGAGATTAATGTGCGTACAATGGTATCTATTCTGTCACACACACTCGCTAAATATGGCAAAGAAACAGTAGAGACATTCGTTAAAGTTGTTACCAAGTACCATTGACAATGCTGTATTATTCATTGATCAATCATTAGTGATTGTTTGCTTAATGGTTCCTCTAAAACATGATACTCAAAAATTAGGCTTGCATGCCAGTGGAGCTGATGGACATTAGAACAATTTGTGACACTTATCGCAGAAAGCGACGGAATGGCTGGTGTTCTAGTGGAACATCGTCTCCTACTCACCCAGCAGAGGCAGGACAACACTCTGGACACCTGCAGAGTTCAGTAACTCCTCAGACACAGGAGGATCGTTTCATGTTTAAGTTCCCCAAGCCACGAGACTGAGAGTGTATCTGATTTGTTACTTCCGAGGGACTGTGGTATGTGATGGAGAGTAGTGAATGTGTATAAATGTCTTGTCCTGTTGAAAGATCACCCCCAAAAGTAGCACAGTAGTACAGCTTGGTAGAATCCACCATAGTTTAGTGTTCCCTCACAGGACGAAATGGGTTATTTTAAGTTACAGTTGACGACAAAGGTTATTTAGAAACTGATCCTTTAACCAGTAACACATGATATGAGAAACATCTGCGTTAGAGCAGCTGTGTGATTCAGAAAGTTAGTCAATAAGCGCTGTCCAGCTGAAACAACACATCCCAGTAAAGTTGTCCAAAAGGCAGCAGACCAGGCTTGTT
This sequence comes from Schistocerca serialis cubense, assembly GCF_023864345.2. Taxonomy (NCBI): domain Eukaryota; kingdom Metazoa; phylum Arthropoda; class Insecta; order Orthoptera; family Acrididae; genus Schistocerca; species Schistocerca serialis. The sequence goes on from NC_064648.1 coordinate 109,209,445, forward strand.
GTATCTAGCAAATTCTCGACCAAACACCACTGGTTATCTTGGCTTATGATTCTGTCCAGCATGAAACGCCAATAAATCAGCATGTCTGGGACAGGTGAGCTGAGCAACACCCTGCAGAGGAGATCCGTGTAACACAATAACTGAGTAGATGGGTGTCGTTCTGAGCAAAGGTTAAATCAGCTGGTTTTGTTGGAACGGTGTAGGAGCAGGTCTGGTGTATACTGCTCTCATCAGGGTGCCGTGAACAGGCCTCAGGTGCTACTTTCGGCCACAACTGAACACGATATACAACCTGGGTTAGCTTTTAGATGTCACAACCAGGTTGGTTGAGCTACTTCAGCACGACTGGAGCTATGAGTGAGGCGCATTGTCGTGCTGGTAGATACCAGTGTGGCAGTGTCAGTACGGGCTAACGCTTCTTATGTTCTCCACAGTTCAGCGTCTCCTTAACAAACACCAGGCTTCGTTTCAACCCTACGTTTCCGCACAGCATGATATATTAATCTGGTCTTGCATGTCTTCATGGTGGGACATAATGAGTATCACATCAACTGTATCACTGTAACACAGCATGGAAGGTGAGGTAATGCTGATAATGTACGAACGGCAGCAGAGCAGGCTGCACGCACCTGCTAACTTCCGTTTTACCTCCACAACCACCACATGTGATCTGCTGTAAACTCATAATATTCACTCTCACCTTTAAAGTTATCTTTCACATCAGACTCTATAACGTTTCCACATAAAACATGCTTTATAACTATGCAATTACAATTTTATTTATGTATATACAGGCACTGATTACGTCTGTGAGCTCTGAATAATAATGGAATAGAGACAATTACGATATATTTTGTATTTGTAAGGGATTAAGTAGTGGATTTGTGAAATAATATCTGTGTCGGCGAGTTCTGAAACCGCCACAGAAAAGAATTAATGAAGAAAAACTCAAAGATTTCTTGACAATCAGCCATTTTATAAATAGTAGTGTAAGAATAATATTGTCTTCTTGGGGTCAGATAGAGAGAAGGAATCTGTGACGCCATGTTTAACACGTAAATAGCTAAGCAAAAATTATGCGCTAGTAAAAGTTATAGAAAATGGGTCGAATGACTCTGAGCACTATGGGACTTAACTTCTGAGGTCATCAGTCTTCTAGAACTTAGAACTACTTAAACCTAACTAACCTAAGGACATCACACACATCCATGCCCGAGGCAGGATTCGAACCTGCGCTCGGCCACCACGGCAGGCTAAAAGTTATAGAAAAAACATTTTCTGGTTAATAATGTTAGTCTTATGCTCTAGTGTTAGCCATGGCACTGATTAATAATTAATGTTGACGAAAAATACACTGCAAGGTTTGAGGTTCTTTAAGCATTACGTACGGAAGCTTCATTATTTTTGATAACAGAAATAATTTCAGAACATTTTTACGATAATTGTAGCAGAGGTGGATACGTTGTGCATTCTACTGAGTTACAGTAACAAAACTATTCATTTAATAAGAAGCCAGTTCCAGTACAATAATAATTAATCTCATTTGTTCGCAACATACAATTAACCAAAGTAAACCAGTGTACAGAAAAAATAATTGGAGCGCGAGAACTCATGCAATGAATTTTGGCAATAATATCCCACATACTAACAAAAGTACTGCAACTAACAAATCTGGGCCTGGGGTAGGGGGAGACACAGTAATACGGTGTGACCTACAGAACTCGAACCTGGGGGAGGAAATCGACATAAAACTGCAGTCTCCGTATGTCCATCTCTCAGTCACTCGACCTGAATTTCCAGCTGTTCCATCTCACTTCATCCTCGAGCCGCGAGTTAACGTCATTCCACTCCAGTCTGGGCAAAATACGTGAAATGCAAGCAAACCCTGTAATATGCAGGCAGGGGTAAATAAAAATAGCTTGGACGAATCGATACGATTGGACTTGAATGTGTGCACATAACAACACCCTGTGACGTATGTGCCGGCCACGTGATCCAGACCAGTGCAGAGCGCAGGGCCAGCTGTGTCAGTGCGAGTGGAGCAGTGCAAACGAGACGACGGTACTCACAGGAGCAGCTGGTGTCCGTTGTGGAAATTAACGTCACAAAAAGGCATTGGAATGGTGTGGTTAGTTGTTTGTCGAGATGTTGAATGGTCTCAAAGTGCCAGCAAGAAACGCCACGCAACGTTCAGTCCAAAAATGGCCTCAGACAGTATCTGTTTTGAACAATTCAAAAAACATTCCGAAACATGCCCGGACGACAGAAAATGTGACTGGAGCTCACCAGAAAATGCTATAATGTCCTATCAAATCAATCCGACGCCTGTTGCAAAAAACTGGAATGATACGTCGATCATGCTGACGAATATAGCTGGGCCTGCACATGCATCCCTACTGAGTGTCTGTTGTCCGCGCATTAAAACCAGCAGAGTTCCCTTAGTGTCTCCAGTTTTGTGATTGGCTTCTTTATGTCTGACGAAGTCTGGTTTCACCTGAGTGGTTACGTCAACTCACAGAATCACAAGTACTGTGCAGCGGAGAATCCATATAATTTCCACAAAACAGAGCTGCATTATCACAACAGTGGGGTTAGGTGTGCAGTGTCTGCACACCACGTTATTGGCCCCATCTGCTTTCATCAGAGTCTGACTTCGGGGCGTTACATTGCCAACATTTTGAAATCATTTCTGGCAGCACTAACAGAGGAGGTAAACACCTACAGTTAGTTTCAACAGGATGGAGCAGCTGCCCATACAGCCAGCCAAATCTAGGAGTTGTTAGCGGAGATCAGTCTGGTCACGACCGTAGCTGCCCAGCCATTTCGCCTGATCTGTCACTGTGCAGTCATTTTGTGTGGGGAGACCTCATAGTCTTCAAGGACTGCAGCAGAGCATTTGGGATGAGACTGCAGCAATCCCAGCAGTCCAGCTTCGATCCACGTTCAGCAGCTGGCTGACTAGGACCCACAAGTGCCAAGAGGTGGACGGTGGTCACTCGCGACATCTGCTACAGACAGGTCAGTACTGTATTTCCTTCACCCTGCTGTGTTACTTCGTACCCTGGAACTCTGTCCTCTGGGCCACTTTTATTTGCCCCACCATATAAACTGGCGAGCTATATTGAAGGCTAAATTCATCATCAAGTTTCATCATAACCACATTTATCCTCAGATCTTTATTTGGAACTCGACAGCATGACATAGCTAGCAATTAAGGAGATGCAACACTGATGATGTGCCACGAAAATTGCTCTGGGCCACAAACTCCGTTACAGCATGGAACTAAGTTTCTGATGATGACGCTCTTATGTCGTATGTTCTCGAAATTCCTTCCGTGTTAAATATGAACAAAAAGTTCAAGTTCACAAGAAATATCTCCATCGTCGTTATAAAAAACAACAGGTTATCACTGGGCCACCAGACAAGGGGTCGGTGGCGGCCCCACCGTATACATTGCCGAATGCTGTTTTCTCAAGTTTTGATGTAAATAATTTGGCGAAATACTTGATAGTCTCCTAGGGGTAAGATAATAACCGTCATTTTGGTGAAAACCAATGCCCTACATTCTGATGTCTACAGCCTCTTACACAGCAGAAAATGTAAGACATGAATGGCGTGTCGCATTTTTTATTGAACAAAACATCTACGTCCGTCTTCCAAGAATTACCTGCTCCTTTCTCTTCATTCGTATTAAATATATTTTAGTTTTCTAACATTCTGTTCTTTTTTCGAGTGTTTTTCTGTGGTTTGGTAAACAGTTCCATAATACACAGTTCCGAAAACTCGTCACGGCGTAACCAGCGTCTGACAGGCATACGCAGACGTATACCTGCCGTAGAAAACTTCCGTGTCGCGGCACGCCTCAAGCGGTTATACACGTCTGTGATGTCACGACATCAGCACTTGTGACACGCTTATTAGAAGTTAGTCTGACCCAGCACATCCAGTCTGGAGGGGTCGGCCGTACATTCCTTTCACTACATTAATGCTTTGTAAGTGTCCAGAATAATGAAGGACAAATTCTACATTTGTTTTTTGCCTCCTCAGCGGTATTGTGTTGCGTGGTACTCGTATTTGTCTGTCTTCTCTGTAGAGGCAGTGGAGATAACTCAGTCCAGTCGCAGAGTGGCGTTGTGGCGGCCTGCGGCAGGGCACACACATTCCACTGATTCTGCATAAAGCCTCGATGCAGCTGACATCAATACCCCATTCCCACCCGCTTCCTTTCTTCCCCCTCCACCTCAATTTACATATAAAAATACATATTCCTCACACACTCTCAGTCGAACAACGACGAATACAATACTGAAATTTTTTTGTTTTAGTCTTCAGTAGCAGTTTATTTATTTTGCTACTGGTAATGTTTAATTCCCAAGTAGATGTAACGTGTCAAATACAAAAATCTGACACAGTTACTTCGGAAGTGAGGGTCACGAATGCGTGCCAGAGGATGGCCTGAGGATGGTAGTGTGTACCGCAACTGGTAGTTGGGAGGGAAAATAAACAAACTGTGGCTATAGACTAACACCAACATTTTCAAAACAAAAATAAGCACTCATTTTCACCTTCTTGTATCAGTCCACCTCAACATTATTTCACCTCAGTTTGAGGGCGGTTTGGTCGACCCGTTATAAGTAGTCACATAATCGGTTTGATAGTTTATACTTAACGGACCTGAAAGCATCGATGTACAGTGAGTTTTCCTTAGTCACCAATGTATTTGTTTACTGTAAGAGACTTGTCCGAGTTGGCTACACCAGCCTCTCGCGCACTTTGGTCCACCCTCCTACGTACTGCGCACTCGGCTGGGGTTTGGGCACCTTTTTTTTTTTTTTTTTTGCTTTATTGTGATTTCATTCCCCTGCCCCACATGGGCAGGGGAGGGCTGTCAGCGGCACAATCCGCCGTTCTTCAGCCGAGCGACATGACAACTAAATTTAAGAAGAAAATGTTACATACATAAGGCGATAAAAAAGGAGAACATAAAACAGAGTAAATGGAGAAAATGGAGGTAAAATTAGACTGACATGGAGATGTTCACAGGGGACAGTTAAAAAAGTCACCAGGAAGTTAAAAAACACAGTTGGCGATGCTTAAAACACAGAGAAGACACTGAATGGACATGCACAGGTTAAAAGTCGGCCACGGTATTAAAAAAACTCGAGAACAACACACTTAAAACCCACTTGTAGCACACACGACGAAGAATAAAACTGCCAGGTGGGACCTGCCGAGGGAAAGGTCAGGGCGGATGGAAAAGGAGGGAGAGCAAGGGGCAGCAGGGGAAGAGGCGGGGTGAAGAGAATAGGGGTGTCTGCAGGTGCATGAACAGGCCGGGAGATACATGTGGCAGGAGATGAAGAGGGAAGACAGGGCAGGAGGGAGTGCAGAGACACTGAAAGAGGGCACAAGAGAGGGAGGGAAGTAGGAGGGGGAAGCCGCTCAGGAGGAGGAAGGGGGAGGAGAGGGAGCCCTGAGGGGAAGGCAGGAAGATTGGGTTAGATTTGGTAGGAAGGGTAGATGTCAGGGCGAAGCTCATCATCTGGGAGGCGTAGATGGTATAAGTTGAGATGGAGGGTGTGGAGATGGAGAGAGGGTGGGACATAATGGTAAAGGCGCGGCGACTGATTGGGGGTGGAGAGGAAGGGAGACACCTGAGGGTGAGGGGGATCAAGGTGGTGGACAATACATAGTGTGTGGATGTGTTCAAGGAAAAGGAGAAGGTGGGGGAGGGGGTTAGGTGATAGAGGATGCTCATGGGGGATGGAAGGCGGATGTGGAAGGCGAGGTGGAGCGCAAGGCGTTCGAGGATTTGGAGGGCTTTATAGAACTGGGGAGGGGCGGAAATCCAAGCTACACTGGCATAACAGAGGATGGGGCAGATCAAAGATTTGTAGGTGTGAAGGATGGTGGAAGGATACAGACCCCACATCCGGCCTCTGCAGGAGGCGGAGGCAGTTGTGAGGTTTGTTTTGGATGGTAAGGAGATGGGGAGTCCAGGTGAGGTGGCGGTCGATTGTGAGGCCAAGGTAATTGAGGGTAGGAGTGAGGTGGATAGGACGGCCATAAATGGTGATGTAGAAATCATGGAGGCGGAAGGAGCAGGTGGTGTGGCATATGATCATCGCCTGGGTCATGGAGGGATTGATACGGAGGAGCCACTGGTTGCACCAAGTGGTGAATTGGTCAAGGTGGGTTTGGAGGGTATGTTGGGACTATTGAAGGGTAGGATAAAGGGCGAGGAAGGCGGTGCCATCAGCAAACTGGAGAAGATGAACAGGTGGGGAAGGTTTGCGCATATCAGCAGTGTACAGGAGATAGAGAGGGGAAAGGACAGAACCTTGGGACACACCGGCAGAGGGATAGAAGGTACTGGAGTTGGAACTGTGGATAGTCACATAGGAGGGACGATGGGAGAGGAAGGAAGGAACGATATGGATGAAGTTGATGGGGAGAGCATATGTCTGGAGTTTGAAGAGGAGCCAGGGATGCCAGACACGGTCATGGGAATTCTGGAGATCAAGGGAAACAAAGATAGCAGAGCAACGGGAGTTAATTTGGAGGGAAAGAAGATTGGTAAAGATAAGGACCTGGTCGTCGGCAGAGAAGGAAGGCCGGAAGCCACATTGGGTAAGGGGAAGGAAGTGGTGTTGGTCAAGGTGGCGGTGAATACAGTGAGAGAGGATGGCCTCGAAGACCTTACTGAACATGGAGGTGAGGCAGATGGGACGATAGGTAGAGGTATCAGAAGGGGGTTTGTTAGGTTTAGGGAACAGCAGGAAATGGGAAGTCTTCCACAGGTCGGGGTAAAATCCAGTGGCGAGGAGGACATCGTAGAAGGTAGCAGGGACAGACAGGAAGGATGTGGGGGATTCCTTGAGGTGGCATTAGATGATGCCATCATGACCAGGGGCGGTGTTGCGTTGAAGCGGAGGACGATGGTGGTGATGGTGCAGTGATGGGAGTGTTGATGTCTGAGGGGGGTAACCTATCCAAGTACAGGAAGCTAGGGGCGAGTGGGGGGACAGAGGTGACCATGCGGTCAAGGACAGTGGGGAAGAGGGAGTAATCAAAATGGGGATCGCCAGGAATGGAGAAGACCTCGGATAGATGGGAGGCAAAATGGCTAGCCTTACTGAGGTTATCAGGAAAGTGTCGATCGTCATAGAGTATGGGGTAATGCGGGGTGGGATGGCTACCAGTAAGGCGGCCGAAGACTTCCGGCATAAGAAGTCAGCCTCATTCTGCCAACGGCGTTGTCAAAGAGGGCAGAGGAGTGGATAGAGGTTCAGGGCACTCTCTTGTCCTAGGGGTGGGAAATTGCCCCTAAATGCGGAAGAATCAGCAATCTGAGGATGCAGAAGGCAATGGAAACCACTGCATTAAAGACACGTAACGTGTATCCACAGGACATGTGGCCTGTAATTGAAGAAGTGTCATGATGATCTCTCCATTGGCAAAAGATTCCGGAATAGTCCCCCATTCGGATCTCTGGGAGGGGACTGCCAAGGGGGAGGTTACCATGAGAAAAAGATTGAATAATATACGAAAGGATAACGTTCTACGAGTCGGGGCGTGGAATGTCAGAAGCTCGAACGTGGTAGGGAAACTAGAAAATCCGAAAAGGGAAATGCAAAGGCTCAATCTAGATATAGTAGGGGTCAGTGAAGTGAAGTGGAAGGAAGACAAGGATTTCTGGTCAGATGAGTATCGGGTAATATCAACAGCAGCATAAAATGGTATAACAGGTGTAGGACTCGTTATGAATAGGAAGGTAGGGCAGAGGGTGTGTTACTGTGAACAGTTCAGTGACCGGGTTGTTCTAATCAGAATCGACAGCAGACCAACACCGACAACGATTGTTCAGGTATACATGCCGACGTCGCAAGCTGAAGATGAACAGATGGAGAAAGTGTATGAGGATATTGAAAGGGTAATGCAGTATGTAAAGGGGGACGAAAATCTAATAGTCATGGGCGACTGGAATGCAGTTGTAGGGGAAGGAGTAGAAGAAAAGGTTACAGGATGGTTCAAATGGCTCTGAGCACTATGGGACTTAACATCTATGGTCATCAGGCCCCTACAGCATAGAACTACTTAAACCTAACTAACCTAAGGACATCACACAACACCCAGCCATCACGAGGCAGAGAAAATTCCTGACCCCGCCGGGAATCGAACCCGGGAACCCGGGCGTGGGAAGCGAGAACGCTACCACACGACCACGAGCTGCGGGCCAAAAAGGTTACAGGGGAATATGGGCTTGGGACAAGGAATGAAAGAGGAGAGAGACTAATTGAGTTCTGTAACAAGTTTCAGCTAGTAATAGCGAAAACTCTGTTCAAGAATCCCAAGAGGAGGAGGCATTCTTGGAAAAGGCTGGGAGATACGGGAAGATTTCAATTTGATTACATCATGGTCACACAGAGGTTCCGAAATCAGATACTGGACTGTAAGGCGTACCCAGGAGCAGATATAGACTCAGATCACAATATAGTAGTGATGAAGAGTAGGCTGAAATTCGAGACATTAGTCATGAAGAATCAATACGCAAAGAAGTGGGATATGGAAGTACTAAGGAATGACGAGATACGTTTGAAGTTCTCTGACACTATAGATACAGCAATAAGGAATAGCGCAGTAGGCAGTACAGTTGAAGAGGAATGGACATCTATAAAAAGGGCCATCACAGAAGTTGGGAAGGAAAACATAGTTGCAAAGAAGGTAACTGCGAAGAAACCATGGGTAACAGAAGAAATACTTCAGTTGATTGATGAAAGGAGGAAGTACAAACATGTTCCGGGAAAATCAGGAATACAGAAATACAAGTCGCTGAGGAATGAAATAAATAGGAAGTGCAGGGAAGCTAAGACGAAATGGCTGCAGGAAAAATGTGAAGACACCGAAAAAGATATTGTCGGAAGGACAGACTCAGCATACAGGAAAGTCAAAACAACCTTTGGTGACATTAAAAGCAACGGTGGTAACATTAAGAGTGCAACGGGAATTCCACTGTTAAATGCAGAGGAGAGAGCAGATAGGTGGAAAGAATACATTGAAAGCCTCTATGAGGGTGAAGATTTGTCTGATGTGATAGAAGAAAAAACAGTAGTCGATTTAGAAGAGATAGGGGATCCAGTATTAGAATCAGAATTTAAAAGAGCTTTGGAGGACCTACGGTCAAATAAGGCAGAAGGGATAGTTAACAGTCCATCAGAATTTCTAAAATCATTGGGGGAAGTGGCAACAAAACGACTATTCAAGTTGGTGTGTAGAATATATGAGTCTGGCGATATACCATCTGACTTTCGGAAAAGCATCATCCACACAATTCCGAAGACGGCAAGAGCTGACAAGTGCGAGAATTATCGCACAATCAGCTTAACAGCTCATGCATCGAAGCTGCTCACAAGAATAATATACAGAAGAATGGAAAAGAAAATTGAGAATGCGCTAGGTGACGATCAGTTTGGCTTTAGGAAAAGTAAAGGGAAGAGAGAGGCAATTCAGACTTTACGGCTAATAATGGAAGCAAGGCTAAAGAAAAATCAAGACACTCTCATAGGATTTGTCGACCTGATAAAAGCGTTCGACAATATAAAATGGTGCAAGCTGTTCGAGATTCTGAAAAAAGTAGGGGTAAGCAATAGGGAGACAGGTCATATACAATATGTACAACAACCAAGAGGGAATAATATGAGTGGACGATCAAGAACGAAGTGCTCATATTAAGAAGGGTGTAAGATAAGGCTGTAGCCTTTCGCCCCTACTCTTCAATCTCTACATCGAGGAAGCAATGATGGAAATAAAAGAAAGGTTCAGGAGTGGAATTAAAATACAAGGTGAAAGGATATCAATGATACGATTTGCTGATGACATTGCTATCCTGAGTGAAAGTGAAGAAGAATTAAATGATCTGCTGAACGGAATGAACAGTCTAATGAGTACACAGTATGGTTTGAGAGTAAATCGGAGAAAGACGAAGGTAATGAGAAGTAGCAGAAATGAGAACAGCGAGAAACTTAACATCAGGATTGATGGTCACGAAGTCAATGAAGTTAAGGAATTCTGCTACCTAGGCAGTAAAATAACCAATGGCGGGCGGAGCAAGGAGGACATCAAAAGCAGACTCGCTATGGCAAAAAAGGCATTTCTGGCCAAGAGAAGTCTACTAATATCAAATACAGGCCTTAATTTGGGGAAGAAATTTCTGAGGATGTACGTCTGGAGTACAGAATTGTATGATAGTGAAACATGGACTGTGGGAAAACCGGATCAGAAGAGAATCGAAGCATTTGAGATGTGGTGCTACAGACGAATGTTGAAAATTAGGTGGACTGATAAGGTAAGGAATGAGGAGGTTCTATGCAGAATCGGAGAGGAAAGGAATATGTGGAAAACACTGATAAGGAGAAGGGACAGGATGATAGGACATCTGCTAAGATATGAGGGAATGACTTCCATGGTACTAGAGGGAGATGTAGAGGGCAAAAACTGTAGAGGAAGACAGAGATTGGAATACGTCAAGCAAATAATTGAGGAAGTAGGTTGCAAGTGCTACTCTGAGATGCAGAGGTTAGCACAGGAAAGGAATTCGTGGCGAGCTGCATCAAACCAGTCAGTAGACTGATGACCAAAAAAAAAAAAAAAAAAGGCGGTGGAAGGCTGACCAGTACTTGGAGGAGTTGACAGGGAGGGTGGAGTTGAGGTGTGTGCATGTCTGGCGTCAGTCCCGGCGTTTTTTTTGTTGTAAGGAGTTTCCAGATATGTCGCTATAATTGCCGGTGGCGGATGAGAGTATCCCGGTCACGCGTGCGGAGGAAGGAGCGGTAGAGCCTGCAGGATTCACGCAGAAGAAGGACTGCCTGTGGAGGAAGCATTGGGCGGTGAGAGTGGATGAGTTTGGAAGGGACATGAGCTTCCACAGCGTCAGTTATGGTCTTCTGGAGGAAGGAAGAGGCATGAGTGATGTCATCAGGGTGGCGAAAGGTGAAGGGGTGGCTTTCGACCTGTAAGGCAATGGATTCCTGTTAGGCATCCCTATTGGCTCAGTGGTAGTCATGGACAGGCTTTGGAGGGGCAGCTGTGTGGGTGGCTGCAGGGGCGGGACGGGTAGAGGACATGGTAAGAAGGACAGGGAGATGGTCACTACCAATGGGATCGAGGACATAAACGGCAATGCGACTAAGGAGGTTGGGGGAAACGAGGATAACATCGGGGGTGGAGCCACTTTCAGGATGGGTGTGCTGTGGGAGAGGAACAAGGTCACCATGGAGGGTGGCAAGGAACTGATGCCACCGCCAAAGGGTGGCAGGGTCACAGCTGTGGATGTTGAGGTCAGTGGCGACCACATAGGTGCAGGAGGTATGGTCAACATGGGAATTGAAGTCAAAGAGGAGAGGAGCTGCATAGCAGATATACACTCCTGGAAATTGAAATAAGAACACCGTGAATTCATTGTCACAGGAAGGGGAAACTTTATTGACACATTCCTGGGGTCAGATACATCACATGATCACACTGACAGAACCACAGGCACATAGACACAGGCAACAGAGCATGCACAATGTCGGCACTAGTACAGTGTATATCCACCTTTCGCAGCAATGCAGGCTACTATTCTCCCATGGAGACGATCGTAGAGATGCTGGATGTAGTCCTGTGGAACGGCTTGCCATGCCATTTCCACCTGGCACCTCAGTTGGACCAGCGTTCGTGCTGGACGTGCAGACCGCGTGAGACGACGCTTCATCCAGTCCCAAACATGCTCAATGGGGAACAGATCCGGAGATCTTGCTGGCCAGGGTAGTTGACTTACACCTTCTAGAGCACGTTGGGTGGCACGGGATACATGCGGACGTGCATTGTCCTGTTGGAACAGCAAGTTCCCTTGCCGGTCTAGGAATGGTAGAACGATGGGTTCGATGACGGTTTGGATGTACCGTGCACTATTCAGTGTCCCCTCGACGATCACCAGTGGTGTACGGCCAGTGTAGGAGATCGCTCCCCACACCATGATGCCGGGTGTTGGCCCTGTGTGCCTCGGTCGTATGCAGTCCTGATTGTGGCGCTCACCTGCACGGCGCCAAACACGCATACGACCATCATTGGCACCAAGGCAGAAGCGACTCTCATCGCTGAAGACGACACGTCTCCATTCGTCCCTCCATTCACGCCTGTCGCGACACCACTGGAGGCGGGCTGCACGATGTTGGGGCGTGAGCGGAAGACGGCCTAACGGTGTGCGGGACCGTAGCCCAGCTTCATGGAGACGGTTGCGAATGGTCCTCGCCGATACCCCAGGAGCAACAGTGTCCCTAATTTGCTGGGAAGTGGCGGTGCGGTCCCCTACGGCACTGCGTAGGATCCTACGGTCTTGGCGTGCATCCGTGCGTCGCTGCGGTCCGGTCCCAGGTCGACGGGCACGTGCACCTTCCGCCGACCACTGGCGACAACATCGATGTACTGTGGAGACCTCACGCCCCACGTGTTGAGCAATTCGGCGGTACGTCCACCCGGCCTCCCGCATGCCCACTATACGCCCTCGCTCAAAGTCCGTCAACTGCATATACGGTTCACGTCCACGCTGTCACGGCATGCTACCAGTGTTAAAGACTGCGATGGAGCTCCGTATGCCACGGCAAACTGGCTGACACTGACGGCGGCGGTGCACAAATGCTGCGCAGCTAGCGCCATTCGACGGCCAACACCGCGGTTCCTGGTGTGTCCGCTGTGCCGTGCGTGTGATCATTGCTTGTACAGTCGTCTCGCAGTGTCCGGAGCAAGTATGGTGGGTCTGACACACCGGTGTCAATGTGTTCTTTTTTCCATTTCCAGGAGTGTAGATAGTGGCACAGGTGATGGTGAGGGAGGGAAAAAATAGGCTGAGGAGTTCGGACAGGTCATTGAGGACGGGTTGTGGCTGGACAGGGAAAAGCTTCAGGTGGCCTATAGTGACCCCGCCTTCGGCTAGGGGTAGGGGATTGTCAGTGCAGTGAAGGAAATAGGGGGAGGTGTGGACAACAGGGTGGGGTTGGAGGAAGGTTTCATTAAGGATGAAGGAGTCAACCTGGTGCTGGGAGAGTGTATGTATGAAGAGGTATTTGTTTGCAGGGAGGGAGCAAATGTTGAGACGATACTGCTGATGCGCCAGGAGGTTGGAGGTGGGAAGGATGCAGGTAGGGGAGACAGGGGCCTAGACGAGGGTGTCAATGCAGGTGAAGGTAAAGTGGGCCTGGTTGTGGGAGTAGGTGGTTTAGATGTTTAAGTGGAAAACAGAGCGGGCAGCACGCGAAATCTGCTGGAGTGTGTGGGGGCGCTGGAAGCGGTGGATGTTCTGCAGGAATATGGTGAAGAGGTGGATGATGTCTTCTGATGTAGGGGGAGGATGGAGGGAACTGTGAGGGTGGATGGTTGAGTAGATGGGGCGAACGGGGACAGTGAGTTCAGGCTTGGTGGGAGGGGGTTTGGCTTTGCATTTGGAGGAGTAGGTGAGGTGAGCTTCATTGCAGGTGTTGCAGGAAAGGGGGAGGCGAGGTTGGGACACTGTTTAAGGAAGTGGGAGGCTTCACAATGGGGGCAGGTGGGTGGGTTCTTGCAGTTTTGGGTGAGGTGGTCGTTGTACAGGAGACAGCACTGGCACTGGTAGGACTGAGGAGGGGAATGGGACAGGTCAACAGGGTGGCAGCGGTTGAAAAATAGGGCTCCCTGCGTGAGGAGGTGGTCGATGGAGGAGGTGGTAAATATATGCATGATGAAAGTAGGGCCAGAGGAGTTGTGAACACGGTGGGCCAAGCGGACTTCCAGGGCAAGGTGGGCGTTCAGTTCCGCCAACACCTCAGCCTCCATGACCATAGCGCTGAGTTTTGTGATGATAGCAGTGAGGGTCGGTGGACAACGAGGTGGTTGGGGCTGATGAGGATGTAAGGAAGGGGGTGAGGGATGCATGGTGCCCGAAGGTGATGGAGGGAAGACGCTGGAGGAGATCAGTAAGGAAAGAGGGAGAGGGAGACTTGAGAACAAAGTGTCTGCGAGGGATAAGATGGGTGATGGGTGCTGTGGGGATGTAATTTTGGATTTCAAGGGTGAGGGTGCGAGCATCCAGGAATTTCGGATCAGGGTTGGCTAGGATGAAGGTATACAGGGAGGGGGCTGGAGAGGACGGAGGTGGGGTGGTATCCATGGTGGGGTCAGAGGGAGGTGGGGAGGGCAGTGGCTTTTTGGAAGATTTTTGTGCAGGTGTTGCCTGGGAAGAGGGATGAGGGACTGGATGGATGGGGAGGTGGTGGAAGGCAGGGCCCTCCTTTTAGGCAGTAGCACTGGGTGAGAGGGTAGGGCACTCTGTGGTGGCGACTGTGGCGCAGTGGGTGCTGACTCGGGCCAGGGAAGCAGTGGTAGTTGCAGGGAAGAGAGGGGGAAAGTCGTCTCGGTGGGCGACAGGAGCGGAAGGGGGGCGGGAGCAGGGGCAGGGGCAGGAGCAGCAGCAGGTGTAGGAGCAGAGGTAGGAGCAGGAGTGACATAGAGGTGGGGGTACAGTGACGAGGCGGAGATAGATGGGGAGAAGACTGTGAGTAGAGGAGGTGGATGAGACAGGTTAATCCCAGAGGAAGCACTCCATGATGTTACAGTGGGAGCAGGTGAAGGGGAGATGATGGTGGTAGTTGGGGTGTCCATGATTGCAGGCAGTCCCCAAGGGCAACAGGAGACGCCGAAGTACAAAAGGAACTAAAATGGGGGGTGGCGACGAGCACTGGGCGGCGGCGAGCACAGGGAGACGGCGGCAGCAGCGGCGGCGGCGGCAGCAGCAGCAGCAGTAGCAGCGAGCACCGAGAGACGGCGACCAGGCGGCGGCGTTGGCGGCGGCGGCGGCGGCGGCGGCGACCGGACGGTGGGTAGCAGTGACAGCGTGCTGACGGGCAACAACACGACAGGCACGGTTGGTGCTCTTCCACGACGAAAATACACCCTGAGTGTAGCCCAGGCTGTGTGAGTCCTCGGTCAGGAGGTGAGGGAACCAACCCTCGAATCCGTCCGGGCACCTGTGCTCCAGGCTTATAGCACAGCAGCGGGCGCTGATAGGCTGCCGTGTGGGGTGTGGCCAGCACACAGGGGCGCTGCTGCCGCCCAGGTATGTGCGTTCTGGCAGGCTTCCGAAGTCGACGTGTCGCGATACCAGAGTTTGGAACTTTACTTGCTACTTAATACACATGAGGGAATAGTCACACTTGATATGTCGAAGTATGCTATGATTGTGTTTACCATTCGCAATAAACGTAATTTAAATTCTACGTGGCTAATATCGGTTGCTGGTACACTCCCTGGACTTACCTAAAAAGATCATCTGACATGTGGCTATTTGGTGGTTTCACGTTAGAAACTACAGGGAGGGAGGACATTCCTTGACCTCGCTACCTACCCGCTTTCACAGGTAGCGTTTTGTGCACATGTGAGTAAGTGTAGCGTATGATTTTCTCAGAAGCGCTCTCTATCAGAAATGTTGCTCCAAGGCTTTGATAGAAACAGGAGCCACAATTCATTTGTTTGCAGCTATGGCTTTTAATTTCTGGTAAGTGTTATGAATCATGTTGCTAGTGACTGTGAAACATCCAAATGTTCAAATGTGTGTGAAATCTTATGGGACTTAACTGCTAAGGTCATCAGTCCCTAAGCTTACACACTACTTAACCTAAATTATCCTAAGGACAAACACACACACCCATGCCCGAGAGAGGACTCGAACCTCCGCCGGTACCAGTGATACAGTCCAGCCTTAGACCGCTCGGCTAATCCCACGCGGCTGTGAAACATCCCCTTAGAAAATTATGTATTACTGTGGCGATAAACCTCTTACGTTATTTGATTTTCAAACAGCTGAGCAAAACTGAACGTACTCAGACATTTATCTCTTTACTTATTCTTATCATCCCTATACTGACTCACAATTTTTTTAAGCGCAACGCAATCTGACTTTCAATGAGCTCTACAAAAGTCCGCCCCCAGTAGCAGAGTGGTCAGCGTGACAGATTCTCGATCCTAAGGTCCCGGGTTCGATTCCCTGCTGAGTCGGAGATTTTCTCCGCTCACGGACTGGGTGTTGTGTTGTCCTAACCATCGTCATTTCATCCCCATCGACGCGCAAGTCACCGAAGTGGCGTCAAATCGAAAGACTTGCACCAGTCGAGCGGTCTACCCGACAGGAGGCACTCGTCACATGACATTTGTTTTATCCCTACAAAAGAATGGCCCTGACTAACAGTAGCCTATACCTTTCATGAAGTTAACTCACAAAAATCCTCGTTACTTAAACTACTGCATTACAGCGTGCACCAATACTGCCAGCTAAATAAAAGATTCTAACTACTGAAGGCACCAACTACTGATAGACATAGTTAACAAATGAAAGATTTTGATAGAGAACAAACAATGTATATACCTTAATAATGTTGAAAAGTCATCATATATATATATATATATATATATATATATATATATGTGTGTGTGTGTGTGTGTGTGTGTGTGTGTGTGTATATATATATCAGTTCATGATATGCAGTATTAGAAATTTACTCTTTCTGATGGGCACACGTCCAGATTGTCCGCTCTCAAAATTCTGCCATCTCTCTCCCCACATCCACCACTGCTGGCGGCTCACCTCCAACTGCGCGACGCTACGTGCGGTTCACATCCAACTGCCCAACACTACAATAGGAAATATACCAACAATGCAAACCAGCCACAAACTGCACACAGCACAGTCAGTGATTTTCATACAGAGCGCTACGTGGCGTTACCAACATAGAAACCTAAACAGCCTACATACAACTGTAACTCGTGACATAAGAATAGTCGTAAAAATATCCAGAGACGAGTAGCACGGATTGTCAATGACAATAATTTTCACATCTGACATGAAATTCCCCCGTCAGAGAACTGAGGTCCATCTCAACCAGTTCCCAAGTGTAGATTTCGTTGGGAGCTATGTGCAGTGTAGGTGCGGAGTTGAATACCTCTAAGAGTGTCACAGCTGACATCGGCACATAATACTGCACGCCTCCAGTGGGCCAAACAGCACAGGAACCGGACAGTAGGTGACTGGGTGTGTGTGTGGTGTTGGCTGAAGGGTCGCCATTTCCCCAAACTAAGCGAGGCGTCGGGGGTACCGGTGGTCCAGTGAGCTGTGTGGAGGAAGTTACCATCAATATAAACAAGGAAGCTTACTTCAACGTATTCATGAAGAGTGTGCTATGGACAATCACGTTTCCCACAAGGGATTGTACATATTCACAAGACACATTCCTGGTTTCGCGGTCATTCACGCACCCTGTCACCTCTCAAGTGGGCCACTAAGAAACCAGGTGTTAAACAGCGGCGCTGTTGATTACTACTTTTCATCTGGTATAGTCCAGTCGTTACCTGTAATGTCTGGACTATAGCAGATGAAACTTAGCAATCAACAGCACCACTGTTTTGTTAATCTGAGGGATCTGACCATCAACAATGGGCTCTTACTGGATACGACACATCTGAAGGAACTCGTGGATCTTCTCCGTAGATGAACTAAGGCTATTATCTAGGCTAAAGTCGGCGTTACAAGATGTCACGGTCATGTCCTCTAGGAACGAAAGATTTTTTTGTTCGTGGTGCTTATAATTGGCGGCCTGGCGTTGTTTGCGCTCGTTTCAACATATGGGTTGTGTGGCCTTTAATGGCATTCGCTTGGCTCCACGGAGAACATAAGGCGACAGTTTTTCTGCTAACTAAAATGGTGTCCTTTTATTCCGAGATCTTCATTGAAATCTGACCATCATTATTTATTAGTGGTAAATGGAGATTGAACGGTTCTGATTTATTTGATCGGACTATGATGAAGCTTCCGCGCTATTGCTTCACACCAGGCGATAGTTCAGTACAGATAGTAGAATACTCACATACCTTGAAGCTTTAAACACAGCAGTGTTACGTATGTGGTTTCACAGTTTACAGCGGTTATAGATTCAGAGGTAGCTTTTGACAATACTGACTGTAACAACATCTTTTCAATTATCTACAGTTCACACATAAACCAGAAACAGTACTGACGTTTCAAGAGTCGAATGAGATGAAGAGAATGAAGCAGAGTTGTAGCCTACCCGCATGCTATTCCGTTTGTACATCCAGAGAAACGTAAAGGAGTAGGAAGAGGAGATTAGTGAGGATATGAAAGTTCAGCGACCAGTAGTAAAATCTTGATGATTTGTATATGACACTGTAATTCCGCCAGAGACGCCAAAAGTCATGGGACAGCAGTTGAACGGTGTAGAGCGGTGTACTGCAAGGAAGCAAGTGTTGAGTGTTAATTAAGTAAATAAATTAGTGAAATCAAAGTGAACTAGAAATTAGAATATAAATGAAAAACTTGGTTTAGTTTAGAGAGTTACATACTGGCATTCAGCGTGCAGAACAGCAGAACAGAAGAGACAATGACCGTGAAGTCAGCAGTTCCACAAAAGCGGGCGCTGTCGATTCAGCCGTCAGGGCATCGCCCGACCGGCTCACGTGTTTCTCAGTTGTCGCATGTGAGCAAAGGCCCTCGCCTACATTCCAAGAGCCAATGACCGAGGTCAAGAAGATTCTTCGAGAAGCTTTTCAACGTGACAGAAGAGGCAATGGCCGTGAAGTCGTTCACCTCCAGTGAACTGAAGTGAATAAATACGCGAGACGCGGTGGGCCCGACAGATGAAGACAGATGAAGACAGACGGAGACGAAGACGAGAGACGAAGGAAGAAAAGAAGAGTAGCAGTAGTTTTCAGTCAGTTTCGGTGCTGAAGACCGTCATGCAAGAAGAGACTGCATCATGCACAGACGCACCAAGTCCGCCGCTGTAATGGAATAGCAAGCAGCAGCCGCGGCGCCAGAAGACAGAAGTTAAAAGGTATTTGAAGTCTGATTCTTACGTACCCGGGTGACTCGTGAGGACGGGAAGGAGACGGCCTCACCTCAGCAGTCACCTGTGAGCTGGGATAAAGACCTGACAGCCGAAGACTGGCAAGCGGGAGTCCGTCGTTCGAGTTCGGGACACTGGCCTTGCCCCGCCGCGCCGCTCCGCTGGTCGACGCACAACACACGCGGCCGCTTAGAGAAGAGAAACACTGGGACGCCACACCCAAGGTATCATCCGATGCCCGACTTCGCTCGCAATAGTTAAACCGGCCACCTCGCGCTGCGCGTCTCCCGTCAGCTGGGCGAGACGGCGACACGAGATTCACACCGCTACGCGTAATCAGACGCCGCCGCCGCCGCCGCCGCCGCCGCCGCAGCTGCCGCAGCAGAAGACTTCACAAACGACACAGCTGCCGCTCTCCGAACCAGAACATCCCGTAAGATACAGTTGTACAAATCTTCAATAAAAGTTATCTTATGTAAAAATGATGTTTCATTCGACCTCATACCCGAGCCAAGGAAGAACCCACCCTGCCCACATGTTATTAAGAGAGAAAAGTTAATTTATTTAATATTTTCACCCTGACAGAATGCTTTAGAATGCTCATCCTGACAATTGACAGCATCAAAAGAGAAAACCCAGTTACATTTAATGTCAGAAGCTGTTTTAGTTGTTACATTTGGTGTCAGAAAAAAAAACCTTGGCTCAGTATGAGGTGTGAATGACAGTCACTAAAGGTCCCCAGTTAGTATTTTTTAATGTGTGAAGGGATAGAGGTTTGCATAGCAGTCGTAATATTTTCTTTATTTAGAAGTGTATTTTCTCTCATGATTTTAAGAGTTTGTCGGAAATATTTAAACATCTTTTAAATTCAGTATAGGAAGATTGTGTAACTAATAGTTTGTAAAATGATGACACGAAATCGTACAAAGTCAGAGTCAGCACCACAAGCGGTTTCTACTGATGAAGCTATTCAGAGCTTAGTTAATCAAATAGCACAGCTTAAAAATGATAATAATGCATTATTTAAGCAGTTGTGTGAGGTTGGGCAAACCAGTTCAATCCCTCCCACCCTAGATTCCTCAGCAGCAGCCTTAGTAACTCCTTTTTCAGGTAAATCTGGCGAGGACATAACAGCCTTTTTTGATGATTTAGTAGCAGCTGCAAAGTTAGGATCATGGTCAGATGAACAGCTCTTACAAATGACAAAGTTAAGATTGACAGGAGAGGCTAAAGCACACGTCTTATACCATGAAGAATTACGGAATGCTCCAACATTTGAGGAATTGAAGAAAGGATTGCTTAAACGTTTTCAAAAACAGAACAGCTGTAGATTTTATAGGGAAAAATTAAACACTATCACTCAGAGGCAAAACGAGTCGTTAGAAAGCTTTGTAGATAGGATTAGAAAAGTTAATATTAACACCTATCAGTTGACAACTAGTGATGAAGCAAATAAGGTTATTTTACAAGAGGCAGAAGATAGAGCTCTGGATACATTTTTACGTGGGTTACCTCCTGAAACGTCCCGTCGTGTCAGGGCAGAGTTTCCTAAAAATTTAGCAGAAGCTGTATCTGTGGCGACAGCTTTTGAAGAAATTGACATTGCCACCAGATACAAGTAGAAGCGAAATATATTTTCAGCAGGAGTACGATGTTTTAGGTGCGATCGACATGGACATATAGCAAAAAACTGCAGACAACCTCAATGCACTAATTGTCAAAGAATAGGTCACACATTCAAGGAATGCAGGTCTAAGAAAGTTTTTGGAAATAGAAATCAGTTAAACTCAAACGGGAATGTCGGAGCCGCCGCCAGGCGTTCCCAATAAAATTTCATACCATTAAGGCGAATGTGAAGGCGGAATGCTGGTTATCTGCTACCATACAGGATAAAGAGGCAAGGATACTGGTGGATACAGGCGCAAACGTATCAATAGTAAGTAATGAATGCATTGGAGAAAAGAAATATGACCCTCCAAGGTATAGATTGAGTGGAGTAGGAGGAGGTACAGTGAAGTCATTAGGATGTACATCACTGATTTTCTATATTCACGGTGTACAATTTCAAGAAGATGTAGAAGTGGTAACAAAGGTAACTGACGGGTACGACGCGATCCTAGGGTTGGATTTCCTGAATAAACATCACGCTAAAATCGACCTCAGAAAGCAAACTGTAGAACTTAGCGGAATAGTGTTTCAGCTAGGTGACACCGCTGCAAAGTGCCCTCTGCCGCAAGATTTCCCTAACCGGAAGGCGAAATCAACTATACTGCGTGCAACGTCCTTGAAGGTTGATTCCCGGGATCAGATACCATCTGGCTCAGGAAAACTTCTCTGGATGACCGTTGACCACGAAGTACCTACAGTGTGTCTAATAGAGCCTTTAGAGGAAAATGAGGAATTAGATGTATCACATTGTTTTGTACGTAGGAGTGTTGTATGGGTTCAAGACGTTGAGGGAGAAAGAAAAGTACCGGTACATATTGATAATTTCGGAGTGGAGGACAAAGAGTTACATAAGGGAATATTAGTGGCTACAGTCAGTACTTTTGAAGAAGAAGATTTCATTTGGTCAGATATTAATGATACTTTTCAACAATCGATTTACGTAGCGGATATCATCAATTGGAAGTTACTCCTGAAGATAGGCATAAAACTGCATTTTCTACCCCTGGAGGCCACTGGCAATTTAAAAGAATGTCTTTCGGTTTGAAAAATGCACCAGCAACTTTTCAAAGACTACTCGATGGAGTATTGCGAGGACTCAAAACTCAGCAATGTTGTGTATATCTAGACGATATTATTGTATTCTCCAGAGACATTAATGAACATGCTGTGCGTCTGCGTAATGTTTTTCAGAGACTTAGAAAAGCTAAATTAACATTAAATATGGAAAAATGTACTTTTGCATTGACAGAGGTTACATACCTAGGGCATGTCATTAGTGAAAAAGGAATTAAAACAGATCCTCGATTAATTTCGGCAGTTAAGGACTTCCCAACACCACAACGCGTAAAGGAGGTACAAAGTTTCATTGGTCTCGCATCGTATTACCGAAAATATGTTCAAAATTTTGCTGAAATTGCCCGACCCTTAACCCAATTATTGAAAAAGGGTGCAAAATTTCATTGGTCTGAAGATTGTGAATCTGCATTTCAAACCCTAATCCTAAGGACAAACATACACATCCATGCCCGAAGGAGTACTCGAACCTCCGCCGGAATCAGCCGCACAGTCCATGACGCAGTGATGTTTACATAGCTGGTTTATTACGTATTTTTTCTAATGTAGGTTGTGGTGGAAAAGTGACGTGTTGCATAGCCCGAGGTCTCGGCTGGGTTGACAGGTTCAAATGGTTCTAATGGCTCTGAGCACTATGGGACTCAACATCTGTGGCCATCAGTCCCCTATAGCTTAGAACTACTTAAACCTAACTAACCTAAGGACATCACACACATCCATGCCCGAGACAGGATTCGAACCTGCGGCTGTAGCAGTCACGCGGTTCCGGACTGAGCGCCTAGAACCGCTCGGCCACCACGGCCGGCTGGGTTTACAGGTTCCAATATGGTTGTTAGTTAGCAGAGCCAAAGAAATGGAGTATTACAGTAAAAATTATTCTTGCTGTGTCAGATATTTTATGCACGTTACATTTCGACGAGTGTCTTATGTCCATTTTGATGTTGTCATGGATCCTAATGCAATTGGAACGGCAGGTTCAGTATTTTTCAGCATTGGGCACAGTTCGTAGCTAGTGTAAACGTACGTTTACACCTGTGTAAATTTGCGTGTGCACAAGACGGACGCAGCCTTCGCACAAAGAGGCATCGGTGCAGCCAGCCTCGTACGCCTGTTGACACGTGGGCGCGGGCAGTCAACACGTCCCAGGCGAATACAGTGCGTCTTCTGAATGATATAATGGATAATCGAGTTGAACTTTTTAGTGCTAATGTTATGAGGAAACGTGCTTTCCAATGCAGTGGTAACGCGTATCAATTACTAATGGTCTTTTGAATAACATTCATGTTGATTTGAGACACACTATATAGTGCCTGCTATCTATCGCTGCATTCTCGAAAACAAACAGCATGAGAAACTAGGCTGTAGTAAAATTATAAAGATTATAACTTAATTAGAGCAGTCAACCATGAATATGATCTGGAAAGTTTATTTACACAAAACCATTACCGGTTTCCGAGTTTCAAAAACAAATTGTTAGATGGCTTTCAAAAGCATTACTTGCGATAACCGCCATTTAAAAAAATATTCGTTTCTGTGCAAAATATCAAACCTTTACGATCGGTTTTTGTCTGGAGATGTGAAATTATCGACTAAATTTTCCCATGCAAATGACGTCGGAGCTTTGTGTTCGGGCACTGCATCACTAGATGAAAGGCAACAGTGAAATCAGCTACAGAATCAGTATGCCTTAAATGAAAAATAAACAGGACGCAGAATCATTCGTGAGTGGTAACGAAAATGATGTACATTATCGGTACAAGCCAGTGATACAGTACAGGTCCATCTGCCCTTTAAAGAACGTTAGGTCAGTTACTGTGGCACTTCGTATCTTGTAATCGGTATTTCAGGTAAGGAAAGCAGCCACTCGCCACTGATTCTATAAGTAAACTGTCAGTAAGACATGAATTAAAAGTTAATGAATAGCGGCACTGATAGCTCACCATACCTGTTAGAAAACACTATCATACATAAATTTCTCAGCATTGTTTTGCAGGAAGAATAAAGCCATTGGGGTATTAATTTTTCATTCTTGAGGCTGCACAGAAAGAAGTTCTAGATTTAATTACGGAAGTCAAACACACGCTACCTAAAAGTGGTTCTGAGCACTATGGGACTCAACTGCTGAGGTCATAAGTCCCCTAGAACTTAGAACTACTGAAACCTAACAAACATAAGTACAACACAAACATCCATGCCCGAGGCAGGATTCAAACCTGCTGCCGTAGCGGTCGCGCGGTTCCAGACTGTAGCACCAGAACCGCTCGGTCACCAGGGCCGGCCACACACGCTACCTATTAACGATACCTGTGTCTTGGTCTATGAGAACGTCAGTCAGGTGCGAAATTGCGTTGGTTTGCATGTTCGTACTTACTGAATAGTGTACTGGAGAGTAGTAATAAAAGTCGGATGCAAGTAGGCATATACTCACCATTTACGTACGTCACCGTTGATTGCTTACGGCAAGATGGCAGATGGTAATGTGCGCAGTATAGGTAGTAGCATTGAAGTCACTACATAGTTTTGGCACTGTGTGATTAGTTAGTACAGAAGAGCTAGTACATTCTGTGAATGAAATGTTAGGCGCTGCGGTATGCACAGAAGTACTTTGACTCTTAACATTATCAGGAGAATCCTTGGAGGCAGGTTTTGTGTGCAAATATTATCTATATTATTAAAAGAATTTGTAAATACAACATTGTCAACCTTTCCGATTAATAATTAAGAGAACTTTTGGCCTCACGTGAAAACAACAACGGGATCGAAATCATGAGTTGAGTCGCTCAGTGACCATACCGTCACAGCAATGGAAGACGACACAGGAGGCGAAATACAGGGCTACCAATAAATCATTCACTGGTTTCCAGAATTCTACATTTTCCGAAATATTTTTCACCTCAGCGAGTTTAGACTGTGCGGAACACCTGATCTTACGAATGCAGCGCCTTGTGAAAATGCCGAAAAGGCGAGAGAAGAGTTTTCGTGTGTTGGAATATGCGGGATATTTTACCACATGTGGCAGCTTCGCTCGTGGAGGAGGGTGAGCGAGATTTTTGTACAAAGAAGTCAACAGCAGCGACAAGCCGCGAACTCTAAATACCGCAGGAAAGTGTGTGGAAGACCGTGCGTCGGCTGTTACACTTCGAACCGTACCGTCTGCAGCCCGTACAACAATTAAAAGCAGAAGGTTGCGGCCGGCGCATTCAGATTCGCGCCACAACGGAGGGATCACTGGAGGATGAACCTCCATGCTGATCTTCAGCGACGAAGCAACCTAGAATATATCTGAAAAACTTAACCTCCGCAATGTGAGTGTGGGCTACTGAAAATCCTCATGAAATTGCGGCGCATCAACCAGATTCTCCGATGGTTAATGTTTTCTGTCCAGTGTCACAGACAAAGCTTGAATGGGCCGTTGTTATTCTGTGAAGGAACTACGACGATCCTCAGTACGCCACACTCTCACATGGCGGAGATAAACATTTTCGGATAAATGCAAGGTTGCTTCGTTGCTGAATATGAGCATGGGGACGAAATGTCCATCCTCAACCGGTCCGTGCATTGTGGCGCAAATCAGAAGGCGCCGGCCGCAGCCTTCTGCTTTTAATAGTTGTGAGAAATGCAGACGTCGCGGTTCGATGTGTGACTGCCGACGCACGGTGTTCCACACACTTTGTTGCGGTGTTTAGAGTTCGCGGCTTGCGCCTGCTGTTGACTTCTTTGGACCGCGTACAGAAATTTCGTTCACACCCCTACACGGTTGCAGCTGCCACATTTGGTCAAATATCCCGCATATTACAACACGAGAAAACTCTTCTCTCGCTTTGTCGGCATTTTGGCAAGGCGCCGCATTGTTAATGTGAGGTGGTCGGCACAGTTTAAACTCGCTGAGTTGGCTGTTATATCCATACACCAATCATATTTGTACATGTAATATTTCGGAAAATTTAGAATTCTGGAAACGAGTGAATGATTCATGGCAGCTCTGTATTTCGCCTTCTGTCTGTCGTCTTCCGTTTCTGTGGTAGTATGGTTACTGAGCGACTCAGCTCATGGTTTTGATCCGCTTGCTGGTTTTATGTTATGCCCAAAGTTAGTTCAATTTTTAGTCAGATCGGTTGACAATATTTTATTTACGAATTCTTTGAATAACGTAGGAATATTTTCACAGATAATCTGCCTCCAAGAACACCCCCTACAATGTTTACAAACAAAATACTTCTGTGCCCTTACTATTAGTCACAGCAGCGCCTAATATTTCTTTCACAGAACGTGCTTGCACTTTGCCCATTCCTGACCACACAGCGCCGACACTGAAGGTACCGCCTCTGATGCCAGTACTTACACTGTGTACGTTACTGTCCGGAATCTTTCCGTAAGCAATGAACGATTACGTACGTAAATGGTGAGAATATGCCTACTTGTATCGGACCCATAATACTCCTTTCTGGTACACAACTTATGTACGTACATTCATGCTAAAAAATATCCGAACGAATCGAATTGCATTTTGCCTGAATCGCATGCAACCCGCATAACGCAGCTGTTTAGCAGGTCCTCTAATAGCCTCTCAGTACAGTCGTTTGACCGTTGAAACTGCTTCCAACAAGTCATCACTATGAAACACTGCTCTGTATCGCAGTAACTCAAGATGTAAAGTAATACCACGATAGTACTAATATCAGGGAAGCCCTTATCACATATAAACTGTCCTTAACGCAGACGAACCGTCTCGTTCTGCATATGGATTCAAACCCAGGTCATGTAGACTAAGCAAAGATTTAGTGACTGACGGAAACCTACAGTCATTCCTGACTATGCATACAGAGAGTGATATACCTCGATTTTAGACAGTATCAGTTAGCAAATATCAACTATAAATTACATAACGTAAACATTTTTAACGGACGCGGATTCCTACCCAGCATCTATCGTCCTTGTTAACGAACTACGAGAGATGCTAAATATTGCTTCTTCACATGTAACTTATTTGAAATGCCGTGACGTGAAGCTTTGTGTTGGACTGGGGTTCGAACCCAGAACCTATTCTCAACAACATTTCTCCTCATACTGTTACCCGTCTACTCCTGTCCCGCTCGCGAATGTCGCGTGGTTGGGGCGATCGTCGGCAAGGCCTCTTATATTGGCTGCAGTTCCTCAATTTTTCTCGTCGTGGTCATTTCGCTGCAAGCCTGAAAGCCTCGAGGAGACGCGTTGGCACGCCACTTTTTCAATTACATGCCACACGTCCTGTGGATACATTCAGTCGAGACCGTTCGTAGCGACATCACTTTTAACGACTTATTGGCTATAACATCGAAATCTAATGGTTCTATCTAAACCGTACATGAATGCTGTATTCAAGCTATAACACAGGAATCTAATGGTCTCATCTAAACCCTATATGGACACTGTATTTATAAAGTCCCTTAGGACGTCTCTTATTGCGACTTACCCATAAAAAGTACGTATTTTTATTCCATTTTCGGACAAATGTATCGGCTGTAAGATCCAATGTTAGTTTTTTTTTGGTTGCTTATTTGGGGAGGTAACTCTGATTTTCAAACATTCGATTTCTACAGATTTTTGGTTTAAAATCAGGCGTCACAACGAATACATCGTCAAATGCAAAGTGAATACGTAGATCTTACATGCTAAAAGCAAACTAATGTAACAGATTACGTTAAGTAGGGCAGTATATTGTAGTATGTGTTACTGTACAGCGTATAGTCCAGGATCGCTAACAAGAGATCAATTTTTTGCATTCACATGATACAATTGTATCGTCAGTTGTTTTTCTGTTTTCAGGAGTGAAAATTTTTTTGATTGATTCAGATACTTCTTTCCCAGGTGTACTTCTTCTGTGAGGTTTATGGACCAAGTTCGCAGAACCACTTTTACATATTCTTGGAGCTGCTTCTGGATGCACTCTACCAGAACTTGTAGCATATTGGGAGTGTTGTCGTGTGCATTGTTTCTTCATTGCCTCCACCCCTCCCCGTATCTTCTTTATTTTTATTCTCTTCAATGTCTATATAATTCGGCTCGAAATCCCTTAACTCTGATACATGTTCGTCTATTAGATGTTAAGCGAAAATATCCACCTCGTTCAGGTCTCTATGACTCAATGTAGAAAATCTTCCTGAAAAGAAACACGTTTGCTCAACTGTGACAAACTGCTAATAATAATGGTTAGTCTATAAATCAACCATGAAAATGAAACTAAGCAACTAGACATTCAACAATGCGCCATCAAACTGGCATTCTGGGTTGCCAAATGAGATTTAGACCGAATTAGAATAGCGGTCGCAGGTGACGCCAACCCAGTGCAAAATATGCCCTTGGGCACAAAAGTTAAAGTTCTTTTTCGTTATTATCTCCCATTTTCAAAAGGGATGATGGGCGATCTGTTATGTTGAAAAGTGTGGATAAAAGTCGTATTTCAAGATCGCTAAAACTCCTCCACTGATTACTAGTTTCAGATCATTGACGAGACTTCTTCAGATCTAAAATACAAAAAGGTAGCATAAAAGAGGGCAACTATAGCATAATACGTTTTATGCTTAAAATTCCATTCACACACACAAGTAGTAATATTTATTGGTACGTATCAGCCACCAGGCATTACACAGCGCCGTAATCTGTTGAGCTGAATCGCTCTTGTTGCCATGCACACACTGAAAAATTTTATATACCGTGACAAAAATAATGACATGAAGTGCATTTGGTAAGTGGTGTACAGCTTTAACCTCAGCGAGTGCTTGATTTGTAAAAAACAGGTTCTGATACTGTGGTGACCTTCCAGGGTGGCAGTGTGGGGCGGGGGGGGGGGGGGTCAGGTGTGTGTTTCTGCAATTGACCTCTTAAGACGGTATTTTAACGCTTTTCTGCGCATTTCAAAAGTGACAGTACAACATCTTTACTACTAAAAAGATAATGTTCTATCATACCACGCCTCAAAATTTGCAGTATCGATCCTTTTTTTTCCCCAAGACCGAGACACCAGTGGGGAGTACCTATGCGTACCGTCACAAATCAAGCACTGAACTTGCCGAAAGTAGGTCGTACTGGATACGCAGTGTGCAACGTCAGCCATACAGGTCCACTGCTCATAATGCCACTATTGTGTTGGAATGCACAGACTCTGACAGAGGTAACTATCACTCAGCCCATGTGGGGATGTAGGTATGGCCCGTCAGTCGCAACACTGCAGGAACCAGGGAGTGGCTGTACTACGGCCGTCAGGGAACTGGCCGCGTATGTAATGTATATATGTGTGTATGTTTTTACTACACGAAAGTGCCGACTACCAGATGGCGCCGCTAACCATGGAGTGTGTGAGCTCGATTCACAAAAATCTGCTGACGCTGTTGACATCAGTTTATGGAGAGGCGGAGTACAGGCGAATTTCACAATTCTATATATTTTCTCATTTTCATGTGTAAAAGAATCTTTTAGTGATTTCAAAATGCAAGTGGACATAGGTTGTTATTTTATTAACGTCACTTACGTCGCATCAGTTCACCTTGCTACCAGATGATGGAATGGAAACAAAAGCAAAGTAAGGATTTGCTCAGAATAGTCCCCTTACATAAAAACTGACACTTTAGCCTCAGAAAACGAAGTAGGGCAAAATTTCTACAAATAGTAGACAGCAGAGTTTGACTATATAAAATTACCTGTTAAGGGCAAGCGTTAGTCAAAGTAAAAACGGCACCAGTCATAGTTGTAGAAGTGTGTCTGTACTCTGGCAACCCGTTAACAGTGTCAGTGAACTACAACCGACGTGGCACAGTACAGAACCGTTTCACATAGACATGAGCGTACGGCGTAGGTAAACATTCCACGTCTAGATGTGTTTTGACCAGTGTCGTTAGATGTGGCCAGGTTGCTCATCCGCTAAGAAGTTAGGGTCAAGGTTCAAGGTTGAAGTCTCATGTAGGACACGAAAGTCTGATCGGTTGACGACTGGGCAGGTAGATCGCCATCGCGAAACAGTTGACTGCCGGCTAGTGATGGGGAGCTCGTGAATGAGTCGTTCAAATGAACGCTATACTCCAGTGAAGTGTCAACTAACCACTCAATTTCAATGAACTGGTACTTCAAATTCTTCACAGATAGCACACTCCACACTTTGTTCTAGTTCACTCACTCTCATCCCCTTTCCCTCTCCCACTACATCGGCGCTACGTCACTCATCCTCCCTTCACTTCAGTCCTCCCTCTACTGCCTGTCGACGAATCGCGCGGCGTTTGTGGGGAACGATAGGGTTAGGAGGGGTTGGCGAGGTGAGGGGCGAGGGGAAGGCAGCGTCAGCTGCTTCTTGCAGTGCTGACAACATTACCCGTGACTATTTGTGCAGTTATACTTCGCGTCTACGGGTAGCCTACCGTTGGCAGCGCTTGCAGACAAATGAATATTAAAGATACAAACGAAGAGGCTGGCTGTGTGAGCACGCACAGCCAATATGAAAGTAAAATGCTTACCTTCTGAGTCTGGAACTGAAGCATGAGTCGAATCCACGCTTGAAAGATAATCGTTCATGTTGAATTGTTTATCTTGTACACATTATTGAAATAATTACACTAAATGTCAATTTAAGGATTGTCTTAATTATATTTTAAAAAAATACATATATATTTATGAATAAACGTCAACGGATTTGGCGAATGTTCAGAGACTTCCGTTTGATAACATGATTTGTTCCACTTTTTCCTGTTAGGCGATTTCTTCTGTTATAGGGTGTCCTGCCTTCGAGAACGCTCTTTCAGACGGCGTGGAGGTTGCAACAATACACAGTCGTATTTTTCCAAGTTCAAAGAGCGAGGGGTATACCGACAGCCTTGTCTCTGTAGCAGGGGTCTTGTAAATATTTGTCCCCTTCCACTTTGCAGCAGCTCTCGGTGTGGACTACTCTGCAGCCTGGAAAACACTTCGTCAAATTCGAGCCAGAGACTAGAAGTAGATTCAGTGGTTGGAACTGAGATTGTTGCAGTAGCAGTGGATGTGTTCGTCACAAATTTCTCACAGCGCCTGATCAGGTTTAATTTCACCTTCTCAGCAGAATTTTTATCAGAAAAACCATGTAATTTGAACCGGGGACTTAATGAAGTTGCTTTTGCGAAAATGGAATTTTCCTCTACATTTCGAAACCGTCATTTTAGGTCCTTAGCTGTCTTTTCGGCCATTTGCTGCACATCTACATGAATTTCAGTGTTATTAACAAACCTGCAACATCATTTTTTCAACAAGCGACTAAGGAGTATAACTTTAGAAGCAGTGACAACATTTTCACTTGACCTTTTCTCCGTGCAGTCTTTGAAAACTTTCAACAGGTCATAGGCCTGTGATACACTTGCAATGTCCTCTGCAGCCAGATTTGGAAGATCCGGATAATTCAGAGTGATAACCGTCATTAGGGAATTCTTAACCTCGATTGTTCTTCGCAGCATATCATAGGTTGAATTCCATCTTGTAACTGTGTCTTGTCTTAGTGTCAGAACTGGCTCTTTTAACTGTTCCTGCATCATTTTCAGTTTCGTGCAGGCCTGTGAACTTCTTTTAAAAACTGAACATTTTTTTTTACTTTATTCAGAATGGATCGAATGTGTGGAAGCCCATTCTGAGCAATTAATTGAGTGTGTGCGCAAAGCAGGGGATGTGTTTCCAGGCTGTGAGTCTTATAGCTGCCACAATATTAGCAGCATTGTCGCTAACAACACACACGACTTTTTCTCGAATGCCCCATTCCCTTGTGACATGTCGCAGTTCTTCGGAGAGTTTTTCTGACGTGTGCCTTTCGTCGTATTTAAGGCACTGTAGGAGGGAAGATGCCAGCTCCAGGTCTTTAACGTAGTGTGCTGTCACCGACAAATAACTCTCATTTGTGGTTGAGGTCCACCCATCAATTGTCAGCACAACCGCTTCCGCAGAATTTATTTTGACTCTTACAATTTCTTTCATCATGCTGTACCGTTGTTGTAGTAGTGTATTGGAAATGGTCTTCCGATCTGGCATTCTGTAAGCACCATTTAGTTTGCCTACAAAACTTTGGAAATGTTTGCTTTCCACTATGTTGAAGGGTAAATAATCCTTTACAACAATCTCCAGAAGTGTGAAATCTATCTCCTGATTTCTTTTGTTCGAAAGAGGTTTCGAAAAATACGTAGGTAATGTCCTGTGTTATTGATGCCTGCTGTCTGATAATGAAGTGATACTGTTATTTTCTGGCACCGACTGCTGTTCGCTTCTGACAATTGCTGGTGTTGGTTCTGGATTGTCCGGGTTATTTGTCCAAGAAATATCGGAAGATGCAGGAGCAGGGGGCGCTAAGCGCCTGACTGACAATGACCCTGTTGGATGCAGCACTCGAACATGACGTGCTAGATTAAATGTATTTCCTTCTTTATATGAAACACACTTAGAACAACAACTGCACTTTGCTTTTCCATCACCTAAATCGGCGAAGAAACCCCAAATTTCACTGCTTTTACGCGATCGCGAGTTGCTAGCCATAGTATAAGAGAGTGTTGGGACGAGACGACGCCACCACTCGGCTCATAACCCGAGGAGAATTCATCGAGTGACGCCTCGGTTTCCGGGCTCGCGCCCCTCCGCCAGGCCCACCAGACTCAACAGTCTCAGCAATCTGGAGAGAGCCTTTAATCTCCCCTGCACAGCCGACACAGCTGTAAGACTAGGCGACAGTGGTAAATGGTAGAATGGCGATGTTGAACAGCTGAAAAAAATTTTTTTTGTCATAGTTTCTTTCATGGTTTCAGACCACTCTTTCTCACATCTCTTTCGCGTTGCATCTGTCATTTCCTCACTGACGCAAAATTTCCACTCTAGTTTCCTGTTGCACTTTCTCGGGCTCGCTCTTTGGCCGGCTTATGGCCTAATTCATTCGCAGGACTGCAGACTTTTACTTCTGATCGTTCCAAGATGAGGTGCCACTTCCCCTTGCGCAGTTCTCATTTATGCCCTTATTTATCTAAGATTGCTGTAACTTTTCAGGGAATCCAGCGTAACTGGACTGTCTGTGCATATTTCTCGTGAGTCGTCCTGAGCTTCTGTGCCTGTATCTGGAACAAGCAGCATTTTCTAAAATATATTTTCCAGTTCCTAAAATTATTCTCTGTTCCGTGGCTCGAAATGCCTCGATAATGCCGAACCGTAGCTCATACATGTGAACAGTCACAGTTACTTTCATCATTTCCACCGGAGGATAGCGATGGATTTGCAGGTATGTCTGCAAACTGAGGAAGTAACTTAATGAACCATGATCGCTGCACCTCAGAACCCTGACGATGCTGAAATGACGGTCGTGCGGAGGATGATTAAATTTTGCTATCAGCACACAAGTGACTGGCCTTTTCCACTACTATAGACATATTCGTAAGGTACAAAGAACGAAATACAAAAGGACTGACACATGAACAAGGGTGAGAGGTAAACTATTTAGTGCTCGTTCCACAGTATCGAACGTGAAAAAGTGCTCATAGCTCATAAGGTATGCATTTTAGAACTTCGTTTACTGGACCGTTTCTCTCTGATCGCCCTTTATAAAAGTGTCCTTCTTATTCTACTGAACTGGATAATGCGCTATATTGCAGTATCAGTAGCTTCGGAGACATTTAAGCTTGCCTCTCCATTACTTAGTACTTACGTATTCCACTTTTTTCCGTATCGTTTCTTCCTGACTAATGTTTCAAACTCAGTCTACTCTTCACCACCATTAAATTGTGAGCTGAGTCTATAACTGCTCCTGGGTATGCCTTACAATCCAATACCTGATTTCGGAACTTCTGCCTGACTATAATGTAATGTAACTGGAATCCTCCTCTATCTCACGGCCAGCATGTTCTCCACACATAAGCCCTATCGAACATGGCTGGGACAGATTGAAAAGGGCTGTTAATGTGCGACGTGACACACCAACCACTCTGAGGGATCTACGCCGAATCGCTGTTGAGGAGTGGGACAATCTGAACCAACAGCGCCTTGATGAACTTGTGGATAGTATGCCACGTTGAATACAGGCATGCATCATTGAAAGAGGACGTGCTACTGCGTATTAGAGATACCGTTGTGCATAACAATCTAGACCACCACCTCTGAAGGTCTCGCTGTATGGTGGAACAATATGCAATGTGTGGTTTTCATGACCAATAAAAAGAGCGGAAATTATGTTTATCTTGATTCTATTCCAGTTTTCTGTACAGGTTCTGGATCTCTTGGAACCGAGGTGATGTAATACATTTTGATGCGTGTATCTACAGGCAGATAGGATTTGCAAACCTTTTAGCATCAAATGCTAAGCATTGTCCTAACAGAAAGCCTGAAAGTAATACAATTGGACCTCCACTTACAAAGTCAATACCGTCTTCAGTTGCTCATATCTCTGTTTTAAGTATGTGCAAGTAACGTGAACTCTTCTTAAGCTGTTTATATGTGTGTTTAAATCGTCGAAATTTTTTGACACTGTACCATACTGGCTCTATTCACTCAATGAGTGAATATATTTACTGTATGTATGATTGAGGGTTTGCAGAATAGTATGACGTATTTATCATATCTGTAAATATCTTGCATAATATTTGTTTTGCACTGGTGCTCTTTCAATGAAGGACAAATACACATTTTAAATAACTTTGTTTATTAACGTTTTATACATGCACAAAATAAAAAAAAACAATTGTTGACACATTTTTTATTATTCATTATATCTTATATCCCTACATTATTCTTTAAATAATTGGTTTTCTTATGCTATAAATTCTGCTTCCATTGTGTTCAATCCAACAGGAGCAACGACGTATCTCCGTTCTCTGTCTGTAAACCAGGCTCTACAGTTTCAATATTTATGGGATTATAGTAGCAGCCCTTGATGCTGCAGCCATACATATGTTTACATATTGTTATAAATCATCTTGTATGCAACATTCACTTACATAACATACAACATCGTTTAGTAACGCTTTCACATTACTTGCCACCGTATTTGTCTGTTGCAATCCGTAGTGCACTGCATAACCAATACAACTTCATGACACTTTTATACAGGTCGATGATGGTTGC
The DNA here is from genome assembly GCF_023864345.2 of Schistocerca serialis cubense. NCBI lineage: Eukaryota > Metazoa > Arthropoda > Insecta > Orthoptera > Acrididae > Schistocerca > Schistocerca serialis. The sequence continues at coordinate 109,244,187 of NC_064648.1, forward strand.
CTTATTGCTACAGATGTTCATGTGAAGAGGAAGTTGAAAAGGATTGTAGTCTGTTGTCATCAACTTCTCAGTGTGCTTCATCGGCTAACAATGCTCGCCCTAACTCATATCTGTAAATTGTGTTTTACATTACGACGGACATCCTCAGTTTCTACTATAACTTCACACTCACGATGTCATGGTAATCCTACATATACATGTTTTGAACCATAAGCTAACATGTATGTACTGGTAAATAGTAGCATTCTGAAATGAACTGATAATATCATAGAGCTGTACAGATGACCTCGAAATCCCAAGACTTAATGCAATAACATGAAAAAATTATATAGCACGACGACAGGGCAGTTAACACACTTTCTAAGCAGTGAAGACATAGTGAAAATGACACTGTGCCACGACTCTCGTCGGTAAGTACTATTTCAGTATCCACAGTCCAGTTCACTTCAGGATACAGAGACCAAGACCATGGGAGAAGAATAACTGATAAATCATATGTAATTACTTGATGAAATTATGACATACACCTCAGGATCCAGAAGACAGCCCCTGGGTAATTACATATCCTGATGATTAAGCATGCACATAATCGAACCAGCACGTGTGAGGATAAAGAGATCTCTGGAATTAGCATTAGATTTGATCATCATGTGACGTCACAGCAGCGGGCAGGACATGCAGCTGCCTCAAGCGTGCTGCAACATGTGACCCTGTTTCTGTTATCATAATACTGAGGCCGTTTAAACTGGAATATTTAGAAAGCGACATTGAATTGTCTGTAAATAGAACACTCACCCCATGCTTGAGATAAGCACATCAGCCTTCTCCACTGCTAATCCATTTCAAGATCCTCTACTGACGTCTGGGGAGATCGAATCCTGTCTGCATGAATGGGTCCCTGACTAGATGCTTGTTGACTATTGATGACGGACTCCACTGAATTTTCCGTAAATGGTTGACAATCAAAGAGGACACAACGAGGTTTTCTGCTGTGCATGATGAGGGTTTCCTTGATTTCAAGTGTTGATGTTCTGCCTGTGGAGCATCTCGATGACTGGCCAGCTGAGGATTCTTCAGAATGTTCTTCCAGACCTTTAGGAGAGCTGATTTCTTAGAGCTGGGGGTAGGATGATGCTGAGAACAGGAAGTCTTAGAGCGATTGTACTCTGAATACATTCCATAATACCTGATTCAGTTGGACAGCTATCTTCTTAGTATGAGCACTATTGATCCTGGTCGAACAGTAATCTTCAGCAACAGAGCACCTATGATAGGGTTAGAGCTATGGATCTCAAAACACGAGCATTAGCTCCCCATAAGATACCACCAAATTTTTGAAGACTGTTCTTTCTCGTTTTGACTTTAGGTGCTACTTGTAAGTCAAGAGTTCTATCTAGCGCTGTTCCTATGTATTATGGTGTAATGCAGTACAATGAGACTTGGTCTCTGAATCTGTCTTCTGGTGTGCACTCTGACTGTCTTCTGCATAGATGTAATGTAGATACAATTATTTTCTGTGGATTTAGGTGGAGCCACTATTTCTTGATGTATACATCTAAGACTTCCATATCAGTGGCTAAAGAGGTTTCAGTATCAGAAACGTTGAGGCTCTGAGCCACCAAACAAATGCCATCAGCATAAATAAATTTTTTTGAAGACTTTTGGTAAGCTGTGCATGTACAGACCAAAGTGGTAGTGGACTCAGAACAGGCATTTGAAGTAAACTATCATTTGGTTTACGTACCCTGCATCTGTCATTGTGAGAATGGATATGAAATGCTCTATTGCTTAGCATGTTGCTAAGTAACTCCTTAAATTTACGACAAAATCGTGAATTTCTAAAGAAGTGCTTCTCACCAAGCAGTGTCGAGAACAGCTGACAGGGCCAAAAAGGCAGCTACACTTACTAATTTCTGCTCATACTCATTTTCGATATAAGTAACTAGAGAGAGTGTCTCTTCCTTAAATTACTTTCGCTTCTTAAGCTGGGCTAGCGCCTTTATTCTTAACGAAAGAGTGTGTTTCGATTGTTACTATATGTTGAGAGTTGCACTCTGTAACTTCGTTGGTGTAACCAATAGTCCATGGAAAATGTGGTTCATTAGTCAGCATGGTATGTTTTCATTATTTCAGTTTGCTTATTTCTTTAATATCTGAAAACAGTTTACTATTCACATTCACCCGATAGGTACTTTCCAATTACTTACACAGTTCCAAGATATGCTATTAGATGATGGCGTTCAAGCCTACAGAATTCATAGCCACATTGTATTTACCATGACTGGCATATCATCACGCAATACTACGTAACTTTGTTAAATTTGGTTAAATCTAAGGCAATTCCCTGTTTATTGTTTCTTTTACAAGCTAACAATAGTTGATTGGCCACCAAAACGTGTAATGGATGGTAAAGCAATGTGTTTCTGCGATCAAGAAAATTAAAAGGTTTCGCAATTAAGTTTTAATGTTTTAGAAATACGTAAGATCACTTATCTGCAGCGCCTAATAAGTCAGGTCTTAATAAAATGTGGTTAATTTCAAGATCATTCGTCGACTACTTCAGAGTGACTTTGTTAAAAAATGTCTGTTTCTGAGTTGCTGATCCCAATTACAGTCACTGTTGACAGGGGAGAGGTGAAAATGAAAATATTTAAGTTTAGTACAAGCAGCAATGTGCCTTACCAAACGTGTTACTCTTTGAACGGAAATGCGCTTAATGATGTAGTGACGCTGTCCATCTTAAATCTGAGGCTCTTATTTGGTTTGGACACAGCGTGTAATCCTGGCGGATTGGAGGACGATGTTATTCTTACAGCTGAGTCCTGGCATTCGCCTTATGAGTGGGTTAAAACCTTCCTTTAAAAAAGCATCACCTGCGATTGTTTGTCGATCGTTATGGCACTTTGTGTCCTGTTACATTGTACTAGTAGTCTTTAAGACTAATGCTTAGGAACTAATCTGTAGTATGATACGAAGGGATTTGTAACATAACTGTGTAAGTCAGAGGTAAGTGCCATGTTATATAGAAGAAACTGGAGTCCTTCTGAATGGTGTAGTGGTCTATGTCTTTGTATAGTCAATAGCATAGCTACATCACATTTAGAATTTCTGCTGTCATGACATCAGATAGGTCTGTTGTTTGCTAATGTAGTTATGTCAGATATATATCATTCTGAAGGTAATATTACAGATAGGGAAGTGGTCATGGATGAAAATGAGGTGGGAGATGTAACTGTGCGAGATCAAATTTGACAGTGTTCTGAAACATCTAAGTCGAAACGAGGCCCGGGGAGTAAACAGTCTTCTGGCAGGATTACAGGCAGCCTCGGGAGAGCCGGCCACGGCGGTGCTCTCCCACCTGTTGTGCCCGGCGTATGAGACAGACCAAGTACCCACAGACCTTAAGAAGAATTTAATGTTATCAGTTCCAAAGAAATCAGTTACTGGTAGGTGTGAAAATTACTACACTATCGGTTTAATAACTGATCGTTATAAAATACTAACACAGATTCTTTACAGAAGAATGAGAAAACTGGTAGACGCCGACCTCGGGGAAGATAAGTTTGGATTCCCGAGAAACGTGGGAACATGCGAGGCGCAACTTGACCAAATGGAGGGGCGGTTGGTAGGACACGTTCCGAGACGTCGACAGGTAACCAATTTAATTTTGAAGTGAAGTGTGGGTGAAAATCGTAGAGGAAGACCGGGTGGTGAATACAGTAAGGAGATTGGGATGGATGTGGGCTGCAGTATGTACTTGGAGATGAAGAGGCCTGCATGTTATACAGTAGAATGGAGAGCTATTTTTAAAACCAGTCTTGACACTGATGGGCGCAACAACATCTCTCTGTGTTATAACATCTTATTTTCCAGTTGGCGTATTTCTTCATTGTTTATAACTGACTGTCAGAGTACCTCTGAAGATAACGTGAGGAATGCATATTTATTCAAAGTAGGGGTAGTTGAATATCACAGGTTGGCGATGAAGGATAGATTTCGTGGATCCACTGTATTTTAATCTACTCGACTTGCTTAGCGATGATTCCTGCTTGTTTGTGAAGGGGCTGACCTGCTCGTTAATTCTGCCACATGTCGGGCCCTGACAACAGTACGCAGTGTCATCTTTGTACAGGCCTCTTCTTTCGTTCCTCGATCTTTAGCGATGTCAACCGTGTTGTTGGTGTGTAGCAGTGGAGACGTGACTGTCCCACGTGACGTCACTGCGTCTGGCTTAATAGTTGTCGAATGGTGATCACCAAGCAGCGCTTGTACTCGTACTTACCTGTTTCCAGCAACGTTTTTAGTAAGCTGCACACTTTGGCATGGGAAGTTCAAAAGTAACGTTTCAAAGAGCAGCCCAGCATGCCACAACCAATGGAAGGCGCGTTCGCCGTCCACGAGAAAGCGTGCTGGCGTCGCGCCTGCCGTGTTGCGTTCAGCCTGCGTCGCTCTGCTGCTCAGTCCTGGGACCGGGTCACCTGTGCTGTGGTTGCCGCTGAACCCGGCTTGTTCTTGTGCGATTATATTGCTCTTCATTGAATATTTTTAGTCTGTCTCGAAAGCTTTCCCTGTCACTGAGAGCACGGTAACCTATGATTTGGTGTTGTTTTTTGGTCTTTCGGGTTGGGAAATCATCTTGATTTTATCTTGCTTCTATTTTAGAGAGACTATTTTCAGTTTCATGGCCGCGATGAAGAAACGTCTGATGTGTTTGAGGCAGGTGTCTTGTGAAAGGAGTGATTTATTTTGTTGTCTTCCAGTGCCTCCAGTCTCTGAGCTGCTTTCTTTCCATTTCATATTCGTCAATCTTATAAAGTAGTGGATGTTAAACGGTTGCATTCGGATTTTCGAGTATTATTTCTTCGTCGGTTTCATCGAATTTTGGATACCGTGGATGACCGTGAATGTTTTTCTAGCACTTTGAGGAACTTTTTTGAGGTCGTCAGTAATGAATGACATTCTCATCTGCTATTAAGGATGGCTGTTCGTAAATGGTGTGCTATGACCTGTTGGAAATATTTTCCAAAAACTACTGCTATTGTGGGACCTAATTCTTGTGATTACCTCGCGCATCATTTGGTGGGTTTCTCTTCTTATTAGGTCATTGAAAACGTTCAAGCCAATCGTAGCATATCCATTTGGTTAGTGCCGTATGGTCTGTAGACTTTCCCTACTGTTTAATTTTGTTTCTTATGTACGTCAGGAGTCTTTCTCTTTGTTATGTTATTTTCTTCTTAGGGTAGTTTTAGGTATAGTAGGCTGCATTGCTTCCACTTGTATTTGGTGATTACAATATGTTATAAGGAGTGGTTTGAATAGTTGATTCGTTAGGTCTTCTGTTAAAACGTATCAATCTGAATTTTTCGACTATCCGATTTCGTGAGTTTATGATCGTTTTAAGTTTTTTCCTAGTTTTTGTGGTTCACAGCATAATAAATGTGAGGTATTCGTTAGCTATGCAGTCGCCAAATTCAGTATAGCTTCAGAATCTGGGTAGCTATGTTGTACGTAGTATATGTTCTAAGATAGAAGTACCATAGTGATTGATAAAAGGCGGCGAGTCATTTCTGAGTCTTGCGTGAGTCAAAATGGCTACAACAAGTTTAATATATTTCTTGTTCAATTTTTCAGCAAATATCACAGATCTAGTACTGAGCCTCCTGTTCCTTTAGCTGGGCAAAATGAGAGTATATAACTAACGAGATCAGCTGGCAGTACCGCGGCAAGATACATCGTTGTGGTGTTTTATATGGAAGACTCTGAAGCATCTATCTCAGCTTCTACTACGGTCTGGTTTGCGTGACAGATACAGTTATCTAGATTGATTACCTGCTCATGGGGTACGTGCTGCGACTATAATACCAACTTCTTTTTCTCTTATTATGCCTTTAGGGAGTTTGTTTTTAGAGCAGAAACCCAGCGTGTTAATGCAGATAGTGGCAATATCTTTCTTAGGCTTGAATGTGAAAGTTAATTCTTGCTTCCTGGTGTCTCAGGCTAGGTTGGGCATAGGCCTCCTTGTCTATCAATATGGCGATATAGACGTGGATCCGTGTTCGCCAAAGAACGTAGTAGGAGCTTTTTAGAAACTGCTGTTATTATTTCCCTTCTTTCAAATATCATGTTGGGAGGGGCTGTAGTGAAGACTCAGAGTATGTTTTCCGTTTGATTGTTTTCGTGTCATTCTTGGACGAAGACCGTGATAGTTTCATCAATGCGCTTAATGTTTTCAGTTTTGTTTGCTGAGATAGGCTGTTTTGGTCTTTCTTTGCGACTCTCATCACTATTAACGTTATCAGTGTTGCAGCTCCTGCATTTTGGTGCTTCTTGTTTTGGGTCTATTTTGCAATTAAAAATTGGATGTGCTCGACTCCGTTCTTCACATTTCTCTTTATATCGCAGCTTTTCGTGTCTTATTGGAAAGTGTTGCAATATGGACGTTGCTGTTATTGAGGAGGTAGTGTTTAAATAGTCCAACCTTGTGAGGTACACAGTGCATGCTGAAATGGTGAACAAGTGGCTTGTTAGTTGGTTGTTTGTAACTATAGATGACTGGAAGGAATAGCGGGGAATTTTGATTTAGTTTTCCGGTACCTTTAGGTCCCCTTCAGTTTTTTCGTTTGTTGTATCACGGTTATCACAAAGGCGAGCGTAAGTCTGTGTTGTTTCTCTTTTGCTTAGTCTTTGGCGTGCAGTGTGATTTGTGTTACTGTTGCTTCAGATCGGTAAGTAACTCAAACTGTTCTCTTGGGTTTCGAAATCTGATGGGTGTGTTGTGATGTTGGCAGATTTTTTCGAATTTTTTTTGTGAACGACTTGGTGGCCCAGGAAACTGTTTTAGTGCAGGTTACAACGATTTGGCGGTTTCTTTGCCACCTTCTTAGTTTATAGTTAATTGTAGGGTTTGCTAAAGTGCCATAAGTTGTGTTGGATGTGCTTTAATTCCATCTGCACCCAACCAGTTGTAAACCTTGTTGTTCGTGAGATGTATTTGGATGTGTGTAAACATTATGTAATTGGAGTATCGTGTTTGTGGCGGCTTTGCCTGTTTACTTCGGATTTATTGTCTGGGTTTTCGGCGTAGCGTTGCGTTTCTGGAGATCTGGTGGAGACAGAGTTCTCTACTTCAGTCTGGTGCGCTGAAAACATATGTTGCATATCGGAAACAGGACGATCCATAGTCCCCACGCCCTGCTAGAGAACGCTCGCAGTCAGCGTTGAGTTCTGTGCCTTTAGGCTCGGCAGATGCGAGTTGGTCGTCCCTGTCTCAAAGTGTGGCGGTTGTGCAGACTGCCGATCCCAAGTCTGAGTCGCTCTGACAATGCTGTATTTGGCGACAGTGGCGCGAGTTACGCATGATGCACTTTGCAGGGGACATCGTCTGAGTAACATGTGTGCTGTCGAACAACGTACATGTAACAACAGTTCAAGCAGTTTCGGCTGCGGGAATGCTTGTCTCCAGATATATCAGAGGAAAGCCCTTAATAGGTATATCGGTTGCAGAAGTTAATGCTTGATACCCCACGAGTCAAAGGGTTGTAACAGGTGATTCCCTGACCACCCATATCTGCTCGCTGGTTCGCCTTTTTGAAGACCAGAACGTGACAGCAGCGGCTGTAAGCAGCAGCAGGGAGTGACCAGTTGTGGGGCTTGCAGTCCTCTGCTGCTCCTGATTGGCTGAAAGGCCCACGTGTAGAAGGATTTCGTGGAGAGGCTCGGAGTTCGGGGAATCGAAAGCTGGCCGTCGGCGCCCGTGTGGCCGACGTGGCGGGTCGCGGGCTCCCTGGAGCGGAGTTCTGTGTCGCGACGCACAGTGTTCTCGAGTTTCCAAACGCTTTCTCGTTTGCGCGCATCGATTACCGGTTAAGAACTTTCCTGTCGTTATCTGCGGATGTTGAAATAGTAATTAGTGTGGGCGTTTACGGCGAATTGTAGCTCAGGGAAAACTCGGTGATGTTAGCGAAGTGGTAGTGGTCCTCCGACTCAGACTGACTTGGCTGGGGTAATTGGATAGCGATAATCTCAGTTTGTTATCCAAATTTGGGAGTAATGTTTTTTGTGACCGTCTTCCTGTTGAGTTTGAACTGTGTATTTCGTACAGCCAGTCGAAAGTAATTTCCCGGGCTCGGCTGTGAATGTTCACAGTACTGCGGTCGGAATTCGGGATCTTGCCTGGGGGTAAGTAGGTAGCATGAGGGCCGTTAACTACTGGCTTTCGAGCGATGAGGTTCGATACTTTCCAGCGGGTCGAGGCTCGGCTGGCGACCACTGTGTCGGACCGACTTTACGCGTGTCCCGGTGGTGCAGGACGCTTGTCTGGGTGGGCCGCTAAGCGCCCCCAGTGCGCCCCGTGTCGGCTCTGGCCTCCTCCACCTAAAGAGAAGGCCGCGGCGCGGTCTTGTGACGTCACGCAAAGCGGGCCAGGGTTGGCTTGGCGCTGCGCTGACAGAATCGAGGCGCACGGCCTGAAAATCTTCGTCAAACGGTTTTACAGAATGTGTTGAGCTGCCGGCGCCCCCCTGCGGCCAGGCGGGCCGCGCCCGACACCTGCCTCCCTCGTGGCGCTGCGGCCTCTGGTTCCACTGCGTCCAGCACGGAAATCGCGGTTAACACTGCGGGTGCCTGCTAAGTGCGCGATGAGTCCTGTAGTTTCACAATTCACGAAAATCACTCCACGTAGTACTATTTATCACAGGATTTTCCGTTGGGCTGGGTACTAAATTCACACAGACACTCCTTTACTTTGCTCACTCAGGTTTTATTTGAACAAATGGGAGATCTTCTATTGATTACGAATCACAACAATTTCGGCGTACTGTGTGCTTCTAGTGAAGCTACTATGGCACATGTTTCCAGGACTCACAGTACTGGCACAAGTTTATCCTTCCACAGTACTGTTTCTGTAAAAACGCCTTTAAGTAATGTTCTTCCTTGCTCAAGAGTGGCACATGGAACTCTAACTATTAACATCTGCCATAGTACCCTTACAAACCTCTAGCTTAACAAATCACCATCTTGTCTCACAAACCCAATAATGCTAATCTCATATAACTCTGCCATTCGACACTTTGCGTTCGCTTCAAGCCACATTTCACACAACAAGTCATGTGTTACTTTATTACTATACCTGTTTGAGCCACTCTTTGTGAGCGAACCACTAATAAGCTGAACAAACCCATTTACACTTTCATGACCACACCACTTCAGTCATTGGCCCCTCTCTTTTGATTTTATAAGTATCTGAATGTCTCTTGTCATGGTACTTGAATTACAAATCATGTAAAAGTACATCTTTCACACACATATGGAAAATTTCCTTGTTTCAGACATAATGTTATATACTAATATCATACATTATACATTAATAAAACCGACAAACTGCAAAGACAGATCCTCGACGGAAAACGGAGATAAAACGTCCTACGTACATGTGTCCAGAAATGCACCATCGTCATGGTAGATGACCTGACGAACGGGAATTTCTCCGACAACATGCTGCGTTCTCCTTGTATATAACAGGCCGTGTGATTGACGCAGCCTATTGTATACACGAAGCATTTCCCAACAATTTTAGTAAGTAGTCTCAGTGCATTAGAATAGGTAGACAGAGGCTACCACTCACAAATAAGCACACAGTTATAAATGAAGGAGACGTTAGGAAAGAGAAGTACTGGCTGTACGATATGAGATTTAATGACGTTTGATATTGTCATATCAGGTACACTCCATTTTATTGCTGAGTTTAATGCAGTGTAGTGTGGAAACAGTTATTTGCGAAACATACTGAAGGAGGCTACAGCGAGGATTCTGAAAAGGGAGACTGTTCATTGTTTCTCCTGGCCAGATTCCTCTCGGCTGCCGAACACAGCTCTAGACCTGCAGGGATGTTGGTTGGGTTCCACCAAAGAAGTATCCTGTTCTTCAGCATGGGGAGCGTCGTTCCATTGCAAACGAAACAGACGAAGAGCACTGGTCCTTGCGCCATCGTAGCTAGATATACATAGTACACTAACTGCGCTATTCCCTGAGCCTGGTGGAACCCAATTCTAATAATAATTCCTATTCCACTTAATATAATGGCTTTAACTGACATAAAAAGACATTGCTTCTTTGAGGCAAATTTCTTGTTATCAACAATTTTGAGTTGCCGCATGGAGCACCGATTACATAGGTACATGTATCCAATCAGTCCGAGACAAACCAAGTTGAATGCCACAGACACTGAAATCCCTGCAAGGACTACTATGCGACTGTGGATGAGGTAATATTTACTCGTCTTTTCCAAAGCAACAGCTGCCACACATACTATACTCCACGGTAGAAACACACACAGCAGCTCACGACGGAATAACTGGCTTACTTCAGCAGGTAGTAGCTGGTTAGGAAGCCTGAGATGGCGAACACAAGAATACATGTGGTAGCAGAATGAGTTCAGCCAGATACAACTGAGAAGTGTGAGGGCGCTGTCTATCAGCACTGCTGTTGGTAAGTCAGGGACGCCTGCCATACGATACACGACCTCAGAACACAGGATCTGGACTATGCACGTGATCTGAAACGACAAGAGTATCTTCCCAGGCAAGTTACGTAACTGGGGAAGATACATGTATACTCCGGCAGTCGAGAAGCGGAAAATGATATTTATCAGTATAAATGAGATTTCTAAAGGCTTCAAGCTGTCAATTTTGAAATCCTTGTATCTCAAGGTAGCGTTGTTTAAACTGTTTCTGTAGTTCAGGGTTTCTTCTGTTAACTTTTGATACAGTATGCGGATAGATTTAGTAAATCCAACTGGGAAACTTTGAAATGGGTAATAAAAGAGCGTACAATCATCAGAAGCATTAAAGGAGGAAAAATCGCGACACTTCAGCAACAGAATAGCTCTGGAAACAGAACAGATGGCGTCTGTAGCGTTCGACTGCAGACATGATTGATCATCAGGACTATCGAAATAGCAGCGAGCATCGTGTACGGACTGTATCATACTAAACGGGACGTCCTGACAAATGCCGTACGAGTTGACCGCCATCCAGGCCAGAAGACAGAGGTTGACGTTTATCCTCTGCGTGTAGGCCAGGTAGCTGGTGACAGGTATGTGGGGCGACCTCTGCACCACGTCGTCCCACAGCTGCTCGCGGCACTGCTCGCGCTGCTTCACGGCTTCCAGTGGCAGGTCTTCCAGCGGACACGTGGGGTGGTCCAGGGCGTTCACCAACAGCTGCACGCAGTCAGTGTTCACGGAGAGCGTATCGTGGCTTCTGTCCTCCAGCTGCCACTCCTCGTCTGCAAGAAAACGACAGCAAGTAGGTGGTGCCCGTACACTGCAGGCAGCTGAATCCAAAGTCTTCTCTGGATGAGGAGCCTGGGCGTTGTTTACCCACATTACCCAGGTTCAGTTACCCAGAACTATGTAAGGCGGCATGTCAACACAAAGTAAGAGTATTAACAAAGACAGATATCATGTTACTATGCGCGTCTATTTCATCTACAGGGTGTCCAAGAAGTCCCTGCATCGCTCTTGACGTAGTAAAAATAAGGAAGTAAATAGGTTTTATTGATAGTCCTGCACTGAAGATGTTAAAAAAACAATGTTGTCAGAATTATATTTTTGTTCCAGAACTGCAGTCTTTGAGTTCCGAATCCATGGACCAACAGTTATCTTGTAAAGGAGAGATTAGTGGAGGATTCGTGGGTGCATGAACATTCGCAGATAGGAAAAACTATGTAAGGTATGATGAGACCATTTGCCTCAGTCCCCCTCGTAAAGTAGCCATGCCTGATTGAGATAAATGTCCTGTATTTTTAGGCTGTCTCAAAGACAGACCACATATTGGAAGCAATAAAAAGTGACAGGAAACGTGTGTCACCCACTCTTAATCAGATGAGCAGTCACCAATGAAAATCATTTGCAGAAGAGCAGTTGGACTTCAAGCATCTTCTTCAACAATGCACGACCACTCTGAAAAAATATGAATACGAAAGGATTTAGGCCCATGTTTGTTACTGAATTATCTGACAATGGTGTGGAGCAACGATTTGTAACCTACTGTACTTCGTTGTGGCGACTTCTGCCATGTCTCGCTCAAGAATGTTATTTACCTATAAATGTCCCATATACCACTATATACCATTTAGTAACTTGCTAACAATGCGTATTTCCTTTTATCTGCTAGTATTATTCTTATGAGTGTCTGCAGTAAATTATCGGCGGCAGCCGAAATTTTGGAAAGGGCTTTCTTCGCAGTATCACAGTTCCTGGTTCAACTATACGGATATTCTTATGATAACTTACTTCCTTATCTGTTGTAACCCTTTTGGACCACCTTAGTTTCTTAATTAGTCGGTTTACTACCAATGAAAACCTTGCAAGTTCGATTGCCTGAAACGGTCAAGAGTGACAACGGCAGGCATAAATAATTTTTGCACTGAGAGAGCACAAGCCCACTGTCCTCCCTTCCTCTCATTTAAATGGAGTTACTCCCTACCGAACAAGTAGCTATAAGGGAGGTACAAAGAGAGAATTAAACGATTACAACTCGTTTCATGTCTGGTGCACGATAGATAGATGATCGAGTAAGAGATAAAGTGCAGCAACGAGAATAAAATAATAAATTTAAAAAATATAGTGATTCGAACAAATAGAGTTGTTTAGCAGACAGGTGCGATAGCTGTGTTTCCTCAGTCCTACTACAGTATTAACACTTCTAAGGATAATATTAACAGTGTATCTGATACAATTAACTGTTCAGTTACAAATCGAAATATGATTCGTCGAAGAAAATTAGTAAATACGAACAGTATCGTGCTAGCATCACACATGAGAAATTTAGATCACTACACCAGTTACAGTATTGACAGAACATTAGCTTGTCTGTAGCCGTTATGTTGCAGAGACCATTCGCCATTTTTAAAAAGCATCGGACCAGGTCTGAAAAAAACTACGTGTACAGAATTTTAGAGTGTTTATAGAAGATAAAAAGGAACACTTTTTTATATGAGGCACGTGTCGCACATGTATGAGGGTTTTATCTGCACAGGCGTTCAGAGACGGTGTTCAAAGTGCTGTGGGATGGGCCCTGTTATAGAGGTGTTGCGTGCCTCCTACGGGAGGGAGACGAGTTGTTCAGTGTACCAGACACTGGCAGACACCCCAGGTGAGGTGGTTGCCTGTTAGCCTGAGGCTGCAAACATTATTTGAGAGACACCCACTTGTTTCGAGTGTGTTAGCGCCCAGCTGGCAATTCAGTAACGTCTCTAAAACATCACACAGCCTCTCTACATAACTGGCGTCGAAACCCTCATGGGCCATGTGCAGGTGGAGGGTACACCTGTGACATTTGTGTCACATAAAAATTGTTCTTTTTAATCTTTTGTAAACAATTCAAAATTTTGTGTACGTAGTCTTTTTTTAGTCCCTGTATAATGAAGTCAATAATACATCGAATTGAAGTAGTTAGCTTGTCGTAGATCCAGACGGAGAGTTGCCGAGGAATCTAAAAACTGACTTTGGAAAGAGCACCAGAGATTATCTTGGGTGGCTTGCAAAATCACGCAAGATCTAAAACTACATATTCAGAAGGATATTTGAATCTCATTCCTCGAACAACTGAACACTTGTCAGCGCATAACCGTGAAGTGGCCGGGTCCCAGTATTAAACTTACCTACAATCTTGAAGTCATCTTTGTAGAATGCATCGATGTACTCAGCTGTAGTGTACCAGTAGACATGATGGAGGGCGTACAGATCGTCAGTGAGGCTGAACATTTGCGACGCCTCTGGCTGCCGCTCCTTGCACAGCGCACTGAAGTCGTCGTCAAAGGAGAGGCTCCACGGCTGATAGCGCAGCAGGCGTTCACTCAACAGCGGCCGCCTGTAGCACACAAGGTGCCAGGTTAAAAGTTAAAAACCTAGCATGTATAGTCTATGCAAGAACGTACAAGTATCCATAAATGTGTGTGAAATTTTATGGGACTTAACTGCTAAGGCCATCAGTCCCTAAGCTTACACACTACTTAACCTACATTATCCTAAGGACACACACACACGCACACACCCATGCCCGAGGGAGGGCTCGAACCTCCGCCGGGACCAGCCGCAGAGTCCGACTGCAGCGCCCCAGACCGCTCGGCTAATCCCGCGCGGCTAAAAGTATCCAGAGCGGATTTCCACTCACCAGTGGATTAGAAACTTCCTGACAGACTGGGACACAAACCTGGAACTTTTTCATTCTTTAAAGGATGCATAGCAACACAGCAAACAATCGCAAATCCATTGGGCTTTTTAGCATTTTAGCGCATCGAGATTTGATCTTTAGATTTCAGAGCACTTGAGTGAGATACCGATTGTAACTATTTCTTGCAGATCATCCACTCCGTTCTGTGCTGCTATATCGTTTTAACTGGTTTCAGGCACATCAAACAGCAGAACTGCAGTGCTTGCTGCAGAATACCTCTTTTCTTTAAAGAAGAATTTCGTATGCATTGGAAGAGAGTGAACATGTGATTTTTATGTTAAGGATATGAATGACTTGTTCAAATTTGTTATAGATGATTTTAGACGCTGACATGTAGACATGTCTGTCATGAGCTGAAGCAAAATCGTCCTCATTACCACTTGAAAATGGCTCAAAAGGCCGAAACTGCAATAGTAAAACTAATAATTCTTAAAGTCAATGGCGAATATGACGTCCTTATTGAAATAGACATAGAGCTGGGCAAGCAGGAACCGAGAGCCGCCGTCGCAGACTTACTTCCGCCAGTAGCTCAGCCGCTGCCTTCCAGCCGTCACAGAAGCTCGCCTGCACGGCTGGCGGGACCAGCGCTCCCGGAAGGATGGGCACTGCAGTGACCAGAGGCCTCGGGAGTTGCTTCCTGGACGAATCCTCACTCTGCAGTGGAGAGTGCAGTCACTTGAAACGTCGGGGATCCGACACACGGCTCTGACCTGCCAGGGAGTTTCCTATCTGCATTAGGTGATATGACATCTGCGATAACTTTCCGTAAAGACTGTTTGACAGCTGAAAGCAGAACTCCCACAGGAAGAAGAGCTCTATGGACAAATCTGAATGTACCGTCAAGCAGGTCCACTTATTCAGTCCCTTTCAGCTAATCCAACGGCTAAGGACAGCGCGATACGATGACTTCAACTATTTCAAATCCGTCTTTGCAAATACCAAACATGTGTTTTTATTTCACAATACGTGTTTTACTTTACTCATTATACCCTTACCAGTTGTGGCATTTTTATAATGTTTCCGCTTACATCCGGCAGTGTGCATCCCACCATTTCACGCTTGTATGCTTGACGTCCAGAGGTACATGTCTGCTGACGAAAAACTTGACAAAATGACGCTTCACTATTGCATAAAAATGTTTCTTTACTTGGCTCTGAAGCATTCGCTCGGTCTCGTTTCGTGAGTGGTTGGTGCGGGTCTCTGATTTGGCAGTGGAAATTACCATACAGAAATTGTTGGCCGTAAAACTTTGTCCTAAGGTCAGTGTTCGGTACATCGATTCGATGCATATGTGTCAGGTACATATCATGACGAGAATGGAGCCCTCAGAATCGGGTATGAGACAATTTTTTTCCTGATTAATCTACGACTACATTCCCTATAGCCCATCAACGATGGAAAGTTTCCATACTGCCAGATACAATGCAGAACAATCAGTACTCCCTGTACTCCTTGTAGTATGGTCCTTGGTTATCACTGTTACTTGACAACGACGTTGTCAATTAAAGCATGAAGCTGCGTCATAATGAGTTCCGTGTGATGTCTGGGTCCCCAGTTTGACCGGAAAGCAGTCCCTCCCATAAGACATGTGGTGCCATGGTGCTAAGGCTCGCAAATCATTTCCACGCCACGTACACCAGCACGCTGTTCTGCTTGGAGGTACAGTACCACACCTACTCCACTGACAAGCTGGGACTCAGAATCCGTGCCGTAATAAAATGTATCGTTTGCATGCCACAGATCCAGGAAGTAGATGCATACTGACAATGATCTGAATTATCATTATACTGAGATTTTTTTTTGGCAAAGAATTTCGGGAAAGGGCTGTTTTTAACGCAATGGAACCGTTCATTTCATAAGGCAACCAAAGAAAGTATTTAAGCGGAGGAAGGAGGTGAACATACGGCCGGTGTGGCCGAGCGGTTCTAGGCGCTTCAGTCTGGAACCGCGCAGCTGCTACGGTCGCAGGTTCGAATCCTGCCTCTGGCATGGATGTGTGTGATGTCCTTAGGTTAGTTAGGTTTAAGTAGTTCTAAGTTCTAGGGGACAGATGACCTCAGATGTTAAGTCCCATAGTGTTCAGAGCCGTTTGAACCATTTGAGGTGAACATACAATCTCCACTAAAATGGTAAAGAAAGCCCGGAGACTTCTGGACAAATTGCCTATGTACTACACAGCAGTAATACTACAATACTGACTGCCATATTCATTTTGGGGGAACGTGCGTTGGCACACAGAATGGCGAATCCACAGAAGACGCAATCAATACACGCCACAGGGACGAGGAGTGTCGATAAGCGGGGCAGACCGCTACCACGGAAGGCAATCGTCGTCAATTAGGGTACAGAGGCAGGGTCAGTGTGATACAGGCGACTTTGGCCTGTAGTGCTGGAGCCGTTACTGAAGGTATCATGCGAGTCCAGTAATGAAGTGGAGGAATTTAGAAATGACCGACTGTAAATGGCGAAACGTGAACTACAGAAGAGACACGAAATGTTGCGCTGCCTGATCTAGGAGGGCGGTACCTAAGCTGCACCACTGCCGCTGGAGCTCTGTGACCTCTCATGCGTCTTTGGTTATCGTCTTTGTACTGACATCCAACACAAGGTAAACACGCTGGGTCGTATGAATAAACAAGATGACGTTCTCTGGAGAAGATTCTCCGAGCAAAAGAACATGCTCTGAGAAAGCCCTTACGAGCAAAACATTCGAAGCCATAATCTGTGACGAGAGGGTTCCTTTTTCTTACTACCTCTGCTCCCTGCTGAGTTCTCGGTGTGTGTGGTCTGCCGTGTCCGGCACAGAAAGCACGCGCAGCGTCACGTGTCATTCAGCTCGCTCAAACGGGCGACATGTCTGGAACCGGCACCAGTGTGTTCAGGCAGAGTTGCACTACGTTTCATTTTGTTTATTTTATGTGCGGCAACAAATTACTAAGACAATTACGTGCATCATACGAAAAAGCATTTTCTGTAGATGTTACCGAATTTGCAACATGCGGAAAACTTTTCAGTTATAGAAGTTAGGCGAACATTATGCGAACGAAATCGTAAGATTACATGACTTTTTATCTACTCCAAGCCGGAAGTCTGTCAGAGTTCTCTAACACGAGATAATTGTGGTTAAATACGGCGCACAGTGTTCTGCTTGCGTGGCAAGCACGTAAGCGCCCCACCATGCGTTCGTTACGAGTAACAGGTCATTAGGTTTGCAATAAACCAGTTATTAATTTTTCTGGTAATCCTACTTATTTCTAACATCACACTATATAAGACTTATGCTCTGAGAAGACATGATGGTGAACGTCTGGAAAAGTCAGCGACACGGTTGTTTGGTGTAGGCATGCAGCTAAATGTTCTCGTACGTCAGTCTGAAAACTTGGGTCTACTAAATAGCAATAAAAATGTTTCAATTTTCACTTCTTTTGAGAGGTAGTCCGCAGATAATGTTCTTATTGTCAAAGCGATATTAACTTCTACAGCTCCTCAATTCAGCACTTCGTTCGGCTATATATTTCTTTTTCTGCCTCCCAAGCAATATGAATTCTGCCATTATGTAGGTGAAACTTAACAGAACTTACTCAGCCCGAAGAATGCTACAGATCTCGCTTCAATATTTTCCGGTTGTGAGAAGCTCCTCTAGTTTTGTTCACACGAAATCGGAGAACGTTCTTTGTTTTGAGCAACATCCCTCACCCTTTTACTCGCGATGAGCACATTCTCGGCTGGAGTATATTCTCTGACTCGCTTTACTCATGTGAACCTCAAAATGTCCTCCCAAAATTTCCGGTACGAAGTATATCCTCCTTTTTACTGACACGCCCCACTATACTTCGCCAGCACCTCAGCTCCCACCTGGACTCTCCCAGTGGTTCTTCGCTGATCATCTCCCACCCTTCGTTGTCGTCTTCATTGCTTCACCACTCACAGAGAACCCTAGTCTGGCAGCTCCTCCGCCACTGCCTCCGTCAAATGCTCCACCACCGTCGCCGCCACCCGCGCCACCGTCGACTCCCTCTCCAGCAGCGTCGCTGCCTCTGTCGCCAACACCGTCGCCAGCGCCAAACCGCGGCCCGCCCCATCGCCCGCACCACTGCCGGAGCCAGAAGTTCCAACCACATCCACCACCATTGTAGCTTCGTCACCGCCGTCATAAACTCCTGTCAATGTCCTTATCTACACACAACTGGGGCCACCTATTACACCACAACCCTCATGCATGCAGTCATAAGACCAAACAAATGAAATAGAATTGATAAAACCTCACGATTCCAAATGATACCAAGCCAAAAATGATTTCACTAAATTTACGGACATGAAACCAATAATTCCTCTCAACTATCGTCTTTTGTATCTACATCTACATACATAATCCGCAAGCCACCGTGCGGTGCGTGGCGGAGGGTACCCTGTTCCACAACTAGTCGTTTCCTTTCCTGTTCCGCTCGCTGACAGAGCGAGGGACAGACGCCTGTCTATATGCCTCCTTAGGAGCCGTAATTCCTCGTATCTTGTCTTCGTGGTCCCTACCAGAAATGCATGCTGGCTTTGTTAGGATAGTTCTGCAGCCAGGTTCTCTACACTTTCTCTGTTGTTTTCTTCGAAATGAGTGTCTTCTTCCCTGCTGAGTTCCAGAAGCTTAAACGTAACACTTGCATGCTGATCGAAACTCCGGTAAGAAATCTACCTGCTCCCCCTGAATTGTTTCGATGCCTTCTTTCAATCCGACCTGGTGCAGATCCCAAGCACTCGAGCAATGCTGAACAAGAAGTCGCTCTGGCGTCCTATACGGGGTCTCCCTTACACACGAACCACACTTTCACAAAACTCTCCCAATAAACCGAAGCCGACCGTTGGCCTTCCCTACCAGAATCCTCACATGTTTATTCCATTTCATCTCACTTCGCAACATTGCGCCCAGATATTTAAACGAACGACTGTGGTAAGCAGGACACTTTGAATCCCGTATCCGGATATTACGGGTTCGTTTTTGCTACTCATCCGCTTTCTTCTACAGCAAGACCCACCTGCCATTCGTCACACCAACTAGAAATTTTGTCGACGTCATCTTGTGTCAACCTGCAGTCACTCAACTTATTCCATATGCTCGTTCTTCCGTTAGCACCCCGCAATGGGACACCGTGTCAAATGCTTTCGAGAAATCTAGAAATATGGAATCTGCCTGTTCCCCTTCATCCATAGCTCTCAGTGCATCATGCGAGAAAAGGAAAAGGTGAGTTTCACAGAAGCGATGCTTACCAAAACCGTGTTGATGTGTGCACATAAGCTCCTTAGTCTGAAGAAAGTTGATTATGTTCGAACTGAGAATATGTTCAAGGATTCTGCAGGAAACAGGTGTTAGGGATATTGGTCTGTAATTTTGTGGGTCCGTTCTTTTACCTTTCTTATACACTAGAGTCACTTGCACTTTCTTCCATTCGCTTGGTTCTTAGCGCTGATCGCAAGATTCGCGGTAAATGCAAGCTAAGTAAGGTGCCAATGCCGTACACTACTCTTTGTAAAACCAAACTGGCATTCCACCTAGGCATTGCCACTTATTTATTTTCAGCTGTTTCAGCTGTTTCTCTACGCCAGCGGTACTCATTACTATGATTTCCATACGGGACTCTGTGCGATGGTCAAACGACGGCACGTTTGTACCATTCTCCTGCGTGAACGATTTCTTAAACGAGGAATTTTTAACTTCGGCCTTCCTTTTGGAATATTCTACCGCCAAAAGCAGACTGGTCAACGTGTGACTGAATAGAAGCGTTAGATCCGCTTAACGATTTTGCAGAGGACCAAAACTTTTTCCGCTTCTCCGGTGGTAGCTGTTGTATGCTTCGCGCACAAATCTTTTCACAGACGTACGAATCTCTACAAATCTTTCTGTCCTCATTTGCGCGTTCTCTTTTGAACCGAGAATGTAACAGCCTTTCGTTCTTCAGCATTTTCCGAATTTTGTTATTAAAGCACGATGAGTCTTTTCCGCCCTTCATCCACTTAGTAGGCGCATACTTTTTCGGATCACGATTTACAATCTCTTTAAACTTTAGCCATAATTTCTCTATGACCATAATTATGGAATTAAATGATTGTATTTTATTGTCTAAGTGAGACGCTGACAACTGCATATCAACTCTCCTAGCGTTCTCGACTGATTTACTGACTTTCGTAACCATAGTCGCTATGATGACATCACGATCACTAATCCCCATATCTATGCTGACGCCATCGATAAGGTCCTGCCTGTTTGTGCTGGCTGACGAACTAGCTGCTCAACACAGTTTTCGGAAAACGTGTTCAAAGTCCTTCACAAGACTGTCTGTCTGCACGACCTGCAGTGAATCCATAGACGTCCCAGTCTATACTCGGTAGGTTAAGGTCACCGCCAGCTAGTGTCGTGTGATCTGGATATTTATGCAATGCTGATTCTTTGAATGGCTCCACATCTGTCCCAGCGGAGTCGGGTGGGTGGTAAAAACATCCAACAACTGATATGGTTTCACCTAGTCCTGTTATGTGCGACCACGTAACTTCACTATTGCACTCAAATTCAACCTCAGTAAAGAGAATATTTTTTGTCAACTCCAATAAACACTTCCCCTCCTACGGCGTCGAATATGTCTTTCCGATAAACATTCCACGACTCGCTAAATATCTCAGAGTTTTTTTACTTTGGGTCTTAGCCAGCTCTCAATTCAAGAATAATTTGAGGCTGAGAACGTTCATGGAGGAGAG
Source organism: Schistocerca serialis cubense (assembly GCF_023864345.2). NCBI lineage: Eukaryota > Metazoa > Arthropoda > Insecta > Orthoptera > Acrididae > Schistocerca > Schistocerca serialis. Next base: position 109,265,162 of record NC_064648.1, read on the forward strand.
CATATTTGGGAACTACGTTACAAATACTTCGACAGTTGACTGATAATAGTTTCAGAGTCGAACTGACTTTACTCTGAAAGCTATCTGATTTCCCTAAATGTGTACCAACTGGCGAGTGTTCATGAGAGTACCTCAAACTACTGGCTAGCCTGAAACCCCCCATGTGCACTCCACAAGTACTCTGCTATCCGATCAGCTGCTTCCTTTGTGTAGTGCACCCCTGTCCTCAAATCTACCCATCTCCGATTTTCAGTTCACCTTCCCAACCACTGTTACCTTCATTCCCACTGCCTGACCGAATGTCGATAGTTTTATCCCGTCACACTATCTGCATGTGTCCGTACACAGTGAACCGGTAACCCACTCACAGTTCTGATGACAGATGTGGAGTAGCAAACCAAAAATCCCCACACAATAAACATTGCGGAGTAACAATACCGTTCCTCAAAAACAGCTCCAGTTGGCTACAAATCATGTTCAATCATCCTGCATAATACTTTATCCTGAGTGTGTATTTTACCACCCTGACCGTGATCTGTCCTACTGCCTGTCTCTGTCATCATCCTATAGCACATAATTTCGTTCCTCACACTGACCACTGCCTCTCCACAGCTGTTTACCCACATCAGTTCCCATGATGAACTTAATTGTGGATGACGGTTGATCACCTTCGTTTCAGAAGACCTAGTCCATTTCCCAGACACACTCATCCCAAAGTGACTCCCCTACCGACCTCTTCAGATATAACTGCAGAAGTCTTTCATCCAATTGATAGCAATCACGACTGAGTCTAATTGTCCATCCTAATCCACGTCTTCCACCTCCATAGCTACCTCACAATAAGCCTCCTAAAAGAATCCAAGAACACCGCCACAAGACCTGGGGTGCCTGCTGGGAGCTTGCCCAGTCCCACATAGGAAGCCACCTGGTCACACTCCATAGTGCCAACACATCTCCTACACTACTCCATTCCACGGCCCCATATGTCAAACACTCGAGAGACTATTCCGCTTTCCTCCCGCTCGCAAATCAAAAAATCGAAGGCTAAACGGAGTCAAAAACCTTTGTAAATCACGAGTTTCTGTAACCATGTCCTTCACTACTGTCTATTAATGCTAGTTCTTTACTCCATTTTGAATTATATGATCCCTGTGTTTTCTATAACTTTAATGCATACTTCCATGGATAAAAGTGAGATAAACTCCAATAAACCATAGTGAGTACGACAGACATTTGAGTGTACACTGGTTTATATCTGATTATCAAGTGCCCTGGCCTGTCCTTGTCTTCTTCCACCTCGTAGTGCTCCACCTGTTTGCTGGCTAATTCCAAGTCCTGTAACCATTCGGTTAATTTCGTGCGCAGCATGTCTTTCACACGTTCCATGTCCTTAATCCAACCGTGGAGTTGCTGATCACTTGCGTTGTTACCCTGAGACACACAGAAAATAGTTCAAATTACTTTCATAACATCCACAAGCAGCAGCCTGTCTTAATATACAGTTAAATGTAGCACTATTACATGACCCTGAAATTACTGCCAGCGCATGAGTGTAGTACATTCAGTTTTGTGCAGGCATAAAAACATTAATGCACAGCAGATGCCTAGTGGGGTTTTATTAAATAAATACATTACTCAAACTGTGACATCCGATAAGAGAGGTGCAGATATTTCTTGGTAGTTGACACTACAGACGTCTGAATGTATGAATGTATACTCCCGTGACGATGCATCCTACTGAAATGTTCTGCAGCTGCCAGCAGCGTCGAGTTCCTACGTGTAAAGCCACATGGCGTGGCTGGAGCTCTGACGAGATTCTATTCAAACTTTTGAACGATTTTCGAAAATAGAATGGCCAGACTGTTGACAAATCCGTCAAAATCCTACTCGTTACCAACGATGTGAGAAACCTGAACACATGTTATGACCTTCTACAAACGCAACGATAGACATCAGCCGCTCCATATCTGAAACATTATCTGAGTTAGTTGTGCACACAGGAAATGTCAGTTTGACTCAAAATTTTGTATCGTTTGTCTATTGCCTGGCTCATCGCTTTTGCCGAAAATTTGCGTTTGTTGCTCGTCATCTAACACGATGTCGTCTGTATCTGAACACGTCTCGAATATTGCAGATTTGAAGGAATGTATTGACTGTCCGAGTGTTAAGATCATTTTTTCTGGACCATTTTTGGGGTACGAAGTTCACATTTATATCACATATTAAGGTCTATGTTCCTTTGGCGTTGTACAAACTGTAGGTTTCTAAGTCACGGCAATAAAGATATGGCCATTTAAATTACATATTTTCATACTTGAAAAATCACTCACAAAAATCTATAAGGTGCTCTCTGTTGATTTACAATCATGACATTTAAGAAGAAGCCAGATTTCACAGTGCAAATAAAGGAAAAAATCTTAAAATCCATAATTGGTAACTATATAACTCTAGAAAATACTTTTCGTATTATTTTTTATCAGTCTGTCTATTTGTCAGTCCATCTTTTGGGAATCTTTTTCTCTGGATCAGTATCATGTTCAAATTATGTGACATACAAAGGTATATGGACCCTTGGCGGCGTAAAAACTGTAAGCTTATAACTGACTCCAGTCAACAGATACGGCCGTTTATGTCTCGTGTTTTGATAATCGAAAACTCAGTCATCAAAACCTATAGGGTGCTCTCCATTGACTTGGAATCGTGAGATTTGGCAACAACTAAGTTTTCCGGTACAAGTAAAGCAAAAAATCGGAAACTTGTCAACTTGTAATTATATCACATAAAAATGCCGTTTTCGATTTTGACATACATTGTATTCATCACCTGTTGAAAGTATAACATACGAACATTACTGCATCCAAACATAAAATGTATATTGTATTCATGATTTAGTACGTAAACGGAAATATGTTATTAAATCTTCTCTCCCTACATACATAAATTAAAGTCCTCTGCTTGCTTGTTCTTGTTTGTTTGGGCTGGGCTGAGGAAATAACGAAGAATTTCTGGACCGATCTTGGTATTGCTGGGAGCAGTATCTTGCCAGTAAAGTTACAGAGTCTCGATAACAGGCAAAAATCATTGGGAATCTCGATTCCCAGGACGGGGAGTTTGTACAGAACCCTTAGTGCGTGAGTCCCTCTCGCACTTGCCCATTCTGTTTTCCTTTCTTCTGTCTACCCTAGCATCACCCAGTATGTTGTTGTGGAAGGTGAGTGCTCACCACAGACATGGGTGCCGTCGGGAGAGTCTGAGGGAAGTGGGACAGAACTGCTCTTGTTCTCTGTAGGTGGGGTGACCAATCCTTTTGGGTCACACTGAAACAGGTGACAGTGGTTCCACAATAGATTATATTGAGGTAGGGAACCAATACTCGAAAGTGCATATTTATTGTGTTAAGGAGATACACAGCAATAGATTATATTGAGATAGGGAACCAATACTCGAAAGTGCATATTTATTGTGTTAAGGGCATACACAGCATACACCACCCAACAACAATGTAGCTCACACCAATTCTTCAAAGCAACGACTGTCAGTCTGAATGCATGCATGTATTGCAATGAGGCCTGCAGTTCTTCACACTCTGGCAAATATCTCGGGTGTCCGTTGTGCACTGGAACAGTAGCAGCTGATAAACAGTGTACACACCTGACCACCAAACGGACCTACTGTGCACAACTAGGCTCGTAGCACTCAAGCATCGCAGTGGAGCATTGAGCCCTGTGTCTGCTTGTGTCAATCCAGTATCGTTCACAGCGCTGTACTTTCCAACTTCATACAGTTTGTATTGTTTGTCGATGAGCCCTCATTCATCCGTGATGTTGTTTTCAAAAACCAAACAGGCAGATCTACAATGAGGACAACACCCACGCCACCCATATCGGAGGCCAACAGCAAAGATTCTCAGTCAAGGTATTTTAGGGCATTATCCAAGATCATTCCACTTTGATGTCAATGTTTTCAAGCACCTGAAGAATACTCACTCTCATTGTAGGACTCGAAAGGGGGGTCCTCTCTGATGGCCATTGCGATCGCTGTATCTTACAACGCTAGACTTCATTCTCTGAGGTTATGTACAAAACACCTGTAGATACAGCTGAAGACCTGCTTGCCAGGGTCCAAGCTGCCCGCCTCCTGGTAAAACATTGTTGCTCACGGGCGAGGCCTCCACGACGAGTGCGGCCGCTTCATGTTTAAAGATGATTAAAGGTGTAGCTGTTGTCACACCCATCGACTCAGTCTGTGTCTCGACAAGTTTCTACACAGTTGTCACTTCTGCCCAGCTGCTCAGAACAATTAAGTGTGACATGTCTTGGAAGACAGTAGCGTGATTGACTCGATTCCACTATCGCAGTAGCCGCCACGATACAGGAATGACCTGTGAGGATATGCTGACGTCACTCCGAAACTGTGATTACAGAGAGAGCGTCATGCACGTCAAAGGTCGTGAGGTGGTGGTATGAATATGGGAAATTTTCAAGAACACTGCCATCCTGAATTTGGAATCATTCAACTGTATGTCAGTCAGACACCTTAGGCAAGTGCACGGTGGTGGAGAGAAAAACGGATTTACTTGTGTTGCAGATATGTGCAAATATTATTTTCTTAATAAAATTTTTGTATTTATTTAGATACTCCCGAGCTCATTTTTTACAGTTCTTTTGTCAGCTACGTTTATTTACCACGTGCCATCTACACTCTTTTTGGAGAACTGTCGAGATGATTTCCCAAGTTTCTGCAATGTGTCACTCAAAACGTAACCGATCAGCAGCTACTTGTAGCCAGCATATTCCATTTCGTGCATTTCTGTCACAGCACAATCCCACTCGTTTAACATGTGGAAGTTCTTCTTCTTACGAGAAATAAACCCGTTTGTGCTGCCTTGCGTCCACGCTTGGTAAGTAATGAGAGTAGTAGTAAGTTGAGAGAGGCGTGTTCAAATGTGTACCAACACGCTGGGCACTGTCGCAATGCGCTAAGTGTAAGTAATGTTAGTGGGGAGAGAAGAAGCGTGATGGATTGCGACTTGAATTGCTGATCAGCGCACGCTGCGTGGCTGAAGGGGTTTGTAAACAGCCCTGCGGAGGGCGACCCGAGTCTCGCTCCCTCTCCGACTGCCAGCCAGCCCTGATATCGGAGTGAAGCGCTCGTGCGGTATGCGTGACGACGATGGTGACTGCAGTCATGGCCACGCACGTTGGATAACAATGATGACGCCGCACTGTTGTCACTGTTTACCGACGACGGTGTGATGTCATTCATCATGGTCAGCTTGGCTGAGGATGAAAGCAAGTATACATATTTTCTACAGTGTTTTTGTTTATACACTACTGGCCATTAAAATTGCCACACCACGAAGATGACGTGCTACAGACGCGAAATGTAACCGACAGGAAGAAGATGCTGTGATATGCAAATGATTAGCTTTTCAGAGCATTCACACAATGTTGGCGCCGGTGGCGACACCTACAACGTGCTGACATGAGGAAAGTTTCCAACCGATTTTTCATACACAAACAGCAGTTGACCGGCGTTGCTAGGTGAAGCGGTGTTATGATGCCTCGTGTAAGGAGGAGAAATGGGCACCATCACGTTTCCGACTTTGATGAAGGTCTGATTGTAGCCTATCGCGATTGCAGTTTATCGTATCGCGACATTGCTGCTCGCGTTGGTCGAGATCCAATGACTGTTAGCAGAATATGGAATCGGTGGGTTCAGGAAGGTAATACGGAACGCCGTGCTGTATCCCTACGGTCTCGTATCACTAGCATTCGAGTGGTCAAATGGTATAAATGGCTCTGAGCACTATGGGACTCAACATCTTAGGTCATAAGTCCCCTAGAACTTAGAACTATTTAAACCTAACTAACCTAAGGACATCACACACACCCATGCCCGAGGCAGGATTCGAACCTGCGACCGTAGCAGTCCCGCGGTTCCGGACTGCAGCGCAAGAACCGCACGGCCACGGCGGCCGGCCGAGATGACAGGCATCTTATCCGTATGGCTCCAATGGATCGTGCAGCCATGTCCAGATGGGGACGTTCGCAAGACAACAATCATCTGCATGAACAGTTCGATGACGTTTGCAGCAGTATGGACTATCAGCTCGGACACCGTGGCTGCGGTTACCATTGACGCTGCATCACAGACAGGAGCGCCTGCTATGGTGTAGTCAACGACGAACCTGGGTGCACGAATGGCAAAACGTCATTTTTTCGGATGAATCCAGGTTCTGTTTACAGCATCACGATGGTCGCATTCGTGTTTGACGACATCGCGGTGAACGCACATTGGAAGCGCGTATTCTTCATCACCATACTGGCGTATCACCCGGCGTGATGGTATTGGGTGCCATTGGTTACACGTCTCGGTCATCTCTTGTTCGCAATGACGGCACTTTGAACAGTCGACGTTACATTGCAGATGTCTTACGACCCGTGGCTCTACCTTCATTCGATCCCTGCGAAATCCTACATTTCAGCAGGACAACTCCTGATCGCATGTTGCAGGCCCTGTACGGGCCTTTCTGGATACAGAAAATGTTCGACTGCTGACCTGGCCAGCACATTCTCCAGATCTCTCACCAATTGAATACGTCTGGTCAATGGTGGCCGAGCAACTGGCTCGTCACAATACGCCAGTCACTACTCTTGATGAACTGTGGTATCGTGTTGAGGCTGCATGGGCAGCTATACCTGTACACGCCATCAATGCTCTGTTTGACTCAATGCCCAGACGAATCAAGGCCGTTATTACGGCCAGAGGTGGTTGTTCTGGGTACTGATTTCTCAGGATCTACGCACCGAAATTCCATGAAAATGTAATCACTGTCAGTTCTAGAATAATATATTTGTCCAATGAATACCCGTTTATCATCTGCATTCCTTCTTGGTGTAGCAATTTTAATGGCTAGTAGTGTAAGTGATCCTTATGGGTTCTACTTCTTCTTTTCTAGCTGTGAGCAGGCGTTACTCGCTGTGGGATCTGAACCCAGCAGCTGATAATGATGATGGCGATGATGATGATCTCTGGGGAACGACTTCGATCGTTCAGAGGCAGATATCGCTTATTCTACAGTATTAAATGTTTTGTTTGTTATTTTTGAGATGGTCTAGTTTGTACTCAATGCGATTATCGCTGTTTTGACGCGACCACCAGCTACTAGTTCTTTTGCACCTGTGTTTTCGTTTGGGCTTGTCCATATTCTTTCAGACACATTCCCCTGCCGACGTCATACAGTTCCTCTAGTACCCATGCTGGATATGCCCTTAATGACAAACATGCCCACTGATGATGAGTTGCTGGAAGAGTATTCCAGTAACGAACACAACAACAGTTTTGCTTGTAAGTACTCAGAATTTATTACTATTATTATACGAATACGGATTTTTATTTCTCCTTCCTTAGATACTTATCAACTGCGTCTCTTTCTCCTTCTTGTGTGCAGAGTTATTAGGAGTTCGACGTGTTGTCGAGGAGAAGAGCATTGTCCAAGTTAGGGGGAGAGCTGTCGTGACATCATGGGGTGAGTCGATACCAGAGCGGTCATACTGAGTCACTTTTCTGAGGTGCAGGAAAGGGAGTCCTGTAAGACACTCAGCTGTATGCTCTGCCTTGATTTATGTTCATAAGATTTTGATCAACTTATTGTGGGGTTCAGTTACACCTCTGTTCAAAAGTATATACTGCTAACAAAAAGCATGTCCTAATGCCCAGAATCATGATGAGAGGAATTTAAATTGATTTCCATGGTTGCTTCTCACTAGTGATAGAAATTAACCAAAAAATACAGGGCATACAGATACACAACAAACACCAGATGTCCACTGACGTTCTAATTTCTCGTTTATGGCCGAATGTAGGAAAGCCATAAGAAGAAGACAAACATTAACACGATGTGTGGTACATCGACAAAGAAGTCGAGCGTAAATTAGGTGGTCCCCTCTTCTTGTCCATATTAGCCGAGAAACATCCAAAAAGTGTAGACGTGCTGCTAATCTCTAAAGACGATAAGCAACACAATGTATGGATAAAATGCATGCCCCACCTACGTTCCTCTGAAATGAAAACAAAAAAGGTGCAAGATATTTTTGCTGTAGATGTCTCAAGTCGTTTACCAAGAGCATGTATCTTGAAAGACACCTGATTGGCTGCTAGAGCCAGGAAACAATAGGTGTGGAAATGCTTATCAAGGATAAACGGTTCTCGAAGTTTAAGAATGCCTCTCACCAACACTTCTGTCCCTTCGTTGTTTACGTCGATTTAGAGCGCCTCCTAGCTCCTGTGGTACAGTGTGAACGTGGTGCCTCTGCCTCCCATATCACTGTCACAAAATGATGCATACGATATGTGGCTAGCCATAAAGATCTGTGCACTAAAATTAAAATCGTATGTCAAGGGAATAGTGCGAGATGGCTGCTCACTGAGCTTGAAAGTCTTGTCCGGGATGTTTATAACATTTATAGTGAAAACGTCCTCATGACCAACGTGAAGGAGAATGATGCACTGTGCAAGCAGGCAGCTGATCGTTATATCTGGGGACTGTGACTGGACAGAGGTGAGGAAGCTCCCTGTAGAGACTGTTGCCACGTAACGGGGAAGTCCCAGAGTGCAGCTGACAACCCATGTAACTGTAAGTACCAACTGCCACAGCACACAACCATCTTTTCCACAATTTAGGTGAGCATGATGCCCACTTTCTAGTTCAGCACTTTGACGAGTCTGAGTAGTAGGATGATAAGATCAGTGTCATTGCTGACACCGTTCACAAATACATGCCGCTTCACAGGGGATCACACCACTTCCTGGATTCACAACGCTTCATGCTCACGTCTCTTTAGAAATTTGCTGAACCAACGCGTCCTGGAGATATTCTCAGCAAAGGGAGCCACTTATCTCGATGATGTAGAGTTTCAAGAGTTTCAACTTGTGACGGAGAAGGGGTCTTTCCATACGAATATCTGGATTCTCTCGTAAACTAAGAGGCATTTCCATAATGAATGGAAAGAACGGGCACTTGGTGAATGAACAGCAGGACTTCGGCATCTCTGATTTATCAGAACATGTAAAATGATGAACACGAATGTACATCTGACCGGCAACATCTTCGAGAAGTTCTGTAGCATATGGCTGAGATTTCGTGGGATGCCATGTTAAGAAAGACACAAGCCAGCAGCGAATTCTTGCCAACGTTGAGATGCATGTCTTCCTGGAACATGCGGTCCACGAGTGACTTTGCCAATGTGTGCGCAGGTATGCCAAGGCAAATAACTTGCAAATAATCGAGGGGAGTACAGGTTGTCTCACGACTTCAGTTTCAACCTTTACCTGGATGTAAACTGTCTCTCAAAGCAAACCATGCAACAAAGTCTCCGTTTTCAAGGGCTCTCATGGATGTCCAAAGGGGAAATCACCAGACTGAGGAAAGAGATCAAATATGTGGCTGCTGGTGCTGGTGAGGGATATGTCCTAGAGGTAGAGCTGGACTATCCCACAAGTCTGCATGACAGACACGGTGATTTGCACAGCCTGAAAGACTTTCACGTTCAGGGACTTCAACAGGTGCCTCCTCTAGGACATTGGCGCTGCACCACAAATGCTTATCAGGAGACATTTCGATTGAGGTTATATACTGAGGTATATACTGCAATTCCAGCTGGAAGCAGGGGTGTCCTATCACGATCACAAGTGGTTCATCGGGGGGCATAGGTGTGGAAATCTGCTGCACCCAGACTATTTACTGATGTGTCTGGGTGGGTTTATTTGTTAGTAAAAAGGTAAAAAGGTGTTCCATTTGACTGGGTGTGTGTGGAATACTTTGATGAGCAGTTTGTCACAGTTCTGAGTGCATGTTTGAGATTATGAATGTTTCATTGCACACTGCGTGCGTCCATGTGTGTGTGTGTGTGTGTGTGCGTGTGCGTGTGTGTGCGTGTGTGTGTGTGTGTGTCTGTGTATTGTTTTTGAGCTGCCATTGCTGTTGCTGTTCTAAGTATGTACACACTGTGAACTTCTCTCTCTCTCTCTGAGTTACTAATAAGTGTTTAATAGACATTGGAAATTAAAAAATTTCCTTATTCACAAAAGAATGTGTATATTGTAATGAATCAATTACGAAATAACAAAACTGTTACGTATATCACAAATATGAGAAAAAATGGAAACTAAAAAGCTTTCAGTTGTTTTCACAATACAGTTGCTCTTCTTTTTCATATTTTTTGAATGAAATACCTCCTGTATCAATTTTATAATGATGGCAAGAGTCAGAGAAAAAAGAAATCATTTTCGAATACAATATTTTTTAAATTTACATACATACATACATACAAGGCCGACCGGTTCAAGGTGGGATCGCGATTTATCGCCTCCAATTCGTATTTGCGTAAGTAGAGCTTTGCGGATGTGCGCCAGGAATACTGCAGGCTTTTACGTGTGTGTGTGTGTGTGTGTGTGTGTGTGTGTGTGTGTGTGTGTGGACGTGCGTCATGTCCTCGCTGTGACAGCATGCGGTTAGCGGTCAGCAGGCAGCTAACATCCCGTTTGCGGTCTGAGCCGCTTCCCACTTCCGACAGCCCGGCTGTGGGCGTCACAACAACACAGGGCGAGGGAGGCCAGACAACGACACGGGCCGAGTCCACACAGTAGGGGGCCCGGCGCACGGCCCAACCCAAACTCACTGCAGTGGTGACACGTTACTGCAGGCGACTCTTACCCGTACGTCGATAAGCAGTACATAAAACGAGAAATAAAATTCAGAATTTCCATCGTTGCGCAGGAGCAGTGAATTGGAAGGTGGTGCACACTTTTGAATCGGCACCTTCCAAAACGTTGAATCCGTCGTCCTTGCGATGGCGCCACTGCACTCTCGGTCATCTAGACCTAATCTATGCCGGCGGGTGTGGCTGAGTGGTACTAAACGCTTCAGTCTGGAACCGCACGACTGCTACGGTCGCAGGTTCGAATCCTGCCTCTGGCATGGATGTGTGTGATGTCCTTAGGTAAGTTAGGTTTAAGTAATTCTAAGTTCTAGGGGACTGATGACCTGAGTCCCATAGTGCTCAGAGCCATTTGAACTATTCTGACCATACATACATACATATTTGTACACAGTGTTATGTGAGAGCCCAGTTACCAGGGGCACAGGGTCAAAATCGTAAGCTGCGTCGTTACCTGGGCCACAGCACGCTTTGCCGTACTACTCTGCAGGGCTGTAGTGAAGAACCACGAGAGGAATTATCTCGAATACGAATACCTCAAGACTGCTGCAGCTGTCTGAAGACTTAAGTTTCATTCAGAAAGCAAAGTGCGTCTTTAAATCGAAACCATCTGTACAACATTGGTTTCACGGAATAACTTTTCGCAATTACACTTTTCCTAAGCAGGTGCAGTGTATGATCAACGAAGCGTAGCTGCGCCGCAAATGTAATAAAGAAGTCGTCCTTTAAACATTCTCGTAAGCTGTGAGGTACTAACTCTACAAAATATTGGATACGTATCAGGTAAATTGCCTTTGCTGCAGTGAAATGCTTGGATGATGGTAACGAAAACAAGATGCAATGATAGGACATAATACGATGTCAGCAGAAACCATTTTTAAATACGGAACCCGCTACTATCAATCTTTGAAATTACCATCCAGCAAACATCTGTAATAATTATAGCAAAAAGGTTTAATCTACCCAGAACCTTTTACTTCACTAAAACTGGTATCGCCTACTTCTCTTCTCAAAGGATCCAAAATGAGGCTCACACGATACTTTAGGGACTGGCACGTTACTACATACGCCACAAAAAGTTACACAAAGACACAGATCATACTGCGTCCATTTGCTTTCCATGTATACTACTGTCAGAATCCAAACAGTCATAATGCACAGTGGCCATTCTGTGTGTTAAGGTTGGGTTGTTTGGGGAAGGAGACCAGACAGCGAGGTCATCGGTCTCATCGGATTAGGGAAGGATGGCGAAGGAAGTCGGCCGTGCCCTAAATCAGAATGGCCGGACACGGGATTGAACCGTCGTCCTCCCGAATGCGAGTCCAGTGTATGTGTTAAGAGCACATAGCTTTTACTCTCGGTAGTGGGAAAATCACTGGTGGCAGTGTTCATAAATCATAGACAGAGAATTCAGACTCGATAATGGTTCGAGTTAGGCCACGAGACACGTGCAGAAAGGCTAACGACTGAGATGAATGCTCTCAGAAAGCAGCATCCGGTTTCAGGTTAGTATGACAGAGATTTTCATCGGCCTTGACATATTCATAAATGTTCTGGTTGTGACTGTAGTAGCACAGTGCCTTTAAGAAAGCCACTCGCAGACGCAACACGCGCTAACTGGTGGACCTTCATTATAGTTGCGCGTCCTCTGTGGCTGCGGCGGCTGGGGCATTGCCGTGTCACACGGACAGTGCTGGCTGGCAGTGGTGAGCACAGGGGGCCGCCAATGGCGTCGAGCCACAAGTGTCAGCTGCGCTATCGTCTGGCCATGGAGTCGTGGGAAATGGTCACGTGAATGTTAAGGTGGAAGACGTTGAACAGTTGGGTCGAAATGTATGAATTATGTGGTATGTATACAGGTTCATTACGAGATTTGAAGTTGACGAACCTCCATGTTGAGCATAAGTAATTTTATAGGCCTTCCATATGGAGTAGAGATTCTTAGGAAGAGAAGACGCCGATGGAGACTTGAAATGCCACACTGAGACTCTAGACCACTCTCCACTAAATATGAAGCCAACATGCTTCAGCTTGTAAAGCAGGATTGGGTGCAAAGTTATCTGGATCTGTTAAAGAAGTAGCTAGCGCATACGAGAAAAGAAAGGTACAGACGATTTTCTTCGATCTCTAACCATTCCGAACTTAGCCTCCCTGTATCATAGCCCCAAAAGGCTCACAGAAGTAGAGGTTGGTTCAGAATTCTTCCTGAAGGTTAGTATTAGAACTGTAGAGCCAAAGATAGCTACAGTGTGAAGAAGGTAATCTGGGAAACAGTCTCCAAGAACTGGCCAGATGGTGTGTGTCATTTTCTCACCCCCTGTACGTAGTTTATAAGAGGAGGAAAAAACCCCACTTACCATTCGTTCAAATGCGAGGGGAACCAACAGCTGCGAGGTGTGCGTCGCACCGAGTGAGAGCAGCTGCGCCAAGTCCCGCCAGTAGCTGGAGAGTCGTTCCCGGAAAACAGCCGCCTGGGCCTGCAGTTCTGCACAAGACGGGAGACGACGGACTGGTGAACAAGCCAGTGGATCAGACTTCTGTAGAAGCACAGCTTTCACTTTCTCCCACACAAAGTCTATGCAGGTAGCATTTACCATTTGAAACTAGATGAATATACAATGTCAGTAATCGTATGAGTTACAGCATGGACACCTTGACCGGACGTTACAAAGCTCATATTCCAGCGACAAATTTAAAGAGCACTTCAAGCAAAGAGAGAGGAGTACCATCACCTAACGTAGATCCAGTAATAAAAATTAACCTAAGGGTAGAAGTATCAAAATACCTGAAGAAGTGGAAATATACAACTATTTCAAAAATCACCCACACAGCTTGCCCAACAATAAGACAGATTTAAGAAATAAGAGACCTCGAGATAAATTCCAGTCAGTTTTACGTGCTAATAATAGAAAGTAACATAAATGAGGATGTATAGTTTGGCTATTTGACTTTGACTTACTGACAAGCATAGGACGTAACGATTTGCACAGGATCGTGTCTATGCTGGTTTTATAATATGAGTGGTCTTTACGACGTTTCCCGTGAGTTGTATGATATGTATGGAAATGAGGAAGAATTATGTCCACTCATACACATTTTTATAATTAGGGTGTATTTATTTTAACATAAGTAATATATTTGAATAATTCAGTAAAAAAATGAATAAGGTGTTTTGCAAGTGTAGCTGAAAAAGCCATTCTCGGCCTAAACGTTCTAAGGGTCATGGAAATGTATGACAACATTTGTACTGGTACAGTACCTTACATATTAACAGTACATTTTGCAATTACATGGTGATACACATAATGTTCTTTAATTTGTGACAAGTATCTCATCACATGTCTTTATGTCATTTTCGTACTCCTTTTTCTTTTTAGTTGTCCAGTGGATCAATTCATGTACGAAATTTATTGTGAAGGCGATTTATGCCTTTGTGATGTTAATATGGTACAAAGAATACATATGTAAAATGATATATATATATATACACTCCTGGAAATTGAAATAAGAACACCGTGAATTCATTGTCCCAGGAAGGGTAAACTTTATTGACACATTCCTGGGGTCAGATACATCACATGATCACACTGACAGAACCACAGGCACATAGACACAGGCAACAGAGCATGCACAATGTCGGCACTAGTACAGTGTATATCCACCTTTCGCAGCAATGCAGGCTGCTATTCTCCCATGGAGACGATCGTAGAGATGCTGGATATAGTCCTGTGGAACGGCTTGCCATGCCATTTCCACCTGGCGCCTCAGTTGGACCAGCGTTCGTGCTGGACGTGCAGACCGCGTGAGACGACGCTTCATCCAGTCCCAAACATGCTCAATGGGGGACAGATCCGGAGATCTTGCTGGCCAGGGTAGTTGACTTACACCTTCTAGAGCGCGTTGGGTGGCACGGGATACATGCGGACGTGCATTGTCCTGTTGGAACAGCAAGTTCCCTTGCCGGTCTAGGAATGGTAGAACGATGGGTACGATGACGGTTTGGATGTACCGTGCACTATTCAGTGTTCCCTCGACGATCACCAGTGGTGTACGGCCAGTGTAGGAGATCGCTCCCCACACCATGATGCCGGGTGTTGGCCCTGTGTGCCTCGGTCGTATGCAGTCCTGATTGTGGCGCTCACCTGCACGGCGCCAAACACGCATACGACCATCATTGGCATCAAGGCAGAAGCGACTCTCATCGCTGAAGACGACACGTCTCCATTCGTCCCTCCATTCACGCCTGTCGCGACACCACTGGAGGCGGGCTGCACGATGTTGGGGCGTGAGCGGAAGACGGCCTAACGGTGTGCGGGACCGTAGCCCAGCTTCATGGAGACGGTTGCGAATGGTCCTCGCCGATACCCCAGGAGCAACAGTGTCCCTAATTTGCTGGGAAGTGGCGGTGCGGTCCCCTACGGCACTGCGTAGGATCCTACGGTCTTGGCGTGCATCCGTGCGTCGCTGCGGTCCGGTCCCAGGTCGACGGGCACGTGCACCATCCGCCGACCACTGGCGACAACATCGATGTACTGTGGAGACCTCACGCCCCACGTGTTGAGCAATTCGGCGGTACGTCCACCCGGCCTCCCGCATGCCCACTATACGCCCTCGCTCAAAGTCCGTCAACTGCACATACGGTTCACGTCCACGCTGTCGCGGGATGCTACCAGTGTTAAAGACTGCGATGGAGCTCCGTATGCCACGGCAAACTGGCTGACACTGATGGCGGCGGTGCACAAATGCTGCGCAGCAAGCGCCATTCGACGGCCAACACCGCGGTTCCTGGTGTGTCCGCTGTGCCGTGCGTGTGATCATTGCTTGTACAGCCCTCTCGCAGTGTCCGGAGCAAGTATGGTGGGTCTGACACACCGGTGTCAATGTGTTCTATTTTCCATTTCCAGGAGAGTGTATATATATATATATATATATATATATATATATATATATATATATATATTTATGATTATTACTGGCATGGTTTCATGAGCAGCCAAGCTACTGTAAGCCTTTGACGATGGATACCATACGTACTATTACGCCCTATCATGATAAAGAAATGTCTTATCTTATTTCTTTACATCAAATAATTCTATCGCAAACAGAATGGCAAATTCCGTTAACGAATGTACACACGATATTAAGATACTCTGGTATAAAACGTTTACTGTGGGATGTATAATCACTGCTAAGAACAAAGAAGAAACGACTTGTGAATATGTTCCCCACCAACCGCCTAAGTTGTCGTATAAACATCATGAACAGTGATTTGAGGAGATTCATGTTAGTGAAGTTAACATCAGTAACAATAAATTGACCTTATGCCATAACTATGATCCTTAAGGTCATCTAAAGTTGATGTGCACTCGCAGTTAGGAGGCGCAACATACAGAGACAACAGTGAGATATACACACGTCAGAAGATTCGTAAATTTTGACACCTCCAGTGGCCCAATGTAAGTGATGTGCTGTTTTTAGCATTTGTTGTAATATAACTGCCTCATATATGGGATGATAGTGGCGTTCTATACATGCCATCTGCCCTTCACTTTTCGGTTATTGCTGTATACCTGTATAAAGTGCATAGGATTGAAAATGTTGTCGCGAAAACAAATAATGTTACAGTTAATGACAGATACGACGTCTTTAAGAAAAATACTGCATTATTTTTCGCATTTCGTCCTTATGCGAGCTTATTTTCAGTACAGAAAAGACATTGCTAAAGATGGAGAATGATGTGTGTGCACGAAGTTTATTGCGTTCCTAATGCTATTGGAATTACTCAGCGGCAAATCGCAAAAGAGAAAGTCCAAGGAACGTGCATCTTTACGACTTTGTAAAAAAAACGAATCTTCGGCATGAGGGACTTGAGAGCGTAGTACTGACATATTACACTGGCATCTGGCTGTAGGGCAACGACTGCAGAATGTATAGCCACGGGTTGGGGTGGAGACAAAAGAGTGGTGAGAAGTTCACCAGCCATCACAGACAGCCGGTGTAACCTGGGTTGAGATCTGTGGCTACCACTGACACCACACCACAAGCAGCATAGTGTAGGGCGTTCTGTGGTGTTCAGCGGCGGGAGTCGCTTTTGCCTGTGGCGGTCAGGTCGACGCTGCTCTGTCCTCAGGTGGCCTCGTGAGACGTCACGGGAAGCAGCGGTCGTCGAGATGCCTACCTCCCCAGCCCACAGAAACAAACAGGGGTCAGGAAGGCTCGCCATCAAATCATGTGGAAGGCATATGGAGAAGTTCTTAGGAATCTCGAAAATTCTTAAGAAATTTGGAAGCCAAATTATTATTCAAATTGGTTCTCGAGATAAACAATCAGTATCTCTTGAAAATATCATTCACATAGTTCTGTATGTTGCAAGGGCACATAAGTGCGAGGACATCTGCACAATTACCTAAAGTGCTCTCACACTCAAGTTGCTGACAAGAATATGTGTATAAGAGGAAAAAGAAGACTGAGGAAGTGCTAGATTACGATCAATTTGGTTTTAGGAAAGGTAAAGGCATCAGAGAAGGACTTCTGGGTTGGCGATTGATGATTAAAGCGAAACTTAAGGACAAATCAAGAAACGTCCGTAGGATTTGTAGTTAGACAAAAATCCTATAATAATTTAAAATGATGCAGGATTTCCGAAACTCTCGGGAAAATGGGTGTAGCCTCTAGCAAAAGAAGGGTTACGTACAATATGTACATCGAACTAGAGGCTAAAATAGGAAGACTAATAACAGCTCAAATTAGGAAAGGTGAAAGACATACCTGTAATCGCCCCTACCATTCAATCTGTACATCGAATGAGAGCTTCAGAAATGGAATTAAAATTCGCATTGAAAGGCTATCAATGACAGGAATAGCTGATGTCATTGCTGTTCTCAGTGAAAGGGAGAGGTAACTGTAGGAGGTGTTGAATAGAATGAACAATCTAATGGGTACACTCTATGAATTAACTCTAAACCGAAGAAAGACTAAATTAATGTAGCAGAAATGGGATCAGTGTACAACTTAAGGTCAGAACTGTAGACGAGGATCTAGACCAACTGAAAGAATTCTGCTACCTTGAGAATAAAGTAACTCATAATGGACAAGTTAAAGAGAACATAAAAAGTTGAGAAGAACATTCAAAGAGGATGTTCCTGGCCGGACGAAGTCAACTAACATCAAATGTCAGTTTTGTAACAACGAACACAGTCAATTACTAATAAAATTATTTAATAGGATAGATAAAAGAATCTACTCACGAAGGAGCGGAAGAACACACATGAAAGACTGTTGTGATTGGCAAGCTTTCAGAACCAGTGGCTCCTCGTTCAGGCAGAAGGGTTGAAGGGGAAAGAAGAAGGGTGAAGGAAAAGGACCGAAGAAGTCTAGGAAAAGGGGTAGATTTTGGGAAAGTCACCCAGAACAGCGGGTCAGGGAGTCTTACTGTACAAGATGAGAAGGAAAGACTGATTGTTGGGGACTGCATCGGACGGGATTTGGAAACCTGGAAGCTTAAAGGTGGAACACAGGGTAACATGAAACACAGAGATTACTGCTAAAACAGTGATCACAAGTTAATAAGAGTGTGTCCTCCTATCACCACCTATAATAGCCCTGTAACTGGCAAAACATATTCTATCAAAGGGAGAGCCAGCTGCGAAACGACAGAAGTCATATCCCAGCTATTATAACACTGTTCAGCCTTCTACATAGGCATGACTACCATCAGATTATTAGTTAGGATGAATGGGTATAGGGTGAGGGTATACACTGCCAACTCACAATATCCTGTGGCAGAGCGTGCTCTACAGCATGACATTCGTGACCTCGGCGCCTGTTTCACCATCTGGATCTTCCCCCAGACACCAGTTTCCCAGAACTCCGTAGGTGGGAACTGCCTCTACAACATGTCCTTGGTTCTTGCCACCCAGCTTTTTATCACTGTTACTACTCTTTGCTTCACTCCGTTTCAGTTTCCTGCATCTTCAATTGTCTTTCCCATCTATTTTTCACCGCCCCATCCCACCTCTGTTATATACAATGCACTTAGCTTCTCACTCTTTATAACTTGTGATAAATGTCTTAGCAGTAATCTCTGTGGTACATATCACCTCGTCTTCCACCTTTAAGCTCTTAGGTTTTCAGTCCGCAGCTCATGGTCGTGCGGTAGCGTTCTCGCTTCCCGCGCCCGGGTTCCCGGGTTCGATTCCCGGCGGGGTCAGGGATTTTCTCTGCCTCGTGATGTCTGGGTGTTGTGTGCTGTCCTTAGGTTGGTTAGGTTTAAGTAGTTCTAAGTGCTAGGGGACTGGTGACCATAGATGTTAAGTCCCATAGTGCTCAGAGCCATTTGAACCATCTTAGGTTTTCAAATCTCGTCCGATGCAGTCCCCAACAATTAGTCTACCCTTCTCATATCGTACGGTAAGTCTCCCCTGATCTGCGGTTCTGGGTGACTTTCCCAAAATCTTCCCCTTTTCCTAGACCAGTCCTTTTCCTTCACCCTTCTTCCTTCCCTTTCAACCCTCCTACCTAAGAAGGAGCCACTGGCCAGAAAGCTTGTCTATCACAACAGTCTTTTATGTGTGTGCGCTGCTGCCGCTTGGTGAGTAGTTTTTTTTTTGTTTATCTATCCAATTAAATGTCGGTTTTAGTTGGAGGACGAGTAACTCATAGTGTAAGTTTGGAGCACAGTATTCTATGAAAGTGGATCATGGACAGTGGGAAAACCGGGACAGAAGAGAATTGAAGCGTTTGATATATGGTGCTAGAGAAGAATGTCGAAAATTAGATGGACTGATAAGAAAAGAAATGATGAGGTTCTCAGCAGAATCGGTGAAGAATGGAACTTACCAAATATGGGACAGCATTTTGTTCTTGGTCATGCAACCTTATTGTTCCCTCTCGGTTCTTGCACGCATTACCAGTCTTTCTTTGCAACTTACTCTTATTTTTCTCAATATTCTGAACATTTTGCGGAATTTTACATTTCCGGATGCTTTTCCTTTCAGGGCCTATGAATGTGTCCATTTTATTTTCCAAGTTTTGCTTCCCGCATCAGTTACAATGTCAGACGTGCCGCTCTCTACTGCTATTAGCCTTCTGACAGTCAAAATGATCGTCATCTATCATATCCTCTATTATCTTTTCCATTCCTCTGTATATATTATTCCTGTCGACAAATTCCATACATGAGGTGTTAAGCTGATTGTGCGATAGGCCTCGCAAGTATCTGCTTATATCTTCAGGGTTGTATCTAACGGTATAGCGCCATTCTCGTATATTCTAGACGCCAACTTCAGTAGTTCTTGGTTGACACTTTCGCCAATGATTTCGGAAACTCCGAACGTATGTTACCTATCGCTTCTGCTTTCCAATGCTGCGTTAAGCTATGACTCTTATGTGGGATCTCCAGTGTCTTCCACTGTGATTCTCATTTCTTCTTCTGTCAAGTCATCAGACGGGTCTTTCCCCTCGTAGATGCCTTCAGTTTACTCTCTCCACCTACCTACACTCTCCTCTGCATTTGACAGCGGAATTCCCGATGCACTCTTAAAGATTACGTCAAATGTTCTTTTGAGTAATGTGTACAATGAATAAATCTTTCAGACGCCCATGTGTTATTCTTTCTCTTCACATTTTTCCAACAGCCATTTCGCTCTGGTTTCACATCTACCTCTAATTACTTCTCCCCAAGTGACTTATATTCGTGTGTTCCTGTGTTCCTCTGAACGTTTTTGCACCTTCAACATTTACCGATCAGTTGCAGTGTTTTTTCTGTTTGCCAAGGTTTCTTTTCCGTTAGCTCCTTACATCTATCTATCTTTGTTTGATATATAGGACATAAAATCCCGTCTGAGGTCTGCGATAATTTTTATGTTAAAAATTTTGCCACCAATTCTGTACAATCGCAATAAAGTCATGAGATGTTCAATTGAATCTTTTATTAGAACATGTTAAGCGTTTCGGAATTACACCCATCTTCAGACATATGTTACAAACAAGTACAAAACATAAGTGAACAGCACACTCAACACGTTTCAACGTTACATAAAATGAGATCTGGTCATATGAGTTACATACCTCAAACTTGAACTCCTTCCTACCCTATCAGGCGCAAAGAAAGTGTCGGGGCGCTGCATTCACATGTTATTCAATAATAATATACTCAGAATATAAATCTAACAGGGTGTAATTACGACGGGTTAACGGGTACTAGGAAAAATTTATACAAGAGTTTGGAGCTAAAATTCTTAACAAGACGCGGCAGTCAGGCCGCCAAAAATTAAATAGTAATATTGTGTCAATGGAATATGTTGGACCATGTTGTCAAAAAATAACTAGAGCATTCAGGGAGGCTGGCGTTCCATACAAGGAAGAAGTTGGGGGGAATATTACTACATAAGGACGAAGGGAAAACAGATATGTTTAAGCAATCCGGTATATACGAATTTAAGTGTGGGGGATGTGCTGGGACATACATTGGCCAGATGGGTAGGGATTTTGCCACAAGGTTTAGAGAACATAACTATAGTAATAATAGTGGGCTGGGGTGTCATATGAGGGAGACTGGCCAAAAGCGGGACCTGATAGAAGATAGCCTAAGAATTCAGCATTTATAACCTAAAGGGAAGATTTTAGATAACTTTGAAGATCTGGAGATCTACGCTCGTATACAGCACGTTGCACACCCAGTATTTAATAAACAGGCCTCCGGTGGGAACAACTGGTTTTCTGACTTGTTTGAACGCATAGTATTTTGAACTTGGTATCTATTATCCCCTCATTAGAAGTATGATTGTGTATTTTATAGGAGCTGGTGGTGTTCTGTCCACGTACCGTTATGATAAGCTAGGTTTTTTGCCCAGTGGTTGGCTAGTTTAACGTCATAAAGTTAGATGGGCATATAGGTTGGCGAATAAACAATTTTTTCAGCCTTCAGTTGCAAGGTAATTTTTACTCGTTTACCTAGGTTTCGATTCCAGTAATGGAATCTTCTTCAGAACAAAAAATTAAATTATTTTGAGAGCCAAACACTGGCCATGTCACAGATTAAAAACTAAAACAATAAAGACGCATAATAATAAGATTACGTCTGTCAAAATTAAAACCATTAAGATGAACGTAGACGAAGCTACGCCGGCCAGAAATAAGGACCCCTACCGAGGGCACTTCGCTGCTGGTTGACTTGTTCAGCGTCAGTATACGCTCTGCTTCAAGACTGCTCGAGCCGCAGTCATATGTTAGTCGACACTTTCTTTGAATTGTCAAGGCTGTACGCCTGGTTGGGTAGGAAGGTGTTGAAGTTTGCGGTACGTAACTCATATGACCACATCTCATTTTCTGTAACGTTGAGACGTGTTGAGTATGCTGTTCGCTTATGTTTTGTACTTGTTTGTAACATGTGTCTGAAAATGGGTGTAATCCCGAAACGAGTAACATGTTCTAAAAAAAGATTCAATTGAACATCTCATGACTTTATTGCGATTGTACAGCATTGGTTGCCAGTTATTTGTTTGTCCAACTTCTGTGATGCCCTTTTCATAGATGTCCATTCCTGTTCAAATGAACTGCCTGTGTGGTATTCATCAACGTAGTATCTACAGCCCAAGAGGATTTCAGAGGCATTCCATCAATGCTCTCCACTTCAGTGTCCCACTCCTTCCCGCATTTATTCTGCCAGACAATTCTCTTAAACTCCTATCCACTCTTCATCGCAATTCAATTGAGATCTGAGCTTATATCTGGCACTACGCGTGCCACACAATCTACGAACAGGATTTACAAAACGATAGATGTCGACTTCTAGACGTAGATAATCGGACAATTTTTCCCATAAATACAGAAGTATGAGTATTAACAAGAGTCTCGCCAGGACGTAACCTCAGATGGAACTTTCCTGTGCCTCGATCCATTTCGAATCATACCTCCCGTGGGGAAGCGAGAGTTTTCTATAGCTACCGACGGTTGCGAGTTAAAATAAAGAGCGACAGAGGGAGAGCGAAAGGGACTCCCCTGTCTTCCACCCCGCTCCAAGGTCAAACGTCGTGTGCAATCATGACTGTTTGTACTGAAGCCATAATGTTATGTAATAGCAGTATGTAAAGTTTTGATATTTTTATCATGTAATTTGTTAAAAGAAAGGCGAACAAACATGTAAAAGTAATGCATCCACAGTTTGAAACAGTTACACTGTTTTACATCTAAGTCAACTTAAAGATGCAGAGCTACAATTTTTGTAGTATGTGCATTCTGATATAAAGCATAGCATGTGGAATTTATGAAACCCCATACATTAATTTCTGTCATCAGTGATAATACCTGCTACAGTTGCAAAATTGTACATCAGCAGTTGATTTTATCACTGGGATGTGTATCAACAGTTGTGCATGTCCCATCAAAAGAAACGTGTGTTCTTATGTGTCTCCATTGTTGTTGTTGTTGTTGTTGTTATTAGCAGAAGTAGTATAATTATCACTACCGTCTGCTGCTCGTGTACTTCGCATGTCGTAATGTTGACTCATTGAGATGTCAGGTTATATGTAAGAGAGTGCACTAATGCCTTAATTTTATCAGGTGGAATAAACGCATAAAGAAGTAAATAAATGTACACAATGTGCCAAATTCCGCTACTTTTTATAACGCACATTACACTATTTCTGAGGACACGGGCTCTGTCGTTTCTTGCGACTCTTAGTGTCTGTTCTGCTGGGGTTGGCATCGTGTAGTGGATCCCCGTACGCTCTGTAGCGTATGGCTTTAAAGGTCTGCATTGTCACCTTTATCGCAACGACAATGAACGGGAGTCTTAAAACGTCACGTGTCAGAGATCTGTGCTGAAGTTTAGTGAGCGAGCAGCCTAGATCGCATCACATCGCATAGTGATTTTTTAATCCGGACCTGTGAGCTACCTTCATGCTGAGTACCCTGGGGCGCTCCCAAGACAGCAGCCGTGTTCACAGACCGCGTGGACACGCTCCTGGCTGGACGACCACTCAGCCATCCTGCCGCATCCCGACATGCCCGCTAAGCCATCCGGTCTCAGCCTCACAGCAGATGTCTGGCACCAGCGTGTGGACAGCGGCGGCTCAACGTCGCTGCGATCTGGCGGCTCTACGGGACCTGTTGAGTGACGTCAGCTGAACACGACACAGCTGGAGAGACTCGTGGACTCTCCTTGTCGGCCAAATCAGGCCCTTGTCAGGGCTAGAGGCGGTGTGCTCTACTCCTGTGTCAGCATGATCTCTCCTTATCTGACATCGAATGAAATCTATCCTCAACCTTCATGTTTATTACTTGTAACCTTCCACATAAACATAACTAACTCGACCTTGTTTTGTAAGGAGAAAAACGTACACTTGCGAGATCTCAACCCTAGATACCAAACACCCGCCCTCTCTTAAAATAAAGGGCCATACTTATGATAATACTCATTTTAGACGTCTTGAATGCAGAGTTCTTAAAGTTCTGTAGATGCAGGTTGCCTGCCACTGGCTGCGCCCCACTGCAGCTGCCTGATGCACGAGTGCAGAGTACTGTGCAGCGGGGTGAGGTCCAGAGCCCTCAGACCCGCTTCATGTCGCATGTGTGGGAAGACGTGTGTGGAGCCGGTCACGTGTGCCCCATGTGCTTCGAAACTTTGTTCTTCAAGTAGAACACATGTTATTTAACGTGAAAAACGGGTAAGCAATATGAGCAGATAGTATTTCAATGCTATGCGCATATATGGTCAACACTGTTTAGCAATATTTTAGGAGATATTCTGCAGCAGTTTTTCATAAAACACACGCACACACACACAGATCATTCTTCTCTCCATTTAACGGGTCTACTCTATGACCGCCGCAACTAAATAGAAAGGTACAAATAGTAGCACAAAGAAACGCTCATAGAGTTTCTTTTGCCTCGTGTAAGAGTTAGTCGAATAGCCACATATAACGGCGCTTACCGGTCACAACTGTCGCGAGCTTTGACGTTTAAACGTGGCAATTTGACCGTCACTGTATACTGCTCCTGGAGGTGCCACACTGTCAGTTGTCGGTTGATCGGCACTATAAACACGAACCTCTTACTCACCGTACCGCACAGTAGTCCGAGCTCCGACAATGGGCGAACGGAGCGGAGCGTGCCAGAAACAAGTGGTACACGAGCGTTGAAAAGCTATGTGTTCAGAAGGTCTTAACTGCGTACAGTAATAATCGTGGTCCAAATCTCCGAGCGACATAGACAGCTGGGGCTCACACCTTGCAAGTGTGCGTTTTGTATATCAGACCAGGTTGGTGATCTTCTCTTGTTAGATGCAATCGGTTGTGATTAGATAACTGTTTCTTTTCTTCAGTGTGATTATTATTTAGTTCTTATGTTTTTATTTCTGTGCACTTTAATTAGGACAGAATTTTCAAATGTGGTGCAACTCCATCACCATTAACTTCGACGAGAGTTTTTATAGAAAACCTAAATGAGCACATTACGCTTTATTTAACAATAACGAACTTCCAAACAATATACTCACCAGGTTTATCCCTCCACTCAAACTGAACATGACGTCGCCTCTCACATCTCACCCTGCCGAACGTGTCTCTTATGATGCGTCGAACAGCATGCACTGACTGGGACAGGATATGATGCCTCAGATCAGCCGCTTGCAGCGTTGTCATGTTCCATTCCATGTTGTTCAACCTTTCAAAATAAAATGGAGTCAGCTTATGTGGCAGATGATATTCTGAAACTTGACTGTATTTTGTAGACTAGAATAGTGAAAACTAAACTCAACTTCCCTTTCTCCAGCTTTTACGTTTCCCATTGATAGAGGTCGCCAGCCCATTAGAGACGAAACGAGGTGTCAAACAGGAATTCTGGCGTAAATTACGGCTGGTATGCGAGTCTGCTAACATATTCTGGCGAACTGATCATTTCTGATGAAATACAAGAATTCACATACAAACATGCAGCCAGAACTATGATTGGACAAGCAGAGCAGACCACCTTCAAAGGCATGGAGTGGGCGCTCCCCCACAACATGGCTCACCGTCTGCTCCTTCGCGCCATAATCACGAGCAGCACTTCCTCTATAATACTACGTTTTCAAGACGTTGCCATGTCTCTCTTGTGCCATTTGGATGAGGTTGAATCTTGGTCTTTCGTGACAAGAAAGACCATACTGCGCTACCTTACTCAGTTGGACTCAATACTTATTGCACCCTGTCTTAGGAATTAGTACCTTCGCATCCTTGATAGTGAGATTACTAGGGACAAAATTTGACAGAACATGCAACCCCTAAGTGGGAGCTGTTGTAGCAATGTCATTAAGAGTCAACATGGCTCCTTACGTCTTAACTGTGTGAGTGCCATTCTCCCACGCTTTAGCACAATATGCGACAGCTCAATAACCAAGACAAATTACAGCGTTGTCTTTTTGTCTGCATTTGCTCCCCAGTTTTTTGCAGGAATGCAGTGCAGTTGATTTAGAATAGAACCAAACGACTTTCACAGGTCCGTGCAGTGCTGCATAAATGACAGTGACAGGAAGAGGGAGGCACCAAGGTAATTAAGGAAGTGGCTGCAGGAAATTTTGGTCCTATCCAGGGGCACATATGACTGCCTGTGTGCCTCTGTATCATGGAGGTAGAACTCTGTGGGATCAGTTCCGCTTGTGTTTTGCTCGAGTCTCTGTTTTTAAAAGTACTCCCTCTGTTTGGTGTCAACTCGGAGGCTCGTCGACACAGTCAGTAAGTAACCAGTTTCACTCGATGAATGTGGTCAGTAGGCGACCACTACGAACAACAATAAAAAACTACCTGGGACCTTGGAGTGCGAAGAAATTGGCTAAGGGGACACGTGAAACGGAATCTGGATCAGTGGAGTGGGCTTGTGTTCACCGGCGAGCACAGGTTTCGAACGTCGACTGGGGATCGTCGTACAAGGCTGTGTAGGTGACCAGGCACCGGTGCAGGTCTCTATCCATGGGTTCTGCTGTGGGGCGGGACTGTCGTATTTTGGGCTTCTATTATGGTAATATCAACAGTAGCACGAAACAGTATAATGGAAGTAGGATTTATTAGGAAGGTAGAGCAGAGAGTGTGTTACAGTGAACAGTTCAGTGATACAGTTACGCTTATCACAATAGACAGCAAACCAACACCCACAACGATAGTTCAGATACTACATGCCGACGTCGGAAGCTCAAGATGAAGAGACAGAAAAAAGTATATGACGGTATTGAAAGCGTAATACAGGACGTGAAGGGAGATGAAACTCCATAACCCATGGGACACTGGAATGCAGTTGTATGGGAAAACGTGGAAGAAATGGTTACTGGAGAATATGGGGTTGGGATAGGGAATGAGAGAGAAGAAAGACTCAGTCCTGTAATAAATTTCGGCTAGTAATAGCGAATACTCTTACTCGCAAGAGGGGTATGTATAATTGGAAAAGGCTGGGTGATATGGGGAACTACAGTTAGATTACATCATGGTCCGACAGAGATTCCGAAAAGATATAGTGGATTGTAAGGCATACGCAGGAGCAGATATAGACTCATATCACAATGTAGTAATGATAAACAGTACGTTGAAGTTTGAAAGATAAGTCAGAAAGAATCGATACGCAAATGTGTCACTTTCAGAAGTACTAAGGAATGACGAGATACTCTTGAAGATCTGCAAGGCTATGGATACAGCAACAAGGAATATCCCAGTAGGCAGTCCACTTGAACAGGAATGGATATCTCTGAAAAGGACAATAATAAAAGTTGGAAAGAAAAACATAGGTACAAAGAAAGTAACTGTGAAGAAACCATGGGAAATAAAAAAAATAACTGAAGTATTTCTTTTATTACCCATGATGAAAGAAGGAAGTTCAAAAATGTTCAGGGAAATTCAGGAATACAGAAATGCAAGTCCTGAGGGATGAAATAGACAGGATGTGTAGGAAAGCTAAGACGAAATGGCTGCCTGAAAAATGTGAAGAAATCGAAAAAGAAATGATTGTTGGAAGGACTGAGTCAGCGCATAAGAAAGTCAAAGCAACCTTGAGTGAAATTGTTAGCAAAGGGTGGCAACATTAAGAGTGCAGTGGGAATTTCACCGTCAAAAAAGGAGGAGGAAAGAGTACATTGAAGGCCTCCATGAGGAGGGAAGATTTGTCTGATGTGATAGAAGAAGAAAGAAGAGTCGATTTAGAAGAGATAGATCCAGTAATAGAATCAGAATTTAAAAGAGCTTTGGAGGACTTATGATCAAATAAGGCAGAAGGGGTAGATAACTTTCCATCAGGATGTCTAAAATCATTGGGGGGAACTGCCGACAAAGCCACTATTCATGTTGGTGTGTAAAATGTATGAGTCCGCCGACATACCATCTAGCTTTCGGAAAAATACCATCCACACAATTCCTAAGACTGCAAGAGCTGACAAGTGCGACAATTATCAAACAGTCTGCTTAACAGCTCATGCATCCAAATTTCTGACAAGAATAATATATTGGGGAATGGAAAAGAAAATTGAGGATGAGTTAGATGACTATCAATTTGGCCTTAGGAAAGGTAGATGCAACAGAGAGGCAATTCCGACGTTGCTGTCCATGATAGAAGCAAGACAAAAGAACAATAAAGTTACGTTTATAGGATTTGTCGACCTCGAAAAGATGTTGAACAATGTAAAATGGCGCAAAGTGTTAGAAATTCTGAGACAAACAGGGGTAGGCTGTAGAGAGAGACAGGTAATACACAATATGTACAAAAGCCAGGAGAGAATAATAAGAGTGGATGACCAAGAATGAAGTGCTCGGATTAAGAAGGATGTAGGCAGGGGTGTAGTGTTTCGCCCATATTTTCAGTATGAACATCGATGAAGCAATGATGGAAATACAAGAAAGGTTCAGGAGTGGGATTAAAATTCAAGTTGAAAGGGCATGAATGATACGATTCTCTGATGACATTGCTATCGTGAAAGTGAAGAAGAATTACGTGATGGGCTGAATGGAATGGACAGTCTAATGAGTACAAAATATGGCTTGAGAATAAATCGAAGAAAGATGTAAGGAATTGGAAGTAGCAGAAATGAGAACAGAGATAAACATAACATCAGGATAAATTGTCACGAAGTATATCAAATTAAGGAATTCTACTACCTAGGCAGCAAAATAACCAATGACAGATGGAGCCAGGAGGACATCGAAAGCAGATTAGCACCGGTGAAAAAGCATTCCTGACCAAGCGAAGTCTATTAGTATCAAAGATAGGCCTTAATTTTAGGAAGAATTTTCTGAGAATGTACGTTTGGAGCAGAACCTTGAATGCTAGTGAAACATGGACTGTGGGAAAACCGGAAAAGGAGAGAATCAAAGCATTTGAGATGATGTACTACAGACGAATGCTGAAAATTAGGTCAACTTACAAAGTAAGGAATGAGGAGGTTCTGCGCAGAATGGAAGAGGAAAGAAATATGTGGAAGGGACGCGATGATAGGACATCTGCTAAGACATCAGGGAATGACTTCCATGGTACGAAATTGGAGAATACATCCAGCAAATAATTGAGGACGTGGGTCGCAAGTGCTGGTCTGAGTTGAAGAGGTTGGCATAGGAGAGGAATTTGTAGTGGACCACATCAAACGAATGAGAAGACAGATGACTCAAAAAAAAAAAAATGGAAAGGTCTCTAACGTTTCGTCTCCAAATGCTGGAGACATCTTCAGCGGCTATAAAGGCTCAGGCAGCAGTTTGAAACTTCTATAAACTCTACAAGCTGAACTGTTTGTTCGGATCCCTGCCACAGTCGGGCTGTGATGTCATCAGACGGCTGCTTAAGAGCGCAGAGTCACGAGTGCGTGTGTTGTCGAGCTTCTGCTGAGGAAATCTTGGCGCTGGTTTCTGTATTCAGCACTGAGGTCAGCAACTAGTCTAATTTCTCTCATTTCTCTTTCCGTTAAAGTTGCTTTCGTGCTTTGGAATTTGAATGCCCTCTCTGTAAATTGAAGCACAGTAATATTGGTTCTGTATTGCAGAGACGAATTTTTAGTTTCCCTGGTCCCAGTGGATGTTCTGCAACTGCCGATTTATTGCTATTTCGCAAATGACAACTGCTCTTCTGTTCCTTAAGCAAGAAATGAGTACTCCACATGTGTGCTTCACTGTGTGTGCAAGACAATTTATATATTCCTCCTGTGGCAAGTGCTGGCCGTACATTCTTTACAGTGTTCGAAACATTCACGCTCCTTCATAATTGGTATAAACACTGCATCAATACTATGTATTCCTCGTACTCTGATCATGTGAACCATGACTGCTTTTACGAATGGGAGTAAATCTTTGTTTCTTCTTCATGAGAAGCTCCATATCTTTATGGACTTATTGCCCTATTTATCTCTTTCTCAGATTAATCATTTATTCTGAAAGTAGTGTTTAAATGGTCGGAGCATTCCTCCAACTACTCTGGTGACATATTATTTAAGCCAAGCCCACCAATGTTCTCATCACTGCTCTTTTCAGCTTGGGACAATGACTGGAATTTTTGTGAATGTATCCACATGTGTGAGTGAGGTTTTTGCAGACCTTCTGTGCCTAACATCTGTGGATTTTCTAAGTAGCCGTACATTTTAAAATATTTCAACTTCTTTCTCTTTTTCTATACTGGATTTTATATTATAACTAATATCATTCGGAAAGTTTAGAAATTCTTTTTGCCCATGAGGCTATATAACGAAGTATGAGTATCATCAATATAACAAAGCCAACGATAGTGATTTTTCTTGCTGGGCTGATGAGCTGTTCCTTCCAGTTTTACATGTAGAACTCCGTTGTAACTGTGCTGAGTGTGTTTCCTGTAATGTTGTAATGAATACAGTTTCAGAAAACTGGATGATTTATTCCAGAGCCTCACAAACTGAGCGAAGTCAGTAACGCCTTGGTCCGCCTCTGTTATTCGGCTGCGCATCTATTGGCTGAGCTGTGGAATATCCTCCTGGGGGACATCGTTCGAGATCATGTCCAGCTGGCAGGTTAAGTCATGAAAACCCCGAGATGGTTGGAGGGCCCTGCCAGGTATGCCCCAAACGTTGTCAGTTGGGGAGAGGTTTGGTGCTCTTCCTAGTCAAGGTATGTTTGGCGAGCAATAGAAACACTCGTTGTGTGTGTGGGCGGGCATTACCTTGCTGATATGTAATGTCAGTGTGGCTTGCCATGAAGGACAACAAAACTGGACGTGGAACATCGAATATCGTCGACGTATCGCTCTGCTGTGTGGGTGACTACTAAAGTGATCCTGCTATGAAAGTGAACGGCACCCCAGACCATCACTCTCGGTTGTTGGGCTTCATGGCGGGCGACAGTCAGGTTGATACCCCCCCGTCTCCAAGGCATCTCCAGACACATCTTGCTGGACATTGGGGCTCAATTAGAAGCGAGGCTCATCATAGAAGACTGTTCCAGTCAATGAGATTCCTGGCCGAAGTCGCATCTGGAGATGCCCCAGATGGTCGTGGTATACCAATCTTCCTGTCGTCCGCCATATGGTCTGACAACCTCGTGTGATGGTGTGGGGTGTCATTTTTTTTCACAGCAGGATTTCTTTGGTTTTAATCTGTGGTACCCTTACAGCACAGCAGTTCGTCTATGCTGTTCTACACCCCGTTTTGCTGCCTTTACGGTAAGCCATTCTTGGCTAACTTTTTTTCCAAGATAATGCCCTCTCGCATATGGGACGAGTTTTTACTATTTGTTTTTAGACTTTCCAAACCCTACCTTGGCCAACAAGGTTGCCAGACTTCTTCCCAATTGAGAATAACTGGAGCGATATAGGCAGGGACGTCCTACCAGGTCGGGATTTTGACGATCTACCGCAGAATTTGGACAAAATATGGCATGATGTTCCTCAGGGAGCCATCCAACAACTCTGTCAATCAATGTCAAGATGAAAAATTGCTTACACAAGGACGCATTATTGACTTACTTAACTTGTTAAGCTTCCCTCTTGAATAAGTCATCCACTTGTTTGTCTGCTCATGTACAGCACAACTACTACTTGCTGTATCTTTCGGATATTTCCTTCACGGAGTGTTCCTTTTTTTGTCTACGAGTGTAAATGCCATATGTGACATCGTTTTATTAAGAGCAACTATAGTAAGCAGTAATAGAACGTCTAAATGGGCTAATATCTGATGGACATGAAGGATTCTATTTTTTGTATAATGAACTGAACCTTTTATACGTCTTTTTTTGCTACCGAGGTCTGTAGAAGACTGTCCTGGTATTTGGCAATCACGCTTGTCGAACAGTCCATAGCGCTAACAACTGGTCTTAATGGAATGACGGGTTTGTGAATTTTTGGTATACTACACAATCTTGATGGGACCAGTTCTGATTTAGTAAGACATTTCTAGTTGGTGAGAGAAATCAAAGAGGCTTTTACTAGCTGATGCGTTATCCTAAGTACTGATCTTGAGAGATTGCTTTTAATCTCACTGTACCTTCATGGTTGTAATACAACGCATATTTTTCTGCAGTAGGTTCATTATTTCATGAGCATTGTAGCGTTGCCCTTATCTGCTGGAAGATCTAGAATACGTCAAAATTGAAATCTCGGATAGGTCTGTTTCCACAAGTTAGTGTTGTGTCATTGTTTATTGCCTCTGGTGGTGCCTCTGGTGGTGCCTCCACATTTAGGAGACGAAGTCTTAGGCACAGAAATATGCCATGGACAGTGGCCTAATACCCATTAAGCAAAATTCACCAGTAGGTTGTATTTAAATTGGTTATCAGTACGAGTACAGGTGTTAGTGTTTGCAGGAATTACAAAAGAAATGAGGAGTGTTGAAATGGGGTGGCCAAGACATCAGCTCACGGGCCATGCCCAGGCACAAGTGCATTTGGCTCGTTATATACACCTCCCAAATTAACATTTATTAAATTGTATCTGAAGTGTTCAATAAACACTGGGCTGAGCAACCTTACAGTTTTATTTCATGGTTTCTGAACTGTACACCTTGCTGTGTTTTCTAATTTAATCAATTGTACATCATGGGCTGATAATCCATTTATCAATGTGAAAGCATGTGTTAGTTTTACACCCTCTTGCTGTACAAATACCTTATCTATTAGAGCGCTACTGCCTTGAGCTATACGTGTAGGGAAATTGATAGCTGATTCTATGTTATATGCAATTAATAACACTTACTCTTTTCCCATGTGAACTGGTTAGAAAGGTTACATAGGAATCATCACAGATTAACAACTTCCTGTTTTTGTCTGACAGACAGCGTAATAGGTCATCTTCATATGCTAACAGATCATCTACTTTATTTTTTATTCCCCTGATATTCTGATGAGGTAAGTTGATACTACCCTTAGCTTCATCCCTATTTACTGTATATGAAGCTTCTGTTATTCTATTTTCCTTGAGTGTTGCCTGTTTGGACTTTGACCTTAACATAAAAAACCTGTCTACCTGGTCCCATTAACCACAGGGGTCACCCTCGTGTGACTGAGGCTCCCCCTTACAGTGTCTGCTAATAGAGAAGCTGACTTATCTTTCCCCTTCCTATTTAGGTGCAGGCCATGCGTAGTGTGTCCTCACCTACCAGTAGTATCAACAGGAACATCGCGTGTGTGAGGTTTTGGCGGTATATGGAACGTCACGTTCCTCCACTACTTCAGATAGCAAGCCAGAGTGTTAACACGCCTTACAGCAGTGTTTACGCAGGACCGAACATGGCGCTGAAAGACCTCCACAGACACCACATTTGTGTGGCCAGTTCACGTTCCTATTTCATCCAAGTCTCTCGCAGTAGTACACCTTGGATTCATACCACAGGCTGTTTCCTGCTGCCCCTACTGTAATTACCTCATCTCCCTAGCATTTGTTTTCACAAAACTTGTGAGCTGGTACGCTGCACCTAATTCCTCCTGACGCCCCTGGCCTTGACTGTTAACTAGAAGCAATAATATTCTTCTTTCACTATTCTGATTTGATCCCTACATGTCTTTTTTTCTTGAAGCTAATATTCTGCTTCAAAATACATTCAACTACATCTGGATGAGGCCCTTCCTCCACTACTTCAGATAGCAAGCCAAACTGATTTACTAACTGAATTTCGAAGTTTTTTCAACAGTTTCTCTTTTTCCTTCTACCTTTCCCGTCCCTGTTTCTTCCCTTAGCCTATATAATTCCAAGTCCTCATTTTCTAATTCAGCGTTAAGGGCACAAATTTTTGCCTCCTTTTCAGCGACTTTTCTGTCCTTCCTACATAACGTACGTTGCCATGGAGAGCGTCTCATCTACCCAGTTTCCTCGCCGCTACATTCGCCCCAATTAACTATAACCTACACAGTCTTCACATCCCCGCCTTCAGATTTCTACAGCAAACATTGCATTTGCTAGACATGTTTTGACAGAAAAATTTACACAAAGGAAGAGGATAACTTGGCACAAGAGCACTGATGTTACGTAACCTGTATTAATACACAATGAAGCGCTAATGTAAACAAACCTTTAAAAATCTCAAAAATTTTATAAAACTGCCCTTGTAATTCTTTCTAAGCCACAACGTATTCTTCAAACTCCGTATTTCCTTTAACACCGGTGATCTTAGGGAACTTCACTGTCTTTGTCAGAATGTGTCCGTTCCAGAAACGCGATTTTCTTTTTAAATCCATCCCATCAAATGAGGAAAAAGTTACCTTGCAGCGCATTACTGTGGGCAGTGTGCAGTCAAGTCCTGTTAAAATGTGAAATCTGCACTAGGTTGCACATGTTTTAATTTTCGTTCCTGCATTCCTTTATTAAACGCTAGCAAGTTTCAAGTCGTTCTAGGTATGTCTCACGACATAACCTACGTACTTTGCAGTACGATATGAAGTCTCCATAGGAATCGTTCAGTTTCACTGAAAACCGTTGCAGCTGAAAACGGAAGATGCGTGTGACTTCAGCAATTATACTATGCTTTTTTCCAATTTCGCCATGTGCCAAAGGCCTGCAAATTTAGCAAAGTGCTTTTTGATGTACAAAACAAGGAATCTCGTCTGTCGACATTCGTGATTTAATCCTGTTTCATTGTCAATCAAATCTTTAAACTCTTTCTGCATATTCCAGAATCCGAATCAAGAACAGTTCTCCACATGAGTAACCTAGAGGCAGATATCCTCCTATTTGTGAGGCAACTTAAATCACTTAATAACAGCAAGTCTTCCGGTCCGTACTGTACACCAATTACGTTTCCTTCAGAGTATGCTGATGCAACAGCTCCATACATAACGACCTTATACAGCCGTCCGCTGGACGAAAGATCCGTATGAAAAGACTGGAAAGCTGCACAGGTTACACCAATATTCAAGAACGGTGGAAGGAGTAATCCAGTAAATTACAGGTCCATATTATTAACTTCGGTATCCAGTAGGATTTTGGAACATATATTGCGTATGAGGACTATGAATTACCTCGAAGAAAACGGTCTATTGACACACAGTAAAGACGGATTCAGAAAACATCATTCTTGTGAAGCGCGAGGTGTTGAGTGCTATCGACAAGGATTTCGAAAAGGCCTTTGACACTGTACCAGACAAGTGGCTTGTACTGAAATTGGGTGCTTATGGAATATCATCTAAGTTAGCTAACTGGGTTCGTGATATCCTGTCAGAGAGGTCACAGTTCCTTATAACTGACAGTCATCGAGTGCAACAGAAGTGATTTCTGGCATTCCTCAACGTAGTTTTATAGGCCCACTGCTGTTCCTTATCTATATAAATGATTTCGTAACAATCTGAGGAACAATCTGACATCAAAAAAATGCAAAACGATTTAGGAAATATATCTGTATATTTTGGAAAGTGGCAATTGATCCTAGATAATGAGGTCCTCCATATGAGTGCTGAAAGGAATCTGTTAAACTTCGGTTACACGATAAATCACTAAATCTAAGGCCCGCTAATTCAACTAAAACCCTAGGAATTATAATTACGAGACACTTAGATTGGGGGTTGGGGTTGGGTTGGGTTGTTTGGGGGAAAGAGACCAAACAGCGAGGTCATCAGTATCATTGGATTAGGGAAGGATGGGGCAGGAAGTCGGCCGTGCCCTTTCAAAGGAACCATCCCAGCATTTGCCTGGAGAGATTTAGGGAAATCACGGAAAACCTAAATCAGAATGAGCAGACGCGACTTAAATTGGGAAGAAGACATAATGTTGAGGGGGAGGCAACCCAAAGACTGCGATTCATTAGCAGAATATTTAGAAAATGTAACAGATCTACTAAAGAGACTGCCTACGCTACGCTTGTATGCCCTCTTTTGGAGTACCGCTGCACAGTGTGGGATCCTCAGCAGATAGGGTTAATGGAGTACATTAGAAAGTTCAAAGAAGAGCTGCACGTTCTGTATTACCCCGAAATAGGGGAAACAGTGTTACTGACATGATACAGAATTTGGGGTGGACATCTAAAAGGCGTTTTTCATTGTGGCAGAATCATCTCACGAAATTTCAGTCACCAACTTTCTCCTTCGAATGCGAAAATATTTTGCTAACGCAGACATACTTAGGGAGAAACGATCGTCGTAATAAAATAAAGGAAACGGGAGTTATCAGGGAAAGGTATAGGCATTCGTTTCTTCCTCTCACTGTTCGATATTGGAATAATCGAGAATTGTTGTGAAGGTCATTCGATGGACCCTCCGCCAGGCACTTAGGTGTGATCTGCAGAGCATCCGTGTACATGTACATCTAATGTCGTTTCACAGTAGATATGCACTACCTGTAACGTATATGCATTGAGAAACCTCTTCGCTCTCTTCTGTCACTGCCACTCATTTTAAAGAATAGCGACGGTAGACCGCTCGACTGCCTCCTTCGTGCAAACAGCCACTGGCCCAGTGAACCTCCATCGTACCGAGATCACACAGCGAA
This sequence comes from Schistocerca serialis cubense, assembly GCF_023864345.2. NCBI lineage: Eukaryota > Metazoa > Arthropoda > Insecta > Orthoptera > Acrididae > Schistocerca > Schistocerca serialis. The sequence continues at coordinate 109,301,758 of NC_064648.1, forward strand.
GGGTAAACAGCGCTGACAGCGCGAGTCTGCCGGACTCGAGAGACTCCTGCCGGCCGGAAGACGCCGCACCGCGACGCCGGGTGAAGCGCCGCGCTCTTCCGGGCGCCTCCGAGAAGGACCGAGCGGAGCCGAGCGGCAGGCAGGCCGGGCCCGTGGGCCAGACACGCTGCACGCGTGACTTGTGGCACGGCGCGGCCGGCCGTCATTATGAGCCCCTACCCAGCTGCGGCGAAGTCATTCAGTCAACTCCTGAGGCGTAACCAGTGGCCACAGGTTGGATGTAAGATGTAATACTTCACATATGTTCGTTTCATATATTCCAGGAAAAAGATGTCCATTTTTACAAGTGACAAACAGCAAGCGTGTAAAACACAATGCATCAGAATAACACATATTACAAGCATAATATTACCGAGGAATACAGCAGTATCAAGAGCGATCAGCTAGAGATAATTACAGAGAACACTGCAATATACTGAGAAATGTCATTAGACCAGCTGATAGTATCAGCTGTGTGAGTAGTATGTACAAATCTGAGAGTAACATCAAATTACGCTGGTCTATAACGAGGACAATGCCAGGCGAGCAGCGGAAATCTTCGGTTATCTGTTTACTGAATGTCGTAGTGTGAAGACGTTACTAACGTTAACGGGATATGCACGGTGTCGTGGTTATAAAGATGGACTCGCCACGGACGTCGGGAGTGAAGTTGCGCATTATGCAGCCGATTGCGCACAGTTTCAGTTGTAACAGGACGTCCTGTGGCTGCACGAAAAGCGTTATTCAACATAGTGGCGTTGCTGTCAGGGTTCCTCCGAGCCATAATCCGTAGGTAGCGGTTATCCACTGAAGTAGTAGTAGCCCTTGGGCGTCCTGAGCGAGGCATGTGATTTGCAGTTCCTGTCTCTCTGTATCTCCTCCATGTTCGAACAACATCGCTTTGGTTCACTCCAAGAAGCCTGGACACTTCTCCTGTTCAGAGCCCTTCTTGGCACAAAGTAACAATGCGGACGCGACCGAACCGCGGTATTGACCGTCTAGGCATGGTTGAACTACAGACAACACCAGCCGTGTACCTCCTTCCTGGTAGAACGACTGGAACTGTCGGATCCCTTCCGTCTAATAAGCGCTGCTCATGCACGGTTGTTTACGTCTTTGGGCGGGTTTAGTGACATCGCTGAACAGTCGATGGGACTGTAACTGCGATACAATACCCACAGTCAACGTCTATCTTCAGCAGTTCTGGGAACTGTGTGATGCAAAACTTTTTTCATGTGTGTATGACGGAGACATAACCATATTTGACAGAAAATGAAACTAAGTAAATGAATTATCGTTCGATGATCGACAGAGCATGAAACTAATATCACAACGGATTTTCCCAATGTTAAGCAGATGTTACGAATTTAATCACAACCCATCATATCTCAGCATAAGAACATGAATCCTAGTCCGTGATTATGTAAATAGTAGTTGCAGAACATCAGGAACGTTTTCCTTTATGATATTAAAATGTCATTATGTGCAAATGAGGAACTAAGATTTGAAATTGGTGTATGTTTAGTGAACAGTACACATATGCCTCTAACAGCAATAACAACACTTGGGTGGTGATCGTAAAACGGTATGTCTTTTGTAGAAAGAAAGTAATCCACCGATAATGGTACACCATTTATGAGTGAAATTAAAAACGAACAAAGTGTGCTTGAAGTCGCCAACTACTAAGTTATTTCCCACCTGATGCTTATCATAGACGAATTAACTGTTGGCTAAAAGTGTACAAAACGCAGACCTTCTAGAAAGCATGAACTAATCTCATCAGACGAAATGCTATGCCTCCACTTAATTGAACACAGAGGTCGCTTTGGAGGGCTGGATGCCGTGCTGCAGGGGAGGAACCAGGCGGTCACGTGACGCTCCACCGTTGACGTCAGTGGTGACGGTGAGGTGACAATCCGGTGTGTACGTGCCAGTCGCTCGCGTGGGATCAGGGCGGTCACCTGCGTCGACGTGGAGATGTCGAGAAGTGGCAGAAAGGAATTTTTGCGTTTCGATATGTCCACGACCACACCACTAGTAAAGTTACACGATCTGTTGGTCTATCAATGTGGACTGTCCAAGTATCTGCAACGAATGGTGAACCACTCGTAGTGATGTGAGGCAGTGGCGTAAAAAGATCCTAGGCGACAGGGCTGTTGACGATTGTCACTCCAAGTGACTGGCGATCGGTTTCAAACCAGACGCAAATTGCCAATGCCTGGTAAAGCAGCTCCATCTGAACCAGCTGCCTAGCAATCGTTCGGAAGGCGGCTGCACAGACTCGACATTTGGAGACAGCAGCCGCCGCTCACACAGACACACACAGCTGCGCGTCTTGAGTGGGCCAAACCACACAGAGATGGACAGTGGCTGGGCGGAGGTGCGTCACACGAGTCGCACGACCCCGCCGACCCAGGGCTGCGTGCATACACTCCCGGTTTCACGAACACTCAGGCGCCCTACGGCACCTCGAGGCGAACACTAGACAACCCGGTCTCAGAGCCGCACACGTTGTACGGTACTGTCTGGAACAGCAGCTGAGACGTGGCAGCCGACATCCCCACAGACTGGCAGCTCTGCGGGATCTGATGCACCAGTGGGAGGCCTCGGGCAGATGCTGCGTATCTGAAGAAACTTTCGGAACTCTCTTCCCCGCCGACTTGACGAAGTCTTCGAGGCTAGAGGCGGTAATACCGTGATGCCATTTCATGATCCTTGAAGCAAAAGTTGGCTGGAATGTGACTGTCTTACTATAAGTTAATGATGTATGGAAAGAATGGGAATCATGCACCAGCTAGTACTTCACATTTTTTTTCGAATCCTTACCTAGGTTTAAACAGTTACAAACATTTCTTCCTTGGAAGAAGTAGTAACGTGTGTAAACTTATTGTGTGAAAAGAGAACACAGGTCATAAAGCTCAGTCAACACTAAAATGACCCATATAAATGCTAACGTATAGCCACATGGCTTAATGAACAGTAAAGCAAGGTAAAAGTGTGAATAAACATTTGACGTGCCACTGGTTGACTGTTCGATTCCTATGGCTTCCATAATTTTACTGTTGCTGACTGCTGCCATGTTAGAGATTTTAATTACGTATATACAGCAAATGTTGTGGAGTATTACTGTAATCTGGTGGTGCAGGGTGTCGGCTCTATAATTGCTTCTTTCGAAAAGTAATTAATTTAGCCACTTGCAGTGTTTATTGTTCACTTTTGAACTAATTTACAACTAACAACGATATCGAGCTACAGCTGTTGTCATCTCAAACGACGTTGTACTTTTATTGATTTTTGATAATACGGTTGGGAAATAGGAATATAAATTCAATTTTAGTAAGGCATGCAGTCTCTATGAAAAGCTTTTATTGTTAGTTACCGCTTTCAGTCTGAGACTGTCATCATCAGATTATTTACCGTCTGCTGTAGCGATATGCGGAGACAGCGAGCGGAGAGAGACGTATGCCACGAGGCACATTCCATTGACTGCTCGGTGGAAAGTGTCAACAGAAGAGGCGGCGGCAGGAGATATTAGCGCGCTTCCTCTTTGGGTCTCACAAATGTGCCCTTATTGACAGATAGTTAGTATCGCAAAATAGGAAAAGTAGGTGACAGTATTGAGAATAAATTTAAGGAAAGAATTAGTTGTACGGTTAGTAGTAATGGCGTCGAGTGGTCTACATACCTCGGTACACAGCGGGAGTCGATACAGTCGTCAGTGACCCGGCAGTCGAGCTCCTCGATGAGTTCCCAGGCTTCGTCCCACGTGTCACGGCGGAGCAGCGCCAGGACGCCGGCGCACCCCCCTTCCTCTAACGCTCCACCTGTTGGCGGCGGCGGCAGTCCGAAGTCCCAGAGGCGGTCTGCCAGGAGCTGCGCAGCTGACCACGTGGGGGGCGGCTGCTCCAGTCTCCCGCAATTTGTGAGCGCCGGTGACCAAACTGCAAAACGTTCTTCAGTCACCTCGAGGTCTGCACTCTGACTCACGAGCTTCCATGGGCTACTCATATGCACATCAGTACTAGCAGCTACTGAAAGTGAAACACTAAGAGAGCTGCAGCCAACGATAATCGACACAGTGTGAAGTGTGCTGCACACTTCTACAAGCAAAAGGTCAACAAGTCAGCTGACAGTCAGCACGGCGGCCACTGCTGCGGCTCCCCTTGACGAGGGAGCGGGCAGAGCTGCGCCGTCAGTACCACACTGGACACAGTGCCGTCATTCCGTATGAGCCGAAGTTCTGACTGCAGCATCGGTGTGGACGGTCCGTGCATCGAGGCCCTGAGCAGAGTGGGGAATGCCACGTTGCATTCTCGCCCATCTCACGGGGAGTCACTTGGTAATTGGTTACACTGATCGCAGCTGCTACATTTCTGAGTCCTTGAGGCAGCTCGCTTGCGATATTTTCGACATCCTTTCAACAAAATAATTTAATGTCGCATGTCAGCCATGCTGTTCTGCCCCAGCTTGACAGAGTTAGCACCGCTACCACAGGAAAGTGCGATGTACCTGGCTAGGCGCAGACAGTAATATTTAAGTCAAAATCACACTTATCGTTAACTGGTTTGATTGGCGAGATTGGGAATAAGACATATGGACCCATGCTCATAGATCTTTGCAGAACGCCAGAGCAGATACAGTCTCACGTTGGTGTCAGAGCTGGCAGTGCGGGGCTGGAGAGGAGACTCCGGGCTGGCCGAGAGGCAGCTGGGCTGCAGGCGGCAGGGCGCTCCAGACTGGAGCGGCAGCCGGTGGGAGCCTTTCCTGGCGACTTCAGATCTCCAGTCCAGGCTGGGCCGTGAATGACGACCCCAGGCATTCTGTACTCTCATCTCCTGGAGCGCTGCACACTTAGCATGTCTCATCACAGTCTACCTGCCAAGTACTGCGTCACAGTCAAGTAACCGCAGCCTGAAAAGCTGGAATTCCCAATGATGTAATCGGCATACCACTCTCCTCTCGCTTTAATCTCTGGGATCCGCCTCTGGGCTGTATTTTCCTCTTAGCTGTAGCAGTGTCTATCCCTGGTATCTCATTAGGTAAGTAGCAGAGGCGCTGCCATTCGCTATTCTGTACACTTCCGAGGCAGTAGTTGCACTTCTGTCCCTTTGTACTTGTGTGGGAACGTTCAGCGCTTACGGAGCAGGGAGAAAACAAATGTAATAGCTAAGTACTCATCAAAGTTTGAGATCATTTTAGAAATAATCGTACTTAAATTGTCGACCGATATGCGAGTGCGGTTGACATACGGTTCCTCGCCGCAAAAAAAGCAGCAATGAAGGCACTGAGTGGCAGAGAGTGGCTTTGCATTAAAAAGCGCTGATCTGTTCTCACCTGCAAGAAAGTTTACGGCAGAATCTCTGGACACACAAAAGATATTCTGCCTGCTCATTCCCTCACGAGGGACTCACGTCTTTTTCAGAAAATGCGTGACAAAACCCGCAATGAGTTAGACTGCAAAATGAAGCAAAAGGAAAGAAGAAAGCGTAATGTCTCTGTGAAGGAACAGACGGTCAGCCCGCGCAGCTACACTCGTCAGATCCGCTTCGCTAAGGCAGCCCAGCTGAGGCTACCTCGGCGGTGAGCTGACCTCGCCGGTAAACATTCTGAAAGTTCCGTACCTGCCCAGTGAGACTGCTAATTCTGACGACGTCTCTCGCCGTCGGTATGGCTACCGGGCTGTAAACATAGAAACAGTGGCTTCTGATGGGACTGCGGGCAAATGCTACTGTTAACCGAAAAATCGGGATGCCATTGCGGTATGTCTATTGTAATTAACCACTGCGAACGTTCGAGTAATGCACACCTGATATCAATGAACGTAACTGACTCGTACAGAGGGAAGTCCACGCTCCTGACCCAACACGGAGACCTCCGCCTCGTCGTGTCTGAGGGCCGACTGACTCACTTGGCGCTCTCCGTAACCTGCGATGTACAATTGTACGACTCGGTGTTTCTCATATATCCTCGCGAGAGCTTGTCCCCGTCAACTGTGCAGCGATACTTGAAGCTTCCATCACTGGAATAATGCCACAGTTACGGCCAATGCCTCAGGGACTTTCCCTGACAATCACTGTAACGAAAGGAAACTACTCCTATTGTGATTAAGCGAAAGTGTGTTTACGGCCGACTGGCGCGCCTCCTCCACGTACTCCCCGACCTGCGTGTCTGGCTGCAGGCAGGCCGGCCTCCCACGCAGCGGGCCACGGCCCCCACCCCCGCACTGGGCGACTCGCGCCGCGGGCCTCTCGCGTTCTCCGGCCGTGGGAACACACTCCGCCACAGCCTTGAACCTCTAAAGTCTGGAAACCCTACAAGCCCCAGAAAACAGCTGGTTGTGCAAATTACAAATGTGTGCAACTAAACTATCGCCCTTCAATTCTGCCTCGTATGAGGTCGTTATATCTGCATTTTCAGTTTTTATCGTATGATAAATTTTAAGTTGTTCAGATGGCATGCGTACGTCTGAAAGCATTACGCTGGGACTACTAAGGTTCATTTTGTCCTCTGAACCTCCGCGAGTAAGTTTATGGGCGTTCCTTCAGCAGAGAGGGCCGCTGGGAAAGCTCGCCAGCAATACACCGGCGGAAAAAAATTGCAGCACAAAAAATATAATTACTGTAGAGTAATGAAATTGCGAGAGTACATCTCCCTAGGTCACACAGCTTAAAGCTTAGAAGAGAACTGTGAAGTACAAAAGCCGCTACCTCAGCTCGAAGTAAAGCAAAGGTGAAAAAGCCGAAGTAAGGCATGCTGCAGCTCTTTTAATGTAAATGTTTGTAAAAGTAACATTTGGATTTCCTGGTCAACTCCTGCCAATAACCCATTTTATTTTCCGTGTTTGCTGTAAGCTACGGGTAAAGACACAAGCTGGACATGCACTTGCGTGTCAGATGTGACAGCGTTCGGCGGCCCACATGTTGCCCACGATGCTAACACAACACTGGCTGATGATGCCAGCAGGGAGCGGGACTGGAGCTGTCAAATGATGTCGACAGCACGAGGCTACGGAGCGTGGCTGAACTGCTTAGTTGACAATAACTCACGACAGTGCTACAGTGCTAGTGCTGTTGATGCAAAGCAGAGCAATGGCGCCGATAAACAAAGCAAACATTGCGTTATATCTTCAGAAACAGTAGCCAAAGTCGAGATTTGATCAGAAAGGAACTCAAGAAATTTCGTTGAGTGAGAAAGAAGTGGCGCATGAGTCAGTGGAATGCGTGGTGTCGTGCGAACAATGTACAAGAGGAGTGCAGTGATGGCGATACGTGCACGGCACTAGAAAGTTGTACTGAAACAGGTGTGCTGTACTTCATCGTCGTTGTCGGACAGAGGGCCGCAGCTCCCGTTTCCAGTCACACGTAGTGAAGGACAGTCGTTGTCCAAGGAGCGGATACTAAACATCATTACGTACTTGGAAAATTGCAGACAGCATAGCAAAAGAACAATTACGAACATATTTTGAACAAGTCTGCAGAAATATGACCGTTAGTGTGTAAGGAAAACTACAGACATTCAACGGAGGACAAGGCTCAGTTGCGCGTTTCAAGGATGCTCGACATCCATTACAGAGATTTCAAAAGAAGCAGTGGATGCTTGCATGACGTCAAACAGTGCTACAGAAGTGTGAGACGTGAGATAATGAAATTTCGAAGAAAGCGTCAACTGAACGATGCGCAGCAAACTACAGGATCGACCGAAATATTTGTAGATGAGATAAGCAAATTTGCCCCGTCGTTGAGCAAGGAATTTGTTTTCAACTGCAGCCAATCGGCATTTGAAGAGGAAACGTACATGAAAGGGACCCTGGAAATTAGAGGTACCAAGACAGATCAATCAAGATCATTTAATATCAATTCGCATTCGTATACAGTTATGCCGACTGATTAACCAGATGGTAAATTGGCTGGAACGCTATTTATTGCTCTGCGTCCTTTGATTCTTTCTCGTGTGTGTAATTTTGGCAAGGGTCGTAGGGGATATTTACGTCACAGCAAACAAGAGTGGGAGAACAGACGTAAGAGAACTACATCTATTGTATGATCAATGCTTTTGGCCAATAGCTCGTCAAAATAGGTGTTTTTTCTTGATTCCTAGGCTGCGCATAGAAATCATACTCCTAAAGAACAAGCTACCGCTCCTGGAAAGTGTGTGCCATAGCAGTTCGTACCATCTGGAACCACCAGATGAATAGTACCTCCTGACGTCTGTCTTTTCTGTGCGTATGAAACATAGTATAACACTACCTGCAGCAACGCCTTAAAGGACAGCCAGTTTTACGATAAGCTCCACGACAGGCTGTTTCGCATTTGGTTGCACGCCATCGCTTTCCATCAGTTCTCGTCATCCTGTTACACCAATGTCATTTCTATACGTATTCCTTAAGAGTGGATACCTAGCTGAGCGTCCTCATAATAAACGTAGTCCTCCACTGTCAGGCAGAAAACGTATAATTTTTAATAACAGCATATGTAAGCCAAGCCGCCTGTGAGTGTTTGATAAGTGGACTGTGCATAACGTCTTATGAATCCGTACAGCACGAAAGAGCACTTACCGGAACGGTGACAGTACTGCGTCCATAGCATAAGTTGAACGATACTGAACGCCGGGCGTGTGTGCATGTGCCAACAGAAGCAATCCAGCATCGAGTAGGTCCCATTTCCTGCAAGCAGAGCTGCCACTGTGGCAATTACGGCCGCCGGCTGCATTGTCCGCTGTCGACACTGGGGAGCAAACAGAAGCAGTGCGCGCCGCAGGGAGCGCGCGCTCAATATGACGGCGGGCGCAGCGGAAGTCTGCCGCAGGACGGCCAAACCACGGGAAGCGTGGCGTGACGCCTCTCATCCGGATGCCCGCCGTATTCCTGTCTGCCTGGTGAGAGTTCGCGAAAGTCGTCGAGTAAAACAATCGTGGTATCTGCCCTTCCCCAAGGAAGTGTTGTAGTCATTGTGCTGTTCCTAATCTATAAAAACGATTTAGGAGGCAATCTGAGCAGCCATTGTTTGCAGATGATGCTGTCTTTTACCATCTAGTAAAGTCATCAGAAGATCAAAGCAATAGGAAAATAATTTAGACAGTGTACCGATGCAATGCGTAAAGTGGCAGTTGATTCTAAATAATGAAGAGTGTTATGTCATCCACAGGAGAACTAGAAGGAACTCGTTAAATTTCTTTTACTCGATGAGTCACACAAATCGAAAGGGTGCCGTTTCAGCTAAATGCCAAGGTACTACAATTAGGGCCAACTTAAATAGGAACGACCAAATAGAAAATCTTGTAGGGAAGACTTTGTTTTGTTTGCAGAACACCTAGACTAAGCGACAAGCCCACTAAAGAGACTGTCACTTAGTGATGCTAGAAGAACCCTCAGCCACACACCGCCGGGTGTCACGCGCAGAACTGGTGTAGATGCAGATGTACATCTACAACTCCACACATACTCCGTAAGTCGCAATATGGTGCATAGTGCAAGTTTCCTTGCACCATCACTAGTCATTTTCTTCCCTGTTACGCTCGTAAATACAGCGATGGAAAAGCGACTCTCTTTATGCCTCCATCATCATCAGTTTTCTGCTACATTAGCAGGTCCTTTGCCTCTCCATTTTCTGCGATCCATTGCCTCCTACTTACAGCTGCGGTATGTTGTACCGTCCATTACGTCATCCAGTATCTGAAATCTCCTCCTTCCTCGCTTCCTTTTCCCTTCTACATAACCTTCTACACATGTTTTTATCAGTCCGTCATTCTTTATTAATATATGCCCAATCCAATTTCTTTTTCTTCTCTTTATTACATCTAGCAACTGTCTTTTGTCTCCCACTCATCTCAATACCTCTTCATTTATTACTCTGTCCATCCAACTTATTCTTTCCATACTCCGCCATGTCCACATCTCAGAAGCCTCCAGCCTTTCTCGGTCTTTATTCCTCAAAACCCATCTTTCAGGCCAAACAGAAGAACACTACATACAAAACATTTGATCTTTTCCTCAGTTCTCTGTCCACACAGCTGCAGAAAACTCTCCTTTTCTTATAAAATGCCTCTTTTACCATTGCTATCCTTGTTTTCATTTCTGTGATGCACTTCCAGTCGGTGTCTATCCTTCTTCCAAGATACTTAAAATTTAGCACCTGTTCTAATATTTCTCCATTCAGAATAATTTTTATTTCTTTATTTTCTCCTGGTGCCAATACTTTTGTTTTCTTTGTGTTAATTTTCATTCCATAATGGCGTCAATGGTGTCCACTAAATCCCGTAATTGTTTTTCCCCTGTGGCTAGAAGGACCATGTCATCAGCAAACCTCAAACACCCTACTCTTCTTCAATTTCTACTCCTTTGTCATCTAATGTACATTGGGCAATCATATTTTCCAAGTAGAGATTGAAAACGTTAGGTGATAGACAGCATCCTTGTCTTACTCCTTTTCCTAGTCCGATCCAGTTTGTACTTTCTCCTCTCACTTTAACTGAGGCTTTTTGATTAAGATGTAATGAGTCTTCTGGTTTTCCAGACCACTCTCTTTTCTCGCATTACAGTCGCCAGCTTGTCCCAAGCCACTTTGTCAAATGCCTTTTCTAGATCGGTGAAGCACATTTAGAGGTCTCTTCCTTTTTCAATAAACCTTTCTCCCAAGAGTCGTAGGAGCCCCACTGCATCTCTGGTGTCCGTATTCCGTCTAAAGCCAAACTGCTCCTCGCCAAGACTCTCCTCCATTAATTTTTAAAGTCTCTTATTAACTATTCTTAACATCATTTTGGCTGCATGTGAAATGAGGCTGATTCTCCTGTGCTCACTGCATTTCTTGATTCCTTGTTTTTTTCGGTAATGGAATCATTAGTTTTGTCAGAAAGTCCTCAGGCCATTCACCACTGTCACATATTTTATTCATAAACTCAATATTTCCCTTATTTCATCTTGTTTCTAGCATTTTAATATTTCTCTCCGTATCTGTACCTACTGCTTTACCATTTTTCATTGCAGTTATCCCAGTCATTACTTCTTCCATTATAATGATTGGGCCTTCCTTTCTGGTCATCATTTACACTGTTGAGTAATTCAAGTTCCACAGTTTCTGGTTTGCGATCTGTGTCATATAGCTCTTTTAGATATTCTTCCCATCGCTGGAGGACATCGTCACGATCTTTGTACACTACCTCTTCGTCTTTACTGAAACTTTCCATAGTAGCACTTCCTGTTCTTTTTTAATCCCATATCATAGTCTTTACTCTGTTGTACAGTAAGTCGTATCTTCCCTTCCTGTCCAGTTCTTCGATTGCATTACATTCCTCTTAGCCATTTTTTCCTAGCCTGCTCTGTTTCTCTTTACAGTTCATTATTTAACCTTCGCTACATCTTTCTTGCATATTCAGTGTTCTTGTTTTTAAATTTTCTTCTCTCCTCCACATTCGAAATCATTTCTTGTGTGACCTATCGTTTCTTTTCCCTTTTACATATCCTATATTTTGCTGTCCTGCTTTAATGATTTCTTCTTTTAGCATATTCCAGTACTCGTTGACATTATCAGGTGGTTCTTTGTCTCTTAATGTGTTTAGAAACTCAAGTGACAGTTTCTGTAATTTGTTGTTTGTTGGATCTTATCTTCTCTAGATCCCACTTCTTCACCATGACTCCACAGACACCCACATTTCTCTGTTAGTGCTCCTTAAGCGAAATGGACGTTGACGTCAGTGAAATCGTTCTGTAGTCAGCTTCTAACGTCGTTTCTCTAAATTTCCTCTATAATTTTCCTAGAAATAATATCGTGTTCGCTACAGGGGTTCCTATTTTCGTTCACAAACCACCTCCATAACACTAGCATGTTGTTCGATCCTGGAGGTAACAACTCTGGCTGCACAGTTAAATTGCTTCGACGTCTTGCTATAATAAGACCTTGTGCGGATCGAACACTCAAACAGCGCTCAAGAACGGATTGTACTAGTGTCCTATATTCTGTCTTCTACAAATGAACCGTTCTTTCCTAAAATTCTCCAACTCGATGTCGAGCATTCACCTTCTCCGCTGCACCCTTACATGCTCATTTCATTTCACATTGCTTTGCAACGCCACACCTAGATATTTCATCGACGTGAATGTCAAGCAGCGCGCTGCTAATTCTGTATTCGAATATTTCTACATTTAGTTCTAACTATAATACATCTTACCAACTAGAAATTTTGCTTAAGTCATCTTGTACCATCCTACAGTCACTCAACACTTAGACGTCCCTGTACACTACAGCATCATCAGCTCATCCTGTCTGTCAGATTACGTTCTGCCGCACTCCTGGCGATACCTTTGTCTCTCATGAACACTCGCTGTCGAGTGCAAAGTAAGGGGTTCTGCTATTATGAAATTTGCGATCCACTCCCATATCTAGAAACCTTTTCTGCGTTCATCCGTTAAGAGACTGCACGAGCGAAATCGCTGCCTCAGGATCTGTCAGTACTTTTCTTCTGGTGTCATATTACAGCAGACACATATCCGTATGTCGCCTTCCCATCCACTCACAGTTCCCTCCCCTCTCCAATCCCCCTACATTCCCCTCCCCGACACTGTTCTCGCCCAATAAAGATCATTTCAGTTCTGTATAAAGTAGTGAAAAGAACGTCACAAAGTGCAGTCAGCAGGGATGGGCCGAAAAACCAAACATACTCAACAATACCTATGTATTTTTACACCAGGCCAATGAACTCCAGCTGGAATGCAGCAACAAGCCACAGAGTATCTTCCAGATTTATCAGACCTGCAGTCTTTCAACTATTTCACACAGAGATCAGAAGTTCCCCAAGTCGGCAAGTCTTAGTTAAGTTGCAGAAGTGTACTGCTTTTCACCAACACATATACTGTGGCTGTTAGTCTATCTAAAAGCGTCAGTGTAGGTCTAGAAATAGAAAACTTTCGACGTGTTTTTGGCATCACAGGACTATCTGTGCAGCATGAGGGAGTATACAAAGAAGTAGATGACAACAGAATGCGGTGCATTACAATCACTAACTGACTTCAAAATGTGTGGGAGGAGGGTTTCAACAGTGCATATGTACAGGGAACCTATGACTGAATCAACTTCAGGGGATATGCGCATTTAAATAAAACATTCGAGTGTGGGGAATTTGCATGATTTATACTGCATCTTAGCGACTGCTACAGACACACTGGGGTGCTGGTATCTGAATGTTACAGGAGCAGTGTATAAATGCATTTATTCTCGCTGTACCAGGAGAGCCTATTACTATCGAGTTCAGTGAAGTAGAATTCAGGGGTGGTATGTCTACTAATACATATGTTGAGGCACTTGCTGGACAGAATACTATACAAGCTGAATTTTTTAGACTCATATGAAGCAACGTCTGGGAAAACATTGCTCTACACAATGAGTATAAAACGTACATACGTAAGTAAAGAAAATACAAAATAAATTGTTCTTCAGCCTCACTGCGTACCAATCCCCACCATTGTACTGCACATAAACATGTGATGAGCCAGTGCTTACTCGGAAGTCTCCAGCACTGTGCGCGAGACGCCTCTGTGGGGCACGTGTCGGCCGGGCAGTGCTGTGGCGAGCTGCCGCCGCGGGCCCCACGTGGCCACTGGCTGGGTGGGGAGCCGCCAGCCCGCCTCCACAGGAGACCTGCAGAGGCGGGGCCGCAGCCAGCAGCCAGCAGCCAGCAGCCAGCCCCCCACCCAGCCAGCCAGCCAGCCACGGCCTCCACAGCTGGTGAGGGCAGCCAGAGGGGTGGCACGCCACAGCGTGTGGCCCGCAGCAGTCAGTACTTTGATGTTCATGATGAATTACATACAGTTACTCTAACTCAGGGGTAATGTTTTGCGAAGCTGCTGTGACTGTACATAATTTTTTTAGTTCCTATTGTTTTACCTTGAAGTTTACTTTGTGCTGATATGTAAGGTGTCTATTTTTGAAGAAAAGACATGTGTAATGCAGCACACTGTAAATAACAAGCCACATGTTACAGTACTGATTTAAGGAAATCCTCCTTTTTCATCATTTACATCTGGCTAGTCATTTGTAGTGATTAGGTTCTTTTCTATGAAATAACAACGATATTGTTAAGAATCTTTTTTTGTAAAAAAAATGATCGATGTGTATTTTTTAATATATTCATATTCTATACCATTTAAGCCAGCCGGTGTGGCCGAGCAGTTCTGGCGCTTCAGTCTGAAACCGCGCAACCGCTATGGTCGCAGGTTCGAATCCTGCCTCGGGCATGGATGTGTGTAATGTCCTTAGGTTAGTTAGGTTTAGGTAGTTCTAAGTTCTAGGGGACTGACGTCCTCAGATGTTAAGTCCCACAGTGCTCAGAGTGATTTGAACCATTTATACCATTTAATCACATAGATAATTTCACATTTAATTCCATATACATTTTTAAATTAATAAACTATCTGCTTTTTCCGTTTAATTATGTGCCATATTTACATTTAATTCCATGTACAAATTAAAAACTAATAATAAGCTCTCTGTTTTCCCAGTCAACCACTTTTTCTTTTCTAATTTGTTTTTGCCTGTACATAATATGCGTAGGTGAAAAAAGAACCACACATATACACGTGCACACATGTAGGCACTGAAGAGTAAAAGAAATTGGTTCATGTGGCACAGACTTGACTAATGTCTGAAGTAGTGCTGGAGGGAGCTGACACCTTCAATCCTGCAGGACTGTCCATAAATCCGTAAGAGAACCAGAGGGTGGACATCTCTTGTGAACAGCACGTTGCAAGGCGTCCTAGATATGCTCAATAATGCTCACGTCTGGGGAGTTTGGTGGCTAGTGGCAGTTTTTAAATTCAGAAGAAAGTTCCTGGAGTTACTCTGTAATAATTCTGGACATGTGGGTTGCCGCAATGCCTCGCTGGAATTGCCCGAATCAGTCGGACTTTACAATGGACATGAATGGATGCAGATGATGAAACAGGATGCTTATGTACGTGTCAACTATCAGAATTGTATATAGACATATCAGGAGTCCCATGTCACTGCAACCGAAAACGCTCCACACCATTCCCGAGCCTCCAGCCCCTCGAACGGTCGGTCCCCTGCTGACATGTATTCATGAGGTTGTCTCCATACCCTTAAATAGTCTTGTTTGAGGCACAGGTCAATGTCCTAACGGATTATCAGAAGAAATTATATAACTTTTGGCGCCAAAGGTAACTCCATGTTTATGTCTCGTTTATAATCGATGTCTATAAAGTGGCCACGGAAAATCGCGGAGGTAGTTATAATCAAGGAAGTCCGATAGATCTAGTTGGTTGCTGGCTGTTCTGTAAAAAGCATCTGAAAAGCTGGGTGGCGCCAGAAGTCGACTCACCGGCTTCTGAGCGGTACGAGCTACTGGCAGCTCGCTTTCTGTGCAGGGAAGGCCACTAGGAATGCCGCAAATGCAGTACAACAACTTGTCTGTGCAGCCGCGTGAAAACACGTAGTGGGCGGCCGAGTGGGTGCCTCGGAGGCTGACGGCAGCTGACGGTGGCGGCCGGCGCTGTCCTCTCAGGCAGTGGGGGCTGAGCGCTCACTGCCGAGGTAGCCGCCACGGCTGCGGCATCGTGCTAAGCGTCCCGGAAAACCGGCGCGAGTTAACCGAGCTATCAGTGACTCCAGCAAAGGCTGCACTTTCTTCCTTTTCCGAGCCCGCATTTGCACAGCCAGGGTCCGCCGTCTGATAACTTTCTGCGGACCTCGGTGCTCCACTCACAAGGGGAGGCCACCAATTGTGAAATTCAGATTCGATTCATACTGCGCATAATAAAAGCTCATGGCCAGAGGTGTAATGTGGCAAAGCACCAAGATGCACTTCTCAGCCGTTGTCGAGAAAATAGACAGTTAAAAGAAACCGTTGCGGTGAAATACTCTCTACGATTAGTAATGTTCTAGAGCGTCGTGGCGCAGCGATAAGTGCTGGGGTTCGTAATCCGAAGGTCGCCGGATCGAATCTCGCGCTATGCAAAAATTTTTTATTATTAGTTTTTTGTAATTCAAATACACACACACACACACACACACACACACACACATATATATATATATATATATATATATATATATATATATATATATATAAACACACACACATAAACTATTAATGAATTGCTTATGCATGTTGGTGAAGGCGGATTGCTCTCCAATTGTACCGCCTCCATTTTTCCGTTTGTTTAACAGAATGTACCAAAGCTCTCACGTCCGCACTGATTTTCGACGATGTTATAAGTTGCGCTAGGGACCGCATCTACCTTCTTTCGAAGTTAGCAGGCAACTACGCTGTTATGCGGCGGCTCGTTTCGGCCCATTCAACATCTGTTTCGGCCCATTCTACATCTGTCCTTCAAGTGGAACGAGCGAGTAACGGAGTTTATATTTCATACCTGCCACAGCAAGTTTGTGTTCGTGGTGTCTCTATTCTAATTTGAACGTTTGACTTACGCTATACGTATTCGTTTCGGAATATCGTTTCTACGTCTTCCGTTAACTATACGTGGTTAACATTGTGAAACAATTAATAACGTTTGTGAAATACAACTTTGTTTTTCCACGACAAACGACTTTCAACAACTTATTATATGCACAATTGTTGCAACTGAGTGTGTGTGTGTGTGTGTATGTGTATACACACATTTGAATTACAAAAAACAAATACTAAAAAAAAGGTTGCATGGCTCGAGATTCGATCCCGCGACCTTCGGATTACGAACCCGAGCGCTTACCGCTGTGCCACAACGCTGTAGAACATTATTAATCGTAGAGTGTATTTCACCGCAACGGTTTCTTTTAACTGTCGATTTTCTCGACAACGGCTGAGAAGTGCATCTTGGTGCTTTGCCACATTACACCTCTGGCCATGAGCTTTTATTATGCGCAGTATGAATCGAATCTGAATTTCACAATTAGCGGCCTCCCCTTGTCAGTGCAGTCGGCCCCCGCCTCACCGCGGTGTCTGGCTGCTCAGCTGACGTCACGGGCAGCGCTGCCCGTGCACTGCCGCGTGGAGGTCTTTTGTCATTTTTTGTGTAAGATACAGCTGTAATCACTTCTCGAAATTATAATACATGGAATTTACAGATCGAAAATTATAAAATTTTTGAGTTTTGAGAAGAGAGAAAATGCAAAGTGGGAATGATTGGTAGTTGTGGCCTCAACAGCGCTGGTGAGGGACGCGGTCTCAGATCGTGTCCTCGAGCCCGACTTCCCTGGGCGGCGCCTCCCATTATTAGTTTACCACATGAGATATTTCACGCCTCGAATGTCACGAGACCAGTCACCCCTCGCATAACTATTCTAATCTCTAAATGTAGTCCAGGGAAGGACAGAAAAGACGATAGAAAGAAGCACAGAATGTGGCAAGGTATCCAGAATTACTTACCCTGCAAGGTCGGCTTGATGGTATTACTTGCGGTAATTAACATCCACCAGTTTACCCATTGCTCACAAGCCACACTGGAGAACGTAGTTCATGTTCTCCAGTTGGGCTGATCACACAGCAATACACAAACTTTGGCACAGCCAACAACTCCCACTTGTTCTCCAGGGTGTAAATAAACCAAAGAGTGTGGCTGAGGCTAAGGTTCAAAGATGTTGCATTTGGAGAGAGCTTATCTTTGGTCAACAGCAGCATTCTAGAAAATTGCTAAAAAGAAAGAGTGTGTCAAAAAGGACTTTGTAGCTTTGGAATGATACAGAAATATATTGAAATATCTTACCGAGTCGGTTGATGTGTTATTTTGTAGCTAAGAACCTCAAGTTTCACCTAAAAGTGTCATTTCGTTTCGATGTGAATACCATCTATGATGTGGGACACATGCCACTGGTAGTCGACTTCCCCTTCCCACATTCCTTGCGGAAAATCGGCTGAAAGTTGAGCAACGGCAGCGTAGATTAAATTTTTCAGGTCGGCCGAATTTGTTGCTACGGGAGGAACATACGCGCGGCCTTTAATGAAACCACCGAACAGTTATTGCAGAGTTCGTTTCATGGTACCAGGACACACAGCGGGCACGCTCCACACCAGTGAAAGCAGCCATCTTAACTGTGCACAACGGTGCCGTTGCTGCTGGTGGAATGGGGCACTGATGGACTGAAGTACATGCAGGTTGTTTGCTGCATAATCATACACCTACCGATTCTATAAGTTATCTCAATACATCTCTATATCATTCTAAAGTAGCAAATTCCTTTTTGATTCGCCCTGTACATCTCTATTTGGATTACATTCATTATAATTAAAGTCACATCTATTGGATTACATGGCACAGAGAGAGTCTTGTAGCTTTAAATGATGAAGTGTTCCGATTCGAAAACTATATTTGCCGAAATCGCAATTGAACGTACAGTGATGACTAGTTTCGGCAAATTTGAACTGCCATTTTCTAAATATTTTTCCTTAATACATATTAATTATAACCTAGACGTCTCAGCTTGTAACCCCACACCCTGTATGAGTTGCAAACCATTGTCGCCACATCAGTAGTAGAGCTAGAGCAAGCCTACAGGGCTTCCACTGACACTTCTGTGTGAAGTTGTCTATTTTAACTACAAGTTACTCGTGATTTAACGTGTATGGCGAGCGTGGACTAGAGGTGGAAGATGGACGCTGATGATCTCATAGTATAGGATTATTGTCTGCAAATGTTGCCGCTCTTGGTTGCTAATACACTGCCAGAAAAAAATGGTGCTTTTGGAGGTTAATAGGTCACTCAAGATTTATTGTTGCAATGGTGCATATGCAGTACGTGAAGTGGTAACACATACGGACGAATAGCACACACGGTTGGACGAACCAGGCATCGACCCAACCTGAGACATCCATATTAGCAAGTGGCGTAGCCACTACGGGCGGCAACACAGGCGCTGACTCTCTCATAGTGTCGATAGTATGGGTGGCGAATACAGCCCTGGGATACGTGATGTCACGTAGTTGTGTAAGAGTCCTCGCTTGACACGTCGCACCTGTCACTTGTCGTCCCATCATAGCCCACACCTGCTGCACTGGAGAGGAGTCCAGAGATCTTGCCAGCCAGGGAAGTTGCCACACGTCTTGCAGGGCCATTGAGTTTGATGAGCAGTATATGAACGAGCATTATCCTCTTGGAACAACGCGCCATCTTTCTGTTACAAGAAAAGCAAAAGAGCAGGTTTAACAACATTCTGCATGTCCTCTCCAGGAACGGCACGGTAAGGCCAGTGTGTACACTCTTTGAGGTAGCACTCACCAGCTCTTCGCCGTATGCACAAACGACCGTCACTGGGATGCAGGCAGTATCTGCTGGCGTCGCTGAAGACCAGGGCGCGCCATTCCTTCTTCCAGGTGAAGGAAGCCCTGGCGGCACCAGTCGAGCTCTCCACGTCGATGCTGTGGTGTGTGTGTGTGTGTGTGTGTGTGTGTGTGTGTGTGTGTGTGTGTGTGTGTGTGTGTGGGAGGGGGGGGGGGAGAGGAGAGGAGCTAGAAGTGTGGGTGCCCACAGTCTCACTGCTAATAGGTGATCCGCAACAGTTTGTGTTGAGGTGTCTGGTCTCACGAGCTGTGTTACCTGTGCTGTGGTAGCTGTACCCCCTGTCGCCGCTGCCCCTGGACTAAGACGATTCTGGCGGGCGTCAGGGCGTCTGCGAGTGCGAGAGTGATCACGTGACCACTGACAGCATCACGGAGTGGCGCAGCACGTGCAGCTTATGCGGCAGTTCTGCAAAAGGACGACAATTTGACCCCTTCCAGGTGTGCGAATAGATGAAATGGTTATGAATATGATCAGGGATAAATTGAGTTTTGTGAAAAGAATATAAGATGTTTGGTTGGTTATTATTACGAAACATCCTGGTCTGGTAAAAAAAAAGCAAGAGATAGTCAACAGACAGTCGGGCAGAAATTATCTAGCTGACTAGTTAGATTCAAGGCTGACTGTAGAGGAAATATTTGGACTCCACAACGAAAATATTTGACCTTGATTTGTCCTATGAACATTGTAATGAAAATATTCGTTTTGATTACTTGAAGAGCATTAGTCTGTCCTTTCTTTCATAGGTACTGAATTCGGTGTTGAGTAAGTTTCATCAAGTGAACAGCGTCGATACAATCTTGCAAAGTTTAAAAGTACGCGGCGGAGGAGCATTTATGTCTGACTGATACTATGTTCCAAAAGGAAAGAAATGATAGCTGTTCAGATATTTAGTCCCAATACGGGGTTGATGCCTCAATTCAGTATTATTTTCACCTTATTTCCTTACTGTATTGGTGAAGGAAGCAGTACAGAAAACGAAAAATGGAGTTCAGAATTTCCATCGTTGTGCAGGAGCAGTGAATTGGAAGGTGCTGCACACTTTTGAATCGGCACCTTCCAAAACGCGGAATCCGTCGTCCTTGCCATGCCGCCACTGCGCTCTCTGCCATCTAGACCCAAATCTATGGCCGGCCGGTGTCGCCGAGCGGCTCTAGGCGCTTCAGTCTGGAACTGCGCGACTGCTGCGGTTGCAGGTTCGAATCCTGTCTCGGGCATGGGTGTGTGTGATGTCCTTAGGTTAGTTAGGTTTAAGTATTTCTAAGTTCTAGGGCACTGATGACCTCCGATGTTAAGTGCCATAGTGCTCAGAGTGATTTTGAACCTAAATGTATGGCGTGACAAGCTTTGTCACTTACATGACGTGAGTCTCACCATGGGCTTCATGCCAAACACTAACAAATAATCTAAAATAAATTTCGTCTGTTCCGAATAGCTACACCCATTGGTAGCCGCTTCATTAGGTTTTAACTGTATATCTACACATATAAATAACTGATTTATAAATTTCATATAAGAATATAAGGAGAAGATTAAATCGATTAAGTAGACATATAGATATAAGAGTAGCAAATTTTACCTGTTGATTATCAGTACAACGGAGAATACAGAGAATCTGTGGTACCCTCATGTCGTTTATGGACGAAGTAAAATATTCGACAATGTACACTAAGTTACTCCAATGCCTCCTCCGCCTACACTGTTTGGTGGAAGGACCCTCGCCGCCGTGGGGTGGCGTGCGTGCCTCAGTGATGCACACAGCCGTACTGCAGATCCAACAACGTGGAAGGGGCGTCTGTGCAGGAGCCAGACCAACATATGGTTCCCGTAGAGGGGCAGCTGCCTACACAGAATAAAGCTGAAGGTAAGATGGGTAACCTTCCCCATGAACCATGGACCTTGCCGTTGGTGGGGAGGCTTGCGTGCCTCAGCGATACAGATGGCCGTACCGTAGGTGCAACCACAACGGAGGGGTATCTGTTGAGAGGCCAGACAAACGTGTGGTTCCTGAAGAGGGGCAGCACTCTTTTCAGTAGTTGCAAGGGCAACAGTCTGGGTGATTGACTGATCTGGCCTTGTAACAATAACCAAAACGGCCTTGCTGTGCTGGTACTGCAAACGGCTGAAAGCAATGGGAAACTACAGCCGTAATATTTCCCGAGGGCATGCAGCTTTACTGTATGGACAAATGGTGATGGCGTCCTCTTGGGTAAAATATTCCGGAGGTAAAATAGTCCCCCATTCGGATCTCCGGGCGGGGACTACTCAAGAGGACGTCGTTATCAGGAAAAAGAAAACTGGCGTTCTACGGATCGGAGCGTGGAATGTTAGATCCCTTAACCGGGCAGGTAGATTAGAAAATGTAAAAAGGGAAATGCATAGTTTAAAGTTAGATATAGTGGGAATTAGTAAAGTTCGGTGGCAGGAGGAACAAGACTTTTGGTCAGGTGAATACAGGGTTGTAAACACAAAATCAAATAGGGGTACTGCAGGAGTAGGTTTAATAATGAATAAAAAAATAGGAGTGTGGGTAAGCTACTACAAACAGCATAGTGAACGCATTATTGTGGCCAAGATAGACACGAAGCCCATGCCTACAACAGTAGTACAAGTTTATATGCCTACTAGCTCTGCGGATGATGAAGAAATTGATGACATGTATGATGAGTTACAAGAAATTATTCAGGTTCTGAAGGGAGATGAAAATTTAATAGTCATGGGTGACTGGAATTCGAGAGTAGGAAAAGGGAGAGAAGGAAACATAGTAGGTGAATATGGACTGGGGCTAAGAAATGAAAGAGGAAGCCGCCTGGTAGAGTTTTGCACAGAGCATAAGTTAATCATAGCTAACACTTGGTTCAAGAATCATGAAAGAAGGTTGTATACATGGAAGAATCCTGGAGATACTAGAAGGTATCAGATAGATTGTATAATGGTAAGAGAGAGATTTAGGAACCAGGTTTTAAATTGTAAGACATTTCCAGGGGGAGATGTGGACTCTGACCACAATCTATTGGTTATGAACTGTAGATTAAAACTGAAGAAACTGCAAAAAGGTGGGAATTTAAGGAGATGGGACCTGGATAAACTGAAAGAACCAGAGGTTGTACAGAGTTTCAGGCAGAGCATAAGGGAACAATTGACAGAAATGGGGGAAAGAAATACAGTAGAAGAAGAATGGGTAGCTTTGAGGGATGAAATAGTGAAGGCAGCAGAGGATCAAGTAGGTAAAAAGACGAGGGCTAGTAGAAAGACTTGGGTAACAGAAAAAATATTGAACTTAAGTGACGAAAGGAGAAAATATAAAAATGCAGTAAATGAAGCAGGCAAAAAGGAATACAGACGTCTCAAAAATGAGACGGACAGGAAGTGCAAAATGGCTAAGCAGGGATGGCTAGAGGACAAATGTAAGGATGTAGAGGCTTATCTCACTAGGGGTAAGATAGATACTGCCTACAGGAAAATTAAAGAGACCTTTGGAGAAAAGAGAACCACTTGTATGAATATCAAGAGCTCAGATGGAAACCCAGTTCTAAGCAAAGAAGGGAAAGCAGAAAGGTGGAAGGAGTATATAGAGGGTCTATACAAGGGCGATGTACTTGAGGACAATATTATGGAAATGGAAGAGGACGTAGATGAAGATGAAATGGGAGATACGATACTGCGTGAAGAGTTTGACAGAGCACTGAAGGACCTGAGTCGAAACAAGGCCCCGGGAGTAGACAACATTCCATTAGAACTACTGATGGCCTTGGGAGAGCCAGTCCTGACAAAACTCAACTATCGGGTCAGCAAGATGTATGAGACAGGCGAAATACCCTCAGACTTCAAGTAGAATATAATAATTCCAATCCCAAAGAAAGCAAGTGTTGACAGATGTGAAAATTACCGAACTATCAGTTTAATAAGTCACAGCTTCAAAATACTAACCCGAATTCTTTACAGACGAATGGAGAAACAGGTAGAAGCTGACCTCGGGGAAGATCAGTTTGGATTCCGTAGAAATATTGGAACACATGAGGTAATACTGACCTTACGACTTATCTTAGAAGAAAGATTAAGGAAAGGCAAACCTACGTTTCTAGCATTTGTAGACTTAGAGAAAGCTTTTGACAATGTTAACTGGCATACTCTCTTTCAAATTCTGAAGGTGGCAGGGGTAAAATACAGGGAGCGAAAGGCTATTTACAATTTGTACAGAATCCAGATGGCAGTTGTAAGAGTCGAGGGGCATGAAATGGAAGCAGTGGTTGGGAAGGGAGTGAGACAGGGTTGTAGCCTATCCCCGATGTTATTCACTCTGTATATTGAGCAAGCAGCAAAGGAAGCAAAAGAAAAATTCGGAGTAGGTATTAAAATCCGTGGAGAAGAAACAAAAACTTTGAGGTTCGCCGATGACATTGTAATTCTATCAGATACAGCAAAGGACTTGGAAGAGCAGTTGAACGGAATGGACAGTGTCTTTAAAGGAGGATATAAGATGAACATCAACAAAAGCAAAACAACGATAGTGGAATGTAGTGAATTAAGTCGGGTGATGCTGAGGGAATTAGATTAGGAAATGAGACACTTAAAGTAGTAAAGAAGTTTTGCTATTTGGGGAGCAAAATAACTGATGATGGTCGAAGTAGAGAAGATATAAAATGTAGACTGGCAATAGCAAGGAAAGCGTTTCTGAAGAAGAGAAATTTGTTAACACCGAGTATAGATTTAAGTGCCAGGAAGTCGTTTCTGGAAGAATTTGTATTGAGTGTAGCCATGTATGGAAGTGAAACATGGACGATAAATAGTTTGGGCAAGAAGAGAATAGAAGCTTTCGAAATGTGGTGCTACAGAAGAATGCTGAAGATTAGATGGTTAGATCACATAACTAATGAAGAAGTATTGAATAGAAATGGGGAGAAGAGGAGTATGTGGCACAACGTGTCAAAAAGAAGGGACCGGTTAGTAGGACATGTTCTGAGGCATCAAGGGATCACCAATTTAGTATTGGAGGGCAGCGTGGAACGTAAGAATCGTAGAGGGAGACCAAGAGAAGAATACACTAAGCAGAATCAGAAGGATGTGGGTTGCAGTAAGTACTGGGAGATCAAGAAGCTTGCACAGGATAGAGTAGAATGGAGAGCTGCATCAAACCAGTCTCAGGACTGAACACCACAACAACAACAACAAGATGGGTAAATTCAGTTCTTAACGAAAAGTTACATAATCGAATGGATGAAATATATAGAAGAAAGCAACTGACAGCAAACGTCTTCAAGTATGAAGGAATCGTTAATCAAGTAATGGAACAAAGTGTGTGGTAGTACAGAAAACGTGAAGAAGCAGAACAGTGAATGGTTGGAGCTATCAGGAATTCTTTACGTGATTAGCTACAATTGAAAACATTACTAACAAATATTAGCATCCATAGGTTTAATACTGATTCGCAGGGCAACTTGAGACACATTGCCCATGATATCCACTCCTTTAGATTACGAACGACTGTGCAAAGAGTGTTACTTAAATAGTGGTCAACGTTTTGCTTCGAGATAGAGATTTTCTTCGGTCAGTCCTAAACTATTCTACCTGTGTTCTTCAGAAGTACAGTGCAATGTTCTTTCGGACATGTATGCATTTACGCACGCTTGCATGTCCGAAGAAACAACGCATCGTATTTCTGAACAACACAGGCACTGCAGCATCGCATTTATCCGCCGATACCGGGCAAGTGACTGTCAGTAAACATGTCTCCCCTGTACGGGAATATACACAACGTATGTACGAGTGCAGGGATGGCAGACACTCGGTTGAAGACATAGCCAAGTCAGGGTCCAGTGATGAAGAAAAGCAAGTGAATTTACGCTAATGGGAATGGTTTTATGCGCCATTTCGTCACATAAGTGTTTGAATGTCAATTAAATAGGTGGTAGAACACTGGTATTTTTTCCTGTATTGGTTGATGAGTCAAACTTTACATTTTCTTTTCATTTCTTTCCCTGTTCCACTTTCTCCTCAGCGTGAATGTGGCGTTCCACGTTCGTTCGTTCAGATGACAACAGCAGACAGTAGAGCGGTGTACAGTCTGCATTTCGATAGAAGCACAACACAGCGACAAAGAAAAGAAGAGGGAATTATCTTCTCACTGCGTGATAACAGAATGACTACTGCAGCGCTGAAAATTAATACGTCGCATAGGGTGAGAACAGTAACAAGCGCTTGTGTTCTGTCTATTTTATATGTTCATATTGTAACGATTGTTATCAGGTCTGTCTTTGTGACCGCCATTTGTGTTGTGTGTACATGTGTGGCCGGTGGTAACATTTATGCTTCAGGTTTCACCATGCAAATTTAATGTGTGTAATGTATCGTCAAGAAATGTAAGTAGGACGTAAGTGTGTAATAAAATTTGATAGCAAGCTTTCTATAGCATAAACACAGTATGGTAGTAGTGGATGGATTATAATATTTCGGATCAATCTTTGAGATAAATTATCTTCTAGTGTAATTCAAGAGTTCAGGACTCCTCATTAGCGTTCATCTGAATGCGCTATTAGCCTTAAAATGTTGGCCGGGGAGTCTAGGTATGCCTGTAGATGTTGGTCTACTGAATTTCCTGTTAAAACGTGACCGTTGAATTTTATATTGCTGTTAGACATTTCGGGGCTCAGATTCTACAGAAGCAGCGTCGCACTACCACATTTTTGTTAATGTGACGTGGAGGACTGACTTTATGGCAGCTGGTGAGCAGTCATCGCAGCAGTCTTCTTGAAAGACGGTGTTGCTTCGTCTTAGCCTTCCAGTTCTACGGTGGCGGTGGCGTTCTTGTGGTAGCACGCTGTGCATGGCCTTCTGTTCGCCGATGAGCGTCAATTCCGTAATGGATTTAGAGTCACTGACCAGGGCAGTCGCTTTCCTGCAGTAGACACGCTACAAGATAGATTTACCTGCTATGGTCACGAATCGAACTGGCTTGAAAAACTATAAGCATCCCCAACCTTATGTGGTGAGACTGCCTTTTGGGGTGATATTCCCTTGCATTCAGCCTCCTCCTACTTGCCAAGGGCAAAGTCAAACACACTATGGTCAGCACAGTGTAGATGAAGAGTCCGTGTGGAACCACTTGCGTTCTACCATTTCATGAGTACTGCATACTGGAAGTGTCTGCGCCTGCGCGGTATAGCGACATACTTGCCAATATGTTGAGCCTTGCATTTTGTCGTCAAGGCATCGGTTGAGTTAGCCAGTCCATGTTGTATTCTCGTCATGGCCCGTTTTCAGGTATATTAATTCACAGTTTATCAAATCTTTTGACATTCTTGGTCTCGTTTCAATTTTAAAAAATAAGAAAAACATCTGGAAACGGAGAATGACAGTACCATTTCCAGCTAACTACGATATTCTTTTATTCTCTTTGGAATAGAAAATGTGTAATGAAATTTAAAAAAAAGTAAAAGTGGTAGACCGTTTAGCTACGAATCGTAGGATCACACGATCTAATCCTGCCTGTATAATTTTTTTCCAGTCTGTTAAAAAAAGAAAAATAAGCAGTAGGTGCTCGATGCCTTAGTTTACTAAGCACTTTAAAACCTCCCGTAAGAAGATTACAAAAAAGTGGGTTAGGGTCTTCTATTAGTAATAAAAACGTCCTGTGTCGCTGGTTCTGACCTCGGCTCTGCTTAATTTTTGAATAAAAATCAACAGCAATTGCAGCTGAAGACTTCTGGCATAAGAAGTCAAGTCAGCATCGTTTCTCCAATGGCCTTGTCAAAGACGGAAGACGGTGGACAGCCGATGGTGGTTCAGGACCCTCTCTTAGCCTAGGGGTGGGAAAGTGCCCCTATAAGACGGAAGAATCAGTAGTTATCAACAGTATGAGGAAACAGAAGGTAATGAGAACCACTGCATTAAAGATACATAAAGTGTATCAACAGGAAATGTGGCATGTAACTGAAAAAGTGTCATGACTGTCTCTGCATTGGCAAAATATTTCAAACTAATCCGCCAAACTAAGAGACTGATTATCCAGTGAAAGGGTAATGTTCTAGGGGTCGGTGCGTTGAACGTTAGAAGACTCAAAAATGAAATCCTAAGGCTCAGTACAGATATAGTGCGGGTGAGTGAAGTGACTTAGAGCCTTGGCATCTGACACTCAGCCAGCACCGTCTCTCTTCAAGCCCAGAAAAAGTTTTGTAAGGGTTTATGTAAACAACAACAACAAAAACCAAAGGCTAGACACGTGGAGAAAGAGAACAGAGACTGCTCCTCTGGACTGCAGACAACCTAAAGAAGAATTACCTCCCGGTGATAATGAGAGCTGGTGTACCTGGAAGTCCCTCAACAGATTCCGAGCTGGTGTTGGGCGGCGTAAAGAAACTCTTGAAAAATGGGGATACGCTAGAGGACCCTCACCTTGTGAGTGTGGAGAGGAGGAGATGATGTCTGCGAAACTGACGTCTGTACCCGTCGTCATGCACTGAAAAAGATTTTATGCTGGCCAGTTCTAACGCTTTGGGCGAAGATAATTTAATTCATGTCTGTTATTCCATACTTAAGTATATTTATGAATTTTCATTTATGTACAATTACTTCTAACAGTATGCTAACTGTAATGCTTTGAACGTAGCTGACTTTTGGGAAAAAGCAAGTTAAATATACATCTCTTTGTCCTTTTCATGTTTACATGTTAATGTCCATGGTCTACTTACATGTTTTATAACTATTAATTTCTGTTAATTCCCTTGTAATTCGTGCCCTTAACACGAACAAAAAAGTGAAGTGAAATGGAAGTAAGACAAGGGTTTATGGTCTGGCGAGTGTAGCAGTAGAGAAGGTGTATAACAGGTTATGAATAGGAAGACAGGCCACGGAGTGAGCTAGTGTGAATACTCATTGATATGGTTTTCCTCGTCAGAATCGGCAGCAAACCGATACCTACGACGATAGTTCAGGTATACTCGCCGATGTCGCAAGCAGAAGACGAAGATATAGAGGAAGTATGTGAGTGTATTGAACGGGTGATTAAGTATGGAAGGGAGGTAAAAATCTAATAGTCATGAGGAACAGGAATGTGTTTTAGGGGAAGGAGTAGAAGATAATCTTACGGGACAATATGGGCTTGGCAGTAATAATGAGACAGGAGAAAGACTAATTGTGTTCTTCAATAGCTTGCAGGTAGTAATTGCGAGTGCTCTGTTCAGTATTTACGAGTGGTAGAGGTAGGCACGTATTTGCAAAAGATTGGGTGATGTGGGGTGCGTCCAGTTAGATGACATCATGGCCAGGCAGAGATTCCGAAATCAGAGGAGACATGGGATCCAGTTCTGGAATCAAGTACACGCAGAAGATGATGTAGACTCATATCACAATTTAGTAACGACGAAGATTAGACTGAAGTTGAACAGTTGGTCAGGAAAAAACAATGCGCTAAGAACTGGGATACACAAATACTAAGAAATAAAGATTCAATTGAAGAGGAATGGACATTAATAGAAAGAGGAACTACACAATTTGGAAAGAGAAACATAGCTAAAAAGTAGGTAACTGAGAGGAAACACAGAGAAGGTAACAGAAGAAATACTTCAGCTGATTGGCGAAAGGAGGAAGTACAAAAACGTGCAGTGAAATTCAGGAATAAAGATATAGAAGTTATTTAGGAATGAAGTAAACGGGAAAAGCATGAAAACTAAGGCAGAATGGCTGCATTAAATGTGAATAAATCGAAAAAGTGATATATAGATGTCAGAAGGACTTACTCAGCAAATAGAAAAGTCAAGACAACCTTCGGTTATATTAAAAGGAAGGGTGGTAAAATTACGAGTGCACTGGGGATTGCAGTGTTAAATGCAGAGGAGTGGGCTGAATACAGTATCAGAATCACAAACAGTTATGAAAATGTAAGTTGGCGTTTCTACTTTCGCCAAATGAACATTTCAGAATTGTGCTATCAGAATGAAGAATGTCGTCTGAGATTGGTGTTTGGCGCAGCACAAAAGAGGATGTAGACGGACCGAATTTTAGTACGTGTAATTTGCATATCGCGGTTCGGTAGTCATTCTATGGTGTATGATTGGTTTGGAAAAACACAAACTTTTTTTTTAACGTTTGCAGGAGCCGCACATGTAATCAATAAGAAAGGACATTTTAAATTAGCAATAAAATCACGCCAGTGACGGATCAGTAACACATAGAAATGTTGCGACTTCCCTGCTAGATACCCTGAAAATTACAGTTGTTACACAGTGAATGATGAAATTAAACACGTGAACTGGATTATTTATAATAAAACAGCACTTAAGTAACTCAAGACAAGCTATTACGTTGTAATATTACTACAATTACAGTGCCTGTTGCTCACATTATGGAAGTTGGACAGCAGAAAGACACGTGCGAACACTCTGGCTTCTCCTAGCTGGTCTCAAAAAATTTGAAGGCCGCGCCGCCTTTTATTACACAGATAATACAAAGAAAAACTTCGACTCTGTGGTCACAATCTTAATACAAAGGTTCTGAAAAAAACACAGTTACTTTGAATGTGGGGTATTACAATGCCCCCTGAATAACTACGATACAATGCGTAGCTCGGTTGTGAGTAGTCATTCAGCCTTTACACACCGGTAAGAGATGTTGATAGGTACATTCCTCTTTCTTATTCGACAAAAACACTTGCATTAAATGTAAAGTTAATCACAGTGAAGTCTTTGGCACGGGCTTGTCCCTCATCAACATGACGTGAGTGACACAAAGTTCACCAGCTAATAAGATTTCCTTGGGACACTCGCAGAGCCCACACATTGTGTTGTCCTCGTGGTCTCACCCCACAACCATTCATCACTCTGTCGTATTTTATCAAGGGAAAGGCTTGGAAATTGTTCATAGCGTAGGAATAATTTGACTTAATACACATTTGGACAAAGTTGAACGTTTGTTCCCTGTTTGCAGAATAATTTGCTTATCTGCAAGACTTAGGAGTTTTTGAGTTCACACGAATATCAGGCGGCAGGATCTCTTGTTTCGTCGTAAGCTTATAAGCGTGTACATTTTATATTATCAATAATGTACACTGAACACAAGTGCGGCCGGCCACGGTGGCCGAGCGGCTCTAGGCGTTTCAGTCTGGAACTGCGCGATCGCTACAGTCGCAGGTTCGAATCCTGCCTCGGGCATGGATGTGTGTGATGTCCTTAGGTTAGCTAGGTTCAAGTAGTGCTAAGTTCTAGGGGACTGATGACCTCAGATGTTAAGTCCCATAGTGCTCAGAGCCATTTGAACGATTTCAACCACAACTGAAACGTGTCCTATGCACGTAAACAAACGAAAGCAATGTGACTAAAATAATGGTCAAAATTTTTTCGTTGGACGAGAGTTTTTCTTCGATCAGTACTGTACTGCTCTACCTCTGTTCTTCAGAAATACAGTGCAATGTTCTTTCGGACACGCATGCATTTATGCATGCATGCATGTCCGAAGAAACATTCCATCATATTTCTGAACAACAAAGGAACTGCAGCATTGTATTTATGCGCCGGCATGGCGCAAGCGACTGTCAGTTAACATGACTAGTGGGGCAAACTGTGTGCTACGACACGCTGTATTGTTGCAAATTTAATCAAGATGGCGGCGATGACATCATCCAAGATGGCGGCATGTAGACTTGGCAACAGTGCATGACGTCATCCAAGATGGCCGATTTTGGCGGGAAAATAGGCCAACTGTGCTATGTCCACTAACCTAACCTCCAGAAAAAATGGCGGAAATTTTGAATTTTGGCGGGAAAATAGACCAATTGGGCTACGTCCACTAACCTAAGCCTCCAGAAAAAATAGGCGCGAAATTCAAATTCCAACAGGATAATGCATGCAAAACCGTACTGGCCTTTATTATTATTTATCATTTATTATTATTATTATTATTTGCCTGCCCCCACTAACATAGAATCAAGATGACCAATATCTGCAGTCAGCAAATCATTTCCTTTACACTCACAACAAAAATCTGTCCCAACTTCAAATTCCAACACCATAATCTATCACATGTACGAAATAGCCCACATTCCCACTCACTTATATTTTTCTCACTGCTTACCTATCGTAACCATGTCAAATAATAATAATAATAATATTAATAATAATAATAAATGGCACTTGTACTAACATAAGTCACCTCCTGTGAATTGGCAGGAAAGGAGGATGCAAGTCTTTATTTCAATAAGTACGGTCATCACTTGTTCTCCATCACACTTAGTACACACATCTTGGAGATGGCAGCTGCACCCAGTGCGCTCACCACGATATTCACACCAGAACTGGTTTAGTTGAAATCGTCGCCAGCAGAGGGTCCTACTCCTACCTGCCACGGTCGCCACAGGTAAGGGAGCGACCGCGTACCCCCACGTTACGGCCGGTCCAACGTTCTCATCAACAACAACAACATATTATCCCAGACAGGAGAGTCCACCCCCTGGCCAAAGCAGCATGTTGAAACCTGCACATCTCTAGGAAAGAAAGAAAGCCATGCCACACGTTTCCCGCCAATTTTCTTTCTGCAGGACACGTTGCACACGTTTTACTCACACTTGATGACGTTTCAACTGTCCGTTGCCTACACGTTTCCCGCCAAAATTGTTTTCCCCGAACAAGTTAGTACCTGCCAAGACCAACCGTTCACCATCTACCACGTGTATTTCTCGGACAAAGAATGCCCTTCCACGCTTTTTGCGTCAAAAGCTATTTCCTTAAGACTGGAAGCTTCCACAACAGCATGTGTGTTCGGCCCTAACTTAACTAATCACCCTATTCTCATTATCCAAACAATATCCTTTCATTAGCAACACACTCCTGAATACAAGAGTGATTGCATGTCCCTAGTCGTGTGCACAATCAATTTAATTATTTAATTGAATCGACCACTTAATTAACGTCTCTCGTCCGAAAATGCAAAGTCCACCTCGACCTCAAATCAATTTTCGTCCACCTGGACGAATGAAATAGTTAAACACTCTACTGACCACTACGTCCCTTTACCGACCCATGTTTACTCGCTAACATGTACTATTGTGCACTCCACTTCTAGCAAACAAAGCCGCTAACCTAAGTCACCTTTGCTTCTCTCTCTCGTGCCACAAGCGCGAGGCCGCCCACATCACAGTCGCCACCTTTGTACTCTTGTCTGACGTACTCCTCCGTAAATATTCCAACTATGAACTGAATACTGTTGTTCAATCCACGCGATCTAGAACATGGCCAGAGCACGCCCTCCAATACCTAAGCCGAGAACATCGCTCGCTAGCTTACCGCGAAATACTGCAATCCATCGCGCGCTCGTAGCTAATCCCCTCCGCAAGTCGATCTAACGCGAAGTTCGTAACTCAGATCCATATCTACACAAAATGAGGACTAAACAAAATTTTATATAAGTACTTAACCTTCCCTTTAGGAAGAAAAAAAAAATAGCTAACGATAATCATCTCCATACTTTTTAAATCATGTCCTTCAGCCTTACTAACGCCCTTCTTGATACCGTGATCATCCAGTTACACTTATATTACTTTTAATAATAAATCACCCATCCCAACACACTTTATGATCTCAAGTCCTCAATTCACTCTCTATTCTAAATACGATCAATTACTTTTCTATAATTTTATAAAATGCTCAGCCCTCCCCCATGCGCTGGAAGCATCTGTGTAGTTCAGCTTTCAGCCACCAGAGTTGTTAGTGAACTCATTCACGTAAGGAGCCACCCCCTGCTCATCTTTCTCACTCGTCCATCGTCGGCCGCATCGTTCGCTTTTTGTTCTCGGTGACTGTAAGTCCTTATAGGATGATGGACTCGATAAATTTTTTGAGGGGGCAATAGACTGCCCAGATCAATTATTCGTGCCCTGGTGTCAGTGCCAGAAAGGTAATTACTCACTCTCATTACAACCATGTTTGTGTTCGTTAGAATTAATCGCCATAGACAGTGTACTCATTTAATTTTATCTCTACAGCGGTCGACTCGCAGCTGGGCAGTCGCGCGCGTGCCTGTCGTGGCCAAACTGGACCGTGAACAACGCCCGCGGGGACGTACCTCTCCGGCTAGAACGACCC
This sequence comes from Schistocerca serialis cubense, assembly GCF_023864345.2. Classification (NCBI taxonomy): domain Eukaryota; kingdom Metazoa; phylum Arthropoda; class Insecta; order Orthoptera; family Acrididae; genus Schistocerca; species Schistocerca serialis. The sequence goes on from NC_064648.1 coordinate 109,335,145, forward strand.
CCGCCGCTGCGCGCAGAGCTGCATCTGCCGTCGCCGAGGTCACGCAGCCTGGCGCCTGCCGGCCGCCACCTGCGCCTCCAGCCGCTACCAAGGTCACAGAGCACGCCCCCGCCTGCTCAGACTGGTCCCTCACAGCAGCCAGCACGTGCACCACCACCACCATCGTGTGAGGTACAGCACGCCTCACCTGGTTATAGCTCTAGCATTAGTGATCCTGTGGCTAGTGGCAGTTCTCTCTACCGCCCTTTTAGAGAAGTAGGTCAGGTCGGCGACACCATACCTCAGTCCTCAGTTGCAGTACTCTGCGATTGCGGACGCCATTGAGGAGCGAATCTCGATCACTAGGATCGAAAACCGGGCAGGGGGGGGGGGGGGGGGTACGGCGATCCTGTTGGACTCTGAAAACCTGTGCCTCCCTGTCCTAGAAACTGAGCTTCTCAAGGTCGTCCAAATTCCGCGTTATCCCGCTGTTAAGTGCAGTACAGTGCTCTGCATTGAGCGTTATCACCCCCCCCCCCCCCCCAAAGTTCAGTCTGCTGATGGAGAGACCAGCATCCATCATCTTTGGGGGGATAATGACGTGACAACGTGGAGCACATCAGTCGCCGAGTGGTTTCATAAATTCACCTTGAGTGTCATATTGGGCCGGTTTTCCGAGATGGAAGTCAATGGCTCAGCTAAGGCACTCAGCAGAATTCTACACATGGACATCCATATGCGTGTCCATGATCCGCTAAATGGAGGGTGTAGCTATATCAAGCTCCCTAAACATATACCAAATAAACATGCGTGCATTTATCTCCAAACTAAAGATCAGGCTTGTTTTGCATGGTCAATCTTGGCTTGTGAAAGAAAGTATAATTATAGAGATTGCCCTCATCATCGAGGTACATACAAAGTCAGCGATATTAACACATATTATAACTTTGATGGTATTGAGTTCCCTGTCAAGGTCCAGGACATACCTAAATTCGAGGCACAAGATCCTGGAATATGGGTACACGTTTATGGCCTGGAGAAGGAAAGCAAGTCAGATGAGCCAGACAAGCATATCGTAGTCGGCCCCCTCCATTTCTCAAAATTTGCCAGTGAGCATGTAAATATGCTTCTCTTTTCTTAAGGTGACAATTATCACTATGTCTGGATCAAGGACATGTCCCAGCTCCTTTCCTCCCAACTATCACCTGATTGTTGTGTAAAACATATTTGTTTCAGGGGCCTTAATTATTTCTCATCTGAACAGTTATTAGCTATGCCTCTAGTAGACTGTACGTCCAAGGATGCGGTACGGGTTATCATGCCTAGCCAGGAAAACAAACCACCATGAGCTGTGTCTATTTGTTGTGTACGCCGACTTTGAGTGCCTCCTCGCTCCTGTGACCCGCTGTGAAGGTGATCCTACGACCTCACACACCACCTTTACAGAGAAACACGTACCATATACTGCAGCGTACCAAATTGTATCGTCATATGACACCAACCTTAACCGATACAAATCTTACGTCAGGGATAATCCATCGATCTGGTTGCTCTCTCAGCTCGAAAAATTTTTACTGGAAGTTGATACACTGTACAGCAGCAACGTTCCCATTACCAAATCGAAGGAGAATGAAGATTTGTATAATAACGCCACCGAGTGTCATATTTGTGGGCTGCCGTTAGACAGAAAAGCGGAAACTCCTCGTAGGGATCACTGTCATCTTACAGGGAAATTCCGCGGTGCAGCTCACAATGCATGCAATTTGAAGTACCAGTTGCCTAGGCCCATACCAGTTTTCTTCCATAATTTAAGTGGGTATGACACTCACTTTCTAGTTGAGCACTTGGATGGTTTCGGTTTGGAGAAAGATCAGGTCAGTGTCCTACCTGAGAGCGTTGAGGAGTGTATTTCATTCTCCAAACGAATGACGCCGAGAATTACGCTGTGCTTCCTCGATACACTACGTTTTATGCAGGCACCACTATAGAAACTTGTTGAGACTCTAGCTCATGGAGAAATGCATATCACTCGAGCTGCGTTTCCCGATGAGGAAAAGTTTCAACTTGTGACTAGGAAAGGGGTTTTCCCATACGAGTATGTGGATAGCACGGCCAAACTCGACAAAAGCAGGCTACCGACATAACTGCATTCTCCAGCAACCTCACGGGCGACACCGTAACGGATGCAGAGTATGAACATGCCGTGAATGTCTGGCGGGAATTCAATATTCCTAATTTAGGAGAGTACACAGACATGCACTTGCTTGCGGACGTTTTCGAGAAGTTGCGGAGTCTATGTTTGACCACATATTCTCTGGACCCCGCATTTTATTACATGGCACCTGGGTTGTCTTGGGATGCGATGCTCAAGAAAACGAAGTGCAGCATCGAATTTTTGACCGATTCTGACATGCTTCTTTTCTTCGAGCAGGCGATCCGTGGGGAGCTTTGCCAATGTCTTCATAGACACACGAATGCAAATAACCGACGGATGGATGACAGGTTCAAAGCATCCCTTGATTCAAGTTACATAATGTATCTAGACATCAATAATTTATACAGGCACGATATGATGCAATTGCTGCCGATTGACGAGTTTACATGGCTGTCCGAAGATGAATGCACGGGATGAGGTGGAAAAATCAGGGGGGTATGGCCGCCGATTCTCATGTAGGGTATGTTGTGGAGGCAGAACTCACATACCCTATTAGTTGGCATGACGCGCATGCTGATTTGTCGCTGTGTTCAGAGCAACTAGTTCCACAAGGAGGTTCCACACCGAAACTGATGACGCCACTGGGGGACAAGCAGAGGTATATTACTCATCATCGCAACCTCCAGCAATGCCTCAGCTTGGGTATGGAGCTCATTAAAATCGCCTGGGCCATCTCCTTCAAGCAGTCCCCCTGGCTGAAGGAGTATATTGATCTGAATGCGAGACAGAGAACTTCCATGTCATGTGACTTTGAGAAAGATTTTTATAAATTAATGAATAATTCAAATTTCGGTAGATCTATGGAGAATTTGATGGAACGACGTGAAATTTTTATTAAAACGCAATGGGATGGGCGTTATGGCGTAAGAAAATGCATTGCCAGACCAAATTTTAAATGGGTCACCATTTTCAATAAGAACTTTGTTGCTGTGCAGATGGCTAAAACTGCAGAAGAGTTTACTAAACCTATCTATGTAGGGATGTGCATACTAGACCTATCCAAACTCCACATGTACCGCTTTCATTATGAGTTCGCGAAAACTCATTTCGCAGATCCTAAATTACTTTATATGGATACAGATAGTTTCATCTGTTGGGTGAACTGCGATCCATATGAAGTAATTAGGTACCACGCCCATGAATTCGACACATCTTCTTATGCGGCCGATAATCCTTATGGTAATGTTCCACAAAACAAGAATGTTATCGGTCTCACGGATTTTAGAGTTTGTAGGTCTTTGGTCCAAGATGTATGCATATTGCACATTGGAAGGTCCCACTCAGAGACGAGCTAAGGGGGTATGACGAATGGCATCACGAGCTCAGTCTATCGATGACTATTTGCACTGCCTACGTGGTGGTGTTCACGGTGCTGAACCGCAGCCACCGCATATGGTCAGGCAAACTAGCATTTGATCGATAGCGCACGAGGTATACACTGTGCTGCAGTTTAAAATCGGTCTGTCGCCTCATGACGATAAAAGGGTCGTCTGCGATGACGGCATTGAAACTCGCCTGTACTCGCACTACTCACTTGTAGCGAGAGAAGGGATGGGGGACTCTGATTGAGAGGAAGATACTGAGAGAGAGAGAGAGAGAGAGAGGGAGGGAGGGAAAGGTGACGAGAGTGTCTGCAGAGTAGTTACGCTGAACGACGTCATTCTGCGCTTTTAAACCTGCTGAAATGAGGAATTCGTAATTAATGCGTGTTATCACCTTGCCCTTCCGCGTTGCACTGACGGGTTGTGAGCTTGGTGTGCTAGCTTTATACCTTATTCACATCTCGCCTTAGATGCAGGCGTACAATGATCTCTTCTCCTCTAAAGTTAACAAGCTGATTATTCTGGTCCACAATACGCAGTTCAAGGTAGTCCAGTGTCTGAATAGTCACCGGGAGATATATAGCGTTTGTGAGGGCTTGAACTATTTTATACCCTGTGCCAACTGTAGGAAAGAATCCGTAAATTGAATGGATCAATTTATCATTCAGGTATGAGTTTGTGGCAATATTACACTCAACGTGGATTGTACTCACCGGGAGTATATCTACAGCATCTGATGTGTAAAATTTACTGGCGTCCTTCACCAAAACACGATCCTTCGCAAAACCTATCAGTGGACCAATTGAATATCTCTGTGTAAAGTCGATCGTAGCACACTCTGTCAGTATTTCAGATTTAAGGGTATTAATATTTGCCCATAGTTCAGTACCTTTTCCTGACTGTTTTAAGAGTTCGTTTAAATCAGTAACATCGTAGGCACCAGGTTGTATTTGTAGAATCTCCTTCCGGCTGTCAATTTCAAGATGTAGTTTACTGTTGCTCTGTGTGATACTTGGAATGCTCTTATACGTCTCCAGAACAATCAGTGCAATACTCCTCATCCCTGCACTTCAATCAATCGGCGGAAAGTAATTTGCACGTAATACTGATCCTCGCTCTTTTAAAGTCAAAGTGTACGACATTGCATCTAAACATCAAATGACGGTCATCTGCTCAATGACAGCTCTTTTATACATCGCACACATGATCTGACGATGACACATTCTAGTGGGGGTTCGCCGTAGCTGTGATGAGGAACATAACGCAGAGATGACCACACAGGTATGTGTTAAAGTCCTGATATCGCCGGAAATTGTAGAAGACGCGTCTTTTGCTGGTGAAGTAGCGTTGTAATTCTTCAGGTAGCTGTAAATCCCTGAATGAATCGAAATACTTAACTGTATTTAGCCTTTTTTTAACATACGTGACCCAATGGGTCCCTGGACCCCCAGCAGCATCTAAGATTACAATTCCGCACTCATTAGTCCTCCACATGATCTTCGGTAATGTATCGCGCATCAAGACCTCTCGGAATGCGCGAATGTGAAGTTTTTCTTTTACAATTTTAACTAGATCTCTATTCGTGGGCGCTCGGTCAGGTAGGATAACTAACGGACTTTTTTTATTTATGAAAAGACCTAGTCCTTTCTTGTATGGTTTCCGATAGCCGCTACCTCCATAGCGCGATTATGTCTTTTGGCTTCCTCTAGTTGGGCATGAGCATTCTGGGCGTTTTTAACCGTTTTGGCGACAGCTGCAGCCCCGCCTGTAAGCGACCCCACAGCAGACAGGGCTGCAAGGGCTGGAACAAGGAACGGGATAATTCCTCCTGAAGTCTTTGGTAGGACCCTAGCTGGTTTAACTGCAGCCTTGTTCTTCTTGCTCCTACCGTTCAACACACGTTTTGCCGCACACATCGAAGTAAGAATACAGTTTTTCCCACAACTGGGGTTGTTCTTCGCACACAAAGCTGTTCGAGCTGCTTTCATAATTCGTTTGTAATTCATCACCCCCAAGCCCAACTTCATTTTTCCACGCATGGTTTTATCAACCACGAATGCAGCAACGCGTTGGCCTATTTCTAGATCTTTTCTTCGCCTTATTTGCTTGGCTTTACCTGCTAATATTCGGTCAGCGACGTGGCGCGCTGGGAGATCCTTATTTGCAGCGTATGCGGGGTCGTGTTCGAGGCAGGCTTCGTCTAGTAGGTTAATACCTTTATCACCGCCTGCCAGACGTTTCTGAAGCTTTGTTCCAGACCCACAGAAGTTATATCCGGGAATGTGCAATTCAACAGGTAATTTGTCGAGAACACCACCTTCACCTCTTGTTATGATATGTCTCCTAAAGTGCATGGTAAGCTACTAACGTGATAGATGTCTAGGCTCTCTGTTATATACCAAATTGTCAGCGTCAATCAAACTGTTTTCTGATGATGGACATCCTAACCATTATCTAGCGCTCTATTCCCGCGATGTCTTATGACGCGTTTGATGAGAACTCTTCTGCAATTCGTCAGTGTAAAAGCATCCTGCAATTTCCTCACCCTTGCCGTCCATCAAGATATGTGTCCTAGGGTTCATTCTCTGCACTTTGGATACTGTGAATATCTCGGCGGAGCAGTTTGGTAAGTACGATTTCTCGAACGCTGTCTTCTGTTTTGAAATACGTACTAAGTCACCTACATTGAACCTCTGCTTGCGAGGGTCCAGCATTTTAATCCGGAAATATACTGTGTCCATGAGTAAATTATCGCGAACATCGATCGGTCTCATTTCTATTGTACTATGCTTGGTTCGATTATACTTTGCAATTATCTGTGGGAGGATATCTACGCACTTGTACGAACCGCGAAGATTCAAATGCATCCACATTTGAGCTTTGACTGTTCTGTTCAACCGCTCGACGATACTAGCTTTAAGGTGGGTAAACGTGGAGTAGTGGTGTATGCCATACCGCTCCATCACAGTTTTGAAATGTTCATTGTAAAACTCCCCACCGTGATCGGTTTGAAGATTGGCCGGGCTTAGATTCGTTCCTGTCTGCAGCAAACGCTTAAACACCACAGCAACATCTCTACCGGTTTTCGTTTTCACAGGTAATGCCCATTCGAATTTAGAGTATGTATCAGTAACCATTAAAATGTATTTGAATACATTATTATGAGGTGAATATCGATTCATATCTACAAGATCAGCTTGCCACAAGTCATCCAGTCCCTTAATCATGACATGCCTACGAGGGTATGTTTTGTGTGCTGTCTTGTGTAGTTCTCGAACCACGGTCTCCATACTTATTCGATGATACCTCTCTGTCGAAGCTCGGAGATTATGGATACAACCTCATTCGAATGAGCTGTATTTCCCACAGCAGCCGAAGCCATCAACAGTCCAAGTCTGTCTATTAGTTCATCCAGCTCATCTTAATATATGTACTGAGGGGATGATTGCTAACTCCTTTATGCTGGAAGTCTACGCTCTCACCAATGCTTTTAGGTTGTTCATTAAGTAAGGGTTGTATAATGGTCGTGTATTTAGAGTTTTCCAGCTTTCTCAGTGTTCCATCAGGATTTTTGTACAGATCAGTCAAGTATAGTATTTCACGATAGACTTTGTGATCATCAGCAGAGTATTTTCAGTTTTTTGATGGCCTTAGGAAGATTAGGTTCATTAAGCCAGGTGTTCTTTTAAACTTTGCATCCCCAATGCGTATTGTGCTATCGGATAAATTTATAGTTTGAGAGCCTAGCTTGTACGGTCCCTCCCTGCCGACACCAAATGTTCTATCTATCTTATCGGGCGGATACTGGATTGTGAATTCTGCTATTGGATCATTATCACGCGAAGCCATCTTGTTGATAGATTCGGTAATGGGTTTAAAAGTTTCTTTTAGAGTTTGCTCGCGATCGGAATGTCCTAACTTCAGTAAACGTAATTTATGTCGAACTGCTTTGCGCGCCTGAATGACTTTATGCTTTGTCGACATCTCGAAGGATACCAATGAGAGTTCTGAATATCACGTGGTTTTATATATGCTTTGTTGTACTTCTTCTTCTCCTATTTTCCTACACTATCTTCTTCAATAACAACAGCCTCGGCTTCTATCTGCTGCTCAATTGCGCTAATTCTGTTCTCTATCCGGTTTTGGTTAATGGCAAGAAGTTTCTGAGTGTCGTTTAATTCCCTTGCAACTTTAACTAGTCTGGACTCAAGATTTTTAAATTTGATATCGGTGTAGATGCGGACATTCTGTCTCTGCACACCTACCCTCTCAGACTGAGCATGTGCCATGCGTGCGAATTTGTCCATGCTGCAGTGTCAAGCACTAAACTATTTTGCACGTTTATAAATGGAGCAAGTCTTGGACGTTCCGGCTATACCTACCGTCATTCAGTTTACGAGTTTCATCATTAACGAGAAAGCCGTATTGTGAGTGGTTCCAGTAATCAGCACATATCTTTACAAATTCATTGTATGACATGTCGGTCCGTACGTGAGCATGGTAAACGTGCTTTAAATTGAGATTGTCTTGTTTGAATGCTATAATGAGGTTGGCGTTATCCCGTACCACCTGTTTTGGGATCCTGGAATACGTCTGACTCAGATAAAATACATCAACACCCATATGACGGCCAAAGCAGAAATATCTACGGATTTTATCTTGCTTTTCAACAGCGACATCGTCAAATATGAAGGCAGTGTTGGGCTTTACCTCTTCAGGTGGGGGGACGTCGTCGCTTTCACTGAAGGCTCTGTACATTACACCATTTACTCCATCTAATATTTTCTTCAGAAACTGGTACTTGGGCTGAAAGAGTGTTTTGAAGGAGACGAAAAGGTGCTTGAAGAGGACTCCATCTATGTGCGTTAACAGAGCCATGAGGACATTTGTATAACCGCAGTTGGATGGACGTACAATTATAACTCGTATGCTGTCAGGAAGGAGTGGTCCATTTCAATGCTAGCCCCTACCTCGCCACAAAATGGCCTGGGTCAGGTGACGTAGGATAGCACCACGGATTGGCATACAAGGATAACTCAGTTCCTAGATCAAAATATTAAAAACGTAAAATTAGTCAGGACGCAGTCTGGGCCATCGAAAATGAGCTGGCGGCAAGGGGAATTGTCAGTGCCAAGTTAGAAGGCAGATTTGAGGAGCTAGAAGAGGAAAATGAAAGACTAAAAAAACAACCTGTCAAAACATGGGCTGGCGCGCCTGCATAAGCAGGACCAAAGGCCCAGTCAATGGAGGACACCATGGTCGAGGTCTCCAAACCACCGGACACAGCGGTCTTTTTAAGACCGATGACCGGCCAAGATGTCAAGAAAGTTCAGGAGATATTCTCCACTACAGTAAACCTGGTCAGAGAAAAAATTAAAGTCAATAGAGTTAAGGCAACTAAAAATGTAGTCATAGTTGATGTTGCTACAGAGAATGATAAAAACAAATTATTAGCTAATCAAAAATTGCGCCCATCAGTTAAATGTGAGCCGCCCCAGAAACGAAACCCACTCGTTATTTTGTATGATGTCCCTACAACACTAACAAATGAAGATTTATGTGAAACCCTGCACCAACAAAATTTAGATGACATGGACATATATACCTTTATGAAAGATTACAAGCTGAGATTGAGGACAGGACCTACAGACCTAGATGTAGTCCATGACGTCACGAAGGTCTCACGGGTCTTGTGGAAGAAACTGGCAGCTCTGGGAAAGGATTACATAGGGTTCCATGCCATAAGCGTCAAAGATTACCTCGTGGTACTTCGTTGCCACAATTGCGGAGGCATAGATCATATACACAAATACTGTAGTGGGAAGCCTGCATGCTCCAAGTTCAGAGCTGAGGACCGCTTGAGAAAAAACTACATTAAACCAGGCGTCTGTATACCATGCACGCACAGGGGCAAAAAGACATGTGGTGCAATTGGTAGAAATTGCCCAGCATATAAAATGTTGGAACAGCGCCTGATTTCCAGAATAAATTATGGCTGATGGTGTCAGTGAGGCCAGTCTCCGAGTAAGAGGAGGAGGGATGCTGACAGGGATTGCAAATTTAAAGACCTTTTTAGGTCTTTATCAGAGTCAAGAGAACGAAGAACAACTAAGGTTGATGTATGTATTCAGACGGAGCCTGTGGCTCAGGCTCCTATTGGTTTCTCCTCCTCCCTCAACTGGGGGCCTACTCAATCTGAGGAAGCGGAAAGATATGTTGGGCGACCAGTGGCAGTGGGCTGACCAGTCATAATCCAACGCAGCCCAGTATTAGACAACAGCTCGCGTGTTAGTACAATAAACAGTGTCATGCCCGTACAAGAAGGACTTTCATAACAAATACTACAGGAAAGCACTGTTACCACCACGATGCAGCTGCAGGCAGCACAAAGAGCTGTGGGGGCAGATCCGAGAAGAGTGTACTCAAACTTAGAGCTTGACATGCAGCTGTCGCACTTGGAGCAACCTGATTTCTTGACAACTGCGCTCAGACACGTCGTACGCATAGGGCACAAATATGGTAGAAAGGTAACCTTCTCAACAATGGAGGCTGTGGACAGGATACAAGTCAATGAATCTCCCTGCGTGACCTCATTAAAAAGGTTTTCGAAAGACGAGATGAAAGATTTGATTTGGAGGAAATTTAAATACCGTACAGTGTGTCCTAGCAAACGGACACATTGCGTTAGATTGGAAAAAGACCTGGCCTGATTGTAACGTACATACTTACTTTCCATAATGTCAAGTAAAATAATGATTGGACAGATAAACACACACAATAGTCGCTTGGTCATGCAGGAACTGCTAAGGGCAGTGGAGGAGAGGACGCTGGAAATAATCTGCTTGTAGGAGCCATACTCCCAAGCTGGATAAATCTCCTTTATGGCTGCCACGTGGCACGTAATGTACACTGGGGAGGAGCCAAAAGCAGCTATAATTGTAGCAAATAAGGCCTTACGAGTTGCTACCATAGCACAATTATCAAATAGCCACTGCAACATCGTGGAATTACGATCACCTGTAGGACTAGAGTACATCATTAACATGTACCCCCTTGTGTGAGGAGGAGTGCTCAGGGCCCCGCTGTGGCTCTCTGAGGAGCTGTTAAGAGGACAGGGAGGTTTGGTTATCATCGCCTAGCTGGAAAATAAGTAAAACCATCACGAAGGGTTGCCCATGGATCTGTTCTGGGGACACTCTCTTGGAATGTAAATATAGAACCGCTGCTAGAGAAATTATATCTCAGCTAGGACGTACTAGACGTGACAGCCTACACAGATGACCTCCTGCTGGTTGGTGGCCATAGCCATGAAGACCTAGAACCGAAAGTGGAAAAAACAATAATATCACTTTTAGAATGGTGCCACGAAGCGAAAATAAGGATTGTACCACACAGAACCACGTATCTATTGCTGAAAGGTAGCCGGATTAGAAATCTAACCGTTAGAGAGAAAGAATCGCCAGCTCTTCGGCGCCGCGAGTCCAGATATCTAGGGGTTGTAATTGATGAAAAGTGGAATTATACGTCAGATATAGACACCATATCTCAATGAGCCCTACAAACTTTAAACAATCGCATCAACGTAGGTCATAAAAGATTCCATCTGAAACCCAATCTCATTAAACTCTATCACAATAGTATTTCAACATCAATAGTAGGATACAGGTGTGGGGTCTGAGCACACAGGCCCACGAGCCTGCCGTCACCGTGAGAAGGGTGCAGAGGAATATGCTGTTACGCTCTGTTGGGGCATACCGAACTCCTCCTGGGGGGGAGGGGGGGCGTTGTTGGTGTTAATGGGGCTGTATCCATTAGACATCAATATACGGGAGCAGGCAGCATGGTACTGGATAAACAAAGGCAAGTTCAAAAAAACCAGGGAAATCATAGGGGTACAGTTAGGTGACAAGTTTGCTATCAGATAAAGGGGGGAGGAGCTATGGCAGGAATCATCGGAAAATGAAGAAACGGGGAGAAGGGTATTTCAACTGCTCCCTAATAACAAGGAAAGATTAGAGAGGGGTTACTTTGAGCCAAGTAGAGGGCTGCTGCACTTTCTTACAGGGCATGGGCCATATCCGATATACTTACGTCGATTTGGTAGACGGGCTCCACCAGCGTATGACTGAGGTGTACGTCGGGACGGCACACCTGAAAATATCATCAATGACTGTCCAACATATGACGACGTAGCGTATGGTTTAAGACAACAACCACCGAACAGAGACATCTTCTCCATAATACGACGTGCTGACACCTATCATAGCCTAAATAGTTTGGCAAACGAGGTATCACGCAATATTATGAGGGAATTTATTAGGGACCAAAATAGTCAACAAACAAACCAACAAAGGCTGAGGGGCACCTACCCAATACCGCCGGACGCGGAATGGCCGCGCTCCAGGATCAGGCAGGCAGGTGTATCAAATCTCATCAACAGTAACAGCACTTTCAATTTGACACTGGGTATTAGAAATATAAGTTAGAATGTAGATGAACTAACAATACTAACAAGATTAGGGACTCCAGCGAAACGCAGTCTTTGGTTCCTTTTCCGACAACATTTTCTGTAACATCGTTCAAACTCGAATAGTTCGTAACTGTAATTCCTAGGTATTTAGTTGAACTGACAGTTTTTATATTTATGTGATTTATTACGTATCCGGTACGTAAGGATTTCTTTTCGTATTCATGTGTATGACCTACCTCTGTGCATTGTTTAGAGTCAGTTGTCACTTTTGGCTAAATAAATTGGCATTCGGCGATTGGTTCTGATCTTATGCCAACTTTACTAGAGGGTTAACGGGAGAATAACGTGCAAACACTCTGACAAAGCTGTTCAAATTGTCTCCTAAATCGTTTATACAGATTAGGGACAGCAGACGGTTTATAACCCTTCCCTTTCGTACCCCTAATGCCATTTCTGTTTTACTCGATGACTTTCCGTCAGTTACTACGCCCAGTGACCCTTCCGCCAGGAAATGATGGATCCAGTCGCACAACTAGGACAAAATTCAATGGGTTTGTAAAATGATTACAAGCCGTTTCTGAGAAATGGTATCAAATGCCTTCTGGAAATCAAGAAAAGAACCAGTTCAAAGTCCGTTGTCGATAGCACTCGCTACTATGAAAGCTAGGTGTGCCTCACAAGAACGATATTTACTGAATCGGTGGTGAGTATGTCTCAATAGACCGTTTTCTCCGAGACAATTCATAATGTTCGAACCGAGTGAATGTTCCAAATCTTACTGCATATCGACGTTACTGGTATGGGACAATAATTCAGGGAATTACTCCTGTTTGCTTTCGTGACTGTTGGTGTGACATGTCGAACCTTCCAGTCATTAGGGCTGATATTTTGTCGAGTTAGCGGTTGTAGATGATTTCTAAATATATACCACCATACTCGTAAGGGGACGTGACTAGTATACAATTCGGCCGAAAAAGTTGCCTTTATTAAGTGGTTTAAGTTGCTCCTCTACATCGAGGATATCCACTTCTAACTTACTGAAGTCGGCTGCTGTTATTGACCGAATTTTGTAATATTTACCGCACTTCGTGACTCCGCTTTAGCGGCACTTTGATCAGTAACATAACCATTGTCATCATACTGAGATGGCACCGAGTGTGTTTTTCCACTGATGTACTTTACATAAGACCAGAACCTCTTTGGGTTTTTCTACCAGATGTGTAGGCAAATCTCCGTTGTGGAAACTATTAAAAGCATCTCGCATTAAAGTCCGCGCAAAATTTTGAGTTTTTATAACACATTGCCAATCTTGGCGATACTCCGTTGTTTTAAGTTTCCCATGCTTTTTTCCTTTCTTCTTGGATAGTGACCTGTTCTGTGCGCAATAGGAGATTAGTACCGTCGCTTGTTAATATATTTGGTATAAATCTCTCGATCTGCGGGAAGCTACTAACGGAGGATCGCGATTGCTCGCCTCCAAGCAGTATTTGCGTAAGTGGACCATTGCGGGTGTGCGCCAGGAATACTCGACGCGTTTACGTGTGTGTGTGTGTGTGTGTTTGTGTGTGTGTGTGTGTGTGTGTGTGTGGGAAGTGCGTCATGTCTTCACTGCGATTGCATGTGGTTAGCGGTCAGCGGGCAGCTAACATCCCGTTTGCGGTCTGAGCCGCTTCCAGTTTCCGACAGTCCGGCTGTGGGCGTCACAGCAACACAGGGCGAGGGAGGCCCGCGGGGGACACGGGCCGAGTCCACACAGTAGGGGATGCAGCGCACGGTCAAACCCAAACTCACTGCAGTTGTGACACGTTACTGCTGGCGACTCTTGCCGGTACGTCGATAAGCAGTACAGAAAACGAAAAATAAAATTCAGAATTTCCATCGTTGTGCAAGAGCACCGGATCGAAATCCGGGGCACGCTTTTGAATCAGCAGCCCCCAATACGTTGAATCCGTCGACCTTGCCATGGAGGCACTGCCTTCTCTGCCACCTAGACCTATGGGTCTGACACCCAAGGATTTCTTTTCGTGGGGTTGTGCGAAATACCTTGTGTATATGCCACATTTGCCGAAAACTATTCACCCATTTCTGAAGCGTCGGTGACTCCACATACGCTTCTAAATGTATGGCGTGACATGGTTTGTCTCTTACATGTTGCACGTGTCATCATGGTCTTCATGCAAACAATCTAAAATAAATTTGCTGTGTTTCGAATAGCCACACCTATCGGTACCCGCTTCATTAAGTTTTAACTGTACATCTAAAAATACATATGCATAATTCAACATATTTATATAACAACAAAATGCCAAAGAATAAGGGGAATATTAATGGGATTAAGTAGACGTATAGGTATCAGAGTAGCAAATCTTACCTGGAGATTATTAGTGCAAGGGAGAGCCAGAGAAACTGTCGTACCCCCATGTCATTTGTACACTAAGTAAAATATTCGACGTTGTAAACTAAATTAGTCCAATCCCGCATCCACCTGCATTGTTTAGCGAAAAGACCGCTGTGGGGTGGCGTGCGTAATTCAGTGATGCAGACAGTCATAGTGTAGATGCAACAACATGGGAGAGGCGTCTATGTAGGAGCCAGACCAACATGGGGTTCCCAAGAGGGGCAGCAGCCTATGATGAATATCGCTGAAGATGGGTACATCGAGTATTTAATGAACAGGTGCTGAATCGAAGTGATGGAACATATAGAAGGAATCGATTGACAGTACATGACCGGAAGTATCAAGGAATAGTGAATCAGGTAATGGAACGAAGTGCGTGGTACATAAAAAGGGAAGACGCTAAACACTGAATGCTTGGAGTTATCAGGAATTCTTTAGCTACAATGTAAACCATTACTTCTAGATATTAGCATCCATATATTTAATCCTGATACGCAATGCAATTTGGAATACATCGTTCATGATTTCCAGTCCGGTTGATTACCCAAAGGTGTCCTACGGACGTAAACAAATCAAAGAGTGTGCCTAAAATATTGGTTTTCCTCATCAGAATCGACAGCAAACCAACACCTACAACGATAGTTCATGTATACTTGCCGATGTTTCAAGCAGAATATGAAAATATGGAGAACATATATGAGGGTACTGAACGGGTAATTCAGTATGAAAGGGGAGGGGAAACAAAATAGTCATGAGGAACTGGAATTCGGTTGTAGGGGAGGGAGTAGAAGAAAATGTTAAAGGACAATATGGGCTAGGCAGTAACAATGAGAGAGGACAAAAACTAATGGAGTTTTTCAGTAGATTTCAGGTAGTAATAGCGAAGTCTCTGTTCAGTATTTACGAGTGGTAGGGGTAGGCCTGTACTAGAAAAAGACTGGGAAATATGGGAAAAGTCCAGTTAGATGACATCATGGTCAGGCAGAGATTCCGAAATCAAAAGAGATATGGAATCCAGTACTAGAATCAGGTACACGCAGAAGCTGATGTAGACTCAAATCGCAATTTAGTAATGACGAAGAGCAGACTGAAGATTAACAATTTGGGCAGGATGAAATAATGCGCTAAGAACTGGGATACAGAAATACTCATGAATAAAGATATATGGTTGAAGATCTCTGAGGCAGCTCAGAAGGTAATTCAATTGAGGAGGAATGGACACTTACAAAAAGAGGGACTACACAATTTGGAAAGAGAAACATAGCTAAAAAGAAGGTAATTGAGAGGAAACAGAAAGAAGGTAACAGAAGAAATACTTCAGCTGGCTGACGAAAGGAGGAAGTACAGAAACGTGCAGGCAAAATCAGGAATAAGGTGATACAAGTCATTTAGGAATGAAATAAACAGGAAATGCATGAAAGCTAAAGTGGAATGGCTGCATGAAATGTGATTAAATCGAAAAAGAGATAAATAATTGGCGGAAGGAGTGACGCAGGAAATAAAAAAAGTCAAAACAGCCTTCGGTGAAATAAAAAGGAAGGGCGGTAAAATTACGAGTCCAGTGGGAATTCCACTGTTAAATGCAGAGGAGACAGCTGAATACAGTAATAGAATCACAAACAGCTATGGAAGTTGTAAGTTTGATCTCCCATTTTCGCCAACTGATCTATTTCAGAATTTCGCTACCAGAATGAAGATGATGGTCTCAGATTGGTGTTTGGAGTAGCAAAACAGAGGATGTAGACAGACTGAATGTCAGGAAATGTAATTTCCAGGTCGCTGTTCGGTAATCGCTGTATGGTGAACGACTGGTTTGAAAAAACTAAGACCTCTTTTCTGAACTATTGGAGGAGCTGCTCATGTAATCGATAAGAAAGAACATTTTAAATTAGGAATAAAAAAAATCACGCCAGTGTCGGATGAGTACCACATTGAAAAGTGGCGTCTTCCCAGCTAGATATGCTGAAAATTAAAATTGGTGACATTATGAAAAAAATGAAATTAAACATGTGGACTGGAGTACTTAAGTAACTCAAGCTAGTATATTATAATATCACTACAATTACATTATGGAAGTAGATTGCAGAAAGACAGGGGTGAACACCCAGGTTTTTTCTATCTGCTCTCAAAATTTTACGAGGACACAAATAAAATTGAACGTAAATTTTGGAACCTTTGTGAAATCTCTAGGCACGGTGAATATGATAAGGTGCAACAAGTAAGACATTTTATTCTAATCTAATTCTTTCATTTTTTAGTACAACTTTCCTGAAAACAATGTCATAAGATTTGCTTCTGCTGACTGTAATTATATGAAGCGTCCAAGAATCGCTGCTGCTACTCGGTTAATTGAAAAACTTCCTGAACTAATTATTTCCTAATTCATATTAAACTCTCTTCACAAATTTGCTGGTGAAGCTTGTAAATGTTTTCCCAGAGATTGGGCGACCTAGCTAGGAACATTCATAAACATTTTAAAGCAAGTGTCAGGTGACAGGGGCAACTGCATGAATTAAAAAAGTTTTTTTAGATATCAAAATTCATAAATTGTTGCATCCATCATAGACAAGATGGCTATCTTTGCAGGGCATGATAGTGAGAAATTTAGAAGAGTGGAATACGTTGGAGGTGTCTCCTTTGATTCTAAGTACAACAGTTCTCTGCCAGTCCATCGAGGTCCATGTCAACCAGTTTCCAAGCGAACACAGAGAGGAGATGTGGAGCTCGGTACCTGTAAGAAGGCCATCGCCGTCGCTCACAGTGGCACATAACGCTGCAAGTCTCCAGTAGGCCAAACAGCACAGGAACTGTCCAGAGGGTGACTGGAGTGTGTGTGTGTGTGGGGGGGGGGGAGGGGGGGGAGGTGAGTACAGTGTGCCCTGAGCGGTCGCGTCTTTCAAATGATGTGACGTGTCAAGGCCACTGACAGTCCAGTGAGTTGTTTAACTCGCCCTGTGTCGAGGGCACTGTTCAGGTTGCAGACGCTTCTGTGATATTATGATAATGTACCATGAATATCGTGAATACAAATCAGGTCGTTTATCTCAACATTCTTGGTGACCATTTGTTGTCCTTCATCCTACCCATTCATGACGAGTGTGCTATGGACAGTTACATCTTCCAGGTCTGTACACAAACGTTCCTGCTTTTAGGAACCTTCAAGCACTCTATCCTCCTTGAATGGTTCACTAAGCAAACAGATCCTAATCCTGCAGACCACGCAGGGGTCCTTTGGAATACCACATCAAACCAGAAACAGTATTGAAATATAGAGCTGCAGCCTATCTCCACGTTGAACTATCTGTTTACTAAGCAACAAGTAAAGGAACAGGAAGAGAAGTTTTGTGAGGAAATGAAAGTTCTGGGGCGAGAAGCGAAACCCTTAAGCATTCTGCATGACACAGTTCTGCCAGCGACGCCAAAACTCATGGGACAGAAATAGAACTGAATGGATAATATCTTGAAAACCGGTTGTAAATGATTTTCTAGCAAAGTAAAAGAGTGATAATGGAATGTAATGAAATTAATTGAGGCGCTGCTGAACGAATTAATTTACGAAATTATGTAGGCATGAGCTTTGCTCTATGGGCAACAGAATAACTGAAGATGGACGAAACAAAGGGCGACAAAATAAAAAAGTAATAGCAGTAAACGAGATTTTGAAGAGCAGAAAAGCGTATCTGAAAAAGAGGAATATACTACCATTGAATGTAAATAGAAATCTTACGAACTTCTCCTGAAGCTATTTGTCTTATGTTGAACAGCAGTTTAGGCAAGAAGGGAACAGAAGCTTTTAAACAGTGGCGCTACAAAATACTGTTGAATATTTAATGCGTAGATCGAGTAACTAATGTGGAAGTACTACATTGACATAGGAAAAACGGAAACTTAAGCGGTAACTTGCTTAAAAGATTCGTTGGGTTGAGAGGTCACACTGAGACTTCAAGGAATTGTAGTTTCTAATGAGGGAATTACTGGAGGTTGAAACTGCAGAGGGGGACCAACGCTCGACTACCGTAAGAAGGCTGAAATTGATATCACGGCAGTGGCTGTATAGAAGTGCAAAGGATATACCAGCAGGTGAAGTACCATCAGACCAGTGCCTGTACCACAAACAAGTGTTGACCAGATAAAGTGTGTAGGCGGACAACACGTGTACATGGCCACTCCGTAATTGACTCTAAAGTGCCTGGCAGAGGGTCTGTCGAACCACCGCCAGCCTATTTCTGTACACTTCCGCTCTCGAACATCGTGCATGAGAAATGAAATTTCTTGTACTTTATTACGATTACCGTTCCTCGCTATGTAGATGGACATACACAAATTATTTTTATATTCGCAAGAGAAAGTTTTTAATTGAATTTGTCTCGACGCAACGAAAAACATCTTTGTCTGAATTATTGCCACCCCAAACCCGCAGATCATATGCGTGACACTCCTTCCTCTACATCGCGCTGGTACAAAACGAACTGGTTTTGAGCTTATGTTGACTTTCAGACAGGGATACACGATTACAGACGAACAACAGGGACGATACTCCATAGGCACGCAATGTGACTACGTCTTTTGGGAGCAACGGTATCAAAAGCCGTGCAGAAATGTGGAAAGGAATCCGTTTAAGGTGCCTTGTCGATAGCACTCATTACTTTGAGTGAGTGAAGAGTTGGTAGTGTTTCACAGGAGCGATATTAACTGACTGAATCGGTGCTGAGTAAGTGTCGGTAAGCCCGCCCGGCTAGCCGCTCGGTCTAACGCGTACGCGTCAGCGGACTCGGAAATGGACCCTGACACAATCTGGTCACGTAAATAAGCCAGCCATGAGATCGAATTTAGCTTCTTGTTTGTTAAAGTGTGCTGGCTCATACGCTTCTTCCTTTGAATATTAATAGGGTTGTATCGGATTTGCGGCTAGCTTCTTAATGTAAATTTTTCTGTCTCTTTTTTTGCATGTGCTTAATCTGGCTCCCGTGTGAACTATACGTTTTTTTGGGGAGGACATTTCCATTGAAGGAATTGAAATCCTTGATAATGGTAAATGGATAAGGTGAACTTTTCTTCACGTGACCATTCTCCTTTGTGCGTCGTCCAGTACGTGACGCACTTTAGATCTATCCGAATTTTTTTAAGGAACAGGTGATTCATTTGTTACGGAAATGTTTGGATACTATTTTGACAGGTGGTTATTCTAACTGTGTGTTGCGTCCTGTAGACCAGTTTCCTAATTATTATTTCTGTCGGTAGTAGTTAAATTCCAGAATGAGATTTTCACTGTGCAGCGGAATGAACGGTTATATGAAACTTCCTGGCAGATTAAAACTGTGTGCCGGACCGAGAGTCGAACTCGGGACCGAGTTCGAGTCTCGGTCCGGCACAGTTTTAATCTGCCAGGAAGTTTCAGTAGTTAAATTGTCCGTTCTTTGCTTTTGTCAGATTAAGTTATTTTACTGCTTCTTCTAGCAACAGGTGTCACATATTTAGTCTGACCGGACGTGTGAAAGGACTTTGGATATCGATGCCATCCCCGACGACTGCACGGACCACAGTGTAGTGGCTGTCACATTACGTCACACACGACTGCCGGTGAAAATGTTCTGATTCCGTTGGGTGTTGAATACGGCGCAGATGGAGATCCTTACCGTATTAAGGTGAACCCAGAAGTGTTGTACCATAGTCTCTGGTCAGTTGCGTGATAAGCCTCCATTTTGGAGTGCTGAGTTCGGAGGGCAAACCCGAGGTTCTGACAAACGTTGACACGACTGTGCGCTGATAGAGCGCGGAAATTTCGGAGCAGGCAAGAATTTTACAACTCTCTCTTATGTGGCCTTTAAGAAAGTGCGCATCAGACTCTGCTACGTATTGCAGACGTCAGGCGTGTAAAGGCGCGATCATTAGGAGTGAAGCGGCGTCAAGTGGGATGGTTGAGGTGGCGTTCCAAACCACGTCCGCTGGGCTGTGGATCAACTGACCCCTCTATATCATCTGATTCGGTATCAGACTCGTCTTCCTCATGCGTGTACCACGTCTCTCGAGATCGACGAGGGCAATGTTGTGACGGCACAAAAGGACACGCTGCATGCTCTGCACCATTTCTACGTTAGGCTAAATGATGTAAGCATTAATCTTTTTTCATTAAAGTCAATACCGCCGTTAGACTGTTGTTTATTTACAGTGTTACATTTACACTTACACAATCATGATATCGTCTTCAAAGTGCCATTATAAAGTGTCTTTTGAAAGTAGGTTAGACAATAACAATGAAATACATAACAAATGACGTGACCATAAAAGAATCTATATTTGTAATGCTTACTTACAAGTGTTATAAATTTCCTAAGATGGCATACTGTCGAATTAAAATGCACTATTAGACACAGAGTCGATGGTTCTGGCAGAGCCTACTGCTTTGCTTCATTACTGCGTACACCATCTTGAGTGAATGACAGTTGGCTGTCAAATTGTCTTGGACAAAGAAATTCCTCTTACAACCAGGTGACTTTTTTTAAATCTTTGGACTCAGTGTCCTGTAGGATATGAAAGGTTAGGAGCAAATTATTTTCTTTGGTAGCTGTTACATCTTTGCAGTACCTGTTTATCTCAGTATACCATGAAGTTGCCTGCTCATAAACATATCCTGTAACAAATCTGTCGATAACATCCGCTGCATCCATAAATATAGCAGTCCAGTTAGTCATTGATGTTGTTTGAAGTACCCTTTCCTCCCTCTGAGATATACTACTTAATGAGGAATCAATATACCTCACCCCAAACTTCTGTCAATAACCAAAGGACAAACTGAGTGTCTCAATAAACCCTTTTATTTTCTTAAATTTATGGAATAAATTTTAGTATCACAACTATTTAACACACAAAATACTATGATACATGAATCCACACGGAGAATATACCGATACACACTTGAGCCATACCTCCACTTTGGACATATCATTCCCACACAATGACCCAACATATGCTATATTTGATCCTAGTTTAACATTTAAAAGTGCCCAGTTACCATAGGTGTATCTTAATTTAAAAAAAGTCAGTCACTTCACATTTTTATTCCTATTCCTTTATTAGTTACCCTTTTGTCCCCCCCCCCCACTATAATGGCTTCTTCATTTTATTAGTCATTTTATAAACCGCCCCCAATCCATCCTTCTATACCCTCCTCCCTTACATTTATTCGGAGAGTAGGGTGCGATCGGCCGCGAAATGGAAACCACAGTGATAATATAAAGTGTTTTGTTTGTAACAGTTAGCTACGCGATCGCGATACTTCTCTACACACTCGGCACCCCGACTTAGATATTTGTCGTTGCGTTGTACCAACTTTCCGACATCCTTGTCACAGAAAGCAGCCACCTGTGCTGTCCGCCAATTCTCTGAGCTGGTCTGCAGCTCTCTGTCTGTTCCAAGAGGGTGTCCTGAAAGCGAGCAGGTCATATGAGCAGAGATAAAAACTCAGAGGGAATCAAGTCCGAGATGTATGGTGGCCGATCAAAACTGCTCATCCAAAACGCTGCTGGAGTGTCTTCGTTGCCACAGCAGAAGGAAACGCACGACAGGTACGTTAGGCAGGGTTGCATGAAATCAGGCGAAACACAGGGCACGCACCCATACTTGATGGCAGACACTATTTTCGAGTCGTCTTGACGTGCTCACTGTGCGGTCAGAACTGGAAAGAGTGACATGATGCGATCGATTACCATACTAGACTCACTGCCAATCACATCTGTGCAAAGCATCATCAGATTTTCTCTGTGCTTTCCATTTTACACCTGATCGGATCTTACCTCCCAAATAGGGCTTTATGTGATTGTGTTAGTGGGGTACCTGTCTGACATGAGGATCAAAATTACCTTGAACATTTTAAAAACTATAGATTCTCTATTGGGAGGTCGATGTGAAAATGTATTTTAGCCATAAACTATTAAATAGTATTAGGAGCCTGTGACATATGGCCTTGGTGGCTATCGACGGTTGTGAGTAACCATTACACATTACAATTCAGTTTGCATAAATCACGTGGGAGAGAACAGCACAGTAGTCAGCACACTAGTCCACCACAGACAGGTCTCCACACAGTATCGATGCACTTGCCGTTTAAGGACATGTTATGTCTTATTTGCGTAACGAGATCACTGCGGATGTGCGCCAAGAATACTCCACATGCTTATGTGTGTGTGTGGGAAGTGCGGCCACGAGTGCTGGTATCATATGCTAGCTGTGACCGCAGGCGGTTAGCGATTTGCGTGAGCTGAAATCCTGTTTGTGCTCAAACTGTTCCTAATTTTGGCAGCGGGGACGTGAGCGTCATAAGCATTACAGGCAATGTAAAATAAACTTTAGAATTTCCATCGTTGTGCAAGAGCAGAGAATCCAAAGCCGCTCCACATTTTTGTAGCTGCACCTTGCCATGGCGGCGTTGCGTTCTCTGCCTCCTATATCGTTGGGCCTGACACCCAAGGTTTTCTTTTCGTGGGGTCATGCGAAATACCTTGCGTGTACGCCACCTTTGCCGGAAACCATTCCAGAACACAAATCACACATTTCTGCTACGCCACAAACTCCACATACGCTTCTAAATGTGTGGCGTGAAATGGTTGGAGGCTTAAATGTTGTACATGTCACCAAGGGCTTCATACAAAACACCTATAAAGAATCAAAAATTAATTTCTTCTCTGTTTTATATCTACAATCACTGGTAATCGCTTCATTCAGTTTTAACTGTATATCCTCAGATACAAACACCAAATTAGAAAATTTTATATAAGAATCTCAAAAAAAAAAAAGTTTCGGTAGACATATAGACGTTAGAGCAGCCAGTCTTACCTGGCCATTATCAGTGCAAGGGAGAATACAGAGAACCTGTGGTACCCTCATGTCTTTTATGCACCAAGAAAAATATTGCACACTGTAGACTACAATACTCCAATCCCACCTCCACCAACACTGTTTAGCAACAAGGCCATACAGGGGTGGGGTGGTGTATGTGCCCATACCGTAGATGCTACAACGTGCAAGGGGCGTCTATGCAGGAGCCAGACCAACATATGGTTCCCGACAATGGGCAGCATCCTGTTCTTTAGTTAGAGGGGACCAGTCCATGTGACTGGCAGAAGGTCTGGCCCTGCAACATTAGCTCACATGCCCTCCATCCGTTGGCAAGCGGAAAGAAAGCTGTCATGCTCTCATCGATTCAGCATCTGAAATGATATACAGAACGATGCTGAAGATAAGATGGCTAAATCGAGTACGTAATGAAGAAGTATTGGGTCGAACGGTTAGAAATCAGTACTCGTACAATCTGAGTAATAGGAGGAATCGGTTTGTAGGATATATCCTCAAGTATCAAGGAATCGTAACGGAAGGAATTGTGTGGTATTACATAAAAATCGGAAAAGCTAAGCACTGAACGGTTGGAAGTACCAAAAATTCTTTATGTCATTAAGTACACCTAAAAGCATTACTTACAGTTATTAGCATCTATAGGTTACATTCAGATGCACAAGTTAATTTGTTTATGATTTCTAGGCCTGCTGATTACAAAGGACTATACAAACTTTCTCCCAGACAACCCGGACTTGTCACACAGGATCTACAAAAAGTAAAGAGTGTGACTAAAATTTTGGTCAAAGTTTTTTCCTTGGACGAGAGTATTAAATTGTACTTGCTGTGTTCTTCAGAAGTACAATGCAATGTTGTTCTGGACATACATGCATATATGCATGCATGCATGTTCGAATAAACACAGCATCGTATTTCTGAACAACATACACACTGAAACGACGTCTTTGTCGGCAGACACCGGACAAGCCACTTTCAGTTAAAATGTCTCCCCGTATTAGAATATACACTGTGGATGTGCGAGTCCAGGGGTTGCAAACACATGCTTGACGACATATCAAAGGCTGGGTCTGATCATGAAGAAAAGCATTTGAATGTACGCTAATGGGCATGATTTTATGCGCCAACTCGTCACATAAAGCCTTGAACGTCATTTAAACATATTGTAACACACTGGCACTTTTTCTTATGTTTGTAAGCGAGTGAAAGTTTATACTTTTTTCATATCTTGCCCTGTGCGACCAGCTCGTACTTCTTGTTCGGCTTTCTCGTCAGCGTGAATGTGGCGTTCCACCTTCACTCCAAACAGTAAAGGGAAATATACGCATTCAGATGGGCAACAGAGGGGAGAAAAGCGGTCTACCATATAAAGTTCGATAAAGGCACAACACACAGCGACAAAGAAAGAGAGATCTCGTCATGCGAATTTAATTATGTTTTTAATATATCACCAAGAAGTGCACACAGTACAGGAGTGAAATAAAATATGACGACTGGTACTTCCGAACAGTACTTGAGTAAATCTTAAATTGTGCAACGAGTGAAAGTTGTGGGTGTAAACTTGAGTAGGAGTCCAAACGTCATTTACACTGTGAATAATAATTTCTGATATTAAACTGATTTTCTATGAAAAATGCTTTGAAATTCGATGTCAACTTGTGATTATATATTTTGTTAAGGGTTTACTATATAAATTTTTAAGAGGGATTTTGGGATTTAAATTTTAATGTTAAGCAGTTAGCTAGTTTTAGCAGTAACTTTCACTAATGTCGTAATTGTCATAATCTTAAATTTGACGTCAATCTATCACAACTAGTTCCCATCAATACTGGATCAGGATTAACATTTAATGAAGAGTACTGTAATGATTACATTTTTTAAAGAAAAGAATGGGTTGGGCGACATGAATTTTTTGTAAATATTGAGTAGGAATTTCTTGTTAGTAATCAGTGATGAACTCTTCTCTGGTTATCAGCCGAGTGGTGGCGTCGTCTTGTCGCAACGTTTCAATGAGTTTCGTACCCATCATCTTCTGGCGAACATCACGCCACCACTCGGCTGATAACCCGAGAAGAATTCATCAGTGGAATAAGCCGAGAAAAACTGAAATCACTTATACGTCTGAATTAGTGTTAGCCCAGCACCTGACCTCTTAATACACCATCACACCGAGCTAGCAGACCACACTGAGAGCGCAGTGAGAGGGCTTGTGAGCTTGCCACGTGGCAGTCAAGAAAATTAGTCGAGAAGAAGCTGACGGCAGCGCGACGGCACTGTCGTAGCGGCTGCGCGGAGTGCGGGGACGCTGTCTTGTTGTCAGCACGGAAACAGTGGGCCGGCTGAGTAACGCCTGTCGGTGCTGCAATATCCTCCTGGAAAGGGTGCAGGCCAGTACACAGTTGTTGCTGTTTAGTATTTCTAGCCACGTGCTACTCTTGCGAATACAAGTGTATATGGAACAATTTCTCGGTTGGTTGGACAGGTCGTGGTTCTTCAGCAACACTGGCTCCCTTGAAATGGCCATCAAGAAGTCCTGACCTCACCACACCTGAGAACATGTGATGGGGAGTCATTGAGGCACATGCATCTGCACGTCGCTATGCTGCAGACGAGGAACTGTGCAATGCTCTTTTAGGGGCACAGACACTAGTCCCTCACCCTCTACGCACACACACACAGAATGGTAAGAGGTGCAGAGATGACGAATTTGCTAATATTGAGTTAGTGGATAAGCTGACAAAAAATATACTCTTTATGGAAATGGTAGGAGTGGGTGGGTTCAATCACCCTGCCCGTTTCCTCCAAACTGTTGACCATCCCACCTTAACCAGGTACTACCAAAGAAACCTTGAAACCACCCATACCAAGATCCGTACAATTGAATATGACAAATCGCCGCTTTTCACCCCCGCAACTACTGCCTCATGAAACCATCCTATCCAGATTAGTAACTCACATTGAATATGACAAATCTTAATGAGTCGTACCCTGGTATTAACAATGGGCCCATAGGTTAAGTCACTATTCTTTACAATAAGCATTAATTATAAAGTCTCTCAGCAGAGTATAAGAGTTTTGTGTTGTATTAGTGTAACAGTTGTATTCATGTAAATATTCGTCTCTATTAATTTGTTTTATGGAATGTACAAAATACGATCTTTACAAATTCCGAATGCTGTTTTAGTAAAAAGTTTTGAGGAGGCACTCTTTATGAAAGGTCGTAAGTATTGCGCAGGTACTGCGAACAGCGAGTGACTGCTGGACGAGAACTGACGCTACACGGTGGTCGGTGTGGAGTAAATGGAGGCCGAGCGGCAGGGAGACGCCTGAGCGAGGCGGCTGTCAGTCACGACACGCCCCGCCCCTCCGCGGCGGCTCAGAGGCGCGTGCCGCCCACCTGCTCAGCGAGGCGGCGGCTCACCTGGCCGACAGCTTCCGGCCAGCTGAAGGCGGACACAACCCCGGGATCCCACCGGGACGGGCGACCCCGTTGGCGGCTGGCCGAGGAGACAGCACGGCACCGCTCAGCGGTGACGCAGAAATTGGGACTCGACTGCAGGAGAGGTGCCAGACGACGAGGGTGTACTCTGACAGTGGCAGCACGGACAGTCGGAGAGATCTCTTGAGGCGCACTTCTGACGGACGCCGTTTACCGTTCCTGCACGAATTCGCATAAATCACAATAATAGGCCGGACTGCACGCCCAAAGCAGTTCTGTGCCGGGTATTGATGGACTGCAGTTTGTCGTGATTATGTTCTCTCCTACAGAGAGCAGTTCCGAGCAATCAGCCACGTTGATCGATCTGCTATCCTGGTTTCATCCTCCATCAGATGAATCCACGAGTGTTGCAGTCACTCTGAGAGTAGAATCCCGTATTGCAATTTTTCGTTCTAGATAAGACCAAGTGTACTGTCTTAGGACGGCCAACTACCTGTGCTACGGCTCTGTCCCGATTCTTGCGGTCCTCAATACAACAAAGCCCGTACGTGTGCTTGCCACCGTACCGCACTGTGCTGCACATCAACAATAGGCTGTCGTACCACCCCACGAGCTTCGTGTCGATGGACAGTGCCACTACAGAGAGTGGAGGATGACTGGAGCAACTTCCGGATGCCGCGCCTGGTTCCCAGAAACATTAGATTGCTGGCCCACACCACCAGTCGCACTCCTTCCAGCTGGCGCCGCTTTCTCCACGCCAGGAACCACCATCCCGCTCCACAGGCGAGTGTGGCAATATTCGTGTGTTGAGTGATTCGTTGTGTGACGTCAGCATCCGAAGGACGTTACGGTCAACTGTTTTTTTTTCTTTTCTTGCTCAGACATCTGCGTGAACACAGTAACATTTGTGCTTTTAGTGAAAACATTGTTTTTATTCGCCCTCCCCCCCCCCCCCAAACTTTACTTCGGACAGTAGAGATAGGAAATTCAATGTCAAATACATGTATATTTTTTTGCTTTATAGCTTTCAGTCTTATTTTTTTATATGTACATGTTCATGTTAAAGATATCCTGGTTCCCTATCATCATGTCTGGAACAATTTTTTTTGGTGATGCACACTATGTTACATGATCTTCGATCACACAGCTACACTTACGAAATTTCTGTCTTTTCATGTACACTATATCTCTCTATCTCACTTATGTTGATGCCTGTCAATTGTCACTATGTGTACAAATTTCAATAGTTACAAAATGTTATACACAATAATATGCTACTGTTACACGAGAGTATTTTTGTTTGTCTATGTGAGCGGAATATCTGTGGTTACAATTCTTGTTAATGGTGAATGGACCATCAGCCAATCCATCACTGTAAAATATTTATCATCCTTTCTGTTTAGGGAAAAGGCGTGAGAGTGGTTAAACGTCTCAACCATGAAGCATAGAGATATTGTTTGTCTTTTTGGCTTCATGCAGACGTATGTGTGTGTTTGAGTTGGGCACCAGGAGCTAATTCTCAAATGTTACTTTAATGAGAAGCTTGCAGGTCCATTAGGTCAACATTTTACTGCAGCTTCGAACTTAGCCTTCTGGCATGTGTTCAACATTTGTATGACTGTGTGAGTATGTCCATGTATGACAGTGGGCTCCCTGAGGGTGAATCTGTGTTGCGTGTGACTTATTCGTCAATGTGAGTAAGATGTTGGCGAAGCTATAAGAAAAATTCCACCTTTTATTTTATCATCAATTTCCAATTTAATGTGCCAGTTCGTTGTGACATTTTGGAAACTGTTTGGAGCGATTCTTTCTCAGTGATTGACGCACTACATTTGCCAAGTGAGTCATCCACTACCAAAAATAATCTAAATTGACTGGGGGTGGGGAATGAGAGATTCTGTGTCCTCTTTTGCGTGTCTCCTCTCATTTTAATCAATTTTATTTGTGTTCTATGTCACTGCACGGTAGTAACAGACCGAATAAGGTTATTGTAGTGAGAGTATTTGTACTGAGTGCTCAAAAAATAATGTTCACTTGATTCCTATACGTGTTGGGTTACTTCCCTGGGTGGCTTGTGCGAGGCAACCATCGGAGGACGTGGCACATGGCATTTCCGGTTGGGGGCTGCACTTCCCTGAATCTGAGGGGTTCGTACAATAGGCTTAAGCCCCTGGTGGAACGACCTGCGAGACGTCTGAGTGGTTCAAATGGCTCTGAGCACTATGGGACTCAACTGCTGTGGTCATAAGTCCCCTAGAACTTAGAACTACTTAAACCTAACTAACCTAAGGACATCACACACATCCATGCCCGAGGCAGGATTCGAACCTGCGACCGTGGCGGTCGTGCGGTTCCAGACTGTAGCGCCTTTAACCGCTCGGCCGGCAGACGTCTGAGTGTCGCCGCAGTTTATGTGTTTACCATTCCGGCGCGTCCGGAACGGAGATTCCTGGCACCGACTGACTGCATTCTCCTTTTGATTCTGACAATACTTGTGTCCACAAGTCTGGGTGCGACTGTCTGGCGCCAGATGGCCCGCGGTCTAGGCAGGTTGTTTTCGTAGCCAGTGAAACGGCAAGTTCAGTGCCCTCAGCTGAACAGCAGAGGCACGACTGGTCAACTTAAACTGAGGCTGGTTGACGTCATAAAGCCCTGCTCGGAATTGCAGGGAACGGCCGTTATTGGCGCGAATGATGTTCCGAGACAGTGTGCGGGAATTTTGGAATCAGCGGTTTCCGAGGAGAGTAGAGAGCTGGCTCCGCTCTTGCTTAGAATTCTCAGACAGCCTTCGCTGCCAGGGGTTGACACTGAGCTGCTGCACGGCACAAGTCGGCCCCTGCATCACCAGGACGCCGCCTACCGACGACGTGCTGCAGATTTCAGTACCGGTACAGTATTGTGCGGCTCCAGCATTGTAGGTCCTTATCAATACTGAATCACTCAGCAGCAAGCACGCTCACATTGTTACAAGTCCACCTTGTTTGTTTCACCATGTGATCCTGATACGCCAAAGTCTTCCTCTGTTTGTAGTTTATTCGTACTTGAAAGGAAAGTTACGCTGCTAGAAATTCTTGCAAAAACTGGCAACAGCTGCTTGTTTTTCTTTGTGAGTTGTGTTTTATCGACACGTCCGCCATTGTTCAATGAGAAACACCGAACGACACAGCGTATGGTTGTATAGTCGTGGTGTACTTCAAGAAAGGGAACTCTTCTTTCATCGTTTTAGAGGAATCACATTTTCTTCTCCTCGTATTAAGGGACGAGAGTTAGTTTTACACACGGCAGCCAACAGACAGTGGGGCGCGCTAAAGCGAGCTCGCCGAAATCTGTGTTGCAACTGCCGCCTGCCTCTCACTGTTGTCAGTAACAGTCTGAAGACATCGCGTCGGTGGCATCTGCACGGCTCAGCCCTTCGGAGGTTCGAGTCCTCCCTAGGGCATGGGAGTGTGTGTTCTCCTTAGTGTAAGTTAGTTTAACTTGGCTTAAGTAGTGTGCAATCCTAGGGACCGATGACGTCAGCAGTTTAGTCCCATAGGGACCCAACACCACCACGTTGGTTGCATCGACTACAAATGTGTCATATGTCCATGAATAGCAAATGCGTAAGCACGAATACAATCTTCTGTTCACACCTCTCCTGGTCCCGTGA
Source organism: Schistocerca serialis cubense (assembly GCF_023864345.2). NCBI lineage: Eukaryota > Metazoa > Arthropoda > Insecta > Orthoptera > Acrididae > Schistocerca > Schistocerca serialis. The sequence goes on from NC_064648.1 coordinate 109,365,464, forward strand.
CGAAAATACAGCGTCTTGGTTCCATTGTTGCGTTCACCAGAAGTGGTATTGGGAAATCGGTTTACGAAATCCGGTTTTGGGAGCCCCATGTTGGAAGGGGGGGGGGGGGGTTGTTACCAACTGTATAGCACGGAACGAGATGAACGGACTGTGGCGTGGATGGACCCAGTCGGTCCGGCAGTGCCGACACGGACGTAGACGCCTCGCTCGCTCTGCTGCAGCCGTTCCCTCGCATGCCGCGGGCCGAGCTAGCAACTCAGCCTCATGACGTCATCGTGTTGTTTGTCGGCGGGGAGGGAGAAATGGGGCAGCCGCGCGCCCCGGCTGTCTGTGCGGCCCAGCTGTGGCGGAGCGGCCAGGCGTGTGGCGGCGTGCGGCGCAGTCCCGCCTCTCGGCGAGAACACCAGAGACAGGTGAGGCGGGCAGCCGGCCTCCACTGGGTTACTTGGAAGCTGCGGCTGTCGTTCTGCTCGCTTTTGTGTGGCTTGTCGCGTAACTCACGACGGAACTGCTCTTGTTTAATACATTGTCTTACTTTAAAAATTTGGATCGATACGAACAAAGGGATGGCGATTAGTTTGTTAAATTAGCGCGTCGAGTGTTTAATAATTTATTACTCGTTATTTATCGCCTTGTTAGAGTCGTTTAATCGCTGATTCCTTGAGCGAGAATAGCGTGCAACGAACGGAAAATAGCGCCACATTCAGTCGGGCAGTGTTTCGATGTACCATTGTCGATTCCTGCAGATTTCTCGTACCACAGTTGTTGGAAACGAAAACCACGCGTTCCTGGCTACGTCACTGCAACGAAATAACCAATGTTCGTAGAAGACGCAAGTATGCGAAAACCACCAAACAGCACTTCGGACTGAGTGAGTTTTAGTGCGACACGGCGTCTTCTGCCACTGACTCCAGCAGCCGTGGTTGTCTGTAATTCTGGACCGCCAGCCGAGAGTGACAGCAGGTTGCCTCTGTTGCGCCTTGCAGTGCTGACAGAAGTTTATTTTTCTACATTTCGCTTAATTTGGCCGAATTTGAACATCTAAAATGTTGTAAGGTACTCATTCTAAGGTATAACCTGCCGTTACGGCTTTTATACAATAAGAAAAGTATCACAGTTGTAAATTTGGCGTGTCGCGAGGTAACGGAACGCACGGCGCTGAAATACGCGAACATTATTCACCCAGTATTTGAGCACTTCGCGACTTCGAACACACGTTGAGAATAATTTTAAAGAGTTCTAAAACTTTTTCTCGCTTACACGCTTAACGTCAAATATTACAGACGTTAACTCGTCTGTAAACTAATCAGACGTCCGAAGTTGTTTAGTGCATAGGCGTTCTGAATCCTGCACTCCACTCGTGGCGTCATGCCGACGTGCTTCTGGCGATGAAACGCAGCACTTGCGTTTATTTCAGTATTTTTACAATTTTCTGGAATTTAGGTTGTGATGCACGAGGGATCTGTTGTTTTCCCCAACCTACCTTAGACTGAGGCGAAGATTTGCTTGGTTGTTGGCGAATTCTTGAGAATTTATCGTAATGTTTGCGTTTCATGAAATAGAACTTTCTTATTCTCTTTTATCGTTCTGTGACGTCATGTTTCGTTTGTGATTTGCTGATAAAAGAGAAGCGATCACACACCACAATTTTTTTGCTCTATAGAACTCTGCAGCGCTCGTGTTACTATTTGTTGGGTAAGAGAGACTCGTGTGTCGACGAAGCTACGCAAGGTCTTTGAGACGCGCCGTGTTCCCTGTGGCTTGTTGTGCAGAAAAGTTGTCACAATCGTGCTTGCGCATTAGTCGTATCTTACGTGACCAAAGAATGAATGATGGTGATCGACCGTCACTTGCCAACTTCTATATCTGACGTTCAAATGACACGATTAAAGTGCAGTGTAAATTTCTATGTGCGACCTATAACGACGGCAGAATCTAGATTTAATTTGTGCCATTTCCAGTGCAAGCCGGCTGGGGTGGCCGAGCGTTTCTAGGCGCTACAGTCTGGAACCGCGCGATCGCTATGGTCGCAGGTTCGAATCCTGCCTCGGGCATGGATGTGTGTGATGTCCTTAGGTTAGTTAGGTTTAAGTAGTTCTAAGTTCTAGGGGACTGATGACCACAGATGTTAAGTCCCATAGTGCTCAGAGCCAGCCATTTCCAGGGCAATATTTGCAAGAATCGAGGTAGATTTGTTATTAGTTTCCGTCAGAGCACTGAATCACGTCGGAATTACATTTGTGGAGGCATTTGCTAATTATATTTGGCTGAAACCTATAGCAAATATTATTTCGTTTAGGTAGATACCGTTACAGAAGCCTTACCCGTTACTGATGGTAAGTCACTTTTAGGGAATTATCGGTAGCCACTGACGCCAGATTTACCGACACTTTAGCATGATAAAGTACTCAAAATCTTGAAGACTTCTGAAATGTCGTATATCATTTGGACTGCATATCGTTGTCAAACGCAAATTTGAGTACCAAAACTATGAAATTGCCAACTTTAACTTCGCAAACACATAGATCAGCACAGCGACTGTTCAGTTTGCTCCCCGCATCCAGTCGCAGCACAGGACGCGTGATGTCACATAAGAGTGACTGTCTTCACACATGAGGGACAGGATGATTAAATAAAAGTTCCACGAATTTTATGAATAATGCGTAACCCGAAATCTGAGCTCCAACTGCTTCACACTTTCGTGACACTGAAGTGTGTGAGGTGGTTTCCGTTCTTTTACTAGGCTGTCACAAAATGTGCAACGCAATTGATGCACCGAATTGAAGACCTGTACAAAACGTCTCGTGTGTAGCGAGATTAGTAGTGCTGAATTGTCGGGAAATGTGACGTTGACGGATGAAGAGTGGCCGGAGCCAAAACAGTTTCAGAAAAAGGCCGCCATTTAATCGATAATGTGTGGAATTCGCTCTCTGAAGCACACATCGATTGCCCATAATTACGGATTAAGATCGCTGTTGACTTACGAATGTGTACAATGTTTCTGGGTGCTTTTAATTCTTCACGTGTTCTGTCCACCAGCAGAATCTTTGACAGTGTGGTGTCTCACACGATACTTGGGCTGGCAGTAACGGTACTGTACCACTGGGTGCTCATAATCTGAAGTTGAGCCACTCACAGGGGTCCAGTGTGCACTGCAACTATTGTATGGCAGCGAAACTTGGTATACTAAAGCCCCCTTGCGGAACCGATTTACACTGGAAAGAAATTATTTCCGATTTTGGCCACCAAATGGCTCTATCAACGGAAGAAAGACGTATAGAAATGTTTCCATATGTAATGGATTGGCAACGGAACGTGGGCAGGAAGGTTCAAACAAGTGAGAAAGGCAGAATGTTGATCTTGTTAGTTGAACAATTTGTTCAGTATGAGAACCGAAGACTTCGGCGAGAGGTTGTACAGCGATAGATTCGCACCTGCTAACTAAAATCGGAACTGATTTCCTCCGGCTCAAACTGGTTTCGCATTAACCCCTTAGCATACCTGCCAAGTTTCGTTGCCATACGATAATTACAGACCACAGTGAACCTCGATGAGTGGCTGCATTTTACTTACGACCACCCGGTACTTCTATGCCTCTGCTGAAGAAAAAAGCGATTCGCCAAAATTTCGCTGTCGCATTTGTGGCCCATTTGATCATAAACCATTTAGTAAAAAAAAAAAAAAATGGTTGAAATGGTTCTGAGCACTATGGGACTCAACTTCTGAGGTCATTAGTCCCCTAGAACTTAGAACTAGTTAAACCTAACTAACCTAAGGATATCACAAACATCTATGCCCGAGGCAGGATTCGAACCTGCGACCGTAGCGGTCTTGCGAATCATTTAGTAGTTAGCCAGTTAAAAAAAGTCTGCAGTTGTCTGACATCCGTCTTGTTTCACCTTTTTGAAGCATCAACACTCGTTAGGTTCTGCAAATACCCGTCTTCCCAGTACAGGCGACTGTCTAAACTGGAACAGGTCGCAGCTACAAATAGGGGGCGTCGACATTGCCCCGTGGCGTAATGATGTACTCTGTGACGTCATATATACTTACGGATACAACAGAACGCGGTGATGTTTACATGACTGCTATATTACGTGTTTTTTCTAATATAGGTTGTGGTGGAAAATTGACGTGTTGCATAGCCCGAGGTCTAGGCTGGGTTGACAGGTTACAGTACGGTTCAGTTAGCGGAGCCAAAGAAATGGAGTGTTACAGTAATGATAATTATTGCTGTGTCAGATATTTTATGCACGTTAGATTTCGATGAGTGTTTTACGTCCGTTTTGATGTCGTCATGGATCGAAGCACAGTTGGAACGGCAGGTTCAGTATTTTTCAGCATTGGGCACAGTTCGTAGCTAGCGTAAACGTACGTTTTACACCTGTGTAAACTTGCGTGTGCACAAGACGGACGCAGCCTTCGCACAAAGAGGCATCGGTGCAGCCAGCCTCGTACGCCTGTTGACACGTGGGCGCGGGCAGTCAACACGTCCCAGGCGAATACAGACCGTGCTGTCCCGTCCACGGTTTTGTTTTAACCCATTGGCCGAGTGGCCTAAAAAGGAACAAATGGATCTGAAGAATATTATCGTGCATACTTATGACGCGAGTTATCGGTAACATCTAGTATGTCTTCTGAATGATATAATGGATAATCGAGTTGAACTTTTTAGTGCTAATGTTATGAGGAAAAGTGCTTTCCAATGCAGTGGTAACGCGTATCATTTACTAATGGCCTTTTGAATAATATTCATGTTGATTTGAGACACACTATATAGTGCCTGCTATCTATCGCTGCATTCTCGAAAACAAACAGCATGAAAAACTAGGCTGTAGTAAAATTATAAAGATTACAACTTAATTAGAGCAGTCAACCACGAATATGATATGCAAAGTTTATTTACACAAAACCGTTACCGGTTTCCGATTTTCAAAAAAAAAGTTGTTAGGTGGCTTTCAAAAGCTGATCAGTACTTGCGTTAACCGCCATTTAAAAGAATATTCGTTTCTGTGCAAAATATCAAACCTTCACGATCGGTTTTTGTCTGAAGATCTGAAATTATCGACTAAATTTTCCCATGCAAATGACGTCGGAGCCTTGTGTTCGGGCACTACATTAGTAGATGAAAGGCAACAGTGAACCCAGCTACAGAATCAGTATGCATTAATTGAAAAATAAACAGGAAGCAGGATCATTCGTGAGTGGTAACGAAAATGATGTACATTATCGGTACAAGCCAGTAATACAGTACAGGTCCATCTGCCCTTTAAAGAACGTTAGGTCAGTTACTGTGGCACTTCGTATCTTGTAATCGGTATTTCAGATAAGGAAAGCAGCCACTCGTCACTGATTCTATAAGTAAATTGTCAGCAAGACGTGAATTAAAAGTTAATGAATAGCAGCACTGATAGCTCACCATACGTGTTAGAAAACACTATGATATATAAATTTCTCATCATTGTTTTGCAGGAAGAATAAAGCCATTGGCGTATTAATTTTTCATTCTTGAGGCTGCACAGAGAGAAGTTCTAGATTTAATTCCGGAATTCAAACACACACTTCCTATTAACGATACCTGTGTCTTGGTCTATGAGTTCGTCAGTCAGGTGCGAAATTGCGTTGGGTTGCATGTTCGTACTTACTGAATAGTGTACTGGAAAGGAGTAATAAAAGTCGGATGCAAGTAGCCATATATTCACCATTTACGTACGTCATCGTTGATTGCTTACGGCAAGATGGCAGATGGTAATGTACGCAGTATAGGTAGTAGCATTGAAGTCACTACATAGTTTTGGCAGTATGTGATTAGTTAGTACAGAAGTGCTAGTACATTCTGTGAATGAAATATTAGTCGCTGCGGTGATTAATTGGAAATGCACAGAAGTACTTTGATTCCTAACATTATCATGAGAATCCTTGGAGGCAGGTTTTGTGTGCAAATATTATCTATATTATTAAAATAATTTGTAAATACAACATTGTCAACCTTTCCGACTAATAATTAAGAGAACTTTTGGCGTCACACGAAAACAACAACGGGATCGAAATCATGAGTTGAGCCGCTCAGTGACCATACCGTCACAGCAATGGAAGACGACACAGGAGGCGAAATACAGGGCTACTACTAAATCATTCACTCGTTTCCAGAATTCTACATTTTCCGAAATATTTTTCGCCTCAGCGAGTTTACACTGTGCCGGACACCTGATCTTACGAATGGAGCGCCTTGTGAAAATGCCGAAAAGGCGAGAGAAGAGTTTTCGTGTGTTGGAATGTGCGGGATGTTTGACCAAATGTGGCAGCTGCGGCCGTGGAGGAGGGTGAGCGAGATTTTTGTACAAAGAAGTCAACATCAGCGACAAGCCGAGAACTCTAAACACCGCAGCGACGTGTGTGGAAGACCGTGCTTCGGCTGTTACACTTCGAACCGTACCGTGTGCAGCCCGTACAACAATTAAAAGCAGAAGGTTGCGGCCGGCGCCTTCAGATTCGCGCCACAGCGGTGGGACCACTGGAGGATGAACCTCCATGCTGAACCTCCATCCTGATCTACAGCGACGAAGCAACCTAGAATTTATCTGAAAACTTAATCTCCGCAATGTGAGTGTGGGCTACTGAAAATCCTCATGAAATTGCGGCGCATCAACCAGATTCGCAGATGGTTAATGTTTTCTGTGTAGTGTGACAGACAAAGCTTGATTGGGCCGTTTTTATTCTGTGAAGGAACTACAACGATCCTCGGTACGCCACACTCTCACATGGCGGAGATAAACATTTTCAGATAAATGCGAGGTTGCTTCGATGCTGAATATGAGCATGCAGACGAAATGTCCATCCTCAACCGGTCCGTGCATAATGGCGCAAATCTGAAGACGCCGGCCGCAACCTTCTGCTTTTAATTGTTGTGAGAAATGCAGACGGCGCGGTTGGATGTGTGACCGCCGACGCACGGTGTTCCACACACTTTGCTGCGGTGTTGAGAGTTCGCGGCTTGCGCCTGCTGTTGACTTCTTTGGACCGCGTACAGAAATCTCGTTCACCCCCCTACACGGTTGTAGCTGCCACATTCGGTCAAATATCCCGCACATTCCAACACACGAAAACTCTTCTCTCGCTTTGTCGGCATTTTGGCAATTCGCTGCATTGTTAATGTGAGGTGGTCGGCACAGTTTAAACTCGCTGAGTTTGCTGTTATATTCATGCTCCAATCATATTTGTACAAGCAATATTTCGGAAAATTTAGAATTCTGGAAACGAGTGAATGATTCATGGCAGCTCTGTTTTTCGCCTTAAGTCGGTCATCATCCGTTTTTGTGGTAGTATGGTCACTGAGCGACTCAACTCATGGTTTTGATCCGCTTGCTGGTTTAATGTGATGCCAAAAATTAGTTCAATTTTTAGTCAGATCGGTTGACAATATTTTATTTACGAATTCTTTGAATAACGTAGGAATATTTTTACAGATAATCTGCCTCCAAGAACACCCCCGACAATGTTTACAAACAAAATACTTCTGTGCCCTTACTATTAGTCACAGCAGCGCCTAATATTTCTTTCACAGAACGTGCTCGCACTTTGCTCCTTCCTGACCACACAGCGCCGACACTGAAGGTACCGCCTCTGATGCCAGTACTTACACTGTGTACGTTACTGTCCGGAATCTTTCCGTAAGCAATGAACGATTACGTACGTAAATGGTGAGAATAGCCTACTTGTATCGGACCCACAATACTCCTTTCTGGTACACAACTTATGTACGAACAGTCATGCTCAAAAATATCCGAACGAATCGAATTGCATTTTGCCTGAATCGCATGCAACCCGCATAACGCAGCTGTTTAGCAGGTCCTCTAATAGCCTCTCAGTACAGTCGTTTGACTGTTGAAAATGGTTCCAACAAGTCACCACTAGAAAACACTGGTCTGTATCCCAGTAACTCAAGATGTAAAGTAATACCACGATAGTACTAATATCAGGGAACCCCTTATCACATATAAACTGTCCTTAACGCTTGTAAGCTCACATTTATTACAATAAATGACATACCTCAAATGTTACCACTCTCATTGTTACGTCGGATAGGTAATGCACGTAGTAAGTTCGTCATATTCATGATTTTTTCTTCAAAGTAACATACCGTACTTATTATTTAACGCAAAATGACATTAAAAACTTAAGTTATTCACGAGCAGCTAGTTCAGAATATCTATGAACTTCAAATGACACGACGAACCGTCCCATTCTGCATATGGATTCAAATCCAGGTCATGTAGACTAAGCAAAGATTTCGTGACTGACGGAAACTAACAGTCATTCCTGTCTAGGCGTACAGAGAGTGATATACCTCGATTTTACACAGTATCAGTTAGCAAATATCAACTATAAATTACATAACGTAAACATTTTTAACGGACGCGGATTCCTACCCAGCATCTATCGTCCTTGTTGAGGAACTAGGAGAGATGTTAAATATTGCTTCTTCACATGTAACTTATTTGAAATGCCGTGACGTGAAGCTTTGTGTTGGACTGGGGTTCGAACCCAGAACCTATTCTCAACAACATTTCTCCTCACACTGTCACCCGCCTACTCCTGTTCCGCTCGCGAATGTCGCGTGGTTGGGGCCATCGTCGGCAAGGCCTCTTATATTGGCTGCAATTCCTCAATTTTTCTCGTCGTGGTCATTTCGCTGCAAGCCTGAAAGCCTCGAGGAGACGCGTTGGCACGCCACTTTTTCAATTACAGGCCACACGTCCTGTGGATACATTCAGTCGAGACCGTTCATAGCGACATCACTTTTAACGACTTATTGGCTATAACATCGAAATGTAATGGTTCTATCTAAACCGTACATGAATGCTGTATTTAGGCTATAACACAGGAATCTAATGGTCCCATCTAAACCTTATATGAACACTATACTTATAAAGTCCCTTAGGACGTCTCTTTTTGCGACTTACCGAATAAAACTACGTATTTTTGTTCCATTTTCTGACAAATGTATCGGCTGTAAGATCCAATGTTAGTTTTTTTTGTTGCTTATTTGGGGAGGTAACTCTGATTTTCAAACATTCGATTTCTGCAGATTTTTGGTTTCAAATCAGGCGTCACAACGAATACATCGTCAAATGCAAAGTGAGTACGTACATCTTAGATCCTAAAAGCAATCTAATGTAACAGATTACGTTAAGTAGAACAGTATATTGTAGTATGTGTTACTGTACAGCGTATAGTGCAGGATCGCTAACAAGAGATCAATTTTTTGCATTCAGATGATACAATAGTATCGTCAGTTATTTTCCTAACCATTTCAGAATTGAAAATTTTTTTGATTGATTCAGATACTTCTTTCCCAGGTGTACTTCTTCGCTGAGGTTTATGGGCCAAGTTCGCAGAACCACTTTTACATATTCTTGGAGCTGCTTCTGGATGCACTCTACCAGAACTTGTAGCATTTTGGGAGTGTTGTCTGTGTGCATTGTTTCTTCATTGCCCCCCCCCCCGTATCTTCTTTATTTGTATTCTCTTCAATGTCTAAATAATTCGACTCGAAATCCCTTAACTCGGATACTTGTTCGCCTATTAGATGTTAAGCGAAAATTTCCGCCTCGTTCAGGTCTCTATGACTCATTGTAGAAAATCTTCCTGAAAACAAACACGTTTGCTCAACTGTGACAAACTGCTAATAATAATGGTTAGTCTATAAATCAACCATGAAAATGAAACTAAGCAACTAGACATTCAACAATGCGCCATCAAACTGGCATTCTGGGTTGCCAAATGAGATTTAGACCGAATTAGAATAGCGGTCGCAGGTGGCGTCAACCCAGTGCAAAATATGCCCTTGGGCGCAAAAGTTAAAGTTCTTTTCGTTATTATTTCCCATTTTCTAAAGGAATGATGGGCGATCTGTTATGTTAAAATGTGTGGATAAAAGTCGTATTTCATGATCGCTAAAACTCCTCTACTGATTACTAGTTTCAGATCATTGACGAGACTTCTTCAGATCTAAAACACAAAAAGGTAGCATAAAAGAGGTCAACTATAGCATTATACGTTTTATGCTTAAAATTCCATTCACACACACAAGTAGAAATATTTATTGGTACGTATCAGCCACCAGGCATTACACAGCGCCATAATCCGTTGAGCTGAATCGCTCTTGTTGCCATGCACACACTGAAAAATTTTATATACCGTGACAAAAATAATGACATGAAGTGCATTTGGTAAGTGGTGTACAGCTTTAACCTCAGCTAGTGCTTGATTTGTAAAAAACAGGTTCCGATACTGTGGTGACCTTCCAGAGTGGCAGCGGGGGGGGGGGGGGGGGGGGGAGGTGGGTACCACATCTCAAAATTTGCAGTATCGATCCTTTTTTTTTACCCAAGACCGAGACACCAGTGGGGAGTACCTATGCGTACCGTCACAAATCAAGCACTGAACTTGCCGACAGTAGGTCGTACTGGATACGCAGTGTGCAACGTCAGCCATACAGGTCCACTGCTCACAATGCCACTATTGTGTTGGAATGCACAGACTCTGACAGAGGTAACTATCACTCAGCCCGTGTGGGGATGTAGGTATGGCCCGTCACTCGCAACGCTGCAGGAACCAGGGAGTGGCTGTACTACGGCCGTCAGGGAACTGGCCGCGTATGTAATGTATATATGTATGTATGTTTTTACTACACGAAAGCGCCGACTGCCAGGTGGCGCCGCTAACCATGGAGAGTGTAAGCTCGATTCACAAAAATCTGCTAACGCTGTTGACATCAGTTTATGGAGAGGCGAAGTACAGGCGAATTTCAAAATTCTATATATTTACTCATTTTGATGTGTAAAAGAATCCTTTAGTGATTTCAAAATGTAGGAGAACATAGGATGTTACTTTATTGACGTCATTTTCGTCGCATCAGTTCACCTTGCTACCAGGTGATGGAATGGAAACAAAAGCAAAGTGAGGATTTGCTCAGAATCTTACATAAATCAGAGTCTTACATAAAAACTGACACTTTAGCCTCAGAAATCGAAGTAAGGGAAAAGTTCTACAAATAGTAGACAGCAGAGTTTGACTATATAAAATTACCTGTTAAGGGCAAGCGTTGGTCAAAGTAAAAGCGGCACCAGTCATAGTTGTAGAAGTGTGTCTGTACTCTGGCAACCCGTTAACAGTGTGAGTGAACTACAACCGACGTGGCACAGTACAGAACCGTTTCACATAGACATGAGCGTAAGGCGTAGATAAACATTCGACGTCTAGATGTGTTTTGACCAGTGTCGTTAGATGTGTCCGGGTTGCTCATCCGGTAAGAAGTTAGGGTCAAGGTTCAAGGTTGAAGTGTCATGTAGGACACGAAAGTCTGTGTGAGCACGCACAGCCAATATGAAAGTAAAATGTTTACCTTCTGAGTCTGGAATTGAAGCTTGAGTCGAATCCACGCTTGAAAGATAATCGTTCATGTTGGATTGTTCATCTCGTACACATTATTGAAATAGTTACACTAAATGTCAATTTAAAGATTGTCCTAATTATATTTTAAAAAATACATATATATTTATGAATAAACATCAACGGATTTGGCAAATGTTCAGAGATTTCCGTTTGATAACATGATTTGTTCCACTTTTTCCTGTCAGGCGATTTCTTCTGTCAGTTATAGGGGGTCCTGCCTTCGAGAACACTCTTTCACAAGGCGTGGAGGTTGCAACAATACACAGTCGTATTTTTGCAAGTTCAGAGAGCGAGGGGTATACTGACACCCGTTCAGACCACCACTGAAGTCGATTGCCTTGTCTCTGTAGCAGGGGCTCTTGTAAATATTTGTCCACTTCCACCATTGCAGCAGCTCTCGGGTGTGGACTACTCTGCAGCCTGGAAAACACTTCGTCAAATTCGAGCCAGAGACTAGAAGTAGATTCAGTGGTTGGGACTGAGATTGTTGCAGTAGCAGTGGATGTGTTCGTCACAAATTTCTCACAGTGCCTAATCAGGTTTAATTTCACCTTCTCAGCAGAATTTTTATCAGAAAAACCTTGTAATTTGAACCGGGGATTTAATGAAGTTGCTTCTGCAAAAATGGAATTTCCCTGTATATTTCGAAGCCGTCATTTTAGGTCTTTAGCTAGCTTTTCGGCCATTATTAACAAAGCTGCAACACCATTTTCTCAACGAGCGACTAAGGAGTATACCTTTTGAAGCAGTGACATTTTCACTTGACATTTCCTCGGTGCAGTGTTTGAAAACTTTCAACAGGTCACAGGCCTGTGTTACACTCGCAATGTCCTCTGCAGCCAGATTTGGAAGATCCGGATAATTCAGAGTGATAACTGTCATTAGGGAATTCTTAACCTCGATTGTTCTTCGCAGCATATCATAGGTTGAATTCCATCTTGTAACAGTGTCCTGTCTTAGTGTCAGAACAGGCTCTTTCAACTGTTCCTGCATCATTTTGAGTTTCGTGCAGGCCTTTGAACTTCTTTTAAAAAATTGAACAATTTTTTTTTTTACTTTATTCAGAATGGTTTGAATGTGCGGAAGCCCATTCTGAACAATTAAATTGAGTGTGTGCGCAAAGCAGGGGATGTGTTTCCAGGCTGTGAGTCTGACAGCTGCCACAATATTAGCAGCATTGTCGCTAACAACACACACGACTTTTTCTTGAATGCCCCATTCCCTTGTGACATGTCGCAGTTCTTCGGAGAGTTTTTCTGACGTGTGCCTTTCGTCGTATTTAAAGCACTCTAGGAGGGAAGATGCCAGCTCCAGGTCTTTAACGTAGTGTGCTGTCACCAACAAGTAACTCTCATTTGTGGTTGAGGTCCACCCATCAATTGTCAGCACAACCGCTTCCGCAGAATTTATTTTGACTCTTACAATTTCTTTCATCATGGCGTACTGTTGTTTTAGTAGTGTATTGGAAATTGTCCTCCGAGCTGGCATTCTCTGGTTCAGATGGTTCAGATGGCTCTGAGTACTATGGGACTCAACTGCTGTGGTCATCAGTCCCCTAGAACTTAGAACTACTTAAACCTAACTAACTTAAGGGCATCACATACACCCATGCCCGAGGCAGGATTCGAACCTGCGACCGTAGCAACAGCGCGGCTCCGGACTGGAGCGCATAGAACCGCACGGCCACCGCGGCTGGCTGTTGAAGGGCAAATAATTCTTTACAACAATCTCCAGAAGTGTGAAATCTATCTCTTGATTTCTTCCGTTCGAAAGAAGTTTCGAAAAATACGTAGGTAATGTCCTGTGTTATTGATGCCTGCTGTCTTATAATGAAGTGATTCTGTTATTTTCTGGCCCCGACTGCTGTTCACTTCTGACAATTGCTGGTGTTGGTTCCGGATTGTCCCACTTCCCCTTGCGCAGTTCACATTTATGCCCTTATTTATCTAAGATTGCTGTAATTTTTCAGGGAATCCAGCGTAACTGGACTGTCTGTGCATATTTCTCGTGAGTCATCGTGAGCTTCTGTGCCTATATCTCGAACAAGCAGCATTTTATAAAATATATTTTCCAGTTCCTAAAATTATTCTCTGTTCCACGGCTCGAAATGCCTCGATTATGCCCACGCGTAGCTCATACATGTGAACAGTCACAGTTACTTTCATCATTTCCACCGGAGGATAGCGATGGATTTGCAGGTATATGTGCAAACTGAGGAAGTAACTTAATGAACCATGATCGCTGCACCTCAGAACTCTGACGATGCTGAAATGACGGTCGAGAGGAGGATGATTAAATTTTGCTATCAGCAACGAGTAACTGGCCTTTTCCACTACTATAGACATATTCGTAAGGTACAAAGAACAAAATACAAAAGGACTGACGCGTCAAAAAGAGTGAGAAGTAAACTATTTAGTGCTCGTTCCACAGTATCGAACGTGAAAAAGTGCTCATAGCTCATAAGGTATGCATTTTAGAACTTCGTTTACTGGACCGTTTCTCTCTGATCGCTCTTTATAGAAGTGTCCTTCTTATTCTACTGAACTGGCTAATGCGCTATATTGCAGTATCAGAGACATTTAAGCTTGCCTCTCCATTACTTAGTACTTACGTATTCCACTTTTTTGCGTATTTTTCTTCCTGACTAATGTTTCAAACTTCAGTATACTCTTCACCACTATTATATTGTGAGCTGAGTCTATAACTGCTCCTGGGTATGCCTACAATCCAATACCTGATTTCGGAACCTCTGCCTGACTATAATGTAATGTACCTGGAATCCTCCTCTATCTCACGGCCAGCATGTTCTCCAGACATAAGCCCTATCGAACATGGCTGGGACAGATTGAAAAGGGCTGTTAATGTGCGACGTGACCCACCAACCACTCTGAGGGATCTACGCCGAATCGCTGTTGAGGAGTGGGACAATCTGGACCAACAGTGCCTTGATGAACTTGTGGATAGTATGCCACGATGAAAACAGGCATGCATCATTGCAAGAGGACGTGCTACTGCGTATTAGAGATACCGTTGTGCATAGCAATCTAGACCACCACCTCTGAAGGTCTCGCTGTATGGTGGAACAATATGCAGTGTGTGGTTTTCATGACCAATAAAAAGGGCGGAAATGATGTTTATCTTGATTCTACTTCAGTTTTCTGTACAGATTCTGGATCTCTCGGAACCGATGTGATGTAATACATTTTTATGTGTGTATCTACAGGCAGATCAGATTTGCAAACCTTTTTAGCATCAAATGCTAAGCATTGTCCTAACAGAAAACCTGAAGGTAGTACTATTGGACCTCCTCTTACAAATTCAATACCGTCTTCAGTTGCTCATATCTCTGTTTTAAGTATGTGGGTATTTGCAAGTAACTTGAACCCTTCTTAAGCTGTTTAAATGTGTGTTTATATCGTCGAAATTTTTTGACACTGTACCATACTGGCTCTATTCACTCAATGAGTGAATATATTTACTGTATGTATGATTGAGGGTTTGCAGAATAGTATGACGTATTTATCATATCTGTAAATATCTTGCATAATATTTGTTTTGCACTGGTGCTCTTCCAATGAAAGATAAATACACATTTTAAATAACTTTGTTTATTAACATTTTTTACATGCAAAAAATAAAAAAAACAATTGTTGACACATTTCTTAATATTCATTCTGTCTTATATCTCTACATTATTCTTTAAATAATTGTTTTTTTTATGCTATAAGTTCTGCTTCCATTGTGTTCAATCCAACAGGAGCAACGACGTATCTCCGTTCTCTGTCTGTAAATCAGGCTCTACAGTTTCAATATTTATAGGACTATAGTAGCAGCCCTTGGTGCTGCAACCATACATATGTTTACATATTGTTCTAAATCATCTTGTATGCAACATGCACTTACATAACATACAACATCGTTTAGTAGCGCTTTCACATATACTTGCCACCGTATTTGTCTGTTGCAATCCGTAGTGCACTGCATAACCAATACAACTTCACGACACTTTTATACAGGTCGATGATGGTTGCCTTATTGCTACAGATGTTCATGTGAAGAGGAAGTTGAAAAGGACCTTAGTCTGTTGTCATCAACTTCCGAGTGTGCTTCATCGGCTAACAATGCTCGATCTAACTCATATCAGTAAATTGTGTTTTACATTACGACGGACATCCTCAGTTTATACTATAACTTCACACTCACGATTTCATGGTAATCCTACATTTACATGTTTTAAACCATAAGCTAACATGTATGTACTGGTAAATAGTAGCATTCTGAAATGAACTGATAATATCATAGAGCTGTATAGATGACCTCGAAATCCCAAGACTTAGTGCAATAACATACAAAAATTACATAGCACGACGACAGGGCAGTTAACACACTTTCTAAGCAGTGAAGACATAGTGAAAATGACACTGTGCCACGACTCTCGTCGGTAAGTACTATTTCAGTATCCACAGTCCAGTTCACTTCAGGATACAGAGACCAAGACCATGGGAGAAGCATAACTGATAAATCATTTGTAATTATTTGATGAAATTATGACATACACCTCAGGATCCAGAAGACAGCCCCTGGGTAATTACATATCCTGATGATTAAGCATGCACATAATCGAATCAGCACGTGTGAGGATAAAGAGATCTCTGGAATTAGCATTAGATTTGATCATCATGTGATGTCACAGCAGCGGGCAGGGAATGCAGCTGCCTCAAGCGTGTTGCAACATGTGACTCTGTTATCATAATTCTGAGGCCATTGAAACTGGAATATTTAGAAAGCGTCATTGAATTGTCTGTAAATAGAACATTCACCCCATGCTTGAGACAAGCACATCAGCCTTCTCCACTGCTAATCCATTTCAAGATCCTCTACTGATGTCTGGGGAGATCGAATCCTTTCTGCATGAGTGGGTCCTTGACTAGATGCTTGTTGACTATTGATGACGGATTCCACTGAATTTTCCGTAAATGGTTGACAATCAAAGAGGACACAACGAGGTTTTCTGCTGTCCATGATGAGGGTTTCCTTGATCTCAAGTGTTGATGTTCTGCCTGTGGAGCATCTCGATGACTGGCCAGCTGAGGATTCTTCAGAATGTTCTTCCAGACCTTTAGGAGAGCTGGTTTCTTAGAGCTGGGGGTGGGATGATGCTGAGAACAGGAAGTCTTAGAGCGATTGTACTCTGAATACATCCCATAATACCTGATTCAGTTGGACAGCTATCTTCTTAGTATGAGCACTATTGATCCTGGTCGAACAGTAATCTTCAGCAACAGAGCACTTATGATAGGGTTAGAGCTAAGGATCTCAAAACACGAGCATTAGCTCCCCATAAGATACCACCAAATTTTTGAAGACTGTTCTTTCTCGTTTTGACTTTAGGTGCTACTTGTAAGTCAAGAGTTCTATCTAGCGCTGTTCCTGTGTATTATGGTGTAATGCAGTACAACGAGACTTGGTCTCTGAATCTGTCTTCTGGTGTGCACTCTGACTGTCTTCTGCATAGATGTAATGTAGATACAATTATTTTCTGTGGATTTAGGTGGAGCCACTATTTCTTGATGTATACATCTAAGACTTCCATATCAGTGGCTAAAGAGGTTTCAGTATCAGAAACGTTGAGGCTCTGAGCCACCAAGCAAATGCCATCAACATAAATAAATTTTTTGAAGACTTTTGGTAAGCTGTGCATGTACAGACCAAAGTGGTAGTGGACTCAGAACAGACATTTGAAGTAAACTATCATTTGGTTTACGTACCCTATATCTGTCATTGTGAGAATGGATATGAAATGCTCTATTGCTGAGCATGTTGTTAAGTAAGTCCTTAAATTGACGACACAATCGTGAATTTTTAAGGAAGTGCTTCTCACCAAGCAGTGTCGAGAACAGCTGATAGGGCCAAAAAGGCAGCTACACTTACTAATTTCTGCTCATACTCATTTTCGATATAAGTAACTAGATACAGTGTCTCTTCCTTAAATTACTTTCGCTTCTTAAGCTGGGCTAGCGCCTTTATTCTTAACGAAAGAGTGTGTTTCGATTGTTACTATATGTTGAGAGTTGCACTCTGTAACTTCGTTGGTGTAACCAATAGTCCATGGAAAATGTGGTTCATTAGTCAGCATGGTATGTTTTCATTATTTCTATTTGCTTATTTCTTTAATATCTGAAAACAGTTTACTATTCACATTCACCCGATAGGTACTTTCCAATTACTTACACAGTTCCAAGATATGCTATTAGATGATGGCGTTCAAGCCTACAGAATTCATAGCCACATTGTATTTACCATGACTGGCATATCATCACACAGTACTACGTAACTTTGTTAAATTTGGTTATCGTTTCTTTTACAAGCTAACAATAGTTGATTGGCAACCAAAACGTGTAATGATTGGTAAAGCAATGTGTTTTTGCGATCAAGAAAATTAAAAGGTTTCGTAATTAAGTTTTAACGTTTTAGAAATACATAAGATCACTTATCTGCAGCGCCTAATAAGTCAGGTCTTAATAAAATGTGGTTAATTTCAAGATCATTCGTCGACTACTTCAGAGTGACTTTGTTAACGAATGTCTGTTTCTGAGTTGCTGATCCCAATTACAGTCACTGTTGACAGGGGAGAGGTGAAAATGAAAATATTTAAGTTTAGTACAAGCAGCAATGTTCCTTACCAAACGTGTTACTCTTTGAATGGAAATGCGCTTAATGATGTAGTGACGCTGTCCATCTTAAATGTGAGGCTCTTATTTGGTTTGGACACAGCGTGTAATCCTGGCGGATTGGAGGACGATGTTATTCTTACAGCTGAGTCCTGGCATTCGCCTTATGAGTGGGTTAAAACCTTCCTTTAAAAAAGCATCACCTGCGATTGTTTGACGATCGTTATGGCATTTTGTGTCCTGTTACATTGTACCAGTAGTCTTTAAGACTAATGCTTAGGAACTAATCTCTAGTATTATACGAAGGGATTTGTAACATAACCGTGTAAGTCAGAAGTAAGTGCCATGTTATATAGAAGAAACTGGAGTCCTTCTGAATGGTGTAGTGGTCTATGTCTTTGTATAGTCAATAGCATAGCTACATCATATTTAGAATTTCTGCTGTCATGACATCAGATAGGTTTGTTTTTTGCTAATGTAGTTATGTCAGATATATATATCATACTGAAGGTAATATTACAGATAGGGAAGTGGTCATGGATGTAAATGAGGTGGAAGATGTAACTGTGCGAGATCAAATTTGACAGTGTTCTGAAACATCTAAGTCGAAACGAGGCCCAGGGAGTAAACAGTCTTCTGGCAGGATTACAGGCAGCCTCGGGAGAGCCGGCCACGGCGGAGCTCTCCCACCTGTTGTGCCCGGCGTATGAGACTGGCCAAGTACCCACAGACCTTAAGAAGAATTTAATGTTATCAGTTCCAAAGAAATCAGTTGCTGGTAGGTGTGAAAATTACTGAACTATCGGTTTAATAACTCGTCGTTGTAAAATACTAACACAGATTCTTTACAGAAGAATGAAAAAACTGGTAGACGCCGACCTCAGGGAAGATAAGTTTGGATTCCCGAGAAACGTGGGAACATGCGAGGCGCAACTTGACCAAATGGAGGGGCGGTTGGTAGGACACGTTCCGAGACGTCGACAGGTAACCAATTTAGTTTTGAAGTGAAGTGTGGGTGAAAATCGTAGACCAGGTGGTGAATACAGTAAGGAGATTGGGATGGATGTGGGCTGCAGTATGTACTTGGAGATGAAGAGGCCTACAAGTTATACAGTAGAATGGAGAGCTATTTTTAATACCAGTCTTGACACTGAGGGGCGCAACAACATCTCTCTGTGTTATAACATCTTATTTTCCAGTTGGCGTATTTCTTCATTGTTTATAACTGACTGTCAGAGTACCTCTGAAGATAACGTGAGGAATGCATATTTATTTAAAGTAGGGGTAGTTGAAAATCACAGGTTGGTTATGAAGGATAGATTTCGTGGATCCACTGTATTTTAATCTACTCGACTTGCTTAGTGATGATTCCTGCTTGTTTGTGAAGGGGCTGACCTGCTCGTTAATTCTGCCACATGTCGGGCCCTGACAACAGTACGCAGTGTCATCTTTGTACAGGCCTCTTCTTTCGTTCCTCGATCTTTAGCGATGTCAGCCGTGTTGTTGGTGTGTAGCAGTGGAGACGTGACTGTCCCACGTGGCGTCGCTGCGGCTGGCTTAATGCTTGTCGAATGGTGATCACCAAGCAGCGCTTGTACTTACCTGTTTCCAGCAACGTTTTTAGTAAGCTGCACACTTTGGCATTGGAAGTTCAAAAGTAACGTTTCAAAGAGCAGCCCAGCATGCCACAACCAATGGAAGGCGCGTTCGCCGTCCACGAGAAAGCGTGCTGGCGTCGCGCCTGCCGTGTTGCGTTCAGCCTGCGTCGCTCTGCTGCTCAGTCCTGGGACCGGGTCGCCTGTGCTGTGGTTGCCGCTGAACCCGGCTTGTTCTTGTGCGATTATATTGTTCTTCCTTGAATATTTTTAGTCTGTCTCGAAAGCTTTCCCTGTCACTGAGAGCACGGTAACCTATGATTTGGTGTTGTTTTTTGGCCTTTCGGGTTGGGAAATCATCTTGATTTTATCTTGCTTCTATTTTAGAGAGACTATTTTCAGTTTCATGGCCGCGATGAAGAAACGTCTGATGTGTTTGAGGCAGGTGTCTTGTGAATTGAGTGATTTATTTTGTTATCTTCCAGTGCCTCCAGTCTCTGAGCTGCTTTCTTTCCATTTTATATTCGTCAATCTTATAAAGTAGTGGATGTTAAGCGGTTGCATTCGGATTTTCGAGTATTATATCTTCGTCGGTTTCATCGAATTTTGGATACCGTGGATGACCGTGAATGGTTTTCTAGCACTCTGAGGAACTTTTTTGAGGTCGTCAGTAATGAATGACATTCTCATCTGCTATTAAGGATGGCTGTTCGCAAATGGTGTGCTATGACCTGTTGGAAATTTTTTCCAAAAACTACTGCTATTGTGGGACCTAATTCTTGTGATTACCTCGCGCATCATTTGGTGGGTTTCTCTTCTTATTAGGTCATTGAAAATGTTCAAGCCAATCGTAGCATATCCATTTGGTTAGTGCCGTATGGTCTATAGACTTTCCCTACTGTTTAATTTTGTTTCTTATGTACGTCAGGAGTCTTTCTCTTTGTTATGTTATTTTCTTCTTAGGGTAGTTTTAGGTATAGCAGGTTGTATTGCTTCCACTTGTATTTGGTGACTACGATATGTTATAAGGAGTGGTTTGAAAAGTTGATTCGTTAGGTTTTGTGTTAAAACGTATCAATCTGAATTTTTCGACTATCCGATTTAGTGAGTTTATGATCGTTTTTCCTAGTTTTTGTGGTTCACAGCATAATAAATGTGAGGTATTCGTTAGCTATGCAGTCGCCAAATTCAGTGTAGCTTCAGAATCTGGGTAGCTATGTTGTACGCAGTATATGTTCTAAGGTAGAAGTGCCATAGTGATTGATAAACGGCGGCGAGTCATTTCTGAGTCTTGCGTGATTCAAAATGGCTACAACAAGTTTAATATCTTTCTTGTTCAATTTTTCAGCAAATATCACAGATCTAGTACTGAGCCTCCTGTTCCTTTAGCTGGGCAAAATGAGAGTATATAATTCACGAGATCAGTTGGCAGTACCGCGGCAGGATACATCGTTGTGGTGTTTTATATGAAAGACTCTGAAGCATCTATCTCAGCTTCTACTATGGTCTGGTTTGCGTGACAGATACAGTTATCTAGATTGATTTCTCTACCTGCTCATGGGGTACGTGCTGCGACTATAATACCAACTTCTTTTTCTCTTATTATGCCTTTAGGGAGTTTGTTTTTAGAGCAGAAACCCAGTGTGTTGACAATGCAGATAGTGGCAATATCTTTCTTAGGCTTGAATGTGAAGGTCAATTCTTGCTTCCTGGTGCCTCAGGCTAGGTTGGGCATAGGCCTCCTTGTCTATCAATATGGCGATATAGACGTGGATCCGTGTTCGCCAAAGAACGTAGTAGGAGCTTTTTAGAAACTGCTGTTATTATTTCCCTTCTTTCAAATATCATGTTGGGAAGGGCTGTAGTGAAGAATCAGAGTATGTTTTCCGTTTAATTGTTTTCGTGACATTCTTGGCCGAAGACCGTGATAGTTTGATCAGTGCGCTTAATGTTTTCAGTTTTGTTTGCTGAGATAGGCTGTTTTGGTCTTTCTTTGCGACTCTCATCACTATTAACGTTATCAGTGTTGCAGCTCCTGCATTTTGGTGCTTCTTGTTTTGGGTCTATTTTGCAATTAAAAATTGGATGTGCTCGACTCCGTTCTTCACATTTCTCTTTATATCGCAGCTTTTCGTGTCTTATTGGAAAGTGTTGCAATATGGACGTTGCTGTTATTGAGGAGGTAGTGTTTAAATAGTCCAACCTTGTGAGGTACACAGTGCATTCTGAAATGGTGAACACGTGGCTTGTTAGTTGGTTGTTTGTAACTATAGATGACTGGAAGGAATAGCGGGGAATTTTGATTTAGTTTTCCGGTACCTTTAGGTCCCCTTCAGTTTTTTCGTTTGTTGTATCACGCTCAAAATTGGTTATCACAAAGGCGAGCGTAAGTCTGTGTTGTTTCTCTTTTGCTTAGTGTTTGGCGTGCAGTGTGATTTCTGTTACTGTTGCTTCAGATCGGTAAGTAACTCAAACTGTTCTCTTGGGTTTCGAAATCTGATGGGTGTGTTGTGATGTTGGCAGATTTTTTCGAATTTTTTTTTGTGAACGACTTGGTGGCCCAGGAAACTGTTTTAGTGCAGGTTACAACGATTTGGCGGTATCTTTGCCACCTTCTTAGTTTATAGTTAATTGTAGGGTTTGCTAAAGTGCCATAAGTTGTGTTGGATGTGCTTTAATTTCATCTGCACCCAACCAGTTGTAAACCTTGTTCTTCGTGAGATGTATTTGGATGTGTGTAAACATTATGTAATTGGAGTATCGTGTTTGTGGCGGCTTTGCCTGTTTACTTCGGATTTATTGTCTGGGTTTTCGGCGTAGCGTTGCGTTTCTGGAGATCTGGTGGAGATAGAGTTCTCTACTTCAGTCTGGTGCGCTGAAAACTGTTGTTGCATATCGGAAACAGGACGATCCATAGTCCCCACGCCCTGCTTGAGAACGCTCGCAGTCAGCGTTGAGTTCTGTGCCTTTAGGCTCGGCAGATGCGAGTTGGTCGTCCCTGTCTCAGAGTGTGGCGGTTGTGCAGACTGCCGATCCCAAGTCTGAGTCGCTCTGACAATGCTGCATTTGGCGACAGTGGCGCGAGTTACGCATGATGCACTTTGCAGGGGACATCGTCTGAGTAACATGTGTGCTGTCGAACAACGTACATGTAACAACAGTTCAAGCAGTTTCGGCTGCGGGAATGCTTGTCTCCAGATATATCAGAGGAAAGCCCTTAATAGGTATATCGGTTGCAGAAGTTAATGCTTGATACCCCACGAGTCAAAGGGTTGTAACAGGTGATTCCCTGACCACCCATATCTGCTCGCTGGTTCGCCTTTTTGAAGACCAGAACGTGACAGCAGCGGCTGTAAGCAGCAGCAGGGAGTGACCAGTTGTGGGGCTTGCAGTCCTCTGCTGCTCCTGATTGGCTGAAAGGCCCACGTGTAGAAGGATTTCGTGGAGAGGCTCGGAGTTCGGGGAATCGAAAGCTGGCCGTCGGCGCCCGTGTGGCCGACGTGGCGGGTCGCGGGCTCCCTGGAGCGGAGTTCTGTGTCGCGACGCACAGTGTTCTCGAGTTTCCAAACGCTTTCTCGTTTGCGCGCATCGATTACCGGTTAAGAACTTTCCTGTCGTTATCTGCGGATGTTGAAATAGTAATTAGTGTGGGCGTTTACGGCGAATTGTAGCTCAGGGAAAACTCGGTGATGTTAGCGAAGTGGTAGTGGTCCTCCGACTCAGACTGACTTGGCTGGGGTAATTGGATAGCGATAATCTCAGTTTGTTATCCAAATTTGGGAGTAATGTTTTTTGTGACCGTCTTCCTGTTGAGTTTGAACTGTGTATTTCGTACAGCCAGTCGAAAGTAATTTCCCGGGCTCGGCTGTGAATGTTCCCAGTACTGCGGTCGGAACTCGGGATCCTGCCTGGGGGTAAGTAGGTAGCACGATGGCCGTTAACTACTGGCTTTCGAGCGATGAGGTTCGATACTTTCCAACGGGTCGAGGCTCGGCTGGCGACCACTGTGTCGGACCGACTTTACGCGTGTCCCGGTGGTGCAGGACGCTTGTCTGGGTGGGCCGCTAAGCGCCCCCAGTGCGCCCCGTGTCGGCTCTGGCCACCACCACCTAAAGGGAAGGCCGTGGCGCGCTCTTGTGACGTCACGCAAAGCGGGCCAGGGTTGGCTTGGCGCTGCGCTGACAGAATCGAGGCGCACGGCCTGAAAATCTTCGTCAAACGGTTTTACAGAATGTGTTGAGCTGCCGGCGCCCCCCTGCGGCCAGGCGGGCCGCACCCGACACCTGCCTCCCTCGTGGCGCTGCGGCCTCTGGTTCCACTGCGTCCAGCACGGAAATCGCGGTTAACACTGCGGGTGCCTGCTAAGTGCGCGATGAGTCCTGTAGTTTCACAATTCACGAAAATCACTCCACGTAGTACTATTTATCACAGGATTTTCCGTTGGGCTGGGTACTAAATTCACACAGACACTCCTTTACTTTGCTCACTCAGGTTTTATTTGAACAAATGGGAGATCTTCTATTGATTACGAATCACAACAATTTCGGCGTACTGTGTGCTTCTAGTGAAGCTACTATGGCACATGTTTCCAGGACTCACAGTACTGGCACAAGTTTATCCTTCCACAGTACTGTTTCTGTAAAAACGCCTTTAAGTAATGTTCTTCCTTGCTCAAGAGTGGCACATGGAACTCTAACTATTAACATCTGCCATAGTACCCTTACAAACCTCTAGCTTAACAAATCACCATCTTGTCTCACAAACCCAATAATGCTAATCTCATATAACTCTGCCATTCGACACTTTGCGTTCACTTCAAGCCACATTTCACACAACAAGTCATGTGTTACTTTATTACAATACTTGTTTGAGCCACTCTATGTAATCGAACCACTAATAAGCTGAACAAACCCATTTACACTTTCATGACCACACCACTTCAGTCATTGGCCCCTCTCTTTTGATTTTATAAGTATCTGAATGTCTCTTGTCATGGTACTTGAATTACAAATCATGTAAAAGTACATCTTTCACACACATATGGAAAATTTCCTTGTTTCAGACATAATGTTATATACTAATATCATACATTATACATTAATAAAACCGACAAACTGCAAAGACAGATCCTCGACGGAAAACGGAGATAAAACGTCCTACGTACATGTGTCCAGAAATGCACCATCGTCATGGTAGATGACCCTGACGAATGGGAATTTCTCCGACAACATGCTGCGTTCTCCTTGTATATAACAGGCCGTGTGATTGACGCAGCCTATTGTATACACGAAGCATTTCCCAACAATTTTAGTAAGTAGTCTCAGTGCATTAGAATAGGTAGACAGAGGCTACCACTCACAAATAAGCACACAGTTATAAATGAAGGAGACGTTAGGAAAGAGAAGTACTGGCTGTACGATATGAGATTTAATGACGTTTGATATTGTCATATCAGGTACACTCCATTTTATTGCTGAGTTTAATGCAGTGTAGTGTGGAAACAGTTATTTGCGAAAAATACTGAAGGAGGCTACAGCGAGGATTCTGAAAAGGGAGACTGTTCATTGTTTCTCCTGGCCAGATTCCTCTCGGCTGCCGAACACAGCTCTAGACCTGCAGGGATGTTGGTTGGGTTCCACCAAAGAAGTATCCTGTTCTTCAGCATGGGGAGCGTCGTTCCATTGCAAACGAAACAGACGAAGAGCACTGGTCCTTGCGCCATCGTAGCTAGATGTACATAGTACACTAACTGCGCTATTCCCTGAGCCTGGTGGAACCCAATTCTAATAATAATTCCTATTCCACTTAATATAACGGCCTTAACTGACATTAAAAGACATTGCTTCTTTGAGGCAAATTTCTTGTTATCAACAATTTTGAGTTGCCGCATGGAGCACCGATTACATAGGTACATGTATCCAATCAGTCCGAGACAAACCAAGTTGAATTCCACAGACACTGAAATCCCTGCAAGGACTACTATGCGACTGTGGATGAGGTAATATTTACTCGTCTTTTCCAAAGCAACAGCTGCCACACATACTATACTCCACGGTATAAACACACACAGCAGCTCACGACGGAATAACTGGCTTACTTCAGCAGGTAGTAGCTGGTTAGGAAGCCTGAGATGGCGAACACAAGAATACATGTGGTAGCAGAATGAGTTCAGCCAGATACAGCTGAGAAGTGTGAGGGCGCTGTCTATCAGCACTGCTGTAGGTAAGTCAGGGACGCCTGCCATACGATACACGACCTCAGAACACAGGATCTGGACTATGCACGTGATCTGAAACGACAAGAGTATCTTCCCAGGCAAGTTACGTAACTGGGGAAGATACATGTATACTCCGGCAGTCGAGAAACGGAAAATGATATTTATCAGTATAAATGAGATTTCTAAAGGCTTCAAGCTGTCAATTTTGAAATCCTTGTATCTCAAGGTAGCGTTGTTTAAACTGTTTCTGTAGTTCAGGGTTTCTTCTGTTAAGTTTTGATACAGTATGCGGATAGATTTAGTAAATCCAACTGGGAAACTTTGAAATGGGTAATAAAAGAGCGTACAATCATCAGAAGCATTAAAGGAGGAAAAATCGCGACACTTCAGCAACAGAATAGCTCTGGAAACAGAACAGATGGCGTCTGTAGCGTTCGACTGCAGACATGATTGATCATCAGGACTATCGAAATAGCAGCGAGCATCGTGTACGGACTGTATCATACTAAACGGGACGTCCTGACAAATGCCGTACGAGTTGACCGCCATCCAGGCCAGAAGACAGAGGTTGACGTTTATCCTCTGCGTGTAGGCCAGGTAGCTGGTGACAGGTATGTGGGGCGACCTCTGCACCACGTCGTCCCACAGCTGCTCGCGGCACTGTAAGCGCTGCTTCATGGCTTCCAGTGGCAGGTCTTCCAGCGGACACGTGGGGTGGTCCAGGGCGTTCACCAACAGCTGCACGCAGTCAGTGTTCACGGAGAGCGTATCGTGGCTTCTGTCCTCCAGCTGCCACTCCTCGTCTGCAAGAAAACGACAGCAAGTAGGTGGTGCCCGTACACTGCAGGCAGCTGAATCCAAAGTCTTCTCTGGATGAGGAGCCTGGGCGTTGTTTACCCACATTACCCAGGTTCAGTTACCCAGAACTATGTAAGGCGGCATGTCAACACAAAGTAAGAGTATTAACAAAGACAGATATCATGTTACTATGCGCGTCTATTTCATCTACAGGGTGTCCAAGAAGTCCCTGCATCGCTCTTGACGTAGTAAAAATAAGGAAGTAAATAGGTTTTATTGATAGTCCTGCACTGAAGATGTTAAAAAAACAATGTTGTCAGAATTATATTTTTGTTCCAGAACTGCGGTCTTTGAGTTCCGAATCCATGGACCAACAGTTATCTTGTAAAGGAGAGATTAGTGGAGGATTCGTGGGTGCATGAACATTCGCAGATAGGAAAAACTATGTAAGGTATGATGAGACCATTTGCCTCAGTCCCCCTCGTAAAGTAGCCATGCCTGATTGAGATAAATGTCCTGTATTTTTAGGCTGTCTCAAAGACAGACCACATATTGGAAGCAATAAAAAGTGACAGGAAACGTGTGTCACCCACTCTTAATCAGATGAGCAGTCACCAATGAAAATCATTTGCAGAAGAGCAGTTGGACTTCAAGCATCTTCTTCAACAATGCACGACCACTCTGAAAAAATATGAATACGAAAGGATTTAGGCCCATGTTTGTTACTGAATTATCTGACAATGGTGTGGAGCAACGATTTGTAACCTACTGTACTTCGTTGTGGCGACTTCTGCCATGTCTCGCTCAAGAATGTTATTTACCTATAAATGTCCCATATACCACTATTTGATGAGGAAAAAAATTTTTTTTTGTCTAAGGAAAGTACCCATTATCAGCAAGAGTTGGAAAGGAACCTACCTCACATTATGTGGGCCAGAATTGGAAAGGAACCTACCTCACCTTATGTGGGCCATTGTGTGATCAGAATACCTGTTAGGACCACATTCTTTTGAAGCTTGCATGAATGGGAACTTCCAATTCTCTGTACAACAGAAGTTTTCAGTATCTCACCTCCATGACAAGGCAATCACGGATCTTGTGTGGTTCTAGAAGGAAGGAGCTTGAGTCTCATTTTGTTGTTCAGATGTGTGGGTTTCTTAATGAACAACTTATTCTCGGATTCTATTTGGTTCTGCAGCATTTAAAGCCACATTAAAATGGTTACCACGAAATCCCAACATTACCACCTCAACAACCTTTTGAAATCGTCATGACAAACTTTTGATCTTACCACGCAAATAACTGAATATGAAGAATAATAAAGCCTCATGTGGCTCAACGTTGAAAGATTAATGGAAAATTGACACAAGTGTTGAGGAAGTCTTTCTAAGCAGAATTACTAGGACGACCCGTAATAAAGCAAGGGGGACAGCGAGACACGTAGATATCTGAGGAAGTTGTGATCGCCCATACACTGATCCGTTGGATACGTATTTTTTTTATATCTAACTACGTCCATATAGAATCTACTCTTTTGACATAACTCCATAGGCGTCCTGTACAAAGAAATAGGATGCAGGCTGAATTCTCGTCTTTGTGATATTTCACTTTCCTCCGTGAACTTAGTGACCCCATCACGCAGCGTAAAAAAAAGTGATGGAGCATATTTGTCACCAGTTTGTGTCGTTAGCACGAGATTGTCGAGAAAAAGCACAACAAAATACAGTAACTGACGATTTTGGGAGTTCCTTTACCACAATGAACGATTTACTGTTAATACTCTGTTTGCATACATTCAAAAACACGCACAAAAATGTAATTACTTCGTCTGACTCGTACCTTGTGTAATGATAATAATGCAGCAATAAATGCAATTAGGACATATATGCCTCAGCTGCTGAGTGGATGAATGTGGGATTACAACTCCAGAGATTTGGGATTCAGGCATTGCTCCCGAGATTCCTTCTGTCACTTATCTCTTCTTTCACCTCTGACATTGATTTATGGAAATCGAAAATGTTGGAACTGTAGAATTGTTCAGATACCCAATAATTAACTGTGTCCCACAATTATTAACTGGGTGAGTTAGTTCAGAAGTAGGAAGACGGCGAGTGACCACAACCTGCAGTAGGACAATGGCTCGCGAAGCACTGTGGTGACCAAACCAGGCTTCAGCTTGATGACGGCTTTACCTACTGCATTCTGAGAAGTCCTGATGGTCGTTTTCCTCGAGCACTATTCCTGTTCAGAGTACAAATCAAAGGAGAATGATACTGATATGCTACACATCATCCAATGTATACAGGGTGAGTCATCCAACGTTACCGATGGATATATTTCGTAAACCACATCAAATACTGACGAACCGATTCCACAGACCGAACGTGAGGAGAGGGGCTAGTGTAACTGTTTAATACAAACCATACAAAAATGCACGGAAGTATGTTTTTTTACACAAACCTACGTTTTTTTAAATGGAGCCACGTTAGTTTTGTTAGCATATCTGAACATATAAACAAATACGTAATCAGTGCCGTTTGTTGCATAGTAAAATGTTAATTTCATCCGGAGATCATCATCAGTTATCTGCTATATTAGCAGGTCCTTTGCCTCTCCATTTTCTGCGATCCATTGCTTCCTTCTTAAGGCTGCTGTATGTTGTACCGTCCATCATGTCATCCAGTGTCAGGAATCTCTTCCTTCCTCGCTTTCTTTTCCCTTCTACGTAACCTTCTAAAACTGTTTTTATCAGTCCGTCATTCTTTCTTAATATATGCCCAATCCAATTTCTTTTTCTTCTCTTTATTACATCTAGTAGCTGTCTTTTCTCTCCCACTCTTCTCAGTACCTCTTCATTTTTTACTCTGTCCATCCAACTTATTCCTTCCATCTTCCGCCATGTCCAGATCTCAAAAGCCTCCAACCTTTCTCTGTCTTTTTTCCTCATAGTCCATGTTTCAGCGCCAAATAGAAGAACACTCCATACAAGACATTTTATGAGTCTCTTTCTGAGTTCTCTGCCCATACCGCTGCAGAAGATTCTCCTTTTCTTATAAAACGCCTCTTTTGCCATTGCTATCCTTGTTTTAATTTCTGTGGTGCACTTCCAGTCGGTGTCTATCCTGCTTCCAAGATACTTAAAATTTTGCACCTGTTCTAGTTTTTCTCCATTCAGCACAATTTTTAGTTCCTTATTTCCTCCTATTGCCAATACTTTTGTTTTATTTGTGTTAATTTTCATTCCATATTTTTTTCCGTTAGTTGCAATGGTGTCCACCAAATCCTGTAATTCTTTTTCCCCTGTGGCTAGAAGGACCATGTCATCAGCAAATCTCAAGCACCCTACTCTTCTTCCTCCAATTTCTACTCCTTTGTCATCTAATGAGCATTGGTCAATCATATTTTCCAAGTACAGGTTGAAAAGAGTAGGTGATAAACAGCATCCTTGTCTTACTCCTTTCCCTAGTCTGATCCAGTTCGTACTTTCTCCTCTCACTTTAACTGAAACTTTTTGATTAAGGTACAATGAGTTTATAAGTCTTCTGGTTTTCCAGTCCACTCTCTTTTCCCTCATAATAGTCGCCAGCTTGTCCCAAACCACATTGTCAAATGCCTTTTCTAAATCAATGAAGCACATATATAGGTCTCTTCCTTTTTCAATAATCCTTTCTCCTAAGATTCGTAGGAGCCCTATTGCATCTCTGGTGCCCATATTCCGTCTAAAGCCAAACTGCTCCTCGCCGAGATTCTCCTCTATTACTTTTTCAAGTCTTTTATTAATTATTCTTAACATCACTTTGGCTGCATGTGAAATGAGGCTGATTGTCCTGTGCTCGCTGCATTTCTTGGTTCCTTGTTTTTTCGGCAATGGAATCATTACTGTTGTCAAAAAGTCCTCAGGCCATTCACCACTGTCATATATTTTATTACATAACCTCAATATTTCTCTTATTCCATTGTGGTTCAAGCATTTTAGTATTTCTCCCGGTATTGTATCTGTACCTACTGCTTTGCCATTTTTCATTGCAGCAATAGCAGACTTTACTTCTTCCATTATGATGGTCGGTCCTTTCTCTTCATCACTTACACTGTTGTGTGATTCAAGTTCCAGAGTTTCTGGTTTGCTATTTGTGTCATATAGCTCTTTTATATATTCTTCCCATCTCTGGAGGACATCGTCACGATCTTTATACACTACCTCTTCGTCTTTACTCAAAATTTCCATAGTAGCACTTCCTGCTCTGTTTTGTTCCCATGTCATATTCTTTACTCTGTTGTACAGTAAGTCGTATCTTCCTTTCCTGTCCAGTTCTTCAATTTCATCACATTCCTCTTTTAGCCATTTTTTCCTAGCCTGCTCTGTTTCTCTTCGCAGTTCGTTATTTAACCTTCGGTATATCTTTCTTGCATCTTCAGTGTTCTTGTTTTTCAATTTTCTTCTCTCCTCCATCTTGGAAATCATTTCTTGTGTGACCCATGGTTTTTTTGACCTTTTCCCTTTTACATATCCTATATTTTGCTGTCCTGCTTTAATGATACCTTCTTTCAGCATATTCCAGTACTCGTTGGCATTATCAGGTGCTTCTTTGTCTCGTAATGTGTTTAGAAAGTCCCGAGACAGCATTTCTGTAATTTGTTCTTTGTTGGACCTTATCTTCTCTAGATCCCATTTCTTCACCATTGTCGCCTTTTTCAGTTTTTTCATTCTTATTTCTATTTCTGCCATAAGTAAGTTGTGGTCACTATTAATATCTGCACCTGGTAATGTGTGCACCTTCTTGATTCCATTCCTGTATCTTTCTTCTACCAGTATAAAATCAATTTGGTTTCTATATTTTTCCCCTGGTGATTTCCAAGTGTAGAGCCTCCTCTTATGGTTCTTGAACCATGTGTTTGCCACTATCAGCTGCCTTTCCCTGCAGAAGTCAATTAACCATTCACCTCTGTCATTTCTCTTTCCAAGACCATGACTGCCTACTATGTTTCCCTCTTTCCCTTCTCCCACAATGGCGTTCCAGTCTCCCATTACTATTTTGCAGCATTTTTTATTTTCGTCCATTATTCTCTCTATTACATTGTACGTTTCCTCTACAATTTGGTCATCATGTTCTGAAGTTGGCATATACACCTGGACAATCAGTAAATCTTTTTGTGCTCCTTTCAGCCTTACACCAATAACCCGGTCATTTGCATAGTCTACATATTCCACACATTTAGCCAATTCCTTTGTCATAATCATTCCTACACCATTAATTCCTTTTACTTCACCTCCTGAGTAGTAGAATACATATTCATCTGACTGCAACTCTCCATGTCCATTCCATCTTACTTCAGCAACTCCTACGAGGTCCATATGATTCTTTTCCATCTCTCTTTTAAGGTTTTCTAGTTTTCCTGCTTGTAGCAGAGTTCTGACATTCCAGGTACCAATTCTCGTTTTGATTTTTTGCCTCCTTTCAAGTTGTCCCCCCCGGAGATCCGAATGGGGGACTATTTTACCTCCGGACACTGATTTAACATGAGAGGAAGCCATTTTTTGTGCATAAAATGGAGACTGCATTATGCAGGGAAGATAATCTGCGGTGGTATTCCGTTGCCTTCCGCAGTTCTGGAGGCCGCCCCTAACATGGGATACAGACGCCTTTTGCAGCCGCCCGCTCCGGGTCAGACGCTGCATGAGAAGTATAGGTTGGAGAATGAAAGACCCCTAGCCCTCGAAACCTAATAGCGTCAGGGTCGGAAAAGAACAAGAGCTGGCCGAGGGTGGCCAGATAGGAAAGATAAGAGTGAGGAGCCTGGCATAAGTAAGTGGAAGCAATGCCAGGACTCAGCTCGGGGCCCCGTGGTCGCCAGCCACGTATCACTAGGTGTGACTCCCTGAGGAGATATTGTAACCTAAAGTTGACGCTTGAAACCTCCAACATTCAGTTGCGTCTTGTAACAAACACGGGCCACGGTCGGCGAGCAGCATCTGCAGGGACATGTTTCGATGACGACCGTGTTTACGAGTGTGGCTGTAGTGCACTGTTGTGGTTTGGTCTAGCTGTCGCAATGTCCGCATGTAGCGCTTGCTGCTATTGTTATTCTGCATTCGTCTCCGCACGCAGACCAACTGTAGTACACCGTGTTACCAGACGTCTGTGATAGTGTGGTGTTCTAGGAACTGTGACCATGGTGTATTCGAACTCTGAAAAGGCGGAGAGTGATACTCATCTATGGCGAGTGTCGACGAAATGCAGCTGAAGCTTGCAGGGTGTATGCAGAACGGTACCAGGACAGAGAGCATCCAACGTGCCGCACATTGCAAAACATCTACCGCCAACTGTATGCAACAGGTATGGTCGTAGCACGCAAACGGGTCCGTAACAGGCCCGTCACAGGAGAAGCGGGTGCAGTTGGTGTGTTAGCTGCTGTTGCCATAAACCCACACATGAGTACACGTGACATTGCGAGAGCCGGTGGACTGAGTCAAAGTAGTGTCATGCGCATACTGCATCGTCACCGCTTTCACCCGTTTCATTTGTCGCCACATCAGTAATTACATGGTGATGACTTTAATCATCGAGTGCAAATCTGTCAATGGGCATTAACAGAGAATGCGTTGCAGTTATACCTGTTTGCCGATGAAGCGGGTTTCACAAACCACGGGGCAGTGAATCTACGGAACATGCATTACTGGTCCGTGGACAATCCTCGCTGGCTCAGACAGGTAGAGCGACAGCGACTGTGGACTGTAAATGTATGGTGTGGAATCATTGGCGACCACCTTATTGGTCCTCACTTCATTGCAGGGGCCCAAACAGCTGCGACATACATCGCGTTTCTACAGAATGATCTGCCAACGTTGCTCGAAAATGTCCCTCTGGAAACGCGTCGACGTATGTGGTATCAGCATGATGGTGCACGTGCACATACCGCAATTAACACTAGGCTGACCCTTGACAGGATGTCCGACGGGCGTTTCATAGGACGTGGAAGACGCATAAATTGGCCAGCCCGTTCTCCTGATCTTACACCTCTGGACTTCTTTCTGTGGGGTACGTTAAAGGAGAATGTGTACCGTGATGTGCTTGCAACCCCAGAGGATATGAAACAACGTATTGTGGCAGCCTGCGGCGACATTACACCAGATGTACTGCGGCGTGTACGACATTCATTACGCCAGAGATTGCAATTGTGTGCAGCAAATGATGGCCACTACATTGAACATCTATTGGCCTGACATGTCGGGACACACTCTATTCCACTCCGTAATTGAAAACGGAAACCACGTGTGTACGTGTACCTCACCCCTCATTGTAATGTACATGTGCGTCAAAGACCAATAAAAAGGTGTTAGCATGTGGACGTAATGTGCTGTTCCAGGTCCACCACCGTTCCCTTTGGATCCCTACGTAATTCGGTGCTCTCCGATACACACGATCGAACAGCGTGATACTCAAGCATCAACTTTAGGTTACAGTATCTCCGGATGTAATTAACATTTTACAATGCAACAAATTACGTATTTGTTTATATGTTCAGATGTGCTAACAAAATTAACGGGGTTCCATTTAAAAAAAAACGTAGGTTTGTGTTAATAAACATACTTCTGTGCATTTTTGTATGGTTTGTATTAACCAATTACACTAGCCCCTCTCCTCACGTTCGGTCTGTGGAATCGATTCGTCAGTATTTGATGTGGTTTACGAAATATATCCAGCGGTAATGTTAGGTGACTCACCCTGCATAGTTCATTGGCGTGTTGAGCGCAAATGTATACCCAGTAAGACGAATAAGTTCTGAAAGATTCTTATACACCGGCATGTTCTGTGAAAGGCCGAATGCACGACTTTGTCGTAAACACTCCATTTTCTTTGTTATTCATTCCACTCCCACCACATTATCGTGTGGTGCGCAAGCTTCAGACACTTTGCTGCTCTTCAGCCTATCGAAGTTAGGCCAGTATAGCTTTTATGGGAGAATGAATAAAATGATAGGTTTCAAAAAAATAAAAGCCATAGCGTCTCTACATAAACACATGTACATTGAAGCTGATGATGGTGCTATGGTGAAGATAAGTCTCGTGCTTCTGGCAAGTCACTGGCAGTCAGTTCCCAATAACTACTACGAGGGTAATACAGTATGATGCAGGTGCCGGCCAGAAAGGGTGTATGTATTCAAGGTGTTGGAGTGGGCGGGGAAGTATGATTGACAAGTTGATGTGGGTAGAGGGAGGTGTGAGGGAGGGATGGCAGTGGTCAGGAGGCTGGAAGCGGGATCATCTACATATTGAAGAAGCGTAGACGCTAGGATTATAGCTGGTTGGAGGAGTAAGTGTCTACATACTATTCTGGAACAGGAAGAACCAGCCAGCTGAAGTTCCGCTCGAATAGGATATAGAAGGGTGGCAAGTGGAGGGCGCACCAGAAGCCTAGGTATCCAGAGGATAGGCGAGAAAAATTTCTTTTGTTCGCCACGTTTATGGAACGTTTACAATTTGTGACAAAGTCTGAGGAACTTCAGAAGAGAGGGCAATCTAATCAGCTGGTAGAGGTTGCGTCTGAGACGGCAAATATGATACAGAGTGCAAGGTGTTCTAAGACTGTAAGGAATGGTAAATTTTTGAGACTGCTGAGATCGAAGCTATATTGGCGAAAGTAACACTGGGGCCACTAAGGCTTTTGGAAAGACGAAGGAAGAAACAAGATCAGGGTTTAACGTACTGTTGGTGAAACAGCTATTAGAGCATTACCCAGAATTGGGAAGAACGGGGAAGCAGGACAGCGGCGTCCATCCATAGGAACCGTCGTGTCATTCACCTTAAGCTGTGTAGGGACATCACAGAGAAACTAAATATGGTCGAAAACCAAGTTTGGAGCCAACAGCTTACCACAGCATCGCCTCGTTCAGTGGGTTTTACCCAAGTACAGAGGATGGCTGAGTGATGGAATCCCCACATTGTCGTGTTTCCTGGCTGCGTGAGCACGTGTGGTATTAATTGGGGTCCAAATACACAGGAGCTGCTGAAAACACTGAGCGGCATTACAGTGCAAGTCTGCAGATGATGAGCACTGAACGTTTACTACAACTGTGCCAAATATGTGTCTGTTGTTGGCCCTCGACTCTCTGTACGTGCATGCTTGGCCTAGGCTTGACTGAGTGACGTTACGCCGACACTGCACTCTGAAGGCAGAAATTCGTCGCTTCTCTGCAGTCGTCATGGAACTTTGATATCCTCGTAGACAGAACAGAACTCAGGCTGGACTCTGGCAGAACTCGTACCAGGCACTGGCAGAACTGGAAATACTTGTCGTGTGTGGCGCCTCGAAGCTACAGGAGGAGTGGCTTACTGCTTCTTTCTCATAGGCGGTGGCGATGCTGCTTAGGTGTACAGCATCTCTGCGGTGGTCGACTGACGATTTGCTGCAGGCGATTATCGTCGACACCACATGTGTCACCTTCAACAGTGTCACAGGCGTCATCAGTGTATCATGATACACTGAGGAGAGGTAATGTAATGTAGAACACTGACACGAGGTCTGGTGATGAGAAACTTTATGCTTCAATTTCCCCTCCCATTACTGGGGATATACCAGCAATGCAAATTTCTTCCATCACCTGGATTCGAACCAGCTTACCTTTGAACAGAGTACCACCACACAGTCATGTTTATGTGTGTCATGGTGGAAGTTAGGGAGAGAGAAATGATTGGTGGTATTTACTGTAATAATTCCTTGGGTTTTTAACAAAAGTGTTTTTGATGTAGCAGAGGCTACACCAAGAGGTTAAGTTATCGAGGCACATGGAGATATGCTGTTGAGTAAGATTTAGAGTAACAAAAGAAGCATGGTGTGCCAGACAAGGAGCTATACAGGAAACATAATTCATTGGGACACCTGGCACTTGCCAGTTTCCTCCCAGAGATCCGAATGTGCGACTAGTGCGGAATATTTCGCCAATGGAGGAGTCATCATACCACTTTTCAATTATAGGCCACATGTCCTGTGGACAGACACCAGTGGTTCCCATTACCTTCTGCATTCTCATGCCTTTGAGCACTGCTGACTCTTCAGGGTTTTAGGAGCAGGGGAAAAAGTGCCTTGAAGCTCTATCCGCCCATCCATCATTACTGATGATTTTTATTCTAAATTTAAGCAGCAGCGAGGTTCAAACCTGGGTTCCATGACGTTTTGATTAGTATAGGTGAGCTGTGGGATATAAACTTGCATACAGTATGATATCACACAAATTGACTATTGGTAGTGGGAAATAAGAGCATTCTTTCTTTCTTTTTTTTTTTAAGAAGGTCTAAAGTAATGGAGTCATGAGCAGCCTCTCATAAGAATTTCCTGAAATTGTAAGACGTCGTGGTCTCCTTCATTGCTTACATATTCCGCCCTCACAATCATATTCTGCACATCAAGACGCTTCATTCGAGCCCAAACTCGATAAGATAAAGTCAGTATTGTATGAATTCATGTAAACGATATGCAAATAACTAATAAATCGCAAGTGCGCACCGTGGTCGAAATACTCGAGGCTGGCGTACACACATACATTCCAGACACGCCGGTCACAGGAGGTTTTAGCTCGAGAGAGGCAACTGCACCCCAGGAGGCCGGTCCCAAGCTATCTACGTCGGCCAGTGACCGCCTGTAGAGCAGACAGCGTTAGCCCGAGTGAAAGGACGATCTCGTGTTCGGCTTAAAAGCAAATTCTGTGGTGTCACCGCCAGACACCACACTTGCTAGGTGGTAGCTTAAATCGGCCGCGGTCCATTTAGTGCATGTCGGACCCGCGTGTCGCCACTGTGTAATCGCAGACCTAGCGCCACCACCAAGGCAGGTCTCGTGATACGAGAGAGCACTCGCCCCAGTTGTACGAGAACCTAGCTACCGACCAGATGTACGAAGCCTTTTCTCTCTCATTAGCCGAGAGACAGAATAGCCATCAGCTAAGTTAATGGCTACGAACTAGCAAGGCGCCATTAGCCATACAGTGATTGTAATTAAAGTCTCCTGTGTATCGTCAAGATCGATGTACCACAATGATATTAAAGATAAGTATTAATACAGCTACGTACTTTTCTTAATAACATTAATTACGTAGCCTGTTCCAGTACTTCACGCCCGTCTGCGTTAGTCTAGCGTGCATTTTCAGCCATCTCAACTTCACGGTGTCGGCCCAGCTACCGACACAACAAATTCCGCTACATTGTGTGGGAGCGGTTAGCCTACGCATTCTTTACACATAGCACGCAGTTTCACAGGGAGACAGCAAACGCCAAACACCGATACTACAGATTTCCCGATTGGTCGCCTTAAACAAAACGTCATTCTCGCGTTTTAGAAGAGCAATTCTGATTGGCAGACGATATTTCTGACGCCTTGAGTTGAAGGAGTAATGGGAGAGATCGAAAGGTATACCACTTCTCGTCTGGCGTGCAGAGGGGCCGTTCCATTGTCGCTCTTGGAGCGAGAACATGTAACGAGAGCGTGCGCGCTCGTACATGTACTCGAGAGAGCGAGGAACAAGTCTCTCCTCAGTACTTAACTGGGAGAGCACCTCTGTCGAGAGCGAATCGAAGTGCAACTCTATATTGAGTCCTTGCGATTAAGCATTGTTCACTGTGTTGGCCGCCACACTTATTATGCGGTGTGAATGGACAGAGTAATAGTTAAACGCCTGTGAGTGAATTTTTGAGTGGCATCGCGGTGGACTGGATATCTGACCGGTGTACCACGCCAATAGACTAGGGGCAAATAGGAGTCCTTGACTTCATCAAGGCGTAGGGAGAGTTTGATTGGCGAAGGTCAAGTTATAGAACGAGAGTTATCTTATTTGTCGGCAGCGAGCAGCGCAGACAGCAGTCATCACAGCTACAGCTCTTGCGACCCCCACATTTCTTCCACAACAGTACCCTTCACTGCATATCACACGTGACAGCCTCGACTGTACCTAGCGACATTCTAACCGATAAATATTCAAGTTGGGTAGGTGCTGCTCTCAGCCATTCTGCCAAGTCAATAACAATCTTAAACTTTGTATAGAAATTTAATTACCGAATCCTATCCTTAAGAGGTAACTTCACATTCTGAAAAGAACCTGCAAATAACGTGTTCAATTCATAACTAAAAGTGCTATGGTGATTTCTCAGAATTTTTGCAAAATAAATAATAATTTTCGTTACTTTCGTGTTTTTCTTACACTAACTAGCACTACTCCAGTACCCAAGTATCCCACTAGTTACGTAAGACATTTTGTGAATTTTTGTGTCATTTCCTTACAGTGGATGACTCCAGAAGGTATTTATTGCTGAAAGTTTTTTAGGCATTTCTCTTTGGAACGTCAAGACTGTCCGTCTGACTTCTATAGTAGTGTGGGGGTGGAAATTGCATCTTGCAGGGGCCAAAGGGTAAAGGGAACATCTCAGATTAATCTGTTGCGCAGAATGACAGAATAGCACCAACCCACACGCTCACAAAATGTGTGGCTTTATAGTCTTATGTTGTAAATGCTATATTTAATTCGTTTTGTGGCATTATAGACAGGTATTTTAAACTGGGACCAAGAGATATGGTGGTCGTAATTGTGTGACACTGCATGTACCGAATTGTCGAACAGTCATTAGATACAGTGAGTATATCTTTAAGATATGAAGCACTGAGTCTGCCTTGTTGAGGTTGTTTGGTAACGTGTGG
This sequence comes from Schistocerca serialis cubense, assembly GCF_023864345.2. Taxonomy (NCBI): domain Eukaryota; kingdom Metazoa; phylum Arthropoda; class Insecta; order Orthoptera; family Acrididae; genus Schistocerca; species Schistocerca serialis. The sequence goes on from NC_064648.1 coordinate 109,404,885, forward strand.
TTGTTATGGATGAGAGGAGAATGAATCCTTTTTCAATAGATTGTTCAGTTTATGGAAAATGTGGCAGTGTTTTTGTTCATGTGTATCACCAATCCCAGGGTTTCTGATCTGCAGAATGAGGTGCTGGTATCAGGATATCTCACAAGCACCCATTGGCAATACCATCTGATTCTATGTTGTAGCAATTATCTGTGCTTTGTAGAGTGTAGAATGACTGGGACTATGTTACGTTACTGTAACAATTTTCATTAAAGTATAGTTGTAGCATTGAGATAACATGTGAGTGATGAAGATCTCGTTGGAGCTGAGGGAACAGACATATGGATGGAATGCTATGCTGCTGCTTTGTCTTGATGTTTTATGTGGCGAAACAAGGTTAGGTATACGTTTTAAGCTGATGTTTTGGTGTGGCTGAAGTTAAAGTTGGATTGCTTTTTGGAACAGGTGACTTGGATGTTAAAATGGAAGGTGACTGTGGCTGTTATCGTCATCTGTTGGACGATATGGGGACGCTGAAAGACTGTTGTGGGAAACAGTGGTTCTAAACTGGATGTCTTTCATGTTAGGGATGCGACACAAGAAACTGTTGGGATGATGACGGTGAGCTCTACTGACGGTGTAGAAAACTGTGGATCTGAACTCAATATCTTTGATGTTGAGGATGCAATGCATGTAGCTGTTGGGATGCGGAATGTAAGTTTAGTGTCGTGAATAATGCGTTTACTTTATATTTATTAGATCATTCGAGTTGAGGCTGTGTAGATGATGCAGTTGTGCAAGGATTGTACATTTGGGCACAGTTAATATGGGAGGTTTAACGAACTTCCAGTATGCTGCAGTAGTTTGTGTCAGCAACTTCTGGTAATCAGTGAACGAAAAACCGTTCCAAGTTTTTGTTCGTTCGGTGAGTTATCTCTATGCACTGTAAATGTCCATTGCACGTTTTTGACATCTTCAGAAATGCCATTTTCGACTATGTTATGGTGATTTGAAAATTGGTCTTGCTCCGAAACAAATCATCGAATGAATAAAAAATAAAAATTTGCAACTTGGACTGGTCTTGTTTGTAACTGGGATAGGCCAGGTGGTTCTGCAATACTGGATCAGATAGTCGTCACACTGGAAGTATTTGTGAGATCTGTAGGCTTGGATTTGCGATTTAGTTGATTTTACACAATGGCAGCGACAACAGATCAGGGCTCGGTTCTTGATACGTTGGTCTGTTGTGCGCAAGCATCTAGTTGTGCTGGACAGTGATGCGTAAAGAAGCCGGCAGAGAAGCGCCACGGTTTTAATAGTGGCGAGGGCAACTCTTTCAGACAGGGCCGTTGTAGCAGCCTGCTGGATGGTGCAAACCATTTCGAACATCGCCACGTGCTCAGAAGAGATTCGCACGACTTTATTCTTTCCCTCCCCCTCCCCCCCCCCCCAATCTCGACCGAACTGCCACGACCTCTCCGATCTCTCTGGATTATCACGACCACTTTCCCCTGAAGATAAAATGGCTCTGAGCATGATGGGGCTTAACATCTGAGGTCATCAGTCCCCTAGAAGTTAGAACTACTTAAACCTAACTAACCTAAGGACATCACACACATCCATGCCCCAGGCAGGATTCGTACCTACGACCGTAGCGGTCACACGGTTGCAGACTGAAGCGCCTAGAACCGTACGGCCACACCGGTCGGCCCCTGAAGATATCTTCAATGTCGGGCTTAAAGTTAGCTTCCAGACAAACGGCTAGTGGTCCACAACTCTGTAAGGTCTTGTCGCTGCTCATTCTTTAATATCTTGTAGCGGCTCGTGATGAATTGAAACATCAACTACAGCTCACACGTTTGTTCTCGGTGTCCATAACAGTTTCAGTCATCATTATAGACATGCTGCAGAGTGCAGCTCAGTCTAGCAACAGATGGGGTAAGAGTCCGCTTGTTTAGTAACTTGCTAACAATGCGTATTTCCTTTTAGGTGCCAGTATTATTCTTGTGAGTGCCTGCAGTAAATTATCGGCGACAGCCGAAATTTTGGAAAGGCCTTTCTTCTCAGTATTACAGTTCCTGGTTCTACTATACGGATATTTTTGTGATAACTTACTTCCTTATCTGTTGTAACCCTTTTCGACCACCTTAGTTTCTTAATTAGTCAGCTTACTACCAATGAAAACCCTGCAACTCGTTTCATGTCTGGTGCACGATAGATAGATGATCGAGTAAGAGATAAAGCCCAGCAATGAGAGTAAAATAATAAATTTAAAAAAATATAGTGATTCGAACAAATAGAGTTGTTTAGCAGACAGATGCGATAGCTGTGTTTCCTCAGTCCTACTACAGTTCATAGTATTAACATTTCTAAGGATAATATTAACAGTGTATCTGATAAAATTAACTGTTCAGTTACAAATCGAAATATTATTCGTCAAAGAAAATTAGTAAATACGAACAGTATCATGCCAGGATCATAGATGAGAAATGTAGAACACTACACAAGTTACAGTATTGACGAAACATTAGCTTGTCTGTAGCCGTTAAGTTGCAGAAACCATTCGCTATTTTTAAAACAAGCCTTAGACTGGGTCTCAAAAAAAACTACGTGTACACAATTTTAGAGCGTTTATAGAAGATAAGAAGGAACACTTTTTTATATGAGGCACGTGTCGCACACGTATGAAGGTCTTATCTGCACTGGCGTTCAGAGACGGTGTTGAAAGTGCTGTGGGTTGGGCACTGTTTAGAGGTGTTGCGTGCCTCCTACGGGAGGGAGACGAGTTGTTCAGTGTACCAGACACTGGCAGACACCCCAGGTGAGGTGGTTGCCTGTTAGGCTGAGGCTGCAAACATTATTTGTGAGACACCCACTTGTTTCGAGTGTGTTGCGCAATCGTTAGCACCCAGCTGGCACTTGAGTAACGTCTCCAAAACATGACACCTGTGACATTTGTGTCACATAAAATTTGTTCTTTTTAATCTTCTCTAAACACTCCAAAATTTTGTCTATGTAGTCTTTTTTAGTCCCTGCATAATGAAGAAGTCAATAATACATCGAAATGAAGTAGTTAGCTTGTCATAGATCCAGACGGAGGGTTGCCGAGGAATCTAAACACTGACTTTGGAAAGAGCACCAGAGATTATCTTGCGTGGCATGCAAAATCACGCAAGAGCTAAAACTACAAATTCAGAAGGGTATTAGAATCTCATTCCTCGAACAACTGAACAGTTGTCAGCGCATAACCGTGAAGTGGCCGGGTCCCAGTATTAAACTTACCTACAATCTTGAAATCATCTTCGTAGACTGAATCGATGTACTCAGCTGTAGTGTACCAGGAGACACGATAAAGGGCGTACAGTTCGTCAGCGAGGCTGAACATTTGCGACGCCTCTGGCTGCCGCTCCTTGCACAGCGCACTGAAGTCGTCGTCAAAGGAGAGGCTCCACGGCTGATAGCGCAGCAGGCGTTCACTCAACAGCGGCAGCCTGTAGCACACAAGGTGCCAGGTTAAAAGTTAAAAACCAAGCATGTATAGTCTAGCAAGAACGTACAAGTATCGAAAAATGTGTGTGAAATTTTATGGGACTTAACTGCTAAGGCCATCAGTCCCTAAGCTTACACACTACTTAACCTACATTATCCTAAGGACACACACACGCACACATCCATGCCCGAGGGAGGGCTCGAATCTCCGCCGGGACCAGCCGCACAGCCCGACTGCAGCGCCCCTTGACCGCTCGGCTAATCCCGCGTGGCTAAAAGTATCCCGAGCGGATTTCCACTCAGCAGTGGATTAGAAACTTCCTGATAGATGAGTACTATGTACCAGACTGGGACAAAAACCTGGAACTTTTTCATTCTTTAAAGGATGCATAGTAACACAGCAAACAATCGCAAATCCATTGGTCTTTTTAGCATTTTAGCGCATCGAGATTTCATCTTTAGATTTCAGATCACTTGAGTGAGATACCGATTGTAACTATTTCTTGCAGATCATCCACTCCGTTCTGTGCTGCTATATCGTTTTAACTGGTTTCAGACACATCAAACAGCAGAGCTGCAGCGCTTGCCGCAGAATACCTCTTTTCTTTAAAGAAGAATTTCGTATGCATTGCAAGAGAGTGAACATGTGATATTTATGTTAAGGATATGAATGACTTGTTCAAATTTGTTATAGATGATTTTAGACGATGACATGTGGACATGTCTGTCATGAGCTGAAGCAAAATCGTCCTCATTACCGCTTGAAAATGGCTCAAAAGGCCGAAACTGCAATTGTAAAACAATTTCTAAAGTCAAATATGACGTCCTTAAAAAAATAGACATCAAGCTGGACAGGCAGGAACCGAGAGCCGCCGTCGCAGCCTTACTTCCGCCAGTACCTCAGCCGCTGCCTTCCAGCCGTCACAGAAGCTCCCCTGCACGGCTGGCGGGACCAGCGCTCCCGGAAGGATGGGCACTGCAGTGACCAGAGGCCTCGGGAGTTGCTTCCTGGACGAATCCTCACTCTGCAGTGGAGAGTGCACGTAGCGGATCCGACACACGGCTCTGACCTGCCAGGGAGTTTCCTTTATGCTTTAGGTGATGTGACATCTGCGATAATTTTCCGTAAAGACTGTATGACACGGGAAGATGAGTTCAGTGGACAAACGTGAATGTACCGTCAAGCAGGTCCACTTATTCAGTCCCTTTCAGCTGATCCAACGGCTAAGGACAGCGCGATACGATGACTTACACTATTTCAAATCCGTCTTTGCAAATACCAAACATTTGTTTTTATTTCACAATACGTGTTTTGTTTTACTCATTATCAGTTGTGCAATTTTTATAATGTTTCAGCTTACATCCGGCAGTGTGCATCCCACCATCTCACACTGCTATGCATGACGTGCGGAAGTAAATGTTTGCTGACGTAAAATTGCATAAAAATGTTTGCTTACTTGGCTCTGAAACATTCGCTCCGTCTCGCTTCGTGATTGGTTGGCGCGGGTCTCTAGTTTGGCAGTGAAAATTATCATACAGAAATTGTTGGCCGTAAAACTTTGTCCTAAGGTCAGTGTTCCGTACATCGATTCGATGCATATGTGTCAGGTACATGTTGTGATGAGAATGGAGCCCTCAGAATCGGGTATGAGACAATTTTTTTCCTGATTAATCTACAACTGCATTCCCTATAGCCCATCAACGATGGAAAGTTTCCATACTGCCAGATAAAATGCAGGACAATCAGTACTCCCTGTACTCCTTGTAGTATGGTCCTTGGTTATCACTGTTACTTGACGACGACGTTGTCAATTAAAGCATGAAGCTGGATCATAATGAGTTCCGTGTGATGTCTGGGTCCCCAGTTTGACCGGAAAGCTGTCCCTCCCATAAGACAAGTGGTGCCATGGTGCTAAGGCTCGCAAATCATTTCCACGTGACGTACACCAGCACGCTGTTCTGCTTGGAGGTACAGTACCACACCGACTCCACTGACAAGCTGGGACTCAGAATCCGTGCCGTGATCAAAATCATCATTTCTACGCCACAGATGGAGGATGTACGTGCATACTGACAATGATCTGAATAAACATTATACGGAGATTTGGTTGGGGAAGAATTTCGGGAAAGGGCTGTTTTTAACGTAATGGAGCCTTCATTCCATAAGGCAGCGAAAGAACGGATTTAAATGCAGCAAGGAAGTGAACAAACAATATCCACTGAAACAAGCTCTAAAGAAAATCTCGAAACTTCTGGACAGTTGCAAATGTACTACACTGCTATAATGATACAACACTGACTGCCATATTCAGTTTAGGAGCAAGTGCGTTGCAACACAAAGTGGCAAATCAACAGAGGACGCAATAAATACTCGCCACATGGAGCTGGAGTGTCGACAAGCGGGGCAGACCGCTGCCACGGAAGGCAATCGTCGACAATTTGCGTGCAGAGAGAGGGTCAGTGTGCTATAGGCGGCTTTGGCCTGTAGTGCTGGAGCCATCACTGAAGGTACCATGCAAGTCCAGTAATGAAGTGGATTGGCGGAATTTAGAAATGACCGACTGTAAATGGCGATACGTGAACTACAGAAGAGACACGAAATGGTGCGCTGCCTGAACTAGGAGGGCGGTACCTAAGCTGCACCACTGCCGCTGGAGCTCTGTGAACCCCTCCCCTCTTGCATCACCGGTTTTCGACTTTGTACTGACATCCAACAGAAGGTAAACACGCTGGGTCGTATGAATAAACAAGACGAAGTTCTCTGGAGAAGATTCTCGGAGCAAAAGGACATCCTTTGAGAAAGCTCTTACGAGCAAAACATTCGAAGCCATAATCTCTGACGAGAGTGTTCCTTTTTCTCACTACCTCTGCTCCCTGCGGAGTTCTCGGTGTGTGTGGTCTGCCGTGTCCGGCACAGAAAGCACGCGCAGTGTCACGTTTCATTCAGCTCGCTCAAACGGGCGACATGTCTGGAACCGGCATCAGTGTGTTCAGGCAGAGTTGCACTACGTTTCATTTTGTTTATTTTATGTGTAGCAACAAATTATTGCCGGTCGCGGTGGTCTAGCGGTTCTAGGCGCTCAGTCTGGAACCGAGCGACCACTACGGTTGCAGGTTCGAATCCCGCCTCGGGCATGGATGTGTGTGATGTCCTTAGGTTAGTTAGGTTTAAGTAGTTTAAGTTCTAGGGGACTGATGATCATAGATGTTAAGTCCCATAGTGCTCAGAGCCATTAGCCAACAAATTATTGAGACAACTACGTACAGTTTACGAAAATGTATTTACTTGCGATGTTACCGAATTTACAACATGTGGAAAACTTTTCAGTTATAGATGTTAGGTGAACACATTATGCGAACGAAATCTTAAGATTAAATGACACCAAATCGGAACTCTGTCACAGTTCTCCAACACGAGATAATTTTGGTTAAATACGGCGCACAACTGTCCGCTCGCATGGCAAGCACTAAGCGCCCCACCATGCGTTGCTTACGAGTAACAAGTCGCTAGGTGTGCAATAAACCAGTTATTAATTTTTCTGGTAACCCTACTTATTTCTAACATCACACTATATAAGACTTATGCTGTGAGAAGACATGAAGGTGAAGGTCTCGAAACGTCAGCGACACGGTTGTTTGGTGTAGGCCTACAGCTAAATGTTCTCGTACGTCAGTCTGAAAACTTGGGTCTACTAAATAGCAATAAAAATGTTTCAATATTCACTTCTTTTGAGAGGTAGTCCGCAGATAATGTTCTTATTGTCAAAGCGATATAAACTTCTACAGCTCCTCAATTCAGCACTTCGTTCGGCTATATATTTCTTTTTTTGCCTCCCAAGCAATATGAATTCTGCCATCATTGCCAAAAAGTAGGTAAAACTTAACTTACTCAGCCCGAAGAATGCTACAGATCTCGCATCAATATTTTCCGGTTGTGAGAAGCACCTCTAGTTTTGTTCACACGAAATCGGAGAACGTTCTTGTTTTGAGCAACGTCCCTCACCCTTTTACTCGCGATGAGCACATTCTCGGCTGGAGTATATTCTCTGACTCGCTTTACTCATGTTAACCCCAAAATGTCCTCTCAATATTTCTAGTACGAAGTATATCCTCCGTTTTACTGACACGCCCCACTATACTTCGCCAGCACCTCAGCTCTCACCTGGACTCTCCCAGTGGTTCTTCGCCGATCATCTCCCACCCTTCGCCGTCGTCTTCATTGCTTCACCACTCACAGAGAGCCGTAGTCTGGCAGCTCCTTCGCCACTGCCTCCGTCAAATGCTCCACCACCGTCGCCGCCACCTGCGCCACCGTCGACTCCCTCTCCAGCAGCGTCGCTGCCTCTGTCGCCAACACCGTCGCCAGCCCCAAACCGCGGCCCGCCCCATCGCCCTCACCACTGCCGGAGCCAGAAGTTCCAACCACATCCACCACCACTGTAGCTTCGTCACCGCCGTCGTAAACTCCTGTCAATGTCCTTATCTACACACAACTGGGGCCACCTATTACACCACAACCCTCATGCATGCAGTCATAAGACCAAACAAATGAAATAGAATAGATAAAACCTCACGATTCCAAATGAAACCAAGCCAAAAATGATTTCACTAAATTTACGGACATGAAACCAATAATTCCTCTCAACTATCGTCCTTTGTGTCTACATCTACATACATAATCCGCAAGCCACCGTGCAGTGCGTGGTGGAGGGTACCCTGTTCCACAGCTAGTCGTTTCCTTTCCTGTTCCGCTCGCTGACTGAGCGAGGGACAGACGCCTGTCTATATGCCTCCTTAGGAGCCGTAATTCCTCGTATCTTGTCTTCGTGGTCCCTACCAGAAATGTATGCTGGCGTCATTAGGATCGTTCTGCAGCCAGGTTCTCTACACTGCTAACTCGCAACTACAAGCTCTCGCGACTCGCTACGTACAACAACTTTCTCGCAACTGAACTCTCGCGCGGTCAAGCGCAGACTAGCAACGATAAATAACTGTCTGGTCAGAGATTCTGTTGCCTCGCAATCGCTGCTACTGAATACATACGCGTTTCAATCTCTACAAATCTTTCTGTCCTCATTTGCGCGTTCTCTTTTGAACCGAGAATGTAACAGCATTTCGTTCCTCAGCATTTTAGGAATTATGTTATTAAAGCACGATGAGTCTTTTCCGCCATTGATCCACTTAGTAGGCGCATACGTTTCCGGATCACGATTTACAGTCTCTTTAAACTTTAGCCATAATTCCTCTATGGCCATAATTCTGGAATTAAATGATTGTATTTTATTGTCTACGTGAGACGTTGACAACTGCATATGAACTCTCCTAGCGTTCTCGACTGATTTACTGACTTTCATAACCATAGTTGTTATGATAACATCATGATCACTAATCCCCATCACTATGCTGACGCCATCGATAAGGTCCTGCCTGTTTGTGCTGGCTGACGAACTAGCTGCTCAACACAGTTTTCGGAAAATGTGTTCGAGAGTCCTTCACAAGACTGTCTTTCTGCACGACCTGCAGTGAATCCATAGACGTCCCAGCCTATACTCGGTAGGTTAAGGTCACCGCCAGCTAGTGTCGCGTGATCTGGATATTTATGCAATGCTGACTATTTATCTTCTTTGAATGGCTCCACATCTGTCCCAGCGGAGTCGGGTGGGTGGTAAAAACAGCCAACAACTAATATGGTTTCACCTAGTCCTGTTATGTGCGACCACGTAACCTCACTATTACACTCAAATTCAACCTCAGTAAAGAGTATATTTTTGGTCAACTGCAATGAACACTTCCCCTCCTACGGCGTCGAATATGTCTTTCCGATAAACATTCCAAGACTCGCTAAATATCTCAGAGTTTTTTTACTTAGGGTCTTAGCCAGCTCTCAATTCAAGAATAATTTGAGGCTGAGAACGTTCATGGAGGAGAGCAAATTTGGGAACTATGTTACAAATACTTCGACAGCTGACTGATAAAAGTTTCAGAGTCGAACTGACTTTACTCTGAAAGCTATCTGATTTCCCTAAATGTGTACCAACTGGCGAGTGTTCATGAGAGTACCTCAAACTACTGGCTAGCCTGAAACCCCCCATGTGCACTCCACAAGTACTCTGCTATCCGATCAGCTGCTTCCTTTGTGTAGTGCACCCCTGTCTTGAAATCTACCCATCTCCGATTTTCAGTTCACCTTCCCAACCACTGTTACCTTCATTCCCACTGCCTGACACAATATCGATAGTTTTATCCCGTCACACTATCTGCATGTGTCCGTACACAGTGAACCAGTAACAATCTCACAGTTCTGATGACAGATGTGGAGTAGCAAACCAAAAATCCCCACACAATAAACATTGTGGAGTAACAATACCGGTCCTCAAAAACAGCTCCAGTTGGCTACAAATCATGTTCAATCATCCTGCATAATACTTTATCCTGAGTGTGTATTTTACCACCCTGACCGTGGTCTGTGCTACTGCCTGTCTCTGTCCGAGCCATCCTATAGCACGTAATTTCGTTCCTCACACTGACCACTGCTTCTCCACAGCTGTTTACCCACATCAATTCCCATGATGAACTTACTTGTGGATGTCGGTTGATCACTTTCGTTTCAGAAGACCTAGTCCATTTCCCAGACACACTCATCCCAAAGTGACTCCTCTAGCGACCTCTTCAGATATAACTGCAGAACTCTTTCATCCTATTGATAGTAATCACGACTGAGTCTAATTGTCCATTCTAATCCATGTTCTCCACCTCCATAGCTATCCCACAATAAGCCACCTGAAAGAATCCAACAACACCGCCACAAGACCTGGGGTGCCTGCTGGGAGCTTGCCCATTCCCACACAGGAAGCCACCTGGTCACCCTCCATAGTGCCAACATATCTCCTACAATACTCCATTCCACGGCCCCATATGCCAACCACTCGAGAGACTATTCCGCTTTCCTCCCGCTCACAACCTCCAGTATTTACGCTCTATGCTACGGACTGATTTAAACACACAAACCACAGGACAAAATATAAGAACGATGGCTATCCGCTTCCTGCCCTCATCGCTGCTTAGATTTTTCCTCCATCTATTGAGATGAACTTGACTTGTGGCCTCTTTTCCTCACCGACTGGATGCCAGTATCTGGACTAGAGTCGCAACTACACGGTATTACCGTAATTACTCCCGAAGTGGTTTTTTCCCCCGAATAAGACGAGGACACGCTCACTTATCGTGTCAGGTTCCACATCATTGTTTCCACAAATTATGAAAACTTCGGAAGTGTCTGTAACCATCAATACTTTCTCTAGTAAATGCAGTTACATCGTTTATTGTGTCAGTTTTCTCCGCTGGTCTGTTACGTAATACGTGGCACATTTTAAGACACAATACGAATCAAAAAATCGAAGGCTAAACGGAGACAAAAACCTTTGTAAATCACGAGTTTCTTTAACCATGTCCTTCACTACTCTCTATTAGTGTTAGTTCTTTACTCCATTTTGAATTAAATGATCCCTATGTTTTCTATAACTTTAATGAATACTTCCATGGATAAAAGTGAGATAAACTCCAATAAACCATAGTGAGTACGACAGACATTTGACTGTACACTGGTTTATACCTGAGTGTCGAGTCCCATGGCCCGTCCTTGTCTTCTTCTACCTCGTAGTGCTCCACCTGTTTGCTGGCTAATTGCAAGTCCTGTAACCATCCGGTTAATTTCGTGCGCAGCATGTCTTTCACACGTTTCATGTCCTTAATCCAACCGTGGAGTTGCTGATCACTTGCGTGGTTACCCTGAGACGCACAGAAAATAGTTCAAATTACTTTCATAACATCCACAAGCAGCAGCCTGTCTTAGTATACAGTTACATGTAGCACTATTACATGACACTGAAATTACTGCCAGCGCATGAGTGTAGTACATTCAGTTTTGTACAGGCATAAAAACATTAATTCACAGCAGATGCCTAGTGGGGTTTTATTAAATAAATACATTTCTCAAACTGTGACATCAGATAGGAGAGGTGCAGATATTTCTTGGTAGTTGACATTACAGACGTCTGAATGTATGAGTGTATACTCCCGTGCCGATGTATCCAACTGAAATGTTCTGGAGCTGCCAGCAGCGTCCAGTTCCTACGTGTAAAGCCACATGGCGTGGCTGGAACTCTGAGGAGATTCTATTCAAACTTTTGAACGGTTTTCGAAAATAGAATGGCCAGACTGTTGACAAATCTGTCAAAATCCTACGCTGTGAGAAACCTGAACACATGTTATGACCTTCTACAAACGCAATGATAGACAGCTGCCGCTCCATATCTGAAACATTATCTGAGTTAATTGTGCACACACGAAATGTCAGTTTGACTCAAAATGTTGTAGTGTTTGTCTGTTGCCTGGCTGATCGCTTTTGCCGAAAATTTGCGTTTGTAGCTCGTCATCTAACACGATGTCTATCACGATGATACATATTTTCATACTTGAAAAATCACTCACAAAAATCTACAAGGTGCTCCCTGTTGATTTAGAATCATGACATTTAGGAAGAAGCCAGATTTCACAGTGCAAATAAAGGAAAAAAATCTTAAAATCCATAATTGGTAACTATATAACTCTAGAAAATACTTTTCGTGTTATTTTTTATCAGTCTGTCTATTTGTCTGTCCATCTGTTAGGAATCTTTTTCTCTGGATACGTTCTGGGTATCATGTTCAAATTATGTCACATACAAAGGTATATCGACCCTTGGCGGCGTAAAAACTGTAAACTTATAACTCACTCCAGTCAATAGATACGGCCGTTTATGTCTCGTGTTTTGATAATCGAAAACTCACTCATCGAAACCTATAGGGTGCTCTCCATTGACTTGGAATCATGAGATTTGGCAACAACTAAGTTTTCCGGTACAAGTAAAGCAAAAAATCTGAAACTTGTTAACTTTTCATTATATCACATAAAAATGTCGTTTTCGATTTGGACATACATTGTATTCATCACCTGTTGAAGGTATAACATACGAACATTACTGCATCCAAACATAAAATTTATGTTGTATTTCTGATTTAGTACGTTATCGGAAATGTGTTATTAAATCTTCGCTCCCTACATACATAAACTAAAGTCCTCTGCTTGCTTGTTCTTGTTTGTTTGGGCTGGGCTGAGGAAATAACGTAGAATTTCTGAACCGATCTTGGTATTCCTGGGACCAGTATCTTGCCAGAACCGATCTTGGTATTCCTGGGACCAGTATCTTGCCAGTAAAGTTACAGAGTCTCGATAACAGGCAAAAATCATTGGGAATCTCGATTCCCGGGATGGGGAGTCTGCACAGAACCCTTAGTGCGTGAGTCCCTCTCGCATTTGCCCATTCTGTTTTCCTTTCTTCTATGTACCCTAGCATCACCCAGTATGTTGTTCTGGAAGGTGAGTGCTCACCACAGACATGGGTGCCGTCGGGAGAGTCTGAGAGAAGTGGGACAGAACTGCTCTTGTTCTCTGTACGTGGAGTTCCCAATCCTTTTGGGTCACACTGAAACAGGTGACAGTGGTTCCACAATAGATTATATTGAGATAGGGAACCAATACTCGAAAGTGCATATTTATTATGTTAAGGACATACACAGCATACACCACCTAACAACAATGTAGCTCACAGCAATTCTTCAAAGCAACGACTGTCAGTCTGAATGAACGCATGTATTGCAATGATGCCTGCAGCTCTTCACACTCTTGCAAAGATCTCGGGTGTCCGTTGTGCACTCGAACAGTAGCAGCTGATAAACAGTGTACACACCTGACCACCAAACGGACCTACTGTACGCAACTAGGCTCGTAGCACTCAAACATCGCAGTGGCGCATTAACCTGTGCCGCAAGCACACCACTGACCCTGCTGTCAGCTGTCCATTGCATCAGATAGCTTGTGTCGTGTTCATGGTGAGGTGTGTTGCTGTGTACAGTGCACAATGAGTAATCAAAGATGAAATGTGCAAGCACTGGGACGAACGGATTTTGAGCCCTGTGTCTGCTTGTGTCAATCCAGTATCGTTCACAGCGCTGTACTGTCCAATTTCATACAGTTTGTATTGTTTGTGGATGAGGCCTCATTCATCCGTGATGTTGTTTTCAAAAGCCAAACAGGCAGATCTAGAATGAGGACAACACCCACGCTACCCATATCGGAGGCCAACAGCAAAGATTCTCAGTCAACGTATTTTAGGGCATTATCCAAGATCATCCCACTTTGATGTTAATGTTTGCAAGCACCAAGCACCTGAAGAATACTCACACTCATTGTAGGACTGGAAAGGGGGGGTCCTCTCTGATGGCCATTGCGATCGCTGGATCTTACAACCCTAGACCTCATTCTCTGAGGTTATGCCAAGATGTAGGTGTACGAAACACCTGTACATACAGCTGAACACCTGCTGGCCAGGGTCCAAGCTGCCTGCCTCCTGGTACAACATTGTTGCTCACGGGCGAGGCCTCCACGACGAGTGCGGCCACTTCATGTTTAAAGATGATTAAAGGTGTAGCTGTTGTCACACGCATCGACTCAGTCTGTGTTTCGACAAGTTTCTACACAGTTGTCACTTCTGCCCAGCTGCTCAGAACAATAAAGTGTGACATGTCTTGGAAGACACTAGCGTGATTGACTCGATTCCACTATCGCAGTAGCCGCCACGATACAGGAATGACCTATGAGGATATGTTGACATCACTCCGAAACTGTGATCAGAGAGAGAGCGTCATGCACGTCAAAGGTCGTGAGGTGGTGGTATGAATGTGGGATATTTTCAAGAACACTGCCATCCTGAATTTGGAATCATTCAACTGTATGTCAGTCAGACACCTTAAGCAAGTGTATGGTGCTGGAGAGAAAAATGGTTTTACTTGTGTTGTAGATATGTGCAAATATTATTTTCTTAATAAAAATTTGCTGTGTACAGTGCACAATGAGCTCATTTTTTACAGTTCTTTTGTCAGCTATGTTTATTTACCAGGTGACATCTACACTCTTTTTGGAGAACTGTCGAGATGATTTCCCAAGTTTCTGCAATGTGTCACTCAAAACGTAGCCGATCAGCAGCTACTTGTAGCCAGCATATTCCATTTCGCGCATTTCTGTCACAGCACAATCCCACTCGTTTAATATGTGGAAGTTCTTCTTACGAGAAATAAACCCGCGTGTGCTGCCTTGCGTCCACGCTTGGTAAGTAATGAGAGTAGTAGCAAGTTGTGAGGGGCATGTTCAAATGTGTACCAACACGCTGGGCACTGTCGCAATGCGCTATGTGTAAGTAGTGTTAGTGGTGAGAGAAGAAGCGTGATGGATTGCGACTTGAATTGCTGATCAGCGCACGCTGCGTGGCTGAAGGGTTTTGTAAACAGCCCTGCGGAGGGCGACCCGAGTCTTGCTCTCTCTCCGACTGCCAGCCAGCCCTGATATCGGAGTCAAGCGCTCGTGCGGTATCCGTGACGACGATGGTGACTGCAGTCATGGCCACGCACGTTGGATAACAATGATGACGCCGCACTGTTGTCACTGTTTACCGACGACGGTGTGATGTCATTCATCATGGTCACCTTGGCTGAGGATGAAAGCAAGTATACATATTTTCTATAGTGTTTTGTTTATACACTACTGGCCATTAAAATTGCTACACCACGAAGATGACGTGCTACAGACGCGAAATTTAACCGACAGGAAGAAGATGCTGTGATATGCAAATGATTAGCTTTTCAGAGCATTCACAGAATGTTGGCGCCGGTGGCGACACCTACAACGTGCTGACATGAGGAAAGTTTCCAACCGATTTCTCATACACAAACAGCAGTTGACCGGCGTTGCCTGGTGAAATGTTGTTATGATGCCTCGTGTAAGGAGGAGAAATGCGCACCATCACGTTTCCGACTTTGATAACGGTCCGATTGTAGCCTATCGCGATTGCGGTTTATCGTATCGCGACATTGCTGCTCGCGTTGGTCGAGATCCAAGGACTGTTAGCAGAATATGGAATCGGTGGGTTCAGGAAGGTAATACGGAACGACGTGCTGTATCCCAACGGCCTCGTATCACTAGCAGTCGAGATGACAGGCATCTTATCCGCATGGCTGTAATGGATCGTGCAGCCATGTCCAGATGGGGATGTTTGCAAGACAACAATCATCTGCACGAACAGTTCGAAGACGTTTGCAGCAGCATGGACTATCAGCTCTGAGACCGTGGCTGCGGTTACCCTTGACGCTGCATCACAGGAGCGCCTGATATGGTGTACTCAACGACGAACCTGGGTGCACGAATGACAAAACGTCATTTTTTCGGATGAATCCAGGCTCTGTTTACAGCATTGCGATGGTCGCATCCGTGTTTGGCGACATCACGGTGAACGCACATTGGAAGCGTGTATTCGTCATCGCCATACTGGCGTATCACCCGGCGTGATGGTATGGGGTGCCATTGGTTACACGTGTCGGTCACCTCTTTTTCGCAATGACAGCACTTTGAACAGTGGACGTTACATTGTAGATGTCTTACGACCCGTGGCTCTACCTTCATTCGATCCCTGCGAAATCCTACATTTCAGCAGGACAATTACTGACCGCATGTTGCAGGTCCTGTACGGGCCTTTCTGGATACAGAAAATGTTCGACTGCTGCCCTGGCCAGCACATTCTCCAGATCTCGCACCAATTGAAAACGTCTACTCAATGGTGGCCGAGCAACTGGCTCGTCACAATAGGCCAGTCACTACTCTTGATGAACTGTGGTATCGTGTTGAGGCTGCATGGGCAGCTGTACCTGTACACGCCATCAAAGCTCTGTTTGACTCAATGCCCAGACGTATCAAGGCCGTTATTACGGCCAGAGGTGGTTGTTCTGGGTACTGATTTCTCAGGATCTACGCACCGAAATTCCATGAAAATGTAATCACTGTCAGTTCTAGAATAATATATTTGTCCAATGAATTCCCGTTTATCATCTGCATTTCTTCTTGGTGTAGCAATTTTAATGGCCAGTAGTGTAAGTGAGTCTTATGGGTTCTACTTCTTCTTTCCTAGCTGTGAGCAGGCGTTACTCGCTGTGGGATCTGAACCCAGCAGCTGATAATGATGATGACGATGATGATGATCTCTGGGGAACGACTTCGATTGTTCAGACGCAGATATCGATTATTCTACAGTATAAAATGTTTTGTTTGTTATTTTTCAGATGCTCTAGTTTGTAGATGTTCTCAATGCGAATATCGGTGTTTTGACACGACCACCAGCTACTAGTTCTTTAGCACCTGTGTTTTCGTTTGGGTTTGTCCATATTCTTTCAGACACATTCACCTACCGACGTCATACACCTCCTCTAGTACCCATGCTGGATATGCCCTTAATGACAAACATGCCCACTGATGATGAGTTGCTGGAAGTGTATTCCAGTAATGATCATAACAACAGTTTTACTTGTAAGTACTCAGAATTTATTATCATTATTATACGAATACGGATTTTTATTTCTCCTTCCTTATATACTTATCAACTGCGTCTCTTTCTCCTTCTCGTGTGCAGAGTTATTAGGAGTTCGACGTGTTGTTGAGGGGAAGAGCATTGTCCAAGTTAGGGGGAGAGCTGTCGTGACATCATGGGGTGAGTCGATACCAGAGTGGTCATACTGAGTCACTTTTCTGAGATGCAGGAAAGGGAGTCCTGTAAGACACTCAGCTGTATGCTCTGCCTTGATTTATGTTCATAAGATTTTGATCAACTTATTGTGGGGTCCAGTTACATCTCTCTTCAAAAGTATATACTGCTAACAAAAAGCATGTCCTAATGCCCAGAATCATGATGAGAGGAATTTAAATTGATTTCCATGGTTGCTTCTCACGAATGATAGAAATTAACCAAAAAATACAGGGCATACAGATACACAACAAACACCAGATGTCCACTGACGTTCTAATTTCTCGTTTATGGCCGAATGTAGGAAAGCCATAAGAAGAAGACAAACATTGACACGCTGTATGGCACATCGACAAAGAAGTCGAGCGTAAATTAGGTGGTCCCCTCTTCATGTCCATATTAGCAGAGAAACATCCAAAAAGTGTAGACCTGCTGCTAATCTCTGAAGACGATAAGTAACACAACGTTGGGATAAAATGCATGTCCCACCTACGTTCTTCTGAAATGAAAACAAAAAAGGTGCACGATTTTTTGCTGTAGATGTATCAAGTCGTTTACCAAGAGCATGTATTTTGAAAGACACCTGATTGACTGCTTCAGCCAGGAAACAATAGGTGTGGAAATGCTTATCAAGGATAAACGGTTCTCGAAGTTTAAGAATGGTTCAAATGGCTCTGAGCACTATGGGACGCAACTGCTGTGGTTATCAGTCCCCTAGAACTTAGAACTACTTAAACCTAACTAACCTAAGGACATCACACACATCCACGCTCGAGGCAGGATTCGAACCTGCGACCGTAGCAGTCCCACGGTTCCGGACTGCGCGCCAAGAACCGCGAGACCACCGCGGCCGGCGAAGTTTAAGAATGCCTCTCACCAACACTTCTGTCCCTTTGTCGTTTACCGAGCGAGGTGGCGCAGTGGTTAGCACACTGGACTCGCATTCGGGAGGACGACGGTTCAATCCCGTCTCCAGCCATCCTGATTTAGGTTTTCCGTGATTTCCCTAAATCGTTTCAGGCAAATGCCGGGATGGCTCCTTTGAAAGGGCCCGGCGGATTTCCTTCCCAATCCTTCCCTATCCCGAGCTTGCGCTCCGTCTCTAATGACCTCGTTGTCGACGGGACGTTAAACACTAACCACCACAACCTTTGTCGTTTACGTCGATTTAGAGCGCCTCCTAGCTCCTGTGGTACAGTGTGAACGTGGTGCCTCTGCCTCCCATATCACTGCCACAAAATGATGCATATGATATGTGGCTACCCACCAAGTTCTGTGCACTAAAATTAAAATCTTATGTCAAGGGAATAGTGCGAGATGGCTGAAAGTCTTGTACGGGATGTTTATAACATTTATAGTGAAACCGTCCTCATGACCAACGTGAAGGAGAATGATGCACTGTACAAGCAGGCAGCTGATGGTTATATCTGCGGACTGTGACTGTACAGAGGTGAGGAAGCTCCCTGTAGAGACTGTTGCCATGTAACGGTAGAGTGCAGGTGACAACCCATGTATCTTTAAGTACTAACTGCCACAGTACACAGCCATCTTTTCCACAATTTCAGTGAGCATGATGCCCACTTTCTAGTTCAACACTTTGACGAGTCTGAGTTGAAGGATGATAAGATCAGTGTCATTGCTGACACCGTTGACAAATACATGCCGCTTCAAAGAGGATCACACCACTTCCTGGATTCACAACGCTTCATGCTCACGTCTCTTTAGAAATTTGCTGAACCAACGCGTCCTGAAGATATTCTTAGCAAAGGGAGCCACTTATCTCGATGATGTAGAGTTTCAAGAGTTTCAACTTGTGACGGAGAAGGGGTCTTTCCATACGAATATCTGGATTCTCTAGTAAACTAAGAGGCATTTCCATAATGAATGGAAAGAACGGGCACTTGGTGAATGAACAGCAGGACTTCGGCATCTCTGATTTATCAGAACATATAAAATGGTGAACACCAATGTACATCTGACCGCCAACATCTTCGAGAAGTTTTGTAGCCTATGGCTGAGATTTCGTGGGATGCCATGTTAAGAAAGACACAAGCCAGCAGCGAATTCTTGACCAACGTTGAGATGCATGTCTTCCTGGAACATGCGGTCCACGAGTGACTTTGCCAATGTGTGCGTAGGTATGCCAAGGCAAATAACTTGCAAATAATCGAGGGGGAGTATAGGTTGTCTGACGATTTCAGTTTCATCCTGTACCTGGATGTAAACTGTCTCTAAAGGCAAACCGTGCAACAAAGTCTCCCTTTTCAAGGGCTCTCATCGATGTCCAAAGGGGAAATCACCAGACTGAGGAAAGAGATCAAATATGTGGCTGCTGATGCTGTTGAGGGATATGTCCTAGAGGTAGAGCTGGACTATCCCACAAGTCTGCATGACAAACACGGTGAATTGCACAGCCTGAAAGACTTTCACGTTCAGGGACTTCCACAGGTGTCTCCTCTAGGGCATTGGCGCTGCACCACAAATGCTTATCAGGAGACCTTTCGATTGAGGTTATACTGAGGTATATACTGCAATTCCAGCTGGAAGCAGGGGTGTCCTATGACGATCACAAGTGGTTCATCGGGGGGCATAGGTGTGGAAATCTGCTGCACCCAGACTATTTACTGATGTGTCTGGGTGGGTTTATTTGTTGGTAAAAAGGTGTTCCACTTTACTGGGTGTGTGTGGAATAGTTTGATGAACTGTTTGTCACAGTTTTGACTGCATGTTTGAGACTATGAATGTTTCATTGCACACTGCGTGCATCCATGTGTGTGTGTGTGCGCGCGCGCGTGTGTGTGTGTGTGTGTGTGTGTGTGAATTGTTTTTGAGCTGCCATTGCTGTTGCTGTTCTATGTATGTACACACTGAAAACTTCTCTCTTTCTCTCTGAGTTACTAATAAGTGTTTAATAGACATTGGAAATTAAAAAATTACCTTATTCACAAAAGAATGTGTATATTGTAATGAATCAATTACGAAATAACAAAACTGTTACGTATATCACAAATACGAGAAAAAATGGAAATTAAAAAGCTTTCAGTTGTTTTCACAATACAGGTGTTCTTCTTTTTCATATTTTTTGCATGAAATACCTCCTTTATCAGTTTTATATTGATGGCAGGTGCCAGAGAAAAAAGAAATCCTTTTCAAAAAAATATTTTTTAAATTTACATACATACATACATGGCCGACCGGTTCTAGACGGGATAGCGATTTATCGCCTCCAATTCGTATTTGCGTAAGTAGAGCTTTGCGGATGTGCGTCAGGAATACTGCACGCGTTTACGTGTGTGTGTGTGTGGGACGTGCGTCACGTCCTCGCTGTGACAGCGTGCGGTTCGCGGTCAGCGGGCAGCTAACATCCCGTTAGCGGTCTGAGCCGCTTCCCACTTCCGACAGCCCAGCTGTGGGCGTCACAACAACACAGGGCGAGGGAGGCCAGCGGGGGACACGGGCCGAGTCCACACAGTAGGGGGCCCGGCGTACGGACCGACCCAAAATCACTGTAGTGGTGACACGTGGCTGCAGTCGACTCTTACCGATACGTCGATAAGCAGTATAGAAAACGAAAAATAAAATTCAGAATTTCCCTCGTTGTGCAGGAGCAGTGAATTGGAAGGTGGTGCACACTTTTGAATCGGCACCTTCCAATACGTTGAATCGGTCGTCCTTGCCATGGCGCCACTGCGCTTTCTGCCATCTAGACCTAATCTATGCCGGCTGGTGTGGCCGAGCGGTACTAAACACTTCAGTCTGGAACCGCGCGACTGCTACGGTCGCAGGTTCGAATCCTGCCTCTGGCATCGATGTGTGTGATGTACTTAGGTTAGTTAGGTTTAAGTAGTTCTAAGTTCTAGGGGACTGATGACCTCAGAAGTTAGGTCCCATAGTGCTCAGAGACATTTGAACTATTCTGACTATACATACATACATACATATTTGTACACAGTATTATGTGAGAGCCCAGTTACCAGGGGCACAGGGTCAAAATCGTAAGCTGCGTCGTTACCTGGGCCACAGCACGCTCTGCAGGGCTGTAGTGAAGAACCACGAGAGGAATTATCTCGAATACGAATACCTCAAAACTGCTGCAACTGTCTGAAGACTTAAGTTTCATTCAGAAAGCAAAGTGTGTCTTTAAATCGAAACTATCTGTACCACATTGGTTTCACGGAATAACTTTTGGCAATTACAGTTTTCCTAAGCAGGTGCAGTGTATGATCAACGAAGCGTAGCTGCACCGCGAAAGTAATAACGAAGTCGTCCTTTAAACATTCTCGGAAGCTGTGAGGTACTAACTCTACAAAATATTGGATACGTATCAGGTAAATTGCCTTTGCTGCAGTGAAATGCATGGATGATGGTATCGAAAACAAGATGCAATGACAGGACGGCAGAAACCATTCTTAAATATGGAACCCGCAACTATCAATCTTTGAAATTACCATCCAGCAAACATCCGTAATATTTATAGGAAAAAGATTTAATGTACCCAGAGCCTTTTCAGTTCACTAAAGCAGGTATCGCCTAATTCTCTTCTCAAAGGATCCAAAATCAGGCTCACACGATTCTTTCGGGACTGGCACGTTGCTACATACGCCACAAAAAGCTACACAAAGACACAGATCATAGTGCGTCCTTTTGCTTTCCATGTATACTACTGTCACAATCCAAACAGTCATAATGCACAGTGGCCATTCTATGTGTTAAGGTTGGGTTGTTTGGGGAAGGAGACCAGACAGCGAGGTCATCGGTCTCATCGGATTAGGGAAGGATGGGGAAGGAAGTCGGCCGTGCCCTAAATCAGAATGGCCAGACACGGGATTGAACCGTCGTCCTCCCGAATGCGAGTCCAGTGTATGTGTTAAGACCACATAGCTTTTATTCTCGGTAGTGGGAAAATCACTGGTGGTAGTGTTCATAAATCATAGACAGAGAATTCAGACTCTATAATGGTTCGAGTTAGGCCACGAGACACGTGCAGAAAGGCTAACGACTGAGATGAATGCTCTCAGAAAGCAGCATCCGGTTTCAGGTTAGTCCGACAGAGATTTTCATTGGCCTTGACATAGTCATAAAATGTTCTGGTTGTGACTGTAGTATCGCAGTGCCTTTAACAAAGCCACTCGCAGACGCAACACACGCTAACTGGTGGACCTCAACTGCAGGTTTTCGTTATTGACGCGCGTCCTCTGTGGCTGCGGCGGCTGGGGCATTGCCGTGCTGGCTGGCAGTGGTGAGCACAGGGGGCCACCAATGGCGTAGAGCCACAAGTGTCAGCTGCGCTATCGTCTTGTCATGGAGTCCTGGGAAATGGTCACGTGAATGTTAAGGTGGGAAGACGTTGAACAGTTGTGTCGAAATGTATGAATTATGTGGTATGTATACAGGTTCATTACGAGATTTGAAGTTGACGAACCTCCATGTTCAGCAGAAGTAATTTTATAGGCCTTCCATATGGAGTAGAGATTCTTAGGAAGAGAAGATGCTGATGGGGACTTGAAATGCCACACTGAGACTCTAGACCACTCTCCACTAAATATGAAGCTAACATGCTTCAGCTTGTAAAGCAGGATTGGATGCAAAGTTATCTGAATCTGTTAAAGAAGTAGCTAGCAAATACGAAAAAAGAAAGATACAGACGATTTTCTTCGATCTCTAACCATTCCGAGCTTAGCCTCCCTGTATCATAGCCCCAAAAGGCTCACAGAAGTAGAGGTTGGTTCAGAATTTTTCCAGATGGTTAGTATTAGAACTGGAGCCAAAGATAGCTACAGTGTGAAGAAGGTATACTGGGAAACACTCTCCAAGAACTGACCAGGTGGTGTGTGTCATTTGCTCACCCCCTGTACGTATAATACAGTTTATAAGAGGAGGAAAAAACTCCACTTACCATTCGTTCGAATGCGAGGGGAACCAACAGCTGCGAGGCGTGCGTCGCACCGAATGAGAGCAGCTGCGCCAAGTCCCGCCAGTAGCTGGAGAGTCGTTCCCGGAAAACAGCCGCCTGGGCCTGCAGTTCTGCACAAGACGGGAGACGATGGACTGGTGAACAAGCCAGTGGATCAGATTTCTGTAGAAGCACAGCTTTCACTTTCTGCCCCCACACAGTGTATGCAGGTAGCATTTACCTTTTGAAACTAGATCAATATACAATGTCAGTAATCATATGAGTTACAGCACGGACATCTTGACCGGACGTTACAAAGCTCATATTCCAGCGACAAATTTAAAAAGCACATCTGGCAAAGAGAGAGGAGTACCATCACCTAACGTAAATCCAGTCATAAAAATTCTTGATACATTGCCTAAGGGTAGAAGTATCAAAATATCTGAAGAAGTGGAAATATACAACTATTTTAAAAATCACCCGCACGACTTGCCCAGCAATAAGACAGATATAAGAAATAAGGGATCTCGAGATAAATTCCAGTAAGTTTTATGTGCTAATAATAGAAAGTAACACAAATGAGGATGTATAGTTTGGCTATTTCACCTTGACTTACTGACAAGCATAGGACATAACGATTTGCACAGAATCGTGTCTATGCTAGTTTTATAATATGAGTAGTCTTTACAACGTTTCCCGTAAGTTGTATGATATGTTTGGAAATGAGGAAGAATTATGTCCACTCATCAACGTTTTTATATTTAGGATGTATTTATTTTAACATAAGTAATATATTTTAGTAATTCAGTAAAAAATTGAATAAGGTGTTTTGCAAATGTAGCTGAAAAAGCCATTCTCTGCCTAAACTTTCTAAGGACCATCGAAATGTATGACTACATTTGTACTGGTACAGTACCTTACATATTAACAGTACATTTTACAATTACATGATGATACACATAATGTTCTGTAATTGGTGACAAGTATCCCATCACATGTTTCTATCTCACTTTTTGTACTCCTTTTTCTTTTTATTTGTCCATCAGATCAATTCATGTACGAAAGTTGTGAATGCGATTTATACTTTTGTGATATTAATGTGGTACAAAGAATACACATGTAAAATTATATATATATATATATATATATATATATATATATATATATATATATATATATATATATGATTATTACTGCCATGTTTTTATGAGCAGCCAAGCTACTGTAAGCCTCTGACGAAGGATACCATACGTACAATTATGCACTATCACAATAAAGAAATGTCTTATCTTATTTCTTTACATCAAATGCTTGTATCGTAAACAGAATGCCAAATTTTGTTAACAAATGTAAACACGATATTAAGATACTCTGGTATAAAACGTTTGCTGTGGCATGTACAATCACTGCTAAGAGCAAAGAAGAAACGACTTGTGAATATGTTCCACACCAACCACCTCAGTTGTCGTACGAGGTGCATTCAAGTTCTAAGGCCTCCGATTTTTTTTCTAATTAACTACTCACCCGAAATCGATGAAACTGGCCTTACTTCTCGACATAATCGCCCTGCAGACGTACACATTTTTCACAACGCTGACGCCATGATTCCATGGCAGCGGCGAAGGCTTCTTTAGGAGTCTGTTTCGAGCACTGGAAAATCGCTGAGGCAATAGCAGCACAGCTGGTGAATGTGCGGCCATGGAGAGTGTCTTTCATTGTTGGAAAAAACCAAAAGTCACTAGGAGCCAGGTCAGGTGAGTAGGGAGCATGAGGAATCACTTCCAAGTTGTTATCACGAAGAAACTGTTGCATAGCGTTAGCTCGATGTGCGGGTGCGTTGTCTCGGTGAAACAGCAAACGCGCAGCCCTTCCCGGACGTTTTTCTTGCAGTGCAGGAAGGAAATTGTTCTTCAAAACATTTTCGTAGGATGCACCTGTTACCGTAGTGCCCTTTGAAACGCAATGGGTAAGGATTACGCCCTCGCTGTCCCAGAACATGGACACCATCTTTTCAGCACTGGCGGTTACCCGAAATTTTTTTGGTGGCGGTGAATCTGTGTGCTTCCTTTGAGCTGACTGGCGCTTTGTTTCTGGATTGAAAAATGGCATCCACGTCTCATCCATTGTCACAACCGACGAAAAGAAAGTCCCATTCATGCTGTCGTTGCGCGTCAACATCACTTGGCAACATGCCACACGGGCAGCCATGTGGTGGTCTGTCAGCATTCGTGGCACCCACCTGGATGACACATTTCGCATTTTCAGGTCGTCACGCAGGATTGTGTGCACAGAGCCCCCAGAAATATCAACTCTGGAGGCGATCTGTTCAACAGTCATTCGGCGATCCCCCAAAACAATTCTCTCCACTTTCTCGATAATGTCGTCAGACCGGCTTGTGCGAGCCCAAGGTTGTTTTGGCTTGTTTTCACACGATGTTCTGCCTTCATTAAACTGTCGCACCCACGAACGCACTTTCGACACATCCATAACTCCATCACCACATGTCTCCTTCAACTGTCGATGAATTTCGATTGGTTTCACACCACACAACTTCAGAAAACAAATGATTGCATGCTGTTCAGTTAAGGACAACGTCGCCATTTTAAGTATTTAAAACAGTTCTCATTCTCGCCGCTGGCGGTAAAATTCCATCTGCCGTATGGTGCTGCCATCTCTGGGACGTATTGACAATGAACGCGGCCTCATTTTAAAACAATGCGCATGTTTCTATCTCTTTCCAGTCTGGAGAAAAAAAATCGGAGGCCTTAGAACTTGAATGCACCTCATATAAACAACATGAACAGTGATTTGAGGAAATTCATGTTAGTGAAGTTAACATCAGTAACAATAAATTTACCTGATGCCATAACTATGATCCTTACGCTCCTCTAAAGTAGATGTACACTCGGAGTTAGGAGACTCAACATGCAGAGACAACAGTGAGATATACACACGTCAGAAGATTCGTAAATTTTGACACCTCCAGTGGCCCAATGCAAGTGACGTACAGTTTTTAGCATTTGTTGTAATATAACTGCCTCATGCATGGGAGGATAGTGGCGTTCTATACATGCCATCTGCACTTCACTTTTCGGTTATTGCTGTATACCTGTGTAAAGGGCATAGGATCGAAAATGTAGTCGTGAAAACAAATAATGTTACAGTTATTGGCAGACACAACGTCTTTAAGAAAAATACTGCATTATTTTTATGCCTGTGCCAGATTTTTGGCATTTCATTCTTATGCGAGCCTATTTTCAGTACAAAAAAGACATTGCTACAGTTGGAGAATGATGTGTGTACACGATGTTCCTAATGCTATTGGAATTACTCATCGCAAATCGCAAAAGAGAAAGTCCAAAGAACGTGCATCTTAATGACTTTGTAAAAAAAACGAATCATCAGCATGAGGGACTTGAGAGCATCGTACCGACACATTACAGTGGCATGTGGCTGTAGGGCAACAACTGCAGAATGTATAGCCACAGCTTGGGGTGGAGACAACAGAGTTCTGAGAAGTTCACCAGCCATCACAGACAGACCGATGTAACCTGGGTTGAGATCTGTGGCTACCACTGACACCACACCACAAGCAGCATAGTGTAGGGCGTTCTTTGGAGTTCAGTGGCGGGAGTCGCTTTTGCCTGTGGCGGTAAGGTCGACGCTGCTCTGTCCTCAGGTGGCCTCGTGAGACGTCACGGGAAGCAGCGGTCGTCGAGATGCCTACCTCTCCAGCCCACAGAAACAAACAGGGGTTAGGAAGACTCGCGATCAAATCATGTGGAAGGCATATGGAACAGTTCTTCGGAATTTCGAAAATTGTTCAGAAATTTGGAAGCCAAATTGTTATTCAAACTGGTTCTACAGATAAACAATCAGTATCTCTTGAAAATATCATTCACATAGTTCTGTATGTTCAAGGACACATAAGTGCGATGACATCCACACAATTACCTAAAGAGCTCTCATACTCAAGTTGCTGACAAGAATATGTATATAAGAGAAAAAAGGAGATTGAGGAAGTACTAGATGACGATCAATTTGGTTTTAGGAAAGATAAAGCCATCAGCGAAGGACTTTTCAGTTGGCGATTGATGATTAAAGCGAGACTTAAGGAAAATCTAGGCATGTCCATAGGATTTGTAGTTAGATAAAAATCGTACGATAATTTAAAATGTTGCAGGATTTCCAAAACTCTAAGGAAAATGGGTGTAACCTCTAGGGAAAGAAGGGTTACGTGCAATTTGTACATCAAACAAGAGGATAAAGTAGGAAGACCAATAGGAAAGGTAAAAGACATACATCTAATCGCATCTACCATTCAATCTGTACATCGAAGAAGCAGTGACGGAATTAAAAATGGGGTTCAGAAATGGAATTAAAATTCATGTTGAAAGGTTATCAGTGACAGGAATAGCTGATGTCATTGCTGTTCTCAATGGAAGTCAGAGGTAACAGTAGGAGATGTTGAGTAGAATGAACAATCTAATGGGTAGACTCTATGAATTAAGACTAAACCAAAGAAAGATTAAATTAATGAGGTTCTACAGAAATCAGATCAGTGTTCAACTTAATGTCAGAATTGTAGACGAGGATCAAGACGAACTGAAAGAATTCTGCTACCTTGAGGACAAAGTAGCCGGCTGAAGTGGCCGTGCGGTTCTAGGCGCTGCAGTCTGGAACCGCGAGACTGCTACAGTTGCAGGTTCGAATCCTGCCTCGGGCATGGATGTGTGTGATGTCCTTAGGTTAGTTAGGTTTAACTAGTTCTAAGTTCTAGGGGACTAATGACCTTAGAAGTTGAGTCCCATAGTGCTCAGAGCCATTTTAACCAAGGACAAACTAACTCATAATGGAAAAATGAAAGAGAACATAAAGAGTAGAGAAGAACATTCAAAGAGGATGTTCATGGCCAAACGAAGTCAACTAGCATCAACTGTCAGTTTTGTATCAACGAAATCAAACAATCATTGATAAAATTATTTAATAGGATAGATAAAAGAATCGACTCACGAAGCAGCGGCGGAACACACATAGAAACTGTTGTGATTGGCAAGCTTTCAGGCCAGTGGCTCCATCTGCAGGTAAAAGGGTTGAAACGGAAGGAAGAAGGGTTAAGGAAAAGGACTGGACAGGTCTAGGAAAAGGGGTAAAAGGGGTAGATTTTGGGAAAGTCACCCAGAACCGTGGGTCAGAGGAGACTTACCGTACAAGATGAGAAGGAATGTTGGGAACCGCATCCAGGGAGCTTAAAGGTGGACGATAGGGTAATATACAAGACAGAGATTATTGCTAAAACATTGATCTCGAGTTAACAAGCGTGTGTCCTCCTATAACAGCCCTGTAACTGGCAAATATAGTTCCCGTGGTCTAGGGGTAGCGTCTTTGATTCATAATCAAAACGTCTTCGGTCCCAGGTTCGATCCCCACCACTGCCTAAATTTTGATAAATAATCAGCATTGGCGGCCGAAGACTTCCGGCATAAGAAGTCAGCCTCATTCTGCCAACGGCCTTGTCAAAGAGGGCGGAGGAGCGGATAGAGGTTCAGGGCACTATCTTGTACTAGGGGTGGGAAATTGCCCCTAAAGGCGGAAGAATCAGCAGTGATCAACGACATGAGGATGCAGAAGGCAATGGAAACCACTGCATTAAAGACACGTAACGTGTATCCACAGGACATGTGGCCTGTAATTGAAGAAGTGTCATGATGATCTCTCCATTGGCAAAAGATTCCGTAATAGTCCCCCATTCGGGTCTCCGCGAGGGGACTGCCAAGGGGGAGGCTAACATGAGAAAAAGATTGAATAATCAACGAAAGGATAACGTTCTACGAGTCTGGGCGTGGAATGTCAGAAGCTTGAACGTGGTAGGGAAACTAGAAAATCTAAAAAGGGAAATGCAAAGGCTCAATCTAGATATAGTAGGGGTCAGTGAAGTGAAGTGGAAGGAAGACAAGGATTTCTGGTCAGATGAGTATCGGGTAATATCAACAGCAGCAGAAAATGGTATAACAGGTGTAGGATTCGTTATGAATAGGATGGTAGGGCAGAGGGTGTGTTACTGTGAACAGTTCAGTGACTGGGTTGTTCTAACCAGAATCGACAGCAGACCAACACCGACAACGATAGTTCAGGTATACATGCCGACGTCGCAAGTTGAAGATGAACAGATAGAGAAAGTGTATGAGGATATTGAAAGGGTAATGCAGTATGTAAAGGGGGACGAAAATCTAATAGTCATGGGCGGCTGGAATGCAGTTGTAGGGGAAGGAGTAGAAGAAAAGGTTACAGGAGAATATGGGATTGGGACAAGGAATGAAAGAGGAGCAAGACTAATTGAGTTCTGTAACAAGTTTCAGCTAGTAATAGCGAATACCCTGTACAAGAATCAGAAGAGGAGGAGGTATACTTGGAAAAGGCTGGGAGATACGGGAAGATTTCAATTAGATTACATCATGGTCAGACAGAGATTCCGAAATCAGATACTGGATTGTAAGGCGTACCCAGGAGCAGATATAGACTGAGATCGCAATATAGTAGTGATGAAGAGTAGGCTGAAGTTCAAGACATTAGTCAGGAACAATCAATACGCAAAGAAGTGGGATACGGAAGTACTAAGGAATGACGAGATACGTGTGAAGTTCTCTAAGGCTATAAATACAGCAATAAGGAATAGCGCAATAGGCAGTACAGTTGAAGAGAAATGGACATCTCTAAAAAGGGCCATCACGGAAGTTGGGAAGGAAAACATAGGTACAAAGAAGGTAGCTGCGAAGAATCCATGGGTAACAGAAGAAATACTTCAGTTGATTGATGAAAGGAGGAATTAAAAAACATATTCCGGGAAAATCAGGAATACAGAAGTACCAGTCGCTGAGGAATGAAATAAATAAGAAGTGCAGGGAAGCTAAGAAGAAATGGCTGCAGGAAAAATGTGAAGATATCGAAAAAGATATGATTGTCGGAAGGACAGACTCAGCATACAGGAAAGTCAAAACAACCTTTGGTGACATTAAAAGCAACGGTGGTAACATTAAGAGTGCAACGGGAATTCCACTGTTAAATGCAGAGGAGAGAGCAGATAGGTGGAAAGAGTACATTGAAAGCCTCTATGAGGGTGAAGATTTGTCTGATGTGATAGAAGAAGAAACAGGAGTCGATTTAGAAGAGATAGGGGACCCAGTATTAGAATCGGAATTGAAAAGAGCTTTGGAGGACTTACGGTCAAATAAGGCAGAAGGGATAGATAACATTCCATCAGAATTTCTAAAATCATTGGGGGAAGTGGCAAGAAAACGACTATTCACGTTGGTGTCTAGAATATATGAGTCTGGCGACATGCCATCTGACTTTCGGAAAAGCATCATCCACACAATTCCGAAGACGGCAAGAGCTGACAAGTGCGAGAATTATCGCACAATCAGCTTAACAGCTCATGCATCGAAGCTGCTTACAAGAATAATATACAGAAGAATGGAAAAGAAAACTGAAAATGCGCTAGGTGACGATCAGTTGGGCTTTATGAAAAGTAAAGGGACGAGAGAGGCAATTCTGACGTTACGGTTAATAATGGAAGCAAGGCTAAAGAAAAATCAAGACACTTTCATAGGATTTGTCGACCTGGAAAAAGCGTTCGGCAATATAAAATGGTGCAAGCTGTTCGAGATTCTGAAAAAAGTAGGGGTAAGCTATAGGGAGAGACGGGTCATATACAATATGTACAACAACCAAGAGGGAATAATAAGAGTGGACGATCAGGAACGAAGTGCTCGTATTAAGAAGTGTGTAAGACAAGGCTGTAGCCTTTCGCCCCTACTCTTCAATCAGTACATCGAGGAAGCAATGATGGAAATAAAAGAAATGTTCAGGAGTGGAATTAAAGTACAAGGTGAAAGGATATCAATGATACGATTCGCTGATGACATTGCTATCCTGAGTGAAAGTGAAGAAGAATTAAATGATCTGCTGAACGGAATGAACAGTCTAATGAGTACACAGTATGGTTTGAGAGTAAATCGGAGAAAGACGAAGGTAATGAGAAGTAGTAGAAATGAGAACAGCGAGAAACTTAACATCAGGATTGAAGGTCACGAAGTCAATGAAGTTAAGGAATTCTGCTACCTAGGCAGTAAAATAACCAATGACAGACGGAGCAAGGACATCAAAAGCAGACTCGCTATGGCAAAAAAGGCATTTCTGGCCAAGAGAAGTCTACTAATATCAAATACCGGCCTTAGTTTGAGGAAGAAATTTCTGAGGATGTACGTTTGGAGTACAGCATTGTATGGTAGTGAAACATGGACTGTGGGAAAACCGGAACAGAAGTGAATCGAAGCATTTGAGATGTGGTGCTATAGACGAATGTTGAAAATTAGGTGGACTGATAAGGTAAGGAATGAGGAGGCTCTACGCAGAACCGGAGAGGAAAGGAGTATGTGGAAAACACTGATAAGGAGAAGGGACAGGATGATAGGACATTTGCTAAGACATGAGGAAATGACTTCCATGGTACTAGAGGGAGCTGTAGAGGGCAAAAACTGTAGAGGAAGACAGAGATTGGAATACGTCAAGCAAATAATGGAGGACGTAGGTTGCAAGTGCTACTTTGAGATGAAGAGGTTAGCACAGGAAAGGAATTCGTGGCGGGCCGCATCAAACCAGTCAGTAGACTGATGACCAAAAAAAAACTGGCAAAACATATTCTATCAAAGGGAGAGCCAGCTGCGAAAAGATACAAGTCATATACCAGCTACTACGTAAACACTGTTTAGCCTTCTACATAGGCATGACTACCATCACATTATCAATTAGGATGAATGGCCATAGGCTGAGGGTATATACTGGTAACTCATAATATCCTGTTGCAGAGCATGCTCTACAACGTGACATTCGTGACACCAGCGCCTGTTTCACCACCTGGATTCCTCCCCCAGACACCAGTTTCTCAGGACTCTGTAGGTGAGACCTAACTCTACAATGTGTCCTTGGTTCTCGCCACCCAGCTTTTTATCACTGTAACTACTCTTTGCTTCACTCCATTACAGTTTCCTGCATCTTTAATTGTCATTCCCATCTATTTTTCACCGCCCCATCCCACCTCTGTTATGTACAATGCGCTTACCTTTTCACTCTTAATAACTTGTGATCAATGTTTTAGCAGTAATCTCTGTTATGCATATCACCTTGTCTTCCACCTTTAAGCTCTTAGGTTTTCAAATCTCGTCCGATGCAGTCCTCAACAATTAGTCTTCCCTTCTCATCTCGTACAGTAAGTCTCCCCTGACCTACAGTTCTGGGTGACTTTCCCAAAATCTACCCCTTTTCCTAGACCTCTCCAGTCCTTTTCCTTTACCCTTCTTCCTTCCGTTTCAACCCTTCTACCTGAAGAAGGAGCCACTGGCCCGAAAGCCTACCAATCACAGCAGTCTTTTATGTGGGTGCCTTGCTGCAGCTGGGTGAGTAGATTTTTTTTATCTATCCAATCAAATGTAGGTTTTAGTTTGAGGACGAGTAACTGAGAGTGTAAGTTTTGAGCACAGTATTCTATGAAAGTGAAACATGGACAGTGGGAAAACCGGGACGGAAGAGAATCGAAGCGTTTGAGATGTGGTGCTAGAGAAGAATGTCGAAAATTAGATGGACTGATAAAAGAAAAAATGATGAGGTTCTCAGCAGAACTGGTGAAGAATGGAACATACCAAACGCTTTGGTAGGAAGATGGGACAGTATTTTGTTCTTCGTCATGCAACCTTATTGTTTCCTCTTGGTTCTTGTACGTATCACCCGTCTTTCTTTGCAACTTACTCCCATTTTTGTCAATATTTCGAACATCTTGCAGAAGTTTACATTTCCGGATGCTTTTTCCAGGTCTATAGGGTCTATGAATGTGGCCATTTTATTTTCCAAGTTTTGTTTCTCTCATCAGTCACAATATCAGACGTACCGCCCTCTCATGCTATTAGCCTTCTGACAGTCAAAATGATCGTCATGTATCATATTCTCTATTATCATTTCCATTCCTCTGTATATATTAGTCTTGTCGACAAATTCCGTACATGAGGTGTTATGCTAGTTGTGCGATAGGCCTGCTAGTTTCTGCTCTTATCTTCATGGTTGTGTCTAATGGTATACCACCAATCTCGTATATTCTAGACGCCAACTTCAATAATACTTGGTTGACACTTTCGCCAATGATTTGCTGATCAATTGCTGTGTTTTTTTCTGTTTCCCAAGGATTCTTTTCCGTTAGCTCCTTATATCTATCTTTGTTTGTCCAATTTCTATGATGCCCTTTTCATAGGTGTCCATTTCTGTTCAAATGAACTGCCTGTGTGGTATTCATCAACGTAATATCTACAGCCCAAGAGAAATTCAAATGAAGTTCGTGTTTGCTTTGCACTTTAGTGTCCCACTCCTTTCCGCATTTTGTTCTTCAAGACCATTCTCTTAAACTTCAATCCACTCTTCATCGCAATTCAACTGACATCTGAGCTTATGTCTGGCCCTAGATGTGCCACACAATCGAAGAGGAGGATTTAGAAAAGATAGATTTCGACTTCTAGACATAGATAATCGGACAATTGTTCCCATAAATACAGAAGTACGAGTATTAACAAGAGCCTCACCAGAACGTAACCTCACATGGAACTTTCCTGTGCCTCGATCCTTTTCGAAGCATACCTCCCGTGGGGAAGCGAGAGTTTTCTATAGCTACCGACGGTTGCGAGTTAAAACAAAGAGCGACAGAGGGAGAGAGAAAGGCTCCCCTCTCTTCCACTCCGCTCCAAGGCCAAACGTCGTGTGCAATCATGACTGTATGTACTGAAGCAATAACGTTACGTAATTGCAGTACGTAAAGTTTTGATATTTTTATCACTATGTAATTTGTTAAAAGAAAGGCGAACAAACATGTAAAAGTAATGCATCCACAGTTTGAAATAGTTACACTGATTTACATCTAAGTCAACTTAAAGATGCAGAGCTACAATTTTTGTAGTATGTGTATTCTGATATAAAGCATAACACGTGGAATTTATTAAACCCCATACATTAATTTCTGTCATCAGTGATAATACACTCCTGGAAATTGAAATAAGAACACCGTGAATTCATTGTCCCAGGAAGGGGAAACTTTATTGACACATTCCTGGGGTCAGATACATCACATGATCACACTGACAGAACCACAGGCACATAGACACAGGCAACAGAGCATGCACAATGTCGGCACTAGTACAGTGTATATCCACCTTTCGCAGCAATGCAGGCTGCTATTCTCCCATGGAGACGATCGTAGAGATGCTGGATGTAGTCCTGTGGAACGGCTTGCCATGCCATTTCCACCTGGCGCCTCAGTTGGACCAGCGTTCGTGCTGGACGTGCAGACCGCGTGAGACGACGCTTCATCCAGTCCCAAACATGCTCAATGGGGGACAGATCCGGAGATCTTGCTGGCCAGGGTAGTTGACTTACACCTTCTAGAGCACGTTGTGTGGCACGGGATACATGCGGACGTGCATTGTCCTGTTGGAACAGCAAGTTCCCTTGCCGGTCTAGGAATGGTAGAACGATGGGTTCGATGACGGTTTGGATGTACCGTGCACTATTCAGTGTCCCCTCGACGATCACCAGTGGTGTACGGCCAGTGTAGGAGATCGCTCCCCACACCATGATGCTGGGTGTTGGCCCTGTGTGCCTCGGTCGTATGCAGTCCTGATTGTGGCGCTCACCTGCACGGCGCCAAACACGCATACGACCATCATTGGCACCAAGGCAGAAGCGACTCTCATCGCTGAAGACGACACGTCTCCATTCGTCCCTCCATTCACGCCTGTCGCGACACCACTGGAGGCGGGCTGCACGATGTTGGGGCGTGAGCGGAAGACGGCCTAACGGTGTGCGGGACCGTAGCCCAGCTTCATGGAGACGGTTGCGAATGGTCCTCGCCGATACCCCAGGAGCAACAGTGTCCCTAATTTGCTGGGAAGTGGCGGTGCGGTCCCCTATGGCACTGCGTAGGATCCTACGGTCTTGGCGTGCATCCGTGCGTCGCTGCGGTCCGGTCCCAGGTCGACGGGCACGTGCACCTTCCGCCGACCACTGGCGACAACATCGATGTACTGTGGAGACCTCACGCCCCACGTGTTGAGCAATTCGGCGGTACGTCCACCCGGCCTCCCGCATGCCTACTATACGCCCTCGCTCAAAGTCCGTCAACTGCACATACGGTTCACGTCCACGCTGTCGCGGCATGCTACCAGTGTTAAAGACTGCGATGGAGCTCCGTATGCCACGGCAAACTGGCTGACACTGACGGTGGCGGTGCACAAATGCTGCGCAGCTAGCGCCATTCGACGGCCAACACCGCGGTTCCTGGTGTGTCCGCTGTGCCGTGCGTGTGATCATTGCTTGTACAGCCCTCTCGCAGTGTCCGGAGCAAGTATGGTGGGTCTGACACACCGGTGTCAATGTGTTCTTTTTTCCATTTCCAGGAGTGTACCTGCTACAGTTGCAAAATTGTACATCAGCAGTTGGTTTTATCACTGGGATGTGTATCAACAGTTGTGCATGTCCCATCAAGAGAAACGTGTGTTCTTGTGTGTCTCCATTGTTGTTGTTGTTGTTATTAGCAGAAGTAGTAAAATTATCACTACCGTGTGCTGCCCGTGTACTTCGCATGTCGTAATGTTGACACATTGAGATGTCAGGTTATATATAAGAGAGTGCACGAATGCCTTAATTTTATCGGGTGGAATAAACGCATAAAGAAGTAAATAAATGTACACAATGTGCCAAATTCCGCTACTTTTTATAACGCAATTTACACTATTTCTAAGGATACGGACTCTGTCGTTTCTTGCGACTCTTAGTGTTTGTTCTGCTGGGGTTGGCATCGTGTAGTGGATCCCCGTACGCTCTGTAGCGTATGGCATTAAAGGTCTAAAAATTTCGGAAAAGTTACAGTACCTTCCTGCATTGTCACTTTTATCGCAACGACAATGAACGGGAGTGTTAAAACGTCACGTGTCAGAGATCTATGCTGAAGTTCAGTGAGTGAGCAGTCTAGATCGCATCACATCGCATAGTGATTTTTTAATCGGGATCTGTGCGCTACCTTCATGCTGAGTACCCTGGGGACGCTCCCAAGACAGCAGCCGTCTTCAAAGACCGCGTGGACACGCTCCTGGCTGGATGACCACTCAGCCGTCCTGCCGCATCCCGACATGCCCGCTAAGCCATCCGGTCTCAGCCTCACAGGAAATGTCTGGCACCAGCGTGTGGACAGCGGCGGTCTCAACGTCGCTGCGATCTGGCGGCTCTATGGGACCTGTTGAGTGACGTCAGCTGAACACGACACAGCTGGAGAGACTCGTGGACTCTCCTTGTCGGCCAACTCAGGCCCTTGTCAGGGCTAGAGGCGGTGTGCTCTACTGATGTGTCAGCATGATCTCTCCTTATCTGACATCGAATGAAATCAGTCCTCAACCTTCATGTTTATTACTTGTAACCTTCCACGTAAACATAACTAACTCGACCTTGTTTTGTAAGGAGAAAAACGTACACTTGCAAGATCTCAACCCTAGATACCAAACACCCGCCCTCTCTTAAAATAAATGGCCATACTTAACATAATACTCATTTCAGACGTCTTGAATGCAGAGTTTTTAAAGTTCTGTAGGTGCAGGTTGCCTGCCACTGGCTCCGCCCCACTGCAGCTGCCTGATGCACGAGTGCAGAGTACTGTGCAGCGGGGTGACGTCCTGAGCCCTCATACCCGCTTCATGCCGCAAGTGTGGGAAGACGTGTGTGGAGCCGGTCACGTCTCGAAACTTTGTTCTTCAAGTAGAACACATGTGATTTAACATGAAAAACGGGTAAGCAATACGAGCAGATAGTATTTCAATGCCATGTGCATATATGGTCAACACTGTTTAGCAATATTTTAGGACATATTCTGCAGCAGTTTTTTATAAAACACACGCACACACACACAGATCATTCTTCTCTCCATTTAACGGGTCTACTCTATGACCGCCGCAACTAAATAGAAAGGTACAAATAGTAGCACAAAGAAACGCTCATAGAGTTTCTTTTGCCTCGTGTAAGAGTTAGTCGAATAGCCACATATAACGACGCTTACCGGTCACAACTGTCGCGAGCTTTGACGTGTAAACGTGGCAATTTGACCGTCACTGTATACTGCTCCTGCAGGTGCCACACTGTCGCTTGTCGGTTGACCGGCACTATAAACGCGAACCTCTTACTCACCGTACCGTATAGTTCGAGCTCCGACAATGGGCGACCGCAGCGGAGCGTGCCAGAAACAAGTGGTACACGAGCGTTGAAAAGCTATGTGTTCAGAAGGTCTTAACTGCGTACAGTCATAATCATGGTCCAAATCTCCGCACGACAGCTGGGGCTCACACCTTGCAAGTGTGCGTCTCGTATATGAGTCCTGGTTGGTGATCTTCTCTTGTTAGATGCAATCACTTGTGATTAGATAACTGATTCTTTTCTCCAGTGTGATTATTATTTAGTTCTTATGTTTTTATTTCTATGCACTTTAATTAGGACAGAATTTTCAAATGTGGTGCAACTCCATCACAATGTGTTGATTAACTTCGACGACAGTTTTTATAGAAAACCTAAATGAGCACATTACGCTTTATTTAACAATAACGAACTTCCAAATAATATACTCACCAGGTTTATCCCTCCACTCAAACTGAACATGACGCCACCACTCACAATTCACTCTGCTGGCCATGGTTCTCGTGATTTGTCGAACAGCATGCACTGACTGGGACAGGATATGATGCCTCAGATCATCCGTTTGCAGCGTTGTCATGTTCCATACCATGTTGTTCAACCTTTCAAAATAAAATCGAGTCAGCTTATGTGACAAATGATATTCTGAAACTTGACTGTATTTTGTAGACTAGAATAGTGAAAACTAAACTGAACTTGCCCTTCTCCAGCTTTTACGTTTCCCATTGATAGAGGTCGCCAGCCCATTAGAGACGAATCGAGGTGTCAGACAGGAATTGTTGCGTACATTACGGCTGGTATGCGAGTCTGCTAACATATTCTGACGAACTGATCATTTCTGATGAAATACAAGAATTCACATACAAACATGCAGCCAGAACTACTGTATGATTGGACAAGCACAGCAGACCGTCTTCAAAAGCATGGCGCTCCCCCACAACATGGCTCACCGTCTGCTCCTTGGCGCCATAATCACGAGCAGCACTTCCACTACAACACCACGTTTTCAAGACGCTGCCATGGCTCTCTTGTGCCATTTGGATCAGGTTGAATCTTGGTCTTTCGCGACAAGAAAGACCATACTGCGCTACCTTACTGAGTTGGACTGAATTCTTATAGCACTCTGTCTTAGGAATTAGCACATTGGCATCCTTGATTGTGAGATTAGCAGGGACAAAATTTAACAGAACATGCAACCCCTAAGTCAGAGCTGTTGTAGCAATGTCATTAATAGTCAACATGGCTCCTTACGTCTTAACTGTGTGAGTGCCATTCTCCCACGCTTTAGCACAATATGCGACAGCTCAATAACCAAGAGAAATTGCAGCGTTGTTTTGTTTGTCTACATTTGCTCCCCAGATTTTTGCAGGAATGTAGTGCAGTTGATTTGGAATAGAACCAAACGACTTTCACAGGTCCGCGCAGTGCTGCATAAATGACAGTGACAGGAAGAGGGAGGCACCAAGGTAATTAAGGAAGCAGCTGCAGGAAATTTTGGTCCTATCCAGGGGCACATATGACTGCCTGTGTGCCTCTGTTTCATGGAGGTAGAACTTGTGGGCTCAGTTCCGCTTGTGTTTCGCTCGAGTCTCTATCTGTAAAAGTACTCCCTCAGTTTGGTGTCAACTCGGAGGCTCGTCGACACAATCAGTAAGTAGTCAGTTTCACTCGATGAATGTGGTCACTAGGCGACCACTACGAACAACAATAACAAACTACCTGGGACCTTGGAGTGCGAAGAAATTGCCTAAGGGGACACGTGAAACGGAACCTGGATCAGTGGAGTGGGCTTGTGTTCACCGGCGAGTACAGGTTTCGAATGTCGACTGAGGATCGTCGTACAAGGCTGTGTAGGTGACCAGGCACCGGTGCAGGTCTCTATCCACGGGTTCTGCTGCGGAGCGGCACTGTCGTATTTTGGCCTGCTATTATGGTAATATCAACAGTAGCACGAAACAGTATAACGGGAGTAGGATTCTTTAGGAAGGTAGAGCAGAGAGTGTGTTACAGTGAACAGTTCAGTGATACGGTTACGCTTATCGCAATCGACAGCAAACCAACACCGACAACGATAGTTCAGATACTACATGCCGACGTCGGAAGCTTAAGATGACAGAAAAAGTATATGAAGGTACTGAAAGGGTAATACAGTACGTAAAGGGAGATGAAACTCCCATACTCATGGGCGACTGGAATGAGTTGTAGGGGTAAACGTGGAAGAAATGGTTACTGGAGAATGTGGGGTTGGGATAGGGAATGAGAGAGAAGAAAGACTAACTCAGTTCTGTAATAAATTTCGGCTAGTAATAGCGTAATACTCTTAATCACAAGAGGACGATGTATAATTGGAAAAGGCTGGGTGATATGGGGAACTACAGTTAGATTACATCATGGTCCGACAGAGATTCCGAAATGAT
This sequence comes from Schistocerca serialis cubense, assembly GCF_023864345.2. Lineage (NCBI taxonomy): Eukaryota > Metazoa > Arthropoda > Insecta > Orthoptera > Acrididae > Schistocerca > Schistocerca serialis. Next base: position 109,444,594 of record NC_064648.1, read on the forward strand.
ATAGTGGATTGTAAGGCATACGCAGGAGCAGATATAGACTCATATCACAATGTAGTAATGATAAACAGTACGTTGAAGTTTAAGAGATAAGTCAGAAAGAATCGATACGCAAATGTGTCAGATACAGAGTACTAAGGAATGACGAGATACTCTTGATGATCTGCAAGGCTATGGATACAGCAACAAGGAATATCCCAGTAGGCAGTCCACTTGAAGAGGAATGGATATCTCAGAAAAGGACAATAATAAAAGTTGGAAAGAAAAACATAGGTACAAAGAAAGTAACTGCAAAGAAACCATGAGAATTAAAATAAATAACTGAAGTATTTCTTTTATTACCCATGATGAAAGAAGGAAGTTCAAAAATGTCCAGGGAAATTCAGGAATACAGAAAAGCTAGTCACTGAGGGATGAAATAGACAGGATGTGTAGGAAAGCTAAGACGAAATGGCTGCCTGAAAAATGTGAAGAAATCGAAAAAGAAATGATTGTTGGAAGGACTGATTCAGCGCATAAGAAAGTCAAAGCAACCTTCAGTGAAATTGTTAGCAAAGGGTGGTAATATTAAGAGTGCAGTGGGAATTTCACCGTCAAAAAAGGAGGAAGTGGATATAAGGAATGAGTACATTGAAGGCTTCCATGAGAAGGGAAGATTTGTCTGATGTGATAGAAGAAGAAAGAAGAGTCGATTTAGAAGAGATAGGAGATCCAGTAGCAGAATTTAAAAGAGCTTTGGAGGACTTAAGATCAAATAAGGCAGAAGGGGTAGATAACCTTCCATAAGGATGCCTAAAATCATTGGGGGGAACTGGCGACAAAGCGACTATTCATGTTGATGTATAAATTGTATGAGTCCGCCGACATACCATCTAGCTTTCGAAAAAATATCATCCACAAAATTCCTAAGACTGCAAGAGCTGACAAGTGCGACAATTATCGAACAGTCTGCTTAACAGCTCATGCATCCAAATTGCTGACAAGAATAATATATTGGAGAATGGAAAAGAAAATTAAGGATGAGTTAGATGACTATCAATTTGGCCTTAGGAAAGGTAAATGCAACAGAGAGGCAATTCCGACGTTGCTGTCCTTGATAGAAGCAAGACTAAAGAACAATAAAGTTACGTTTATAGGATTTGTCGACCTGGAAAAGATGTTGAGCAATGTAAAATGGCGCAAAGTGTTAGAAATTCTGAGACAAACAGGGGTAAGCTGTAGAGAGAGACAGGTAATACACAAAGCCAAGAGGGAATAATAAGAGTGGATGACCAAGAATGAAGTGCTCGGATTAAAAGGGATTTAGGCAGGGATGTAGTGTCTCGCCCGTATTTTCAGTATGTACATCGATGAAGCAATGATGGAAATACAAGAAAGGTTCAGGAGTGGGATTAAAATTCAAGTTGAAAGGGCATGAATGATACGATTCGCTGATGACATTGCTATCCTGAAAGTGAAAGTGAAGAAGAATTACATGATGGGCTGAATGGAATGGTCGGTCTAATGTGTACAAAATATGGGTTGAGAATAAATCGAAGAAAGACGAAAGGAATTGGAAGTAGCAGAAATGAGAACAGAGATAAACATAACATCAGGATTAATTGTCACGAAGTATATCAAATTAAGGAATTCTACTACCTAGGCAGCAAAATAACCAATGACAGATGGAGCAAGGAGGACATCGAAAGCAGATTAGCACCGGCGAAAAAGGAATTCCTGACCAAGAGAAGTCTATTAGTATCAAAGAGAGGCCTTAATTTTAGGAAGAATTTTCTGCGAATGTACGTTTGGAGCAGAACTTTGAATGGTAGTGAAACATGGACTGTGGGAAAACCGGAAAAGGAGAGAATGAAAGCATTTGAGATGATGTACTACAGACGAATGCTGAAAATTAGGTCAACTTACAAAGTAAGGAATGAGGAGGTTCTGCGCAGAATGGAAGAGGAAAGGAATATGTGGAAGGGACACGATGATAGGACATCTGCTAAGACATCAGGGAATGACTTCCATGGTACGAAATTGGAGAATACATCCAGCAAATAATTGAGGACGTAGGTCGCAAGTGCTGCTCTGAGGTGAAGAGGTTGGCATGGGAGAGGAATTTGTAGTGGACCACATCAAACGAATGAGAAGACAGATGACGCAAAAAAAAAAAGAAAAAAAAAATGGAAAGGTCTCTAACGTTTCGTCTCCAAATGCTGGAGACATCTTCAGAGGCTATAAAGGCTCAGGCAGCAGTTTGAAACTTCTATAAACTCTACAAGCTGAACTGTTTGTTCGGATCCCTGCCACAGTCGGGCTGTGATGTCATCAGACGTCTGCTTAAGAGCACCGAGTCACGAGTGCGTGTGTTGTCGAGCTTCTGCTGTGGAACACTTGGCGCTGGTTTCTGTATTCAGCACTGAGGCCAGCAACTAGTCTAATTTCTCTCATTCTTCTTTCCGTTAAAGTTGCTTTCGTGCTTTGGAATTTGAATGGCCTCTCTGTAAATTCAAGCACAGTAATATTGGTTCTGTATTGCAGAGACGAATTTTTAGTTTCCCTGGTCCGAGTGGATGTTCTGCGACTGCCGATTTATTGCTATTTCGCAAATGACAACTGCTCTTCTGTTCCCTAAACAAGAAATGAGTACTTCTGTTTGTACTACACATGTGTGCTTCACTGTGTGTGCAAGACAATTTATATATTCCTCCTGTGGCAAGTGCTGGCCGTACATTCTTTACAGTGTTCGAAACATTCACGCTCCTTCGTAACTGGTATAAACACTGCATCAATACTATGTATTCCTCGTACTCTGATCATGTGAACCATGACTGCTTTTACGAATGGGAGTAAATCTTTGTTTCTTCTTCATGAGAAGCTCCATATCTTTATGGACTTATTGCCCTATTTATCTCTTTCTCAGATTAATCATTTATTCTGAAAGTAGTGTTTAAATGGTCGGAGCATTCCTCCAACTACTCTGGTGACATATTATTTAAGCCAAGCCCACCAATGTTCTCATCACTGCTCTTTTCAGCTTGGGACAATGACTGGAATTTTTGTGAATGTATCCACATGTGTGAGTGAGGTTTTTGCAGACCTTCTGTGCCTAACATCTGTGGATTTTCTAAGTAGCCGTACATTTTAAAATATTTCAACTTCTTTCTCTTTTTCTATACTGGATTTTATATTATAACTAATATCATTCGGAAAGTTTAGAAATTCTTTTTGCCCATGAGGCTATATAACGAAGTATGAGTATCATCAATATAACAAAACCAACGATAGTGATTTTTCTTGCTGGGCTGATGAGCTGTTCCTTCCAGTTTTACATATAGAACTCCGTTGTAACTGTGCTGAGTGTGTTTCCTGTAATGTTGTAATGAATACAGTTTCAGAAACGTGGATGATTTATTCCACAGCCTCACAAACTGAGCGAAGTCAGTAACGCCTTGGTCCGCCTCTGTTATTCGGCTTCGCATCTATTGGCAGAGCTGTTGAATGTCCTCCTGAGGGACATCGTTCGAAATCATGTCCAGCTGGCAAGTTAAGTCACGAAAACCCCGAGATGGTTGGAGGGCCCTGCCCACTATGCCCCAAACGTTGTCCGTTGGGAGAGGTTTGGCGCCCTTCCTAGTCAAGGTATGTTTGACAAGCAATAGAAACACTCGTTGTGTGTGTGGGCGGGCATTACCTTGCTGATTTGTAATGTCAGTATGGCTTGCCATGAAGGGCAACAAAACTGGACGTGGAATATAGATGATGTATCGCTCTGCTGTGTGGGTGACTACTAAAGTGGTCCTGCTATAACCATCACTCTCGGTTGTTGGTCTTCATGGCGGGCGACAGTCAGGTTGGAACCCCACCCCCCCCAGTCTCCAAGGCGTTTCCAGACACATCTTTGCTGGACTTGGGGCTCAATTAGAAGCGAGGCTCATCATAGAAGACTGTTCCAGTCAATGAGATTCCTGGCCGAAGTCGCATCTGGAGATGCCCCAGATGGTCGTGGTATACCAATCTTACTGTCGTCCGCCATATGGTCTGGCAACCTCGAGTGATGGTGTGGGGTGTCATTTTTTTTCACAGCAGGATTTCTTTGGTTTTAATCTGTGGTACCCTTACAGCACAGCAGTTCGTCTTTGCTGTTCTACACCCCGTTTTGCTGCCTTCAAGGTAAGCCATTCTTGGCTAACTTTTTTTCCAAAATAATGCCCTCTCGCATATGGGGAGAGTTTCTTCTATTTGTTTTTAGACTTGCCAAACCCTACCTTGGCCAGTCAGGTTGCCATACTTCTTCCCAATTGAGAATAATTTGAGCGATATAGGCAGGGACGTCCTACCAGGTCGGGATTTTGACGATCTACCGCAGCATTTGGACAAAATACGGTGTGATGTTCCTCAGGGAGACATCCAACAACTCTGTCAATCAATGTCAAGATGAAAAATTGCTTGCATAAGGACGCATTATGGACTTACTTAACATGTTAAGCTTCCCTCTTGAATAAGTCATCCACTTGTCTGTCTGCTCATGTACAGCACAACTACTACTTTCTGTATCTTTCAGATATTTCCTTCACGGAGTGTTCCTTTTTTTGTCTAAGAGTGTAAATTCCATATGTGACATCGTTTTAAAAAAGAAACTATAGTAAGCAGTAATAGAACGTCTAAATGGGCTAATATCTGATGGACATGAAGGATTCTATTTTTTGTATAATGAACTGAACCTTTTATACACTTTTTTTTTTTTTTTTTTGCTGCAGAGGTCTGTAGAAGACTGTCCAGGTATTTGGCAGTCACGCTTGTCGAACAGTCCATTGCGCTAACAACTGGTCTTAATGGAATGACGGGTTTGTGAATTTTCGGTATACCACACAATCTTGATGGGACCAGTTCTGATTTAGTAAGACATTTCTAGTTGGTGAGAGATATCAAAGAGGCTTTTACTAGCTGATGCGTTACCCTAAGTAATGATGTTGGGAGATTGCTTTTAATCTCACTGTACCTTCGTTGTAATACAACGCAAGTTTTTCTGCAGTAGGTTCATTATTTCATGAGCATTGTAGCGTTGCCCTTATCTGCTGGAAGCTCTAGAATGCATCAAAATTGAAATCTCGGATGGGTCTCTCTCCACAAGTTAGTGTTGTGTCATTGTTTATTGCCTCTCGTTGTGTCTCTGGTGGTGCCTCCACATTTAGGAGACGAAGGCAGAGAAATATGCCATGGACGGTGGCCTAATACCTACTAAGCAAAATTCACCAGTAGGTTGTATTTAAATTATTTATCAGTACGAATACAGGTGTTAGTGTTTGTAGGAATTATGAAAGAAACGAGGAGTGTAGAAATGGGGTGGCCATGACATTGGCTCACGGGCCATGCCCAGGCACAAGTGCATTTGGCTCGTTATATACATCTCCCCAATTAACATTTATTAAATTTTCTCTGAAGTGCTCAATAAACACTGGGCTGAGCAACCTTACAGTTTTATTTCATGGTTTCTGAACTGTACACCTTGCTGTGTTTTCTAATTTAATCAATTGTACATCAAGGGCTGATAATCCATTTATCAACGTGAAAGCATGTGTTAGTTTTACACCCTCTTGCTGTACAAATACATTATCTATTAGAGCGCTACTGCCTTGAGCTATACGTGTAGGGAAATTGATAGCTGATTCTATGTTATATGCAATTAATAACACTTACACTTTTCCCACCTGAACTGGTTAGAAAGGTTACATAGAAATCATCACAGATTAACAACTTCCTGTTTTTGTCTGACAGACAGCGTAATAGGTCATCTACATATGCTAACAGATCATCTACTTTATTTTTTATTCCCCTGATATTCTGATGAAGAAAGTTGATACTACCCTTAGCTTCATCCCTATTTACTGTACATGAAGCTTCTGTTATTCTATTTTTCTTGAGTGTTATCTGTTTGGACTTTGACCTTAACATAAGAAACCTGTCTACCTGGTGCCATTAACCCCAGGGGTCAGCCTCGTGTGACTGAGGCTCCCCCTTACAGTGTCTGCTAATAGAGAAGCTGACTTATCTTTCCCCTTCCTATTTAGGTGCAGGCCATGCGTAGTGTGTCCTCACCTACCAGTAGTGTCAACAGGAACATCGCGTGTGTGAGGTTTTAGCGGTATCTGGAACTTCCCGCTCCTGCACTACTTCAGATAGCAAGCTAGTGTTAACACGCCTTACAGCAGTGTTTACGCAGGACCGAACATGGCGCTGAAAGACCTCCACAGACACCACATTTGTGTGGCCAGTTCACGTTCCTATTTCATCCAAGTCTCTCGCAAGAGTGCAACTTGGATTCATACCACAGGCTGTTTCCTGCTGCTCCAACTGTAATTACCTCATCTCCCTAGCATTTGTTTTCACAAAACGTGTGACCTGGTACGCTGCACATAATTCCTCCTGACGCTCCTGGCCTTGACTGTTAACTAGAAGCAATATTCTTCTTTTCCTATTCTGATTTGATCCCTACATGTCTTTTTTTCTTGAAGCTAATAATCTGCTTAAAAATACATTCAACTACATCTGGATGAGGCCCTTCCTCCACTACTTCACATAGCAAGCCAAACTGATTTACTAACTGAATTTCGAAGTTTTTTCGAGTTTCTCTTTTTGATCCTACCTTTCCCGTCCCTGTTTCTTCCCTTAGCCTACATAATTCCAAGTCCTCATTTTCTAATTCAGCCGCAAGGGCACAAATTTTTGCCTCCTTTTCAGCGACTTTTCTGTCCTTTCTACATAACGTACGTTGCCATGGAGAGCGTCTTATCTACCCAGTTTCCTCGCCGCTACATTTGCCCCAATAAACCATAACCTACACAGTCTTCACATCCCCGCCTTCAGATTTCTACAGCAAACATCACATTTGCTAGACATGTTTTGACAGAAAAATTTGCACAAAGGAAGAGGATAACTTGGCACAAGAGCACTGATGTTACGTAACCTGTATTAATACGCAATGAAGCGCTAATGTAAACAAACTTTTAAAAATCTCACTAACTTCATAAAACTACCCTTGTAATTCTTTCTAGGCCACAATGTATTCTTCAAACTCCGTATTTCCTTTAACAGCAGTGATCTTAGGGAACTTCACTGTCTTTGTGAGAATGTGTCCGTTCCAGAAACGCGATTTTCTTTTTAAATCCATCCCCATCAAATGAGGAAAAAGTTACCTTGCAGTGCATTACTGTGGGCAGTGTGCAGTCAAGTCCAGTTAAAATGTGAAATCTGCGCTAGATTCCACATGTTTTAATTTTCGTTCCTACATTCCTTTATTAAACGCTAGCATGTTTTAAGTCGTTCCAGGTATGTCTCTCGACATAACCTACGTACTTTGCAGTACGATATGAAGTCTCCATAGGAATCGTTCAGTTTCACTGAAAACCGTTGCAGCTGAAAACGGAAGATGCGTGTGACTTCAGCAATTATACTATGCTTTCTTCCAATTTCGCCATGTGCCAAAGGCCTGCAAATTTAGCACAAAGTGCTTTTTGATGTACAAAACAAGGAATCTCGTCTGTCGACATTCGTGATTTTATCCTGTTTCATTGTCAAACAAATCTTTGAACTCTTTCTGCATATTCCAGAATCCGAATCAAGAACAGTTCTCCACATGAGTAACCTAGAGGCAGATATCCTCCGATTTGTGAGGCAACTTAAATCACTTGATAACAGCAAGTCTTCCGGTCCATACTGTACACCACTTACGTTTCCTTCAGAGTATGCTGATGCAACAGCTCCATACATAACAACCTTATACAACCGTCCGCTAGACGAAAGATCCGTATGAAAAGATTGGAAAGCTGCACGGGTTACACCAATATTCAAGAACGGTGGAAGGAGTAATCCAGTAAATCACAGGTCCATATTATTAACTTCGATATCCAGTAGGATTTTGCAACATATATTACGTGTGAGGACTATTAACTACCTCGAAGAAAACGGTCTATTGACACACAGCAAAGACGGATTCAGAAAACATCATTCTTGTGAAGTGCGAAGTGTTGAGTGCTATCGACAAGGATTTCGAAAAGGCCTTTGACACTGTACCACACGAGCGGCTTGTACTGAAATTGAGTGCTTATGGAATATCGTCTAAGTTAACTAACTGGGTTCGTGATATCCTGGCAGAGAGGTCACAGTTCCTTATAACTGACAGTCATCGAGTGAAACAGAAGTGATTTCTGGCGTTCCCCAACGTAGACTTATAGACCCACCGCTGTTCCTTATCTATATAAATGATTTCGTAACAATCTGAGGAACAATCTGAGATCCAAAAATGCAAAACGATTTAGAAAATATATCTGTATATTTTGGAAAGTGGCAATTGATCATTGATAATGAAGTCCTCCATATGAGTGATAAAAGGAATCAGTTACACGATAAATCACTAAATCTAAAGCCCGCAGATTCAACTAAAACCATAGGAATTATAATTACAAGTCACTTAGATTGGGGGTTGGGGTTGGGTTGGGTTGTTTGGGGGAGAGAGACCAATCAGCGAGGTCATCGGTCTCATAGGATTAGGGGATGAGGAAGGAAGTCGGCTGTGCCCTTTCAAAGGAACCATCCCAGTATTTGCCTGGAGCGATTTAGGGAAATCACGGAAAACCTAAATCAGGATGGGCAGACGCGACTTAAATTGGGAAGAACACATAATGTTGCAGGGGAGGCAACCAAAAGACTGCGATTCATTAGCAGAATATTTAGAAAATGTAACAGATCTACTAAAGAGACTGCCTACGCTACGCTTGTATGCCCTCTTTTGGAGTACCGCAGCACAGTGTGGGATCTTCACCAGATAGGGTTAACGGAGTACATTGAGTAAGTTCAAAGAAGAGCTGCACGTTCTGTATTACCCCGAAATAGGGGAAACAGTGTTACTGACATGATACAGAATTTGGGGTGGACATTTAAAAGGCGTTTTTCATTGTGGAAGAATCATCTCACGAAATTTCAGTCACCAACTTTCTCCTTCGAATGCGAAAATATTTTGTCAACGCGGACATACTTAGGGAAAAACGATCGTCGTAATAAAATAAAGGAAACGGGAGCTATCGGGGAAAGGTATAGACATTCGTTTTTTCCTCGCACTGTTCGATATTGGAATAATCGAGAATCGTTGTGAAGGTCATTCGATGAACCCTCCGCCAGGCACTTAAGTGTGATCTGCAGAGCATCCATGTACATGTACATCTAATGTCGTTTCACAGTAGATATGCTCTACCTGTAACGTATATGAATTGAGAAACCTCTTCGCTCTCTTCTGTCACTGCCACTCATTTTAAAGAATCGCGACGGTAGACCGCTCGACTGCCTCCTTCGTGCAAACAGCCACTGGCCCAGTGAACCTCCATCATACCGAGATCACATAGCGAAGGGTAAACAGCGCTGACAGCGCGAGTCTGCCGGACTAGAGAGACTTGTGCCGGCCGGAAGACGCCGCACCGCGACGCCGGGTGAAGCGCCGCGCTCTTCCGAGCGCCTCCGAGAAGGACCGATCGGAGCCGAGCGGCAGGCAGGCCGGGCCAGCGCCGCCCGTGGGCCAGACACGCTGCACGCGTGACTTGTGGCACGGCGCGGCCGGCCGTGATTATGAGCCCCTACCCAGCTGCGGCGAAGTCATTCAGTCAACTCCTGAGACGTCACCGGTGGCCACAGGTTGGATGTAAGATGTAATACTTCACATATGTTCGTTTGATATTCTCCAGGAAAAAGATGTCAATTTTTACAAGTGACAAACAGCAAGCGTGTAAAACACAATGCATCAGAATAACACATATTAAAAGCATAATATTACCAAGGAATACAGCAGTATCAAGAGCCATCAACTAGAGATAATTACAGAGAACAGTGCAATATTTTGAGAAATGTCATTAGACCAGCTGATAGTATCAGCTGTGTGAGTAGTATGTACATATCTGAGAATGACATCAAGATAAGCTGGTATATAACGAGGACAATGCCAGGCGAGCAGCGGAAATCTTCGGTTATCTGTTTACTGAATGTCGTAGTGTGAAGACGTTACTAACGTTAAAGGGATTTGCAAACGTTTAAATAATAAAGTCTTGTACATCGAAAAAAGTTCAAACTCCTGCGCCTCACTCACTCAAATTGCTTGTAACACCATTTTTAATGTGGGCAACTAAAGGTAAAGCTGAAGGATGCAAACTGTAAGGAAATGGAAGCAGTAATTACACAATAAATAAGGGTGCATGTGGTTGAGATCATATATTATTTGGGACAGTATATTTTTCTATATCATGCACTACCGCTTTTGCGTCAGTCACCTAGCTCATGAAATTAATTTTTTCCTGTACGAAAGTAAATATTCAGTCATAAGGCTGTAAAAATAACATGTTGGTAATATCTAAATCAACTTCCACTTCCATACTGTACAAACCCCTGCGAAGTGCGTGGTAGAGGGTTTTTCCTGCAGTAGCACATGCTGGACCGTCTCCCCGGCCACTTCGCTCCTGTGCGCCCTGTAATTAGCGTGACCTCGTCTTTGCCGGCCCTACGAGAGCGACAGCCAGGCGTCCGTCTTGTATCCTAAGGTTCTTCGCTTCATACAGCTTCTTGGAATGTTGTGAGTAGGTATTCATCTTGAGGTGATTTCTCGACATGAAATCTCAGTTTTTTTAATCTCGTCTTTGATTTAAGAACAAAAATTTGAAAAGATTCAACCTTGAACAAACACGGTTTCTTCTCTTTTTACCGATACGTATTTAAGCCATATTTCATTATCACCAGCGGGTTTCCTTTATTCTTCTTCAGAGTAAAGAGTAAAATATCGCAATGGGATACGCATATTTTTGGGAATGTGTTATTTTTGGTCAGAACGTTATAACAGACATGTATACCATAGTAGCACATGCCGTTGTTCATGTCGCTGCACGTCATGTGCAATACCGAGATACCAGCCAAACTGGAAACAGCAGACACGGACATCAGCAACAGCATGCGCCATTAACGCATACATCTTTCTGAGAACGTTTCGAATGCAAATGTACAATTCCAAAATTATACGTTTCCCCGTGTAACAATATATTCTTTCTAGAATCAAATTTTCACTCTACAGCGGGTGTGCGCTGATATGAAACTTCCTGGCACATTAAAACTCGAACTCGCGACCTTTGCCTTTCGCGGGCAAGTGCTCTACCAACTTTTTTTTCTTTTTTTTGTGAAGAGGAAAAGAAAATTTTTCGCATCCGCCCACGCGCGAACCCATGACCTTCCGTATCCTATTCCCGCGCGCTAACTACTTTTTTTTTAGGAAGGTCGCAGGGCGTGGTACACGCCGCACTAGCAGTGGGGTCTCTTCACGGCACTGCCGGTGCGTCGAGGCCCAAACCCCTCCCACCCCTTTTTTTCATGTCCCCAGTTGGGTCATAGCACTAAGTGTGCAGAAATCTTAACGCAAAATTCCCATTCTCCGATGTAAGAAAGACAAAGAAACCTCTTCTCTGAGTAGAAACTGATCACTGACAAAAACTTAACAATTCTTCTAGAATCACACAAATACTTTGGAAGTCGAACACGAGTAATTCCGAACAAAATGTTTTGAAAAAACTCTTCCTGTAACATAGAAGTAAATAATAATAAGAACACAAGTGACTTTTAATTTTCTTCTGTTCGTTCTCGTTCAAGGTGTTGTAGTGGTGCCACATATTTAACCGACACCCATTCTTTCAAAAATGATCTCCAGCATGTTGCCGCAGTGCTTCTTGTGGTTGCGATACGTGCTGATTTTTGCGTCTTCACACTTCATGTAAACGCGGAATTCTATCTCGTTGTCTGACCCAAGTTTGTTGATGACATGCCTAACATATTTTCCCAGTAACCAGCTAATGGCGTTGGTTTTTAATTTCGGAAAGTATGTCATGTCTGGTCTCAGGAGGAGCGATTGCGTTATATATTCGGCCGAGGATCTGGCGAGAAAGGCGATTTGTTGCCTGATCCAATTCCAGTTATTCACATTGCCGCCACAGGTGAATCTGTGGATGAGTGTATCCACCAGACTGCATTTTCCACAAAGGTCTGTCTGGTTTAAACCGATCCCATACAGTCTCTCGTTGGTGCTGATGACACTGTTATCTGTTTTGTACCATGCGGAAATAGCGTCTGCAGATAGCCCGGCATAGTTGATGTTCCGCCATACAGCTTTCCAGTAACAATTAGGGAATTTCTTTTCAATTTTGTTTCTGCCCTCATTTAACTTCCTTTCAAGTATGATGTCGCGCGCTGTGATACATGTGTTGCTTCTGATTTCGTCACTAAGGTAACTTCCTTCGAGGAAAAATTTCCTCACATACTGCAGACAGGCATTAATCCTTCGCACATCAATCGGTGCTTGCAGGCTGTGGGGTGTCACAGCCTCAAAGAGCTTTGCGGTTATACATTGTGGAAGTTCTTTGAGTATATGGAAAGCCCGTTTGAGGAACAGAGCAGACTCTTTATTTCGAATGCCCACCAAACCGAGGCCCCCGTTTCTGACATCCAGTATAACGGTAGTCGCACCAACACTGAATATGTCTCCTCGCCATAAATAATTGGTAACAGTGGACATGATCCCTTTCGCTACTAGTTTGGGGATTGGAAATACCTGTGCAGTGAAATACGTTTTAGACAAAATGCAGGAGTTCATGAATCTGACTTTTCGCACCTGGTCCACAGTTCGATGGATGTTCTCCATTACAGCACCATGAACTTTCCTCCTAGCTTCCGTCCAGTTAAAAGCAGCCATCCTCATCGGACATGCCATTAAGGTTATTCCCAAAGTTTTATGTTTGTTGTCTTGTTTTGCCCATGCCAGTCGGAGGTGATCTACGCCCCGCAGATTCAATATTTTACTTTTGTTTTCATTGGTTGTCGCTCCCGACGCTAGACAATACTTTTGGATTTCTCTTTCCAGTGTAACTGTCTCCTCCTTATTCCTTATTACAACACCCACGTCATCAGCATAAGCTCGTATGACGGTTTTCTCACCACTCAATGTTACGCCTGTTAATCTTGCGTGGACAGTGCGGAGAAAGGGCTCTAAAGATACGGAAAATAAAAACATAGATAAGGGACTGCCCTGTGGAACCCCTCGCCTTAACTGTATGGGCTTAGATGTTTGGCCATTGATTGCTATTTTCGCATTTATACCTGTTGCAATATTTCTTAGCGTGTTGACAATCTGAGGGTGGAAAGCCATTCTTGACGGCGTCGCAAAGAGCTATCTATGACTAACGCGGTCAAAAGCTTTGCTGAAATCTATAAAGATTAAAGCACATTTTATACTTGCCACTGACGTAATTGCAATGACGTCTCTGTATGCAGATAGACTTTCGAATATCGTTCTGGTTGGAGAACGAGATTAATGATGACTCAATATTTTGCTGGAAAAGGCATGGAGTCTTTTGTTGATAATACGCGAAATTATTTTGTAATCAGAATTTAGTAGCGAAAGAGACCGAAAATTGTTTAAGTTGGTTTTGCCTTTACTCTTAGGAATCAGTACTATTTTACTTTCCTTAAACTCTGCAGGGACCGCTATTCCGGTCAGGACCTCATTCGCCATGGAAGTGATCTTGTCCCCAATTATAGACCAGTAGTGGGCATAAAAATCCACAGGGAGGCCACCAAGTCCCGGAGATTTTTTGAGAGGTGAGTTACGCACTGCCTCATGCACTTCATCTTTAGTAATAGGTGACAGGATGTCAGCGTTTTCTGTTCCCGACAACTGTGGACCTAAAATAGTGAGAAAGTCCTCGAGAGCTGCATCGTCCACTGTGGTAGGGGCATATAAGTTGTCATAGTACCTGTGGACTTGGTCCAGTATTTCTTTCTGGCATGTGAGCCTTGTACCAGTATGCGTCTGGACTTCAGCAATAAAAGTTTGACGTCTGTTTTTAGCATGCCGCACCAAGTGATACAGAGAACCAGTTACATCAGCTACTACTGTTGTGGCTTTCGATTTAATTTTTAGTCCCTTCATCTGTTGCTGTTTATTGCTTAATAACTTTGCTTTTATTTTTTGATATCATTCAGACGAATTACGTCATCATGTGCCTCTTGATATAAGTCTCTTAAAACTTTATAATAAAACTCCATTGTATTCCTCAACTCCCTGCGCCTCGCTACACTATACTGCAAGACAACTTTCAGCAGCCTTGGTTTAGCCCTCCTAGTCCACCAGTCAATGACTGTTGGGTGCTTGTCTGCTGTGCGGAGGCACATAGTCCACGCTACTCTTATTTCCTGTTCCAGTTCGTCGTCAGTTAAGACAGGTATATTCAAAGTCCATTGCCCTCTGAATCGACGGGTTGGCTGTACACTTAAATTAAAGCAAGTTAAAAGTGTACTGTGATCGCTAAAATACATGGGAACTGTTTCAACGTTTAATAAAAAAATTTCCAAATTTGGTGCCACGTAAATTGTATCTAGTCTGCTGCGGGAGTGGCTGGTTATATACGTGGAGTCGACTGATGTCGGGTGCTCAAGTTCCTATACATCTTTGAGTTGTAGATCACTTACTAACTTTTTTAACTTTGGCGAGTAGTTGAAATTGGGTTGTTGATCTTTCTGGTTTAAAACACAGTTAATATGTCCATCTAATATAAGAGAACACGGATTTTTCCTCAATAAATAAATTAGTTCGTCTTGAAAAAAAAAAACGCACCATCCAGTTTATGGGAATTTCCTGATGGGGCGTAAAGGTTAAGCACGGTGATATCGAAAATTTTTATGCCTACGGCTCTCCCTGACTCTAGTCGTTCGATTTCAGTCACCGGAATGCCTCCCCTTATAAGAATGGCTGTATCGATATTAAAGCTGTGAGGACGGGGCGTGAGTCGTGCTTGGGTACCTCAGTTGGTAGAGCGAATGACTGCGAAAGGCGAAGGTCCCGAGTTCGAGTCTCAGTGCCTTTCCCCATAAGCGCGCCCCTCACTTTCGATTTCCTTACTGCAAGCGTTGGTGGATTTATGGAGTCTACATTCATTATATAGGGAGTCAGATATTGCTGACAGCTCGCTTCCACTGTCTATTATCGCCGTGCAGTTGATCTCGCCTATATTTTCACCAGAGGGTATATTTCTGCCCTACATTTCGTATCCTTTTCTTCTAGTAGTAGTTTACCCACATCTTCGTCTTCTAGCATGTTCATTTGACTGTATCCGATATTGTTTTGGGGCTGTCTTTGTGTCCTGCCCGACCTGTGGCCTAGTCAATTATCATTGTCTACTTCGATCGCTTGTACGCGTCCCGGATTTGGTGGCCGAATTTCAACTTCATGCCTATTTACGGTGCGTCCGTTTCCTTGCCAGTTCTGATACGTATGCGTTCGATTGTGGTTTCTGTTGTTGCTCCACTGTCCGCTGTTACTCCTCCACGTGTTCGCTCTCTGATCATTATGCTGCCTGTTGTACGATTGTTTGTCCAATTGGGATTGTTCTCTGTCTGATGTTCACGTGGAAAGTTTCGCGGAGGCGATCTACGACCATCATTGTGCCAGCCCTGTCCACTACTGCTTTCGTTCTGGTTTTCCCAATTAGCACTTTGTGTGTCCTTTTGCACTTTCCTTTCTCTGTTTTGCTGCTCATTAAAAGCGAAATCGAGTTCACTTAACGTGCCTTTAAATTTCTCGATGTTGTCGCCGCACCTACCAGCTAGGGTTTGTTGATACGCGATCGGTAATTTCATGTAGCATAATCTGATTGTTTCTGCTTGGCTACACAGTTGGTCTAAGTACTGGTTTCGTTTGGTCATGTTCTCGAAATATTTGACGGGGCTGCGGAAACCTGAACTTTCAAAATTTCGGCTCATCATGAGTTCTTGTTTAATTCTGTCTTGCGTTTCTTTCGATCAATACTTGTTGAGGAATGCAGCACGGAATTCTTCATAGGTATTGCAAGTTCTCGCAATGTTTCGCATCCACTCTGCGGTGGCGCCTTCCATATGTGAACAGACAAAGTCTAGCTGATATCGGAGCGGCCAATGCGGCGGTAAACTTAGGTCAAATAGTCCGATGAATGTTTTCGGGTGCAACAGAATACCGTCGTCTTTGTAGTGCTTGAACCGCTGGACCGATATAAAGTGCTTAAAATCGAAGTTGTCTTGTGACTTCGGTATCTCACGTCTTTCTTCTCTTCCTTCCTGTTCACTGTACCGGCAGTTTTCGTTCCTCATTGTAACGGAACATTCGGAATTATACAGTTGATGTGAGGTGGTTTGGATTAACGGACTGCAATTACTTGAGTCGACCGTAATGTTGCTATTCGTACGGTTGTTGATTAGTGGGGCAGGTGGATTCAAAGGATTTGTCCGTTCTATGCCACCGTTCTCCAAATTAAAATTCCCTCTCCGTGTTCCCACGGTGGATTACTTTAATTTCTGATCCGCTATTCACCGTTTGCGTGTGACTGGTTGGCAGTGAAATTGCTCCTGTTCTCGTCGTTCCCTCTGTACTTGTGGGGCTGTTACTTCGGTCTTCTATAATCTCTGCATTTTTGCTCAGTGACTTTATTTCCCCTGCTAGCCACTCCATTTCATTAATCACGTGTATTTTTAGTTCTTCGAGCTCTGCATTCGGTGCTCCGTTCTGTGGTGCATCTTTGGTACGTAATTGTGTTTCTTCGACCTTCTTTATCCGGTTCTGGAGTTTGTGTATCGCTCCCCTTCCCACTTTCGCGGTTTGAAATGTTTCCTCTTTGGTTGCACGAGACATGCGCTTCGCACCTTTTGCTATTAATTTCGCTTCGTTTGCCGTTCTTTTAATTTCCGCTACCTCACGTGCCAATGTGGCTTGTAACGCAGCTGCATCGTCTTTCATGTCTTTCGTTTCCGTCTTATTCACATTAATATCCATACTAACGTGATCTATCCGGCTGCGGATTCCCTTGATTTCGTTTTTCATACTAGTTTGAATTCCCTTAATTTCGGTTTTCATACTACTTTGGATTTCTGTATTATTTCTTGAATTTTCTTTTCCATACTAGTTTGAATTTCTATCTTGGTACTTTGCATTTCGTTACTCATATTTTTAAGAAACGCGAGTATGTTTGCCATTCCTACCGCGTCGACACCTTGCACGTCATTTGACACAATAGGTTCTGAACAAGCGCGGACATACCGGTACTGTGTTCTATCAACCTCCTCTTGCCTGCTGTACCTACTATAACCTGATGCGTGGCTGGGTGCTGACGCATTTGATTGTGGTCAGTCATAGTAATTACTGTCGCTTTTGCGTTCACGTGGGCTAACTACACCGTAGTTTCTGGCGGTAACAACTGCACCTACGTGTTCTCTAAGATCTTCCTCGCTTTCAGCTTCTAGTCCCCTGGCTTGGCTGAGTCTGTCTTCCTCCAGAAACTCCCTGTGATCCGCGTTCACCTCACCAGTACCCCGCGCACCTCGCATTCTCAGTTCCATCTCGTCCAATCGATTCTCGTTACTCCTATTTATTCCCACCATTTCACTATTAATTGTGTCTATTGTATCTACTTCTTTCTGTAACCGAGCTTTAGCTCTTGTTAGCGTGAGGCGTAGGCTTACTCACTATTATCTCTCACACAAATAATAACTAAATTGTCACACGCACACCTACAATAAATAACATAGTAATCACTTAATTTTCCTACACAGCGTCGTGATTGCGCAGCGCACATACAAACACACATATAAAACACTCCTTACGGCTCCAACCAGCGAGCAGACGTTCAAGCAAGTCACTGCTTCAAACAACTGAAAACACTGGAACCAACGAGGAGACGCTCAAGCGCAACAGTAATTCTACAAATTATTCTACGGCATTGAAGCCAGCGAGCAGATGCTATAGCGCGGCAACAAATGCAATTCTTATTGAACTAGCAATTATAACGCGTGGTTCTATGCATCTGTGCATAATTTATTCAATCAAGCTAAGATCACGATTAATGTGTAAGTAATTATTTACTGAGACTTCAAACTGCTATCTTTTCGAATTTTTGCTGACTGTGTTTCAGGATTCTCAGATACTTATCCTGGCAGGGTAAGCCAATTGTAAGTAACCGCTTCTGTTTTGCTCTTTTCTGCTGCCGAACGTATAAGTGAAAAATTTTGCACAACTGATTTTATAACGCTAATTTGTGGCCCTGACACTTATACGCTCTCCGGAAGGGTGAGCCTATCCTTTGCTCTATATGTGACGTTAACTAGTCGTATCTGATTAGTTTCTAACCATATCCTCAGTACACGCTAGAATGTTCAGATGTGCTGACCTACACACTGCCTCCACCAGGTGGTTGCAAACATGAAATACACAAATAAGGAGATAATAAAATGACAAAGGAGTACTAGCTATTAAATGATTCACTCAATAGTGTTAAATTCTTTACTCTTCTGCAATTTACTCTATACAAGATTACACAGTATGAGCAACATTATAGATCTGCCTATTCACATTTGGTAATCGCTCTGTCTGGCACTGTCCTGTGATATATAATCGCGGTCGTTAATTCGAGCGCGGAATACTGACATGAGCTATGGCAATTGCAATTATATTTAGAACTACACTCGCGACTAGCAACGTGAAGCCTCAGCATAGAACGAAAAAGACACGTGCTCAGCAATTTACTTTACTTCCCTAACCGCCGTTGCGATTGCACGACCACTACAGTAATCTGACGCCTAGCGCTGCAATGGTTCTCGCCTCAGCGAGATAACATAAATTCTGCCTCACCAGAAGCTTCCGTGGGCACCTCCACGGCTGCTGTGGAACACCAGACGATCCTCAGGCTCTCGCAACAAGTACTCCGTACCAGTAACGAGGTAGCGCACCTCGCCAGGACAAACCTCTCTTCTCGATGCTCCAGAAAGAAGTGTTTCACAGTCGCTACGCTTTTTCGTAGCTCCTGTTCCTTTTTCTTCTTACCGCTTTAATGTGTGTGGCCAATCATGTTGCTGGAAGGCGTTCGTTTCCGAACGCCGACCAATCTCATTTTTGCAACCGACCGAAGCATCTAGAAGCTTCCAGACTGTTCCAGAAGCTTCCGCTCCGGCCGTTGGGAACACGTACACGCCGCCACGCGTTTTGTGGGCGAGCCCCTGGGGTTTCCAGGAGCTTATGTTCGCTGCTGTCTTTAACTCTCAGGCCTGCCTGCCACGCTTGTGTCTTTCCCGTTCTCCTGCCAGCCTCCCGTCTCTGTCCGCTTCACTATCGCCCAACGTGCAGGTATTCTGCTATAAATTAAGATCCCTAGCCGATGTCAGTATCGTTAATGGTTTCCTGTTTCGATGTTTATACTATTAAAGAGTCTTCTTTCCGGAGTGGTAGTTGTAATGTGGCTCAAAACGATGCCACCTTACAACTTTTCTAACTATGTGAACCAGATTTCACCTTTTATTAGCAGATTTCGACCGCAGTTTAGATGTTTAAAGACGGCCAAAATAAGCGAAATATTGAAAATTTAATTTATGTCACCCCTGCAAGCCGCTAGACAGGCAACCTCCAATCGCTCTAGGCTTGTGGGCTGGTGGTCCAGTATCACAGATAACCACGGCTGCAGGAATCCGTGGCGGAAGACGCCGTGACGCACTGAAACCCACTCTGTCCCAAGTGCTGACTTTGACGGTTTTCGCGTACTTGCGTTCAACGCAATTCTGTAGGAATCAACACTGGCACATCGAAAAACTGGCCGACTGAATGTGGCGGTAATTTCCATCCACTCAGCCTTATTCTTGCTCAAGTTTTCACCGGTTAAAAGGCTGGAGCAAGGCGATAAATAACGAGCAATAAATTACTGAACACTCAAAGCAGTAATTTAACACCCCGTTCGCCATCCCTTTGGTTCGTAGCCATCGTGATTTATAAAAGTAAGAAAATATATTAAACAGGAGCAGTTCCTTGACGTTGCCCTTATTGAGTTACGCAAAAAACCACCCAAAAGCTTGCAGAACAACGGCAGCTTCCAGAAATTCCAGTAGCCAGCTGGCCGCCTTACCTTTGCCAGGTCGCACGCTCCTGTCCTCTCGGCCGCTCCCTCACAACTGGGCCACACAGACAGCCGGGGCGCGCGGCTGCCCCCGCCCAGCGGTGACGTCACGGGGCGGCGTTGCCAGCTCGGCCTGCGGCAGAGCGAGAGAGGCATCTACGTCGAAGTTGGCCTGCCTACTTCCCCGCCACAGTCCGCTATCTCATACCGCGCTATGCAGCTGGCAACACACACCCCGATGGCATGGGGCTCCCAAAACCGGACTTCATAAACTGATCTCCCGATACCGCTTCTGGGTGGTCATGTAAGGCCTTAAAAATCGATTCTGGAAATCCGTTTCTAGTTGCCAATTGTCCAGTTCCGCAATCGACTTTCGCTCTCATCTAAACGCAACCAGTTTTCAAAAGTGCTTGGCCGGTCATGTTTCGTCCTTTCTCTAAAAAAAATTGGGCTAATATGGACGGAGTGGCTTTTTGGTGCAGTGAAGGATAAGTAGAAATATCAGACTGTAGCTAATTACACCTCGTCTAATTGAAGAGAAATAGCGATTGAGCTGACTAAATCAGTAATTGTAACAGCTGTTTTCCAGGAGCTATATTTAACTCGGCTACCAAATCCTCTTCAGACCTTAACGTATAAACACGACAGCGCAACGGTGTCCGAAATTTGATTTTCGTCTTTCGGAAGATGTGTCACATGTAAACGTAGTGATGGCGCTTACACATCAGGGCATAGACTAGGTTGAGCAGATGTCCCGTTTTCAATGGGCATGTCCCTTTCATTATCTCTCACTTTTTTTAACCCGTCAATCCTCCTGTGTTTCTTCTTTGTAGAACCTTTTTCCGTGGGGCAGTTTGGAGTATCATGTTGAAATTTATGTCTCATACTACGGTCGATGGTCCGTTGGCGGTGTAAATGTTTCGTGCTCCTAAGTGAAGGCCATGAAAAGTTACGGCCACTTGTGTGACGTGTTTCGATACTCGAAAACACGCACGGTCAATAGCAGTAGCGTACTTTGAGTTGACCTAGAACTGTGAGACCTGGAAAGAAACAAGGCTTCACGGTGCAAGTAAAGGAAAGAGAGCATCGTCAGCCGATGACTTCCCGTCACCGTGCGAGGGTGTGTGTCTTCGTTACGGCAATAGCGGCCTCTGATTGCGTGACCCGCTTGTAGTAGCGTCAGTAATCAGTTTCGGCGTGCTACTTTGTAAGGCTAGGAGGGGCACACATGGTCTATGGGCAGCGTCTTTGACTAGTAATCAAAACGTCCTTGGCCTTGGATTCGATCCTCGCTACAGGGATTTCTGGCCAGACAAGTCAAGGCTAATATCAGCAGCAACAGAAAATAGTAACGGGAGTAGGATTCATTGTGAATAGGAAGGTAGCGGAGAGAGGGACTTACTGTTAACATTTCTGTGAGATGTTTCTTCATATCAGGATCGACAGCAAACCAACAGCAGCAACAGTAGCTCAGGTGTGCATGCCAATATTGCAGGCAGAGTATGAAGAGATAGAGAAAGTGTATGACGATACTGAACGCGTAATTCAATACGTAAAGGCAAATGAAAATCTAGTAGTTGTAGGGGACTGGAATCCGGTTGTAGGGGAGGGAGTAGAAGAAAATGTTACAGGAGAATATGGGCTTCGTAATAGGAATGAGGCAGGAGAAAGACTAATTGAGATCTGCGATAAATGCCAGTTAGTTATAGCGAATACTCTGTTCAAGAATCACGAGAGGAGGAGGTAAACTTGGAAAAGGCCAAGTGATACTGGAAGATTCCAATCAGATTACGTCATGGGAAGGCAGCATATAGGACTGTAAGGCTTACCAAAGGGCAGTTCTACTACCAGATCACAATTTATTAATGATGTAGAGTAGGCTGAAGTTTGAAAGACTAAGTACAAAATCAATGTACAAAGAAGTGGGATACAGAAGTACTAAGGAATGAAGAGACGCGCATTAAGTACTCTGATGTTATAGATTCTGGCATGATGAATAGCTCAACAGGCAGTTTAGTTGAAGATGAATGGACATTTCTAAAAAGGGTAAGCACAGAAGTTAGAAAGAAAACCGAAGAAATCATGGATAACAAATCAAATACTTCAGGTGATAGGCGAAAGAAAGAAGCAGAAAAATATTCAGGGCAATTCAAGAATACAAAAATCAAATCTGTTAACAACGAAAGAAACAGTATGTGCAGGAAGGCTAAAGTGAAATGGCTACATGCAAAATATGAAGAAATCGAATAGAAGGACGGATTCAGCATACAGAAGAGTCAGAACAATCTTCGGAGAGATCAAAATCAAAGGTAGTAACATTAAAAGTGCAACGGAAATTCCATTGCTAAATGCAGAGGAGAGAACAGATGGGTGGAAACAGTTTACTGAAGGCCTCTTTGAGGGGCCAAGGCTTGTCTGATGAAGTGACAGAAGAAGAAACACGAGTCAACAGGGAGGAGATACGTCATCCGCTACTAGAACCAGAATTTAAAAGAGCTTTGGAAGACTTAAGATCAAATAAGGTAGAACGACTAGATAACATTCCACCGGAATTTATAAAATTATTTGGTGGTAGACGCAACAAAACGACCATTCACGTTGGTCCATAGGATGTACGAGTCTGGCGGTATACTACCATACTTCCGGTAAAACATCATACATAAAATTCCGAAGATTAGAGCCGACAAGAGCGATACCTATCGCATTAATCAGCTTAACAGCTCGTACATCCAAGTAGCTCACAAGAAAAATATACAGAAGAACGGAAAAGAAAATTGATTAGTTAGATGACTATCAGTTTAGCCTTAGGGAAGGTAAAGGCAAACTGATTGTCATCTAACATCACGGTTGATAATGGGAGAAAGAGTGAAGATAATTCAAGACACGTTCACAGGTTCTGTCGACGTGGAACAAGCGTTTGAGAAGGTCCAATGATGCAAGATGTTCGAAATTGTGTTGAAAAAATAGGGGTAAGGTGTAGAAAAATATGTAGAAGAACCCAGGGGGAAGAATAAGACTGGAAGACCAAGAACGAAGTGTTCGGATTAGAAAGGATATATGACAGGGAATAGTTTTTTACCCCTACTGTTCAGTCTATTCAACGAAGGAGCAATAAAGCAAATAACAGAAAGGTTCGAGAGTGGGATTAAAATTCAGGGTTGAAGGATGTCAATGGTAAGATTCGCTGATGACACTGCTATCCTCAGTGGAAGTGAATAAGAATTACACAGTATGTTGAATGGAATGAGCATTCCCATGAGTACAGAATATGAACTGATAGTAAATCAAAGAAAGACAAAAGTAATGAGAAGGAGCAGAAGAGAGAATAGCGAGAAACTTAACGTCAGAATTGGTTATCACGACGTAAGGAATTCTGCCAGTTATGCAGCAAAATCACCCATGATGGACGGAGCAATGAGGACACAAAAAGCAGACTAGCATAGCCAAAAAGGGCATTGCTGTCCAAGAGAAGCCTGCTAGTATCAGACAACGGTCTTAATTTGAGGAAGAAATTTCAAAGAACGTACGTTTGGAGAACAGCACTGTATGGCAGTGAAACATGGACTGTGTCAAAACGGCGCTAGAAAAGACTCGAAGCGTTTGGTATGTCGTGCTGCAGAAGAATTAGGTGGACCGGTAAGGAAATGTATGAGGAGGTTCTGCGCAGAATCAGATTAGGTGAGTGAAGGAAAATGTGGAAAACGCTGACAAGAGGAAGGGACAGGATGACAGGAGATGTGTTAGGACACCAGGGAATGACTTCCACAGCACCAGAGGAAGGTGTAGAGCCTAAAATTGTAAAGGAAGACAGAGATTTGGATATTTCCAGCAAATAATTGAGGACGTAGGTTGGAATTGCTACTCGGAGACGGAAAGGTTCGCGGAAGAGAGGAATTCGTGGCGGGCCATGTCAAACCAGTCAGAAGACTGATGAATTGAAAAAGAAAAATAGGTAACTCCGACATGAAGCAACATTGCGTATACCGGTGTAATATTTCTAGCTTTGTAGAATCATATTCGGCTAGAAGAAGCTCTTTGTGGAGTAGTTGAGAAGGCAGCTGTGGCAAGATGACGTAATGTGGCGCGAGGTACCGATGACAGATGGTTTGTTCGGTACGGGTATAATGAGGAAGACCACCTAAATTGTGGTCCGCCTCTGCGACTGGCTGCTGCGTTCGGAAGTTCTGCGCCAAAATGATAATTTTCTATTATTAATGTTAGACAAACTACACAGCGTAATTACCTGCATTTCATATTTATAGCACCTCGCAATAGCGTGCTATCATTCCATTGTTTCACAAGTATTAATAACTAGCAGAATAATAAACAACCGCTAAATGAAGAGGCAGACGAAGGGCTTTGGTGATCTTCGCATTGCGCCTAACTTGGATGGCGGCCGACGTGATTCGGCTGTACAACTGTAAGATCAGAATTGGCTTGGCAGTGTCGGAGGACAGACATGTTGTCTAACGCGATCGGTGTTAGTTAAGACTTTATTAGCAGTCTATAGTTATTTGGGACATATAGTTGAGAAAAGCGTGACAGTAACTACGGAGATACGCAATTCATTAATTTGCTGAAGATTAGAGGTTATTTGTGACCCTAAAGTGGAACGCAATGGTGCAGTTTCTCGTGTTCTGCTAATAAAATGCGAGTGGCTTCCCATACAAACAAACTGATTGGAAATTTAATCGTTTCATAGATAACAATTCTTTGCTAAGAGTTTCTTACTGCCTCAGGATAACAGGTTCACCATCTGCGTGCTGTTTCCTGTGCAGGGGACAACAACTATGGAATACTGCACGTTGGTGAACGTTTGTTAGAACTTACGCATTCCACTCAGCGTAGTGGAAAAAGTGGGCAACTCGTGTGTACTGCAACCTTAGTACAAATGAGATCAGTGACACGTCATCTGTGGTAGCACAGAGGAGGTATGAAGAAGAAAAATGTTTTTGAGGGAAGGAATTTATCATACGGAAGTATAAATTTATCCCTCTCTCCCTTTCACTCTCTCATTTTCGACTTGCCGTACCGGTCAGTAGCTGGATGATTGTTCCTTATGTTGGGAATAGCAATCTAGACCATCTCTTGCTGGGCCGGTTTCAATTCTCGTAATGATCAGTATTTCAAATATCTTTCGGCACTCTCTTTGTCTCTCTCTCTCCCTCTCCCTCCCTCCCTCAGTTCAGGAATTGGAGCATTCATCGAAAAATCCGTAATTTGTATCCTGTTTAGTTGTTCTTGTTGCCTTGACCTGCAGCGAGACGAGTTCTCGCCAGTTTCTTAGCTCAATCTGTGTGCAGTAACTCTTACTCACTTGTAACTAACTCTCAATGTCTTCTTCCACGACTGTATGTGCAACGTTTTAACAGGCCTGTCTGTTTTTCCCTGTTCTGTGGTTTCCACTGTGTCTCTTTTTTGTTACCAACTGAATCCTGAAACCCCGGCTAGACGTGATGGAGGTGCCGACCGCGGTCGGAACAAAAGCAGAACAGCAGGTAAGGTTTACCACCGCCAGTCCGTTAGTGGCACAAGAAAACTGACAGCCAATTTAGTCGTCGCTAGAAGACTTTCTTCATCTCATGCCACCTCAGGAACCAAACAGACACAGACGTGGCGATCGTGACAGGATTCTTTAGATTTCAGTGATTTTAGAATCTGTGAGGCTGTCTCGCTGACCAAGTTCTTTCGAGCGTTGCGCTACTGCCTCAGTGTTGTTCTTGTTGGCCACTACTGGCCAAGCGCTAGCGCTTACAGGAATGATACCTGTCTCCCATCAGGGGCAGGTACGCACCCAGGGGAAAAGCTATTGTTCTCTTTTGATTGACAGGTACTTAACCTATTGTTCTGCTGAAAAGGATCCTTCCTTTTTATTGACAGGTTCTTAACCTGTTGTTCCCCAGCCCCCTCCCACCCCTCAGGAAACCACCCCCTCGCTGCTACAGGTACAATTTCAGGTCTGAGTTATTGGAATACTCCTCTCACTCTTATCAGTTTTATATACTACTTAATTACATTCAATTAATTAACCTCTCCTCTCTGGTAAACACCCTCCTCTCCCACCCTCCCTCCAAAAAATTGGCTGCTCTGTGGTGGAGACGGAGGATCTCATGACAGGAAATCCAAGGGCATATTATTTATTTATAAAAATTAAGTTTGTTGGACTTAGATTTCTGTTGCTCATCATTCTATGCTGTTTGGAGACATTTAGGTTTTTTAAGAAGTAATTACATCGGTCGCTTTTCTTGTTTTATTCCAATCACGCAATACCATACGAAACACCTATCACACATAAATCTTTCGATCGTGAAGCACACACCGCCTGCCACTCCCCTGTCACTCGACCGCACAGAAAACGCCACTGCACAAGTTACCAATAGTAGGGGTGCACCGGCGGCCCCTGTGAAGTAACAACGAGGACGTCAGCTGCCAAACTATGCACTGTTGTCAGTTTGTACTCCAAAAGCATGACGCAGTGGCTTCCCTTTCATACTTGACACATAGCTGTCGAAATACGTGTTACCTAGGCACTGCTGCCAGCACGATGACACATAGCTTTCGTATCACCCTTGCAGGCGCAGCTGCTCAATGTTGTACTTCCATCAAATGTCTAACTAAATTACCGCCAAGTCTACCTCTCAGAAATTCTAAGGTGCTATAGATATAATTAATGGTCGCTTTTGTAGGATCTTTCGTGATCTCTCAGCTCGTGTGATGGAAATTTTGGTCCTAACAGAACCTGTTCACGAAAATAGCCCAGAATAACACCGAGTTCATTCTTCCCCATGATTCTAACGGGACAGCCTGTCTGTCACTGAATTTACCCATCAAACTGCTGCTCTTGTTGGGTGGGAGCACCGTCCCACATTGTTTTCTGCAGATGAGACTTTCAGTGGTAAAACTATTTTGTGCAGGTCGCCATATGGCACTGACAGTTACACCCAGCAGAAGTCATCAAATACACCCCACGTACTCACCGTGCCACAGTGCAGCACCCTCACAAGAAATTGCCGCCATACACGAGGCCCTTGACGACAGCCGCAGAAGTGCGTGTCAGCCAGAGAGACGTCAGCCAGCCATGCATGAGTGCCCACCCCAGGAGCACCTAAAGGGAATTGCCCAAATCAAGCAGGACGAATTGCGTTATGGGGGCAGGAGGTACGTGACCATGTCCACTACCAAAGTTATACAGGGTGGTCCATTGATAGTGACCAGGCCAAATATCTCATGAAATAACCATCAAACGAAAAAACTACAAAGAACGAAACTCGTCTAGCTTGAAGGGTGAAACCAGATGGCGCTATGGTTGGGCCGCTAGATGCCGCTGCCATAGGTCAAACGGATATCACCTGCGTTTTTTAAATAGTAACCCGCATTTTTTATTACATATTCGTGTAGTACGTAAAGAAATATGAATGTTTTAGTTTGACCGCTTTTTTCGCTTTGTGATAGATGCAACTGTAATAGTGACAAACGTATAAGTACGTGGTATCACGTAACAATCCGCCATTGTGGACGGTATTGGCTTCGTGAAACTTTACCCGTGTTAAAATGGACCGTTTACCAATTGCGGAAAAGGTCGATATCGTGTTGATGTAGAGCTATTGTGATCAAAATGCCCAACGGGCGTGTGCTATGTATGCTGCTCGGTATCCTGTACGACATCATCCAAGTGTCCAGAGCGTTGGCAGGATAGTTACGTTATTCAACCACGACCTGCAACAAATGATGATTCCCAAGTACGTGTTTTACCTGCTGTCGCGGCTAATCCGCACATCAGTAGCAGACAAATAGCGCGAGAATCGGGAATCTCAAAAACGTCGGTGTTTAGAACGCTACATCAACATCGATTGCAGCCGTACTTTGTTTCTATGCACCAGGAATTGCATGGCGACGACTTTGAACGTCGTGCGCCGTTCTGCCACTGGGCTCAAGAGAAATTACAGGACGTTGACAGATTTTCTGCACGCGTTCTATTTAGCGACGAAGCGTCATGCACCAACAGCGGTAACGTAACCGGCATAATACGCACTATTGGGCAACGGAAAATCCACGATGGCTGCGACAAGTGGAACATCAGCGACCTTGGTGGGTTAATTTATGGTGCGGCATTATGGGAGGAAGGATAATTGGCCCCCATTTTATCGATGGCAATCTAAGTGGTGCAATGTATGCTGATTTCCTACGTAATGTTCTCCCGATGTTACTACAAGATGTTTCACTGCATGACATAATGGCGATATACATTCGACATGATGGATGTCCAGCACATAGCTCGCATGCGGCTGAAGCGGTATTGAATAGTATGTTTAATGAAAGGTGGATTGGTCGTCGAAGCACAATACCATGGCCGGCATGTTCACCGGATCTGATGTCCCCGGATTTATTTCTGTGGGGAAAGTTGAAGGATATTTGCTATCGTGTTCCACCGACAACGTCTGAAAACATGCGTCAGCGCATAGTCAATGCATTGCGAACTAACTACTCGCTGTTGAGAGGAATGTCGTTTCACGTATTACCAAATGCATTGAGGTTGACGGATATCATTTTGAGCATTTACTGCATTAATGTGGTATTTACAGGTAATCACGTTGTAACAGCATGCGTTCTCAGAAATGATAAGTTCACAAAGGTACATGTATCACATTGGAACAACCGAAATCAAATGTTCAAACGTGCCTATGTTCTGTATTTTAATTTAAAGAACCTACCTGTTACCAACTGTTCGTCTAAAATTGTGAGCCATATGTTTGTGACTATTACAGCACCATCTATCACAAAGCGAAAAAAGTGGTCCAACTCAAACATTCATATTTCTGTACGTACAAAACGAATATGTAATAAAAATGGGGGCTTCTTAAAAAAAAAAAAAAACGCAGGTGATATCCGTTTGACCTATTGGCAGCGCCATCTAGTGGGCCAACCATAGCGCCATCTGGTTTCCCCCTTCAAGCTAGACGAGTTTCGTTGTAGTTTTTTCGTTTGACTCTTACTTCGTGAGATATTTGGCCTGTTCCCGATCAATGGACCACCGTGTATATAGCAGACATGTCTAAAATTATATCTTCTGTGCTTGAAGGAAACCACAGACATAGCATGTGGTTAAAAATGTACACTGTGAAAGTGGGAACAGGATTGAAAACAAGAGCACAGAGGTTGTGAGGTAAAAAATCATTTATTTTTAATCCAACTTGGAAGTAATTTTACATTTTCATAAGTAGCCACAGCAACAATATTTCCATACATCTTCTTGTTCTTCTTGAGTCGATGGAGAGAAGGACACCTGTAGTATTCAAGGTCTTGAGTAGCAGCAAACTTAAAGATTCGATGCATCCATGAGCCCTTCTCCTTCCCCTTCACGTAGGTGATGGTATCCGTGTAGTCGAATAATTGAAGCGACGTCACCATGTCTTTAGAGGGTATGCCATGATCATCCCAGTCAATTCTATGGTAGAAATGTGTTAACCACTTTGCACTCTTCCGTGTCTTAGCACACTTCACACACTTGAAAGACCTAAGTGATGCAATGTTTACTGAGAATGTCTTTATTATTCCTGCATCTTCTGTGCATGCTAAAAGCGCAACATATTTAAATATGAACTGTCTACGCTCACCCTCATACAGACCCTGAGCATCCGCAATGATGTTCACACCTTGAGACGTCACTGTAAAATGCTCTAGGTGTGGTGCAGCACCTGTTCATTTGCGCAGCTTGTTTCACAACACTGGCGAGTGGGCAGTAGTAGATCACACGGTCATGTAGAACTAGAGCATACACGGCAGTGTGTTCTGTGGAATTTGTCCAAGATTCAAATTCATTTCGCATGTCTATCAGTCCAGACTTAATTATTTTGTTCTGTTTCGAGCAATCTGTTACGATGATCCGTGATAGCTCTTTGAACTTCCATGGGCTGAGTAGACAACCTCCTCCTTCTTCTTCGGCACTTTCATAGTAAGAAGCGCGAAACCTTGCGTATATGTCTTATGGGTACAAATATGAATTCAGGTAGACTTTGGCATTAGTTAACCTGCATTTGTCGGACACGGTGGAATCATTTGCTATATTCCCTCGTCTATCAATTTGAAACGCAAGTATGATGTATTTAGGTGTCTCTAGCTGCGAAGAGGTTTTAATAGCCCTTGTTTTACTGCTCGCAGTCGGTAACACTGGGTACTCGAAAAACTTCCACGAGCGAAATGTCAGTGACAGAAATGTACCAGAATTCAGGACTTTTAAAAGCTTCAAATGCTCCTCGTCTGATACACTGATGTGAGCCATTCTCCATATTATCTTTCTGATTGTGATCATTTTCTCCTCTTGAGCTCCTTGAGTGTGTGATTTATTATCTGTTGCACTCCGCACCACAATGAGTTCCTGTACAGCGTTCATAATAATATGTCCCCAAAGTACCCCATAAGCATTTTTAGACGTATGCATGCAGTAAATCGCTTATACTCTGCAACTGTTCCGTCCTATGTATCATCTATGAATCATCCCGCAATTTCTAAACTATTCAAATCTGCACGTGAAGCAGAGTTGATGCTATGCTGACACTGCGTGTACAGTCGATCTCAGACCCACTGAGTTCATAGAGTCTCTCTTGGAACAGGAATGTCGTTCTTATTAAATGTGGTTGAAGTGTAAGGTTTACGCGAGAAGTATTCCTGAGGTATAATTCTCTCATCATTCTCTACTGGACTGATTATATTGAGTGAGGGCGTCATTGCGGGGTTTCAAGCCAACTGACTTATGAAACTCATTGTTCGCACATGTTATCACTTAGCAGTTTGGTAACGTAGTGACAATCTGTAGATTGTGACCACTGGTTTTATGCTGTATGCCCATCTTGCCTTGGATGTAATCGTACAATGATTTCCTCACCACGAAAGTCCACAAGGTGTTTAACCTGGTGCACAATACGCAGCGTCAAATAATCCAATACCTGGGCTGTCACTGGAAGGTATACTGCATGGGCAGTAACTGCCAGGAGAGTTACCACGACACATCACTCACAGAAGACGCGCGTCCTACAATTTCCAGCGCTATCAGGACTTTAATACACAGCGCTGTGTACAACTATGTATCATGTTTCTCTTGACGTTTACAAGGAAGGAGAAGGAGACTGTATAAGGAGGAGCTTTAACCAGTCCTTCATCAGTTAAAGTTTAGATGCAATGTCGTAAACTTTGATGTTAAAAGAACGATCATCTGTATTGCATGCAAATTGCTTCCCGCCAATTGATTTGAGTATTGGTGAATGTAGTATTGCACTGAATGGACTGGAGATGTACAACAGCACCCCAAATATCACCGAGACTAACAACAAACTGCACCTGGATATTAATTGTGAAAATGATATTGTGTAAATAGAACCGGGTGCATACGATATCGACAATTTAAATAAAGTCTGAAAACAGTCTGGAAAAGGTATTTAGCTATGTGCAGATATCAATACACTTAAATCTGAAATAAGGACTGTAAATGCAACGATTGACTTTAACCAGAAAGGTTCAATAGGGCACCTACTGGGTTTCACGAAAGGGCACGTTTGAAGAAGGAACGTAGTAAATTTTACAAGTCAGATCAGACTGTGGACTTATTTCCCATCAGTACAGTCCTTATCAAGTGTAACATTGCAATGAACTCTTATCTCAACAACAGTCTGATTCGTACTATTTATGGATTCATCTCCTCAGTTGCAATGGGGTTTTAGATTGTTGAGACTCCTGCCGATTCAATGTGCCTTCCAGTGACAGCTCTGACATTAGATTATTTGGCACTCATTCATCAACATCTCCCACCAATTGCCCATAATCTAGCCTCACAAGTCAAAGACCACTTCCTTCGCTGAGTCTCCTGTATCCCCATCTTTTTACCTCCTGAATCCCTATTCATCACTGTTGATGCCACCTCCCTATCAACCAACATCCCTCATGCCCATGGTCTTACCACTATTGAATGCTATATTTCCCAAGCCCCCTACCTAATTCCTCACACAGCTTACTAACTATATCCTAAAACACAACTACTTCTCATTTGAAGGGGAGATACATGAACAAATCAGCAGTATAGCTATGGGCATTGCATGGCACGCTCCTATGCCCACCTTTTTATGGGGCATCTAGAAGAGATCTTCCTAGCCTCTCAAAACACTGAACCTCTAGTCTCATTCTCGTTCATTGATGATATCTTCATGATTTAGTACCAAGACACCCTATCTTCGTTCCTTCACAACCTCAACACCTTCTCTCACAACCACTTCATGTGGTCTTCCTCAACCCAGTGTGCTAACTTCCAAGATGGTGACCTCCCCTTCTATGATGCTCCATCTGTACCTCTGTCCACAATAAACCCAGCAACTAACAACAGTACCTGCATTTTGACGGCTATCATCCCTTTCACACCAAAGAACCCCTCACATATAGCCTGGCTACCTGAGAATAGCACATCTGCAGTGACAAAAACTCCATTGCTCAGTATGTGGATGCTCGTTAAGGCCTTCACAGGCAGGCACTATCTTCAGACATCGTCCACAAACAGATCTCTCATGCATGTGATTTCTCCTAATAACCCCAATCCTCCCAACACCCCCCAAAAACCAGCCACAAAGAGGTGTCCCCTTTGTCATCCAGTACCACCCTGAACTGGAGCAACTGAACCATATCCTTCGACAGGGCTTTGATTATCTATCACTGTGTCCAGAAATGAGGGATATCCTACATGCAATACTTACCACTCCTCATAAAACGTGTTCTGTCGCCCACCCAACCTCAAAATCCCAGCACATCCCTGTGCCACTCCAAATGCCAGCCCCTTGTCACAAGAGGTCACATCCCTGTGAAGCAACTAGGTGCTAAACTTGCCCAATCCCCCACCAGCACTTCCTATTCCAGACTTGTTACAGGTTTATCCTATCCCATCAGGGGCTGGGTCGCCTGTGAAAACATCCATGTCATTTACCAACTCTGCTGCAATCACTGCACAGCTTTTTATATTTGTATTACCACCAACCAGCTGTCCTTCAGGATGAATGGCCACTGTCAAACAGAGGCCAAGTAGACCATCCTGGGGCACAACATGCAGCTGAACGTAACACACTTGATTTCAGTGGCTGCTTCACTACCTGAGCCATCTGGATTTTTCCCTCCACTACCAGCTTTCCTGAGCTGCACAGATGGGAGTTATTCTTACAACACATTCTACAGTCCTGTAATCATCCTGGCCTCAGCCTTTGGTAACATATTGTTTCCACATCCTCCACCCAACAGTTTCCTCTGTCCTCTCATCTCCTCCCCATATTTGTCTCCCACCCAGTTTATTTGCAGCCCTCTCCCAACGCATCTGCCCGTCTTTTTCTGCTCCTTTTTTGTTACTTTTTTTACCACCTCCCTGGTCCACAGTCTCCTGATGCTGCACCTGTTAGAAGTCTAGTCCCTGCACACTCCACCAGACAGTTTTCTTCTCTCTACCCACATGCCATCCTCGGGTAGCCAGGCTACATGGGAGGGATTTTTTTGGTCTGAAAGGGATGACAGCTGTCAAAATTCAGGTACTGATGGTGGTGGTTTGAAGCAAATTGACAACTTCGCTTCGTCTGGATGTTATTTCTGGAACATATCTCCAAATGAAACTATTAAAACGTTCGTTCACATTTTGAATAAAACCGCCCAAAGAACGCTCCAGCAAATCAGGTTTACTCAAATCGGTAAAAATGGGGGTGAAGGCATCGATAACGACTTGTGGAAAGCGGTTCTCTAACGCCGAGGCGTGCAGTGCACACTCGGATTCACACGCTCACAGAATCGTTACTTTTTAGAGTTCTAGCATAATATTGTGGGGAATAATTCTGCAATGTATATACATTCGAATTTCATAATGAAAAAAATTTCGAGATTTTTCGACCGTCAGCCTGTCGTTCCTACGGCAGTCACGAAGATCTACATCTGCGTGATTACTCTGCTGTCCACAATAAAGTGCCAGGCAGAGGTTTCAATGAACCACTTTCAAGCTGTCTGTCTACTGTTCCACTCTCGAACGGCGCGCGGGAAAAACGAGCACTTAAATTTTTCCTTGCGAGCCCCGATTTCTCGTGATGATCATTTCTCCCTATGAGGATGTGTGCCATCGGAATGTTTTTACACATCGGAGGAGGTATCTGATAACTGAAATTTCATGAGAAGATCCCGTCGCACCGAAAAATGTCTTTGTTTTAATTATTGCCACTCCAGTTCAAATATGATGTCTGTGGCACTATCCCCCCTATTTAGCGGTGATACAAAACGACCTGTCCTTTGACCTTTTTCGATGTCACCAAAGCATACTGTAGTTAACGAACGGCTTCAGTTCTGTATTCGGACATAATGGATCGATAAGCAAAATCGACTGTGGTTTCATTGCAATTTATTGTGCATGCACATAACTCAGTGTGATTGCCAACCACATGTGTTTTAAGCACATATCTCGGAATACAAAATGTTTTCTCGATCCTTAGCGGATCGAGATACCTACCTGTTTCGTTTTCGTGCCGAAAACGATCTCGCTTCTATTCAACAGCTCACCTAGGCTTTCATCGGCTTCTTCCAGTGACGAACTGGAAACATGATCTAACGCACACTCACGTGTTGCCTGAGGTGGAACATGGCTGGTCGCAGCCCTGCCTACACGATGGTCTACTTACACACACCTTCACAATTTACATTACAACTTTTTATACTCTGCGTTTTTACACTCGTTAATGCATGTGGATGCTAAACCCTCGCAGTCCAGCTTGTATTCCTCTTCATAATAGTAACATCAGAAGTGTAACTGCGCAGGCTTTGACGCCCATAGTCAGTCGACATAAGAGTTTTCTGGGTATGGTATCGCGCGTCATACTGTATAAAATTCTGCTGTTGGAGAAAAACCTACGTTTCGGCCACGGTTGCAGCGGCCTTCTTCTGGGTCTACTGGTGCGTTCTAGCTAACAAGTGTCCCTTATATTTTGTTGTTACTGTTCACTGCGTATGCCATTACGTCATAATTTTAAAAAGATAGTTCGTTTCATTGGTCACTTAAGGAAGAAGGAGATGAAACTTTATTTTAATAGGTCACTGCGGTGAAGGAAGAGCGTAACCTCTGTTATCTGTTGGCTCCTGTGTTATGTGCCGTGATTGGTGGTCACCGTCGAATGATGAGTTGGCTGCTGTTTACCAAATGCTGGACGTCGGCCGCGCGGCGGCAGTTACTCGGAGGCAGTGCTCGGGCCTCGTGTTGACGGCGCGCTCGGTTGGGCTCTGATTGCTGGCAGCCAAGGTGGGGCAAGCCTGAGTCCATCCGCCCTGTTCTTGTTATTGGGGTGTTTAAGTATTTCGGTGGCGTCTCTGATTTTGCGTTTCGTCATAACCGGCTGCTTGGCTTCTGTGTTGGCCACACGCTTGCAGCCAGGCCCTTTTGGCAACCGGTCACTGCACCAACTCCGATAACGTCGCACACTGGGGAAGCAAAATTCCAGACAAAACTGTTAAGGGGGGACGTTGGCAAAATAGTTAAAAACTTATAGAAGAATTTTTGCCACCAGATAGTTCTGTAGCATGTTAGAAATACTGTCTACAATTTTCACAGATTAGTTCGAACTACAAATGATAAAAAAACTGTCTTGTTTCAATCACTGCGCAGCGCCACGCCCACTTTTCTAGACGACACTCTCCTTGTTTGCGATGTTTTATTACTTCCTTCTGTCATAAAAGCATCGGAACAGTAAAGAACGCTGTGGACTCGTTTACGTCGTGTTAAATTGCCTCCCGCTAGCTATCTTTGGCAGCTGTTATTGTCTGTGGTGCAGAGATACTAACATTTCAGTTCTTCTGTTAGTGTGAGACTGTGTTCCGGCTTTTTTTGTGTGATTTACTGTATAAAATGCCAAGATATAGTGCTAAAGTGCTTAAGAAATTGGCGAAAGCTCGCCATTTACGTGTGAATATCAGCATCTACAGGTGAGTGAACTAAGTCAGCAGAAGACAGTTGTGAAGATAAGACGACGTGCAGTTCACAGAAGAAACCTGGATCAAGTGTAGAGTTTCAGTCCACTAAAGACGAAGTGAATAGTGGTTTTACGATAAGTGATTTAGAAATTATCTGTTCTATTATTAGAAATTCTTGTGGATGTGGTAACTATGGCAATAAATCTTTAAGATTATACGACATAATGACAGAGACGGTATTGTATGTATTATGCACTTGTTTTGAATTGAATGTCAATTTTACACCTTTCACAAAACATCAACTGCTAAGAATTGGGTGTACAAAGCCAATATAAGATTATGCTATGGGATGAGATGTGTTGGTGTAAGAAGGGAAGGTAGCAATTTGTTTTGCACAGTAATGTATATGCCATCTCTGTCTGCCCTGTACTCTGCACTCAACAATCGTCTTCTGAACTGACTGTGAAAAATATAGCCAAAAGAGCAGGCCAGAAACATCAGATAAAAGGGAGACAGGTACACGAACAGCAAGAAGACCAAATGTATGGTTATGGTCAGCATTAAGGTACTAGTTTATGGTGTGGTACAAATTTTTTCTAGGTGTATTTCTGTCAAAATTATTTACTGTTCTGTGAAATTGGAATTACTACCAACACTCATATTGCTGACCCCAGACAAAAACCTCGAAATCGCCGGACATCTGGGTCAAATCGTATTAATTTCCTGGGAACACACATTCTGTAGACACGTTTTTATCCTGAACTCGAAAACATTTACAAAAAACTAGTTTAAGCAACACCAAATTTTACCAATTTGTCGGTGGTGGACCCCAAGTCTCCTTTTGCTGAGCGATAGTCCATTCCCCCAAACCCCCTGCCCCCCTCTCCCCTTGACCAAATTCTATAATCGCCCCTGCTGCAAACAACTAATTTTATTTTTATTAAGATACTTGCAGTCGTTTCTCTGATGAGTATGAACACAGTTTTTACGTTTCTAAGTCTACAGTCTCGATATGTCAGCTAAAAAGTCAGAGAGGTGTAGGAGGGTGTGCTGAAATGTAACGCTGTCGAGTCTGAATGAAATGAACTTTATACAATTCTACATCAATATATATTTCTCAAGATGGTCACTCTGGCGACGAACATATTTCTCCCAACGAGAGATCGGTTTGCTGATACCGTCACTGTAGATTGTCTGACTATGTTCAGGGAGGCACAACCACACCCCTGCTTGCGCTACGTCATCTCAATGCAAGTGAAGTCTGCGTAGGTGTTCTTCGAGTTTCGGAAGCAGTTGAAGCTGGAGTGGTGCCAAGTCATGCACGTATGGAGGATGATGGATGTCAGTGAACCCAGATTGTTGCAGATGTCGCAGTGCTCGAGTTTGGTCAGGCATTGTCATACTGAAGAAGAGCATGCTCTGTGCGAGGACGAACAGTTAGAATTTGTGCTCTGGCTTTTCTGGGAGTCTCACCGTAATCTTCTAGAGTCTGTGGTGGTATGAATTCCAAATTCACCACACCATGAACATCCCACAAAGCCATGAGTCTGATTTGCCTACTGAAGAAAAGGTCTTGTGCTTTTTGCTGTTGGTTATCCTGTGCAGCGGAATTCCATTGATGACATAACGAAATAATTAGCAATCAGTGCCTTTCTTCAGCAGTTTATGCCTATCGTATTATTTGCGAGTGTCAACAATAACATTCACACAACAAAATGCCATTGTCATGTGGTTCACGTCCGTAAAAAATTGCGAGGGCTATTCTGAAAGTAAGGTCCTATTGCGTGCAAAATGGAAACCATAGCGGAAAGCCGATGAAGCTTTGCACAGATGTGTTGGACAGCTACTCTAGTAATCTCGTCGATCGCGTCACGTCGCTCTTTTCAGTTCTGAGCGCACAGTGGGCACATATAGATGCCTACATCAACAGCGTCTCCCGCCAAGTATGGGGGCCTAATGAGATATTTCGCCTGATGTCACGCAACCCACACAACATAACTGTTACGCGTTTCCTTCTTCATGACAATTCTCAGCTGCACTCTGCAGGGGCAATGAAGACGCTCCAGCAGCGTTTTCGATGCGAAGTATTTGATCACCCACAATACAGCCCGTAATTGGCTCCCACCAAGATTCATCTCACTTGAAACGCTGGCTATGAAGACAACATTTTGGCACACACTACGAGCTGCAGAATAGCGTAGAGAATTGGCAGAGAGCAGAGGAATCTGCCTCCTATGACGAGGGTACTGGAAAGTTGGTACAGTGCTACAACAAATGTCTACATCTGAGCGGCGACTACGTAGACAAGTATTTGGAAGGTTTAGATAACTATTGAAAATAAAACATTTCTGATTTTCGCAGTGGTTTCCATTTCACGAGCGATCGGAACTTACTTTCGAATAGGCGTCATAGTATAAAGAAGCGAAACAACATGACGTGGCGACAAGGGAGCAACATGTGAATGGTTTCGTCACGCAGATGGTCACAGTCTGGATTTTTGATAAGTGAGACGGGGTGATGTGATTAAGATAACTTGCCTGTGAATCCACTTCAAAAAATCGGTGTTTCTGTTTTTCATCTTAAATCGCTATTTAGATATTTTTGAAGAAAACGTTGGTTAAAGGAACTGAATTGGACATCAGCAAGTTGTTTAAAAATCAACCTACAGATCTCTCAGTCCATGTCCGCACCCACATCCCTGCCACTTTGACACGTCAATATAGTCATCACACTCCTGTTGGGGAAACATATACTACATAACTGTTTCTCAAGTTGACAGACCTGCCAGACGATATGCTGTGCGATGCTGGTATGTTTCCATTGTGTATTTCTAGTTTAGCGAACGTCGATTTTTTTTAAAACTATTCTATAATTTGAGTTGCTGCTATTTTGGCATTCTCGAAAGTTATTATGCGTGTAACTCGTTTTATGGTGGGACAGTTAGCAGGTGTGGGGTTACTACAAGACAACCACTGTTGCCAATTGGTTCTGTGAGAGCTGTCAAACCTTGAAAGTCAGTCCCTAAGCCAACAAAAACGCCAGAATAATGAGGAGAAAGAAGGAAGTGAAATGAGAAGATAAGAAACTTAATATTTCTAACAGAGCAGTTTTACTTTGCTGTTTGCATACGGGAGTAGTTGTTATATGTCACGAAACTGGCGGTACACTATGTGATCAAAAGTATACAGAGACCCCCCAAAAACATACTTTTTCATGTCACGTGCATTGTGCTGCCACCTTCTGCCAGGTACTACATATCAGTGACCTCAGCTGTAATTAGACATCGTATGAGAGCCGAATGGGGTGTTCCGTGGAACTCATGGTCTTTGAAGGTGGTCAGGTGATTGGGTGTCACTTGTGTCATACGTCTGTACGCGGTATTGCCACACTCCTAAGCTTCCCTAGGTCCACTGTTTCCGAAGTGATAGTGGTGGAAACGTGAAGGGACACGTACAGCACAAAAGCATACAGGCCGACCTCGTCTGTTGACTCACAGAGACCGCCGACTACTGAAGAGGGTCGTAATGTGTGATAGGCAGACATCTATCCAGACCATCACACAGGAATTCCAAACTGCATCAGGATGCACTGCAAGTACTATGTCAGTCGGGCGGGACGTGAGGAAAGTTGGATTTCATGGTCGAGCGGCCTCTCATAAGCCACACATCATGCTTGTAAATGCCACACGATGCCTCGCTCGGCATAAGGAGTGTAAACATTGGACAATTGAACAGTGGAAAAACGTTGTGTGGACTAACGAATCACGGTACACAACGTGGCGATCCGATGGCTGTAGATACGGCGAATGCCCAGTGAACGTTATCCGCCAGCGTGTGTAGTGCCAGCAGTAAATTCGGAGGCGGTGGTGTTTGGTGTGGTCGTGTTTTTTATGGGAGGGCTTGCACACCTTGCTGTTTTGCGTGGCACTATAACAGCACAGGCCTACATTGATGTCTTAAGCCGGCCGCTGTGGCCGAGCGGTTCTATCCGCTTCAGTCTGGAATCTCACGACTGCTACAGTTGCAGGTTCGAATCTTGCCTCGGGCATGGATGTATGTGATGGCCTTAGCTTA
Source organism: Schistocerca serialis cubense (assembly GCF_023864345.2). Taxonomy (NCBI): domain Eukaryota; kingdom Metazoa; phylum Arthropoda; class Insecta; order Orthoptera; family Acrididae; genus Schistocerca; species Schistocerca serialis. Next base: position 109,484,585 of record NC_064648.1, read on the forward strand.
GTTAGGTTTAAGTAGTTCTAAGTTCTAGGGCACTGATGACCTCAGATGTTAAGTCCAATAGTGCTCAGAGCCTTTTGAACCATTTTGATGTTTTAAGGACCTTCTTACTTTCCACTTTTGAACAATTCGGGTATGGCGATTGCAACACGATCGATCACCCGTTCATATCAGACGGCCTGTGGCGGAGTGGTTACACGACAATAACATCCCTCTAGTGGACTGGCCTGCACAGAGCCTTGAGTCCTACAGAACACCTTTGGGATGTTTTGGAACGGCGCCTTCGTGCCGGGTATGACCAACCATCATCAATACCTCTCTTCAGGGCAGCACTCCGTGAGGAGTGGGTCGCCACAATCTTGTAAGTCATTTTCAGTCAGGTTTCCGGATACTTTTGACCACAAAGTGTATATGCAACGTAGCGCAGCTCCGATGCGGGTATATAATCACCGACTTGTAGGCAAGGAATTAGTGTGACATTCGTGTTTTTCTCGGGTGCGAGAGGTAAATGCAAAATCGCGACGTTATTACAAAATGTATCCAGATAAGACCAACGTGCTGTTGCGATTCCACGTAAGACGTCAGTCGATCTGGGAAGCCAGCCCTATCCATTACGGGCAACGACCCGGCCCTGTAGTCCTGATTTCCCCCCGTGCGATTATCACGTCTTCGGCCCATTCAGAAAGGTCCTGACGTGTCGACGACTCCTGTCGGACGAGGTCGTGCGGCAGGCAGCCGCGGTCCTGCTTGTCCACTGTGGCCGTCCTCCGCCGACCTGCTGCCGTCGGCTTCTCTGACGTCACTGAGGTATTGATGTTGGCCTCTCCTGTATATCTACATATCAGACATGTTCCCTGTAAAGGCGATTAAATTATGGGTTACCGTAATAATTAACGTTGTCTTTTTGCACAGTCGATCACCCTTCATTTGTTGCTGCGTTACCGAAGACAAGGTGGTGAATAACGGTTTTAGATATTAGTTATCTCAAATTCCTTTTTCCCGCGTTACTACTTTTCCGCACTGTTTCTGATTTCATATTATTTCTGTCCGATTTGGAAATGAAATGTTAAATAACTTTTAAGTCACAGTTTATGCTTCTTAATATTTCATAATCGAACCTTCCATCATTCAGAGATAGAGTCCGCAGCTTGCCTATCATTATCATTGACCAATACACAGGCTATTGTGGAAATCACTTCAGTTTTTTATTAACAACATTTAGTAATAATTAAATGATCATGAATAATAGCATTTTGTAAATAGAGAAAAGGAGGGTTGTCCTACAATTGCTCTCAGCAATTACAGGGCCTCAATGTCCATGATTTTTATAGTTCGTCACTCAAAGATATTATAACAAGGACTGTGGTCCCCCACTATAATACAGTTGTAGGCAACAAATTAAACACACATACAGCTTTGCACAAATTAATTAGTTTTTACAACTTGGAAAAGAAAAACTAACTCAACTAACAGTCAAAGAGTAAAAGCTTCTATCTAACGACCGCTGCACTTGCATGGAGAAAACGAAGCACACATCACTGGCTACTCCCACATTCCCACACAGCCGCCCCCTTAAGGTGCGGAGCACCCATGACAAATGGCTACATACCTGACTTGTCTTCCTGCTCTCGCATGGACGACTTGCTGCTGCCAGGATGAGGAGCCGATGTGGGCTGTTGCTCTGTGGTTCCATGTCCTGTTGCCATGGGTTCTTCTGCCATATCATGCATAGTGAGTTCCAAACACTGGTCCTTCTCCTCCTGTTGAGTGTCATCATACTCCAGTTCTGGTAAGCGCCATGTTGGTTTCACCCTCTCTGTGGACACACTAATAGTTTTGTCGTTCTGTGAGATGTCCATAGTATGGGTGTTGCGTCGTACTATTCGACAAGGTCCAGTATATGGAGGTTGTGGAGGCGCTCTGACTGAATCTGTGTGGAGCATGACATGTGTACAGTCCGCCAACGCCTTATGCACAAAAACCGGTCGCTCACCATATCAGGATACCGAAGGCCTTCTCATTGCTTCCACATGCTCACGGATTACATGTCTCGCTCATGAGAGTTTTCTTGGCATTAGTGATGCGACTGCAGTTAGGTAATATGCCGGGATTCTCAGTGGTTCCCCATACACCAATTCCGCCACTGAGGCATCGATGTCCGTTTTGTATGCAGTCTGTAATCCAAAGATAATCTGTCCAGCTTCTGTGATGACTCATGAGAGCTGCCTTCAACGTCTGTGCCACCTCTGCACCATACCATTTCTCTCTGGATGGTAGCTTGTAGTCTGGTGGTGCTGGAACTGACATAAATTAGCTATATCGTTGAACAGACTAGATTCGAACTGGCGGCCTTGATCTGATGTGATGTAAACGGGGCACCAAAAACGAGCTAGCCATTGAGAGAGACAAACGCCTTTCCTACCGTTTCCGCCGCTATGTCAGTGATCGGAATGTTCTCAGCCCATTTCGTGCATCTGTCTACCATTGTTAACAAATATTTATAGCCATCCGAAACTGGGAGTGGACCCACGAAGTCCAGATGGACATGGGCAAATCATACTGGTGATCCTGTGAAATTCCCAGTTTACACATGAAAGCCGTGATATATCGCACCACAACTTGAGACTTCTTCCTGGCATGACTATCAGCTGTAAGTGTAACCCTGTTGTGCGCTCTGTCAATTGTCAATTACTTCTGTAGATCCAGACCCGCTTCCAGTGATATTGCGAATTCTTCATAGTTTATTGTGCTGGTCACATCGCAAACATGAGAAAAGTAATCTGCAACCAGATTCTCTGCACCTCTGAAGTGCCTTATATCCCTGGTGAATTGACTGACAAACTGTACGTGCCGGAACTGCCCTGGCGAGCACTTATCGCTGATGTTGCTGAAAGCTGACACTATAAGTTTATGATCAGCGAAAATTGTTACTGGCCTAGCTTCAATATACGGGCGGAAATGCCTGAGGCTTTCATATAATACCAACAGCTCTCTGTCATGTGCACACCATTTTGTCCGTCGGAGTTGTAGTTTCTTTGACAAGAAACTAAGATGTGGCCAATGTCCATCGACCTGTTGTTGCAAGGCTGCTCCAGCTGCGACCTGGCTGGCGTCTACTACAATACTCAACGGTGCAGCAGGTATGGGGTGCGCGAGTAATACTGCCTCCTCCGAGCTTCTTTGTAAGCCGCCAAAAGCTTCTGATGTCCATTGCAGCTTTCGGTTTCCTGTGGTATTCTTGAAAGTCAGTTCATTCGTAAGCGGTGCCTGTGTTTCGACGGTAATTGGTAAATGACGCCGGTAAAAAGTTACCACACCGAGATAACGCCTAAGCTGTTTGTAGTCTGTAAGTTTGGGTAGGTTGCGTAACATGTCGATCTTCTTTGATAATGGCTGTACACCGTTGGCTGAGAGAATATAGCCGCGAAAAGTTCTTGACTCTTGTTCTTGACGCATTTGCGTTCATTTAACACTACTCCATATGTATTGAGCCTCTGTCGTATCTCCTGAATATGTCTATCATGTGACTGCATATCCTCTGAAAATACCAAAATATCATAGAATTGCATAACAGAAAGGTAATCCCTGGAGCACTTAATCAATGAATCTTTGCCAGGATTGGGCCGTATTTTCGAGTCTGAACGGCATAAGCAGGAATTCGAATAGCGCAAAGAGTGTGATTACCGCCGTGTTTGCCACGTCAGCTGGAGCCGCAGAAGTCTGGTTGTATGCCTTAAGACAATTCAGTACTGGGAATACTTTCCCACCCGCTAGAGCGTACGTAAACTCTTGAATGTTTATTATTGGGTACTTGTCCGGGATCAATCGGCAGTAGTCGCCACAGGGACGTCATGTGGTGTCTTTCTTGCGTACTAGGTGGAGAGGGGACGTCCAAGAGCTGTTAGACCTCCTAATTACTCCAGCCTGGAGCACCTCCTCAAATATCGCATTTGTCTCCGCTAATCGCTCTGGGGCTAATCTGCGGACACGTCTCGATACTGGCGGACCTATTTGATCCGGTGGTAAGAGAGTTATTTGCCAAGTACACGGTGAGTGCGAAATGAGACAAGAATACTGCGTCTAAGAGTGGCTGTAAAATATCTGCCACTACAAAATTCCACTTATAACGGGTAGATAAACATCTCTTCATAGCTGTACGTTTTTATACTTGAGAGTATCAACCACTTGTAACTGTGCGATGTTAGCTTACACTCCCAGGTTGACGCAGAGTGGTATAAAGGTACAGCATACGGGAAGCCTTCAGGCGCCTCACCTTTACTGTGCGTGTTGCTGCCTGCTACTGTCGGCTGGTTCCTGGTTCATATACGGCGCCGTTCGTGAGTTCCGCAACCCGTGGTGCCTAGAGCGGGCTGCCCTCGCCATTTGGATAACCGCAAAGTTTGGCACACCTCGTAGCTTGTGGCCAGAGTCGTCTGTGATACCAGCAAAAACTGTCAGTGTGAGTTTCATCCTGCTTGGAGACTGACTTCTTGTTACTGGTGGACGTCTACAGCTCCAAGCTATGTAGCCGAGTAGCCATATTTTCCATCGCGTCTTGCAGTTTCTTGATCCCGTCAGCGATGCCTTGCTTTTGTCCGTAACCTGCGGCTGCACAGCTTAACTTCGAGTCTTCTAACCATTCCGATGAGTCATCATTGGCTTCCGTTGCTGAAGTGGCAGATGACGTTGCTACGGACGCTACGAGCGCCGACTGTAGAGTAGCGGAAGCTCTGTCTCAGCTGTTTGCAGTTGCTTGTCGAGAGACAGTCCGTCGTATGAAATCGACGTCAGCTGGACTTGACGAGCAAGCTGCTATCGCCAGGCGTGCAGTAACAGTTCACTGGACATCAGACGATAGTGCGTAAATGTTTCAAAAATTCAGATGGCCTTCTGTCCCCGCGTTTCTCCTGATACATCACCTAGGAAGGTCGTGGTTCTGGTAATTTCTTGCAACGAGCGATCAAAACCGTTTAAAGTGTGGTGTTTATGATTGTCGGAGCGGCGGATGTGTGACCATATCAGAGACTATCGCTGTTGGCCTCTGATCCAGGTTGCTAACTGCGAGATTTTTCGCGGTCTTTGTGTATGCGTTCTTGCTCGAAGATATTCTCTGTAATCGCAAACAGTACATCTGGTTCCGCAGGCGTGAATGGAGGCGCTCTTAACTGCAACCGTGGTGCGGTTGATAGAACGGCGCGTTCGTGCGTGAAAACCCTTCAGCGTGTGAGTGTGCTCGTGGTGTCCCTGCTACTACCGGAGTTTGCAAATTCATGGATTCCGTTTTGCTATCACTCTTTGGCGTTGCAAGCTCCAAAAGCTCAATCTCTTGCTTTAGCCGTCGTATCTCGTCGTTTGTTGCTTGCAGAATTTTGTTAGCTTCTCTCACCTTGGGCGAAACTGTTGCACACTATTAAGTTGCGAGAGCTTTTCTTGCTTTTCCCGGGGTCACCAATTATGTAGGAAATAAATTAAACCCACATACAGCTTTGCAGAAAATGCTTTATTTATCCAACCCAGAAAAGAAAAACTAAATCAACTAACAGTCAAAGACTAAAAATTTATAACTGACGTGCGCTGCACTTGGATGGAGTGAACGAAGCACACATCACTGACTACTCCCACTTTCCCACAAGTTTATTAAAACGTTATTTCGCAACAAACAACACGAAACACCACTCAAAACTGTTAAATTTAATAACTCTATAACACTGCACAAATAACTTCGTCAGTTAAAATGGTTCAAATGGCTCTGAGCACTATGAGACTTAACTTCTGAGGTCATCAGTCCCCTAGAACTTAGAACTACTTAAACCTAACTAACCTAAGGACATCACACACATCTATGCCCGAGGCAGGAGTCGAACCTGCGACCGCAGCGGTCGCGCGGTTCCAGACTGCAGCCCCTAGAAGCGCTCGGCCGGCACTTCGTCAGTGATTAGCTTTATAGCCGCTACAGCTGCAACTGCAAGCTGCGAAATGTAAACACACTAGTGAGGTGTGAGGCTTGGATGAGCGACGTTACTACATTCACGACCTCTCGAGTCAATAACATAGGAAGAAAGACTGAGATTAATGAGAATCCACTAATAAGTTATTTTTGCAGCAAATACTGACACAAATAGAATAAGTAACTGAAGACAAAAACCTCATAAAATACTGACGAGCAATTTCAACAGCAGTCCAGAACGAGTGACGTCACACCTAAGAAGGTTGCATCTAGCAGGAAAGAATTGAACAGGCACAACGTTTGCAATTCTTTTTATTAAAAAGGTAAGCCACAACGAATTTCTTTGTAAGTGGATGTTTGCGAATACGTATCATTATACTGAATGAAATTAAAAATATACAAGGGATCTGATGGTGCTGGTTGGTTATGTTCATGGTATCTGTAATTACGTGGATGACGTGTTACTCTTATTCTACAGATTTTTACTGACAAAAATCATTTACCTGGGACCACGCTGTCTGCCCTTAACTAACCATACAGCAGATTTTATCAAGTAGGCAGCGTGTCAGGACGTACACACATTTCACCTTTCATTAACCTTCCATCTGTCACATTTTCTTTTCCTACTCAATTTCTCTTATTTCGTCAAAAATAATTCGTCTGCGACGCAAAATAATGCTCTCTGAATATCTGAGTTCTGCACTGTGTCTAACTCTGTGGTGTTCTGTCGCGTGTGTTGATCATCACCACAAAAAATAACGACGCAGCGTTCACAGGCTGTGGTCTGGTCGCTGTTTCGAGTCCTCTTCAGTTCCCGCTTGTTCGCGGGAATCGCGTGGTAGTGCCACTGGCGAACTGCCTACATTTTGCGTTCGCCTCCATTCGCCGTGGTGGACAGCTGCTTTAATATCGAAGCGACGGAGATGTTTTCTACTGCCAGATACAGACATGCGTGACGTCATGGGTCCTTAGCGGTGATTGGTGGAAGGAGCAAATGAGCAGACGCCGTAATGCACTACGTCTTTCTAAAGGTAAATTTCCATATTCATTAATTTCTGTAATGAAATTCGCGTGCTACGAGAACACGCTGGATCGACATAACACTGCATTATTAATGAATCTAAATCGTGTCGTCGTTGATACGATCAGTTTTACGAAGAAAGCCGGGCGACGGTCCGCTGCCTATAATAAAGTGCTGAAATTTTCGATATTGCTGTTTCCATTCGATACTCCTTAAAAGTGTCATCACATTTACATACGTTATGAATGGAATTCACATCAAAGTCATTGTGAGAAACACAAAAAACACACTGAACGCTTAAGATACACCTTAACTGATTTATAAGTTCAGTTTCCATGCTCTTTAGCCGCAATTGTCTACTCTGTCATTTGTTTGGGAGAGTCTTAGCAGCAGCCGTCTTGGCTGTTGGAAAACAGATACAGGCCAACTTCCCTGCCAAGTTCCGCACAGCTTCATGGACGACAACTTGACATTACGAATGCGTTAAATAAACTGACTTCTGTATCTAAATGACTACCGGACAACATTCTTAGTTGTGAAACAATACTTTTCAAATTCTTCTAACAAGAAATACAATTCGCTATTTAGATTGGTTGGTTGGTTGGTTTTGGGGAAGGAGACCAGACAGCGTGGTCATCGGTCTCATCGGAATAGGGAAGGATGGGGAAGGAAGTCGGCCGTGCCCTTTCAGAGGAACCATCCCGGCATTTGCCTAGAGTGATTTAGGGAAATCACGGAAAACCTAAATCAGGATGGCCGGACGCGGGATTGAACCGTCGCTATTTAGATATATCTGTTTATGTGCACCAGTTCAACTCATTTCCGCAACGAAATCTATTCGGTATATCACGTATTTACCTGGATCCAGTAGTTACTGTTGGTTGTGTGTAGTTCACAGGCTAAGTACTAATGATATGCCGTGTTGGCATCGACTTTCTCTGCATAATTATGCTGTACAAATACAGGTGATATTTTGATTTTAACTACCGACGACGCGATTGGCACGATTGTTTTTTGTATCTGCACTGCAGGATGTGATTTTAGTGTATTTTTGTTTCTGGTGAAGGTATATTTAGATATACTGAAACCATGGTCTAGGGTTTCAATAAATCTTTATCCTATAACTCTTTGGCTGTTATCATTTACCGTGAAGTGAATTGTCTATAAGTAACGAGAAAAATAATCTGATACTAAAAGAGCACTAACACTGGGTTGTAATTTCTTAATTTAAGCGTCATGTTAAGCTTCGCTACAGCAATAAAGTGCAGACACTAAGCAGTTTCTCAACAGAATTACTCTGGTAACTGTTGAAATTAAAATTCTTCGTTTACATCACGTGCTAATTGCATTGATTACAAGAATAGTTGGAAGAGTACAGACATTGATAAACAAAATTCGAACAGTTTGGTTGTGAGTTGGTGAAGCCAAAGATTGTCAATGCGAATCTATCATTGTGGTAACATCTTGATCTGCTGTGTAGCCTCATATCTACGTTCGCACTTTGTTTAACATACTTTTCGTTATAAAGAGAAAAAGTCCAGACTGAATTCAGAAAATCTATATAATACAATGAACAAGCCTCCAACGAGTATTTTGATACATATTACGTATGACTCTTGGACATTAACTACAAAAAATGCAAGTGGAGAGGAGGCGAGGGTACACTTTTACAAAACGTAGTTAACCTGCTTGTCACAACGGATTGCAGTCGCAACCTCATCTCATTCTTTGTTATTTACATTTAACAGATGACCGTCTATCGTTTTTTCCATCACATTAGGGACATCGACATATCGACAATGACTTCGAAAATAAGTTCGCGGTGGTATGAATCATTCTGGAACCCACACATACACAACGCTTCTTAGTCGTCATTACTGCAGCAAGGCATCTGTGACCAAACAGTAGTTATGGCGCTACTAGAATACGTAATGGACCTCATAAGAAATTAAAATGACTTTTCACATCGTAACGAAATGTTTGGTACGCTGTTAACGTATCGCAGAACTTTGACGGATGTGTTATCTGTCGCTCTAGAGCTAATTGAGTATGAGCGAGAGCACTGAAACTGCTGTTTGCATACCGGCTGTAATGGTGTCGTTCTGAACTTGATTCTCAGTGCTTCCTGTGGTAATCCGGTCTTCAAATCATTTTCCTCATTTTGTTGGAAGTCTATTTATAGCAATAACAGATTAGAAGCACAAAATATTGAAAATTTTTAGAAGCTTTTTGTAACAAAAAATCTGCACGTGTAAGTGTTCATGTTTTTACACGACAATAGCAAGAGAACTGAAAGATGAGGCGATATTGGAGTTGTTCTAGGAACACTTTCCATCTGGTACTGACACTCCTATTCCATGAACGAATATGTGTTTAAAAACTGCTAGCATGAGTGTGGTTGAACGAGCAGAACTACAAAATAATGCGTCCATAATTCGTTCCACATCATGGCGATACGAGAATCGTTCAAATGGTCTAACTCTACATCCACACTCCGCAAATCATTGTGAGGTGCATGGTTGAGTGTACTTCCATTGTACCAGTTACTTGAGCTTCTACACGTTCCATTCATGTATGGGACACGGGAGGAATGGTTATTCAAATACCTCCATCTGTAGCGTAATTAATCTACTCTAGTCCTAACGATCTCTACGGGAGAAATATGTGGGCGACTGAAAGATGTTCCTAGAGTCGTAACTATCACTTCGTTAGTAGGCTTTCTCGAACGAGTTTGTCTCTGCCAGTTCAGTTTCTGAAGAAATTCTGTGATGCTCTGCAATGGGCCAAACAAATCTGTGACCATTCATGCGGCCCTTCTCTGCATGCACTCAGTATCCACTGTTAGTGCTATCTGGAACGAGTCCCACACACTTTCACAATATTCCTGAATGGGTCACCCAAGGGATTTGTAAGCATGTCCTTTGTAGACAGATTGCATTTTCACAGTTTTTTACCAGTGATACGATGTCTGCCACCTGCTTCACAATTGAGACTATGTGATCATTGCGTTTCACATTCCTATAAATTGTTGCATCCACGTATTTCTACTAGTTGACCCATTCTATCAGAGGATTATATGTTTGTACATTTGAAGCAAGTTTCCAATCATTGTATCACTTCAAAATTTTATCAACACCTGACTGAATATTTGTGCATATTTCTTCAGACAGTACCTGATTATGTACAACTGCATTATCTACGACAAGTCTGAGGTTACTATTGATATTGTACGTTAGGTCGTTAACATACATCATGAACAGCAACGGCTCCAACGAACTTTCCTGGAGCATACCCGAAGTTACTTCTACATGTGTCGGAGACTCTCCATCCAAGACAACTTGCTGCATCCTACCTACCAAAAAACCTCTCAATCCAGTCATAGATTTCGGTTGATAACCAATACGCTCCCACTTTTGATAAAAAAAACTGCTGCGACTACCTGACTCCCTTGACCCATGAGTTTCAGGACGTGACGTGAGGAAAGTGTGGGTTGGCTTTCACATGCTCGATGTTTGCGGAATCCGTGCTCGCTGACAAGGTAAAAGAATTTTGTTCAAGATAACTCACCAAGTTTGAGGTCAGATTCTGCAGCAAATGGGTATCAAGGACATTTGACAGTAGTTTTGTGAATCACCTCCACTGGGTGTAGTCTGTGTTTTCTGTCAGCTATTGGACACAGTTTCTTGTGGGACCTACGACAGATTATAGTTAAAACACAGGCTATCTCTCCGAAATTTGATATAGAATTGAGTAGGGATTGCAACGGGCTTTGGAGCCTTCCTCAACTTAGAACAACTCGAACACCTACATCTGTATCATTCATCTTAACAATGTGCAACGCGACATCCTTCTCTAGCTTTACTTTTCCTCCGTAGCAGTTGTCGATACTAGTACTATTTTTCGAATTTTGGACGTGTCAGGATTATCTGAGTTGCTTTTCTGAAAACTTTCACATAATTTTATACATAGTAATTTATATTTCAAATTAAAATGTATGAAAATGAATTACTTTATAGAATGTTTTACTGTATGTTATAACCCATAAGTATTAGTTCTCAATGTACAGTTAATTTTTTTTAAAGAGGTATTTGAAATCACGAAGTATTGGCATACTTAAAATTTGTATTTTTAACTATGCAATACTGTACTGGCCATTATCTTTATTTCTGGATTCATTTATGAAATAATAACGGAAAGTAATAATGTAACAGAAATTAGTAGAAATGCATTTATCAAGAAAACATGTAATCCCTTTGTACTATAGTTATTTTCCACAGAGTGAGTGCCGTAAGTATGCCTCTGATACGATCGGATGTATTTTTCTATTTAGTGGAACAATGTAATTTCGGCTTTGTCAATGTGACCAAAAGACTATATGATAAACCAAAATGCGAGGAAATAGATTTACGTAAAAATAAAAATTCTGCAAGAAAAATCTTCAAATTTATTTACATCAACCGAACCGTGTGGACCTAAAATGTGACATTTTCAGCTTCAAACATCAGACCCCTAGACAAGAAGAAGCCAACTCTGTATGACAAGCTAAGTAAACAGAAAGTTTATGGTAATCTTCGACCCTTTCAAATTTTTCATAAAAGACTTTACTTATTGTGGACAATTGCTGCAAGTAAGATAGAGGGACGTAGATTACAAGTGGGGTGAGAATTAAACTGGATTTTCATTTACAAATGAACATCTGAAAGTGAAAGATTTCTGCTTTTATTTCGCTACTCTCAATTTCAGCCTCTTTATCGTGTATGAGTGGTTGGACAGAAAGTTTGGTACCATTAACAGTGTTTACATGTATGACCAGAATTTTTTTGGGTTTTGTGAGAGATCTCTTTCAACGTTCCGCTTCAGTAGGCGTTGAAAGCTTCATCATTGCCCTCTCGGCAGGAATGTGTTTAATTTAGCAACACTATCCCTAGCCCGAATCTATGTTTAACGTTTATTATGCAGTAGTCTGTTTCTTTAGAAGTTTTTTGCTGGGGTCGTATGCTATGGAGTGCGTTTCCCACGATGAAACGTTTTACTAGGTACATATCTATCGAACACATGGTCAAGTAATCTTATAAACGTGATCCAGAGTGCTTCAACATGCTTAGAGTTCCTAATTGAGATATAACGTTGCTATCCCACCAACTGCCAGAGATCGAAAAAGGACCTGAGTATTCAGGTATTAAATTCCAAAGAAGTCTGCCCTGAATGTGGTGTAACAGTGTTCATGACTATCTCTCCAGAGGACCTCAAACATTAACTGGTCGAAAAGAAATGTCACAGTGTTGAAGAGTACTTACCACATTAAATTTGTGTGTATTTTTATCAGTAATCATTGATGTTAGAACGTGGGGAAAAAGGTGAGGAAGTACTTGATAATGAATGTTTTCCTTTTTTTGACATAGGCTATATTACGTATACACCTTGTAATCCTACAGGATAAAATTCCATACAATTCAGTCTAATTTACTGAATATATAAATACTTCCTTTCGTTCTAGTCGCCCTTTGTACTTTGGTAATAAATCTTGCTGTAACAGCCTCATCAGGACTGATACCAGTATCTATGTGGACATCCTCAAAGAGATCAGGTCTATTTATTGTCATTAGATCTAACGTCTTTTGTGAATGGGATTCTGAACCATCACTTCACAGTTGTTTTCAGAAAACACACCTAGCAGTGTTTCACAGGATGTCTCATCATTCTCGCCATTAACAAAACTGTAATTATCTCAGCTGATTGCTGGATGACTAATGTCTCCTCGGATGACTACAGAGTGATTGTGAAAGTCATTTAGTAGCAAACTGAGGTTTTTCCTTAACGTTTTGTTACACCATGAAGTGACTACCTGTGTTATACCCACACTTGGTATTAGGTCTTAGTTAAAGAGTCTCCCATGCATCTTTATTTTCTGTATTGACGGTTTTCTGCTTATTGTCTACCTCAACATTTACACCACATCCATCTCTCATTAGCCTATCCTTTCGATATAGGCTTGAATTTTTTCCACAAATCTCACTGCTCTGCAGTTCGGGAGTAACCAGTTATCTGGACCTAATATTACACGTATTTTGCAGCTTTTTAAAGGCGCATCGAACTCGGCCACTTTGTTAAGAATTCTTCAGCAATTAACCTACGTGTGTCTAAAAGGGGGACAATACAGACAGACAACCCAAACACCAGGAAAGGTAGCTGTACCGTAGGGGAAACCACACAGTATTCAAGATACCTTAATATTAATGTCCAACAGCCTCCACACCCTAAGGCATCACAGTGGACTTATCCTCAATCGTCGTAAGTATAGAATGGCCTGAAATTCAAACAGTAGGTATAGTCAGCTAGTCAGGCACCATATCCTCAATCGTCGTAAGTATAGAATGGCCTGAAATTCAAACAGTAGGTATAGTCAGCTAGTCAGGCACCATATGTAGTGTTGCCAGAATTACATCCTTTTCTCTCATACCATGCATCGTTGCCAGATTTCCTCCTTCCCTGTCCCCCCTCCTCCTCCTCATCCTACAACATAGGCAAATTGCTCCATGTATTAAATGGCGAGAAATTCAAAAAAGGGAGTTAAGCTAAAAGATGGCGAGAAATTCGAAAGTAGTGCCGTTCTGCTAGTGGGTTTGCCCATCCCTCCTCCTATGATGTCACTGTGGAACCAGAACTCTTGTCCTAAGTATAAATGGGCAGGAAATCGTAGATGAGGCATTGTCTACTGCCATTCAATATCGTTCATCTCTGAAACTGGCACCACCCATATCGTTGCAACATTTCCAAGGTTCTCCTAAACACTCATTCTAGTCTTAGCCTGTGTGGGTTGCTATACACAGCCAGGACAAAAGGTGTTGGTTCTTCCTGTAGCTCGAGCCCTGCCTGTTAGACAAGATACATTTTGCCCCTGCTAGTCTGAGCCTGTTGGGTACTTCCAGGATATGTAAATAAATTTTTCATTCTATGGGTTGTAACCAAGGTGAACTTGTCTGCACTCCAACTTTCAGTTCAGATCCAACTCAACTCAACTCAGTTCAGATTCAACTCAACTCAGTTCAGTTCAGTTCTTATTCATCTCAGTTCAGATTCATCTCATCTCCATTCAGATTCATCTCATCTTAGTTCAGATTCATCTCATTTCAGATTCATCTCAGTTCAGATTCATCAGATTATCAGTTCAGATTCATCTCAGTCCAGTTCAGATTCATCTCACTTCAATTCAGATTCATCTCAGTTCAGTTCAGATTCATCTCAGTCCAGTTCAGATTCATCTCAGTCCAGTTCAGATTCATCTCAGTCCAGTTCACATTCATCTCAGTCCATTTCACATTCATCTCAGTCCAGTTCACGTTGATCTCAGTCCAGTTCAGATTCATCTCAGTCCAGTTCAGATTCATCTCAGTCCAGTTCAGATTCATCTCAGTTCAGTTCAGATTCATCTCAGTTCAGTTCAGATTCATCTCAGTTCAGTTCAGATTCATCTCAGTTCAGTTCAGATTCATCTCAGTTCAGTTCAGATTCATCTCAGTTCAGTTCAGATTCATCTCAGTTCAGTTCAGATTCATCTCAGTTCAGATTGATCTCAGTTCAGATTCATCTAAGTTCAGATTCATCTCAGTTCAGATTCATCTCAGTTCAGAATCATCTCAGTTCAGATTCATCTCAGTTCAGATTCATCTCAGTTCAGATTCATCTCATCTCCGTTCAGATTTATCTCATCTCAGTTCAGATTCATCTCATCTCAGTTCAGATTCATCTCATTTCAGATTCATCTCAGTTCAGATTCATCAGATTCATCAGTTCAGATTCATCACATTCATCTCAGTTCAGTTCAGATTCATCTCAGTCCAGTTCAGATTCATCTCAGTTCAGTTCAGATTCATCTCAGTTCAGTTCAGATTCATCTCAGTTCAGTACAGAGTCATCTCAGTTCAGTTCAGATTCATCTCAGTTCAGTTCAGATTCATCTCTGTCCAGTTCAGATTCATCTCAGTTCAGTTCAGATTCATCTCAGTTCAGATTCATCTCAGTTCAGATTCATCTCAGTTCAGATTCATCTCAGTTCAGATTCATCTCAGTTCAGATTCATCTCAGTTCAGATTCATCTCAGTTCAGATTCATCTCAGTTCAGATTCATCTCAGTTCAGATTCATCTCAGTTTAGATTCATCTCAGTTCAGATTCATCAGTTCTGAATCATCAGATTCATGTCAGTTCAGTTCAGATTCGTCTCAGTTCAGTTCAGATTCATCTCACTTCAGTTCAGATTCATCTCCATTCAGTTCAGATTCATCTCAGTCCAGTTCAGATTCATCTCAGTCCAGTTCACATTCATCTTGGTCCAGTTCAGATTCACCTCAGTTCAGATCAGATTCATCTCAGTTCAGTTCAGATTCATCTCAGTTCAGTTCAGATTCATCTCAATTCAGTTCAGATTCATCTCAGTTCAGTTCAGATTCATCTCAGTTCAGTTCAGATTCATCTCAGTTCAGATCAGATTCATCTCAGTTCAGATCAGATTCATCTCAGTTCAGATCAGATTCATCTCAGTTCAGTTCAGATTCATCTCAGTTCAGTTCAGATTCATCTTAGTTCAGTTGAAATCAATACAATTTCAGGTGACTTATACACCTTCTCTTTCCCTAAATTTAAATGATTCCTATCCTAGCTGACTGTAGTGGAAACAACTGAGCCATTGATATTACAATTGAAACAATTTAACCCACTGCAATTACCTTAAGTTCAGAACCCAAGAGCTCATTACTCCTAAGTTTTAAATGGTGTGATGATTCAATTTTCACTTGTTCTAAAATTATAATGGTAACAAATTCACTTATCCTAAGTTTAATATGACAGGGAGCCCTCTGGTTGTCAGAACTAGATCGCTTATACCACACTGTATAGCTCGCTGGTGCAGCTAGTACAGTTGGCACATGAGACACTGTGTGTGGGATGGGGATAGGAGAGGTAGGCACTCACACCTTTATTTAGACAACAGGAAGGGCCTCCAGGGTGCAGTCTTGGGATGCATAAGAAGCCGCACTGTGCCCTGTGTGCCCACTGAGTCGTGCTACTCCACTATTGGAACCTCCCTGACTGTCAAAGGCAGCACATGCTGCACCCCCACCAGTGAGAGGCACCACTCAGGCCAGCTGCCTCTGTGCAACTCAGAGCTGCTGCTGCCACACAGAACCTCCAACATGTTCTGCATGGCTTCTCATAGTCTACTGGCCAACAGGCAGGAAGGAGTCCTGTGCTAACAGGAGTATCTCTGCAGGCTGCAATGTAGGTAAACACCTTTTTTTTTCAGATCCAGACAGTTTCTCGCCTCTTTTTCCTCTGGAATGCATCGCTTTCAGACATATTTCTGATGTCTCAACCGAGTCTCAGTTTTACAAGTACTGTGCAACCAGATTTGACGATTATGGCTGCACACGACAGAGCTGCAACCAAAGAGAGAATCTTCAGCACTGAAGTGGGTCACGTGTCAAGTTACATAACAATATGTCATCTAGGTGACCCAAGCGTTCCATATGTATATTCCAGAAGAATTTGAATATGTAAATACACTTTAGCAACGACTTTCAAGCAGCTATAAACCATGATTTTCGATTGTGAGGCAAGCTAACCTTCACTCATTCTTCCTATACACCATTCTTGAATGGATCAGAAGAGTGTTGGGGCAGTGACAGTTTCCCAACAAGTAGCCACCCTAAATCAGCCTAAGGTTGCCTGTGGTATACAGGTGTGGATGCAGATTCACCTGCAGTCCCTGCCTCAACCCTACCCCCCCCCCCCCCCCCCCACACCCTCGACTCAACTCCGCAACTGGCCATATGCTGACTCTCCCATCACTACCTTTTCTACAGTACTACACAATGCCATAGTGCCACTGCACTGCACCTGCTTGTATTACAGGAGTTTCTGCCTGTCAATCTATTGTAGACACCCCTTTACAAGGTAGGCTGTGCCATCATCTCCTAAGTATTTCTCTTTCCCTGAACAGTCCCTAAATCCGATGTTAGCCTCAATGTTTGACAGTGTGAGAAAACTTCATCGTTCCGATGGCCTGACAGTTAAATTCATCATACTTTGCTCTCATTTCCCAGTACGTAGATGAAAAGAACACATTGAAGGCCTCTATGAGGGGTAGGAGCTGTTGGCTGATTAGGTGATAGAAAAAGCAGTAGTTGATATAGAAGAGAGGGGTGATACAATATTAGAATCAGAATTTAAAAGAGCTTTGGAAGATAATCTCTAAAATCACTTGGGGAAGTGGCAACAAATCCACTGTTCACACTGGAGTGTAGAATGTATGATACTCACGATATACTGTCTGACATTCAGAAACCGACATCCACACCATTTCGAATTTCGCAAGAGTCAATAACTCTGAGAATTCACCTTAACAGCTCATGTGTCCAAGTTCTCATAAGGAATAGTATGCAGAAGAATGGAAAAGAAAATTCAGGATCTGTTAGATGGTTTATTTTTAGGAAGGATAAAGGCACAAGGGAGGCAGTTCTGGTGCTGCAGTTGATAAGGGAAGTGATACCGAAGAAAAATCGAGACATTTTCATACGATCTGTTGGCCTAGAACAGGTATTGACAATGTAAAATGGTGCAACAAACTCTAAATTCTGCGAAAGATATGGACAAGCTACAGAGAATAACAGGTAATATACAATACATACAAGAACCAAGATGAAGGATAAGTCTGGAAGACCTAGAATGAAGTACACAAATTAAAAAGGATGTAAGACAGGGGTCTAGTATTTCATCATTACCGTTCAGTTCAGAAATTGAAGAAGCAGTGATGAAATAAAAAAAAAAGGTTAAAGAGTGGGAGTAGAATTCAAAGTATAAGGATAGTGATAAGATTTGCTAAAAGCAGCGCTATCCTCAGTAAAACTGAAGAAGAATGACAGGATCTGCTGAACGGAATAAACTGTCTACTGGAGTACAGGATATGAATTGAGACTAAATCGAAGAAACGCGAATACAATGAGAAGTAGCACAGATGACAACAGCAAGAAGTTTTACATCAGAATTGGTTATCACAAAGTAGATGAAGTTTAGGAATCTACCGCCTAGGCAGCAAAATAACCAATGATGGACATAAAAAGCAGACCAGCACTGACAAAAGAAGTCTGGACAATAGAAGTCTGCTAGTATCTAAAATAGATTTCAGCTTGAGGAAGATTTCTGAGAACGTACGTTTGGAGCATAGCATTATATGGGAGTGAGACACGGATCGTTGAAAAACTAGAACAGGACAGGATCGAAGCATTTGAAATTTGGTGCTACAGAAGACTGTTGAAGATCAGGTGGACTGGTAAGATAAGGAATGAGGTGGTCGTCCCCAGAAAATACAAGCAAAGTAATGTATGAAAAACACTGACAAGAAGAAAGGAAAGGATGGTAGGACATTTGTCAAGATATCTGGCAGTAATTTTCATGATACTGGAGGGAGCTGCAGAGAGTAAAAACTGTAGAGAAAGACAGACCTGAAAAATCCAGCATGTAATTGGCGATGTAGGTAGCGAGTGCTACTCTGATCTGAAAACGTTGGCACAGGATAGGAATTAGTGGTGGAAAACATCAAACCAGTAAAAAAATCGATAACTCAAAAAAATTAATTATACCAATAGATTCACAATAGCCACATAATAAAGTTACAGTGGCCTAATACTGACCGTGAAGAAATTTTTGTGTGTCTGCTGTATTACTGAGCAATGGAAACATAGTAGGTGGGGGTATCCAACCTGCTATACACTCTTATTACACTGACTGAAGAGTGTAAGAAGAAAATGTAACAGTTTTGGGTTTTTAACATGTATGAACATGAACAAAATATTTAATCAGGTGCTGAATCACATACAGTGCAAAGACTGACTTTGTTGCGGATTCTACCTAGTAGGTCATAGGTTTGGTGTGGGTACCACTCAGTAAGGGTGTGCAGTTTGAGTGAAGCAAATCAACATTTGTGACTTTTACTATGTATAGATTTTTCTGAGAGCTTACTTCAATTATCTAGTGAACGAAGACTTCATGTGTAGGACAAGCTTACAGCAAACAGTAATGCAATTTAGGGACACGAATATTTCATTCAGTTATTTTACACTATTTGATGCAGTGACACTACTCGTCGCTGTAGATCAGAAAGCAGAGTGTCTACAAATAGAGAAAGATTAAACCATCCCACCTAGCCAGATGTTAGCTCCAAGATGCCTTACAGCCCACAGTGTTCTTGTTGCACATGAAATGTTTCCCTCATGTGAATAAAAGCATGGTTCATGTTGACTGCCAATAAAACTGTGCTAAGTGGTGACTAAACCATCTAGTGTTTCCATCATTCATTTGACATGTTCTTTTCCTACCCCATCCACTATTTTGGTTCATATTAGTACCTCAAAGTGAATTCTATTGGGCGAGTGTCACAACTGCCCACTGTAATGGACCCCATGCAAGATGAACTCACCCTAGCAGGGTCCAAGAAGCTGGATACAATGTTGTAGCTCCTTCGTCACTTAGCACAGTTTTATGGGCAGTCTAAGTGAACAATGGTTTTATCCACACGACGGAGAAATTGCAGGTGCTAACTGCACTCCTCTTTAATCGAAACTGCATTTTAAGACCACATTTAATAAGGAGTCAGCGTATTACACCTTGGGATGGTTTTAACAAAGCTTTGGTTTCTTAATGAGTCATGAGTTTTGACACTTTAGACGTTCACTTTACGCTGTAGAATTCAGAGTTAAGCTAATCTGATAACATTTCCATTGGTTATAGGGTTAATCAGTTTACAACTTGAATGTTGGTACATCCTACATCGTCTCTAGCCTTATGCAGTGTAATTATCACTGTACATTGCACCAATAATGGTGTGGCTGTGTTGTCTAATAAAAGAGCCTCTATACACCTAATTTGACCCTGAGGTATTTTCATCCCTTCTCAGAACAAAATTTTAATCGATTTTTAAGATTATTTTGGAGAATTTCTGGAAATTTCTTTACACTAACAGTGCACAAGTATAGCCAAAGAAAGTGATTGCTTTAACTACAAAATATTACGACTCTTCTAAAGTTGCTGAATATCCAATGACTGACTACATAAAGGACATCAGTGGCATGGTTGTATCTAGGCACTGAATTAATGAAAGGCACATTAATGCTGTTGGTACTTGAGTCAATATGGAATACCTGCTCTTTTACGTAAGTGTAGAAGTTTTATTTCATCTAAAAATTTGTTTTAGTCACTAAAACTGTGCAATTACCAGCAATAAAGGCATAAACGAATTAAATAAGGTAAGACTATTCACTTTGTTGGAACCCCCCTCCCCCCCCCCCCACACACACACACTTATTACTGTCATTCAATTGATTTGTGAGCCAAAGTTTATGTAATTTGTTACCTGTACTTTCATGAGTTGCATTACTGCCTCCCAGTATCATTCTCTCTCGTATGTGTCAAGCTCCCTGAGTGACATTGTAAAATCTGTCTTACAGTGTTGTGCTCAAAGTTGACAGTCACTCTTCTGCCTGAAATACGACTAATTTGATAGTTGTAATTTTATTATAGAGAGTACGCACAATGATACTAGAAACATAGAATTTTCTTTGGTTTTCTATGAGCCATTATTAATTCCTTACTATATCACTGGGCACTGTTTCAGTAGTTTGAACGTAATCAAAGAGGATCCTTGCTGTACTTAAAAATTAAGGTGTCTACGGCGAACTCTCTGTAAATCCCACAAATTTCCTATGTTCTGGCATGTTTACAGACACTTAAAAAAAATGTGCATCACCTCAGTTCCGAGAGTTCCAGAACCTGTACAGAAAACTGGAATAGAGATCAACATAAACATCATTTTTGCCCTTTTTATTCTTCATGAAAATCACACATTCCACATCATACGACCACACAGCGAGACCTTCAGAGGTGGTGGTCCAGATTGCTCTACACACCGGTACCTCTAATACCCAGTAGCACTTCCTCTTATATTGATGCATGCCTGTATTCATCTTGGCATACCATCCACAACTTCATCGAGGCACTGTTGGTCCAGATTGTCTCATACCTCAATGGCGATTCGACCCAGATCCCTCAGAGTCGTTGGTGGGTCACGTCGTCTATAAACAGCACTTTTAAATCAATCCCAGGCATGTTCAATAGGGCTCATATCTGGAAAACATGCTGGCCACTCTAGTGAAGCGATGTCGTTATCCTGAAGGAAGTCATTCACAAATGGTTCAAATGGCTCTAAGCACTATGGGAATTAACATCTGAGGTCATCAGTCCTCTAGACTTAGAACTACTTACACCTAACTAACCTAAGGACATCACACACATTTATACCTGTGGCATGATTCGAACCTACGACCACAGCCGCAGCGCGCTTCCAAACTGAAGCGCTTAGAAAAGCTCGGCCACAGCGGCCGGCGAAGTCATTCACAAGATGAGCACAGTGGGGGCTCGAATCGTCGTGCATAAAGACGAACGCCTCGCCAATATGCTGCTGATATGGTTGCACTATCGGTCGGAGGATGGCATTCACGTATCTTATAGCCATTACGGCGCCTTCCATGACCACCAGTGGCGTACGCTGACCTCGCCATTGATGTCGGGAATGACGTTGCGCATCATACAGCCCATTGAACACAGTTTGAGTCATAACACGACGTCTTGTGGCTGCACGAAAAGCATTATTCAACACGGTGGCGTTGCTGTTAGGGGTCCTCCAAGCCATAATCCGTAGGTAGCGGTCATCCACTGCAGTAGCAGCCCTTGAGAGGACTGAGCGAGGCATGTCATCGACAGTTCCTGTCTCTCTGTATCTCCCCCATGTTCGAACAACATTGCTTTGTTTCACTCGGTGATGCCTGGACGCTTCCCTTGTTGAGAGCCCTTCCTGGCACAAAGTAACAATGCGGACGCGATCGAACCGCAGTATTGACCGTCTAGGCATGGTTGAACTGCAGACAACACGAGCCATGGTTGTTTTACATTGTTGGGCGTGTTTAGTGACATCTCTGAACCGTCAAAGGGACTGTGTCTGTGATACAATATCCACAACCAACGTCTATATTCAGGAGTTCTGGGAACTGGGGTGATGCAAAATATGTTTTTATGTGTGTATTATGTTTCATGATATCACAACTTGCTGTGCTGCTCTCTGGTAGTCGTCCATAAGTACCCCCTTGGCAAACGAGACTGCCGACCATATTGCTTCTCATTTTCGCAAATTGCCAAGTTCTTTCTATCAGTATAGCTATTCCATAAAATGTAACAAGCCCAAGCTTGTCTAAGGGTCTGATATTTGAAGCTGAAGATATCACATTTTAGGTCCTCACGGTTCGATTGATGTAAATAAATTTGAAGGTTTTTCTTCGTTTCTTTTGTATTGGGGTATCATATTTATCTATTATTAAGTGCTCCTTTTCATGACCCAATAGTCTACATAAGTACGTCACATTGTGGTATCGGCTGTAGAATTCCTGCAATTTGTAGTTACAAAGACTGCCAACTGGGGCAGTGAGGGTGCTGTCAGCAATGGCGCCTGTCTGTCCAGAGTTGCTACAAGCGCTCATCTGACGATAGCTGGATGGAGGAATGCACAGAAGGTTGATAGAAGGGAAATGTTGAAAGTAGTGAGATTTTCCGTGGCATCTCATACGTGGGGTGAAGTTCAACACTATCTGTCAGATCGTATCATGTTTCACGTCAGCAGCATTACGGCCACATGAAGGTCATGAGATTTTAGATTGTGCTTTGTTTCTCTGTAGTTAAACATGAACTGCTTTTACAATTCCAGATGACCATCACATAAGCTAATGTGAATAATGCTACCAGTATGACATTATAATAAAATAAACGAGCTATTCCATTATTGCAGCAGATGCAGAAGTAGATACCATGTTATATCAGAGAAACATATTCTTATCTTTTAATCTGGAAAGTTGGCTGTGTCCTTTTCTTTTACAAGAATTTACCTTATTTTTATTCTGTTGACAATGGAACTACAGCTGCATTATCACATAGGACCATGAACAATTATCATTCTAACAGTTGTATGATTGTGTTGCATTCTATCAAAGTAAAGAATTTCTTGTTTAATCATTTGTGTGTCAAGTCTGAATGTGGCAGGCACCTTGCATGAACGTCTGCTTAACCCCAATTGCTTTGCACACCACAGAATACAAAGTTTATGATAATGACACCACTGTACGTGAGTCCTACTTAAAGGTGAGTACAAATGATGGACTGTAGAATTCACATTTGCATTCTGTATTTAGAACAATATCACAAACAGATCTAGAGAGTCATTTCAGCATCATTGCAGAGATGTTTGTTGCACTGAATGCTTCACGATAGCATCTCCACGAGCTGCTGCTTGCCGTTCTGCCTGGCGATGACCCATGGTTTGCGCCCGCGTGCATCTCTGGCCTGAGTGTCAGCCCCTGCATCGAGCAGCACGGCCGCCACCTTCGTGTGACCGCATCTTGCTGCAAAGTGCAGCGGCGTCCACCCATACTTATCCCTGGCATCGGGGTCAGCAGAGGAGTCCAGCAATCGCCGCGTCACAGCCACATGACCACGGTATGCAGCCCAGTGCAGTGGCGTGTTCTGCCTGCTGTCCCTCACATCCACCTCTGCTCCACCTTCCACCAGACATGTTACTGCTGCCAGGTGTCCCCTCTCAGCTGCCCAGTGCAGAGCAGTCCGCATGTCCTCGTCCCTCGCCCCCACTGTCGCCCCTGTTGCGAGAAGCACCTTGAGCTCCTCCACCGCCCCCTCCTTAGCTGCCTGGATCAGTCCTCGGCTACTCTTCTTTCCAGGAAGGCTCCTGCACAAAACATAAAAATTCTCACACCTTCCTGAAAACACACACTTAGTAAAGAGAACATACAACCAAAAATGTATACATATGTCCAACAACGACCCTACTATATTCCCCTTCTATGATACAAAACTCGTATATTAAGGTATAGTGGTTCTGTCTTCAACCACCATCCATTAAAAGTTTCTTTATGCAACCTCTCAAGATTTTCAACTGTCAAATTCCGACACGCTGAGTCCTGTAGCTCACTTTCTTTCAACTTGGTGTGCTGTTTCTTAGCAGTCATTATATCCACTAAAATAGATGCTTCAGGCAGCTTATACTAGTTCTCTGTGAAACTATCAAAGATTACACACAAAACAATTTACATTTACTTGTTAAAGACTTTCCTGACATTAAAGCAAAATCCTTCAAAGCCTCTAAAAGTGTACAGTCTTCTACATGAACATATTTGAAAAAAAAGGGAAAAACAGACACACACACACACACACACACACACACACACACACACACACACACACAAAGTGTCACTTGTATCTGACAAGTTCACTACAGTCATCCTAGAAAAGAATACATACTGTAAAATGCGTGTGGCATGTGCTGGTAACTAAAATGTGACAACTTCTGGACAAACAAAGCAAAGAAATGATATGTACTTTTCTTATTCTGCCAAGAGATTTATTGCAACTTATCAACATAATATTCATCTTCCATATGCCCAGATCCATTCTGTTAAAATATCAGATGCGCACTAAAATGGTAATACGACTGTTCCAAATTAAAATAAATCCATGAAATGGAATGAAAAATTAATGAACTCTTACATACATCATGCACTCTCGATGAATAAGCTTTTTGAAAATTTATGTAACATTCCATAACCTGTCCCATTCAATAATGAGGTAGACAATATGAATCATGAACAAGTCTACAATATTTAACAGCCTGCAAATCGTGTTGACCCCCATAGTGCTTTACTAGTCCACCAATGGCTGTGGTGGTGGTGGTGGTGGTGGTGCTCCACTGCCTACCTCTGTTGTGTCCACTGGTTTACAGGGACCAACAATGACATTTACTACATAGTAGCAATGTTGCTACATCATTTTAGAACACAGAGTGCACAGAGATACCAAAATCAAGTTAAAGCATCATGGGACTGTGTATGAAAAGACCCTGTTGTTTGGAATCTGAGGCTATGGTAAAGAGCAACTAAGTCATTTCATCTATGTCTACATGTATACCATAAAATAACATATCATGAGTAAGGGCAAAACGACTCATTTTTGCGTGATCAACTGACGTAATAAAACCATTTAAAATATTTACAAATGCATTGCAATAACATTACTAATACCATAAAAGAGCTTGGATCCCAATTCCTACCAAATTTTTGCAGTTTGTTAAAATGTTTGTCCGAAAGACTACATGCCTGTCATGGGATAAATAAGCCATAGAAAGGGCCATCAATATAGTAAACAAGAATGAAATTGGCTGATTGAGAGCAGCCAGAAAATTTGGTGTATCACAGGTGACTTTCAGAAGGCATGCCACAAACGAAGGGTCAGAGGGCTCATCTACATTTGACGAGGGGTTTATGCAGGATATAGTGTCCCAAAGGAACTAGCTTACTAAGCCGCAGAACAAAATAGTAACTCTCACAAATTTAATAAGGAGAAGAAAACTGCTGGCCGGACTGACTGAAAGGATTTATGACACACAATCCTGATTTATCTTTAAGGGAGCTGGAAGCTGCTACTTTGGCTCATGCAGTGGTATTTAATAGAGTTCAGGTTAACAGATTTTACATGGTATATGAATGTCCTCAATAAAGAAGGAAATTCGCCAGCATTAATTTATCTGCACTTTCACGTGTGGACATGAGTCAAAAATTTTTTGCAATGACTGGAGAAACAAGTGGGGGTACTTACAATTGTTGAAAGGGGGTTGCACATTACAACATTAGTGTGCATGAATTCTGCTGCTAACTTTATACCTCCAGCTTTACTCTACCCCAGAAAAAACCGGAAGAGCAATTAACTGATGGAGTACCTATAAGAACTCTAGAAATAGGGCCAGAAAGTGGATGAATGGCTGGAGAAATTTTTCTAGTTTCATTAAGGTAAGCAAAGAGAATAAAGTGTTTATCAGTGATGACGATTGCTGGAATCTCAAACATGTCCAAGTGCTGAAATGTGCCAATGAAAATGGAGCTTCTCTATTTTGCCTACTATCCCATTGTAATTGGCAAACTCAGCCAATACACGTTTGCATTTTTGGGTCCATGAAGACCCATTATAATGAAAGTTTCAAACCTCCTAGAAACACACCCAACGTCACCCAGTGCCAAATGCGTTTGCTCTTTGCCACTGCATAAGGTATAGAAACATGTGTGGTTAATACTAAGAGTGGATTTCCTAAGGTTGCTTGACTCACTCCAGGTCACACTGTTGCTGCCCTCTCATTCACCTGCATCACTTAGCTAGCTGAAATGTCCACATGCAAAAAGGGAGGCTAAGTCAAGGGAAAGTGAAAGTACCACTCAAGCAGGGCTGGGCTTCAGTTCCTAGTCAGCAGAATCCACCCTCTTTTGCGCAAGGCTAACTATGCAGGGCCTGTGGGTGCCCGGGCACCATTCTACCTCGCCACCATCACTGAGTACCTAGCAGCTGAGTGCTTGAACTGGATGGAATCGTAGCCTGCAACAATAAGACATACGTCACCCTGCACCACTTGGACCTGCAATCTGCAGCAATAAGATGCGCAACAAGCTGCCTTCTGACATCACCACAGAGGCTTTTGTCCTGCCCAACATCCAAGCCATCGTGTTGCCAAAGGAGAGTGAGAAGAAGGCATAAACGGTGGCCGCCTCTCTGGCTCATGGGACACACAGTGCTGCATGCTCCTTGTATGCAATGGGCTCGGCCGGCAGCTTGGACTAAAACAATCTTCGCCTGTACATGGTGACCAAAATTCACATCCACCTAGGCGCGACAACGAATATCCCAATTTTCCTGCATGTTGACATGTTTTATAGAATATTTCACCATCTGAAGGGGAATACTTCCACAAACAGCTTTCAGACTTGTAAAACATAGCTCTAGATGACTCAAGGCACCATTTGATGAAGTATTTCCAATTCGTGCTGCAGTACAGTGCTCATTAAAGACACGTAAAATAACTCTGGTTTCCTCTGGCTTTCTGAGCAGCTGCACCAACAACAAGCTTCTAGAAGAGAAAGTGAACCAGTGAAAATTAACTGAGGATTGACAGATATTTCGACAAGCTCGCAAAAGAATATAGTTAAGCAGGGTGGAAGCGTATAACTCAGATCTCGGTGCAGATGAAGATGACTGTGCTTGTATATACTGCACTATCTTCTCCCATTCAAGACCAGTGGAATCGTGCATTAAATATACTAGATGTAAGGTATGGGCTCACAGTATGCTGATATCCCAGCTACAGTTATGAATTTTGTGAGAAGTCTTTTCAGACGTTAGAAACATATGCATGGATATGTATTAAACCCTCAAGACGTTTTGGCTTAGGGTGTTTAATTTTTCTGAAAATTGTGCACTATCATTTTGTCCCTATTGTAAGTATAAAATGACACATGGGCATAGTTTCTTGTCTTAATTTTTTCTGGATTTTGAAGTGTTTACATAATAAAAAATGATTAAATTTTTTGAATAAAAACAAAACATTAAAATAGTATGTCATTTCTGGAACTGTTCCCTACAGCATTACAGGTCACTAAGGAACCAATGAAAAAGGAAGTTCTGGAAAGACAAAGCAAAATGGTTGCTGGAAAAGTGTGAGCATTCAAGATCAAGAGTTAGAAAGGAATTCCGTTGTTAAAAGCAGAGCAGAGCAAGGATAGAAACAGTATAGTGAAGACCTCTATGAATGACCAGAACTATCAGATGACATGACACAAGAAAAAATGGTCATCAAATAACAAAACATAGGGGACTCAGTATTAGAACATAAGAAAAGCTTTGGAATACTTGCACACACACAAGACAATCTGGTTGCATAATATTACTTTGGAATTTCTATAACGTTTGGTGAAAGTGACACCCATATTACTGTTCAAGTTGGTTGCACGACCTATGACAAGGGACATACAAGCAGACCTTCAGAAAAAAATGTCATGCAGATACTATAGAAGCAGGCAAAGGCCAATAAGTGATGACTTCCACACAATCAGCTTGACAACTCCCGCATCCAAATTTATGATGAGAACAACATACAGTACAATGGTGCGAAAAATTTAAGATCTATTATATAGTCTGATAAGTTTGGATTTAGGAAAGATAAAAGCCTCAGAGAGGCACTTTCACTTGGTAATGGAAGCAATATTTACTGAAAATAAAGGAATGTTTATTGGATTAGTCTATCTTTAGGAAGCTTTGGCAGTGTAAAATGGCGCAACTCTTAGAAAATTCTGAAAAATGGTTTAATAAATAGGGGAAATGCAGATAATATATAGTTATACACAATAATCGACAGGGCAAAATAGGAATGGAAGAAAGAGGAACTAATTCAAAATATGCTAGAAATGGTTTACCCTGATCGTTTAAAACGAAAATCGAGGTATCACTGCTGCAACTTAAGAGATTCAGGAATAGAATAAAAATTCAGAATGAAAGGATTCGCTGATGGTATTGTTATCATTAGCTAAAGTGAGAAAGAATTACCAGAGCAGTTAAATGGAATGAACCGTCTAATGAATACAACATTTGGATTTACAATCAAAAGAAATATGAATGTATTGGGTAGTAGTAGAAATGTCATTGATAACAAAGTTATGGAAATTAAGGACCACACTAGCAACAAACATAGACATGAGGGACAAAGAAAGTTGCTCCAGCAGGGTAATACGACATTCCTCAGAAAACAAGACTACAAATACCAAACACAGACCTTAATCTGTAGAAGAAGTATCTGAGAATGCACATCTGGAGCTGAGTAGTGAATGAAAATGAGTCGTGGGCTGTGAGAAAAGCAAGAAAGGAGAATACCACATTCAGAATGGGAGGCTATAGAAAGATGTGAACTGATAAAGGAACTGTGGAAGTTCTCCACAAAACAGGTGAGGATACTCATATGTGGAAAACTGTGACAAGAAGAAGGGACAGGGTAATAGTATGTGAAGACATCAGGGAGCAGTATTTTTACTCTCATGTGAAGAAACTCAGTTCCTCCCCCCACCTCCATATCTCACATAAACGTAGGTGGTGCTATCAGCACCAAATTTCTTGGAACAGCCAGAAAAGTAATCTATAACGAGTAGAGTTTCTGCTCTGTATGTGTGTCAATGCTGGGACAGGCTGTTATGCAAAACTGCAGCGGCGCGACCAAGGAGCTCCATATCTTGAGGAGCTGAGGCAGAAGAGGCCTTTTCCACTTTCTTCTGATTCGACTCTTTAAGATCGTGTTTATTGTTACCAGTAGATATTTAATTCAGAATTCTAGGAAACTTTCTCTTCTCTCATTCTTTCCAATAATCTTATATTGTCTCTTAACTATGTCTTTTCACCTTCCCCTGTTACAGCAAACCAATGATTATTAGATGTTTCTCTCTTTTTACACACAGAGATACCTATTCACTATTGTTGTATACTCTCTTCCTGTCACTTGATTTTCTGGGAGTGACAATGGCTTCCAAAACTGAATTATTGTTGCTATTGTTTTGCTAATTATGACACAAATAAATCACTGAACTCTTCAAAATTACTCCTGGGTTGCTATTCAATGTTGACCTTTTCCTCAACTTCCTCATCCTGTTGATATCATCACATATTTTCTTATTCATATTTCCCAGCCTTCCTACAACTCCCCCCTTTCCCCCTCACCACTCCAATCGAGGATCTTTGGGACTACCTCGAGTGTGCTGTTCATGCCATGGATTCTAAACTGAGAAGCCCAGTGCAGCTGGCCTGTCTGTACCTTCCAGAAACTCATTGACTCTCTTCCCACATACGTTGTGCTGCCAAAGAAGCTTATTCAGGCCTTTGACAGGTTGTCACATTAATACGATTAGATAGTATATTCATGGGTGATGTGTTTCGAAAACAAATTCTTTAAAGAATATGTAGAGCAGTTTTGATATATTTCGTGTTTCAAACATGAATTTTCATATCATGCTAACCAAACAACAGAGAATCAGGCTGAATAATTAACAATAGAGGCTAGAAGTTAATTATCAATGATCTAGGAAGTGCAGCCAATTTAACCAAAAGAGAAAATTTCTAGTAAGTAAACAAAAAAATGGCTCTGAGCACTATGGGACTTAACAGCTGTGGTCATCAGTCTCCTAGAACTTAGAAATACTTAAACCTAATTAACCTAAGGACATCACAAACATCCATGCCCGAGGCAGGATTCGAACCTGCG
Source organism: Schistocerca serialis cubense (assembly GCF_023864345.2). Classification (NCBI taxonomy): domain Eukaryota; kingdom Metazoa; phylum Arthropoda; class Insecta; order Orthoptera; family Acrididae; genus Schistocerca; species Schistocerca serialis. Next base: position 109,514,776 of record NC_064648.1, read on the forward strand.
ACCGTAGCAGTCGCGCGGTTCCGGACTGCGCGCTTAGAAACTGCAGTAAGTAAACAGCACAAAGTATTGCATAAATAATTAAGTCTAGCCAAAAATTTTATTAGCTATCAGAAATTCATGGGAATACATAACTAAGTGGTGTGGAACAAATGGAAGTTAAATATCAGTGACTCTTCAATGCTCTGGTTACCGGAGAAGGTACAGCAGCAGGAATGGGTAGGGTAGAGAAGGCCATCAGCAGAACCCTAACTGAAGGAAATCATGTGGTAGTTACTGGAGAGTTTTGTGAAGATACAGAAAACGTGAAAGACAGGCAGACAAATATGACGCCTTTTCATCAAGGATGCAAGCAAAGCATGTTGACCACTAAACCCCTTCTGTGGGAGTGAGTGTTGCATGTGCTCTGCATGATGGCTGAACAGAGAGAAACAATATGGGGAGACTCCACATTGCATGGGAACACCCAGAGCTGCCGTAAGGCCTGGGTTCTTATCCTTTGAGCTGGTCGCAGGTTGCATGCATAATGATCAACCTCACATGGCTGCACAGACGCTCACTTCACCTTTTCTGCGAATCTTCTATACAAGACATTAATGAGAAACTGTTTCATCTGCTGTGCCTTAAATGTAGTTAAAAAGTTTTCTTGTACTGTCTGAAGACAATAAAGGATTGTGCTGAGAAAATTATTTTCAGATTGTAAACACTGAGTTGGGAATAGCAATTGCTCTATCTACTTTACACGAACTGATTTCCTCAGGTCTATATTAGCTACATCATCAATCGAAAACTGTAAATATATTGTTGCTCAACATGATCTGTGCTGCAGTAGGCTACTTTGTACCAGGTGTTGGTTATGAGTGACACACTTAGTCCTCATCTTTTCTTGTGTTTACGCAGCGTGACACTATTGCTAGGTATTTTACTGCAAGTAGCATTTGCAGAAGACACACTAAACAGCTTTAAACTCTACTTTATGCAAACAGGATTTTAGTGACCTGCACAGTGCACAGAATGAGTCCTGAGGCACAGCTCGTCTTGGCCCCAAACTAGACACATCACTGCTTCGGCTTATGTGCTGAGCAACACATCTTTGTGCCCACAGCAAAATGACTGATGCTGTATACAAAGGGTTTGTACCTTTGTTGAGACACCTGATGCAGAAAGCTATAGGGCAACGTTTTGTACACATGCAATTTAACAGTGACAACAAATAAGGAGGGACTGTTTAAAGGTTAAAATTTTTGAAGCTATGAAAACTTGGGCTATTTCATGACATCTGCTGGTAAACACTGTTAAATTTAGAGATATGTCTGAATGTGACAAAACTGCCTATTGGCTTCTGTCTCTGGTTCTTTGGCCGATGTTCGTCTGATGATTTTACTGATGTTACGGCAGCATTGTCAAAGCTTCACCCTTCATTGCCGGTGGTGAACTGGAGCCGAGCTCACAGCCGCAGACCATATGTACCTGTTGCACCAATGTCCGAGGGCTTTTCCGCTGTCATTTCCGGTGCAGATGTACTCTTGCTACCTGCGACGGTCGTTCGCTGCATTACAGGAATCCAGGATCCGTTTACCTTAAGGCTTTCCGCTTTCTTGTTGAAGCCATTCAAGTGTTTTTCTATTTCTACAGCTTCTCTGAATAAGCGGCTGATTTCTCAAGGTGGCCCAACCTGCAATGTCTCTTATGTTCTTTCATCCTGGTAATGATTGATCGTCCAGTCATCCCGTCTGCGGCAGCGAGGTGGGCTCCAGATCACCACTGGCAGTGGAGGTTGAAGCTTTGACAATGCCAGCCACTCGTGCTGGCGAAATGTCAGTAAAATCATCAGACGAACATCGGCCAAAGAACCCGAGATAGAAGACAGTAGGCAGTTTGTCAATGAGTGGCGACGAAAGCCTTAACAATTCCCTTTGAATCTGGCAGGCAACAAAAGTATTCTGAGGTACCAGGCATTGTAGGCATCAATGAAGCTGCATTTTACAGGACAGAGACATCTATACAAACTCAGTGGCAAACATTATAGCCTTGAACAGACACACACACACACACACACACACACACAAAGAAACAGAGAGAGATGGGCACAGAGTTTCACACTTAAGAATCGGAAATGCAGATCTTGACTCGCACTTACCTGGTTTCTGTTAGTGGCCCACCGAGCAACTGACTCACTCTGACCACCTCATCAGGGTGGTTGAGGACCGCATCGGCCCAACCCGCTGTGGCAAACACCAGCGAGTTGGCTTTTATGAAGGCGACAGCGACCTCTGCGAGGCTGGGACAGGAGTGCCTCACTGCCAGCACCGCTGTTCGCGCCGCGTTCTCTGCTGACAGCTGACTGGCCAGCTGCTCCTCACACTGGACCTTCAGCCCCCACACGCCGTACCTGTCTGCAGCTGCCAGGAGTTGTGGGGCCATGCGGGGCACCTCGGGAGCATGGAGGGAGTACATGTAGGCACCGGGCCCTCCACGTTAGGGACAGTGACCACACTGCTGCTGGCCTGCGGCGTGTCCTGGCAGAGCATGGCGGCGAACACGGGGCTCCTGCCTGCCAAGACGGCCCTGTGCGCCACCAGCCGCGTGTCGCCTGCCACCAGCGTCACCGTGGCCCCTTCCCCAGCACCCGTAGCAGCAGCCTCTTGCACCTCCTTGGCGGCTGCCATTGTGAATATTTCTGAAACAAGGCATCACCGAACAGCCATTTGCCCTTACACAGCACCGTAAATTCATATATTAGGCATAGGTGATCTGTGCTCAGCAACAGCGGGTAAATTTCACCCATTACATGTCAATCACAACTGCATGACATCCTTCCCTAGCCACAGGTGATAGCAACGTGTCTTCAACAATACAATATCAAACACCTGTAATTCCCACAAGAAGTCGACAGAAAGGGGTGAAGACACTACTTCTGAAATTTATAGTCGCAGTACAGTGTTACAAAACAATGAAGGTTTTAAATATGGAGATCAGAAGCAATACAAACAAGGCCTGGAGAATCTATAGCGGTGCTTCACTGAACGACTTAGCCTCATAATCACTCCAGGTATTTAGGAAACTGCTAGTAATTACCTTTCCTGTTCCACTCCCAAGTAGAGCGACAGTGAAACAAGTACTAAAATGTAGACTTTCACGGGCGGAAATATCATGTACATTATAATTATCCGGGCTGTTATGCCGTGGTCGGTTGATGAATTCTGTGTCAATTCCCAACGTTTCGTCTCCGACTGCGGGAGATATCTTCAAGGGGGTCCGTAGCTCGATGGAAGGTCCAACACACCCAGAACAGTCAGTAGCGAGCCAGTGGGTGTGTTGGACCTTCCATCGAGCTACGGACCCCCTTGAAGATATCTCCCGCAGTCGGAGACGAAACGTTGGGAATTGACACAGAATTCATCAACCGACCACGGCATAACAGCCCAGATAATTATAATGGACAGTGAAACAAGTGTCTATATGCCTCCTTATGAGTCCTAATTCCTAGAATCATATCTTTGGGTCCTTACGCGAAATGTACGTTGGTACCAGCAGAATCGTTCTGCTGTCAGAGGCCAAAGCCAATTCTCTACATATTATCAATGGTGTTCCTTGAAAGAACATCAGCTTCCCCCCACGGATTGACATTTGAGTTTCCACAGCAGCTCTGTAACATTTTCTTTAAACCTATTGCTACCAAATGTTAGAAGCCTGCCTCAATTTCTTTGATGCTCTTCCTTCAATCCGACCCGGTGACGATCAACACTCACACAGTACCCAAGAATGAGTCGCATTACTGTTCCATAGACATCTACGTTACAGGTTATTGGCACATTCCTAAAATGTACTGAGTACTCGCCTTCCCTTCTACCCTACTTACGTGCTCGTTCTATTTCATATCGCTTTGCAGCGTTACTCCAGGATATTTAATCGACGTGACTGTCAAGCAGCACACTTCTAATGATTTAGTGGAGCACTACTGGATAGTTTTTCCTACTCATCTGCCATAGCTTACATATTTCTATGTTTAAAGGTAGCTTTCATTCATTATACAAACAAGAAATTTCGTCTAAGTCACCTTGTACATTGCTAAGTCACTCAAAAACACCACCTTTCTGTACCTCAGCATCATCAGCAAATAGCTGCAGATTGCTGCCCACCCTGTCTGCCAGCTCATTTATGTATATGGAGGATCACAGGGATCCTCTCACACCACCCTGCCGATACCGTTGTCATTGATGAACGCTCTTTATCAAGGACAGCATATTAGATTCTATTATTGAAGAAGTCTTTCAGTCACTCACATATCTGGGAACCTTTTCTGTTGCTACCTCCTTTAACAGGCTGCAGTGCGACAGTTGCAGATACTTTCCGGAGTATGGACTACCTTTTGCCCTTCAACCAGAGTTCGCAGTATAATCATGTCAAATGACAAGGCGAGATTCACACATGCAATTATTTCTGAATTTGTGCTGATTTGCACACAGAGGCTCTTAAATAAAGGAAATTTATTTTCTTTGAACTGATAACATGTTCAAGGATTTTACAGAAGACGAATGTTGAGAACATTGATCTGTAATTTTGTAGATTCGTTTTTTTATTCTGGCTATATGGATGCACTTTTTTCCAGTCGCTTGGAATTTTGTGCTAGACAAGAGATTCGAGACAAATGAAAGCTAAATTAGGGGCCTATGCCGTATATCGGGTGTCTCCAAACATTTTAGCCTAACGGCCACACTGGCTGTTCTGCTAAATCCCAAGGGCAAGACCTGGCTACAGCCTCTAAGTTTTCCTGAGGCCTGATACATGTTTTGCTCTGCTCACCTCGGTACAATTCAGTTTTTGTGACGCTTATCACTGTCGTCATTCTTTACGAGCTGACAGTGGCACTGCAGTTGCCATTACGCAATGAACAGCTATTATTGCTTGAAATCTGGGAGGGAAGAAAATGTGTAAGACTCTGTGAGTAATCACACTGAAGTCGGAAACGAAATATCAAGCAAAAATAGGAAATATTAACGGAAAGGAAGAAAAGCTGTTAAAAGTGTTAAAAACAATATAGCAGGTTGCCTTGGCTGGCTGACTGCAGTAATAAAAATGGATGAGCCAGCCACTGCCACACACTAAAATACCCAGCCTAAGAGCAAAAGGCAAGAGAAACACAAATGCTGAAAAGATGAATACCAAGTCGAATAGACAGCACCAGACGGGGCGGGGATGAGTTAAAATGCAGGTAGGGTGAAGGGATGGAAGACAAGGCCACATGCCAACCCTTAGACTGAATTTTAAAATCCTCCTCTCGAACAAAACTTGAAGCTAGATCGTCTGTTCAGGCACTGTCACCTAACACTGCAGGCAGTGCGCCAGGAAGGTTGAAGGTCCGTCTCAGGGCGGCAAAATCTGGACAGTCCAATAAGATGTCAGACACTCAAGTATGAACCACAGTGACACTTTGGTGGGTCCTCGCAACGTAGGTGACCGTGAGCCAGCAAAGGACGAAGTAGTCCTTGTGAAAAGCTCGCATGGAGGACTACCACACATTCGTCGTCACCTTTACCATTCGTAGCTTATTCAGCAAAGTCAGGGAGCAGCATTCTGTATACCAGAGCCCGAAAACTTCGCGGTATAATACTGAACCGAAGAACAGATTCCGGTAGGCCGATCTCCAGATTTTACAAGTAGTCTGTCTGGCTAGACTTTTAGCAAATTCATTTCCCAGGATTCCGACGTGACCTTGGGTCCATAGAAAGACTGATCACGTTGTTTGAGGATGTAAACAGACTATTGGATGACCGTTAGCAAAGGATGGCGATGATAGCACTGGTGGAGAGCTTGTGAGGTGCTCAAGGGGTCGCTACAAATGAAGAAGGAGTTCTGATGCAGGGACAGATATGCTCAAGGGCGCGAGAGAAGGCTACCAGCACTGCAGTGGAAACACTGCGGCCATCTGGCAAGGAGCGCTGTTGAGTATGTCGTCCATGAGCGTAAACGAACCCAACATGACCATCAACCTTCAAGCCATCCGTGTATATTACTACTGAAATGGGTACACGTCAAGAGAAACAGGAGACAGAGAGCCGCGGGGTGAACCGAGACTTTTGGGACCAGTGAGAGGTCTAGAGGAAGCTGCAGCCGAGGTACAGACCTTGGAGGTGTACGTGAGTGGGCCTGGAAGAGAGGTGGTAGAGGAGAAGACGAGTTCAGAGAGAAGGGGCCGGACACCCAATTTCTGTTCACCTACAGAAAGCATCCAGGTCATTTCGTTGCCACGTTGATAGCCGATGCACGTGCTGCGCTTTACACATTGTTACAACTACTTCTGACAGTGTTAAATGTATGGTGGTGACGTCTTCCGAGGAGTACAAAGGTGCAGTAGTATAGCACCATGTTGTATTCAACATGTGCCACCCGAAAAGCAAAATGTAATGGACTATTGTGTTTTGTGACTGCTGTTTCTTAGTGAAGATACAGTGAGTTTAGCACTGAGTAATTTCATTTAAATTGCCTTAACGCTAAATTCAAGGCAATTGCTTACTCAGAACCCAATTTTTGCATCAGATCCGCAAACGGTTGATTCGCAATGTAGCGATTTTTATGAAGATGGTTGCTGGAATTTAATTCTTCCACTAACACAGTTTGACTAACTGCAGAAGTTTGCTCATGTCCTACCCTTCCGCTTTGTTGACCTGTGAAGAAAAATGCTGCTAAGTGAAACAGACAAAAATATTTACAGATGTAAATTAAGTGATGAGCAGCATTTGAAGTCCTGCTCATGATTTCCACTAGTAAACTTGATTCACAACCATAGACAATTGTGAGTGGTGGTGGTGGTGGTGGTGGTTTGGTTTGTAGGGCGCTCAACATCCATCTTTTTCACATTCCAGTCTCCCCATTTTTCTGAATGATGATGAAATGGTGAGGAGAACACGAACACCCAGTCTCTGGGCAGAAAAAAATCCGCCGATCTAGCCGGTAATCGGACGTGACACCCCGTGATAGAGAGGTTCCAGTACTAACCAGTAGACCACGAGCTGTGCAGAATTGTAAGTGGGATGTTACAGTTACATAAATTTTATTAATCATAATTACAATGCTTAATTTCATTATGTTTATTGAAATACGTTAGTTAGGCACAGTTAAATTTCAGGAAGTGTGATAATTAATTACAATTAAAGTGTTCATTAACACTATATATATATGTCAGTAGTTAATTTGTAGTTTAATTGGTGGTAGAATAAAAGTAACTGATTATTGCACGATTAAGTTTCATCGTAACTTCGCTTAATGAGCATGATGCATTTCTAAATCTCACTCAATTAACCCTCTTTAAGAGCAACAGTTTTACATAGGAATCCATGCAGAATAGGTCAATACGTTCCATTCCGAAAATATATGTACCCAAAAAGACATAACACAGTAATATAATTTATTTGTAGTACAGTATATCCTGTTTCAGAAGAATGATGTCTCAAGATATTTGTTAATGACTGTGGCTGAAAACTTGTCGACAAAGGGAAATAGCATGTTCATACTTCGCATAGCTGCTGTCTTGTGGTTATCTTAAATGAATTCGTGTCAGTTAACGATCAAAATGGAATGGACAGTGTCTTGAAAGGAGGATATAAGATGAACATCAACAAAAGCAAAACAAGGATAATGGAATGTAGTCTAATTAAGTCGGGTGATGCTGAGGGAATTAGATTAGGAAATGAGGCACTGAAAGTAGTAAAGGAGTTTTGCTATTTGGGGAGCAAAATAACTGATGATGGTCGAAGTAGAGAGGATATAAAATGTAGGCTGGCAATGGCAAGGAAATCGTTTCTGAAGAAGAGAAATTTGTTAACATCCAGTATTGATTTAAGTGTCAGGAAGTCATTTCTGAAAGTATTCGTATGGAGTGTAGCCATGTATGGAAGTGAAACATGGACGATAAATAGTTTGGACAAGAAGAGAATAGAAGCTTTCGAAATGTGGTGCTACAGAAGAATGCTAAAGATTAGATGGGTAGATCACATAACTAATGAGGAAGTATTGAATAGGATTGGGGAGAAGAGAAGTTTGTGGCACAACTTGACCAGAAGAAGGGATCGGTTGGTAGGACATGTTCTGAGGCATCAAGGGATCACCAATTTAGTATTGGAGGGCAGCGTGGAGGGTAAAAATCGTAGAGGGAGACCAAGAGATGAATACACTAAGCAGATTCAGAAGGATGTAGGTTGCAGTAGGTACTGGGAGATGAAAAAGCTTGCACAGGATAGAGTAGCATGGAGAGCTGCATCAAACCAGTCTCGGGACTGAAGACCACAACAACAACAACAACGATCAAAAATCCTTGCCCTTGCATCGTAGCAGAAGCAGTCCCAATCTTTGGCGCGAGGCGAATCGCGACCGGTACTTCTGGCTGAACGAAAACAGGCGGCACCGTCGGAGCTTCCATCCACTTCACAGAGCGCGGTGGTCTGCAGGTACGGCTGCCATGCGCCCCGATACGTCAGGACCGTCACTGGTACGGACCTCCCTCTCCCTACACCCCCGACAAGAGGAAATTATGTCCCCATTTTGCAAAATACCCTTAACGAACTTGGCTGACGTACTGACGCAACACCATCTCTTAGCGCAACATGTAAATGCAGCCTCAGTTTTCTCTATGTCAACAAGTTTATGTTGATAAGATCATCTCACAGATGGCGTTGCATGATGCGTATCCTCTGTTTCCGATGCAAGCACCTTCTGGATGCAGCACTGTCATTGGAGAAAATACCAGAAATCTCCAGCAGTACGTGGCTGGAACTATACAAGCAGCGCCACACGGAAAAATCGGCCAGTTCCCATTTGCAATCTGATAAGACGGTTCTTCCTAAACGTTATACGAACAACGTGTGCGAGTTGGTAATGTATAGTCACGTGTACGGTGACGAAAGTGTTGTCGACTTTTTACCGCCTAATTAGCTTATCACAGCTAAAAAATGTCTGGAAAAAGTGTGTCGCTTTCCGAATGATTACACAGAAAAGCGGTCTTTTCTCAAGAAAGGACGTGCAGATAAGGCAGAGCTGAGAGCTTCGTTGCTGTTTCATCTCAGAACTCACGGAGGTAAGCCAGACGTGAGGAATAACCTTTCTACGAAGAATCTTACCAATAGATTCGCGGTAGCATCAACATCAAAGCACATGGCTACATTCATGATGAATGAAGATACCCAGAAAGAATTACTCGTAGCTGCTGCAAAACTAACAGCAGCTTACGAAGTTGTCACGCATCGTCAGTCCTTGACTGTGACGTAAAAGTGAATGCCTCAATGTATCCCGACTACAAAGTCGCAGCAAAGCAGTCTACTGCCACAACCAAAGCTATAGCGATTGTTAAAAATATTATCGCACCACACTCCGTGTCTGACCGCACAAAACATTAGCAAACAGTTTCATTTTGGAACACTGGAACCGACGCATCGAACCAGAAGGCCGGAAAGGTGTTTCCTTCAGTTGACTACTACTTAGCTGAAAGTGACGGAATCCAAAAACAGCTGTTCAAGTTTGAGTCACATAATAACGAAACATCGGAGACAATTGCAAAGTTTTCTTTAGATCCTTTAAGACAACTGCAAATTCCATCAGATAAATTAATCGCTTTAGTTGAGGCAATACCAATGACTTCAGGAGACCTTCTTCGACGCGGTCAGCGGAATGTGTTTCACCAAATTAAGGAGCGCCTAGGAAACAATGTAGAGGGAACTGGATGGCCTGCCCGTATTCTCCACAGTACTAGTATCAAGCGCCGCTGCAGTCTTAACTCTAGAAATTGAACAACCGTCGTGAAAATACGTAATTGTGTTTCAAAACCCTCTGGGAGGACAAGTTGAGAAAGTTCTGCTTATACGTTGATGTATATCATGAAACTCTTCTATCTCATTGAAAAGCAAGATGGCTCTTGTTAATGCCCGCAGTTGAGAGAATTCTTAACCTTTGGACAATTTTTTGACGCCAAAGAAGCCACTTAAAATAATTTGATTTTTTCAGTAATCCCATGCGCGAAATTTATTTCACGTTACTACAGTCAAACTTGGTTCTGTTTGAGAAATATATAAAAAACGAGAAGAGTAATGTCTCGATAATTGAAGTAAGAAATATATTAATTTACACTTAAAGGTATCTAAATGAAAGGAACACAGCCAATTTTACCGGCATGCAAACAAACATGTATTTGAAGAAATTAAAGAATGAGAACTCTAACCAAGAAATAATTTGATTTCATAATTAGAACTAGACTCAATGGCTTTCTGTACCATAACATTTGATTAGTGACAGAAATGGGGTAGTTATCTTCATAAAGATCAGATATTTGATTGGACGACGCCATCTGAAACCACAGGTTGCTTGACGACTGAAAACGCTGCTATGTACCTAAATAAAAATTATGCGAATATTTGAGGCGACAATTGTTTTCGGTAACATCATATGAGAGAGAGGTCTGAAGAGCTTTTCGAAACTCAGGGGACTCAAGTGTAAACACTCCGTGGAAGAAAGGTGGATTTACATTCTTAAGGAAACCCAAAATCCTGAACACAAATGCCGACTACTAGAATCTTGCGAGTATTTTTGTTCTATTCCCGCACACAATGCCACTGTGGAAAGAGCATTTTGGCTGACGTCGACCAAGTGCACTGACGAAAGAAGTCGACTGCTGACAGGGACTGTGGAATCAATCTTACAGTGACAGTTTAACTACAAGCTGACTTGCATGGTGTTTAGTAAATACGTAAAGGGAAAAAATATTTGCTGAAAGAGGTGACATCTTCAGAAATATGTGGTGTACCAATTATTTCTCCGCAACAAATTACTTGTAAATGTGTTCTAAATAAAAATAATTATAATAAATGAATTTCTTGGTTCATTTCTAGTGCCCTATATGAAGAGTGTGCCGACGAGTCCCAACTAGATAGAGCAATCCTAATCACACAGGATACCGAATTTCGTGCAACATACAGAGACAGTCATGAACGTAAGTATGCATGATAAGGGATGCTACGTATATGCGAAGGACGCACGGGAATAACGATCGAGGTCCATCAAAATCTTAAACTTTATTCGTGATGTCGTCTCAGAAAGGAATGGAAGTACTGCAATATGCCAAAGTTTTTCGTGAAATCGATCAAGTCAACTGAAAATCCGCGTCGAAGCTTTGATGTACTTGAGAAGAACGATGTTGGTCCATTCGATGCCCTCTGTGGTTCGTATTGTGTGCTGCAGCTCCGTGCTACTGGCGTAACAATACTTGACCGTCACTCACACAGTGAGAACCGAGTTCGAATTGTTACGTTGTTTAGTAACAAAGCACAGACAAGTGAAGTTAAATGAAAGCGACAGAAACGCAGGAGGATGAAGAACGTTCCGGTCCTGTGCGGAATGCAGGGAAACCAAGTGCTGAGGCGTATTTCTGGTTCTTCAAAATGATCATGGACCTCGAGTCACGTTACAGCTACGACTGTAATTATTTACGACTGATATCCTTTTAGAATGAAACTTCCTGGCAGATTAAAACTGTGTGCCCGACCGAGACTCGAACTCGAGACCTTTGCCTTTCGCGGGCAAGTGCTCTACCAACTGAGCTACCCAAGCACGACTCACGCCCGGTACTCACAGCTTTAGTTCCGCCAGTACCTCGTCTCCTACCTTCCAAACTTTACAGAAGCTCTCCTGCGAACTTTGCAGAACTAGCACTCCTGAAAGAAAGGATATTGCGGAGACATGGCTTAGCCACAGCCTGGGGGATGTTTCCAGAATGAGATTTTCACTCTGCAGCGGAGTGTGCGCTGATATGAAACTTCCTGGCAAATTAAAACTGGAAACATCCCCCAGGTTGTGGCTAAGCCATGTCTCCGCAATACCCTTTCTTTCAGGAGTGCTAGTTCTGCAAGGTTCGCAGGAGGGCTTCTGTAAAGTTTGGAAGATAGGAGACGAGGTACTGGCAGAAGTAAAGCTCTGAGGACCGGGCGTGAGTCGTGTTTCGGTAGCTCAGTTGGTAGAGCACTTGCCCGCGAAAGGCAAAGGTCCCGAGTTCGAGTCGCGGTCGGGCACACAGTTTTAATCTGCCGGGAAGTTTCATATCAGCGCACACTCCGCTGCAGAGTGAAAATCTCATTCTGGATCCTTTCAGAATGTTCCGCTGATGGAAAGGTATAGATTAACGCCCGAATTCAATCAAATGGCCTCCTATGTTACGCACAACTCACCTGATATTTCCCTGAAGAACTTAATATTCAAGAGTTATGCCTATTATATTCACAGAAAAATCCTCGAAACCCTGTGTCGTACGAAAGAAACAGACGGATTTTTGTAACAAACCACAGTGTAAGTTTTGTGTGCGCCAGAACTGTCATGTTGAGTGTGACAGATTTAGAGCGACTGTTCTAAGAGTGATTTACAGATAACGAAAAATACACAACTCAGATTCAAAGTCTGAACAAGCAGGAATAACAACTTGAAATGAACTACGTAAGTGGAAAGCAGGGAACTTTTATGAGAGCAAAAAGTTACGGATGTTTGAAATGTAAAAAAAAAAAAAAAAATAGATTACTAAAGCAATGTATGCGGACTACTACAAGACTCTTCCGTTTTGTAAAATTTGAACCAACAAAGCATATTACAGCAGACAGCTATCATTTCATTCGTTCAATATCCATTTGCTTTCTTCTAGGCAATCCGTTCTACACATTTCTTCACGTGATCAGAATGAGTAGTACATCCATAAACGACGCCATCTGGCATTTTTCATCAGACAACTTTCGCAGTTTTTTTCTAACAATTAAGATGGCGGACGTCGGAGGAAGAGGACATGATTGTGTAACGTCACGTCGACAACGCGACCATTAGAGACGGAACAAAAGCTGAGGTGAGGAAACGATGGAGAGGGGAAAATGGTCGTGCCCTTCCGAAGAAACCGTATCGGCATTTGCCTTAAGCGATTTAGGGAAATCACGGAAAACCTGAATCGTGATGGCAGGACGTGAGTTTGAACCAGCGTCCTCCCGAAGGCGACTCCAGTGTTGTAACCACTGCGCCTACCCCACTCGATGCTGACGTCGTCTTTACGTTTTGAACGCCATGACAACTCCCTTTATTTTTACCTCTATGCATAATGACAAATTCACAATCACTGAAACTGAAACACCACCTCTGAATTTACGCTATGTAATCTACTCTGTGAACGTTAACCATCACAACTGTCAATAAATACTATGTAAAATTATTTAAAGTGCAGTAGCCAAAGAAGATATGTGGTTCATAATAACGACATGTTACCACACAGAAAACTCGCTGTAACATACATTAGGGACATAATATTAGATAGATAATTCATAGACCCTCATATAGCACAACAATAACATCCTACATAGACGTAAGCACAATCTACTGTAATGCTAGGTGGAAAGTACGAAGACGTGCGTATAGTACAACAATTATCTGAAGAGGAACACTTGAAAATGGCAATTCTGCCGAACCGAGCCCGTTGTGAATCAATGTACCGAACAGGAGTCAAAACATCTGGCAGCTAATTAGTGCAGTTGTAGGAAAACGCCATTTTTAGCTTTTGTACACTGCAGTCCCAGTAGAGAAGGTTCTATACTTGTGTCGGAAAAAGCAGGTAACACAAATTCAATTTAGGGTCTAGTTAAACATCCAATACTAATCATGGTGAACAAGCGCCGCAGACTCACTGTGCACTACCTCGATTTCCAGCAGTTCCACGTAAACAGTGGGTGACCAAAAACCTACCATTCGCATTGCTGCTACGTGTATGCAACGGAGCGCGACTCCGATGCACGAGTGTAATAAATAAGCACCAATACGTAGGCAAGGCATCATCAGTGTGGCATTCCTGTCTCTCCGGCGTGCGTTCGGTAAATGCGAAAACGTGGACTATGTCGATGTTGCCAAACGACTCGACAGGGGACCAACGTGCTGTTATTCTGTTCTTGGCTGCCGAAGGCCAAACAACAGCACACATCCACCGGAGAATGAGGAATATGTATTGGGCGGCACGTCTGTTGAAAACGACCACTGTTAGACAAGGGGTGGGGGAGGGGGCGGAGGGGGAGGAGGGCGTTGCTGCTTCACGGAAAAGCACGTCCCCATATCACAAACGACGTAACTCTGAAGTTACACCAACAGAAGTGGGAGAGACGACGAGGTGGTCTGATGGGTAATGAACCCCTGTGTTCAAAGGAACGGATCTGGTGTGATCCCTGCCTTTTTTCTGATGATGATGGTAACGAAATGATGGGATGAAAACGTCGTTATTGTATGTTTGTCACGATGGGGAATTTGGTTCTAGGGTCGGGTGGATTTTGTCCCAGATTCCTGATGAGTAGGTGGTTGGTGTCTGAGGTTTGGTGGAAGAATTTAATGGACTTCTTTTGGATGATTTCTGGAAGTTTTTGTATACTGTGAGCTGTATATATGTCTTTGATTCATATCGGCTAGCATCAGTAGCAGTTCTGAAGTATTTGTTTTGAAGTCTCTGTACTTTTGCGATATTGGTGTCTGCAGGCATTGACCAGATTTCGGAACCGTAGGTGATGGCTGGTTCTGTGAGGGTTTTGAAAATCATTTTGGCTTTCGTGTTGGAGGAGGGAGGAGATTAGTGTTTAACGTCCCGTCGACAACGAGGTCATTAGAGACGGAGCGCAAGCTCGGGTGAGGGAAGGATGGGGAAAGAAATCAGCCGTGCCCTTTCAAGGGAACCATCCCGGCATTTGCCTCAAGCGATTTAGGGAAATCACGGAAAACCTAAATCAGGATGGCCGGAGACGGGATTGAACCGTCATCCTCCCGAATGCGAGTCCAGTGTGCTAACCACTGCGCCACCTCGCTCGGTTTTCGTGTTGGACAGCGGATGTATGTACGGGGCGCGCGCTCCCCCTACCCCCCTCAACCCTCCCCCCACACGCCCGACCGTATTGCCACCCGCACCGCCACCGCCAGTCACCCCGTACGCTATTCGTTCGTTTCTTTCGACAGTCGACTCTGAATCGAGTTATTGATTTCTTGTACTTTCCCATGTAGCACGCAAGTCCGCGTCATCGTATTTCATATGTTTCTCTCTGGCACATAGGTAGCTAACACATACCTACGAGAAAAGTCGCGGCCATTCTAGTGATCTTGATACGTTATTCTGTCTGGCATTTGTCGAGAAAAGTTGGGAATGTTCTACTGTTTTCTTGTACGGAGAACCTTCGATACGTAGCGTTATAAGTACGGACGATGTAATTAACCAATTTGCCCGGAAGAATAGGTGCATAGAATTCATTATTTCAGAAAAAGAACGACAATTTGAACTTTTTTATATCATAAGATGGCACTGTCTTGTATATGTGTATAATCATTTTAAATAAAACTTAAATTTTGGATGTGAAATTTTTACTACAGTAAAAGTAAAGGTAGCTCAAGTTATCTTTATCTCTCCTCCTTGAGGTTTTTCTGTATCCACCACTGACACCCGCCATATATACATCTACATGGATACTCTGCAAATCACATTTAAGTGCGTTGCAGAGGGTTCATCGAACAATCTTCACGATTATTATCTATTATTCCAATTTCGTACAGCGCGCAGAAAAACGAACACCTACATATTTTCGTGCGAGCTCTGAATTCCCTTATTTTATTGTGATGATCGTTTCTCTTATGTACGTCAGCGTCAATAAAATATTTCCGCATTCGGAGGAGAAAGTTGGTGTGAAATTTCGTGAGAATATTCCGCAGCACCGAAAAACTTTTTTTTAATAATGTTCACCTCAAATTCTGTATCATTTCTATGACACTCTCTCCCCTTTTTCGTGCTAATACAAAACATGCTGTCCTCCTTTTAACTTTCTCGATGTACTCCGTCATTCCTATCTAGTAAGGATCCTACACAGCGCAGCATTATTCTAAAATACCACCAACAAACGTAGTGTGGGCAGTCTCTTTGGTAGATCTATTACATTTTCTTAGTGTCCCGCCAATAAAACGCCGTCTTTGGTTAGCCTTGCCCACTTTATTTTATGTGTGTTTCTTCCAATTTAAGTTGTTCGCAATTGTAATTCCTAGGTATTTAGTTGAATTGACAGCCTTTAGATTTGACTGACTTATTGTGTAACCGAAGTTCAACGGATTCCTTTTAGCACTTATGTGGATGACCTCAGACTTTTCGTTATTTAGGCCAAATGTCAATTTCCGCACCATACAGATATCTTTCCTAAATCGTTTTACAATTTGTTTTGATCTTCTGACAACTTTATTAGTCGATAAACGACAGCGACATCTGCAAACAACCTAAGACGGCTGCTCAGATTGTCCCCTAAATCGTTTATATACGTAAGGGCCTATGACACTCCCTGGGGAAAGCCATAAATCACTTCTGTTTCACTCTTTGACTTTCCTTCAACTACTAAGAACCGTGACTCCTCTAACAGTAAATCACGAATCCGGTCACATAAGTGAGACTATATTCCATAAGAACGCAATTGCACTACAAGCCACTTGTGTGGTACACTGACAAAAGCCTTCCGTAAATCCAGAAATACGGAATCAATTAGAAATCCTTTGTCAATAGGACTCAGCACTTCGTCTGAGTAAAGAGCTAGTTATGTTTCACAAGAACGATTGTTTTCTAAATCCGTGTTGACTGTGTGTCAATAGACCTTTGCTTTGGAAGTGATTCACAATGTTCTAACACAATATATGTTCTAAAATCCTGCTGCATATCGACGTTAATGACACTGGCCTGTAATTTAGCGAATTACTCCTACTACCTTTCTTGAATATTGATATTAGCTGTGCAGCTTTCCAGTCTTTGGGTACGGATCTTTCGTCGAGTGAACGGTTGTATATAATGAAGTATGGGGCTCTTTACACTCTGAAAGGAAAATGATTGGTGTACGGTCTGGACCAGAAGACTTGTTCTTGTTAAGTGATTTAAGTTGTTTCATTACTCCGACGATATTCACTTCAACATTGCTCATGTTGGCAGCTGTTCTTGGGTCGAATTCTGGTATATTTACTTCGTTTTCTTTGGGTAAGGAATTTCGGAAGGCTGTGTTTAATGACTGATTTGGCAGCACTGTCTTTTGTAGCATTTACATTGCTATGGGCCAGAGAAGGTACTGATTGTGTCTTGCCGCTAGCATAGTTTACATACGACAAGAATTTCTTTCTATTTTCTGCCAGGTATACTTTGTTCACCGTAAGAGTAAACCCGGTGTAAACAAACACAAGCTGGACGATCAGTCAGCAGCCGCAGCTCTCTCACACTGGCGCTGTCCCGTTCTTTGAAGTTGGTCCAACCTACGAATTATACATCTTATTACTACCTCACTGTCAATGAAACTAAGACATTCTTATGTATTAACAGCCATCAAAGTTTATCTTAATCACACTTTAACTACATAATTTTAATTCAGAGACCGTGTTCTCTCACAATTTCCACAGACGCCACTTGTTCTCTTATTGTCTCGCTCTTTATACGTATCGTGAAGATGGATGACTGTTTCCTGCTTCGTAGTGAAACACGCATGCAACACCGTCAGTGTCGAGAAACAAGTTGTTCATAATGTTTTTCACGAGCTTACACAGGAAAACCAGCTCTGACGTTTCTCGAGGAACACTATTTAATAAAAATAAGATGGTGTCTATACGCATTATGTAATCGATAGATTGATGGTTACGTGTACTTAAGGTCGGCGAATCGAAAATCGTAATTTAGGGTTTTTTTTGTTCGGTTTGAAAACCTAAATCACTTTAATATGAAATTCATGACATGTGTGGTAATTAGTTCATACTTAATAATTTTTTCAAAAAAAGTGCATGTCTAGTTTCCAATTACATATGGCATGAAAAATTCTAGTTTTCTTTGGAAACACACATTCTTAGTTGTCGATATTTTAAATAAGATTGTTAAATATTGTTGAAGTTAAGAATACATTACACAATTAAAATTTTTCGAGGAATATGAAAAGTCAAGTACTCTGAATGTGCCCATTGTTTTGTAGGACAGATGTGATGTCTCGCGAGCCAGAGTGGTGAACCTGGTAGAAAAATGGCAAACAATAGTTTTCACGGCGTCGAGCGCACTATAACAATGCTGCAGTTTTGCAGTTGTCACCTTAACGGTGCAATCTGAACCCAACAGAACTGATCGGGAGCAGAGGTAATGGATCTGACACGACATTTAAGCTTTCAAACGTACTGGAAGCTTTGTGACACGTCAGTGCCGAACGATGAAGAAATGCCGAACGGTACCTCATAGAAGAAGGCGACATGTGGACATTTTGCTGGCTTTGGATTCTGATGGCGTCCTTGTGAACGTAGCAGTACTGAAATTTATTCCTCTGTCTCCGATAAGGAAGGAGTTAGATTACCAGGCGACTCACTGTAATACCATCAGTGGCTTCAATATTTAACTACCTAGGAAATCCTCTGAAAATGTTGAATGAAGGTTGGTTGTGTATTTAGGACAGAATGCAGGAAAACTGAAAGCTTCAGGAGTGTTATAACTATTCTGTGGACCAGTGACTCGATAACGAACATTTGACAAGGGAGATGGAGAGCTGCAGTGCTTTCAGCCAATGGGTGTTCAGAGCGCTGTTGTCAGACGGATCTGACGTCACTTTTGCGGACATTGTGACGGAAGTTTGTCTGGGAAGACTGTCTCAGATTGTAAGATCCTACTCCCGAATAGTCGGGTCTTGTCCCTACTAAGGTTGCACAACATTACCTCCTGTGATATTATCATTAATGCTCCTTGCTGACACATAGTTGCCAGAAGCCTGACTTCTACTGAGCATTGCGGAACTCATAAATGTGCGTGATACCTGGCCTAAACACGTGAAGGGAATGCACATATGCATTGCAATTTGTATGGAGTGTAGCCATGTATGGGAGTGAAACATGGACGATAAATAGTTTAGACGAGAAGAGAATAGAAGCTTTAGAAATATGGTGGTACAGAAGAATGCTGAATATTGGATGGGTAGGTCACGCAACTAATGAGGAAGACTGAATAGAATTGGGGAGAAGACGAGCTTGTGGCACAACTTGACTGGAAGAAGGGATCGTTTGGTAGGACATGTTCTGAGACATCGAGGGATCACCAACTTAGTATTGGAGGGCAGCATGGAGGGTAAAAATCGTAGAGGGAGACCAAGAGATGAATGCACTTAGCAGATTCAGAAGGATGTAGTTTGCAGCAGTTCCTTAAAGATGAAGAAGCTTGCACAGCGTAGAGTAGCATGGAGAGCTGCAACAGACCTGTCTGTGGACTGAAGACAACACACACACACACACACACACACACACACACACACACACATACACACACACGTCTCTTTCTAAAGGCACTACATTTATTTCTACTATGGACGGTGACTATGATGTTGCTTTTGTTTTCCAGGCAGTTTATATGAAATTACGAGTGACTCAAATGTGTAAATGCTCTCGTTACAAAATCCGCTTGATTGCTTTCAGAACACAAGGCTCAGAAGGCTGGAACGAGATATCGCCTTGGCTCTTATTACCGTAGCTACGCCTTTCATCATAAAGAAAAAAATCCGAAGAAAGACGCGGCAAAAGAGAAGGTGCTGGGTTCGGCCGTGGCTTCGAAGAAGGGATGCAGAAAGGGACTGTTATTTCTTATTGATGAGGGTGGAGGATCCACTACAGTTTAAAATTTTGTGAGAATCAACGCAGATTGTTTGGACAAGCTGTCATCCTTCGCTAAGCCAAATATTCGCCTAAGAGAGACCGTTATGAGAGAAGCAATTCCGCCAAGAAAAAAGAAAGACTTTGATCTTGTGTACATATTTTTCCATACGACTGTTCAACTATATTAGCTGAAAATTGTCATATTTAACAGTTAAATTGCGACTTCGGGCGAATCATACAAGAGCTTGTCTTTCGCGCATCGTATTTCAGTTTCGAGTCTGCCTAAACCGATAACAGATGTATGCTGTGAAATCCGTAACTCTTTCAGGGACAAGTATTTGACGTTACTTATTTCCTGTATTACTAAATCATAAAACAAGTGAGAACTTTCACTTCACTTCTACTTTGCTACAGGCTTCAACAACTGAAGAGGAATGGCCTCGAGCCGGCCGCTGTGACCGTGCGGTTATAGGCGCGTCAGTCTGGAACCGCGCGACCGCTACGGTCGCAGGTTCGAATCCTGCCTCGGGCATGGATGTGTGTGATGTCCTTAGGTTAGTTAAGTGTAAGTAGTTCTAAGTTCTAGGGGACTGATGACCTCAGATGTTAAGAGGCATTTGAACCATTTTTTGAATGGCTTCGAATAGCAACAGCTTTTGATAAATTGTGTAGCCGTGATAAAACTTAAAATAATACTTACCGAATATTGCAGATATTTCACGCGTTAATTTTTGTGAGACGATCAACCTGCTGTACCACGTTTCACTGGGCAGGAGCGAGTTACACAGTTCACACAGAACTTGGCGCCGTGCTCCCCACCCGATCGTCTGCGCACGCGCGAAGCACCTGTGTACGAGTGAGGTTCGGATCCATCCTAATGCGCCTTCTAGCGATCGTAAGCGTGAATCTCTTGGAACTAGTCCCGTCTGCACGGTAGGCGCCCGCGGAAACAGTGCATCATGGGTAAGCTTGCAAGCTCACACGTCATGTGTAGAACGGGCTTCAGTGTGTGTGTGTATGATACGTGGAGCTGAAACAACGGATCTGTGCGTTAGCTAGGTTGAGCTGCTGTGGAAGACAAAGGAAATGGTGCGAAGAGTTGATATGTGCTGTAAAGACTGCTTAATAAAAAGAAAAACTTACTCTCTCATTAAGTTACTGTTAGCTGAAGATATATCGACGTGACTGATATAACTATTTATGGATGAATGACGGAATGTAGTCAGATTTGCCACTGTTAATACTGGGTACGGGGTCCACCTATTACGCGAACAAGTATCTTTTATATGTGTAAACCCAAGAAGTTCTCAGCACCTTTTTTCTACTGTCAATAAGTATTCTTTACTGGTACCTGCAAAATATGGGTGTCTCAACCGGCAGTTACGCTACGAACTCCAGGCCTGAAGGCCAGTTTGCGACTGCCTCAGTTTCCCCCCACTACTGGATCACGCAGGGCCCTCGGCAGTCCAGCGCACGCCGGCAGCGCGCCACCTGCACCACTGAGCGGCCCACCCAGGAAGCAGGGCCACTTGCTGGCGGCCCGTCTGACACCTCCCAGAGGCACAAAAAATTTGGTCTTCAGTATTTTGTGTTATTATGGAACGAATTTAAGAACTAAAACTCCAGTCATAGCCACCCATCAAGAGGCATTTTCTTTAAAAGTTCAACACAAACACGTACTGAAGTTAAAAACTATGTTTTGTCTCGGGGCTCTGTAACTGATGACGCGCAAAGAACCCAGTTCCGTCACCAGTATTTGGCGACTTCAAACTTTGCACATAATTCCAAAACCTTTACGAAACTTTCTCTCGCTAACCCCCACCCCTCACCTGTGGTTCCCTTCCCCCCCCCCCGCTCCCCCACACACACACAAAATTATGGAACCAGAAAAGTTTATGACTTACTACATTTTCGCAGTGAAACTTAAGCAGGAGACACAGTGTCTTTAATTTACTACTTGTCTGCTACCTACCCTGTTGGCAGCGCGGTTTCCTGGCAGTATCAACACACACCAGCCAATGACTTCCAAAATACATCACTGTACCCCACATTATTAAGGACATACGACATAAATACTGAGGTGCGCGAAAAACCTGCTTTTGCTAAAAATGGAACTCAAATTCCCCTAGCTTTATCACAAGTGTTTTACAATGAGAGCACTTAACGGCCTCCAACAAACTTTGAGCTTAATTTCAAATCGTTGCCAAACTTTTCCTCACTTCCATGATTAATGCCGAATATTTAAGATATTAAGTCATTTGCAATGTAATGAGGTGTTTGCAGCTGTTTTATAGTTGAGAGCTCGACTCTTTAAAGAACCGGAGGTTCCCTGGTTACACGTGAAGAGCTGGACAAAGTGGGATGCGTTCGCTGACATGTCTGGCTAATACCATCTCTTGGGATTCCTGCTAAGTGGTGTGCTTGCGGTAGTTCCGTCTACTTGTTTAAATTTTTTTTTAGCTCATGAAGAAGACGACTGGTTCGGTGGCCGAAATATTGTGCATCAATTGGAAACAACATCGCCGAAGATCTGGAAACACAGATTGTATCACTGATATTCACAACAAGGCCCACAGAACGGAAACTACAAACCTATTCACTAAACTATCGACACAATGCTAAACTGTATGTTGACAGGAAAAACGTGTTTAGCGTTACCGCAAAATGGATCGACTTCCAGAACCAAAGCAGGCGACATTTACAAACGGTCTGACGTCGTGGACATTGCTGTTGCAATCTACGTGGTAGGAAATTCGTCAAAAACCCCGCCTCTCAAAAGTCATGAATACATGAACAATATCATCGTGTGCCCTCCTAACGACGCGAGTTAAGACACACACACACACACACACACACACACACACACACACACAGGATGAGTGGTTTGCGGGCCCCCACTCGACCATGCCAGATTCTGTCCAAATTTTCTGTGCAGGTTTTCTGACCAGTGAAAGGCAGATGAATTCCAATCAGGAACAACTGCCAAGATGAGAAACATAGAAGTAAATATCCTCGGAGTAACGAAGCAGCTTAAATCACTTAATAAAGGCAAAGCCTCCGGTCCAGATTGTATACCAGTCAGCTTCCTCTCAGAACATGATGATAAAATAGCTCCCTATTTAGCATTTATATGCAACGACTCGCTCACAGAAAGATCCTTACCTAAAGACTCGAAAATTGCTCAAGTCACACCAATACCCAAAGAAGAAAGTAGGAGTAATCCTCTAAATTACGGGCCTATATCACTAAAGTCGATTTGCAGTAGGGTTTTGGAACATATACTGTATTCGAACATTAAGAAGTACCTCGAAGAAAACGATTAATTGACACATATTGAACACAAATTCAGAAAATATCGTTCTTGTGAAACACAACTAGCTCTTTATACTCATGAAGTAATAAGTGCTATCGACAGGGGATGTCAAATTGATTCCATATTTTTAAATTTCCAGAAGGCTTTCGACACCGTTTCTCACAAGCGTCTTCTAACCAAACTGCGTACCTACAGAGTATCGCCTCAGTTGTGCGACTGGATTCGTGATTTCCTGTCAGAAAAGTCACAGTTCGTAGTAATAGACGGAAAGTCATCGAGTAAAACAGAAGTAATATCCGGCGTTCCCCAAGGAAGTGTTATAGTCCCTCTATTGTTCCTGGTCTATATTAACGACATAGGAGACAATCTGTGTAGCTGTCTTAGATTGTTTGCAGATGCTGCTGCAATTTACCGTCTTGTAAAGTCATCATATGATCAAAACGACTTGCAAAATGATTTAGATAAGATATCTGTATGGTGCGAAAAGTGGCAATTGACCCTGAATAAAGAAAAATTTGTAGTTATTCACATGAGTACTAAAACAAATCAGCTAAATTTCGTTTACGCGATAAGTCACACAAATCTGAAGGCTGTAAATTCAACTAAATACTTAGGGATTACAATTACGAATAACCTGAATTGGAACGATCGCATAGATAATGTTGTGAGTAGAGCAAACCAAAGACTGCGATTCATTGGTAGGACTTAAAAGGTGCAACAGGTCTACCAAAGAGACTGCTTACGCTACGCTTGTCAGCCCTATTCTGGAGTATTTCTGCGCGGTGTTGGATCCGCATCAGGTGGGACTGACAGATGACATCGAAAAAGTACAGAGAAGGGCAGCTCGTTTTGTATTATCGTGATGTAAAGGAGATAGTGTCACAGACATGATACGTGAATTGGAGTGGCAATCTTTAAAACAAAGGCGTTTTCCGTTGTGACCGGATCTTCCCATGAAATTTCAATCAGCAGTTTTCTCCTCCGATTGCGAAAACATTCTGTTGGCACCCACCTACATAGGGAGGAATGATCATCACGGTAAAATAAGTGCAATCAGGGCTCGCACAGAAAAATTTAAGTGTTCGTTTTTCCCGCGAGCCGTTCGAGAGTGGAACGGTAGAGAGACAGGTTGAAGGTGGTTCATTGAACCCTCTGCCAAGCACTTTATTGTGAATAGCAGAGTAATCACGTAGATTTAGCTGTAGATGTACAGGTTTCTAGCCCACACATGAAGACTAGTAGGTGAACCATGATAAAAAGTAGCGGTGACACCTCAAAAGTTTTGGTTAAGTCTGGAGAGCTGTATTTCAGTGAATAATTCTGATAAAACTGTAAAACTTGCCACAATGGTTGGACTGTTTATATTGTGCACACAGCCTGTAAGTTTTGTGTAATTTGATTCAGTGCTTTTGTTCCAAGCGTACTCGTAGATAAATTGTCGCCACAAAGTTTCCCTCATGTGGAGGCGCCTCCCCGCCCCTCCAGCAGTGGGGGAGCAAAACCCGACTGACACAATTGCAGTCGCCGTGCTCTAGAGCCGCCTATTGGCAGTGGGACTGGACTGGAGCAGCTGTCCAGACACTGGAGAGACCGGCTGTCGGCCGTCCTCTGGCTGTCTGACGTCTGGAACCGCAGAAGGCGGCCCCCACACACCTCGTACTGTTTATCTGACCTTGTGTCGTGCATTTATAGAAAAAGCTTCACGATAATGTCTGCATTGGTAGAAGATTGCGGACTCTTCAGCCATTCGATTCTCCACGGAGTGGACTGCCAATGGGGAGGCGAACATGAGAAAAAGATTGGATAGCCAGTGAAAGCATAATGCTCTAGGAACAGGGGCGTTAAATGTCAGAAATCTGAGTGTAGTAGGGAAACAGAAAATGTAAAAAGGAAATGCTAAGGTTCTGTCTAGATACAATGGGGGGTCAGTGAAGTGAGATAGAAAGAGGGCAAGGATTTCCTGTCAGACGAGTATGGCTGATATCAACAGTAGTATAAAATAGTATAACAGGGGGAGGATTCATTACAAGCAGGAAGAAGGTAAGGCAGAAAAAGAATTTCTGTGAACGTTTCCATGGTAGGGTTTCTTCTCATCAATGTCGCCAGCAAACCAACACTGACAACAGTTGTCTATTTCCTGGAAGATTAAAACTGTGTGCCAGACCGAGACTCGAACATGGGAACAGTTTTGCAGAAGCGCTTCTGTGAAGTTCGGAAGCTGTGAGGACGGGTCATGACTAGTGCTTGTGTAGCTCAGTGTTAGAGCACTTGCCTGTGAGAGGCAAAGATCCCGAGTTCAAATCTCGGACCAGCACACAGTTTTAATCTTCCAGGAAGTTTCATAACAGCGCACACTCCGCTGCAGTGTGAAAATCTCATTCGGGAAGCAGTCATTCAGGTGTACATGCCGACGTCTCAAGTTGAGGATGAAGATACAGAGAAAGTGTATGAGGATAAAGAACGAGTAATAGAGTCTGTAAATGGAGATGAAAATCTAATATTCATGGGGAATTTGAATGTGGTTGTAGGGGAAGGAGTAGAAGAAAGTGTTACAGGACAATGTGGGCTTGATACTAGGAACGAGGGAGGAGAAAGAGTAAGTGGGCTGTGCAGTGAATGACTCGTGAAAAACGTCTCACAGCTTCGTGTCAGACGACGCGGCCCAAAGGTGAGGTAAGCATATGGTTGGTTTCTCGGCACAGTATTCGTTCGAAACGTGGTTACCGATGGTGAGCCGTGAACTTTGCGGTGCATCAGACGCTGTAGTGAAACACACTGAGACGTGGCAACGCTGTGGCAGTCTGGCACTGGTGCCATGCGGGCTGACGTCACAGAGACAGTTGAGATCAGGGCCAGCGGTGGCCGGGGTTTGGCGTTGTGGAGGGGGAGGGGCCAGTGGCCACCGCAGACATCTGCGTGTGATTAGGTTTTCGTCACCAGTCTGATTCGAACTTTCTTTGTCTTGCAGGGTCGACATAAAACCACTGCAACATCTGTACAGGATAGCAGGTGCGTGCGAAAGTGTAAAACATGTGGCAAATACATGTTGCGTACAGAAGGAAGTTCTTGATTCACTATTCGGGGAAAGCTTCTGACCAAACAGACGCAAATTCAGAGAGATTCACACGCTACCAGGTGGCGAGGCATGAGAGGAGAACCAAGAAACACGCCGGAGGCCACACATATTGAACAAATTAGGCAGTTAGACCAAACCATAGTTATATGTCAGTAATTCTGTATCACGCGCGACCAAACAGACTTGTGGCACAAGCCGTAATTTTATTTTATCCATTCGTTGCCTTAACGTGTAGATAACACGCAAGCTGCAGTCGGGCAACACGCTGCTTCTGCGCCGGTGTGCCGCCAGCGGTTCGGCTCGCAGCTCTGCCGACTGGCGACGCACGCTCAGGCGCCTTCGCTTTAGAGGACGTCGTAGCGTTGACTGACGCCACGGGTCTAGAAAAGGTGGAAGCGACTGAATCACGGCTTCATTCGCGCAATGCCCGTCCCTCAATATTCCTACAGTTTTAACGAGCTTAGGTTGAACCTGTGCTCTGTATAAATATTTCTTTTAAAATTTTGACAAAGTGCTAAGAATTAGCTAATGAATAAAGCTGAAGCATGATAATTGTATAGTACGCAGATCAAGAAGTAAGCAAGTAAATAAACCTGGCAATTACTTACAGATCTTCAAAAATAAAAATTTACTTGATTTTTCTCAAGGTGCGTATTGTTCACGAGGATAGGAATTAAAAAAAAAAGTACCTAATACTAGAAGTTAACATGGATGTTCCAGACAACTATGCAAGACTGTACTCTCAGGCGGCAACAGCCTTGCCGCAGTGGATACAGCGGTTTCCGCGAGGGCGCCGAAGTTAAGTGCTGTCGGGCGTGGCCGGCACTTGGATCGGTGACCATCCAGGCCGGCATGCGCTGTTGCCATTTTTCGGGGTGCACTCAGTCCCGTGATGCTGACTGAGGAGCTACTCGACCGAACAGTAGCGGCTTCGGTCAAAAATACCATCGTAACGACCAGGAGAGCTGTGTCCTGTCCACACGCCCCTCTTATACGCGTCTTCAAATGAGGATGACACGGCGGTCGGATGGTCCCGATGGGCCACTTGTGGCCTGAAGACGGATTGCTTTTTTTGTACTCTCAGCTGGATACGTACAAAGATAACTAAAGTAGCACAGAGTTCTTCAGACTTTGTGTAATAAGCATTCGAAATGGCTTGCTACACCATACACAAGCGAACACAGGGTAGAAGTAAAGTTTGGAATGGTTCGTTTGTATTTTGCATAGCTGGCTTAGGTTCGGTGCGCTGCGTCGTTACTTGCAGTATTTGTATCATCAACCTCACAGTTCCTTGGTGCGAGAAATAAACACGATATCTTAGAGTAACAGCGCTGTGTTAGAAATAAACACTGCAAAGTTTCACTGACGCGTACGCCCTGCACAATGCGTGTTATGAAATTAGGAGCAGCCAAGCGCACACTGTACACTTTGTTGTAATGGAACATCTGTTATACCACGCACAGAAGGCGGATACCACTGAACAGTTAAAACCAGGCAGATGACTCTGTTATAAAGGGCGTGCACGGAAGTGTTGACTCTCTACAGCTCACGTAGCACATAAAACACCCTACTGCGCAAATAACAGTGCACCATAAGAGAGGAAGTAGTGAAATGGCGACGCAACAGTCGGTACACGGTACGTGAAGGTGAGGAACATTAGACGCAGTCGCGACACACACAACTTCCGTGCGTCTGGCTTATTCACTTTATTTATTTATTGTTCCGTGGGACCACATTAAGGAGAAGTCTCCATGATCATGGAACGAGTCAATACATGAAATTATAACGTGATTGTAGAAACAGATAAAAAGAAATATAGAAACATATTCAGGCGACATGTTGTAAGTTTAAATAAAGAAAATCAACAATGAAACACTGGAATTTGATTAATTTTTTAGCTCTCCCAGGAGCTCCTCGACAGAATAGAAGGAGTGAGCCATGAGGAATCTTTTCAGTTTAGACTTAAATGTGTTTGGGCTACTGCTAAGATTTTTGAGGTCTTGTGGTAGTTTATTGAAAATGGATGCAGCAGAATACTGCACTCCTTTCTGCACGAGAGTCAAGGAAGCGCATTCCACAAGCAGATTTGATTTCTGCCTAGTATTAACTGAGTGAAAGCTGCTAACTCTTGGGAATAAGCTAATATTGCTAACAACAAACGACATTAAAGAAAATATATACTGTGAGGGCAATGTCAAAATTCCCAGACTATTGAATAGGGGTCGACAAGAGGTTTTCGAACTTACACCACACATAGCTCGAACAGCTCGTTTTTGAGCCAAAAATGCCCTTTTTGAATCAGAAGAATTACCCCAAAAAATAATACCATATGACATAAGCGTATGAAAATATGCGAGGTAGACTACTTTTCGTGTTGAAATGTCACTTATTTCAGATACTGTTCTAATGGTAAATAAAGCAGCATTTAGTTTCTGAACAAGATCCTGAACATGGGCTTTCCACAACAGCTTACTATCTATCCGAACGCCTAGGAACTTGAACTGTTCCGTCTCGCTTATAACATGCCCATTCTGTCTGATCAAAATATCAGTTCTTGTTGAATTGTGAGTTAGAAACTGTAAAAACCGAGTCTTACTGTGATTTAGCATCAAATTATTTTCCACAAGCCACGAACTTATTTCATGAACTACATTATTTGATAATGTTTCAATATTACATACAAGATCCTACACTACCAAGCTGGTGTTATTGGCAAACAGAAATATTTTTGAATCACCTGTAATATTAGAAGGCATACCATTTATATAAACAAGAAACAGCAGTGGCCCCAGCACCAAACCTTGGGGAACGCCCCACTTAACAGTGCCCCATTGGGACTGAACGTCACTACCACTCTCAATACTGCGGAGAATTACCTTCTGCTTTCTGTTCTTAAAGTAAGAGGCAAACCAATTGTAAGCTACTTCCCTTACTCCATAATGGTCCAACTTCTGCAGTAATATTTTGTGGTCAACACAGTCAAAAGCCTTCGTTAAATCAAAGAAAACACCTAACGTTCGCAACCTTTTATTTAATCCGTCCAAAACCTCACAGAGAAAAGAGAATATAGCATTTTCAGTTGTTAAGCCATTTCTAAAACCAAACTGTACATTTGCCAGCAAATTATGTGAATTTAAATGCTCCAGTAACCTTGTATACACAACCCTCTCGATAACTTTAGCAAACACCGATGGCATAGAAATTGGTCTACAATTGTCAACATTATCCCTGTCTCCCTTTTTATAAAGTGGCTTCACTACCGAGCACTTTAATCGGTCAGGAAACCGACCACTCCTAAAGGAAAAGTTACAGATATGGCTAAGTACTGGGCTAACATACATAGAACAATACTTCAGTATTCTGCTAGATACCCCGTCATATCCATGAGAGTTCTTGGTCTTTAGTGATTTAATTATTAGCTCAATCTCCCTCTTGTCAGTATGATGGAGGAGCATTTCAGGTAACAATCTCGGAACACTTTTTTCTATGACCGCTATATGATTCCCTGTCGGGACTAGATTTCTATTTAGTTCACCTGCTATATTCAGAAATTGATTATTAAATACTGTACATATATGCGACTTATCAGTAACATGGACATTCACATTACACACTGATTCTATATCCTCGACCTGTCTCTGCAGACCAGCCACTTCCTTTATGACTGACCACATGGTTTTAATTTTATCCTGAGACTTAGCTATCCTATCTGCATACCACGTACTTTTGCCTTCCTAATAACTTTTTTAAGCACCTTACAATACTGTTTGTAATGGGCTGCTGCATTTAGATTGTGACTGTTTCTAACGTTTTGATATAATTGCCACCTTGTTCTACAAGATATTCTTATCCCTTTAGTCAGCCACCTGGGCTGCCTGTTTGTGCTAGTACCTTGTTTTGAACGTTCTAACGGAAAGCAACTTTCAAACAGCACGAGAAAAGTCTTGAGGAAAGCATTATATTTATCGTCTACTGTATCAGCACTATAAACATCTTGCCACTCTTGTTCCTTGATGAGGTTTACAAAGGTCTCTACAGCAACTGTATCAGCTTTCCTAAAAAGTTGATAAGTATATTTAACATGTGTTGCAGCGTAAAAATCTTTTAGAGTTAAAATTTGTGCATCATGATCTGAAAGACTATTCACCTTTTTGCTAACAGAATGCCCTTCTAGTAATGAGGAAGGAAGAAAAATATTGTCTATGGTTGTTCTACTGTTCCCTTGCACTCTCGTTGGAAAGCACACGGTTTGCATAAGATTATATGAATTAAGAACGTCTACCAGCATCCTTTTTCTTGCACAATCACTTATACAATTAATATTGAAGTCACCACATATAAATAACCTTTTGTATTTCCTATAAAGTGAACCAGGAACCACCTCTAGCTTTAGCAAAAATGTTGTGAAATCGGAGTGTGGGGATCAATAAATAACAACAGTAAGAAGTTTAGCTCTACTAAATTTAACCACACCTGCACAACATTCAAACACCTTTTCAGTGCAGTACTTTGAAACATCAATTGACTCAAGTGGGATACCGTTTTTCACGTACATGGCTACTCCCCCACACCGCAAAGAGCTCCTAGAAAAGCTGCCAGCCAACCTGTATCCTGGTAAAGGAAGCCTCTGAATTATCTCCTTAGTTAAGAAGTGTTCAGATATACCAATAATTTCAGAGTCAACATCTATAAGCAGTTCACTAACTTTATCTCTAATACCTTGTATATTTTTATGAAATATACTAATTCCCTCATTAATCGGATACCTAAGCTTTGTCGAACGTGGTTTCTTTGTTAGAGAGACTTCCCTTAAGCAGGAATACTTATCAGCTGACTTCAATATAAAAAACGTACAGTTCTAACACCCACTACTACAGGAATTTGGCCATGAGTGATCCCACCACCCCCACCTATGCTGTCGCCTATAAGCTTTGCCAGCCTCCCCTTCCCATACCTGTTGAGGTGCAGGCCATGTCTAGTGAAACCCGTCCTGCTGATAGACTCCACCGACACCACTGAAATGTGACTCATGCCTTCTGTCATCAACGCACCCCAAAGTCTCATGTTATTACGCCTGACGGCTGTATTAAGATGAGGCCGGTCGTGACGCTGAAACAGTCCCTCGAAATGCGCATTCGTGTTGCCAGTCTGAGTGACTATCTTTTCCAGGTCACCATCCATGTCATACTCCCCATCCCTGTCAATACTATTACCAGCCCCACCCACAATCACTACGTGATCCTCTTTAGTAAAATTCCTACGTAACCCCCTTATGTTAACAGTCACCTGAGCCAACCCTGCATTAGGCTTCACAATGCTGGTGACCTGGTACTCTCTCCCCAACACTTACTGCAACTGCTGGCCTACACCTCTACCATGAGAACTACCTAACAACAGAACCTTCTACTTTATCTTAGACTTTGCAACTGCCCTAGCCACCGTAACTGCTGAGGTCTACTGCATACTTCCTACATCTACAGCTACTAGAGAGTCCTCTCCACTAGACTCTGACAGCATGAAGGGAAACCACTCACAACGCACCACAGGAGTGTAGGTCAAGGTTACCGTCCGATGTTTGTGGTCTATCGAGCTGGAAAACAGCACGTCAAGTGGACCTAAAAAAGCGACCTAAGTTAAGGTCGTGTCACACCTGCGTGGCGTATCTCGAGCTACGCCTACACTCGCCGTACGTGGCACGTACCCTGATTCGAGATACACGTACCCTCAAAACCGAAAGCCACCTATTGTGATCTACGTTTTCTGTCCTGTCTTCGTATTCGCTCATGTGTTGACACGACGTGCTAACTAGAGTGCAGTTTAAGGATTGTTCTGGAAATGGCGTTCAGTGTGCCGTGGTGTGAGCCAGGCCTAAGCTCTAGTGTGCCACGGATGGACTGTAGTTCAGGCAGCGGTAGTGACGATGAACTGCTGTTGTTATAGTCGGTAACTGCTGTTGTTATACTCGGCAACTGCTGTTGTTATACTCGGCATCAAATAGAATTCTGTTCATCCGGTAAATGTTAGAACAACAGTGTATGGGGAATGCCACAACCTAGTGCAAGATTTACACCTTGACGATGGGAGATTGAAAACTTATTTTAGAATTAATGGAAAACAGTTCAGTGGAGTTTTATCACTCACAGGCAGTGGTATTAAAGAGCAGGACACACATTACAGAAAATCACTACCTCCTGGAGAACGGCTAGCTATTTGTCTAAGGTAAGAACTCCTTGTCCGTAATGTCAAAATTGAAATATAGCCTTTTTGTGAATAAATTTGTAGGTAAGAATTCCTCGTCCATAATGTCAAAATTGAAATACAGCCTTTTTGTGAATAATGTTGTACGTAAGAATTCCTTGTCCGTAATGTCAAATTTAAATATAGCCTTTTTGTGAATAATGTTGTAGGAAATGGAGTAAAAGTGTATGTTAACTACGACTGAGTTACACGAGTGTATTTGTCGCCTATTGTGATAAGACAAAATATAAAAAAATTATGTAGTATGTTAACAAACTGCAACCACAAAAATAGATATTTTCAGTTTGAGTTTAAAGTTCGAAATTTGTATTTAGAATATTTAAAGTTTTTCTGTTTTTCTCAACAGTTTTGCACTAACAAATCAACATCTGTGTCTTATCATTTTCACGGTGAAGGACCTTTGCAATAGTTATTACGTGACCCTGATGAGTTGCCAGAGGAGGTACTTGGAGACAACAAGGGAGAGCGAGTCTGACGCACCACCGGCGTTATTAAAGTCACGAATGACTCAGTTTCATGTTCAGTTCGGTTTAGTGCTTCTAAAACTTCTTTCTTTACTCCGTTTTGTAACCTTAGAGACAATATTTCCCACCCACATTGACGTGCTGCCAAAAAACAAATGTATTTCCTCAGGGACAGAACGAATAGCTTTAGTTTCCTGCTTAATTTTCAAAAATTTCAGAACTCTGTCGACTCCTTTTGGTTTGTTCCAGACTGTGTTGACATCGTGGTCAGAGCTGACAAATTTGTCATCAGCATCAGCGAAAACTTCAGCATTAACAGTATCGTCATCGTTTGCTTCTCAGCAAGTTGTGAGTCAGCCATGACGTCAGGAATATTCCTGTCATGCCTGGAAAGAAATAATGTTAACAATCAAATAAATAATCACGTTCGCCGGGCGACATCCCTTCTGTTATTTACTTCCCAATGTCCCACCAAGGCAGTAATTGTTCCACACTGTACTTTAATGCAAGACTTCCATACTAATATCAGTTCCATGACGTTAATACTTACGAGTTGTGATCTGACAATGCGAAGAGTAAAAACTCCATTTCTTTCTCTTGCTCCCAGGTTTTCAATTTGTTGCAGTTTGATCACTGTTTGTCTCTCTCTTTACTATGGGCATCTCACAGTTACTTCTATTGTGTTTCTATAACAGGTATCTCCCTACTGAAGTCTTGTACGCTGCCATAAGCTTCCGCTACAGGGTCGGCATTAGTACTGTAACGTCGATTGTAAACGAAGTGTCCGACATTTGTGGCGTGCAATGGAAACGTTGTACATGCTTACATCTCCCATCCGGGGCCCAGGTCGCCCAATGTGGCGTCGACTGTAGTAAGACCTGCACCGAGGCGGCCGGGCCTGCCCCGTAAGGGGCCTCCCGGCCAATGACGCCAAACGCTCATTTCATTTGATAACTCTGTACTCCAGCTTTGCGTGGTCGCAGAGCACTAGATACTTTCGCTCTTGATCAATTAATGGAGACATACTGCACAGTGAAGCACGCAGTAGCAGAACTGATTCAAACACGGAGCACGTGGCTTGTGGGGGTGCGGTGTGGTGCGCATGCGCCAGCCCAGGCACGCACCTGCGCAGGCGTGGATGGAGACTGGCGTGTCACGTGTCACGGTCGGACGCGGCGCCAGTCTGATTACTCTGCGAGGTCTTCCGGAGACGTCGCTCCAGGTACGTTGCGCCGCTGTGAAATCATCTGCACGGTGCATGTGCGACACGCGAAATTTTGGCTAAAATAGTGCACGAATATTAAAACCCCCTTGTTCTTGCACTCACAAAATATAAAACTGACGTTGGTGAAATTTTCACCTGAAAGGATTTGTGAATTGTAATATAAATTCAGAAATTACATAGTTTTTCTTGTCCGACCTTTTTTTTACTAAGCAACTACTGTCTTTGTAAGGGTTAACTTCGAGTTGTACATAGAATTTGTTTTTGCATAGTATTTACAAAAGTATTCTTTCATTTATATTCCTCTCACGACAAAGTTTACACTGACCATGTTAACGAATCAGCCGACTAAGCCGGTGGCGCAAGAGAGCGAGGGGGCTGTGAAACTGCAGCGCAGTGCGCATGCGCTGTAGCTCGGGCGGCTCCTCTTGTGTGCTAATCTGAGGCCGTTTGCCGGCTGCGCAGACCGCAGGTGCCCCTGTCAGGCTGCCCGCCCCGAATTTCGCTGCAACACTGAGGTTCGTTGCGAACGGCTGTGCTTTGCACCCTGTACGTGAGTCGTGTTAGGCGAGAGAGTGGCTAGTAAAAGAAAGGATACAGTAGTCACTGAGTGTGTAAACACACGACTCCAAACCAAGTAACTATTTCCTACAATGATATTGTACGAGACAGTGACACTTGTAACTACATATATTCTGCTCTTATTGCTTGTGTAACTGAAGATAGGTAAGTGGTCCGAAACTGCTTCTGCGCATAAATCTGAAGATACGCCTGCCTCTCTACAGTCCCATCAGTGAAACATGCACCAGTGATGTGGTTTTCGTAGAGTCTGCACAGCGGGTTGGCACTTGAAAGCAGTCTTGTAACGACTTTTTGTTTCTGCGAGGGTTTTCGTCTGACGAGTCGTGTTTATTGCGAAGAGTGATTACCCTGCGGTTTGCAAACGATGTTTCACCCTCAAGCAAAATCTTGTATAAAAACTTCGCACCACTCCTGTACAGCATTAGGAGTGTAACCGATTCTGAAAGTCATTGCCACGAAGCTGTTGACGGAGCTGAATGTGCGAAGGATGAAATTCGTTGGAAGGCGGTGATTTCAAAACACTCCTTCACCTGAGGCCTCGCTTATTCAGCTTGCCTTTTCATGAGGTGAGGATTTGTGTGCTTCCACTGCTAAGTTGTCGGCAGAGTTTCTTCTGAGCTTCTTTGTTAGTATTTTTTGTTCTTCACGCTTAAAGGTTCTAGAATTTTATAACCACCTGAATACGCAGTGTTGCCCGCGTATGTATTTGTTCCTGTCTTCTGTTAGTCGCCCGCATCTCGTGGTCGTGCGGTAGCGTTCTCGCTTCCCACGCCCGGGTTCCCGGGTTCGATTCCCGGCTGGGTCAGGGATTTTCTCTGCCTCGTGATGGCTGGGTGTTGTCTGTTGTCCTTAGGTTAGTTAGGTTTAAGTAGTTCTAAGTTCTAGGGGACTGATGACCATAGATGTTAAGTCCCATAGTGCTCAGAGCCATTTGAGCCATTTGTTAGTCCCCCCCCTGCCCTCTGACTGTGCATTTTCTCCTGTACTCTGTCTGTCCTCCTCCTCTCTCTCTCTCTTTGCCCATCTCTTGCTTCCCCCTCTCTCTCTGTACATCTCATGCTCCGCCCTTCTCCCTCCACGTCATCACGCGCACGCCAGTAGGAGGCTGGTGGTTCTGAACCCCACAGCATTTCTTTCCAGGTTGTAACTGTTTGTACCAAATTTGGTGGAAATCGGTCCAGGGGTTTGGGGTGAATTTTTACCTGTGGCTTGCCCACATGTGCGCATGTCGAATATATTTCACACATATTTCGCACGTATTGGTACACGCATTTCATCTGAATCTCTAGCGAGTTTAATCCTGCATTTTGATTTACACGCAGCTCAGTGTTTATGATTAATCCAGCACCAGCGATATTTCCGAACCGGGGCAAAAACTTGATGGTGGCGCCCCCGCCCCCCCCCCCTCCATCCCCGCCTTTCCAGTGTTGTTGTATCCCACATATTTTTGTAGAGTTTGATATATAAAACATATATGTTCGAGGAAATATAAGACATGTTATTTGGTCTTCATTGTGCCAAACTGCAGTGCCACGTTTCTTCCCACAACATTTTTCTATCGCACGTCGCTGTATTTCGCTTAGTGGAATTTGCACGTGTATATTTTGTAGTGGAAGCTATCAAACCTAGACACATCAAAAAAAGTTTTTCATCACCCCAGTTCCCAGAACTCCTGGAGATAGACGTTGACTGTAGATACTGTATCACAGACACAGTCCCTTTGACGGTTCAGAGATGTCACTAAACGCACCCAAAGATGTGAAACAACCATGGCTCGTTTTGGCTACAGTTCAAGCATGCCTTAGACGGTCAATACCGCTATTCGATCGCGTCCTCATTGTTACTTTGTGCCAGGAAGGGCTCTCAACAAAGGAAGTGTCCAGGCGTCTCAGAGTGAACCAAAGCGATATTGTTCGGACATAGAGGAGATACAGAGAGACAGGAATTGTCGATGACATGTCTCCCTCAGCCCGCACAAGGATGTCCGCTACCTACGGATGATGGCTCGGAGGAACCCTGACAGCAACGCCACCGTGTTGAATGGTGTTTTTCGTGCAGCCACAGGACGTCGTGTTACGACTCAAACTGTGCGCAATGGGCTGCATGATGCGCAACTTCACTCCCGACGTCTACGGTGAGGTCCATCTTTGCAACAACGACACCATGCAGTGCGGTACAGATGCGCTCAACAACATGCCGAGTGGACAGCTCTTCACCGATGTGTCGCATATGCCTTCAACCAGACAACCGTCGGAGACGTGTTTGGAGGCAATGCGGTCAGACGGAGCGCCCTAGACGCGCTTTCCAGCGAGTGTAGCAAGGTGGAGGAAGATTCCCTAGTGTTTTGAGATGGCATTTGTCGGGTGGACGTACGACGCTGGTGGTCATGAAAGGCGCCGTAACGGCTATACGATGACGTGAATGCCATCCTCCGATCGATAGTGCAGCGATATTGGCAGCGTATTGGCGAGGCGCTCGTCTTCATGGCCGACAACTGGCGCCCCCATCGGGCACATCTTGCGAATCCTTCAGGAGAACGACATCGCTCGACTAGAGTGGCCAACACGTTCTACACACATGAACCCTGGGATACATTGAAAAGGGCTGTTTATGGACTGCGTGACCCACCAACTACTCTCACGGATCTACGCCGAATCCCGTTGAGGAGTGGGATAATCTGGACCAACAGTGCCTTCATGAACTTGTGGATAGTATACCACGACGAATACAGGCATGCATCGATGCAAGAGGACGTGCTACTGGGTATTAGAGGTACCAGTGTGTACAGCAATCAGGACCACCAGTTCTGAACATTTCGCTGTATGGTGGTACAACATGCAATGAGTGGTTTTCATGGGCAATAAAAAGGGTGGAAGCGATGTTTATGCTAATCTCTATTCCAATTTTCTGTACAGGTTCCGGAACTCTCGGAACCGAGGTGGTGCAAAACTTTTTTTGATGTGTGTACATTCAGGTCAGTGGAAATCAAGATGTCCTGTGGTGCCTTTCCTGCTCCCAGTCGGCCTCTTTGACATCCAAGCCCCCTTCAAATAAACACTCACAAATAATACTGGGTGGGATTATTTGTGACGGGAAGAATAAGAACTCTTCAGAAAATTTGCACTCTTCATTGCCTGTTAGCTAATAACTTTCTCTTTAGTGTGACATAAAATTGAATACAGGTAACACAAAACCAATAAAGACTAGAGACAAGCAATACAGTACACATTTCTTCAATCCTTAGGTTCCAGCATTTTCTTCTTCTGTGCTTTCCTTAATGCAAAAGAACCTATTACCTCATGAAAATCCGCCTCATAGGCAATTTTATTTTCAGTGGCTAGGACTGGGAGGCCAGGCAGACGTTCCTCAATCACTGCCGAACGCAGATAGCTTTTAATTCTTTTCAGTTTGCTGCAGCTTCGTTCACAGCTTACTGATGTTAGCAGTGACGTGCAGTGCAGTGTATGCGTAAAGCTGCACTGATGTAAGGAAAAAACTACTTCCAGGAAAAACTTCTCACAAGTCATGCTTGCACAGATGTTGTAACAGGCGAACGCAATTGATTTTTCATTAATTTTAGTCACAAACTTCTTGAATAGGGTGGGTTCCTGCCAAAGAGCAGCTGCAATCAAGTCTTTCGAATATTTTCGTTTTGGATCGACTCACTTTTTGCAGACCTCAGTCTGCCACTGTGTGACCACTGAGGAAGGCGAAATTTTTATGTAGGCCCTTTGCGCTGAGTACCCGTGTTTCAGTTTACGTTCAAATTTTGTCAACTGTTACTTTGATGTCTCTGAAAAACAGGTTATTTGGGTCTAGTGTTCATGATTCGTACTCGCGGATTTCGTCGTGTTGCCTCCTCTTTCTGGAAGCTCGTTTGCTTTCTGCATCTACGTATACATGGATAATCTGCACATCACAGTTAAGTGCCTGGCAGAGGGTGCATCGAACCACGTTCACAATAATTCTCTATTATTCCAGTATCGAACAGAGCACTGAGAAAAACGAACACCTATATCTTTCTGTGCGAACTCTGATTTCCCTTATATCTGGAAGAATACCAGCCCAAATTGTGAAGTTGAGGATAAATATAAAATCCATGTTGTAGATGACCACCTTCATACTTTAATTCTGCGGCAAGAGAAGAGTCTTCAGTTTATTCCAGAGCTTTGACAACATATGAATTATTTAATTAGAGCTGTTACAGCTAGGCGTCAGCCGATCATCTTGTCTGACTACTTCCTTTTATGTTGGTTTTTGTACACTTTTGTATTAATTTCCACCGCATGTTGGATCCAACAAAAAAGCAATCAAGCTTCTGTACAACCCCAAATATGATGATAATGATGATGTTTGGTT
The DNA here is from genome assembly GCF_023864345.2 of Schistocerca serialis cubense. Lineage (NCBI taxonomy): Eukaryota > Metazoa > Arthropoda > Insecta > Orthoptera > Acrididae > Schistocerca > Schistocerca serialis. Next base: position 109,553,706 of record NC_064648.1, read on the forward strand.
TGTGGGCACTCAACTGCATGGTCGTCAGCGCCCATACAAAGTCCCAATGTTTACACAGTCCAATTCAGCTACTTGCACGAATCATGATGATGATGATGAAATGATGAGGACAGCACAAAAACCCAATCTGCGGGCAGAGAACATCCCCAACGCGGCCGGGAATCGAACCTGGGACCCTGTGATCCTGAGGCAGCAACTCTAGCCACAAGACCACGAGCTGCCGACACAACCCCAAATAGGCTAACCGTTTGTGGACACGATGGCGCAGAATGCAACCCCCTGAAATTTTAAGGAGTGTGACACACGTGGTACAAACTCTGCAAGTTCGTTCATTCTTATAATTCTGGATTGGACTTCTTTACATATGCCGACCACATTAGACGCATTATCGTAAGACTGATCACGACGTTTTTGCACATCCGAACTATCGGCTTATAGTATTTCTAGTATTCACTTTTTGATGTATTATCCAGTCTCCCCGTCAACTTCCTTTATTTCACATCCAGCTTCTGTTATTTTTGTATAACGTTTCACTCTACTCATTTGTTGTGCGTGAGATACATTTGGAGTGCAGTCAAATATGGTGGTGAAATTGTTGGTCTCCTTGATGTCATTGATAATGGTATTTCGAACTTTGTTTGCCATTATATGGATGATTTCATTTTGCATTGACTTCGACAAATAGGATACCCTTTGCCTTTTTACGTGATCTAACTGATACTTGATAGTAGGATTGAATTTGTCGAACAGGATTATAAAATTAAGAAAAGTTGCTTTACTAGTTTGAGGAAAATTTTCAGCGAGATGACTGCGTGTTTCTTCAGAACCTCTAAAGCCAAGACAGTTTGTGGCAAGATACATGACAACGTTCGTTATTACGCGCAGAATATGTCTCCGTTTTCGATTTCTCAGAGTGAATTATTTTCGCGATCTCGCGGTCGATGCCCTGACACGATTTCATTTACATCAAACGGGTCTTCCAATTTATAAAATATTGTTAGTTTGTGAGGCTTCGTGCTCAGACAATCTCGCTGAAGCTGTTTTCCAATTCACGAGACCCTCCCTACACAGGGCCGATGTAGAAGAGCTGCCGTACAGCTTGCGATCAGTACAGTAAGCTCTGCATTTTCTGCTTTCGAACAAACAAGTCAGGGTCTTCCAATATTTTCCTGATTTGCCATTGTTCCCAGCAACATGTGATATGTCAAGTGACTACCGTTGCAGTCAGTGGACCTAAACGTTGTTTTCTGGTTGTTTATCATTTAGTAATACAGCTCGTTTGCTGACGAATGACCTCTGTTGAGCCCGCATCTCGTGGTCGTGCGGTAGCGTTCTCGCTTCCCACGCCCGGGTTCCCGGGTTCGATTCCCGGCGGGGTCAGGGATTTTCTCTGCCTCGTGATGGCTGGGTGTTGTGTGATGTCCTTAGGCTAGTTAGGTTTAAGTAGTTCTAAGTTCTAGGGGACTGATGACCTAACATGTTAAGTCCCATAGTGCTCAGAGCCATTTGAACCATTTGAACCTCTGTTGATTTGCAATTTTTTCGTGGTCCGGCCATGTGCGTGGGTCCATTAGATTTATAATTCTGTCTTTGCTACCTGTCTGCAATAAGTCAACAAATGCTAGCTCAGTGGCAAGTTGCTCCTGAGATAGTACTGACGATGAAGTCTGTTTACCGTCTTCTGAGACCTGAACCTTCGACTGTTGAGTCGAATTATCTTACTGTCCAAATTACAAGAATTGTTCGAAGTACCTGAAATCATAATATCAGAAGTATCAGAGGGGCTTGATGATACGTGTGCTTTGTGAAGCCATCTTCTCATCTTAGAAGCCGATTTATTTCTTTCTTCAATTTTATTCTTATTTCTTTCTCTGTTTTAAGCCCAGTCGCTTGCTTCTTGGTGCATTCATCGTTTGCTCTTTATTACCTAAAAATATAAATGTATTTTAACACTGACACGTCGTTCTTACATACAAAATCACTATCATGTTTGTGAGTTTTAATTAATTACAACACCAGTTTGTAAACCAGCATTTATAAACACTCCACAGAAATGCAATACTGTGCGCCATTACGCCTACACTCCGGCCTCGCTACCGAGCAACCGTCTCTAGCCGCTCGCAGACGCGACTTCAACTCAAGGACTGACACTCCACTCCCGCTCACCCACTCACACACTGTTAACTGCATTGCAGTCTTTTCTTCAGTTTATGATCGCTGCACAGAGCCTTTTATAGATACTATGTAAGGTTACACCTATGTACCACTACAACATGTTCATAAGCATCTTGTCTTATCACCTGCATCCATTCATGCCCATTGTGCATTCGGACGGACTTGGGCAATTCCAGCAGGACAATGTGACACCTCACACGTCTAGAATTGCTAAATAGTGGCTTCAGGAACACTGTTCTGAGATTACACACTTCCGCTGGTCACCATACTCTCCCGAGACGAAAAATTGTTAAGCATTTCAGGGGTGCTTTGCAACGCACTATTCAGAAGAGGTCTCCACCAGTTTATACTCTTAGGGATTTACGGAGACCCTTGCAGTTCCCTCCAGCACAGCTTCAGGCAGTAGTGGAGTCCACGCCACGTCGTGCAGCGACACTTCTGCGTGATGGCGGGGGCCCTACAAGAAATTCGGCAGGTTGTAAGGGAAGCACTGTGTGAGGGGAAATGACAAGTTTAATGTCACAATATATCTCACCAAAATTACAGCTTTTCACACATTTAACTCGCCAACATAAAAACAGCGTAATGCATAACACATCTTGCAAACATCAAAAAGTAATATAAGATTATACACAACAATGTTAAATGTTAACTCTCTGAAAGCACATTAATCCTAAATACAATATTATGGAAGTTTAATTCGAAGTTTCTTTACCTTAATCCTAAGCACAATAATATGAAAGTTTAATTAGACGTTTCTTTACAAAACTGTTCCTACACATACATTATGATATTCGTCAGTAGTACGAAAATCGTCCGATTCCAATTCAAAGGTCGGTACTATTTAGGATGACACTCAAGTCTACGGTGGATGTTTAGTCAAGTGACAAATTTGAGCGCAAGATTACCCAAAGCCGCTCGAGTTTACAGTGGACGCAAGCTGGTGAACCGACAAAGTTTACGCCTCTGCGCGCAGCATTTACCTTAAGCTGCGACGTGCTGCTGTCTGCAAGGCCGCCCTCTCACACTGAAATTCCTACAAAACTAATCTGGCCTTTGCTGAACTTTCCAGCAGAAACCTTCCCTATGTTTCTCGTCATGTGAGAAAACATGTACTCAGCCCTAGTCTTATTATGTGGCGATATACACGCACATGGTTGGAGCAGCATGCATATTATAGTGCACTCTCAGTTCTCGCTACTTGGCTGGTTCGTTTCTCCACAGTTGGAGACAAACGTTGCCACAGCTGACTCTTTGGCTGGAGTGCAGCCACTGTGAACGCAGCGTCCACACAAATTTCTTCTCTGCATCGTACAGAGCGTCAAGTGCTCCGTTCTGCACTTGACACCAGACCAGACAACAGTCCCCCCCTAAAAATCTCTCTCTTGTCCTACTCATGGCAGAACTGCATCCCTCCCCTTGGGTTCCTTTTTCACGTCACGGCTTTTTTCAACCAATAGGAGCTTTCCTCTTATTTTGTACAGACACCTTCTACCAATCACAATGTCCCTTCTATCAAACTGCGTCGAAACACTAGTATTTTTCTCCTTCTTAGCGTGCCTCCGCCAATCGGACGTTTTGTGCCCGTTCTAGATGCCTAAAGTACATTGACATTTCCATGTCTTGCACTCGCTGGACGAAAATGTGTCACTTGCTTTTGTTTGTATCCCATTAGAATTCCAAAAAGCAGTTTTCTAAGGCTTCTTCTATGCCCTTGAGCAGATGCCTCGTGCCTCGCTACAGACAGGCCTCTGGCTTGAATCACCTGTTCCGGGGTCGCTGCCCTCCTTCCTGCCACCCCTTTAAGTGGTTTCCAGCGTAACTCCAGCAGTGCAGCATCACTACACGATTGTAGAGCTGGCTTTTCAAAACTAAAAGCGACTTGACTCGAGTTCCGTGTTCTACCTTCCGCTCAAAGACACACATTGTATAGGAATTGTGTGTTAATTACAGTCGATTGGCTGTCATCCGTTTTTGCATTACATATTGATAGGCAAATGTTCTAATAACTGCCGATTTACGTTAGGTGTCATCTTCAACTTTTCAATCCGATTTGTAAAGGTCTTCTGTGAGGTGTGAATCTGACCATTTATTCTGCCACCTTACAAGGTGTACCAGTTTCACTAATAAGTTGATAGTCAGGGAAGAGTAACTGGTTCTCAGTACCTGAAACTGTTGAAAGGCAAGGTAACAAAGAACGAGGAAAGTTTGTAAAAGTTTGCAAAAATAGATGTGCTAAGCAATATTGAGTTCGTAAGTAATTTTTCTGATTGAGACAGCAATGAATTATTGAAATGTGCTAGAAAACAGCGAATGGATTGAAAAGGTCAATTGGTAGAACTGAGTGATGAGGTTATTCATTTTAAAGCGTGCGTGAAGAGCAACAAAATTAAAACCTGCTCCCCAAGTCCTCTGTGCAGAGTGTTGCGTGAACACCCGGAGCACTCTTTCTCACTGCTCGAAAGACTCGGCAGTTACTTGCGGTCGTCCACGTCACAGGGTTGAGTCAACAGTGTTGCCATCCTCTGAGTGAACCCTGGCGTAACACAGCAACCAGAATGTGAAGATGTGATCGACGAATTTGCTATAAACAAGGGACAAAATAAACGACTTTGCCTGACTTGAATGTGAAGAGTTCAGGAAGTACGTATTTATTATATTATTATTATTAGCGGCAGCAGCAGTCGTAGTATTAAGTCACACACACATGTACGTTACCAGGTGGTGAATTTATGTCGAAATGAAGGGTGAAAATATTTTTCTCTGCCTAGGGACAGAAACTAGCAAAATTCACCCTTGCCATAGACTGGCCGGCAGTTGGTTTTCATTTTAGTGACGCACTCCAGCACAGCTATTGATTTTTTATGTTTTACTTGTACACAAGGTACATGATCAGCGAGATTTCGATTTATCCAATAGAATTATGATTTTATGGGTCAGAATATGAAAGGGTCATTACAGTGAATTTCGTTTGTTTCGTACCGTTTGACAGTAATGTTTCACAATTACGAAAAAAATATTGCGGCGTAATGACAAGGGGGTACGCTAAACAAACTAGTCAGATAGAGTAATGTTTTCTTTACCTTTGACAAATATTGCCTCGCATTTTGGGATAGTTTGAGATTACGAATTGTGTGTATTGTTGTTGTTCGGATGTACCTCCATCAAGAGCAGTTCGTCGTGTGGCGAGTCCCGCCGCTCTCCCGCGCCCTCCTCGCCCTTGAAACATGGCGACACGTCCGTAAACGCCCCCCTGCTGTCCGGTCGCCGTGTGCACGTGAGCAGCCAGCACCGAGCGGCAGAGAATCTCAGCAGGTGGGAGTAGGGCGTTAATTGACTCCCCTGCCCAGTTAAGACAGGGCTAACCTATACCGTGCAGACGTGACGTGGTTTTGACGTCACAGGCAGCTATCGAAGACCGCAGGAGCTGCTATTAGACTTGTCAGCGTTCGGTGGGGGGTGCTACTAGATACCGTAGTGGACTTCGCATCCCAAATTGCGTACTATAAAAGTGTACCGTTTCAAGGTAACGGTACACTGAAGATTTGTAAAAACACATCACTTTCTTTCAGATTTGTTATAAGTGAACGTCATATAAGGACGTATCGGCTGTTAAAGCCTTCATTAAAGTTTTGGTAAGAAGACTGAACTTGCAGCAGCACTTTCAGAGACCGTGAATAGTTACAATAGAAAGAAAACAGCCCTCGCTCACTATTTTTAACCTCAGTCCGTTTTGCAACCTGCACCACGCAAGTAACCAGCAGCCCTTAGTGACTCGCCATCTCAGTTTTCTTTACCTTAAATGTCTTTGTGACTAAAGCCCTTTTGGCATGTTTATTATTTTATAAATGACATATAAGTACTGCCAGTCTTTCACAATGATTCCGTACTTATACTCCGTACCACAAATTTTTAGTCATAATTCTGTGACCACCTTATAGACCATTCTTTGATTTAATTTCTGAGGAAGACGCTCCTAGCAATGTTGAAAGCCGGTTTATTCGTTAAAAATAGTGACCGAGGGCTGTTTTCTTTGTATTGTTCCAGCAGTTCATTGTCAGGCAGCGGTTATGAGCGCTGAGGTACTGAGCACAGGCTAACTATGGGGATGATTCGCGTCCTGCCACATCCAAAAATTGTTCTCGCCTTCACGTTTGTAAAAAGGTCCTGGGACTTCTCTGTTAAGCTAATAGAAGTATGTTCTGTAATATTTGATGTTGTGTACATATAGCAGCTCTCTGTCTCTGTCTCTCTCTCTCTCTCTCTCTCTCTCTCTCTCTCTCTCTCTCTCAGCTGTGAGTTGTCATTGTCAGTAATTTACAAATTAAACGTGAAACTTGCAAATGAAAATGTACATTCACACACACATTGATCATCTCGCAAACCAAATCATTATTGAAAATATGAATTATACAACCAACTCACTAATTTGCAACACAATTAAAAGATAACGTAATCTGTAATATATGAAAGGTAACTACATATAAAGTGTATAAATGACAATTTACGAGCTAGTTCTTCTAGGCAGATTCTTACCCAAATAAACGTCTCCAATTAAAGTGCATTTTTAACCACGAATATTAAGTTTTTCATCATTTTATGATAACAAATTTTTACTAATAGCGACTCGTTTTCTAGAGATCTTGATTGTGTTGGTGTTTTGAAACAGCATTTGCTCGTGGGACATCAGGTGAGCGAGCTGCTGCCTTACCTCGCCTGTTGGAGTGGCTGCCCGCCCTTCCTAGCTACAGACAAACTCCTGACGCTAGTTCTTAGAGTTTCTATAAACAAGTTTTATCTTGTTGAGACACTGTAATGAACACAGTCGAATACACACGTTATTGGATTCATTGCTGGTTGGCTGCACCCTTCTTTTTTTTTTTTTTTTTTTTTTTTTTTTTTTTTTTTTTTTTTTTTTAAAAATCTATACGTCTTCTCACTTTCGCTGTTGATGAAGGCGTTTTACCAAAAACAGTTGGCACAATTTTCTCAGTATGGTTCGGAGCTAATTCTTGCCAACATTTTAATCTCTCCTTTATCGACAGCTGCGTCCACATCAGTGCAGAACTTGACACATTTCTGAAGGATGTAACTTTAGGTTGACGTACCCTGCAATCAACAAAAACCGTAACTTCCAGTCAGCCTCCACTGCAGATGACTGTTGTTGTGAACGTCACGTTCGCCTCGCGTGTTGTGACCGAGTGATCGCGAAAGTCGACAGACAACTCGTTTCGTCTTCCATACAGCTTGTGTCGTGAAAATGACATTCATTCATTCTTTATTTTTATTTTATGAAGTCAGATTGCGTGCTATTACTAGTCAGGGCCAACCAGTTACGAGACTTCGTAACCGGTCACACAGCTACTACAATTATTGCATTTATTCATTAATATCTTTAATTAAGACCCCATGCAGTATTACAACTATGAACAACTTGAATTTGAAAGAACACATAGAAAATGTTGTGGGGAAGGCTAACCAAAGGCTGCGTTTTATTGGCAGGACACTTAGAAAATGTAACAGACCTACTAAGGAGACAACCTACACTACGCTTGTCCCTCCTCTTTTAGAATACTGCTGCACGGTGTGGGATCCTTACCAGGTAGGACTGACGGCGTACATCGAAAACGTTCAAAGGAAGGCAGCACGTTTTGTGTTATTGCAAAATATGGGAGAGAGAGTCACAGAAATGATACAGAATTTGGGATGGAAATCATTAAAAGAAAGGCGTTTTTCGTTGCGACGGAAGCTTCTCACGAAATTCCAATCACCAACTTTCTCCTCCGAATGCGAAAATATTTTGTTGACATCGACCTACATAGGGTGGAACGATGACCAAGATGAAATAACGGAAATCAGAGCTTGTACGGAAAGATATAGGTGTTCATTCTTTCCGCACGCTATACGAGATTGGAATAATAGAGAATTGCGAAGGTGGTTCGATGACCGTAGCGGTCGCGCGGTTCCAGACTGTAGAACCGCTCGGCCATCCCGGTCGCGGCCGCCTGCAGAGTATCCATGTAGCTGCAGATGTAGGTGAGTTGCCAGCGGAAAACAAACACGAATACTACCAACATGTCTCTCCGGTACGGAAGCCTCGATGGTGCAGCTCCGTAGCTGGCAGCTCCTGGAGGCGAAGGCGACGTTTGCGTCGTAGCAGTGGCAACAGAGTGAGATACCGACTGCGGGAACGCGTTCGCTGCCGGCGTCTGGCCCAGGAAACTAACTCAGAGTGCCCTGGTCGGGCTCAGCCTGGGCACTGAGCTGAACACTGGTCAGGCACCAGGACGCTGCAGGCGCTGCTTTCACACAACTCTGTTGCCGGTTGCCGGCTGAGTAGGCGCTAGGCTTGAGACGGCTGCTACATTTCCACGGGCAAACGTGGACTGTATTCACAATGTAATGTTTGCGAAATGAAACTGTTTTACGCCTTTTTCTAATTTTTCAGTTTCTGTGCTGTTGCAAACCGTATTAGAAAATACTTAAAGGCTTTAGGGTGCTGTCGCAATAAAGTTTTCTTTCCATTCACTGCATTTATGATCCTATTCCAATTCTACATCTACATCCACATCCATACTCCGCAAGCCACCTGACGGTGTGTGGCGGAGGGTACCTTGAGTACCTCTATCGGTTCTCCCTTCTATTCCATTGTTCGTGGAAAGAAAAACTGTCGCTATGCCTCTGTGTGGGCTCTAGTTTCTCTGATTTTATCCTCATGGTCTCTTCGCGAGATATACGTAGAGGGGAGCAATATACTACGTGACTCCTAGGTGAACGTATGTTCTCGAAACTTCAACAAAAGCCTGCACCAAGCCACTGAGCGTCTCTCTTGCAGAGTCTTCCACTGGACTTTATCTGCCACCTCCGTAACTCTTTCGCGATTATTAAACGATTCTGTAACGAAGCACGCTGCTTTCCATTGGATCTTCTCTATCTCTTCTATCAACCCTATCTGGTACCGATCCCACACCGGTGAGCAGTATTTAAGCAGTGGGCGAACAAGTGTACTGTAACCTACTTCCTTTGTTTTCGGACTGCATTTCCTTAGGATTTTTTCAATGAATCTCAGTCTGGCATCTGGCATCTGGTCATTCCATTTTAAATCGTTCTTAATGCGTACTCCCCGATAGTTTATTGAATTAACTGCTTCCAGTTGCTGACCTGCTATATTGTAGCTTAATGATAAAGAAACCTTCTTTCGATGTAGTCGCAGTACATTACACTTGTCTACATTGAGATTCAATTGCCATTCCCTGCACCATGCGTCAACTCGTTGCAGTTCCTCCTGCATTTCAGTACAATTTTCCATTGTTGCAATCTCTCGATGTACTACAGCATCATCCGCAAAAAGCCTCATGTTATCCGCAAGATGATTTATATATATTGTGAATAGCAACCGTCCTACGACACTCCCCTACGGCACACCTGAAATCACTCCTACTTCGGAAAACTTCTCTCCATTGAGAATGACATGCTGTGTTCTGTTATCTAGGAACTCTTCAATCCAATCACACAATTGGTCTTATAGTCCATATGCTCTTACTTTGTTCATTAAACGGCTGTGGGGAACTGTATCTTGCGGAAGTCAATAAACACGGCATCTACCTAGGAACCCGTGTCTATGGCCCTCTGAGTCTCGCGAACGAATAGCGCGAGCTGTGTTTCACACGATCGTCTTTTTCTAAACCCATGCTGATTTCTACAGAGTAGATTTCTAGTTTCCAGAAAAGTCATTACACTCGATCATAATACGTGTTCCAAAATTCTACAACATTTGTTGTTCTGCTTGCATTTTGTTTTTGAAACTTACTACTGAACTACTGCCTCTGTCCACTTGTTCTACCTCTGCTCAAACCTGTCCACACACCATATCTTCTGGTTCAACACGGTGTTGTTCTAGGGATCGCGGCTTTAAATGCCAACATTATGTATGGAGGTCCAATAAGGAGCTGTTTTACCGTACACAATTGATTGTACCTACTGGATGTTCACGTGACTCGGACGTGGGACGTTGCGACGTGCTGTATCAGTGGTGACAGTTGACGTGGCACCCGTCCTGTGGCTGCGCTGCGAGCGATCAGACGCCGTGTACCAAAAACATCGCTCACAGCAGACCTGAGTAAACAACTTACGATGGAGGAAAATTAACATCGACCTACACAAAAGCGTAAATAGTGGAAATCAGCAACAAAAGTCTACGAGCTGCTCTCTGTCTGAGCAAATTTCGTTATAAGAAAGACTGATACCATGTGGCGTGTCAAGGATACACGCTCTCCCGGCAAACAGACATGTAAGCTACTAAATAGAATGTAGCTGCGATAGATTTCGGTAACAAAACTGGCGACAATGAAGCGAATGTCTTACGATTGAGAACTGCTCAAAAATATGAGAGCACGTCAACCTGCATGATACTGAACCAAATCAAAAGTAAAAAATTATGTATTTTTGAAGACAAATGTTGATAGTGTTAGGACAGCAACCAGCCACCAATTTACTTTCAGTTCCTTTATTCAGAGGGTACTGTTACCGGTTTCGAATCGTTGTGATTCATCCTCAGGCGGTTTACACGCTATCTTTATGACATGTGGTGTGTTTTTTACAGATTAATTGTTTTAAAATATAAATAATACATAATTATAAACACGCCACACACAGATGGTTACGTTACAGATTTTCGTTGCATATGACTTACGTGAAACGTTGGTTTGGAGTGTTTGTTTACATAACATTCTACCAACAGATGTAAATGCATTCCCACTGCATTCTTATTGTTGCACACGTAAGGGACTCTTGGAGGTATTTACATCATGGATTACGTTTTTTTGTAATTTATTATTTGTGGAAAACTGATTGTGATATGTTTTACTGAACAAATATGAAATGCGTAACTGCATAGCAATGAATCCCTCAGCACCAAAACTGTGTGCACAGCCAAAGGTTCATAAAAAAAATGTTCCATTCGCACGTATGTTAACTCAAGAAACAGCCCTGCATACTTCATGAGCCATAAATTAAAAGACCTCATTACCAAATACGATACATTTGAAAATAACTACGCCGTACATAACACACATGAACTCATAAACTTAATTAAAGACATCCACATTCCACCAACAGCTAAATTAGCATCACTAGACATAGTCAACCTGTACATGAACATCCCTGTCAAAGAGACTATTAACATTATAAGAAACAATCTGCTTAAATATAAGAAAATTTGTGATCTGTGAACTCTTAGAAATACTTTCACTTATTCTAGAGCATAATTATTTTAGCTTCAACAACAAACTGTACCAGCAATATGATGGTTTGGCAATGGGAAGTAGCTTAGCTGGGATATTGGCTGACATTTACATCAACCATATAGAACAAAAATTCTTCTCAACCAACCAGCACATCTCAAACAAAATAATCTACTACAGAAGATATGTTTATGATACAATCTTGCTTTTTGATGGTTGTTGTTGTTGTGGTCTTCAGTCCTGAGATTGGTTTGATGCAGCTCTCCATGCTACTCTACCCGCGCAAGCTTCTTCATCTCCCAGTACCTACTGCAACCTACATCCTTCTGAATCTGCTTAGTGTATTGATCTCTTGGTCTCCCTCTACGATTTTTACTCTCCACGCTGCCCTCCAATGCTAAATTTGTGATCCCTTGATGCCTCAAAACATGTCCTACCAACCGATCCCTTCTTCTAGTCAAGTTGTGCCACAAACTTCTCTTCTCCCCAATCCTATTCAATACCTCCTCATTAGTTACGTGATCTACCCACCTTATCTTCAGCATTCTTCTGTAGCACCACATTTCAAAAGCTTCTATTCTCTTCTTGTCCAAACTGGTTATCGTCCATGTTTCACTTCCATACATGGCTACACTCCATACAAATACTTTCAGAAACGACTTCCTGACACTTAAATCTATACTCGATGTTAACAAATTTCTCTTCTTCAGAAACGATTTCCTTGCCATTGCCAGTCTACATTTTATATCCTCTCTACTTCGACCATCATCAGTTATTTTACTCCCTAAATAGCAAAACTCCTTTACTACTTTAAGTGTCTCATTTCCTAATCTAATCCCCTCAGCATCACCCGATTCAATTTGACTACATTCCATTATCCTCGTTTTGCTTTTGTTGATGTTCATCTTATATCCTCCTTTCAAGACACTGTCCATTCCGTTCAACTGCTCTTCCAAGTCATTTGCTGTCTCTGACAGAATTACAATGTCATCGGCGAACCTCAAAGTTTTTACTTCTTGTCCATGAATTTTAATACCTACTCCGAATTTTTCTTTTGTTTCCTTTACTGCTTGCTCAATATACAGATTGAATAACATCGGGGAGAGGCTACAACCCTGTCTCACTCCTTTCCCAACCACTGCTTCCCTTTCATGGCCCTCAACTCTTATAACTGCCATCTGGTTTCTGTACAAATTGTAAATAGCCTTTCGCTCCTTGTATTTTACCCCCGCCACCTTCAGAATTTGAAAGAGAGTATTCCAGTTAACGTTGTCAAAAGCTTTCTCTAAGTCTACAAATGCTAGAAACGTAGGTTTGCCTTTTCTTAACCTTTTTTCTAAGATAAGTCGTAAGGTTAGTATTGCCTCACGTGTTCCAACATTTCTACGGAATCCAAACTGATGTTCTCCGAGGTCCGCTTCTACCAGTTTTTCCATTCGTCTGTAAAGAATTCGCGTTAGTATTTTGCAGCTGTGACTTATTAAACTGATAGTCAACACCTGCATTCTTTGGGATTGGAATTATTATATTCTTCTTGAAGTCTGTGGGTATTTCGCCTGTCTCATACATCTTGCTCACCAGATGGTAGAGTTTTGTCATGACTGGCTCTCCCAAGGCCATCAGTAGTTCTAATGGAATGTTGTCTACTCCCGGGGCCTTGTTTCGACTCAGGTCTTTCAGTGCTCTGTCAAACTCTTCACGCAGTATCTTATCTCCCATTTCATCTTCATCTACATCCTCTTCCATTTCCATAATATTGTCCTCAAGTACATCGCCCTTGTATAAACCCTCTATATACTCCTTCCACCTTTCTGCCTTCCCTTCTTTGCTTAGAACTGGGTTGCCATCTGAGCTCTTGATATTCATACAAGTGGTTCTCTTCTCTCCAAAGGTCTCTTTAATTTTCCTGTAGGCAGTATCTATCTTACCCCTAGTGAGACAAGCCTCTACATCTTTACATTTGTCCTCTAGCCATCCCTGCTTAGCCATTTTGCACTTCCTGTCAATCTCATTTTTGAGACGTTTGTATTCCTTTTTGCCTGCTTCATTTACTGCATTTTTATATTTTCTCCTTTCATCAATTAAATTCAATATTTCTTCTGTTACCCAAGGGTTTCTATTAGCCCTCGTCTTTTTACCTACTTGATCCTCTGCTGCCTTCACTACTTCATCCCTCAGAGCTACCCATTCTTCTTCTACTGTATTTCTTTCCCCCATTCCTGTCAATTGTTCCCTTATGCTCTCCCTCAAACTCTCTACAACCTCTGGTTCTTTCAGTTTATCCAGGTCCCATCTCCTTAAATTCCCACCTTTTTGCAGTTTCTTCAGTTTCAATCTGCAGCTCATAACCAATAGATTGTGGTCAGAATCCACATATGCCCCAGGAAATGTCTTACAACTTAAAACCTGGTTCCTAAATCTCTGTCTTACCATTATATAATCTATCTGATACCTTTTAGTATCTCCAGGATTCTTCCAGGTATACAACCTTCTTTTATGATTCTTGAACCAAGTGTTAGCTATGATTAAATTATGCTCTGTGCAAAATTCTACCAGATGGCTTCCTCTTTCATTTCTTCCCCCCAATCCATATTCACCTACTATGTTTCCTTCTCTCCCTTTTCCTACTGACGAATTCCAGTCACCCATGACTATTAAATTTTCGTCTCCCTTCACTACCTGCATAATTTCTTTTATCTCGTCATATATTTCATCAATTTCTTCATGATCTGCAGAGCTAGTTGGCATATAAACTTGTACTACTGTAGTAGGTGTGGGCTTCGTATCTACACTCCTGGAAATGGAAATAAGAACACCGTGAATTCATTGTCCCAGGAAGGGGAAACTTTATTGACACATTCCTGGGGTCAGGTACATCACATGATCACACTGACAGAACCACAGGCACATAGACAAAGGCAACAGAGCATGCACAATGTCGGCACTAGTACAGTGTATATCCACCTTTCGCAGCAATGCAGGCTGCTATTCTCCCATGGAGACGATCGTAGAGATGCTGGATGTAGTCCTGTGGAACGGCTTGCCATGCCATTTCCACCTGGCGCCTCAGTTGGACCAGCGTTCGTGCTGGACGTGCAGACCGCGTGAGACGACGCTTCATCCAGTCCCAAACATGCTCAATGGGGGACAGATCCGGAGATGTTGCTGGCCAGGGTAGTTGACTTACACCTTCTAGAGCACGTTGGGTGGCACGGGATACATGCGGACGTGGATTGTCCTGTTGGAACAGCAAGTTCCCTTGCCGGTCTAGGAATGGTAGAACGATGGGTTCGATGACGGTTTGGATGTACCGTGCACTATTCAGTGTCCCCTCGACGATCACCAGTGGTGTACGGCCAGTGTAGGAGATCGCTCCCCACACCATGATGCCGGGTGTTGGCCCTGTGTGCCTCGGTCGTATGCAGTCCTGATTGTGGCGCTCACCTGCACTACGCCAAACACGCATACGACCGTCATTGGCACCAAGGCAGAAGCGACTCTCATCGCTGAAGACGACACGTCTCCATTCATCCCTCCATTCACGCCTGTCGCGACACCACTGGAGGCGGGCTGCACGATGTTGGGGCGTGAGCGGAAGACGGCCTAACGGTGTGCGGGACCGTAGCCCAGCTTCATGGAGACGGTTGCGAATGGTCCTCGCCGATACCCCAGGAGCAACAGTGTCCCTAATTTGCTGGGAAATGGCGGTGCGGTCCCCTACGGCACTGCGTAGGATCCTACGGTCTTGGCGTGCATCCGTGCGTCGCTGCGGTCCGGTCCCAGGTCGACGGGCACGTGCACCTTCCGCCGACCACTGGCGACAACATCGATGTACTGTGGAGACCTCACGCCCCACGTGTTGAGCAATTCGGCGGTACGTCCACCCGGCCTCCCGCATGCCCACTATACGCCCTCGCTCAAAGTCCGTCAACTGCACATACGGTTCACGTCCACGCTATCGCGGCATGCTACCAGTGTTAAAGACTGCGATGGAGCTCCGTATGCCACGGCAAACTGGCTGACACTGACGGCGGCGGTGCACAAATGCTGCGCAGCTAGCGCCATTCGACGGTCAACACCGCGGTTCCTGGTGTGTCCGCTGTGCCGTGCGTGTGATCATTGCTTGTACAGCCCTTTCGCAGTGTCCGGAGCAAGTATGGTGGGTCTGACACACCGGTGTCAATGTGTTCTTTTTTCCATTTCCAGGAGTGTATCTTGGCCACAATAATGCGTTCACTATGCTGTTTGTAGTAGCTAACCCGCACTCCTATTTTTTTATTCATTATTAAACCTACTCCTGCATTACCCCTATTTGATTTTGTATTTATAACCCTGTAATCACCTGACCAAAAGTCTTGTTCCTCCTGCCACCGAACTTCACTAATTCCCACTATATCTAACTTTAACCTATCCATTTCCCTTTTTAAATTTTCTAACCTACCTGCCCGATTAAGGGATCTGACATTCCACGCTCCGAACCGTAGAATGCCAGTTTTCTTTCTCCTGATAATGACGTCCTCTTGAGTAGTCCCCGCCCGGAGATCCGAATGGGGGACTATTTTACCTCCGGAATATTTTACCCAAGAGGACGCCATCATCATTTAATCATACAGTAAAGCTGCATGTCCTCGGGAAAAATTACGGCTGTAGTTTCCCCTTGCTTTCAGCCGTTCGCAGTACCAGCACAGCAAGGCCGTTTCGGTTAATGTTACAAGGCCAGATCAGTCAATCATCCAGACTGTTACCCCTGCAACTACTGAAAAGGCTGCTGCCCCTCTTCAGGAACCACATGTTTGTCTGGCCTCTCAACAGATACCCCTCCGTTGTGGTTGCACCTACGGTACGGCCATCTGTATCGCTGAGGCACGCAAGCCTCCCCACCAACGGCAAGGTCCATGGTTGATGGTACAGGCAATGAAATAGATACGTTAGGAGCAGATCTAAGCAAAATGCACAAAAATATTAAATTCACAGTTGAACATGAAACTAATAAAAGCATTAACTTTCTTGACCTGAAAATTTGCAATAGTAACAATAAACATCAAATTCGTACTTGCAGAAAACCTACCACCACAGATGTCAGTATTGGCAACTCATCTTCCCACCCCACCAACAAAAAATAGCATATTTCAGAACGATGCTACACCGAATTGAAAAAGTACCAATGAGTGACACAGACCAACAAAATTAAATCAATATAATTAAAACAGTTGCTTATAGCAATGGATATAAACCCACAATAACAGAAAAACTGCACAGCAAAATGCAGACAAAACCACAGATCCACTTCACAGCAGCCAAATCAGTGTGCCACTGAAGCCAAACCTAAACATGCTACTCTGCCATACATATCCCCACTTTGATACAAAATAGCAAACATTTTTAAAAAGAAGAAAAATATCGCAATCAGCTTTCCCACGAATAATAAATTACAACAAAAAGTAATCCATGATGTAAATACCTCCAAGAGTCCCTACCGTAAATAAAGAATATACAAACTCAAATGTGACACGTGCCCAAAATTCTACATTGGTCAGACAGGCAGAAGTTTTGAAATTAGATACAAAGAACATATTGATGCTCTAAGACTTGGTAACTTGAACAAAACAGCATTTGCATATTGCTGAAGAAAACCATTCAGTGCGAAACATTGAGGACAACTTAAAGATTTTGCATCTAGCAGAAAAAAAGAGCCACTATGAATATATTACAAGAATTAGAAATACACACACACAAAAACAGCACCACAGACTATATCCTTAACGAACAAACAGACTTAGCTGACACTCCTTTCCTGAAAAATTTCCAAAAATTACTTTCCAGCCTCCAAAGCAAATAATATTAGTACACCTATCAGCAGATGAAGTAGCAAATTTATATGTTACTATATTTCTCATGATGCTAAATGTAATTAAATAATATACTATTTTACCTATATAGTTCTATATACATATATAAAAACTTTTTAATTAATTTAACAGTATCAACTCAAAAATTCAATGTCTCTGTACTAGTGTAAAAGGCATTACAGTTGTGTAAATGAATATATGATCCTTTCCAAACATAGGACATCACCATCAAATGTTACGATACATCATAGCATCTGTGATACTCATATGATTGTAATCTCTTTGTATGTATCAAAACATGTGGTGCGTTGTAGAAATCTTCTGTGACAAATCCAAAGTGTTTAGTGAGAACAATTTACGTGTGCAACAAAGAGAATGCAAAGGGAACGCATTTACATTTGTTGGAAAAATTTTATGGAAACAAACACTCCAAACCGACGTTTCACGTAAGTCATATGCAACGAAAATCTGTAACGAAACCATCTGTGTGTGGTGTGTTTGTAATTATGTATTATTTATATTTTAGGACAATTAAACTGTAAAAAACACACCACGTGTCATAAAGAAAGCGTGTAAATAGTCTGAGGATGAATCAAAACTATATTCTAAACCGGTAACATTACCCTTTGAATAAAGGAACTGAAAGTAAATTTGTGGCTGGTTGCTGTCCTAACACCATCAACATTTGTCTTCAAACAACAGCCACGGTCTCCATCATGTCATCATATGACAAAATTGCATTATGTATTTTTTCAATTTCAGTTTGCCAGGTCGTGTCTGCGATCTTAGTATCAGCTTAATATTATGCTGACAGTGCAATAAGAAGTTTGCTTACGGTTTATAATGCGTTGCTGGTATTCCTGTTTGCGCAACGATGTAATGTAGAACGTATAGGTAAGGGACGCTACGTGTTCATTAAAGAAATCCGTAGCATGGAAAACCGCAGTATATCTAAAGCTGTTCGACGATATTCCACCGAAATAAGTATAACTCGCGGCAAAATTACCCTTAGAACCCGATATTAGTTCCATTTCCGCCACACTATAGAAAGAGTATGTACAAAAATTACAACCAGATAGCTAGGCAATTGCTTTCTTCTTATTCTTCCGAACCAAACATAATTGCCCGTTTTTGTAATTTTGCAGAAATATACAGTACGGCGTTGCTCACGTCCAAGGACAGACTTTTGTGGTTGAGTGCTCTACATGAAGTGTACACAGATGTGTGGGCAACCTCTACATACGGCAAGACGGATGACACTCAGAAGTTCGGGACATGCCGTTCACTGTGGGCACGCGCTGTCACAGCTGGAGTCCAGAGGACTTCCAGCATGCAGTGAGGTAGGCACAGAATGTGATGCTGCTTTCGTTAAGACCACGCCTGGAAAAATGCCTTCCTCCAGAATGTAGGCCACAATAGTTTTTCTGGTGCGGCGCAAAAGAAACACAGAATATTGCCTATGATTTTGCAGTCTTGTTAAGTGATTAGCAGAATAAAGCAGATTCATTGAAATATAATGTGTATGTAGTGTTAATGGTTATCTTAACTAGGTTGAGAACTCCTTTTTTTCCACGTGGCACCCATTTACCTTGACGCTTTTATAAGCTCGCCTCTATGCATAGGTCTGTTAATAAACTTTCATTCAGCACAAAAAAATTTTAGATGTAACTTTACCTGTTTATTGTCCGTCTTAGCTCTTCATAAAATTGGTGAATGCGCTCTGCAAGTGTGTAATACCTAAACTAAACTGAACGTCGGTGGAACAGGCATTGAAGGTTTAACAGCACCGACCGACCGCCGTGTCATCCTCGGCCCACAGGCGCCACAGCACGCAGTTAAGGAGGGGCGCATCGCTCTCCAGGCCGCTGTCAGTTTGCGAGACCGGAGCCGCTGCTGCTCAGGCGAGTGGCTCCTCAGCTCTGCCTCACAGCCGCTGGAGGCTCCCCGCTGGCCGACAGCAGCCGGCAGACCCGGGCGTCCAGGCAGCCGGGTTGCCAGCCGAGGCCGACAGTGCCTGCCCTCGGCGACCTGGCGGGAACCGACGCCACCACTACGGCAAACCCGTTGGCAGGCCAGTAATACCGCTACTTCTAAATGTTCTCGATAGAACGCTGTTCGCTATCTTCCAGTATACAGCTGCACAGGGCGTCTCATGGGAAATGGTGAAAAGTTTACGTGGTTGTTGTATAAACTAATTCGAATAAAACATTTCATATAACATGTGTCCAATTTTCAATCGTTACAGAAACACTGATTCTTCATACTCGCATTCAATTTGCTATGGGTTTTCTCGAGTGACGTCACGAGGTTTTAGTAGCTTCAACGCATTAATGTAGAGGTTGGAAAGTTGCTTATACGTGAAGAATGGTTGTAAATGTAACAGTGTTCTGTAGCTAGTATCTTTGTCTGTGACATTGTTGTAGAAAAGGGAGCAAACGTGCGCGCTTGACGCTTTGGAGCAAGATGCGGCAAGGAGTCTCCACGCGCCGGCAGCAAGGGTGGTACCGTCCCACCCAGCTGGCCACTGTTCCATGCAGCGAGGGCCGCAGGACAGTAAGTAGGTAATTTGTAACTGCAATGGTATCGTGAAATATTGGTTTCCGTAAGGCTACTGGGTGTCAGAAATTACGTCCTACACGAGAGCCCTAGGCGAGAGTTGCTCTTTGAAAGTTCTACTTAGGCATAGCGTATAACAGTCACCCAGGGAAAGACAATTGATGGTTGATCTAGTCGGGATCGCAAATATCGTCGATCGGTTTGAACGAAGATATTGATCTAGAGTTTGATCGAATTTTGGGTCACTAAGTTAGCGTGGTCGGTTTTTGTAGACCAGTTATGCAGTGTGTCTGCTTTGAGTTTATGCTGTTACATAGGAGATGTTTAGGGTACGCTGAGGTCAATTAATTTGCGATTGTTCTAGTTGTAAGCCCAGCAAAGGTTTAGCTTCGACATCGCACTTGATGAATGTGTTACTTGTCACTGGAAGGGCGTAGTTATAGTTTATTGGTAGTCAGGGAGGTTGTAAGGTGACAGGCTACCGTGCTGAGGAAACGTTTCGCTTGATTTGAGGAAGCAGCTGTGTTCCGTATTTGTACTCAATAGAGTGGCATGGAGTCGCGGAACTCGTCTGTTAGGGCGGTTAGTGGTCTTCCTGGTGAGCGCAAGGCTTCGAAAGTCGTTGTGATTGCATTCTGTAGTGTTTCGAGGAACGCGAATTCTAAAGTAACTGAGCGTTTGCGATAATTTTGTGGATGGTATACGTCGCACACTGTAAGGTAATTGATTGTTTAACAGTTTGCTGAAGTATTGGTACGCTCTACTGCGATAGTGGTGTATCAAATGGTTCAAATGGCTCTGAGCACTATGGGACTTAACATCTGAGGTCATCAGTCCCCTAGAACTTAGAACTACTTAAACCTAAGTAACCTAAGAACTTCACACACATCCATACCCGAGGAAAGATTCGAACCTGCGACCGTAGCAGTCGCGCGGTTCCGGACTGAAGCGCCTAGAACCTCTCGGCCACCGCGGCCGGCAGTGGTGTATCGTATGTGATTTATGTACCGTCGAGTTAAAGTCTCAGTCGGTGTTTAATGAAAGCCAGGAACCAGAACCTTCTCGGTTTACACTGGGAGAGCACAGCCACTGTTGCCCATAAATGAGTGGCTTTAAACAGCGGGGGTAAGTTTGTATCCTAGTGGAACGAACGCACGTAAAACGACAATATTCAATTGCCTCCTGGGTTGATAAGTGACAATTAATTTAAGGACTGTTAGTGGCAACTCTGTAAAGGGAACCAAACATCGAGAGATTAAGTCTTGCCCAGTATTCCTCAAAAAGAACGGATAAAAAAGTATCAGCTAGGCACAAAATATATACTTCAAGGAAGCTGAAGATTATGTAAATCAAAGACCTTATGCTGCTGTGCCAGGGAACGCTGGCAGAAGTAAATTCGATTTTGAGAAAGAGTCCCCCCCTCCCCCCACATAAAAAGTATTCAGCACAGATTGACAACAACTGTTCATCACAGTAGGCTGAAACAAATAAAGACTACGCCAACTTCAAGTCCTCTTTTTGCAAATATAAATTTACCAATGTCTCTTATTAAAGAGAATTCATAGACACCACGACCATATACTCTCCTACCACAACAGGCACTTATATCCGATAATCGTACAGTTAGTGGCTGGAACAACGAACCTGATAACACAGTTCCATCATTGAAAAAACATAGTCTGGATCAAGCTAATATACACGGTATGGTTGTTTCGATGGTATCAAAAAATGAATATTGTTCACGACGGAAATACGATATACTCACGGTCTACTCATATGAACCGGGCAGCGGATTTTAAAGTTCTCCAGTGCAATGCCAGATCCTTACATGCTAAGAGAGAGTCGCTAATACATGAACTTTATAGGAATGACTACTCTCACGCTGTTGTAAGTGAAACCTGGATTAAACTAAATATGTCTATTACATGACGAGGATATCAAATGAAATCGGATGGAAAAGGTAGAGTAGCTATATTGATTAGTAGAAAAGTCAACTATAAACCAATTACCATACCACTACCTATCCTTGACTTTCAAGCAACAGCAGTAGAAGTAAGTACTAACAAATGCCAATATCAGTTGCATCTGTATATCGTCCCCCAACATATATGAATTTTGAACAACACATGCACACAGTGTTGCAATATATGCCAAAACCCTTCGTAATACTTGGGGACTTCAATGTCCACCACACAGTATGGGAGTGTCATAGGAATGATAAGGCAAGGGAATACATAATATCTAGCATTTATGATTACAGCATGATCATATACAATGATGGACCTGTAACATTAAACCAAGGCCCATGGATGAGAACAATGGCAGTGTATATAACATTAGCTTTTTCTAGTATGAACCAAATCACAGCGTGGTTTGTTCTGCAGGATACCATGGTATCAGATCATTTCCCTATAACTATGAATATAAAGTGCGAGAAGAGCAAGTGAGCATATGTTGCCAACAAATTGACCTGGAACATGAACAATGCGGATTGGTATAAATATCACCAAATTCTTGAATTACAAGTAAAATCAATATGAGAAAAAACAATCTTCACACAGAGCCTATACGCAGCTAAAGAACAGCATATATCATGCAGCAAATAAATCCATCCCAAAACGACATTTATCAACAAAAGCAAGGTAACTGGGTAATCCATGGTAGAATGCAGACTGCAATAAAGAAGTACAAGACAGAAGGGTAGAGTTATGTGGATATGTTAAACATCCTAACGTGAACAGATTTTTGCTCTATAAACCAACAGCAGGGAAAACAAAAACAAAAATACTGAAATCCATTAAGAAGAGTAGCTGGATAAAATATTGTAGCAGTTTGACCAAGAATACTAAATCATCAGAGATATGGCAGAAGGTCGACAGATTTAGGAATATCGCCCCTGCAGTCAATAATATATAATCATATGAGAGGATAGAAGAATTCTGTGACCTTATTGCCCCACCAAGTGTTCGCAATAAGCTTATCAGGAAACAAGTGGAAACTCTTGCAACTCAACATGTGCTAACTACACAGTTCAGTATTGGCGAGTTTACGTCAGTAATCAAAGAGAGCCCTAACACTGCCTGAGGAATGAATCAGACCACATGTTCCATAACACAAAACAATGTTTGACAATGTCGTAGAATTACCGTACTTCTTGAAATCTATAATGGAATATAGATGCATCAGGAATTGGTCCCAGAATGGAAGACACAGATCATAGTCCCTATATATGAAAAAGGGAAAGATGCATTACTAGCCACTTCCTATAGATGAATTGCATTGTCTTTCATGTGTTGCTAAAATATAGTAAAGACTAACAAAGAGGCAATTCGAATCATGGGTAGAACCTTCGTCCTTACTAGCTGGGTCGCTGTTTGGGCTCCGTGAAGGAAGAAGTCACATGGAATACATGTCAAAATTTGTCTCCTCCGTATCGGCTGGTCCTGGTGAGAGCAAACATACAGCGGATATTGCGACAGTATATGATAATACTCAGACAAGTATACTATTAGGTACGTTACTACTTTTAGAAGCTCCACCTCAGTTTGTAGAAGGTATGTCGTCATTAATTATGTTAGAAAGGATACTGGACTCAAGGTCCCACACTTGATGGACCACGGCTTACCACAACGATTGGTACTCAGCCCACTAGTGCGTGCATATATACCTATGAAACGGTAGCGCCAATAGCTCAACAAGTTCGAATTATACAGTTTCAAGGCGACAATTGTGTATATACTTCCCATGTTGTATTACAGGAGGTGATGAACAATCTTACATCATCGATAAGGAACCTGAATCGATGGTTTTGTGAAAATGGCCTGATGATGACACCTGGGAAATCTTCAGTAGTCACGTTCACCAGGAATGGTTATATACCAAGAAACTGTTTAATACATGCAGATGATAAAATAGTACAAGTTAAAGCACTTGTTCGGATCTTCGGAATGGCATTGGGCAGCAAGCTTACTTGGATGACACATATTAAAATCTTAATTGAAATCAGTGAGCAAATGCTTAATATTATTCGATCACTTACTACAGCTCCCACCAATTTGGACTTAAACCCAGATTGGATTACGGATGTATATACTACAAGTACACGACATGCAGAATGTTAGAGAAACTGGGCCGATTGCAGTGCCAGAGTGTACGCACCTGCTTAGGAGTAGTGAAATACACACCAACAAATGCACTCCTGGTGGAAGCGCAGGAGATGCCCCTCCATACAAGGAGGAAGACCTTCGTGGAACGTTATGTCGTAGAGAAATTATAACGCTCACAGCATGCAATCGGTAAGATTTTACGACTGTACCGTCCTTCTCCAGGAAATTGGGGTAGAAAACCTTTTGATTTCATTCCGGCTTATAATTATTTGGCAGATGACTGCAAAGCTATTGCCACAAGTGCATGGAGGCCTGTTTACCAATATCACAATTTCATAATAAGGGATCACATCTCATTCCAAACGATAGAGGGAAAGTCTGACTTCTTGCAGACAATTACGGCACTGCAAAGATAAATAGAGGACAGAAGGCAATGGGTAATCCACACACATCCAGGTGGGTCAAAGACAGTGGTAGAGGACAACACAGGATGTGCTATATTTAATCCACAACTGCAGATGTTCCAAAAATATAAATTACCAGCAACAACTTCTACCCATATGGCAGAAACAATCGCACTGTTAAAGGCTATACAGTGGTGATAAATGAGAAATACACATTCTATGGAATATTATCAGACTCGAAAAGTGTACTTCAAGCAATATCAAATATAAAAATCTCAAAAACCACCATTGAGTACCTACATCAAGCTCGTTATTGGTATTATGAATGGCTAAGAAAGTGGAAACAAGTTGCCTTTATGTGGGTGTAAGCCCACTGTGGAATCCCAGGCAATGAAAATACAGGTGAGTTAGCAAAGCAAATGAGTTAGAAAAGCAGGCTACGAGAAACTGAACAGCACTAAACATCAAGCTTCCCTGTAACGAGAGTGGACAACTGATTCGGAACAGGGCACTCCAGTCTTGGCAGGAAGAATGGACGCAGAGTTCGCGATACAAAGGAGGCGACTATGTGCAAATACAACCACGAATTACGAAACCATCTTGGTTTGAATACGTTTGTGGACCCCACTAAGCCACGTCCACATTAAATAGAATAAGGCTTAACCATGGGACATTTTCAGAGCATTTATACCGACTGTATACAAACAAAACACCAGCTTGTGACTGTGACGATACTACACAGGGAGACAAACCAAACAACAAACAACTATAACTGAATTACGATTGAAGTTCAGTAAATATTAGAAGAAGTTTTAATCAGAATTTCATTTGACATATATAAAAAGGAATAATAACGTTCATAATTAAAAGATTATTTTAAAGTTTTAAAAAGATAAAGATAATAAAAGCGTAAGAAGAAAGTGAGATCAGAGATCATCGAAGTTAATATTATCGCAGAGGTACCTATCGCTATATCGATGGTTTATAGTAAAATTATAACTTTGATTGCTACGATCGGAATTCCCGTAAAAAGAGGCGAGTTGGTATTTAAGTTATAAGGGATTTTATTACATCGATAATTACCATAAGTGAGATTAGGCGTAGCTACGGTAAAATATTGGGTACGTGCGTTGATGTGCATTGCGCTTTTCCTACTAATTTCACGCGCTCGGCTGTAGAGCAAGTTACCCATCGATAGCTGTAGTTATCTCACATGGTGGAGTTACTAAATGTCTTAAAGAGGTGGAAATAGGGTCAACTGAAGGATGGGATGCAACCTGTCGGCTTTGACCAATGACCTCACAGTTAATTCACATATTAATGTACTTTCGAGCTGTAGATAATAAATCAGTTATCTTCCATGGCATAGCGTCACCATCGTACATTGAAGGAACTGAATGTGTTTTTAAAAGACAGGGGTAGGCACTGTATGATTTTTGTCGCTTGTATTAAGTTATTTGTTCGTTCCAATTGATTCGGTACTTACAGGGCTATTACAAATGATTGAAGCGATTTCATAAATTCACTGTAGCTCCATTCATTGACATATGGTCACGACACACTACAGATACGTAGAAAAACTCATAAAGTTTTGTTCGGCTGAAGCCGCAAATCAGGTTTCTGTCGCCAGAGCGCTAGAGAGCGCAGTGAGACATAATGGTGACAGGAGCCGAGAAAGCGTATGTCGTGCTTGAAATACACTCACATCAGTCAGTCATAACAGTGCAACGACACTTCAGGACGAAGTTCAACAAAGATCCACCAACTGCTAATTCCATTCGGCGATGGTATGCGCAGTTTAAAGCTTCTGGATGCCTCTGTAAGGGGAAATCAACGGGTCGGCCGGCAGTGAGCGAAGAAACGGTTGAACGCGTGCGGGCAAGTTTCACGCGTAGCCCGCGGAAGTCGACGAATAAAGCAAGCAGGGAGCTAAACGTACCACAACCGACGGTTTGGAAAATCTTACGGAGAAGGCTAAAGCAGAAGCCTTACCGTTTACAATTGCTACAAGCCCTGACACCCGATGACAAAAGTCAAACGCTTTGAATTTTCGGCGCGGTTGCAACAGCTCATGGAAGAGGATGCGTTCAGTGCGAAACTTGTTTTCAGTGATTAAGCAACATTTTTTCTTAATGGTGAAGTGAACAGACACAATGTAAGAATCTGGGCGGTAGAGAATCCTCACGCATTCGTGCAGGAAATTCGCAATTCACCAAAAGTTAACGTGTTTTGTGCAATCTCACGGTTTAAAGTTTACGGCCCCTTTTTCTTCTGCGAAAAAAATGTTACAGGACACGTGTATCTGGACATGCTGGAAAATTGGCTCAGGCCACAACTGGAGACCGACAGCGCCGACTTCATCTTTCAACAGGATGGTGCTCCACCACACTTCCATCATGATGTTCGGCATTTCTTAAACAGGAGATTGGAAAACCGATGGATCGGTCGTGGTGGAGTTCATGATCAGCAATTCATGTCATGGCCTCCACGCTCTCCCGACTTAACCCCATGCGATTTCTTTCTGTGGGGTTATGTGAAAGATTCAGTGTTTAAACCTCCTCTACCAAGAAACGTGCCAGAACTGCGAGCTCGCATCAACGATGCTTTCGAACTCATTGATGGGGACATGCTGCGCTGAGTGTGGGTGAAACGTCCCCTTTCAACAATTCTACACGACTGTGCTTAAACTGACACACAATATTTTGTTAGCGCAACGCAATCTGACTTTCAAAATTCCCTACAAAAGAATGGCCCTGACTAACATTAAACTATACCTTTCACAAATCACTTACCTCACAAAAATCTTCGCTGCTCAAGCTACTGCAATACAGCGAGAGCCACTACTGCCAGCTAAATAAAAGATTCAAACTACTGAAGGCACTAACTACTGATAGGGATAGTTAGCAAATGAAAGATATTAATAGAGAACAAACAATGTATTTACCTTAATATCATCACAAGTCATAATATATATATCAGTTCATGGCAAATTACAAACCTCCGCCATCTCTCTCCCCACATCCACCACTGCTGGCGGCTCACCTCCAACTGCGCAACGCTACGCGCTGTTCACATCCAGCTGCCGCTGCCCAACACTACAATGGCAGACAACAATGCAAACTAGCCACAGACTGCACACAGCACAGCCAGTGATTTTCATATTGAGCGCTACATAACGTTGCCAATAAGAAAACATAAACAGCCTACTTACATAGAGAAAACATAAACAGCCTACTTACATAGAGAAAACATAAACAGCCTACTTACATAGCCCCCATGCTCCCCCACAAAAATTTTTACAAATGGTGTTGGGCACTGGCCAATACAGATTTGACAAAAATTTTTCACAATTACAGTAACAAAGATATAAAATGCACACACTTATTAATATTATGTTGGTCAAAAGATCAAAATTTCTCACAGTCCATAAAGACAGTCCTAATCGTACATAACAGTAGAA
Organism: Schistocerca serialis cubense; assembly: GCF_023864345.2. Lineage (NCBI taxonomy): Eukaryota > Metazoa > Arthropoda > Insecta > Orthoptera > Acrididae > Schistocerca > Schistocerca serialis. The sequence continues at coordinate 109,581,498 of NC_064648.1, forward strand.
TAGCAGTGTTTTTTCTCAAAGTCTGAGCAGTAAAAGAAAATGCACACGGAAGTAGTGGATTTCCATGCAGTCTTGAAGAAGTAGTGTTGTCCTTCCAATGGAAAGACAGTGCTGACTCTCGACATGCAGACAGGTAATGGGCCACAACAGAGCAAACCCACAGCAGAGTCAGTCGAAATTTTGAAGAGTATTGGTAGGTAGGTCATCACAGAGCAGACCCACTGTAGTCCTGGTAGAGATTACGGTATTGGTGGGCCACCAGAGGTGCAGACCCACTGCAGTCCTTGTAGAAATGGCCAGCAGCCATCTGTTGCGACTGTGCAGGTGCACAATCACCATCGAAGAGTCTTGCGGACAATATAGCAAGTCCATAAACCACCACTTGTGCACTCACAAAGTTTCTGGAATTGTCCTTAGATCCAGCAATGCTGTTATCCAGTCCCTTGCTGAATTAGTTACACTCGTGCAAACACTAACAGTCCCTACTTCTCACATATTGTCCACATACTATGAGCAACAGAAACGTGTGCAGTGAAATGTAACTAACAAGTTAATAATATCATGAACTGGTGACAATTACAATTTTATAACATGAGAATACAATTACAAAGGTACACAATACATCATTAAAAACATAACAATATACATAACATTTGTAGTAATAGGGGCTTTACAAAAGAATAGAAATAACATATACGTCAGTGTTACAGGAATTATGACATAAGTACATACATAAAAGATCAGAGTAACTTTCGAAACATCAACTTCACACATGAGCATTAAACAGAACAGAATAATGTCTAACATCTTTACAAAGTAAATAACATATTATTAATGCCAATTATATTTGAGGATAACAGTATTCCTCATCATAGTGAATGTAGCTTAATATTAAAAGAAGAAAAAATTCTATGAAACTACACAGAGACAGGAAGAAAACAAATACACAAGGGTACACAAACACGTACTGGGATAACACAAAAGGAAAGGACAGGGTTCGTTTTCAGTGTAACATTTGGTACTGCAGTCCATCCCAAAACTTCACACTATAGATCTTTCGTCTTATTTCAACCTTTACTTCCACCAAAAAAATCTTATCCAAGCATGCTTTCTGTATTCTGTTCATATTTCTTTCAAAATAATTATTTCTGATTGTACAATACTCATTTGGGCCCAAATCCTTTTTATATAACTTCGCAATGCATTCTTTACCTATTCTCCATAGTCAGTTTCTCATATAGTCTACCCCCTCTTAAGCTAACTTAAATCTACTGAGCTCAGATGCTAAACTAAGGGACGAGGCAATGCAGCAGCACATAAAACAATTATTATAAACAGCAATGAAAAAAATGGAAATAAATTAGCAAAAGTCAAATTCAATAACACTATGCCTGGCAAACAGCAGCAACTTATACCTAAACATGACATAGCGCAAGCAGAAAAAATATTACACTAAAATGGCCATGTCTAATACCTATGTCACATCTTAACATTAGAGTGATGCATCACAATTTATTCTACAAAAGAAATTACCAAGTACTTGAAAAGAAAATTATGTGTTACTGTTATTAGTTCCTTCTTATTGTTCTTTCCTTTCCAAGTGCTCCTTTTTTTAAAGAATGTGGATCATAAAATAATTATTTAATAGATCTGTTGACAGAAAGTGTTCACATTAGCAAATGCATTTCATTTTATAAAAGCAATGCTGCAACACAGCTGAAAAACAGGTATCAAATGAAATAAGCAATTACGCAAACCAAAGCATAAAAATATCATTCAATAGTCATGTGACATTTCATAAGTTAGTAGAAATTCTCTCAACTCTCGTAGAAAGACGCTTGTCGTAATCAGGTGTGCAGATGTACGAATATTTCCCATCAATTCATAAGCATTTCAGTAATTAGCACAAAGTGCGAGTAATCATATGTTTTCAAGTAACGAGGGTGTCGCATTAGCGATGAAAGGCACACCCTAATGGCTTGTTCTCCAGGTGTTTGACACAGCTGTGTGCCCACAACGCATTACAAAAATCATATGTGGTTAATGGCGTCCCCTTTTTTTTCTACCTGTGCCGCTGAAAAGGGCTCGCAATAATGGCTTTTTCTCCAGGCGTCTGACACAGCTGGGTGCCCGCGACGCATTACGTGCAGGTGGTCACTTAACTTTCGTACGGAAATATTTACGACAGCACTACCGTGGTAGTCTCATATAAAAATATTTCACAGGTCAAGAATTAGCGTTGCAAATCTGTAGAAACAAAATCCTATGAATATAACAGTGTCCAAAAAAAATTTTCAGTGGCATTGTGATACATTCACACATGACTCACACATTTCATAACTCTTAAAGTACGATTCTTGGTTTCCAACAACCTTTTCCACAAATCAGAGTCCCTAAACACTACTCATTATTCCTTACCTTATTCGTCGACACTTCTTCAGTATTGCATCATAACAGATAAGTATCATAATCAAATAACTCATATAGCATCAGCCTATTAATCATAAACATACCTCAGCAGCATAATACACATCGTCGTCGTAAAAATAACATCATAACACCTCAGTCAAATCTCAAAATCGTCGTAGCTTCCTCCAATAATTAAAAAAATTCTCTGCTCATGTCAAAAGTGTCAGCTGCCTCAAACGTACTTTAAAAATCATGATCTCATACCAAATACATCATTCAAAGCTCTCATAGTATCACAATGATTCCGAAAAAATATGAACAGTTTACAAAGTACAGACAAAATACAGTTTCATAAGTGTGAAGTTATCCAACTGTGTAATTACGTAAACATCTGTCACTGATATAGTAAAAATAAATGTTTGTCTCTCTCAGTTAAATGATCAGATAGCTGTGTAAATTGTGTGTTAGAGAAATATGGTACCGATGTGTAAAGTTGGATAAGCAAATACCATATTAGCTAGGGCTCCTTGTGGTTGCCACACACATGGTACACAAAGTAAGCGTGTACCCCCCTGAGGATTAATGTAATTATACCCTCAGGTGTTACAGATTACAGCAATGGAATGAAATGTATCATGGAAAACTTTCTTTGTAATTCAAAAATCGTTAAAAATAAATGTTTTAAGTATAAGATTAATCACTCAAATGCGTGTCCTGTAGCGCTAAATGCGCGTCTTGCTGTAAGATAATTCTGTGGAACTGTCGTAGTTATCGTCCTCTGTAAGCAAAGTTCTGCTAAAGTCAATGTACTTACCTCATAATACACAAAAGTGAAATGGTTTGCGTATAGATATCTTAGTTATTACGCTTATTGCCGTGATGAGGAAAGTACTGTACAGTAACGTATTGTTATGCCACGAAAAAGGCTGTCTCATTGTTGCTATACCACCAAAGTTACTACTAAAACATGTTTTTCTTCCTAGAAGAATTCAGAAAACTGTGCAGATATAAAACAGAAACACCGCAAAAGCAACATTGTAAATTGTCACTCATTAGTAGCGTCGTGATAAAAATCGTGTAGCTGTCACATAAACCAACCACTCTGTCGTCTGGTATCTCACAGAAAGTACTTTAAACCCAGAATGTATTTTCAAGTAAACCAAAATGTTGCATTAAAATCTCATTAGCAGTACTGGTAAATGTTCTAAGTATGTGAGCCTTATAGTCGTTACGTAATCGTGCAACAAACAAGCAAGAATGTACACACACAATACCACTGTGACGTCTGTTCACTATAACAATGCATTCGTCATTTCTGTTTAAATAAGTTCTCTTGGTTCTTGATTGGATATTTAACTTCAAACATTGTTGTATGTTAACAGATTCTAAGTCTGACAAAGCGTATTAGTAATGTGGAGCGAAAAATTTTATGACAAAGACTAAGTTAAAAAGCAGATTATCTTTCAGTAAGCGGTTTTACATGTGAAGTGTGGTGCAATCCTTTACTCTTCCTAGTACGCAGACTTTCAACTTCAAAGCAATTATCATGTTGTTTACATCGGTAAAGACTGCTAAATCTTTTCTCAAGGCTAGCGTCTTTGTTATTTTTCCCTGAGCCAGCGGCCGCACGCAGCTGCCTGCTGTGCGAGTCATTGTCTGTCTCTTTGTTGGCGCGCGTCGTTATTGGGATTAGGAGGCCTAACTTCCACAAATTCGTCTCTCCGAGAGGGCCCAGCTCTGTGAGAATCCCGCCAGTTCTGATGAAATTCACGTCTGTCGTTTTGTCGGTAGTTTACATAGTTTCTTGTTTGTCGGTCATGTGGTGGAGAATTTCTCCCTGAATCGTAACTCTGCGCCGAACTGTTGCGTCTGAAGTTATTCTGCCTCCCTTGATAATACTTGTTTTGGTTCCCATATTGTCTGTTCCTCTGATTGTCTCTGTGATAGTCATTACTGCGGAAATGCGATCTTTCTCTGTAACTATTATTACTCTGCCAACGGTTGTCGTACGGGTGGTGTCTATTTTGGTCACGATTTGCGTTGTAAGAATAGACCAGTCGTGTCCGGTTATTGTTTCTGTCGTCACGGAATTGTGACGGATGTGACCTGTAATTGTTGTGTCCTTGTTTTCGCGTTCCGCGATTGTCAGTGTCACTTTCCAGTTCTTGTAACAGTCCCTGAAAAGCTTCAATGTCGTCTTTGCAACGTCCTGCCAAAATAATATGTCGTAAATGTTCAGGCAATTTGAGTAAGCAAATGCGGATGAGTTCTGAGGGGCTGTATGGGTTTGAAAGATATTGATTCTTATGCAACATGTCTTCAAAATATTTGACAAGACTGGAAAATTCAGATTGTTCAAAGTGTTTCATCATCATGATGCTATGTTTTACACGGTCTTGTGTCGCTTGAGACCAATACGCTGAGAGGAAGGCATGATAAAAATCTCCTTCACTGTGACAATCGTGAATGACCGATCGCATTCTTACACCTGGTTCATTCTCTAAGTAGCCACACATAAATTCTAACCTGTGCTCCAATGACCAGTTGGGAGGGAAACAATGAGAGAATTGATGGAGCCACGCTTGTGGATGAATGTCGTTGGCAGAATTCTTAAACGTTTTGAATTTACGTGTAGTAATGAACAGCTTATAGTCAAAATCATCGTGTCGGCGAGTAGCATCTCGGTCATAGTTACGTCGTGTCGGCGGTTCCATCTCAAAATTCGGTGTACCTTGCCAATTTCTTTCATAATTACCGAAATGCCCTGTGTTATTATTTTGTGGCTTTTGCGTATTTCTAAGTTCCTCTTCCCGTGTTGGAGCGCGAGTGTCTTCTTAAATACGTAATTCTTGTATTACCTGTGTCAGCTGATCTTGTACTTCCCGGATTTCTCTTTGGTGTTGCGTATCAATTTGATTCAGATTTTGTTTCAGTTTCCTAATTTGTTCGCTCTGTTCTGTGTCATTAAAGACTACCGGTTTTGCGTCATTCAGATTATCATCTACCTTCGTAGATAAATTATTTAGCTGATCCGAAAGTTCAACTACTTTCTCTGATAATGAACACATTTCCTCAGTGTGTTTTTCTGAACCAAGTTTCAGAGTGTCCATTTGTGTTGAAATCGAATCTACTGTGTCCTTTAAGTTATCCTGAGTTTTTGCAAGTTGCGTAACCGAATCGGTAGATGCAACTGAGTCAAATTTAGCTTGCAAGGTGTCGTGATTTTCATGAACAATAATTTGCAGTTCTTTTATGGCTGCTTCGTGATTCTGTAATGCATTTTCATGCCGCGAAAAAATAGGTTGAAAATGCTCACAAATTTGTGTTTTTACGTCATTACAGACTTTTTGACATTTCGATTCAATGTTATGTAACTCAGTAGTTAAGTCTTCACGTGTTTGTTCAAGAGTTTGTTCCAATGAGTCTAATTTTTTAAGATTTTGTTCCACTGTGTCTAACTTTCGAAGATTTTGTTCCATTGTGTCTAACTTTTGAAGCTTTTGCTGTGTTTGTCCCATTTGCTGTATTAATTGTAATAACAATGCACTGGTGTCTGGAACATGTTCCTCAGTGCTTTTCGGCAGTGAATTTGCACCGGCAACATTCACATTTTGACAAGCAGAAAATGTGTCTTGACTTATTTGAGAAAACGGTGAGGAACCAAAACCTGAATCTACAGTATTTGCGAGATTGTTTCCTGTCATTTCGGATTCCTGAGGCGAGCTGTTGCCGACCGATCGTTCGATAATGCGTCCCTCTTCACTAATTGTTTCACTGTCCACGCCATTGTTTGCCGCCCGCTCCATTTCCCTATGCACAGTTACCAAATTACTACTTTGAACATCAGTTAATTCATTACTCGGTGGCGCTAACACACTGCTTTCATTTTCACTGTCATTTCTCAGTTTACTTTGGAGCCTAGTATTACGTTTTTCACACGCCATTATTGTCACAATATTTCACACGACAACACAGAAAAGCACAATTTGAAGAGCAAAAATAAGAGAACACATTAACATAACACTGAAAAAATATCTAGTTAATTGCACGCGCTGCTGAGAAATACTTGGTGTAAAACTGCATGCATGCTACAACTGTTTTACTGTACCACAATGAAAGACTGCAACTACAAAGGAGATTCTCTCTACAGTTACGCGCTAGCAATAAACAAAATCTACACTAATTACATAAACTACAAGAAAAAAATCAGAAGATTCCAGTGAGGTATCCTCGGCTAAGGGTCGACATATGAAACGTCCCCTTTCAACAATTCTACACGACTGTGCTTAAACTGACACACAATATTTTGTTAGCGCAACGCAATCTGACTTTCAAAATTCCCTACAAAAGAATGGCCCTGACTAACATTAAACTATACCTTTCACAAATCACTTACCTCACAAAAATCTTCGCTGCTCAAGCTACTGCAATACAGCGAGAGCCACTACTGCCAGCTAAATAAAAGATTCAAACTACTGAAGGCACTAACTACTGATAGGGATAGTTAGCAAATGAAAGATATTAATAGAGAACAAACAATGTATTTACCTTAATATCATCACAAGTCATAATATATATATCAGTTCATGGCAAATTACAAACCTCCGCCATCTCTCTCCCCACATCCACCACTGCTGGCGGCTCACCTCCAACTGCGCAACGCTACGCGCTGTTCACATCCAGCTGCCGCTGCCCAACACTACAATGGCAGACAACAATGCAAACTAGCCACAGACTGCACACAGCACAGCCAGTGATTTTCATATTGAGCGCTACATAACGTTGCCAATAAGAAAACATAAACAGCCTACTTACATAGAGAAAACACAAACAGCCTACTTACATAGAGAAAACATAAACAGCCTACTTACATGGGAGGAACTTGATTATCGGCTTGATGTCTGACGAATCACTAAAGGGGCACATATCGAACATTTGTGAATGCCTAAAAAAACTTTTTGAGTGTTTGTATGTGTGTGCAAAGCATTGTGAAAATATCTCAAATAATAAAGTTATTGTAGAGCTGTGAAATCGCTTCAATCATTTGTAATAACCCTGTATTTTCATTTTTAGTGAGCTTGAGATATTTTGGAAGAATTGTTTTTCATTTAGGACGACTTGAAAGGAGGATATAAGATGAACATCAACAAAAACAAAACGAGGATAATGGAATGTAGTCGAATTAAATCGGGTCATGCTGAGGGAAGTAGATTAGGAAATGAGATACTTAAAGTAATAAATGAGTTTTGCTATTTGGGGAGCAAAGTAACTGCTTATGGTCGAAGTAGAGAGGATATAAAATGTAGACAGGCAATGGCAAGGAATGCGTTTCGGAAGAAGAGAAATTTGTTAACATCAAGTAAAGATTAAAGTGTCAGGAAGTCGTTTCTGAAAGTATTTGTATGGAGTGTAGCCATGTATGGAAGTGAAACATGAACGATAAATAGGTTAGGTAAGAAGAGAATAGAAGCTTTCGAAATGTGGTGCTACAGAAGAATGCTGAAAATTTGGTGGGTAGATCACATAACTAATGAGGAGGTACTGAATAGAATTGGGGAAAAGAGAGATTTGTGACACAACTTGAGTAGAAAAAGGGATCAGTTGGTAGGACATGTTCTGAGGCATCAACGGATCACCATTTAGTATTGAAGGGCAGTGTGGAGGGTAAAAATCATAGAGGGAGGCTGAGACATGAATACACTGAGTAGATTCAGAAGGATCTAGGTTGAATTAGGTACTGGGAGATGAAGAAGCTTGCACAGGATAGAGTAGCATGGAGAGCTGCATCAAACCAGTCTCTGGACTGAAGACCACAACAACAACACAGTAAAAAAACAATTTCAACACTAGAAAGCCATTCAAATTATCATTAAAATAATAACAATTTAAAAAGTCGAGAGTGATGACGTGCATCCAAAAGGCAAGTAGCTGCATAAAGGTGCTTTATTCGCAACTACCGGTTTCATGTCAGCATAGACGCATTTTTTTTTTTTTTTTTTTTTTTTTTGGTCATCAGTCTACTGACTGGTTTGATGCGGTCCGCCACGAATTCCTTTCCTGTGCTAACCTCTTCATCTCAGAGTAGCACTTGCACAACCTACGTCCTCAATCATTTGCTTGATGTATTCCAATCTCTGTCTTCCTCTACAGTTTTTGCCCTCTACAGCTCCCTCTAGTACCATGGAAGTCATTCCCTCATGTCTTAGCAGATGTCCTATCATCCTGTCCCTTCTCCTTGTCAGTGTTTTCCACATATTCCTTTCCTCTCCGATTCTGCGTAGAACCACCTCATTCCTTACCTTATCAGTCCACCTAATTTTCAACATTCGTCTATAGCACCACATCTCATATGCTTCGATTCTCTTCTGTTCCGGTTTTCCCACAGTCCATGTTTCACTATCATACAATGCTATGCTGCAGACGTACATCCTCAGAATCTTCTTCCTCAAATTAAGGTCGGTATTTGATATTAGTAGACTTCTCTTGGCCAGAAGTGCCTTTTTTGCCATAGCGAGTCTGCTTTTGATGTCCTCCTTGCTCCGTCCGTCATTGGTTATTTTACTGCCTAGGTAGCAGAATTCCTTAACTTCATTGACTTCGTGACCATCAATCCTGATGTTAAGTTTCTCGCTGTTCTCATTTCTACTACTTCTCATTACCTTCGTCTTTCTCTGATTTACTCTCGAACCATACTGTGTACCCATTAGACTGTTCTTTCTGTTCAGCAGATCATTTAATTCTTCTTCGCTTTCACTCACGATAGCAATGTGATCAGCGAATCGTATCATTGATATCCTTTCACCTTGTATTTTAATTCCACTCCTGAACCTTTCTTTTATTTCCATCATTGCTTCCTCGATGTACAGATTGAAGGGTAGGGGCGAAAGGCTACAGCCTTGTCTTACACCCTTCTTAATACGTGCACTTCGTTCTTGATCGTCCACTCTTATTATTCCCTCTGGGTTGTTGTACATATTGTATATGACCCGTCTCTCCCTATAGCTTACGCCTACTTTTTTCAGAATCTCGAACAGCTTGCACCATTTTATATTGTCGAACGCTTTTTCCAGGTCGACAAATCCTGTGAAAGTGTCTTGATTTTTCTTTAGCCTTGCTTCCATTATTAGCCGTAACGTCAGAATTGCCTCTCTCGTCCCTTTACTTTTCCTAAAGCCAAACTGATCGTCACCTAGCGCATTCTCAATTTTCTTTTCCATTCCTCTGTATATTATTCTTGTAAGCAGCTTCGATGCATGAGCTGTTAAGCTGATTGTGCGATAATTCTCGCACTTGTCAGCTCTTGCCGTCTTCGGAATTGTGTGGATGATGCTTTCCGAAAGTCAGATGGTATATCGCCAGACTCATATATTCTACACACCAACGTGAATAGTCGTTTTGTTGCCACTTCCCCCAATGATTTTAGAAATTCTGATGGAATGTTATCTATCCCTTCTGCCGTATTTGACCGTAAGTCCTCCAAAGCTCTTTTAAATTACGATTCTAATACTGGATCCCCTATCTCTTCTAAATCGACTCCTGTTTCTTCTTCTATCACATAAGACAAATCTTCACCGTCATAGAGGCTTTCAATGTATTCTTTCCACCTATCTGCCCTCTCCTCTGCATTTAACAGTGGAATTCCCGTTGCACTCTTAATGTTACCACCATTGCTTTTAATGTCACCAAAGGTTGTTTTGACTTTCCTGTATGCTGAGTCTGTCCTTCCGACACTCATATCTTTTTCGATGTCTTCACATTTTTCCTGCAGCCATTTCGTCTTAGCTTCCCTGCACTTCCTATTTATTTCATTCCTCAGCGACTTGTACTTCTGTATTCCTGATTTTCCCGGAACATGTTTGTACTTCCTCCTTTCACCAATCAATTGAAGTATTTCTTCTGTTACCCATGGTTTCTTCGCAGCTACCTTCTTTGTACCTATGTTTTCCTTCCCAACTTCTGTGATGGCCCTTTTTAGAGATGTCCATTCCTCTTCAACTGTACTGCCTACTGCGCTATTCCTTATTGCTGTATCTATAGCGTTAGAGAACTTCAAACGTATCTCGTCATTCCTTAGTACTTCCGTATCCCACTTCTTTGCGTATTGATTCTTCCTGACTAATGTCTTGAACTTCAGCCTACTCTTCATCACTACTATATTGTGGTCTGAGTCTATATCTGCTCCTGGGTACGCCTTACAATCCAGTATCTGACTTCGGAATCTCTGTCTGACCATGATGTAATCTAATTGAAAGCTTCCCGTATCTCCCGGCCTTTTCCAAGTATACCTCCTCCTCTTGTGATTCTTGAACGGGGTATTCGCTATTACTAGCTGAAACTTGTTACAGAACTCAATTAGTCTTTCTCCTCTTTCATTCCTTGTCCCAAGGCCATATTCTCCTGTAACCTTTTCTTCTACTATTTCCCCTACAACTGCATTCCACTCGCCCATGACTATTAGATTTTCTTCCCCCTTTACATACTGCATTACCCTTTCAATATCCTCATACACTTTCTCTATCTGTTCATCTTCAGCTATAGACGCATATTCAGGTTTAAATAGTTATATTTTCATAATGTACATCGACAGTAACGGAGTCCCAGCATTCAGGGAGTTATCCACGTTACGAGTCAAAGAACACTGTGAATTGTCGTAATAAAATTGGGCGCACCTCAAAAGATCGTTCTCAGAATGTACAAAGAATAACTTTTGAATGAGCCAGGCCAGATAGTGCCTCATACATTATATTACATGGTTTGGTAGACACCAGCTGTATAAAAAGCAATGTAAGTAAAATCCTGTGGGGTGTGAGCAACCTGTTGAGGCTAGCAGTATGTATACTGCGTTTCTTACCTATGGTTTCCCTCTCCATACAATTGTCAGTTACGGCTATTATAACCGTGAACCCATCGGTAGGAGCAGAATCGAATGCCCCGACCGACCTGATGAGAATATTCCTGTGCACTCGGTGAAGAACCGCATACAGCCTGACCGGTCTGAGTCTGTCAGCGAACAGGTCATCGACCTGGGCACGGTTGAGTACGATCCTCTGGATCTGGTGGACGAACGGAGGAAGCAGAGATTAGCGAGTCCTCTGTTTACATTGTTCACCTCAGGGACGACCGGTAGGCAAGAGGAGCGCAGCCTGCACCTCGCCTAGACTCGTCTGGCTGCCACACAGTCCTGCAGTGAAGGGAGGGAGCGAGGGAGGGGGGGGGGGAGGCAGGGCAGCGTGGCGTAGACTGCAGGGTCGCTAGAGGTGCAGGAGGGCCTCGGATTTGATAAGCTTTGAATGGAGATCTGCTGTCTCCTTTTCAAAGGAAGCATCCCAGCGTTCATCTCAAGTGATTTAAGAAAACCACAAACAGCTATGCCTGGATGGCCAGATGGGGATCTTAACTGCCATCCTCGTGAACGTAAGTCCATTGGGCCCCCTCCCCTCTCCTCCCCTCCACACTCCCCTCCGACCACTCCCACCACACACATGGTGGCCACAGTGCTGACAGAGGAGAGACACGCAGCTGGCAGGACCGTGCATGGGCTGGGAGGGGAGGAGTTGGTTCCACCTCCAGCTTTGACACAAGTGACGTCCAAGGAACGAGTCACTCGCTGCGACCACAATGCTCTGTACCAGCTGGCTCAGAAAGCTCTGGGCTCTTCGAAATAGCAATATATTGGCAAACAAGCAGCCAAATATTTGTGGCAAGTAAGAATATGCACTGATGAGCGAAAACTCCTCATGACAATCTGCTTGTTTGTCCGTCTTTGGAACGGAAATTGTCAGTGATTCCGCATATCAGAGAGCCAACACTTTGTTCGTAGGTTTGTGAGGGTATGTGATATTAGATGACTTCACACAGGTCCTGTAATTCGGGTAAATAACGGGCCACTGATCTGCGAACGCGGTGAGGGCGATCGATAGCGACCCTGATGGATTTACATCAGGCGAATTTCGTCTCCAAGAAATCAGCCGCAGTTCACTATAAAGCTCCTGAAACCACCGTAGCACGGTTCTGGCTCCGAGATACGGACAGCTACACTGCTGAAAGATGATAACGCCACAGGGCAACACTTCAAGCACGAACGGTTGCAGGTGGATTTGAGCTGTCAGCGTGTCTTGGATCACTATCACAGGTCCCATGCAAGCGCAGGAGTGAATGCCTGCCGTAGCATAATACTGCCCCCACCAGCCTGTGCCAGTGGCGCGCCGCACGTTCCGAGCCGCCGCGCCGTCCACCTCGATGACGACGTTTGTGGAGACTACCAGCGACCTAGTGTAGGAAAAGTGTGATCCACCCAAAGAGCTAACGGGTTTCCGTTGATCGACGACCGAATCGCGATTGTCCCGTGCCCACTGCAGCCATATTGACGATGGCGTCAGGTCAACATGCGAACACGTAGAGGTTGTCTGTTGCGGACCTCCATGTTCGACAATGTACGATGGACTGTGTGCTCCGAAACACTTGTGCGTGCGCGAAGATTGCGCTCTTTTGTCGGAGATGCTGCAGATCACCATCTACCCTACTTTACAGAGCAGACCGGCCTGCGAAGTTTACGTTCTGTGAAGTGTCGAGGACGTCCAACCATTTAGCGCGTAGTGCTAGTTTCACCATCCTTACACCTCTTTCCAGTAGATGCTCAGGACAGTAGCAGGTGAACATTCGATCAGCCTTACTCGTTCACAGGCCCTGCGTAATATTAATGTGCCCTTTGTCAGAGTCGCTTACCTCAACGGATTTCCCCATGTGAGGCCCACGTCTTCGCTAGGACGATGCCCCACCCGTGTCTGCTCTGCTGACATACGTTTGTTGCCCCGTCACGTTCCCACAACGCCGCCAGGCGGCATCCATCGCCCCGCTGTGCAGTGGCCGCAATGGTTAGGCTTGTCAGTGTAAACCACATCCTTGGAAGTCACGATAAATTCAGAAACAGGCAAATGTTTGTCACAAGTAATAATGTAGTTGCTGTTGCTGCTGGTTTCACTCCCACCGATTTAATCTTTCGTTTTTTTAATCATACTAGTCACAAAATATAAAAGAAGAACTCATTCCAGAGAGAGAAATGTCTTTCGTGTAAGCAACAGCGAATATTGCAAACATACTTCAGTCACACGAATAGGAAAGTTGCACATGGTGTTGGAAATGCGAATGTACTCCTTCAGACAGCATAACTTACGTCCGTAACCACTACCCCACAGCGAAGACACAGAACGTGCAACAACAGTGTCACTCATCTTAAGATATACTGAAGACTTTCACGATCGATGTGTAATTAACTCACATTTAATTATAACAGAATATTATCAAGTATTATGTGTTTCCGCCAGATATTCAGATCACCATTCCCTGGAAACGGCATACTGTCCTAACACTCTACGAAATGTGCTGAAACCCAGTACGGCGTCTCTGCAGCTCTCCGTTTCTCGAGTACCGTGGCAGCCCTGAGCGAGGCGCCGTTTTGCCTCGACTGCCGCGCAGGCCGGTGATTGGCTGACAGCTCGCGGAGCCGCGTGTTTACCTGAGCTTCGTCCGCTAGCGCCATGCCTGTGCTGACGCGGCACCTGCACCTACGTCTGCGTGGCTGCTTTGCCAATCACACTTAAGTGCCTGGCAGAGGGTTCATCGAACCGCCTTCACAGTAATTCTCCATTATTCCACTCTCGAACAACGCGCGGAAGAAACAACACCTGTATCTTTCTGTTCGAGCTCTGATTTCCCTTCCCTTATTTTATTACGATCATCTTTACTATCTCTGTAGATCGGCGTCCACAAAAAATTTTCGATTTCGGAGGAGGAAGTTGGTGATTGAAATTTGGCGAGAAAATCTCTCCCAAACAGAAAACGGCTTTGTTTTAATGGTGTCTATCCCAAATCCAATATCATGTCTGTGACACTCTCTCCCCTATTTCGCGATAATACCAGGATGCTTTGAAAAGTTCTCGGAATTGAATAGAAAAAAAGTAATTACATCACTGAAACTTTTTTATTTTTCAGTGTAGTCTCCTTGTAGATTAATGTACTTGGTCGGACGATGTTCCAGTGGCTTGATCCCACCTCGAAAATGAGTTTCCTCCAGGCCTACGAACAGTTGTCAACTCTGGCCATCAAGTCTTCGTTTGAAGTGAATCTTCGTGTACCAAGAAAAATTTTCAGTTTTGGGAAGAGATGGAAGTCTGACGGAGCCATATCAAGTGAGTAAGGCGGGTGTGGCAACTGTTGATGCCTTACGGTGCGTTCGAAATCAGCGGCGGCTGTCGTCAGTTGAGCGCAGTGGCCAGCGCGTGCTGGGCTGGCCGGCCTGCGGCACTTCCCAGACCGCCGGCTCACAGCACGCCACCCTCGCACACCTTACCGGCTGGCTCGCCGCCTTCTTGACGAACTGCGTAGCATTTCGCTAATGCTCCCAGTTATTGCGATACTTCGATATTAGTAAACTACTGCAAGAAACTCTTCAAGTTTGCAGTGGAAAGTCAGAGCCGCTATGGATTTGCGTTGCGTGCATGTAATTTCATATGGTTGCTTCGTACGAAATGTAGAAAACATACTGAATTATTCTTTAAACTGGAGGGGATCCGTCTGCAGTCTCGAGAAAGTGGAAAGTACCTAAACCACTCCGTCATGAAAGCATGCGCCAGCGAAAAAGCCAGAAAGAAAGTAAAAAATCCCAAATATCTCATAAATTGTTCCGGGTAGCGAATCAAGATTTTGGCAAATGATAGCACACAAAGAGCAGAGTATTTTGGTATATTATTAGTATGCGAAACTTTCGTACCTGCCGTGATAATCAAGCAATTACAGTTTTTTTCAATTCAATCATGTAATTTTTAAGGACCATCGATAGCTGGTGAAACGAGAATTGCTGTGGATTTTGTGAAAATATAAGTGAAGAGGTTGCACTTTTATTTTATTCTGAGAATGGGGGTGTTTCATAAACTATTGACCTGACTTGCCCACATTTACTTGCCACACACTATTCTACATCTACATCTACATCTACATCCATACTCCGCAAGCCACCTGACGGTGTGTGGCGGAGGGTACCTTGAGTACCTCTATCGATTCTCCCTGCTATTCGAGTCTCGTATTGTTCGTGGAAAGAAGGATTGTCGGTATGCTTCTGTGTCGGCTCTAATCTCTCTGATTTTATCCTCACGGTCTCTTCGCGAGATATCCGTAGGAGGGAGCAATATACTGCTTGACTCTTCGGTGAAGGTATGTTCTCGAAACTTTAACAAAAGCCCGTACCGAGCTACTGAGCGTGTCTCCTGCAGAGTATTCCACTGGAATTTACCTATCATCTCCGTAACGCTTTCGCGATTACTAAATGATCCTGTAACGAAGCGTGCTGCTCTCCGTTGGATCTTCTGTATCTCTTCTATCAACCCTATGTGGTACGGATCCCACACTGCTGAGCAGTATTCGAGCAGTGGGCGAACAAGTGTACTGTAGCCTACTTCCTCTGTTTTCGGACTGCATTTCCTTAGGATTTTTCCAATGAATCTCAGTCTGGCATCTGCTTTACCGACGATCAACTTTGTATGATCATTCCATTTTAAATCACTCCTAATGCGTACTCCCAGATAATTTATGGACTTAACTGCTTCCAGTTGCTGACCTGCTATTTTGTAGTTAAATGATAAGGGATCTATCTTTCTATGTAATCGCAGCACATTACACTTGTCTACATTGAGATTCAATTGCCATTCCCTGCACCATGCGTCAATTCGCTGCACATCCTCCTGCATTTCAGTACAATTTCCCATTGTTACAACCGCTTGATACACCACAGCATCATCTGCAAAAAGCCTCAGTGAACTTCCGATGTCATCCACCAGGTCATTTATGTAGATTGTGAATAGCAACGGTCCTACGACACTCCCCTGCGGCACACCTGAAATCACTCTTACTTCGGAAGACTTCTCTCCATTGAGAATGACATGCTGCGTTCTGTTATCTAGGAACTCTTCAGTCCAATCACACAATTGGTCTGATAGTCCATATGCTCTTACTTTGTTCATTAAACGACTGTGGGGAACTGTATCGAATGCCTTGCGGAGGTCAAGAAACACATCTACCTGGGAACCCGTGTCTATGGCCCTCTGAGTCTCGTGGGCGAATAGCGCGAGCTGCGTTTCACACGACCGTCTTTTTCGAAACCCATGCTGACTCCTACAGAGTAGATTTCTAATCTCCAGAAAACTCATTATACTCGAACATAATACGTGTTCCAAAATTCTACAACTGATCGACGTTAGAGATATAGGTCTATAGTTCTGCACATCTGTTCGATGTCCCTTCTTGAAAACGGGGATTACCTGTGCCATATTCCATGATTATGTCGAAATTTCAGCTGCATCATAATGTTAATGAGATGAATATTTGTAATGCTCTGTTTTGACACAAGTAGGAGATTTTAACACGGCAACAAGAGAAGTTACGTATTAATCAATACTCGCCATACTCCTTTGTGAATTCATCTCTCGTCAACTCCCTTCTTGGTCTGGCTGACAACTCGAAACCTGTCCTGTGGTGTGACATTTCCAACGGCTTCTTCTTTCAGAAATTTAGATTCACTGCGCATATTCTCAGTCGGATTTAAATCAGCGTGATACGAACCAAGTCTGATTGAACTATGTCCTTTAGTGTCGGCAAGTTTGTCTACCTGGTACCGTGGGGTTTTTCTTTTGTACAGCGCTTCAATCTCCAATAACTTGGCCTTATACATGCTACGTTCAGCTTTATTCGCTGGAACCTTTTTGTACCCAGAGGCGAATGTCCACTTCCATCCACCGCATTATACATCACAACAGAGTGGTGTGGCGCAATTTCCATTATTATTGTCGAATTAGGAGGAATATTTTGTAGCATAATACAATTTTCACAGCCGATGAATCTGTTCCTCAACCTCCACTTTGATTGTCAATCTTGTGTTTCAAGAGGTGCTGCACTGTTATTATTACCGCAGCGCCCACGCGAAACACTCGTTCACAGCACCCGACTACTGCAGAACACTTCAACGCCAGAAAATTTCGCTTCTCAACGAGGGCGAATGAACGCAGACGCCTCTGACGCCCGACACCACGACGCTCTGTCTACCCACGGCGCGGCGACAGCGTCGCTTTACCAGCCGAACCGCTGGCGGCCTGGGAGGGAGAGCCGGCTCGCCACAGGTGTTACCTGGGCGCCGGCCTCACGTGCCCTGCCGTGGGCCACACGTCGAAAGCGGCGACTAATTTTAAACGCACTATAGTTCGTGTAATTTTGCAATGGCGGCGGCAAATGTGTGCGAGCGTGCGTCAGGAGTCGCGGCACGCATCTTGCAGACAAGTTTTCCATTTCTAATTCTTCAGTTAAAATATGATATACCCTTTCAGATGACATCTGGCAACCGCGAGCAATTTCACGCACTTTCAATGGCCTATCCTCCGTGACCGGTTTGTGCACTTTTGCAACGATTTCTGGAGTAGAGGCACATCTTGGCCGACCACTGCGCATATCTTCAGCTAATGCCTCTCGACCAAATTAAATTCATTTGTCCACTTGGCAGCAGTTGAATACGAAGGAGTAGAGTCCCCCAATTTATTCTGGAAATCGGCGTGAATGTCCTTTGCTTCCATACATTTCTTTATGAAGTACTTAATCACTGCTCGAATCTCGATTTTTTCCATCTGCGCAAATCTCTACACGGGAACGACAACAGAGCCACGTCACCTCCCGCCACAGCTCTCTTCCGAGAGCACTGACGTGGCACGTGTTTGCAGGCAACAGTAACGCTAGCGCTGACCTCTCGTGGTGGTGACGAGAACTTTTCAAACCACCCTCGTGCAAAAACGTGCTGCTCTCCTTTGAACTTTATCGATTTACTCCATTAGTCCTGCCCGGTAAGGATCCCAGTCAGCGCAGTAGTACTCCAGAAGAGAAGAGACAAACATAGTGTAGCCAGCCTCTTCACTAGATCCGTCGCATTTTCTAAGTGCTCTGCCAATGAATCGCTGATTTGCCTTCTCCACAACATTTTCTGTGCGTCCTTTCCAGTTGATATTGTTCGTAATCGTAATTCATAGGTACTTAGTTGAAATTACGGCCCTTGAATTAGATTGATTTATCGTGTAACTGAAGCTTAACATAGATTTTTTAGCACTCATGTTGATGAACTCACACTTCTCATTATTTAGGGTCAATTGCGAATTTTCACACCATTCAGAAATCTTTTCTAGATCCTTTTGCCATTTGTTTTGATGTTCAGATGCGTTTATTAGACCATAAATGACAGCATCATCTGCAAACAACCTAAGACAGCTGCTCAGGTTTTCTCCTAAATCGTTTACAAGCATGTAGGTAAGGAACAGCAGACGGCCTATGACACTACCTTGGGGAACGCCAGAAACCACTTCTGTTCTACTGGATGGCTTTCCGTCAGTTACCACTAACTGTGACCTGTCTGACAGGAAATCACGAATCCAGGCACATAAATGAGACGATATTCAATAAGCACGCAATTTCGCTACAAGCCGCTTGTGTGGCACAGTGTCAAAAGCCTTTTGGTAATCTAGAAGTACGGAATCAATTTGAAAACCCCTTGTCAATAGCACTCAACACTTCGTCTGTGGAAAGGTTTAGTTGTGTTAGACGTTTTCTACATGCGTGTTGAATGTGTGTCAATAGACTGTTCCCTTCGATGTAATTAATAATGTTTGAGCGCAAAATATGCTCCCAAATCCTGCTACATATCGACGTTAATGATATGGGCCTGTAATTTACTGGATTACTCCTACTACCTTCCTTGAATATTGGTGTGATCTCTGCAACTTTCCAGTCTTTGGGTACGGATCTTTCGCCGAGCGAGCCGTTGTCTATGATCGTAAAGTTTGAATCTATTGCATCAGCATACTCTGAAAGGTACGTAATTGGTATACAGTCTGCACCAGAAGACTTGCTCTTATTAAGTGATTAAGTTGCTTCACTACTCCGAGGGTATCTACTACTAAGTTACTCATGTTCGCAGCCGTTAATGTTTCGAATTCTGGAATATTTACTTCGTGCTACTTGGTGAAGGAATTTCGGAAGGATGTGTTTAGTAACTCTGCTTTCGCAGCACTGTCGTCGATAGTACTTCCATCGCTTGACTCTGCCTTACCGCTAGCATACTTTACATACGCCCAAAATCTCTTTGGTTTTCTACCAGGTTTCGAGATAAAGTTTCGTTGTGGAAACTATCATAAGTATCTCACATTGAAGCGCACGCAAAATTTCAAGCTTCTGTAAGAGATCGCCAATCTAGGGGATTTTGCATTCATTTGAATTTGGCATGCTTTTTTCGTTGGTTGTGCAACAGTGTTATGACTCGTTTTGTGCGACAAGGGGGATCAGCTGCGTATTTTGCTATATTATTTGGTATTAATCTCTCAATTGCTGTCGATACTATTTCTTTGAATTTAAGCCACATCTGTTCTACAATTACGTTGTTAATTTGAAAGGCGAGGAAATTGTCTCTCAGGAAAATGTTAAGTGACTACAGAAAAGCTCAGAATGCCAATTACGTAGTAGATAATTTGTGTACGGTGACGCGACGTGTTTCGTTCTGCTACTGCTTGTCATTTGTCATTCCACTTTAAATAACTTAAGAGCGATGAACCGGGTCTCTGGCAATAGTTTCCGAGTCGTATCTTCACTGCAGTGTTTTTAGGCCAGACATTTACTGAAGGTCATTCACTCGTTCTCAGTGGAGCCGCTTACGCAATTCTGAATGTCAATCTAGAATCTAGACAAATTGTAGGCGTCGGCGCCGTTGTCTGTAAAAGAATAAGCGGAAATGTGTCAACTAAACAAGTGTTCAGGAAATGGAAGTCAAGGGGGTAGACAGGAATAGCAAAGCCGTCTTGGGGAATGTAACAGACAGTTCCTTTGTGTGCAAATATTACGTCCTGCGGTACGGCTTTAGTTACGTACATCAGTATTATTTCGTGGCATCCACTGTTAAGAGAGACAGTGTTGGAACGAAAAACTTGTATTTCGGTAACGCGAGAACAAGAAATACAGGGCGACACAGAATGTTTGTAGTGTGTAGTGGCAGCCATGGGCAGGTGGCAGCACTGCGGGTTCGTGACAGTTGGCGAGTAAACAGTCCGCCATCTCAGTAGTCATGGATCTGTGGAAAGGACGACAGCGTGCGTTAGGCATAGAAATGTTTGATAAAAACAATGATAGTTCGGTAGCGGACCTGAGTGAGTTTCGACGTTTTTATAATTTAGGACGCATGATGCCATTCCGTCGAAACACGCGATAAAATGTTGGATTAATAATTGAGGGACCGGATCCGCCCTCAAGAAGAAACCAACAGGACGACCAGGGAGTGGGCGTTCTCCAGCGGACGTTGATGTTGTGCGCGAGTCTGTGACACGGAGCCCACGGCGTTCAATTCGAAAGCAAGCAGCAGTGGTCGGAATGTCCCAGGATAGTGTTCGCAGAATTCTTCATGTCGATTTAAAATTTCATCTGTACAAACTACAGATGGTGCAACAATTGAAGGACAACGATTACGGATTACGATTAGGATTCTGTCAACAAATGACAACAAAAATAAACAATGACGATAAATTTCTAAACAAATTGTGGGTGTCATCTCACAGGTTATGTGAATAAACAGAACTACCGTTACTGGGAAAACACAAATGCTAATGACATTTATGAGAGCCCCTTGTACGCTATTAAAGTGACAGTATGGTGTGGTGTTTGATCACATAGGATTATCCGACCGTATTTTTTCACAAATGAACAGGGAAGCACAATAATTGTAACTGCCGATCGTTTCGTGGAGACGTTACGAAGTTTAGTTACACCTGCATTGAACAACTTTCCAAACGTTTCAGAAGCCTGGTTTCAACAGGACGGAGCGACATCACACACTGCACGGTAATCGACGGCATGTGCGCGATAACTGTTTGGTAACCGTGTGATGTCACGACTCAGTAACATACCCTGGCCCCCTAGCTCTCCAGATTTATCCGTTTGTGAATTTTTCTTGTGGGGTTACCTCAAGAGTAAAGTTTGCACGACTTGACCAAGAACCCTGGATGAGTTCAAACAGAGAATTCGGGATGCAGTTCACAGTATCCCAGTGGTCAAGGAGGAATCTCAACGGCAGATTTCGCGAATGGGTTCGTTCAGAAGGACGCCATCCAAAGGACGTAATTTTTTTTTATAAAAATGATAAATGCCGTCAATGTTTCGTAAATGGCAAAATTTTAAGGTTTCAATTACTTCTAGTTTTATTGGATTGCGGAAATTTTCCCGTTTTCCTGTGTCACACTGTACCATATTGTTATCGCCAGACAGTCATCATAATGCAATCTTACTTTGTTTTACCCAGATAGTTATGCAGTAAGCTAACGTAATCTTGCTTACTCCATGACGGACTGCAGGTACCTGAAAATTAGCTCTGTATTGCTGGATAGAGTTGTCAGACTACACTTATATCTTTGTTTTTGTTCTGTTGGTCATCATATACAGGGTAGGTCTCGGCTGGAAGGACCCACATGTTTCCCACAAGCCTGGGATAGGGATAGGTGGGATACTATCCGATAATAATAATATGTACAACATATTAACTTTCAGTGATACAATGTATTACTAGGTAAATATAGTTCCAATTACTTATAATATAACAAATCAGAAGCTAGCCAACCAAAAACTGTTTTTAAAAGAGTAGAAGCTTCAGTTAAGCTGTCAGTAACTCGATCACGAAAGCTTCCACTCACGTAATCCCTGATTAGATCCGATGCTCTTTTCAGATAATCAACGAATCCAACAGTTCTCGTCGCACTAATGACCTAAATCTCGTCTTAACGCGCTCCAGTGCACAGAAAATGGTCTCTCACAAGTCACTTGCGTGACCGACATTGTCAGGATCAGAACGTACCGATGTGCTGTGTTATACTGTGACGAAAGTACTCACGCACATCGTATGCAACTTCGCCAGGCGTCCGAACCGCTTCGGGAAAAACAAATGACATCCTTTGCAGTTCGGTCCGAGACATCTTCGTTAGTTCGCCGTCTTTTGCCCCACTCTGAGAATACGCGCCATTCACGTCTTGTTGCCTCAGTGGAATGTGTACTTCACGAAGAGTTTTAGACAATTCATTAAAGCTTTTTGGGAAAGTTTCTAATTCTATTGATAGAAATTCTCGATCGACGTTTGCAACTCATGAGAGAAAATTTAATGCGGCATTAGAAATCCAATTTTTTTAAATTTCATCGAAGTTTTTCGGGTCCAAACAAGATCCTTCTTTAAATGTTCGTTGCAATTGAATTTTGCACCTGTTTTAACTAAAGTTGCTTTAATAATGACTTTGTAGACGGAAATAGAACAGATTCCCTTTCGGTCCGCAGATACTAATGTCACTTCGTTTTGGCATAGCTAACAATGTTTTTCGTTTTTTTTTTTAAGATATTCTTCGTAATGGCAGCGTGGCGTGTATGTCGATACCAATATCTTCAGCTTGCATTAGTCATAGAAGTTGGGATATAAACGGAACTGTAACTCTGAAAAGTCTTCAAAATTACCTGATTCCTTTCGCTAAACATTTGATACGACACCAAGCTTTACGATAGTCTAATGAAGGAATTTGGAGATATTGGCTTGCCGGGGTTGATAGGTCAAAACGTTTTGAACGAGAAGGCTGTTAGAACAGTTTTGTGTTTCAAAAAGGGATCCATCAGCCCACCATCCCGTATTTCCGATGTTCTGCAATCGTTTCAGTTTGTCTTGATCAGCTGTTATTTCCGAAATTTTGACCACGCGTCAGTATATGTGCTTAAATGATTCGTGCATAAATACACTGGTAGACACCAAGGACCGAAGCAAACTCTTCGCTTCAGTGAGACTTGAAGTCGCGCCTACCAGCACTAAATTTAAAACATGCGCGTGACAACGCGCAAGAATTAATTCTGGTGCTCCCTCCTTCAATGCTGCTGAAGACCAATATACTTGCTGTCATCTTCCCAGCGCCATCAAAATATGCGCCAATTAGGCCATGCAAATTTAAGCCTAACCGGGCTAATTCGTAAGTTACAAGAGCTCGGTAAGCTTCTCAAATCGATTTCCGAACAGGGAACATATTGATCGCTCGTTCTTGTGGGATTCCATTGCTAACATAGCGCACGCAATTTACAGCATGATCAACAACGCCAACATCTTGGCAATAATCTGCATTGAAACTGAAAGATTTCGCTGTCTGGATTTGTTTGGAGATCTCTTCTTTAACTTGAAGTACACATATATTTATTAATTTATTTATAATGAGTTTTGACCAAAAGGTAATAAGACTATCTCTACCCTTACGTTTTCCTTACTTTTTTCTTTTCTTTTTGCTTTCAATAACTGCCTCGAACATGTGGCTTTTAGGAACTGGATCTGACTTCAATAATAGGAGAAGTACACTTAGAAACTCACAAAGGAGTTGCAGATATTGTCTGCGAGTGGGCATTGACTAAAATCAATGTGGGATGTTGAAAATTTGTGCCGGACAGAGATACGAACCCAAGTCTGCTGCTTGCCGGGACATATTGTCCTTTAGAACAGACACCACATGTTCGCAGTTAAGGCGAAAACGGCCAGGGATCTCTTCAGTTCGAATGCACACCAGCCTCGAACTCATACGGTAGTCTGCAAGATGTGTAGCCCCTTTCGCATTTTCGTCGGTTGTAGGTGACATATTTTAATCTGACTTTATTGTTTTTTTAGCAATTAAAAGAAACATTTAGGTTCATTACTATTTAAATACAAAGTGATCTCCAAGAGTAGCAAGTAAAGGGAAAAAAAGAATGTTGTTTTGTAGATTGTTTCGGTCTACACAGGCTGCTGTACGACATTGTTAGCTCTCTTCTGTTTCTCGCTTGCTGCTTGTTGCTTTTGTTGCCATTTACGGTTACTGATTTGATCTCTGCCGTTTTTATTGAGATTGAAGTAAAATTTTTATTAATTTGTGCTGTGTAAAAGAAGTATTAAAAATACAACAAAGATTATGTTAAACAGTGTAAGACCTATAACCAGAGATAGCCCTGCGGCAAGTCGGTGCTAATTACATCCTACGAAATAATTACTTCTTAATTCTGAAACTTGGATACAGGGAGAGAAATATTAACTGTTCCTTAAATGAGAATTCATTAAGAAGTGACTTTTTACTAAATAGGCAGCGAGAATTTTAAAAGTGATTTTAATCAGAAATTTTTAGAGTGAACAGTTTGCTACGAACCACAAAGATATTAACAGTGTCAGTCGTATGTTATCTTTAAACTTCAATAGGACGCAGAGAATAAAATCTCCGGTCTAGCCGGAACTTTTTCTTGTAATTCGTTAAATCACATTTTTGGCCCCTGCATGTTAGGAAAGATTAGAAAGTTTAACGTAACAAAATTATTTAACTGTACCTTAACACAGGTCGTCTTAAATAATCGATGTAGTCCGTTACATAGCGTGTGAATAAACAGTGCATAATTTACGTATCCCAAGCAGTGCGTATTAAAAGCTATTTAAAATATATATAACAAGGAACTGTATTGCTCTGGGGCAGAGGTGTATCTTGCCAATGTCTAAATACGACCAGAGAAAAATATTTCCAAGACAGCATCGTCGTTACCAAGTGGGTCGTAAGCCAGGGGGCAGGCGTAGTATGGGGGCCGCGCAGGCTGGGACCCGGCTGCCAAACGCCACCCCCACTACATGGCCTGTCCGACCCTGATTATGCACATACGTACATTGCTTCTGTCCCTCGTTGCCTTCGGCTATGCATGAGTGTGCCATAGAAGTGCACCAAGATTTCAGTTATTCGAAATGTAGCTACAAACAAAACGATTTCTCAAGTACTCCAGTACAACGAAGAGGTGCTGGAACTTGAGGGATTATCACACTATGTCATCGCAATTAAGCGGACATCTGGCTGAAAGTGACCTGTAAGTTCGTGGCGCCCTCCATTGGTAATGGTGGCATTCAGTACGGTGTTGGCCCACCCTTAGCCTTGATGACAGCTACCACTCTTCCAGGCATACTTTCAGTTAGGTGCTGGAACGTTTTTTGGCGAATGGTACCCCATTCTTCACGGAGTGCTCCACTGAAGGGAGGTGTCGATGTCGGTCGGTGAGTCCTGGCACGAAGTCGGCGTTTCAAAACATCCCAAAGTTGCTGTTGGTGCAGGCCAGTCCATTACAGGGATGTTATGGTCGTGTACCCACTCCGCCACAGGCCGTGCATTATGAAAAGGTGGTCTATCGTGTTGAAAGATGCAGTCGCCATCCCCAAATTGCTCTTCAACAGTGGGAGGAAAGAAGGTGCTTAAAACATCAATGCCGGCCGAAGTGGCCGTGCGGTTAAAGGCGCTGCAATCTGGAACCGCAAGACCGCTACGGTCGCAGGTTCGAATCCTGCCTCGGGCATGGATGTTTCTGATGTCCTTAGGTTAGTTAGGTTTAACTAGTTCTAAGTTCTTGGGGACTAATGACCTCAGCCGTTGAGTCCCATAGTGCTCAGAGCCATTTGAACCCTTTGAGCCAAAACATCAATGTAGGCTTGTGATAATGCCCCAAAAAACAAGTGTTGCAAGCCCCCTCCATGAAAAACATAACCACACGGCAACACCACCGCCTCCGAATTTTACTGTTGCCACTACAGACGCTCTCAGATGACGTCCTCCAGGCATTCGCCATACCTACACCCAGCCATCGGATCGCCACCTTGTGTACCGTGATTCGTCGCTCCACACAACGTTTCTCCACCGTTCAATCGTGCAACGTCTACGCTCCTTACACTGAGCGAAGCGTCGTTTGGCATTTAATAGCGTGATGTGTGGCTCACGAGCAGCTGGTCGACATGAAATCCTAGTCTTCTCACCTCCCGCCTAACTGTCATAGTACTTGCAGAGTTTGGAATCGCTGTGAGATGGCCTGGATTCATGTCTGCCTGTTACAGATTACGACGCTCTTAGTTGGCGTTGTCTGTCAGTCAACAAACCAGGTCGGCCTGTACGCTTTTGTGCTGTACGTGTCCGTTCACTTTTCCACTTCACTGTCACATCGGAAACAATGGACCTAGGGATGTTTATGAGTGTGAAAATCTCGCGTACCGACGTATTACACAGGTGACACCGAATCACCTGACCACGTTCGAAGTCCGTTAGTTCCGCGGAGCGCCCCATTCTGCTCTCTCACGATGTCTAATGACTACTGAGGTCGCTGACATTGAGTACCTGGCAGTAGGTGGCAGCACAATGGACCTAATATGAAAAACCGTATGTTCTTGGGGATGTGCAGATACTTTTGTTCACATAGTGTATATCGATCATATACAGTGCGTGAATATGAAAAGATTTTGAAAGGTTGTTGGTTGTGATTAACTACAATGGTGAATATCGATGTAGAAAAAATAAAATCGTTCTCGTCTCTCTGAAATGAAACAAAACACACATTTTCTTCCTGTACCGTTTTCGTTGCTTGCAAGACATCGAAGTATGTGAATTATCTTTCATTAGTTCTGCCGATAGTTGGATACAGACATGGTTTTGCACGAGACTGTTGTTTCCTATTACGTGATTTACATATGCAACCTTATATTAATGGCGTTCGTTTTGCGCTATTAAAACACAATGCAAGCGTCCCTTTAGCGGGACTTATGAAATCCACAGCCTGGCAAAAGCACTGCAGCCGATTTCTTTATTGTGGCCGTCATTCGCTGCTGATGTATATAAAGTGTAGTAGTTTATATGGTGTTTTTCGTTGTTACATACTGCTTATAGACTTAAAACAGCTCACGGAAATTTTTCTGCTGAGCGAGTGTTTTGTAAGCCACCTTTCTCGTGGGTGAATTATCTTTTCTCCTTATTTTTATCCCACTCAGCCTGGTAACTATTTTCGCCGCAGACTCTTTTATGCCGTCATTCCATCTCAGATTTATCCGGACGGCTACTCCAGGCTACAGATAAGACTTGGGACAGCGTGCTGAACAGCGGTCAGTCGGTGAGCGCGAGGGGCGCCGTCTGCGTCAGTGTCGTTACTGCCGGCGGGGCAACACGTCGCCTCTGCCGCCGGCACGCCTCGCTCACAGCCGCGTGAGACTGACTGCTCTGGCCAGTTCACTTAATAGCTGTGCGACAGTTTCAAATGAATTGTGTGTACGATTTTGTTATATGTTCCCCACTCGTAATTCATGTCCTTTGTGCCAGTTGTTAATTCCGTTCATTTGTGTTTGTACGACGTTGAGAAGAAAATTCAGGTGAAAGGGGGAGGGTGTGACTGGTTTGGACGCCAGCAAGTAGCGTAGAGTTGTCCCGCTGGGACGTCGTACTTCGGTGACGATGCGGGAACACAATCTGAATGGGCATTATTCGCGCACTCACTTCAAAATTCTCGCATCTTACCCGGAACTAAGGGAAACTGGCCAGCTCGAAGGCCAGTTCCCGTCAACGTTCTGGTAGCACAAGCTGAATCGGCGTTATTCGCGCAGTCCACTTCAGTTTCTCCTCAGCGCAAGCAGAGCTCTTCTTAGGCGACACTCCCCACAACACAGTGTCAGAGGGCGGTCACGGGTCAAGCCGGAGGGAAGCTGAGACAGACAAGAAGTGGCCCAGCTGGATAATGACATGAGTAAGGCACGGGGATTTGCCCAGTTGGAAGATAATGACCTAGTGATTTTCTATCAACGGAGCGTGAAGCCTCATCCATCCTGCTCACTTTAATATTTCATAAAGAAGGTCAAATATTATTCTAGAGCACTACTCCTCAGATCTGGACGTCTAAAGACAGCCGGGAGACCAGTTCACACTGATGTTTTGGGAACGGAGTCTGAATGGGAATTACTCGAGCTACCCACTTCATTACTCCCACAACACGCCCAGAGGTCATCTTATGCCATGTCGCGTGCAACGTGATACCAGAAGGTGGCCTCGCATATCACTACAGGGGACCTGCGAAAGATAAGGAAAGGCTGAACTGAATAACTGCTTAAGGAACGGGTCCCTGTCCAGCTACAAGATTATGACCTAAAAATGTTGTGTACTGTGTGAACGAAACACAAACAAGACTTAATCGTGCTACTCACATTAATGTTCCCTTAAAAATCCCGTATGTTATTTTACAGCACTTCCCTCTCAAAATAATACCACAAGGCCACCTTCTATGTGACTCTACGTAGCCTCTGAAAGCT
Source organism: Schistocerca serialis cubense (assembly GCF_023864345.2). Lineage (NCBI taxonomy): Eukaryota > Metazoa > Arthropoda > Insecta > Orthoptera > Acrididae > Schistocerca > Schistocerca serialis. The sequence goes on from NC_064648.1 coordinate 109,610,095, forward strand.
AAGGAATGGCCCTGATAAATGTGTCCATAAGTTAGGGAAGTGATTTTGTCTACCTCTTATACTGCGTCTGATAACGTGTAGGAACGGAATCTGAATAAGCGTTATTCAGGCTGCTCACTTCAATGTTACCTCGCAATATCCAAGTAAACATTTTACACTACCATTACTTACAACATGATTCAGAAAGGAGATCCAGTATGTCACCACCAGAGAACTGAAGAACACAGGGAAATGATCAGGTGGGTAACGTAGTAGGTTGGTTGGTTGGTTTGGGGAAGGAGACCAGACAGCGTGGTCATCGGTCTCATCGGATTAGGGAAGGATGGGGAAGGAAGTCGGCCGTGCCCTTTCAGAGAAACCATCCCGGCATTTGCCTGGAGTGATTTAGGGAAATCACGGAAAACCTAAAGCAGGATGGCCGGACGCGGGATTGAACCGTCGTCCTTCCGAATGCGAGTCCAGTGTCTAACCACTGAGCCACCTCGCTCGGTAACGTAGTAGGGGAGGAAGAATGTGTTCTGCAGCTGGAAAACCGATTCCCACTGATGTCGTAGGACCGACATCACTCATGCTGTCCACATCAATATTCTCTCAACACATCCAGATCATTCTTGGCCACTTTACTTACAACATGATCCCAGAAAGTGACCTTCCGTTTTACTGCAGATAAGTTGGAGGGGATGCGGAATGAGTGAGCTCAATCAATTTTTCTCGACTCCTTGTGTTGCCATTGTCCGGTATCTACGCGGGGTCGGCGCGGTTATTCTTGGGAAGCGGCCTTGTTGATCTGACTGGTGGCGGGATGCCTTTGCTGTCGCCACCTCGTTCTCCCCCCAAAGGGGCATCTGCGTACCCAGCTGCCTGCACGTTAGAAAGTAAACGAATGTTCCTTACGTAGCGTTAACTTGGGTACTGTCCTGGCATTCACCCAGTCGGATGTGGAAAACCGCCTAAAAACTATATCCAGGCTGGCCAGAAAGCCGACCCCCTTCGTTAATCCTCCAGGCTGATTCGAACTGGGGCCAATGCGCACTCCATCCTGGAAGCGGTCACAGCTATTTGGGCAGGCAACGGTTGAGGTGAATAAAACTTACAAAACGCTTTGGGTAAAATCCGGCTGGAAGGTCACGTCTCGATAATATTGTAGGAATGGAATCTCAATGGGCCATTCTCCACGCTACAGTTTTCAACGTTCTCCCAACAACCCCAGAAGTTATTAGGTTGGTGCGTCGGTTCGTAGTGTTTTTGTTTTGCATGTTTGTATTCCAGTTGCTATGGGCTTATTTCACGATTTGCAGCTTTTATTTGTAGTTCACTTTTGGTATTCGAATTTACATACTGTCATGTTTTGTAATTTGGAGATAGTGACTGGAGCTGTGGGCGCTACGGAATATAAAGTCGAGTGGAGAAATCGGAACATATCCGACATATTCTTCTGTTTGAGTCCAACAGAAGGGTGAGGGCAGGGGAGGCGGCCAGAAACATTTGCGCCGTGTCTGCGGATGACGATACTGGACAGAGCACGGCAATAAAATGGTTGCCTCGCTCCAAGGAGGATCGTTTCGACATTAGTGACACTCCATACCCAGGAAGATCTTCGGGGTTTGATGAAAATAGTTTAGGCGCATTAATCCAAATGATCAGCGCCATTGCACTCGAGAACTGGTTGTTTTGACTTTCCTGCCTGCTAAACCAGTCATTCCGACAATTGTATTGTTTCCGATTTCTTTGCACATTTTCATTGTCATTTAGTCTTGGTTTCTTTGCGCTTCCTATATACTGCATTCCAAAACGACTTCTATTGCCGTATTCCTGTCCTTTCCTGAACAGTTTTGTAGTTTCTTCTTTCGTCGCTCGTTAGAAATAATTCTTGTATTTCATGCCTTTATACATAAAGAGCCATAATTACGTCTGTCGCCTTTACTTTAGGCACAGAAAGTCTCCAGAGACACCACCCATATATCAAGTGACAGTTTAGTGTTGTATTTACTAGCGTGGTCCTACTATTTGCTTTATTTGCAAATAGTATTTGTTTTTGGTTCAAGTTAGTATCGAAAACCTTGGATTACTGATTTGTTATGTCACCTTGACAAGGCGTGGGGGGCATGAGGGGGTGGGGGGTGCGGGGGATATGGGGGCCGTGGGGGGCATGAGGATCGTGGGGGCCGTGGGGGCCATGGGGGGCGTGTGGGGCGCCGCCCCTGGGACCGACCCCCATCCTGATGCCTTCCTCCCGGATTTTGCCCCGACATCGAAATTAACGAGACTGGCTAAAGAGTCCAGAAAGTTACCTGGGTGAGCCCATTCCTGTTCTGAACAAGAAATAAACTTTCTTTTAGGACCTTATAATTGAAAGGCCCCCAAAGAATGGCCACACAGCCTCTATCCTGTCTAGCTCCCTTCTCCATCCGTACTGAATTAAATTCATCTTTATTTTGAAGTAGCACTGAATTACTGCATACGTGCTATTCAATTTCGTGTCGTTCGTACATCTTTGTGATATGCTTCTCAGTTTCTTACCACTCTCCAAGATGTTCCTCAGCTTTTATGGTTCTGACGTACAATACTAAGATATGTCTTTACCATGTTATGGTGAATGTGAGAGCATGCATGATACACTCAAGCCATTTCGGTATTGTTCTGACGACATTATCAGCACATATCTTCCAGTAGGACAACGCTCTGTTACTGCGCCATTAAGCTCCTCTCCTGCTCTCATTTTACAGTGGCGCACCGGAACAGCTTCAGTTATGGTATGGTGGCGAACTGAATTGTAAAATAAACAGTGTGTGCCGAGTGGACGGTTATGGCAGACTCGTGGCTGCAGGGAACGCGTTCCCCGTTGTGCAGCCGACCTGTCGTAAGGGCGGGATTTCTTTGAAACGGGCATCGCCTCACTCGTCACTACAGCACTGCTTCCTGTGGCGCTCGCCCAGAAACTTTGCGTCTGCTGGACAGGGTAACCGTGCTGAGCTGCCGCAGCAGTGTCCAGGGGTCGTCCAACACGGTCTGCCACCTCGTGTACAGCACGACAGATGTTTGACCTCAGGGTGCAGGCAGAGTGTCGTTACTCACCACGAGTGTTACACAGCTCCATCCCTCCATGAGGAGCCCGGCTTCGTTATCAGCAGCATACTGAACGTTACCCATTTTGTCGTTCATGTTTAGGGGAGTTTTCGTTTGTTGAGGATAAACTGAAATGTGGAGGATGTACCCAACCCAGTCTTCTATTGCCTCTGCAACTCTGTAATTACGTTACGTACCAGCAAGACCACGTGCATCACACACTGTCTTATACAGCTCCACTACCGCTGACGTACCTCACCTCACCTCACCTCACCTCACCTGGCCATGACACACAGGGGCACACTTCTATGTCACGTTGTGTCAAACTGCAGCCCAAGATACCCCCACCTGTTCCGTAATGGAGCAATAAATCTTGCTAGATAATTCACCTGGGAAGTGCCTGGCAGAGGGTTCATTGAACCACATTCACACTAATACCCTATTACTCCACTCTCGCACAGAGCGCCGAAAAAACTATCACTTATATCTCTCCGTGCGATCTCTGATTTCCCTTATTTTATTGTGATGATCGTTTCTCCCTAAGTAGGTCGGCGTCAACAGAATATTTTCGTATTCGGCGTAGACAGTTGGTGAATGAAATTACGTGAGAAGGTCTCGCCGCAACGAGAAACGCCCTTTCTTTTAATGTCTCCCACTCCAAATCCTGTATCACACGCACGACACTCTTTGCCCTTTCTCTCGGCAGTACAAAACGTGCTTGTCTTCTTTGAACTTTCTCTACGTCCTCCGTTAATCCTACCTGGTAACGGTCCCACACTGTGCAGCAGTACTCCAAAAGAGGACGCACAACCGTAGTGTGGGCAGTCTCCTTAGTAGATCTGTTGCATCTTCCAAGTATTCCGCCAATAAAACACACTCTTTGGTGTGCCTTCCCCGCAACGTTTTTTGTGTGTACGTAATTGTAAGTCTTACGTATGTAGTTAAATTTACGGGCTTCACATCTTACACTGAAGTCCGTGCTACATTTCGAGCTTCTGCAAAAGATCGCCAATCTTGCCAATTTTGCGTTCGTTTAAATTTGCAAAAACATACATAATGTCTTATGGGATAACAGCAATCAGTGATTTTATAATGTTGCATAAAATCCGTCTTGATTGCAAAAACATTTTTTTTTGTTTTATTATTCATATGACCGGTTTCGGTTCATTCGGAACCATCTTCAGATCTGTAAAAATAATTATACTAATTTACCATTCCACGGAAGCAAATGTTTTTCATCCTATCTAATCAACATCAAATGCACCAGAACGTACCTGATATTTCACTTACAGGAGTAACCCGTCCAAATCCAGCAACTTTCACATGTTACGTCACATAAAATTGGTTGGCAGAGTGCACGTCATTTATATTAATTGTAGCACTATTACCGACAGGTGGCGTCTGGTACATTTGTTACATTCCATTTATACATACTGTATTCAGCAGATCTTTTTTATATTAAAAATATTGGGATAAAATATGTAGATGTCAAAGTTAAAATCTGTACTTGTCAGGATTAAAAAACAGTAAAATTATCATTTTTATACGATCTAAAAGCATAGGGCGATTTATATATCTATGGTGCTGATGTGAACTTGTTTTCCTCTACGGTCTGCTTCCGTGGTTCCCGCCATTTTGGTGTTGTTCCGCGGTGCGCTCAGTCGTCTGATGTCCATCGCCGCGGGCAAGAGGGCCGCACAGGAGGGCCCCGTCAACGACGCCAGGCGCTGCACGCGTCTTCCGGCTTCTCCACCGCGCACCATCTCTCATCCCTCGGCCTGGATCTCCACACGCAACGGTTGTCATCTTAGTAGGTCGGCATAAATGCTAAAATAGGCGTTATGATTGAATTCGTTTTGTTCATTGAGGATTAAATCCGGATCTTTATTTTTTGTGGGTGTATATTTCGATCTCTTCAAAAATGTTAAGAAAACGCCCCTTATGAGCTCTATGCAGGATTTCTAAATTATTTTCAATATTCGTGACTGAGTGCTTTATCGCAGCCATATGCGCCCCAAAAGCTGTTTTGTTTTGAGAGTAGGTGTGCTCCCTGAATCTGGTTTCAAAGTTCCTACCAGTCTGTCCTATATATTGTTTACAGCAGTCATTACATTTGATCTTATATACACCTGAATCCTGAAATTTATTCCTACTATTACATATTCTATGCCGGAGCTTCAATTTTAACGTGTTATTTGCTCGGAACCCTATTTTAACGTCAGATTTACGAAAGCATCTTTCAATTTTGTCTGCAATTCTTCCATTGTAAGTGAGAGCTACATATTTTTTCTTGTGAAGTGCCCAGACGTTGCTCAGCTTGCAGGGCAGTCACAGCACCCACGTACAGTCTTAACCTAAACGTTACTGCCCTCGGGGAACTGTACAGTGAGTGGAATACACCCACTTCTTCTGAGGCCGGCAGCACTTCATTAACTCGGCGTGTTCTCCCAGGTGGACAACGCCCACTTTGTCTCTGGCCGGGTTACACAGCGCCACACTCTTATGCACGCCCCAGTTCTCCTGTGCAGCGACAAGCATCACCAGTTGGGTACCATGTTTCGGCGAAACGTAAGCTGTGGAAACATCTAGTGTTTGATGAGGCAACGGTGAACCGTGGAAAATTAATCCTGCTGTTTCTGCAGCGCTTCTTAGAAGTTCAATGGGACATTTTCTTCTGTTCTTCCAGCACGGCAATGCACCTTAATTCATTACTGCGTCACAGAGATGCAGAAACCCAGATTCACTTCAGCGGCATAATCTGCGACATAGGACATCACGTCACTCTGTTTTTCATTGTTAGCAGCCCCTTGGCAGCTCCTCTCAGAGGTCCAAATGCAGAACCAATCCGGATGTCGACACAGATATCGGCATGACGCTTTTTCAATTATTCGTTCCTTGTTCGGAGGGCGCCAGTGTCTTACTCATCTCTGCTGTCAGTAAAAGCAGTAAGCGGTGCGACATTTGCAGTTTAAAGGCACGCACTGTTTTCTTACACACCACTGGACCACCTCTACTGTTCTAGTGCCTCTCGCAAGAGGAGTGTTGGGTGGTGTTTTGTACGCAGCATCTTCGTGTTTCAGAAGACTACCTCCGCAAGATCGCTTCGGAAGTGGCCACACCCTGAGTTCACGTCATCGTCCTGCAGTGTGTTTTGTGTTAAGATATCTGCCATATTTCTGCTGCACGTGAACAAGTAAACAAGAGATAAAATCCATCAGTATGAAGATCCATAGCGATTAACACTTTGATCTCGGGCCTGAAATGTTATCGTTTAGTACTCGAGGTACAAGATTAAACTGAAACACAGTTGGGTAATCAGTTAGGCGTGTCATACCTTACGGCGGAGCGGTGCAGTAGCGAGGGTGCTGTTGACGCAGCCACGATACAATAACAGCGTCAATTCATTTATTCTCATTTCGTGTAAACATCCCCTCTACACCAGAGCGGCAGAGAGTCTTCGTCACCGCGAGCTGCTGGATGCTTGTCTGGACACGGCCACAGGGGCAGAGGGGCGCAGCTTAGGTGGACACGTAGTGTACGTACAGGGAGAAAGAACCACCTGGGACTGAACCACATACACTGTGTTCAGTTCCAACAAAAAGGCGTTCCATCCAGTTTCCTCCGATAACCTTCATCATTAAAATTCTGCAACCAGCATCACTCCACAAACTCCAAAACATGACCGAATAATTGATTTCATCTTACTTTAGAACTGAGTGTTGTCATGGGATACCATTTAAAGCACAAAAAAATAGTGAAAATCATGTTAATGCTGGAAAACATGGAAAATACTCAGGCCAATGGCACGGTAAGGTCAGTAAGCCCCTGGACACAGTAGTTTGGTTTCTGCAGCTCTCAGAAGATGGCGTCACCACTAAATGTGAAGGCCTTGTCGTACAGAAGACAGTACACTCACGTCACGGGGTGGCAGTCTGACGTCATGAGTGGCCTTCACGTTCTTCGTGGATGTCACGCTCTCGACAGCGAACTTCTGGAAGCGATTTAGGTCACTTCATGAAGCTGGCAGCATGTCGACCAAAACGATTCCCGTCAAACCAGTAAGGAGACACTCCTCATTGCTGTGTAGGCCGTGCTCTCCGAAAAGCTTTATTTAATGCCGAACAGCATTATCATTTGTTAAGCCACCTTCAAATGTCATACGTGTCGCGGCTAAAATTATTTGATGGACGTAAACAGTCTTACAAATAAACGTCGAGAACACAATTTATTCTTTGGGCTAACGAAATCTTCCGTTAATAAGGATGACGAAGTTTTCGTCTCACGGTTACATAAATACTTATATTTCCAGACATATCCTACGACGACTTTTACTGCGGATTTGTTCATACAAAATAGCAGTTTCTGTGGCGGGAGCATTTGGCACTGTTTCCTGCTGTCTTTCATGCAATTGTCAAAAATGGTTCAAATGGCTCTGAGCACTATGGGACTTGACATCTAAGGTCATCAGTCCCCTAGAACTTAGAACTACTTAAACCTAACTAACCTAAGTACATCACACACATCCGTGCCCGAGGCAGGATTCGAACCTGTGACCGTAGCGGTCACGCGGTTCCAGACTGAAGCGCCTGGAATCGCTCGGCCACAATGCAACTGTCAAATCTTCTAGCGGAGCGTCAGTTTGTCGTTGTGGCCGTACAGCTGACACAGTTCGTAGTTTCTCTCCTAATGCTTACACTCGTACGGTACTGGTCAGATGACACGTGGCCACTGCAGACTATCCACAAAACGCGAGTGTCGTGTTTGGCCAGCCCTACTGTCCAGTCTCCAACTCTCTCTCAGCAGACGTCAGCCACCTGCCACCAGACTTCAGAGTACCCGTGGTACACCAGCACAACTGTGTGGCAGTCTGTCGCCACAGTCCTCCGTTTGTCCATTCAGCACGTCGTCAAACCGCCTGCTCTGGTTCGCAGTCTTTTAATTCCTCCTACATCCGCTGCTTGCACCTTTTACGTTCCACCCTTAAATCTATTAAACTTTTTTTCGGTTCCTCGGAGAGGATGGTTGTGTACGCGTGTTTAGCGACGTATAACTTCTCGTAATTAGAGAGCTCCTTGAAGCTTGTCGTGTATGTTTTAAAAGGTTCACCCAGGGTCTGGAACGTACTCAGCATCGAATTTTAATATTACTGGCATTTAAAAAAGAATGCAATATTAAATTTATTGCTTTTACTGGTGGAAAGCTTCTAAAATGATAAAATGATGCATAGAAAATTTTTACTTGTGGATAACAAAATTATACATTCCGCCAACCAGCATCAGACCGACGAGAACGTAGGCCGACGGCATTGTTTAGAGGCCAGTGATCGATCTAAAAATTAGGCAGTTTGCGTAAGTACGCTGCTCGGATACTGATAAGAAAGACCGGTAAAAGAGATCTCAGGGATGCTGAAATAAAAATTTTCTAAAGTAGTAGCCAACTGAACACAAATTTCTAAAATGTGGCATAATAATTTGATAAGTGGAATTAATGATAAAGGAAAGTACATTCTTAATTAAAACATGGCTTTTGAAATTAAATTAGCGTAATTATTTGCCAAACGTCACAGAGCAACACTTACATTTTCGAAACAGCCATTGAAAACCAACGAGAGAGAGAGAGAGAAAGAGGGCTCACAGATCCTGCTTTTATGTTCAAATGTGTGTCAAATCTTATGGGACTTAACTGCTAAGGTCATCAGTCCCTAAGCTTACACACTACTTACACACTACTTAACCTAAATTATCCTAAGGACAAACACACACACCCATGCCCGTGGGAGGAGTCGAACCTCCGCCGGGACCAGCCGCACAGTCCATGACTGCAGCGCCTCAGACCGCTCGGCTAATCCCGCGCGGCCCTGCTTTCATGTAATCCAAAAACCAATTACGGCGAGTGCCTTCAACTTGCTTTACAGTTTCGATAGATAAACATTTCTCTGGAACTTTGCCTACCAGAACAGCAAAAAAATACATCCCTTACATCAAATCGTGACCTTTTTTTTACTTTACAGATTTACTTACGCAGAAAAATATAAATGTTGTGTCTAGACAAGACAGCCTAGACACATGAGAGGAAGCCGAAAGGCACGCGCTTAAACTCACGCAGGCTGGCGTGAGGTCTGAAACAGGATACGTAATGAATGCTATAAAGAAAAGTACGTACCTGCTGGAATACTTAACTTTAATCCATAATTGTAGAACATCGCTCTTGATGATACATGCTTCACAATATTAATTATCAAAGCTATGGCGCCTTGCTAGGTCGTAGCAAATGTAGCTGAAGGCTATGCTAACTATCGTCTCGGCAAATGAGAGCTTATTTGTCAGTGAACCATTGCTATGAACGTCGGCTGTACAACTGGGGCGAGTGCTAGCACGTCTCTCTAGACCTGCCGTGTGGTGGCGCTCGGTCTGCTATCACTGACAGTGGCGACACGTGGGTCCGTCGTATACTAGCGGACCGCGGCCGATTTAAAAGCTAGCAAGTGTGGTGTCTGGCGGTGACACCACAATAAATTCTTAGTGTATTATAGCCTTAATTAAAAAATTGGGGCACAGTCTATTAAGTATTCAAAAAAGCAACATTTCAGAAAGCACTACAGTTCTCGATTTTCTCCAGGCACTGAAGCCCCGGCCACTATCTTGCTCTCCAGTGTTTAGATCAACACACCCATCGATATTACTAATCTCATCCTCAACTGGAAATTCTCTCTCCAGTGCGACGCGCCGCATTACTTAACGACATTATGTTGTCATCGGCCGCATGTAATAACAACGTATTTTCGTCCACATAACTAATTTATTCATTAGGTTGAATATAAGCGCAAATAGCTTTCCTCCATCCCATAAACTTAGATCTGTATAACCCTCAATATATTGGACCACATGAACAGTCCCCCTCATTTAAATGTGAAATCAGCTATTACAAGCAATTCATTAAAATTTATAACTACCTCTAGCACCTCGGCAAATCTGGTGGTTTCACACAAGTTCGAGAAAGTTTACTTTTTTAATTTCATTCCTTTCTGTGTGAAGCAAATATTACGTCCCACGGTAGGGCTTCAGTTACGTGCATGAGTATTATTTCATAGCATCCACTGTTATAAAACCTTCTCAGGGTCGGAAAGTAAAACTTGTGCGTCGCTAACGTGAGATCAAGAAATACCGTACTGCTATTGCCACACAATCATCGCAATGCAATCTCACTTAGTGGTGCACAGACGGTTATACGGTAATGTAGTCTTGATTACTGCATGGCGCACTGCAGTTACCAGAAAAGTAGCTCTGTATTGCTGGATAATGACTTACAGACCACATTTAGATCTTTCTTTTTGTCTTGTTGGTCATCACATCCTGGGCTGGAAGGACCCGGGTGATTCCCCGCAAGCCTGGGATAAGGGTAGGTGCGATACTATGGGATAATAATAACATGTGCAAAATATTAACTTTCAGTGATTTATTTGTATTATTAGGTAAATATAGTTCCAATATCACTTCTAACAACTCAAAAGCTAACTAATGAAAAAAATTTTTTTAAAGAGCAGAAGTTTCAGCTAAGCTGTCAACAACTCGATCCTGAAAGATTCGGTTCCCATTATCCTTGATCAGGTCTAATTTAAATAATCAACGAATTCAGCAGTTCTCCCCCCCAGTAAAGACCTAAATCTCGTCTTAAAGCGCTACAGTGGACTGAAAATCGACTTTCAGAAGTCACTTGCGTCAACGAAATTGTCAGTATTACACAGTAAAGAAACGTACAGGTTGGACAACGTACCGCTGTGCTGTGTCATACTGTGGCAAAAGTTTACATGCACGTCGTACGCAACTTCGCCAGGCGTCAGAACCGCTTCGGGAAAAGCAAATGACGTCCTTTGCAGTTTGGTCCAAGCCGTTTTCGATCGGCGTCTTGTTCCTCTGAGAATATGAACCATTCACGTCTTGTTTCCTCGGTGGAACGTGTTGATCCCAAAGAGTTTCAGACGGTTCATTAAAACTTTTGTCGAAATATTGTAATTCTTTTCACAGAAATTCTCGATAGGCATTTGCAGCAGATGTGAGAGACTTTAATGCGGCAGTAGGAAACCCATTTTTGCTAATTTCATCGAAGTTTTTCGGGTACAAAAAAGCGAGCGTCTTCATTAAATGTTAGTTGCAATTTACAACCTGATCAACAACGCCAACATCTTGGCAAGAATCCGCATTGAAGCTGAAAGATTTCGCCGTCTGGATATATTTCACGATATCTACTTTAACTTGAAGTGCATATATATTTATTAATTTATTGATAATGAGTTTTGACCAAAAGGTAATACTTTTCCTTTTTTTCTTTTTACTTTGAATAATTGCTTTTAACAACTGGATCTTACTTCAATAATAGGACAACTACATTTAGAAACAAATGAACTGCAAGTACTGTCTGCGAGAGGGCATTGATTTAAATCAATGTAGAATGTTCAAAATTTTTGCCGGGCAGATATTCGAACCAAAGTCTCCTGCTTGCCAGCACACGTTTTCCGAAAGAACAGACACCACATATACGAAGTTAAGGCGAAACGGCCAGTGATGTCTTCAGTTCGAATACACACCAGGCTGGAACTCCTACGGGAACCTGCAAGATGTGTAGTCCCTCTCGTTTTCCGTCAGTTGTAGGTGACATATTTTAAAGTGCCTTTATTATTTTTTAGGTTCAACATTATTTAAACACAAAGTGATCTCTAAGAGTAGCAAGTAAAGGAATAAAAGAATGATGTGCTGTAGATTATTTCGGTCTATGTAGTCTACTACACTACATTGTTAGATCTCTTTTGTTGCTCGCTTGCTGGTTGCTGCTTTTGTTGCAAATTTACGCTTACTGATTTGATTTCTGCCGTTATCACTAAAACTGCAGTTAAAGTTTTATTTATTTGTGCTGTGTAAAGAAAGTATTAAAAATACAACAAAGTTTATTTTAAACAGTGTAAGTCCTTTAACCGGAGATATTCCTGGTCAAGTCGGCGATAATTACATCCTACGAAATAAGTGCTGCTGAAATAATTACTTCTCGAGGCTGAAACTGTTTCTGACAAGCGCTGCCCTGCACAGTCTAACACTGCCCTTCAGCAGGACGGCTGCCGCCCTTTTATAGTCCCGCTTCGATCCTCCGTGAAAAATTCAACTTGTACATCACGTAACGAGCTTCGCAGTCCCGCCAGCCTAATTTACATCTTTTGATACTTAAATAACACTTCAATTCTGAGTACATCATTCTCATCCTCTTCGTGCCGTCAAATATTACAACAATTGCAGATACATACACGCCTGTGCGGTTAAGAAGAGCGAATGTTCCTTCGGAGATGTACGTACGTCCAAAAGAACGTTGCATCGTTCTCCTCGAAAACACAGCCGCTGCAGGATCGCATTCACACGCCAATACCAGGCAGCGACTTTCGATTGAAACGTGCCCCTCCCCTGCTGTATGGGAAACTTACGCAATGTGTCTACCAGCACAGGTTGTGGCGCAGGAACGACGACGTGTGATACGGAAGATCGGGTGTGGCCGTGCGCAGCGCATGGGCGGCCAAAGCGGCGGCGCTGGTGTAAAGCTGGGGACCCGGGTTCGAGTCCCGGCGCTGCAGATATCCTCACTGTCGTCAGTCTATTACACAGCTGACGAGTGTTCCGTACCGGCAGCTGCGAGTACACTCCGTGTATCTCATTACGCCTCCGCTGTGGCCGTTCGTCTGGAGTCGCGCGCATCTCCGAAGCAATGTTGCGTCATACGTCTCAACAGCACTGTGGTGTTGAACCTTGTGTTTCAGGAAGAGAACGAGGTAATCGAAGCAGCAACGCGAATTGAAACAGCTTAACGAATACAGCCACATGGAACCACCAAAACATAACAGAGATAAAAGTGTAACATTCTGTGCGTTGGCAGAGTCAATATATGCGGTGCTTATTTGGCATCCTAAACTAAACATGCACAAATATGTCAGAACAATATCTTAAAACTACGTCGAACAACAACAACAAAAAAATAGCTCTGAGCACTATGGGACTCAACTGCTGAGGTCATTAGTCCCCTAGAACTTAGAACTAGTTAAACCTAACCAACCTAAGGACATCACACACATCCATGCCCGAGGCAGGATTCGAACCTGCGACCGTAGCGGTCTCGCGGTTCCAGACTGCAGCGCCAGAACCGCACGGCCACTTCGGCCGGCTTCGAACAACATATTTACGAATTAAAGACATATTAAATAGACTAGACTACTTTCGCATCTCAGATTGAAGTAGTCTTTTGAAGTAGTCCACAATTCGTACTCCTTCATAGATTCACTTAAATTGAATGCACATTTCCACACCACACCATGATATCAAGTGCCACCCCCATCTACGGTGAAATAATCCATAGGATTGATTTCAGTAAAATTTTACATAATAAGCACACGTACGAATAAAAGCTTCAACAACTTCTACCCATATACGAACTGGCTACCAGCTTCTCACCAGCAAGTGAATCTTTCAAACGCATGTGCTTCTTATTTGCGCCAGCGTTCAATACCTGCAACGGTCGTTACCCTAATCTTCATCTTTCCACAAAGGTAGCAGCGGGCCTTGACTTATCGTGGTGTTTCTTCAACGGACATAACATTTCTTTTGTATGTGAAAAACCTTAAGGATTCGTTTACAATCCTAGGTAGGCATATGATTTTAGCTCTTGAGAGTAGACGGAGCTCCAGTAATCCCAAACTCAGACGTTTTCAGAATTCTCAGTGACACCTGGACGTGGAAAACTGTATGTGATCTGGCCACTGATTCCTGCTGTGTTCAATATCTGGAAAAAAAATGAGGGCCATCTTCTGGTTCTTCTGGAAATGGAATAATTACTGGCTTACTGGACAACTGTGTCCACGGCACCTTTGGCGGTATTAAAAAAATTTATTAAGTCCGACGTCTGCGTGTTTCTCGATCCAAAATACATCACTCTACATTGTTGATAGCAGCAAATCCCACTTCCCATTCTTTGGTAAACAGGATGCAACAACAATAACATTTCGAAATCCAAAAGCAGAGAACCGGACGGCTTTGCTTGCTCTTATTCATAGATCCTTTGAATGTCAGTTTCTGCTTCAGCAAACAATCAGCACTAGAGTAAAAGATTTCACAAGCGAAATATCTGTTTTTCGTATTACGTTTTCCAACTATGCATGTACAGCTTATGGGGGTGTACCTGGCTTAATGTACTGTCCTGACTGCATACGCAATAACTTCGCACGTTACCTGTGTAAAAGGATTTTGCGTCACGGAAAGCAAACACCTTCAGGGCACACTTGGCAGGCGAGTTCGGCCGGTACTGAATGAACCCACAGTTTTCTCTGAACTTCACTTGGACGATACGATTCTTTGCAGTTATTCACAAATTGCTCTACAACAAATCGAACTGCTGCGAGTTCGCCAAAACATTTTCTGCCATTTCTCGTTTCCTTTTCATCAACTCTGGTGCAGGTCACAATAAACAGAAGAAATCGTGTAGCTCATACAAGCTCGAAATATTTCTATTCCAGTGTCATGAGTGGCCCGTAGCTCGACCAAGTGTTGCGTTTTTGCCTGTGTTCAACACTCGGCTCGTTTAAAGTACAAAAAATACGACGCTCTTCGCAGGACTTGCCACGCATTTACCTAGTACACGTCACATCTCTGGAGCGTTTGTACGTGACTTGTATCAGCTCTCTGTGGCAACCAGAACAACTTTATCGGGCCATCGATCAAGTATGTCGAGTACGCGGAAGGTGGAATTTTATCTTAAGGGACCTTTGCTCGCGCCACAAGGACAGCAGTACGTGGAAAAGTTTGCCGAAGCTTCTGTGCGCTGTAAACTCTTTAGCTGTGTAAGCGTGTTTGATTGTAATTTTTTTTTTGTGTAGCAAATGACGTTGAATGAGTATGAGGCGCGATTTTAAACAAATCAAAATCAAACGAAAAACTAAAATTTTTAACGTCGTGAATAAGGTCGCTGAAGTGTCAGTACTAGCTCTTTGAAGTTAATATACCTCCTACGTGTAACTGGAAGAAACGGGAAAAAGAATAACGAGGTAACAAGTGGCCACAGTGGGATTCAAACCGGGGACCGCTCCCTGAGAAGCGACCGCACCTCACAGCTACTGGCCGTTTGCTGCTTCTGTAACCAGCAGCCGGCAGGTCACTGCCGATAAATGGCGCAGGTGGTTTTATCGGAACCAAAGTCGGGGTCGGAGGTTGCTTAAGAATTCTGATGGAAAGCAGTAAACGTAATTATCACCTATGATTAACGAAGCCCAGTATAGGAAATACTCTGGTTATTTATTTGAATAAAAATTTGGTTTTATTCTAAGCTATTTATGTAACTGACGACTGTAAGGTATAATGCAAAACAAAAACGAATGGCATACTGCAAAGTGATAGCACGGCGTCATTAATTTATTAAGCGTTACAAGCCGACATCTTTCGCGAAATTAATGGCAGTCAGTTCAGTAATAAGATAGTCAATGTCTTTCGATTTACGTTCATCGTATACTGCTGTTCGTTTCTTACCGAAAAATGTAATCAAATTACCAGTTCTTTAGTTCCCCTTAGCGTAGCTGAGCTGGATGACGGGGAAGCGTGACTTCATGCTTGACCTGTCTGGTTCTCTGTATCCAGCAGTGTCTACATATTTTGCGTGGCGTGTCAAAGTAGTAGTTGTACTTCCTGTGGCTGAATAGATTTTTTTGGAGAATTTTACACCTTTTCAGTATTGCCGTGACCTTCACTCGAGTGTTTCCAAATGGCACTCGCCGTATAGTTGGTCGCTGCGCTTACTTTGCAGCCTGGCCAGCGGCTGCCGAGCCGCAGGCAGCCTGACACAGGGTGCAGCTGAGCGACACGGGGGATGCAAAGTTCACCGGACTTGGATACGATGTGACGTCATTATGACTTATACACGCTACATCGAAAACGATAGAAACCGTATATCGACTTTTGTGAACTTTCGAGAGGTTGTGACGGGGTAGCGCTGTGCTCTGCGCCATTCGTTTAAATGTGTTTTGCGTTCCTTACGTTTAAATCGTGTATTGTACTGTGTTTGTGTCCTGTGCGATGTTTTTCATTTCTTCGTCTCTAATTATTGTGGCTATCCGCTCATGTTGTGATGCAATTCGTATTTTGCATAATCTTGTCTTAGCAAATTATACTGCTGACATAAACCACATTGACATGGCCAGGTACATGCTAAAACTATTGTGGCTGTATACATGACATAATATACAGTACATCTGGTTTATCATACCACCGTGGAATGCTTTGACACTGCATTCAATCATTTCATACGTCAATCAGTACTAGACACTAACCTTTGGTTAAGATTACATTGAGAAATCCACTTCCCCTCGTATTTCATCTCCGGTCGACGATTTTTCTTCAACAATGCCTCATATTTTTCTTTTTAAGTTCGAAATTCAATCATTCTACACACCAGTCATTACTGGACACTAAGGTACCTGTCTCTGCGGTCCAAGTGTAAAATTACTTGGAATTATGGTTGATAAAAGACTCTCTTGGGATGGGCATGTAAATTACTTAGCTAACAAACTTGCACGAGTTCTCTTTCAGCTATATAAATTAAGAAAAAAAAGTCAGCAAGAGTATGCTGCTAGAATCTAATATGTACTGACAAGACCAATTGTATGAAACCATACTAAAATGTTGATGATAAATAAGTATTATTTTCGGCGTAAGCGTTCAGTACAACAATCACACAATCTAATCTGGTCGGGACATAAGAAGACTTCACTTTTTTACGAAACGTGTTGTCCATGGTGTTTTCAAGGCCACGGTCAGGGAATATTTCTATTAATATCCAGCTCTTTTAATTTTATTTTGGCGGAACACATATACGCTGCCACACTGAGCTGTTTTCAGAATCGCACGTGTCAAAACAAACCACTAGCTGACGACAGTTTAGAATCTGGAACGTTCGTAAAAGTCGATAGGTGTGTTAATCGACTAAAGCGTATATACGTCATAATGACGTCACATCGTATCCAGGTTGCGTGAACTTAGCATCCCCCCTGAGCGATACGGGGGGGGGGGGGGGGCTGCCCCCCGCGTGCCCCACGGGGGGACTCTCCTGGCCCGTAGCCGGCAGCCGCCAGCTCCCAGCTGGGCCGCTCACACTTCCCACTCACCGAACGCTCTTCTCCGTTGCAGGCGGTACGCACATACTGGGACTGCTATATATACAGAGTGATCCATTGATATAGTGACCGGGCCCAATACCTTACGCAGTAAGCATCAAACGAAAAAACTACAAAGAATGAAACTCCTCTAGCTTGAAGTGGGAAACCAGAAGGCGCTATGGTTGGCCCGCTAGATGGCGCTGGCATAGGTCAAACGGATATCAACTGCGTATGGGAACCCCCATTTTTATTACATATTCGTGTAGTACATAAACAAATATGAATGTTTTAGTTGGACCACTTTTTTCGCTTTGTCATAGGTGGCGCTGTAATAGTCACAAACATATGGCTCACAATTTTAGACGAACAGTTGGTAACAGGTAGGCTTTTTAAATTAAAATACCGGACGTAAGTACGTTTGAACATTTTATTTCGGTTGTTCCTATGTGATACATGTACCTTTGTGATCATTTCTGAGAACGCATGATGTTACAGCTTGATTACTTTTAAATACCACATTAATGCAATAGATTCTCAAAATGATGTCCGTCAACCTCAATGCATTTGGCAATACGTGTAACGACATTCCTCGCAACAGCGAGTAGTTATCCTTCCGTAATGTTCGCACATGCATTGACAATGCCCTGACGCATGTTGTCAGACGTTTTCGGTGGATCACGATAGCAAATATCCTTCAACTTCCCCCACAAAATGAAATTCGGGGACGTCAGATCCGGTGAACGTGCGGGCCATGGTATGGTGCTTCGACGACCAACCGACCTGTCATGAAATATGCTATTCAGTACCGCTTCAACCGCACGCGAGCTATGTGCCGGACATACATCAAGTTGGCAGTACATCGCCATTCTGTCACACAGTGAAACATCTTGTAGTAACATCGGTAGAACATTACATAGGAAATCAGCATACACTGCACCATTTAGATTGCCATCGATAAAATGGCGTCCAATTATCCTTCCTCCCATAATGCTGCACCAGACATTAATCCGCCAAGGTCGCTGTCGTTCCACTTGTCGCAGCCATCGTGTATTTTGCGTTGCCCAATAGTGCATATTATGCCGGTTTACGTTACCGCTGTCGGTAAATGACGCTTCGTCGCTAAATAGGACACATGCAAAATATCTGTCATCGTCCCGTAATTTCTCTTGTGCCCAGTGGCAGAACTGTACACGACGTTCAAAGTCGTCGCCATGCCATTCCTGGTGCATAGAAATATGGTACGGGTGCAATCGATGTTGATGTAGCATTCTCAACGCCGACGTTTTTGAGATTCCCGATTCTCGCGCAATTTGTCTGCTACTGATGTGCGGATTAGCCGCGACAGCAGCTAAAACACCTACTTGGGCATCATCATTTGTTCCAGGTGATGGTTGACGTTTCACATGTGGCTGAACACTTCCTGTTTCCTTAAATAACGTAACTATCCGGTGAAATGGTCCGGACACCTGGATGATGTCGTCCAGGATACCGAGCAGCATACATAGCACACGCCCGTTGGGCATTTTGATCACAATAGCCATAGATCAACACCGTATTACCCTTTTCCGCAATTGATAAACGGTCCATTTTAACACGGGTAATGTATGACGAAGCAAATACCGTACGCACTGGCGGAATATGACGTGATACTACGTACTTATACGTTTGTGACTATTAGAGCGCTACCTATCACAGAGCGAAAAAAGTGGTTCAACTAAAACATTCATATTTCTTTACGTACTACACGAAGATGTAATAAAAAAGGGGGTTCCTATTTTCAAAAACGCAGTTGATATCCGTTTGACATATGGCAGCGGCATCTAGCGGGCCAACCATAGCACCAACTGGTTTCCGCCTTCAAGCTAGACGAGTTTCCTTCTTCGTAGTTTTTTCGTTTGATGCGTATTTCGTGAGATATTTGGCGCGGTCACTATCATTGGACCACCCTGTATACTTACGCGAAATTTCTCGAAATGGTTTAATTTGTAATAAATGTACGGCCCGCTGAGGTACGTTTATATTTGACAGTTCTTGCATGATATATACAAATGTGTCCTGCCTCGCACGACTGTTTCATTCGGCGTGCCGTGTCGAAAACATCGAAACCCAGACTCGCGGCCTGTGCAGTTACTGTGAAGACGTCAGAAAAGAAGACAAAAACCCTCTGTCTGGGTTTTCGCGACTGGATTTTGAGACGTGAAGACTTCAGTACCCACAGTCAATGTCGCAAATAGGACACTTGTGTACTGCTGGAGGCTTTGGGATCCCTACCAGGTCGGACTGAAAGAAGACATGGAAGCAATTCAGAGGCGGGCTGCTAGGTTTGTCACCGCTAGGTTCGAACTACACGTGTTACGGAGATGCTCCGGGGACACAAATGGGAATCCCAGGAGGGAAAGCGACGTTATTTTCGAGAAATACTATTTGGAGAACCGGTATTTGAAGCTGACTGCCTATCGAATCTAGAGCCACCACTACACACTGCACGTAAGGACCACAAAGATAAATTGCGAGAAGTCAGGGCTCACAGGCAGTCGTGTTTCCCTCGCTCTCTGTGCGAGTGGAACTGGAAAGGAAACGACAAGTAGTGGTACATAGTACCCTCCGCCACGCACCGTACGTTGGCTTGCGGAGTATCTGTGTAGATGTAGGTGTACGCTGTGAACTACATAGCGGACAGACACGGGAAACCATAGCACTTTCAAGCATTTCTCATTCCGAATTTTGCCTCTCGATCACTTCGAGGAGCGAATTTAAAGTGATTAGAGAAAATGGTTCAAATGGCTGTGAGCACCATGGGACTTAACTTCTGAGGTCATCAGTCCCCTAGAACTTAGAACTACTTAAACCTAACTAACCTAAGGACATCACACACGTCCATGCCCGAGGCAGGATTCGAACCTGCGACCGTAGCTGCCTCGCGGTTCCAGACCGTAGCGCCTAGAACCGCTCGGTCAGTCCGGCCGGCGCGTATTCAGTCTCACACCTCCAACGTGTGAACGGCCAGTGAAAGCATTCCGACATTTCGCATTCCTAGAAACGAGAGGTGGTCTAGGGCTGCGATACGTGGGTGGGATGACATGCGACAATAAATTGGTAAATACTTAAGATTTCGATCTTAGTGTGAAAACGTTCTACATTATTTATACGTAAAGAGAGTCGCATTCTTTGCAGGTCGCAGAGACCTTGATCTCAAGCTGAGCGGCCGGCACTTATCTGGAAACGTGAATGGGCACCTGGCAGTCAACACTCCAGACCTGTGATGAGCTGATAAGCGAGTCGCCGTTATCGGGTGTCGACACTTGCGCAATGGGGCCAGTGATTTGCGATTCTGCGCCGTTCGGAAATAGTGAGGGCCCAACTGCAGAGAAACGGCTCCATTTCGGGAGGTTTGGAGACGGAGCAGCTGAGAGGTGTGTGCGTGCAGGAGGGCTGCGTGTGGAGCAGCCTGGCTTTGGGGGGCGGGAGGGGGTGGGATATGCGGGCTGGGGGGAGGCTCTGCAGGGGAGTCTGCAGTCTGACGTGGAGACCCTCCGGCGGGACTAAATCCCTCTCTGAAACATGGCAAACGTCAACAGAGTAACAGTCACGTGAGACATCGTCCCCTTGTACCACACACGACGGGTGGCTAATAACACACGCAGGTCAACGTGTACACCTTGTTACACTACAGAAATGTATTAGCTAGGGTAGCTCATTGTAGGTTGTTTATTATCAGAAAGTAATACGGTGTATTTTCTCAGGCATGGGCCTGGCTCAGAGAATTTTCGACTTGCTGAACACAGCACGATGTGCTGAAGGCGAAAACTCTATAGAAACTACAGTGTCCACGTGTCCTCCCCAAGAAGGCACAATAGGACGCTGATATCGTCGACACACTAAACACTCTAGCGGAGAACACCGGCTGCATTCTCAGACGATGAAGTGACCTACAGGGAAGGGCAACTTCACGATGACTGCAAGGAAACCTGGAACAAATCTGACGGTATTTTTTTGCTTCATTTGCAAACAGAAACCTCTCTTTAAATAGGTATCAATGCAATAAAAATATCTAGTAATTAGATAAAGAGTGTCATGTTGGCCTGTTGCTGAATTCCACATTTGCATGAGATGCGAAAGTATGTGTAGAGATACATTATAAAACTACGCGTACATCACTAGTTGGCAAGCCACGTGACTCCGTGCGCTGGAGAGAGTTTCTGGGCGCACGAACTGACCCGCCCCTCCCCTCTTCCAGTCGCGGATGCCGCATGGGAAGAGCGGTCGTGGCTAAGACATGCACTGGCTCTGATTTCCAGAATTTTCGGATGCGCTGACATCGCGAAATGTACGTGACAGGCAGTGAGGCATTGTCCGACTCTTCCCAGAAACTACTCTCTCGACATGTCAGTAGTAAACCTCTGCGAGATAGACAACACCTCTCCTGTAGCGTCTGCCCCTGGAGTCTGTTGATGATATCTGTAGCTCTCTTGCGCCGACTAAACGATCACGTGGCGAAACACACCGCTGCTCGTTGCATACTCTCTCTCTCGTCTCTCAGACCTACCTCGTAAGCGCAGCAGACTAACAACACTCAACAATGGGCCAAACAAGCGCCTTATAAGCCTGGTTCTTCGTGTATGAGTTACACTTCCTTAAGATTCTTCCTTTCAATCTGCCGTCTGCTGTTCAAAAAATGTTCAAAAGTGTGTGAAATCTTATGTGACTTAACTGCTAAAGTCATCAGTCCCTAAGCTTACACTCTACTTAACCTAAATTATCCTAAGGTCAAACACACACACCCATGCCCGAGGGAGGACTCGAACCTCCGCCGGGATCAGCCGCACAGTCCATGACTGCAGCGCCTCTGGCCGCTCGGCTAATCCCACGTGGCTTGGTGTCTGCTTTTCCTGCTATTTGTTTCGTGCGGTCGTTCCACTCAAGGCCGTTCTGAATAGTTACGCCTACATGCTGCTCACAGTAGCTGTACAGTAGTGCACTTGGTCTCCTACGTACGCGCGATGTCGTACATTTATTTACGTTCAGGGTCAACCGCCAGAGCCTGCACCATTCATCAGTGCTCTGCAGGTCGTTGTGGAAATAGACACTGCGTTGCTACTTTCTTACAGACAACTGCACTACCTGCGAACAGTGTCAAAGAGCTTCCGTCGCTTTCTACTAGATCATTCATGTACACTGCAAACAGTTACGAAACTAACACTCTTCCTCAGTGTATTGCTTACATTACCTATACATCTCAGGATTATGTTCCATTGAGAGTGATAACTTGAGCTCTGAGAAACTCTGGAATTCACTCGCAAATGTAGTCTCGATACTCGACGATCCGGTATTTTTTCCACTAGGCCGCAGTGCAGAACAGTGTCAGATGCCTTCCTTAAGTCGGGGAACGCTGCACCAACCTGAGCCCCGTTGCCTACAGTGCTATGGAGCTGACGGAAGAACAGGACGAGCTTGGGAGTAACACTGTGCATTGGTTCACATGGCTCTGAGCACAATGGGACTTAACTGCTGAGGTCATCAGTCCCCTAGAACTTAGAACTACTTAAACCTAACTAACCTAATGACATCACACACATCCGTGCCCGAGGCAGGATTCGAACCTGCGACCGTAGCCGTCGCGCGGTTCCAGACTGTAGCGCCTAGAACCGCTCGGCCACCCCGGCCACTATGGAGTATTATACGCCGATTTTTTTATCACAGTATATATATATATATATATATATATATATATATATATATATATATATATATACTCCTGGAAATGGAAAAAAGAACACATTGACACCGGTGTGTCAGACCCACCATACTTGCTCCGGACACTGCGAGAGGGCTGTACAAGCAATGATCACACGCACGGCACAGCGGACACACCAGGAACCGCGGTATTGGCCGTCGAATGGCGCTAGCTGCGCAGCATTTGTGCACCGCCGCCGTCAGTGTCAGCCAGTTTGCCGTGGCATACGGAGCTCCATCGCAGTCTTTAACACTGGTAGCATGCCGCGACAGCGTGGACGTGAACCGTATGTGCAGTTGACGGACTTTGAGCGAGGGCGTATAGTGGGCATGCGGGAGGCCGGGTGGACGTACCGCCGAATTGCTCAACACGTGGGGCGTGAGGTCTCCACAGTACATCGATGTTGTCGCCAGTGGTCGGCGGAAGGTGCACGTGCCCGTCGACCTGGGACCGGACCGCAGCGACGCACGGATGCACGCCAAGACCGTAGGATCCTACGCAGTGCCGTAGGGGACCGCACCGCCACTTCCCAGCAAATTAGGGACACTGTTGCTCCTGGGGTATCGGCGAGGACCATTCGCAACCGTCTCCATGAAGCTGGGCTACGGTCCCGCACACCGTTAGGCCGTCTTCCGCTCACGCCCCAACATCGTGCAGCCCGCCTCCAGTGGTGTCGCGACAGGCGTGAATGGAGGGACGAATGGAGACGTGTCGTCTTCAGCGATGAGAGTCGCTTCTGCCTTGGTGCCAATGATGGTCGTATGCGTGTTTGGCGCCGTGCAGGTGAGCGCCACAATCAGGACTGCATACGACCGATGCACACAGGGCCAACACTCGGCATCATGGTGTGGAGAGCGATCTCCTACACTGGCCGTACACCACTGGTGATCGTCGAGGGGACACTGAATAGTGCACGGTACATCCAAACCGTCATCGAACCCATCGTTCTACCATTCCTAGACCGGCAAGGGAACTTGCTGTTCCAACAGGACAATGCACGTCCGCATGTATCCCGTGCCACCCAACGTGCTCTAGAAGGTGTAAGTCAACTACCCTGGCCAGCTAGATCTCCGGATCTGTCCCCCATTGAGCATGTTTGGAACTGGATGAAGCGTCGTCTCACGCGGTCTGCACGTCCAGCACGAACGCTGGTCCAACTGAGGCGCCAGGTGGAAATGGCATGGCAAGCCGTTCCACAGGACTACATCCAGCATCTCTACGATCGTCTCCATGGGAGAATAGCAGCCTGCATTGCTGCGAAAGGTGGATATACACTGTACTAGTGCCGACATTGTGCATGCTCTGTTGCCTGTGTCTATGTGCCTGTGGTTCTGTCAGTGTGATCATGTGATGTATCTGACCCCAGGAATGTGTCAATAAAGTTTCCCCTTCCTGGGACAATGAATTCACGGTGTTCTTATTTCAATTTCCAGGAGTGTATATATACATATACATGTAGTGTTGTTATTGTTGGAGAATTCTCTTCAGAAATTGAAAACGTTGAGTAAATAACTCGATTAATTATTCTTTGAGTTCTTCTTTTTCTTCCAATACGCATTCATTCTTTCCGAGAAGACCTGTTTACGCACAACCGATCGCTTTGGTCTGTACTGTTTTTCTTTTGGTTTCTCTGATATAACTTCCTATTTGTCTTCTTTGAGTCTGAAAGTGTCTCTTTCTTGAAGTCAGCTAGTCTTATGTTTGCATTATTTAGGTCCTTTCAAATTTCGTCCAGCCAAGCTGTGGAATACCTTAGTGTGGCTGCATAATCTATTATTCTCCTCGTCAATCGATTTTCTGGTAGTCGGCTGAGATGACCAAAAACTTTCACTCTCCTTTTGCTGATATCATTTTCGAGGTTTGAAAACTTTTCTGTTGTATTAATCGATTGTAGCATGTAACCACCTTTGTTACGTCTTCCTGCTAGAATTTTGCTGATTATCTTTCTCTTTTCTTTTCTGGTGTCTTCAAGTTGTTGTTTCCTGATAAGAGTTAGTGTTTCGCTTGCATAGCGGATTGCTGGTTTTATGACAGTATTGTAGTGTCGAATTTTTGTCCCTCTTGACATTGATTTTTAGTTGCAGAGGTTTTGGATTAACCCTAATCCTTTTTTAATTTTGTTGAGGCGATGTTGATGTGAACTGTTTCAACACCTGTCGGTTCAATGAATTCTCTAAGGTATTTAAAATGTCGGGCCCCGTTAAATTTTACAAAATTTTGTTTTCAAGCTTGCAATTTCTGTTTTTCAACAAAAGAATTCAGTTTTCTCAAATGAAACTTGTAAACCTACTTTTTCTGCACATTCTTTGAGTATTTCCAGCTGTTTCACTGCACTCTGCTCATTCTTTGTTAGTGTTGCCAGGTATTCCGCAAATGCGAGACCTAGTATGTAGATATTGTCTTTGGCAACGCCCAGTCGTATTGGCTTCCAAACCCCACATTTCTTGAGTTCTTTCTCGCATTCTTCCATAACTTTGTCCAGAAATACGTTGAACAGAACAGGAGAGAGTCTCTCACCTTGTCTCACACCTGTTTGAATGTCGAAGGGTTCTGAGATCTCCTCCATATACGTTACTTTAGATTTCGTGCCAATGAGTGTTTGTTTTATGATTTCTCGTGTTTTGGGATCTAATCACCTCTCTTGTAAAATCTGGAGTAGTGAGGGCGTGTCTCCTGAATTGTATGCTGTTTGAAATGTACAAATGTGCTTACTACACTTTTTGTCTGAGACCTCGCTTTTTCAGCATGATTTTGAGGTTGAAAATTTGCTCCAGACATGATCTGTTTGATCTAAATCCTGCTTGATATTCTGATACTTTGAGTTGTAATTGCTGTTGTGTTCTGTTCAAGAGACAGAGGATCGACACTTGCTTGCAGGGAGCGGCCATTGACCCTCAAGATAAGCAGATGTAATTTATTACGCATAAATAGGCATAATGACTGACTACTGGATGATTGTAGGATTGCAGAACAACCAGTGGAAGCAATTACATCCATAAAATATCTACATGTGTGTGTACAGAGCGATCTGAAACTAATGGCAGGTAAAAGCCATGCATGGTAATTGGAAGGACTGTCTGGAAGTGTAGTCCACCCACAAAGGAGGCAGCTCACAAAACACTCGTTCGACCAATACTTGACTATTGGTCGTCAGTCTGGCATCCGGAGCAGATAGGATTGATAGAGGAATTAACGGAGATCCAAAGAAGAGCAGCGCGTTCCGTTAAGGCCGGTTCCCACTAGAGCGCGGCAGCGCGGCGTGAGGAAACGGCAGCGGCAAGCGTTTTCCGCGCGGAATTGGCGTTCCCATCTGAAAGCGGCAGACGTTAGCGGTAGCCAATGACGGAAAGCCACTGAGGTACGGGGCAGGACCTACTGAAACGCGCGGTGCGTTTGATTAACTATATCTTACAGCTACATGAAGGAAAGACGAAGTTGGGTGAAGACATACCAATTTTTCATTTTCTGTACAATATACTCTTTCACATATTTCATTATTCATGTTTTCTCATTTCACCATAAACAGATTTCATGACTACCATTCACGATTGTTCACTATCTCCTAACACATTGAAACAATGTACAACAAGAGAGATTATTCAGATAGTTAAGCGAGACAAAAATTTAAAATGTGGTACGGTAGCAGGTACACGAAAACAGTAAGAACACAAAGGCTAGGTGGAAGGGATGAAAGTGGAAGCCACCTCATAGAATTTCCCACAGAGCATAATGTAATCATCGCCAGCACCTTGCTTAAGAATCACGAAAGAATAATATATATTTGGAACAGTTTCCGAAACCAGATTTTAAATTGTAAGGCATTTCCTTGTGCAGACGCAAACCTGACTGAAGACTGTCAATAGCAAGAAAAGCGTTCTGAAAAAGAAAATTTGTTCACACCGAATATAAATGCTAATGGTTGGATACTATTTTACAAAGGTATTTGTGTGGAGTGCAGCCTTGTATGTAAGTGAAACGTGGACGATGAACAGTTCTGTCAAGAAGACAATGGACGCTTTCAAAACGTGGTGATTCATAAGAATGCTGAACATTAGATACGAGGATCGCGTGACTAAAGAAGAGGTACGGAATTAAATAGAGGAGGAAGAGGAAATTACGGCACAACTTTGACAACAATAGGGGTTAGTTGACAGGATGTATTATGGGGCGTCAAAGAGTGAGGACAAAGGGGTTGGGTGATAGTATTCTGATAATAATCATCTGTTGAAATACTATTCTACTATTTTATCTATTAATGTAAGCAGTGAATTTACACTTCCATGCACTCTTTAAAACATTTAAACCAAAACTGAAATCAGCTGAACACCAAATCTTTCAACCACTGTCTAACAACTACTGGATTCACTTTCAACTTTCTATAACTATCACTGGCTAGCCACACACACATACAGATATAAGGAGAACAAAAATAAACAAACATTAGTTTTCAGCATATAATTCTGCAGGTTGGCAACATGGAAACAAACAAACCAGACAGAAAGAGACATGAGGTGAACACACTGTAGTTACGACTTTAAATCAGAGTTTTCGGTAAAACGTCTACTGCTAGTGACAGAAGAAAAAAGAGCGAACATGAAGATGTGCTTATGTTCCATAATCTAAGTTTTAGTTCAACCTCCAGCATGTGACCAGGTGAGGGAAAACGTATATGTCCGCCAAAAACTCAATTCACTGTTAGTAATCAGTCATTCACGTAAAAAAAGATGTGAACTGTTTTATAATCTGCAAGTATCACAGATCAAAACAAAACTGTGTCATTCTAGATTCCACCAAAGATGCCTTAAAGTAAAAGGCGAAACGCGTCTTGAATCAGTAAAGTACACTGGATAGAAAAAAAAGAAAGGAAATAATCAATAGCTCTACATATTTAGTAAATTACATCTTATGACATACCAGCAAATTAGTTTCGGTTTAACTTCTCATTCGACATGCTATTAATGCCATTTAAAAATATTCATCTATCCCTTCTGAAAAACTGTAGTTACTTTCATATCTCGGTAGATAAACAGATTTAGGATATTTATCATGCGACGAAATACATGACTTTTCACAAGTTATCGTTCGCAAAAAAACACGTTTCTTGAACCGTTTACGAAATTTGCGGTTGATACAACCACATGGTTTACGACAAGCAGGACGAAGTACCGGTCGCGTCGAGAGCAACTCGCGCGCGGTCACGGCACAGCCCGTCCGCCGACGTATCAGTCAATATCTCGAGAACGGTGATAGCTATCGATCTGCTCTCAGCTTTAAAAACAATTTCGATATGTTGACTAAATTTCATACGCAATAATGTATTACCTAAAATGAACTGTAGGCAAAGTCCACGCATTGCGTTTTTACCCCTGCACACTCATTAAAATTTCGTGTAAAGGTTTACATAAATGCGATACAGCAAGTAACCACCACGAATAACGAAAAGAAATTCGGTTCTTTATCGAGAGAAGATATCAGGCTGTAACATGCCCAAGAATAAAATTTTTCTACCGAATAGTTTCCTTGGAATCGGATTATAAGTATTTCATAGCTGCCGCCGCGTCCGCGCCAGCGGTTCGGCGAAAGTTCGCGTGGCCCGGCGTTCCGTACCTGACGTCACACTCAGCGCGGTCTGTGATTGGCGGCGCGCACCTGGGGCGCGTCACGCGGCAGCGGAAGCGGTTCGACGTGGTCAAACCGCGACGCAGAGCCCGCCGCGCCGTGCCGCTGACGCCGTTTCCATGGCAACCACGCCGCTGACGCGCGGCAGCCCTAGTGGGAACCGGCCTTTACGCAAGCATCACGGAGACGCTCAGGCAGGTGTGCTGGCAGACGCTGCAGGAGACGCACTCCACAGCACTGTGTGGTTTACTGTCGAAGTCCCTAGAATGTACAAACAGTCATCTCGCAAAAGACTGTGAAGGCAGAATCGGAGAGTCGAACATGCATGGAGGCCTACTCACAGCCATTGCTCCCTTGAAGCATTCTCGAGTGGAACAGGAAGAGGGGAATGGTCAGTGATGGACAATGTATCGTCCACCAGGTACCATAATGTTGCTGTGAGGCTGGGACGCCACCACCTGGCAGCCACTGCGGCGGCCTCTGGCTCACAGCTGCAGCACCGTGGAGGCAAGTGCTGCACCTGTCGCCTGAGCAGGGTTCAGCTTGCTGGCCAGCCACAGTAGAGCGACTGCTGACGGCAGAGGTGGCAGCTCCGTGTACTGAATGTGGCGCCCTGCACACCCCAAATCACCTACAAACTTTAATCGTATATCCTCGTTATCACGCAGTAGATCAACAAGAAGTGTCCTTAATCGCTATTCTTGCAGCTGCAGAAATTCCATTACCAGGCAGTGCCAAAGTATTCAGTCTCGTGTCAAAAAAACTATAATAGATTTCGGGAGTTCGTTTCGTGGCATGATACTCACTGGAATGAGGCAGAGCGGACTGACAATCATTTCTGATACAATCGCGGCCGGCCATTCTACATCTAGTCTCCGGCCGGAATGGCTGAGTGGTTCTAGACGCTACAGTCAGGAACTGCGCGACTCCTCCGGTCGCAGGTTCGAATCCTGCCTCGGGCATGGATGTGTGTGATGTCCTTAGGTCGGTCAGGTTTAAGTAGTTCAAAGTTCTAGTGGACTGATGACCTCAGAAGTTAAGTCCCATAGTGGTCAGAGCCATTTGAACCATTTTCTACATCGAGTGGCGAACGGTTCTGTTTGACGACGTTCAAACTGAAATCGAAACAAAATTTTCAGTCTCGAGGGTGTCTAGTTTAATCCAGTTGTCGAGTGTATTGCGACATATCACACCCCGTGGGAATGGAGCGTGCCTCTGGGATCCGAAGGGCGGATTGCGCAAGCGTGCTCCCGCGGCAGATAAGCCGGCCGGCGTGACGTCACGCGGCAGGTGTATAAGAGCGGCTGCCGCCAGCTGCGCTGCCTCGCCTCGCGTCGCTCTGCTCCGCTCCGCCTGCAGGGTGAGTAGCGGCGCTGCTGCCGCCTGCCAGCGGGTCGCGCGTCTGCAGAAATGTCCAAATGTGTGTCAAATCTTACGTGACTTAACGGCTAAGGTCGTCAGTCCATAAGCTTACACTCTACTTCACCTAAGTTATCCTAAGGACAAACACACACACCCACGCCCGAGGGAGACTTCGAACATCCGCCGGGACCAGCCGCACAGTCCACGACTGCAGCGTCCCAGACCGCTCGGCTAATCCCGCGCGGCGGTGCGCCTGCCGGTGTGCGGACGTTTGCCACGGCGGACATTTGCCACGATTTTACCTGCTCCGAAGGTTTTGGTCTCTTGTCTCCCTCTCCTCCTCCTCCCCATCGCTTACTGACCCTTTCCACTGGTTTACTTAACATAGAACCAGAATCTGTCGGCAATTTCCGCCACATTTCTAGAGAGAGTTTCGTTGTGCAAACTATTAAATGCCTCTCGCATTGAAATGGACACCGAATTTCGAGCCTCAGTAAAACTTCGCCAATCTTGTAGATTTTCCGTTCGTCTAAATTATACTTGCCTTTTTCGGTGCTCCTGGAGCAGCATTCTGTCGTGTTTTGTGTACCATGTGGGATCAATTCCGTCTCTTATTAATTTATTTGGTATGAATCTCTCGAGTGCTGTTGATAATATTTTTTCCAACTTCAGCCATATATGGTCTTCACTTACATAGTTTGGAAGGATTGGAGACTGTCTCTAAGAAGTCAACCGAATGTTTAGTGGCTTTTATAAATAGATATATCTCGCGTTTTGTTTTGGTGAATTTCTTTGTTACGGAATTGAGCCTCGCTACGACTGTGTGTTCACTAATTCCTGTATCCGTCGTGATGCTCGGGATTATTTGTAGCTAAGAGTTCAAGTGTGTTTTCGTAACCATTTACAATTTGAATGGCCTCGTGAACTAATTGTTCAAAATAATTTTAAAAAAGCATTTAGAACAGTTACGGAAGTTGTTTTATATCTACAATGTGGTCTGGAAATGTATTTTTGTCAACATACGGAAGGTAGATTGAAGTCACTGCCAACTATAATTGTATGATATGAGTAGCGTACCTGTTTGTGATGAGACTCAAGTTTTCTTCGAACTCTTCAGCAACTGTTTCATCTGTGACCGGCGGTCAGTAAAAGGAGCCAGTTACTAATTTATTCCGGTTCTCGAATATAACCTCTGTCCATACTAAGTCACAGGAACTACTGCTTCAATGTCACTTGTGAGCTGGAACGTACATTACATTATTTTTCCTTAAGTTGTGCTTCTTGTTTCTGTTGTAGTGGAGATCATTACAATTACGGCTTTTCCCTCCAAAACCTAGGATGCTTTCTCTGTGACCCTGTAAATACCAGAGCTAAAGAATGTAGAACAACAATGTACGTTACAAGCATAGCGTTCTGTATTACTTCATTTCCTTCAAAAATGGTTCAAATGGCTCTGAGCACTATGGGACTTAACATCTGAGGTCATCAGTCCCCTAGAACTTAGAACTACTTAAACCTAACCAACCTGAGGACATCACACACATCCATGCCCGAGGCAGGATTCGAACCTGCGACCGGAGGAGTCGCGCAGTTCCAGACCGACGCGCCTAGAACTGCTCGGCCACACCGGCCGGCTCATTTCCTTATTTCTAACATTTTAAAAATGTACGTCGGCTTTAGATGACATGTCAATCATAGACTTTCTTATCTCTATTTAATGAACGTATTTTCAGTCATGTTTTGAACTTTGTCCCCCTACACTTTATTAACTAATGTTTCACCGCAAGGGATATCGCATTTTAGAGAGTAAATTAATATGGAGTATGTCGTTCTACTTTTCCCACATTCACATACCCATTTCTTCTTTACTTATTGTCTTTTGGGCATGCAGTTGTAGTAATGAAAGTAGGCACAAATGCAGTGATAAAAAAGAAATGATTAGCATAAATTCGCATTCTCTTTACATCGTTCCTTTCTTGTTGCTCGCCTGCCGATGGACTGTTTCTATCGCGATCAGTAAGCGTGAAAGGAACCTACCGTACAGGCAGAGGAATCTATATTTATACTAGGCACAACTAATTACATACTGGCATAATCGTCGGTATTGCTTTCGTTTCCCTAAAGTTTTAAATATTTCGATTTCGGAAAAGGAGCTCTGTATTCCGCCAAGATGTCGAAGAAGAAGGTCCCTTACGTGCTGGTTGTATCGAGTAAGATGTGGAGGCGGCGGTTTGAAAGCGGACAGAAGAGGGACGAGGAAGGGCGTCCCTTACCTGAGGGGTCGCTACCTGGCGAAGCGGCAAGTGTGGCAAATGGCCGGCGTGGCAAATGTCAGGCATTCGCGCCTCCCAGCGCCGCGCTGGAGCCCTCTACACGGGAGAGTACCGCCAACCTGCCGGCCGCCGCCATTTTAGGTCTACTGCGCAAGGGCAGCCCTGTCGACGGAACTGTAAAATTCACCTCAATACGATAGTACGTTAAGTCAACAAATAACTATCGTTATTAATCGTTACATCCTTGATAACTCGGCGTCTACTGAGAAAATTAGTGAAAGTTCCCTACTCTGTCACTGACAAGGGAACCTCCCCATCATACCCCACTCAGATTTAGTCATAAGTTGGCACAGTGGATAGGCCTTGAAAAATTGAACACACATCAATCGAGAAAACAGGAAGAAGTTTGTGGAACTATGAAAAAATAAGCAAAATATACAAACTGAGTAGTCCATGCGCCAGATAGGCAACATCAAGGAGATTGTGAGCTCAGGCGCGCAGTGGTCCCGTGGTTAGCGTCAGCAAATGCGGAACGAGAGGTCCTTGGTTCAAGTCTTCCCTCGAGTGAAAACTTTAATTTTTTATTTTCTGACAATTATCAGAGTACAGGCACTCACACATAATCAAATTCGCTCTCCAAAATTCCAGGACATGTTCAGATTTGCTTGGACATATGCAGGATTTGACGGCCTACACACGGAAAAATTTGAAAACGTTAAAAACATATGTTTTGACAGAGCACAGAGAAAACTGTGCGACTGTGAAACTATTGCATTCATTTGTTGCAGCTTATGTGACAAACCCTTATGTTTTCATCACTTTTTTCGAAGTGATTATCACATCCACATGAAAACCTAAATCGGGCAAGGTAGAAGAATCTTTTTACCCGTTCGCCAAGTGTGCAAGTTAGGTGGGTCGACAACATATTCCTGTCATGTGACGCACATGCCGTCACCAGTGTCGTATAGAATATATCAGACGTGTTTTTCTGTGGAGGAATCGGTTGACTTATGACCTTGCGATCAAATGTTTTCGGTTCCCATTGGAGAGGCACGTCCTTTCGTCTACTAATCGCACGGTTTTGCGGTGCGGTCGCAACACACAGACACTAAACTTATTACAGTCAACAGAGACGTAAATGAACGAACGGACAGATCATAACTTTGCGAAAATAAAGAAAGTAAACTTTTCACTCGAGGGAAGACTTGAACTAAGAAACTCTCGTTCCGCTGCTGCTCACGCTAACCACAGGACCACGGCGCTCCGGGGCTCGCATTATCCTTGATGTTGCCTACCTTGCTTGCCCATGCACTACTCAGTTTGTATATTGTGCTTATTTTTTTCATAGTTCCACACAACTTCTTCCTGTTTTCTCGATTGATCTGTGTTCAGTTTTTCAAGGCCTAGCCACTGTGCCAAATTATAGCTAAATCTGAGGGGGGTGCGATGGGAAGGTTCCCTTGTGAGATATAGACGCTTATAAATATAGCTAGCAGTAATTTCTTTCTCACGATGACCTTTGTGAAAAGTATTACATGCTTAAACGATAGAGTCCAGTCAAGGTCTTTGAGGTACACACATGACTTACAGTACATATTAAATTACAAATGCATACTTCGATTTGCATATTTCCTTTTTTAATGCTTGTTTGTTACAAATGATGGTAGTTATTTGTAATTAAAAATAAAAAAATCACAAAATTACAAATTACCAGTGCATCAATTTAGCTAAAACATGTGAAAGACAATGAATTTCTTCTTCTTAAAATACCTTTGCTGCATATCTCATACCAATATTTCTACTACTGCTCTTTGCTGTGGCTTCCTTCAGTACCTGGCAGTTATATTTCCTCCGAAGAACGTAAATTCGAGTCTTCAAAAATTCATCTACAGCTCTGTCCACAACACTGTGAGGAGAAGGAATATTCTGAATGAGTTCCTCGAATGACTTCTGTGCAACTGCCTCCAGTGCTTGGAGGGACAACTTAGCTTACAGGAACAGTTTTTCATCCACACGAAAGACTTTATCTGTCATCTCAATAATGCGAAATATATCTTGGGAAATGCATTCCAAGCTGTCTTCAGTTGTGTAATTTTTTAGTTCAGTGAGTCTTCGAACTGCTTCACATTCAGACTTCTCCTTTGGTGAAAGTGGTTCTCGGCACGCTTCACAAAGCAAATACTTTTTCTGCACTTGCTTTGTTGTTCTGCCTGCTAAATAATGTAGAGACTGTGCTTCCTC
The DNA here is from genome assembly GCF_023864345.2 of Schistocerca serialis cubense. Taxonomy (NCBI): domain Eukaryota; kingdom Metazoa; phylum Arthropoda; class Insecta; order Orthoptera; family Acrididae; genus Schistocerca; species Schistocerca serialis. The sequence goes on from NC_064648.1 coordinate 109,644,560, forward strand.
AGGTGGCATTTCTTCAACATCGCTTACGTCTGAATTCGCACTTGAAGCAAGCCTGCATCGTCTGTGCCTTCTGCTTCGTCGTACGTCCGTCTGTGTTCCAAGTAGTCGACAAGAAATTCACCATCTTCTGTCTGATAACTTCCATGGCGACTGGGACGAAAATACTGTGACACAGCAATAAGCCGCAGTATCATCTTCAAACTCAGACAATCTGGAACAGGATTACTGGCTCGAACCATACTGAAAAGGTTTTCCAGAGCATCCTGTGATAGCCTGCACAACAGAACACACTGGAAACCTGTTTCGTTCAGAAGATAATCCTGGACATTAATAGCTGTGCATGTTGCTAGAATAACTCCAGATTGTACAGGTTTCCAGGTACCCCTGTTTCCAATTTTCAAATTTTCAAACAGCGAGATGACACTCTTAAGGAACTGTACAACATCATTGTGTATGTCCTCAACGGTTCTACTCATGGCAGTTTTCCTGTTCCTTGAGGTCATTAATTTAAACCAACGGAAAATTGTGGCTATGAAAAACGCTGTTGACGTGGCAGAATCTTCAAGTACATGTTCCTCTATTGCATAATGTAACACTGCTTCAAGGCTGTGATTTAAAAGTGCGTAAGCAGGACCAACCTTAATTTTATCATAATGGTCTGGCCTTATGACATTATCTTTTAAATCCCAAGCAATATTTAATTTCTTTTCCTTGTCAAACTCGTACAGTTTCTTGATAGGCTCAATCGAGACTACCGGTCCCATCAAATTATTGTCTGCAATTGCTTGCCGTGGTAGGATAAATTGGTCGGAATTAGTTAGGTGTTCCTCACATTCTTCAAGATATGAGCTACGTCAGGCATGAAGTACAGATTCCGCTCTGGAGTAAATGGATGTTGGCAGAAATTCTTTGTTTCATTATGACGACCAGCAATAACACCACATTCACCCCACAGTGGCTGATTTTGTCCACCCATATCTGATACAATAACTTCTACCATCAGACCAATCGCTTCACACTTTAGTTCTTTACCTGAAATTGAGTTTCTGGTGAAATGGTAACCAATTATTTGTTTCCACCGCGTACTTAGACCACCAAGCATAAATACCAAGGCGTGACAAGCATGTTTTCCATACGAACCATTATCTGCTGGAAGTATTGGATAGCCAATTACGAATTTCGATGAAATGTCGTAATTTAGGCCTGGCGTGAGACTCATCTCATCCATCATTATTGCAACATGTCTTTCAAAAGGATTCGTGGTGTCTACCTTCACTTTAAGAGCGGATACGAAATCCTCCAAAATACCTGGGCTGATTGCCAGAGACTCAGGTTTCCTTTGTAGAGTTCATTCGCTTGGTAATGGTTGTCGCAGTTCTCTTACCAGATTGTATTCAACGCTTCCACAAGCTAATCGAATTTTCAAAGCCTTCTTAATAGTTTCTGGTGAGCACTTTGTCCCTCGCATAGTTTTTTTTCTGCAGTGCCAAGATCTGATCGTCGTATAAAAAAGGTTTCACAGATGCAGCCATCATATCAATTTTACCATTTGCACTGTGTAGTTGTTCTGCAATAAGTGGATTTTCCTTTTCAGTGTCATTCTCAGGAGGCAATCCCACGTCAGAACTGTGAACATCCGGCAAAACGTCTTCAGGAAGTACGCAAACTTGATCATTACCTGAAAAGAAATAATATTAATAATAATAACATAAAAATGTTTTCAAATGGTTCAAATGGCTCTGAGCACTATGGGACTCAACTGCTGAGGTCATTAGTCCCCTAGAACTTAGAACTAGTTAAACCTAACTAACCTAAGGACATCACAAACATCCATGCCCGAGGCAGGATTCGAACCTGCGACCGTAGCGGATAAAAATGTTTTGTCGAACTACAATGCGACAAATATAAATTTCATAAAAAGTTAGTAGTGAATAAGATAGATAAGTTACTCTTTAGTTACATGTATTTAAACTGTACCTGGCTCTGTCTGTGTAGTGAAAGTGCACTCAAGTTCCCTTTGCACACCCCTGTCCTTTGGTGGCTTTCGTCCCTTAATTTGAGAACGATGGCTAAATATATTGGGTACCGCATTAGGTTTCAGTTTTTAACACCATCTTTACAATTTCCTTCAAACTGATCAGGTGTGAAGTGAAGCTAAAAATGACAATCCAAATTACACTGTTAAATAAAGTTCAAAACTAATACCAGTAAAGAAGTAAAGATGGCATTATGAATAACTAACAAAATAAAGCTTTTCAAATTTCATATACATGAAGTACATCTGTATTTGAAGATTTGATTTTCAGGTTCTGTCTCTTATTCAATGGTGATCGTAGGCATTATTGTAAAAATGATGTGGATGTAGCTTTATTAATACTATCAATAACTTTGTTAATGCATTTAGAGTTATTTCTACATAAATACTACTAGAAAAATGTATAAAGTGAAAAAATCTTTTTTGGTTTTCAGGTGGAACTGAACCCAGGACCCACATATCATAAATCAAACGCTATACCGACTTTTTTTGTTAGATCTCTTTTTTCTTTTGTTCGTCTTCGTTCGGTGCATCTGTTCGGGGTGGACGTCCTAAAACACCCGTTTATGTTCGTCGTTGATCCATTAACTCAGTTTTTTCTTATTACAGAGGGGAGCTAACCCTCTGACCGAACACACTGAGTTACCATGCCGGCGACTGAGGTATACTTGCACTCTTCCATTGTGCTTTGCAATATGTAATTCACATAATTATCTGCTGCAAAGATAAGTTTCCTTATCTCACACAATTTAGCTGTTTCGTATGGAAATGTATCTTTTCTTCCAATACGGTGTAGCCACAGTTCGCCTCTTTTCGCATTCCTTTCGAGCCCTGTGGAATGCAGAAAAGCTTGCTACCTCGGACTGGTTTCGTATAACAATTTACAGGTCAGGACTGCGGCATTTTCACTATAGAACAGTGGAACTTGCCACGTTAAGCTCTTAATTTAATACACAAAGAGTATATATATATTTCCAACACCTGTAAATACTTAAAAAATATCGGCTAGTTGATTCAGATTTGCCACTTATGCTCACGTATTGGTTAGGCTCAAACGGCTGCCTCCCTCCGCTCGCCTCACCCGACCAATAGCAGCCGCCGATTGTCGGCAATCCGCACATAAAAGGTTGGTGGCGCTCTCTCGCATACCCAAGGTGGCTTCCGCCGACTCCCCCTCCCTGATGATGCCTTCCACCCCTCCATCTACCCCCCCTCCTACCAACTTTGAAAATCCCCATCCTCCCCCCACCCCCGCCCGCCGGGGTGGCCGAGCGGTTCTAGGCGCTTCAGTCCGGAACCCCTCACTGTTATGGTCGCAGGTTCGAATGCTCCCTCAGGCATGGATGTGTGTGATGTCCTTAGGTTAGTTAGGTTTAAGTAGTTCTAAGTTCTAGGGGCTGATGACCTCAGATGTTAAGTCCCATAGTGCTCAGAGCCCGTCCCCCCCCCCCTACCCCGCTTTTTCCCCAAGGGCACACTCTCTCCCTTCCCTCAGTACTCCCTTCCTCCCTCCCTCCTCTACCCCGGGCCTCCCCTCCCCTCTACCTTGTTTCCTCCCCCTCCCATCTCCTCTGCACTGGCATCTACACTCTCCCCTCTCCCTCCTCCCCCGCCTTTTCCCCTTTCTGGCAGCTCCCCAGACCCGTACATGTATAGAGAACTTTCGCTGGCCGGAGATCGTCGCCTAGTGTTTATGTGTGCTGTCGTGTTTGTGTTTCATCGTTTGTGCTCCATAGTTCGTGTGTGTCATCTCTGTCTCCTCTGTGTGTGTCCACGTTTCTGAACATTTTTATTTTGGACACTGTGGCCGTGTACGGCTCCATGTGTTTTAATTTTGTATGCCTACGTTTTTTATATCCACCATGTCTGTTCTGCAATTGTCTCCTTCTGTATCATTAGTCATGTGTGTGGCCGAAGAGCGGCGTAGTATGCCGCTGCTGGCCTACCTGTATCAGGTGTCAAAATAACAATAAAGGGAAAAAAAAAACCACTCTCATACAGGGCTCTATCCAACGCTCACGAGGGCGGCTCGCCTGCCCGTCGACACCGACTCCCTCCACATTTAAAGTCTGTGCGGGGCTCGGCCGCAAGTGAAAGTGACATAAATAGGGGCTGCAGACGCCAAGCGTTTAGCAAACGTTAGGTTTTATGGCGCGGGTCGGACGACCAAAATTATGTCAGCAAAATTCCCAGAAAGCAATTGGCGCAGCAGAAAGAGGCCAGAGAGATAATCCGAAGGTCCTGTTGTCGAGTCTCTACGTCCAATCTTTTTAGTTTTGTTCATTTTGTATGTCGCTTACACTGCAAATAGACCGGGATAATACTCCAGACATTGTATTTATTAATATATTAATAAAACGCATGAAAACGAATGGGAAAGTAAAATTTGAAATTGCGAATATTAGTGCTAGCCGCAAGCCGGTCCCAAGCCCGGGCCCATCTAAAAACAAGAGGATGGGGAAGTGTGGAGGGGGAGGAGTAACAACCTCGTAAAAAAACCAGGGTCCGTCCGGCTCCAGATGGTAGCACCCTGTCATAGGGCCCCTGCCTAGGGTTACTAGGTGAAACCCAGCCAACGGTCTCAATGGCGGAAGAGGAACAATTTCCCAACGGCAGAGAGAGCGGAAGAGCTAACTCCAGGGCTTACTACCTTGGTTTTAATTTCGGATTCGGGGCAACCCGATCCCCCAATTTATTATCCAACAATTACTGCTAAGCATGATGGGAACGTCGTCAAAGATAGACACTACTCCAAGAGGTAGACCGAATGGCAAATCCTCCGTTGTTCGTAGAAACAATGCAAGGGGGTCAAAGGATTTTGGAGGACCCCAACCAACATGTATGCAGCCCTCAACACTGAAATTTAAGAAAGCAACTATGTTTGCAACCCTAAATGTAAACTCTCTAATTAAAGTAGGAAAATTGAAATTATTGATTGAAAAGCTGAACCAGAAAGAAATTTTAATATGTGCATTACAAGAAACAAGGTTTTTAGATGAAACTGCTTTAGATTTTGAAAACTATCGTTTATTTAAAGGAAAACCAGGTAAAATCTTAATGAAACAAATGCCATACCTGGGAACAGCATTTCTGGTACATCACTCAATTTTAGATTCAGTTACTAACTTCTACTCGAGTTCTGAGAGACTATCCATTCTTGAGATTAAATGTAAAAACAAAGGATACTCTATAATCAACTGCCATGCACCCATAAACCAGGACAACAAAAATAACCCGGAGAAAGTTGAAGAATTTTGGGAGATACTTGAAATGGAACTGGATAGATGCTCAAAGAAGAACATAAAAATGTTAGTAGGCGATTTTAACGCACAAATAGGAAGGGAGAAAAAATACCATGGAACAGTAGGCCTCTTCCCAGGTCACAAAAGAACTTCAAAAAATGGAGAAAGGCTTATAGAGGTATGTAGGCATTTCAACTTGAAAATAATGACAACACATTTCAAAAAGCTGAGCCGAAAAACTAAAACATGGAGATCACCAAATCCACTTCTCGGAGAATTCCAAATTGACCATGTGGCTATCTCACTTCATTGTCAAGAAGAAATTCAAAACACTAAAGTGCTGAAAAGCCTTGATGTTGATTCAGACCACTATTTGACTACGATTAAATTCAGACCACTCCCATTTCGAAAAGAGAAGAAAACCTTTTACAAAATTCCAAAATATAACACAGAAACGTTAAAAAATGAAGAAATTAAACAACGGTTTCAAAGAGCATTGCAAAAAGATAGCGATGGCATATCCACAATAAATAAGGAAGCGGGATGGGAGGAGATCAAAAACGAAATAGTTGAAATAGCAAAAGAAAATTGTCTCGTGAAAAGAGTAAGAAGACATCCATGGTGGGACAATGAATGTGATGAGAACCTGGAGAAGAGACAGAAATTGTGGCAGAAATGGAACTCCACAAAAGATCCTCAAGATCTTGACAATTTTAAAATCCAGAGAAGAGAAACAGCTAAGCTTTTCCGTAATAAAAAAAGAAGACAATTTCAGGATAACCTAGAACAGATTGAGGAAGACTTTAAAAGAAATAATTCTAGAGATTTCTACAAAACTTTTAGAAAACAGCTAACCAAATACCAATCCCCAAATTTATGTTTTAAAGATGAAGAGAACAAGCTAGGTTTGACAAACAAGACTAATTGTGAAATATTAGCAAAATATTTCGAGAATCTACTAAATTGTGAACCACCAAAAGATAAAATGAGTTTTGAAAACCACCGAAATACTAATACCGAGTCAAAACCTCCAGACGCTGAAGAAATAAAACACATAATACACAGTCTAAAAAACAATAAAGCCCCAGGTGAAGACTCCATAGTACCAGAAATCCTAAAAATAATGGATACCAACCTCCCACAAGTTTTGGAACATATGTTTAAGAAGATCTGGGACGAAGAAAGAATTCCTGAAGACTGGCAGTGTGCCCTGATACACCCACTACACAAAAAGGGGGATAAGATGAATGTTAATAATTATAGAGGGATCTCGCTACTACCAGTAGGATACAAAATTTTGTCAAGGAAATTACTTCAAATCGTGGAGCCAGTTCTGGATAAAAAAATAGGTGAATATCAAGCAGGTTTTAGACAAGGTAGATCCTGTGTTGAACAAATATTTAACCTGAAAACACTAATTCGTTACAGAATCTCAAGAGGCCAGAGATTTGCAATAGTATTTGTAGATTTCAAAAAAGCATACGATTCGGTAGATAGAGAAACATTACTGAAAGTATTGGAAGAATTTGGGGTCGATACGAAAACAATTCAAATTATCAAACAGACGCTAACAAACAGTAAGGCCAAAGTTAAATTTATGGGTGAAATTTCAAGGAAGTTCGAAATTAAAACAGGTGTTAGACAAGGTGATGGTTTATCCCCAATCCTCTTCAACTGCGTACTGGAAAAGATATTGAGAATATGGAAAGAAGAACTCAAAGGCACCAAGAATGACATCAGAATTGGAACAAAAAAAGAAAAAATAGAAGTGGACTGTTTAGCTTTTGCAGACGATCTGGCAATAATTACAGAAAACGAAGAAATAGCTCAGAACTACCTGGAGAAACTACAAGAAGTTTCGGCCAGAGCTGGACTGCAGATTTCATTTGAAAAAACCGTGTATATGTCTAATCATAGAAATAACAAGAAAAATCTTATTACTAAATACGGCAATATTAAGAGAGTAGAAAAATTTAAGTATTTAGGTGAAATAATTCAAGTGAATGGTTTAGACAAGAGTGCAAACCAGGCGAGAGCAAGAAAAATGGAATTTGCTTTTCAAAAAACCAAAGACATATATAACAAAAAAAACATTTCGATTCAAGCTAAATTAAGACATTATAAAACTGTCATTAGACCAGAATGCCTGTATGCATCGGAGTGCCTAACTCTTAACAAAAAGGGGGAAATAGAAAACATGGAAAAGAAAGAAAGGAAAATTTTGAGAAAAATATTAGGACCGAGAAAGATTGGAGAAGAGTACAAGCTAAAGAGTAATAAGGAAATATACAAAACTATTGAGAAAGTGAGTGAGGCAATGCGTAAACGCAGACTAACGTTTTATGGTCACCTGTTGAGGATGGATGGAAACAGACTAACAAGAAAAGTGTTTGAACATAGTAACAGGAACGAAAAAACCAACAATAAATGGATACAGATGGTGAAAAAGGATTTGGCCTATTTTAATGTCACCCGTGAGTCAATCAGGGACAGGGAAAAGTTTAGACAAATAGTGAACGAAATTAAGTGTTTTCCAGAAGAAACGAAACTAAAGAATAATAACAGGAAATGGTCGGAAGAGCGGAGGAGGAACCACTCGAAAATGATGAGGAAATATTGGGAAGAGAGAAAAAAAGATCAAAAAGCCAGGCAAGTGAATTGTTGAACGTGGTCCAAAGATGGCCGAAATCGAAAGAAGAAGAAGAAGAAGTGCTAGCGAAAGGTAATGCATCTGAATTTTTATTTATCTGAAAACTATTAAAGCGCTTTAAGTAAATCAAAACTTTATTAACATTCTACATATCTACATACATGTCTACGTATCTATTGGTCAACACGGCCGCCCTTGTGACGAATACATTTCTCCCAACAAGAGACCAGTTTCTCGATGCCGTCACTGTAGAATGTTTGAGTTTCTTGACGAACCCACAACCTCACCTCTCCACGCACTGCTTCACCACTATCAGAGTCCGCACCTTGTGGTCTAGTGGCTAGCGTTGCTGCCTCTGGATCACGGGGACCCGGGCTCGATTCCCGACCGGGTTGGGAATTTCCTCTGCCTGGGGACTTTGTATTCGTGTTGTCCTCGTCACTTCATAATCAACATCAGTCGTGACAGTGGCTGAGTAAAGGAATTGGACTGTGTGAAATGTTGGGACTTTGCAAGGGCGCTGATGACCGAGCAGTTGAGGGCCCAACACAACCCAACCTCAACACCAAACGCCGTTTCTTTAAATTTCGCCAACAGCTGAAAATCGGATGGCGCCAAGTCGGGACTGTACGGAGTAAACTCGTGGCGTCGGCTGGTCGCAAACGTCGCAGCGCCCGTGTGAGGTCTGGCGTCGCCACTCTGCAGGAGAGCTCGCTCCGCGTGTGGGCAGACTCTTCTGCAGTCAGACACTGAACCACAGCACACCGTCTCTCACGCACTGCGCCGTGTCACACGCTGCAAGTCAGAGCCCTCTACCGCTAGAGGCCTGTAACATTCAGTGAATATAAAGAATCCGCCTCGATTGCAAACAGACACCGGATTCTATTTGCCTTCGAGGCGCATTTTTTATAATCATTAAATTATTCACGATTGCTGACGCGCTGCAGTGTTAAAAGTTCGAAAGTTGTCACGTTGCTCAGCGAGGTGGGAAAGTCGACCGAGGGACATCTTTGTCGTGTCATACCTCAGCCGATGTTGAAAACAGATGAAAAAATTCGGAGGTGTTGCTTTTCAGCACGGTCTCAAAAATTATCTGGAATTGATTGTAAGGCATGCGCGAGAAATTTTTATATAAAATTACATACCTTTATCGTTTTACAGTTGATGATTTATACGGGCTGGGGTGATATTAATCAGTGATAGTCTCAGCGTCTTACAAATGCTGCAAACACAGAACTTTTTCAATTGCATAATTGTTTTAAGGATTCCCGAGAAAAACAAGCTTGATTTAGATACTGTGCCTTACACACATTGTCGAAATAAGTCTGGACTGTAGAATGACTCACACTGTAGAACAGTCGAAAAGTGACACCAAATCGATAAGACAGCTCACAATCACTCTGTCAGTTTACCCACTTGCAAACATTCCAGTGTTCCAGATACATATGTGGGTTGTCTTGGTGTAATCACAATCCTAGATCGAAGCATTAACTGTGCAAGTGTAGAAAAAAAAGAAAATGTCGAACATAAACAAACCCCTCAGGTAACATGACTTTGACTCTGTGAAGGAAGTCACACGAGATGGACAGCAATGTTATAAACTGGTACAATACCTGCTAGTCATCTCTCAGAACTACTTTCGTTTGTGTGTAATGTCTATGTGACACAATTATCTTAATTGGAAATTAGTACAACATGGCATTAAACGCCAACGTCCTGTGCTAATAGAGCTAATGGTACCTCCAGTAAACTAAACCGCACGTTCTAACGTCCAGTCGATCAACTGGGTCCTTCGTTACAGCAGTAGTGTTGCTGAACAGGCATAGCCCGTCACTGGAAACTATGAGATATTGAGTCAGAAAATTATCATTGGTCGCAAGTTTGCGAGTTCCTTATGAGTGTCTTGAAGAACATGTGATCTGACACTGAGACAGAAACAGTTTCCTATGTTTATAATTTTTTTGCTGTTATGTTAATTACCCATATGGAGAACAAGAAAGCAGCGTCCATTTAATATATATATATATATATATATATATATATATATATATATATATATATGTGTGTGTGTGTGTGTGTGTGTGTGTGTTATGTGCAGTCCAGAGATTGTTTGACAGTGGATCTCCAGTCTACATGTCTCTCTCATTCCAACCGCTGTGTTTCTCTGGTTCTTTCCCCATTGACAGATTCGCCAGTTATGGTTTCCAGGAGCCCTTTATGTCTCAACAGATAAGAGAACTAACATTCCTCCTGAGATTCTGTTTTGTTTGCAGCTATAGGAGGTGGTTACCAGGTCGACGATTTAAACCTAAGGCACAAAGACAAGCAGTTGCGTGGGTAAAATTCACACACTTGTCTTTCCAGTGATCGTGTAGTCAAGTTGGCAGAGCTACCGACGTAAGGTATTTATCGTCATCCCCTGTCAAGTTGACATTTGCTCATCTACCTGAACAAATCAGCAGATTGACAGCCTCATAGCTTCTTGTACCCTGATGATGTGGTGCCTTTGTGGGGCTTCGACGGCAGTCTTCCTGCATTTGTCGCACCTCCTCTGTCTAGTTTTCCGCGTCCGTCGACGTTTAAACAGTCACGGATGAACACTTTCGGCTGTGTTAAGGGCGTGGCCGCTTCTGGCGACCCCTGTTTGCGTACGTGGCAGCTGCTGTTCTCCAGTCTGGAGGTACTCTGCTGTCGCTGGAGCAGTGTGATGGCAGCGTGGTGTGTGTGTGTGTGTGTGTGTGTGTGTGTGTCTGTGTGTGTGTGTGTGTGTGTGTGTGTGTGTGTGTGTGTGTGCTCCATGTAACCACCACCAGCCCCACACTTTTTTATAAATCCAGACTGAGTTTCTTAAAATGTGGCTTGGCCTTTTTGAGGAAATGAAGTTAATATTTCCGCTGGACAACTACCTTAAATGTTCATTACTTTCTCTCTTTTTAAGTCATTCTTCTATTGATGGAAATTCAAATGTCTGTTTTAAGATTTGTGGACAGTTTCCCTCGTTCACTTGTACAACACATAAGAGTATCGAGCCAAACTTTCACATTCATTGCTCCCACAGAAGATCAGCAAAAACATTGTCGGTACCTGGCTCATGTTAATTCTCGACTTCTACAAAACTATTTCGAATTGCTGTTTTAAAATCGATTCTTCAGCGACTGTTACTAATGAAACAACGTAAATCCAATAAGCAGATAGGGATATCCCATTTTATTCAAATGTCCAGTCTCGGGATCTAATGCACACAGTCTACACAGTCAGTGTAAGGACGAACTGAGAAATTCTTCAGCGAAAATTAGACCTCGTTGTCCAGAAACTGTATCATCGAGTGGTTATCTACTATTATCAGTACCATCTGCAATGCGGAGGTTCAGTGACCTCTGCTACAAAATGATAGTATACGTGTTAGTTGAAAACAAATGGTTCAAATGGCTCTGAGCACTATGGGATGTAATATCTGAGGTCATCAGTCCCCTAGAACTTAAAACTACTTAAACCTAAAGACATCACACAAATCCATGCCCGAGGCAGGATTCGAACCTGCGACTGTAGCAGTCGCGCGGTTCCGGACTGTAGCGCCTAGAACCGCTCGGCCACCGCGGCCGGCTGTTAGTTGAAGGGAAAGTATATTCTCTGCGGCTGGCTCTGACATATCGTGCTGTGTGTGGTTGTCGGATGTCGTCCTGTTGGACTATTTGAGAAGTGTTGAGAATGAGTTGCACGCTGAGTAGGCCTGGTTCCCAATGTTTCGCAGAAATACCCTCTAGGTTGTAATAGATGGTGGATTCCCTGTGTGAAACAACTCCTGCAAGGCTACATGCACAACTATTGGTTAAATGACGAATAATATAGATTCCTGCAATATAATAATGTTGTTTTCTTGAAGAACAGAAGTGAAGAGAATATCTAGTTGAATAATGTACTGCTCACAGTTCTTCACAACCTTCTTGACATCTGGGTAGATGTCCACTTCGAACGATTGCCGGTTCAAGTAAAATCGCCGTGTAGAAAAAATTATGGAAATGAAGCCTCCCCCCCTTCTGGAGCTTATCGCGCAAATAAAATGTGCTGAAAGAAAACCGTAACTATTTAAAAAGGTATTATTAAAGATATGCAGGTATTCACCAATGGCATCAGTCTAACACAGCAAAGATGTAACGATACTGCCACTGGCTGGTGATGGACCACTTTTTATGAACCGTCACTCGAGAAGTATCAGTAAGCAACCAATTGTAAGCAACCAGTTTGTAGACATTTATCTGTCGAACTACACGTGTAGGAAAAGTTGTTCTTTAGGTTTTGGCATCAAGTGTCAGGAGAATAGGATACATTCACTGTGTGAATGCAGCATCACGCATTCTGCTGTGCACACAAAGCTGTATTGCCCAACCCGGCCTCAAACACAGTGATGTGTGTAGTTTGCAGCCGTCAGCTCTTATGGGTCGCTGTGAGCCTGTTCGCATAGAGCAGCGTTTAAAGTTGTTCAGTGCCTCTGTGGCTGATGCCAATGAGACACCTCTGAATAGTGTCACGCTGCATGAAGATGACGACCAAGTACGTCACTTCTGGCCGACACCTCGAGCAAGGAAGCGTACTGCACAACGGTTCGAGGAGGGCGGCAACATATTTACAGTTTTCGACAGCTGATGTTGATCTGCGGAATTTTCTTCGTGTAGTAAAGGAGAATATCAGAGTAATCGCTGTTCACACCTCAGTACTACAGCTTTGTTCTCTGTCACTTTCTTTCTTCATGCAAGCCATATGCCAGTAACCTCCCCAACATAATTCTTTGTTCTCTCCAAATCTAGGCAGTACATGGAAGATTTTGAATTGCTCTAAAGGAACATTATATGACAGAATAATGGTTCGCTGTCAGGTCTTGTATGGAACATGATCAGAAAACCTGGTGAAGTAAGCATCGGTGCTCCAGTGTACGGCTGCTCACACCTCTCGCAGCCTGGGACCACCTCACAGGAACACAAACCAGTCCTCGTGGTGGTTCCAGTTCGTTCCATAAAACTGAGACTTCCCACCTCATTTCCTTCTCCTCTCTATTCAGCCACTATATGAAGCTCACACAGTACTTGGATACATTCCCTTCTGTGTCATGCTTTACTGAGTCTTTGATGAATCGGTACCCCACGCCTCTCTGCCTGTTTCAGTTGCTCTATGGATTTCTATAGCCACCCAGTGAACACCATAGACTTGCATTCCACTGTGGCACTACCTATGATATTATCTACCCCAACTATTACTGTTGCTATTCCACCTTTCATAGTCTGAACATGAAAGAGTTTCTGAGACCAACAATCCCTTTTTTCTGCACCATCTTACAGTTACATGTGTCCATACAAGTCTAGTAGCCATTAACACTGATAAACTGTCATTTATTTTTCAGCTAGATTCTAGTACTTAGGTAATATTTTGTGTGGTATTTGACACACTGGTAACCTTGTGTTTGAGATGACGCTACTTGCATTCCCTCAACCAACTCCAATGAACTTATAGCCTGTACTGTAAAACATTCAGTGTGTTTATCTTTTGTTCAATAGACATCAACATGAAAATTCATGTTTGAAACATCGATCATGTTACAGTCATTAATTACGTTCTTGAAAAAAAAAATTTAACACATCGCAGCTAAATATATTTTTCTACATTACTCCAAACTGCTCCTGCACACTATGGGAAATGACAGGAGGTCTATAAAGTTTTTATTAACAGTAATCTTTTTAGTAACAGTAATCTTTGTGTACAGTGTCTGATGATCGATGTGTCCTGTTAATTAAGTTAAAATGTCCTTCACAACCAGAAGAGTGCCGTGCCTGTCCAGTTGGTTTGCTGCACCACTAGCGAGATATGCTCGTCTCTGAACTAGAAGTTATGCGAGGAAAAGTTCTGTGCTGACTGGGATTCTAACAACGTACTTACTGTCACCGCTGATGACTACACATGAATTGACGTTCACTGTGAAATAGTTTTTCACCAGTAATTAGAAGTGCAATTTATAAACCGCAAATGATATTATAAAAACTTCTGTGCCTGATTGAGAGTCAAAACCGGTACGAATCGTTATTGTTGACAATGAATGTAGAAATGTAAAAAAATTATTATTGCCTTTCACCGATGATTTGCAGTGCAAATGCTACGACTTGAAGTCACCTGATGAAAATTTTTGCACCCACCCACTATTTAAAACCACACCTGCGTCTTTCATGGAAACGCTGAAGAATTTGTATAGCTGGGGAAACAACAAAAGGACGGAACTGTATAGTCCAGAAAGGGTCAAAAACAGCGGAAAGGGATACCTGAGTTGAACTCCCTGCTCATCACCAACACTCTCCAACATCTCAAGCTGAAATACGTACGCTGTGACGTTACATGGCGATTGGTCCACTAGTGAAATGCGTACTTTCGACTTGATTTTGTAATCGCTGAAATGAAATCACATAACAGTCAGCTACACTATTGACATTATGGAATGATGCAGAAATTTCAGGAATGTTGGCCCCTAGATGAGCAGCTGTGATTTTGTACGAGTCTATGGTTACACTAATACTGGATCATACAAAATAAACTCGGCGACAGGTATCAATCAAATTTCCAGAAAGTTCTCCGGGTAGTGTTGTCGCATTTATTGCTGCAGTAGTGTGTCATTGTGTCAAGACCAGTTAATTATTTTGTACTGCTTAATTATTGCGCTAGAGGTTTATATCTTTACTAAAAGAAGAGATGTATTTGGTTTATGAGGATGTCATTCATGTTGTTTGTTGTGGTCTTCAGTCCTGAGACTGGTTTGACGCAGCTCTCCATGCTACTCTATCCTGTGCAAGCTTCATCATCTCCCAGTATCTACTGCAGCCTACATCCTTCTGAATCTGCTTAGTGTATTCATCTCTTGGTCTCCCTCTACAATTTTTACCCTCCACGCTGCCCTCCAATACTAAATTGGTGATCCCTCGATGTCTCAGAACATGTCCTATCAACCGTTCCCTTCTTCTAGTCAAGTTGTGCCTCAAGCTCCTTTTCTCTCCAATTCTATTCAATACCTCCTCATCAGTTACATGATCTACCCATCTAATCTTCAGCATTCTTCTGTAGCACCACATTTCGGAAGCTTCTATTCTCTTCTTGTCTAAACTATTTATCGTCCACGTTTCACTTCCATACATGGCTACACTCCATATAAATACTTTCAGAAACGACTTCCTGACATTTAAATCTATACTCGATGTTAGCAAATTTTTCTTCTTCAGAAACGCTTTCCTTGCCATTGCCAGTCTGCATTTTATATCCTCTCAACTTCGACCATCATCAGTTATTTTGCTACCCAAATAGCAGAACTCCTTTACTACTTTAAGTGTCTCATTTCCTATTCTAATTCCCTCAGCATCACCCGACTTAACTCGACTACATTCCATTATCCTCGTTTTGCTTTTGTTCGCGTTCATCTCATACCCTCCTTTCAAGACACTGTCCATTCCGTTCAACTGTTCTTCCAAGTCCTTTGCTGTCATTCTTAGACAGTCATTTATAGACAGTCATTATTATGTTCAGACACTGGGCCCATTTTTATGCTGGAAGTATCGTTCTTTTACTGCAATTTCAAAAGTAATGTATTTTTTTTACCATGAGGTGATATTAAGCTACAAAGCAGCTTTGTTTATCCAATAAAATTGTTTTTTGAGGAGGTCATTCGTTGTTATTCTGTTATTATTCACACCATTGATCTTGGCAAAGACGAGGCATGTCTTCAGTAAATGCAGCACAGGGGATCCCCCTGGATAAATTCCGTGTGGAAAAATTTACCAAAGGCTGTAGGGGAGTGGAAGGAGGCCTAAAAAAAAGTGTCACTCAACTGCGTAAGGAAGTGCATACTTTTTCCTCGTGTTGCAGTCAACATTGATGCATATAGCCTGAAAGGGCATTATTAACTGAAACAAGTAGAGTCATGTATAAGGTCGTAGAGATTTTGTTTGATGTGTTGTGATACAGGCTGCTATAAGTACATTTATCAGTCGTCATTCCTTATTTGAATTTATAAACTGTTTTTGCAGTGATGTATTGAATGTTGTACATTTGAAGGTTACAAGGATGATTGTTTCAACATTCAAAAACGGTGCATTAAACATTTTGTGAGTGTATGTGGTTTTTGCAGTGGTGTATTGAATGTTGTACATTTGAAGGTTACAAGGATGATGGTTTCAACATTCAAAAACGGTGCATTAAACATTTTGTGAGTGTATGTGGTAAGTGCAGCGAAGAATTCACATCAGAAAACAGTTTTCTCATTTCGAATAGTATTCCTCTGATGTGACAGTTTACCAGTACGGTCCAATCGATTACTGGCAAATGTATTGAAATACGACCGTTTAACCTTCGTGCAATACTTGAATTTAATAGGAAATGTTGAGGAAGAAAAAAGAGATTAACTTAGGGTCAAACGTCCCATCGACTGCAAGACCATTAGAGTCAAAGCAGAATCTACAGCTCCCAAATGCGGGGAAGGAAATCTACAGTTCCCTTTCAAAGGAAAGGTCTCAGCATTTGCGTTCATCGATTTAAGGAAATAAAGCAGAACGCAAATTAGGATGGTCAGATGGACATTTCAACCACTGGGCTTTAACTTCATAAAAGTAAATTTTGTGGCCCTGAGGAAAAATGTACAATCAAAGGTTAATCTGTGTCCTCAGAATGTAACATCATGCATACGGTGTGACGAAAGTGTTCTGTAGTAAGAAATCCTTCCAAGCAGTATGCCCTTAGTAATTAGCATCTTTCGTAATCGTGGCTGGCTGCAAAGATTTTCATCGAGTCATTTAAACTGCTAGTACGTGCACATCAAACCAAAAGAGAAAAGTAATTGTGATTTTATCGTCTGCGTATGTCTTGTCATCAAAGACGGTTGGTGTTCGTTTCGACTTGATCACTTACCAAAGTTTTCAAGGCATCATTTCAGGTTAAAAATGTCACTCCTAGCAACCGTCGAAACAGAATTCGATAATCACGTCTCCTTATTTGCAGTAAGCAACGATGCTGCGAGCGGGCTTACATTCCCGCCCCTCACAGAACTTTTCGTCGCGTTATTTCCAGTTCAGAGATGTGCACATGTCGCTACAGGTCAACTAAGCAGATGCTTAACGTGTGTTTGTGGCTAGGAAACAATGATACGTACTTGATTCAAATCCCAGTAAAGGAACAAAATTACTTGCCTCACCGTTTCAGGTTGTCATCTCGCTAACAACGAAAAATTTGATATATAACGTGTTATTGTGCCTAGTTAACAATCCTATTAAGTGCTGGGTTCAAATTGCCATCCAACCCAAAACTTAGTGAAACTTCAAGATTTCAGCGCTTAGATACGTGCACGCTAGCTTACCTGTGACTGAAACGATATCTAAGACCTTTGGTATTTAGTTAACAGAGACAACGGTTGTTCGATTTGAGTCCTGGATGTCAGTGTGAACAAACGTTTTCGTCACGTAATTTCAAGGTGAAAGTTAGTTTCTAAAATGTCATTTATTGCAGTAAACTTGAGTTTTGCAGGCGCTAAAGACTGTCATCTAATAATAACTCTTTTTCTGGTATTGACATTATTGAGATATTAGTCTGATTGTGGACTGACAGCCTTACAGATCAGTTTTCTCAAGTGGTCTCTTGCAGTAACCATTTTGAACAGTGAAACGCCCATACCAGAAAAGAGAGCAGAGGGATGGCAAGACAGTAACACTAAGTAGGTGCATACAAATCAGGTGGAGTGGAATTCAGGCTGTTTGGATAATTTGGAGGGTGATAGTACATGAGCTGACCTGTCCACTAATTCTGTATGTATCTTAATCCTGCACTTGATTTTGAACTACCTGTTGTATGGTGTTGTCATCAACTGCTGTAGGGAGCTCAGGCGTGCATCTGAATGTCATTAACTCAACGGCAATTTATCTGTATAAACTGTACCGCTATCGCAGCATTCGGCACCTGTCGTCTGCCAGTTGCCAGTGTGTGCACGGCCCCTCAGCAGGGCTGGCTGTAGTGAGCCACCCCCACATCCTCACATGGATACGCCAGCTAGCTCACACTCTGCTCTATGTGCAGCACACCAGCCGTCACCGCCACTACCGCCATTGCCACCACCGCCACCACCGCCACTACCGCCACCATGGCCACCGCCACCACCACCACTGCCAACGCACCCCGCCAGACACCTGCTGCAGCTGCACTTCCCACATCTCCTCCACCTGGAGAAGCCACTGTCTCTCGTATGCAGTGAGTTCCCTCACTACACACACACGCACACACACATTGGCACTACATTGTACAGAAGGTAGAAAAACAGAGAAAGGAAATGTAAAGGATCAGTCTACATTCAGTGAGGGTTAGCAAAATGAAATGGAAAGAAAATCATAACATATGGTCAGATGAATAATGGGCAGTATCCACAGAATGAGGAAGTTGTATTATGAAAGAAAGGTCAAATAAAATGGTTTGGTAGGGAAAGCAGTGATCTATTGTGAACATTTCAGTGATATATTCCCATCAGAACCAGTAAACCAATCCAACAATAACTCTGGCATGTAAGGCGACGTCACACACGGAAAATCCAGTCACAGAGAGGGATTATAAGAGCACTTGATGCATAACACTGTATTTAAAGAGACATAAACATCTAAAAATCATGGTGTATTGGAAACTGTAGCAGGGGACAAGTAAAGACAGATTTATTTAAGAGAAAATTTAGGGTCGTTGGTAGAAACAAAGGAGGAGAAAGGATCCTAGACCCCTCTATTAAGCTTGTGCTAACAACAAGAATTACTCTGATCAAGAATCAAAACAAAAGCAGTAGTTGGCAGAGGTGGTCTCTTAAGCCTAAGCTCCTCAGGGTTTGGACCAACATGATTGTACCATTTTATTTTGCTATAACAGGTAGTCAAAGTAACAACAGACATGCAAAGCAGAAACTGTCTACTGTAGATCATATTTCTGTCTGTCAACACACTTAGAGTGCTGAGATCCCATCATTTATTTCTGGGAAGAGGGGGTGCAGGGTCGGACTCTTCACCACAGAGCAGCATTTTCATCCAAAGTCTCCAGTTATTTGTTGGATGTAGTACAATCTTGGTCTTTGTCTACAGTTTTTACTCTCTGCTGCTTCCACCAGTACCATGGCAGTTATTCCCTGATGTCTTCAGATATATCCCACTTTCCACAGTTCCTTTCTTATCAATTCACCTAATTCTCAACATCCTTTTATTGCATCCCAATTTGAATGCTCCAAGTCACTTCTCTTCCTGTTATCTCCCATAATCCATTATTTATTTTCATACAATACTGTGCTCCAAATGTACATTTTCAGATATTCTATCACAAAATTGAGGCCTATCTTTGGCTGCAGTAGCGTTGTTTTGCCTGGAATGATCTGTTTTCCTCTGTTACATTACTTCATATAACAATCTCGCTCTGTCCCTCAGTGTACATTGGCTTCCCAGGTAGCAGAATCACTCAAATTCATTTACTTTGTGGTCCCTAATTTTGATGTTAAGTTTGACACTGATGTTATTTCTGTTACTCCCCAATATTTCCGTCTTTCTTTAGTTTAAATCATAATGCTGTGCTCATCCAACTGTTTATTGTATTCAACCACTTGGGTACTTCTTTCTCACTTTCAGTGAACATGGTAATAACACCAGTGAATTTTATCAATGAAATACATTCACCCTCAATTTTAATTAAATTCCTGGAGGTTTATTCAATTCCACGAACGATTCGTTGATGTTCAAACTGAACCCTTGGCGATACTAATTCGGTCCTTGTTTTGCACCTTTTTAATGACAGTATTCCTTGCTTCAGTTTTTGCTGTTCCGTGTTGATTATTGTACATATAGTAATTTATATAATCTGCTTGTATTCTATATCTCACTCGTTTTTTCGAGATTTCACACATGTCGCATTACTTTACATTGTCAATCTTTTTAAAGGTGGCCTAATGCAATGAAGGCTGCATGATTTTCTTTAAACTTTGCTTCCCTTTTGAAGTGTATGATTAGATCTATCTCTCTGGTGCTTTTACCTTTGTTAAATCCAAACTTACTTTCTTGTACATATTAATCGTGTCAGCAATTAGTATTCATAAGCTGTTAAGCTCATTGTGCGAAATCGTTCGTATTTAATGGTCCTTACTCGCATGTGGAGTGTGTAGATGATATTTTTCTGTAAATTTGTTGCTATGTCTATAGTCCCATAGATTCTACAGATGAATTTGAATAGTTGAAACTTCCTGGCAGATTAAAACTGTGTGCCCGACCGAGACTCGTACTCGGCACCTTTGCCTTTTGCGGGCAAGTGCTCTACCATCTGAGCTACCGAAGCACGACTCACGCCCGGTACTGACAGCTTCACTTCTGCCATTCTGGAATTTGAATAGTTGTTTCATTGCAGCCTCCTGCAAGCATCATATAAACTGCAAGGGAATGTTATTTAACCATTCGCTTTGTTTTTGCACAAATCGTCCAGAGCTTTGTTAAACTCTATGTCTAATGACCAGTCCGCTATGTTTTCCAGCTCGACTTTCAGTTTCCCTTCCATCATGTCATTCAATAGTCCCTCACCTCATGGAGGTGCTCAGTGTACTTTTGTCAGCCATTTCTTTCACTCCCCCCCTTCCCTCCCTCTCTCTCTCTCTCTCTCTCTCCTTCTTTCTCCCCCCTCCCTGTACTTAGCAGCGGAATTCTTTTCGAACTCTTACACCCAAACCTGCAGATGTCAGACACTCAGATCAGTACCAAAAGTTGCAGGTCGATAGCTTATCAACAAAAACTGCGATTTAGTTCAAGCTGTCTGCTGTTGTCCAGCAGAGAGTACATAAACGTTAATTAAAAGTAACACCAGGACTACAGAGCACTTCACAAGCCTAACAGTGAGTATGTAAAGTATGGTGCTTTCATGTGGAAGTTGATAGAGCCTAAGATTCCTGTATCAAAGATCATGGGTTCACAACCCAACGACCCTAAATTTTTACCGTATTATGTGTGAAAGTGCTATATGGGACGACGCGCTTTTTTTTTGGGTCATCAATCTTCTAACTGGTTTGATGCGGTCCATCACTAATTCCTCTCTTGTGCCAACAACCTCTTCATGACAGAGTAGCACTTGCAATCCATGTCCTCAATTGTTCGCTGTATGTATCCCAATCTCTGTCTTTCTCTGCAGTCCTTAGCCTCTGTAACTCCCTTTGCTACCATGGAAGTCATTCGCCGATTTCTTAGCAGATGTGCTATCATCCTGTCCCTTCAACTTGTCAGTATATTCCACATATTCCTTTCCTCTCCGATTCTACACAGAATCACTTCATTGCTTACCTCGTCAGTCCACCTAGTTTTCAACATTCGCCTGTAGCACCACATCTGAAATGCTTAGATTCTCTATTCCAGTTTTGCCACAGTCAATGTTTCACTACCATGCAGTCCTGTACTCCATATGTACATTCTTACAAGTTTCTTCCTCAAATTAAGGCCTATGTTTTATATCAGTAGAATTCTCTTGGTCAGGGCTAGTCTGCTTTTGATGTCCTCCTTCGTCCATCCGTCTTTGGTTATTTTGCTGCCCAGGTAGCAGAATTCTTTAACTTCATCTGCTTCATGACCATCAATTCTGATGCTAATTCAGTTTCACTCAGGATAGGAATGTCAGCAGCATATCATATCCTTGATATCCTTTCATCTTGAATTTTAATTCCACTCCTGATCCTTTCCTTTATTTCATTCCTTCTTTGTACAGATTGAACAGTAGGGTGGAAGACTACATCCCCACCTTACACTCTTTTTAATCCAAGCACTTTGTTCTTGGTCGTTCACTCTTATTATTCCTTCTTGGCTCTTGTACATATTGTATACCACACATCTCTAGCTATAGCTTAGCCCTATTTTTCTCAGAATTTCGAACACCTTGCACCACTTTACATTGTCGAACACTTTGTCCAAGTCATCAAATCCTATGAACGTGTCTTGATTTTTCTTTAGTCTTGCTTCCATTGTCAACCATAATGTCAAAATTGCCTCTCTAGTGCCTCTACCTTTTCTAAAGCCAAACTAAGTGTCATCTACCACATCCTCAATTTTCTTTTCCATTCTTCTGTATATTATTCTTGTCAGGAACTTGGATGCATGAGCTGCTGAGCTGATTGTGCGGTAATTCTCGCACTTGTCAGCTCTAACAGTCTTTGTATTGGGTTGATGGTATTTTTCCGAAGTCCTAAGACACATACATTCTATGCACCAACGTGAATAGTCGTTTTGTTGCCATTTCTCCCAATAATTTTAGAAATTATGATGGAATTTTATCTATATGATCTGCCTTATTGGATCTTAAGCCTTCCAAAGCTCTCTTATATTATGATTCTAATACTGGACGTGCTCATGACATGTAAAATGGCTGTTTGGAGTTCACAGCAATGTTCTCTTGGTGGTCCGCTTTCGGTTCGTTTCACTGAAAGCAGTAAAGCTGTAGAGTGCTTTAGTAGTTTCACAGAATATACAACCAGAACAGAAAAATAAAGAAACAGTTGCATCGCACATGTGGAAATAACAGCAATAACAATAATCAATAATACACAACATAATAAGATCAATGATAAGTACATGATGTTCAACTAACGAAGCAAAAGAAGCAGACTGTCAAAAGAACATTGTTTCAAACTCCGAAAAGTCTTTGTACATGTCAGGAAAATCTCGTTCCATGTAACAGCTTCGCCCCAACACAGTTAAAAAAAATGTTGTCACCAGTGGGATTTGAACGTTATACCTCCTCATCCATGCGAGATCTAGGATGCAGTTACTCACAGATGCGCTTTTCCCATGCTTAGTAGCTCTCGTGATACTTTTAATTACCCTTTACACGTCCTGTTTTGGTTCATACTCCATCGACATAACGGCTTTTGGCACCGATCTGAGAGTCTGACATCTGGAAGGTTGGGTGTTGGTGTTGTCATCCTTGCATTTAATTTCACAGAAGGATCTTTAGGCTTTTCCATGTGCTGATTGCGTGCATCCTACGATCACTTTTTATTTATTTACCTGAAACTTATTGCAGTCATTCTACTTCATCGTCCCTCGAACTTAGAATTACATTCTTTAGCGACCTGTAATACTTTATTCCTGGCTTTCCCTGACTATTTTAGTACTTCTGTCTTTCATCAAACATTTTATGTATTTTTTCGTTTGCTCAGATTTCTTCAGAGTTGCCTTCCTTGCTCCAACATTTCTCTGTTCAATTTTCGTGTTTCGCGTTGTCAGTGACACCAGCTGCTGAAATTCCAGCTGAGACATTCATTATCGCGTTACCTACAGTCTCACAGAAGTTGAAAAACCCATTTCATTCGTCAGCTCTTCAGTATCCCATTTATCTACACATTGATTGCTCCTAACAGTTCTTTTCAGTTTGTTCACCACCATAACTAACTGACCCTAGGTCTGCTCGTGCGTACCTCTTACAGTTCATCGGATTCTCTATCTGGGAATGATATAATACAGCTGGAACCTTCCAATTCTTCCAGGTCTGTCTTATACACCAAATATACACCACCACCTTCCTCCTTAACATTCTTGATAGCCAGGGACGCTGAGGCGCTGAAGCAATCATACAAATATCACAGAACAGAGAGTGTAGACTTGCAGTAATTCCGCCACACAGAGCAGGGGGTCTCTCACACAGGGAGCGGTGTGGACAGAGCCAGCTGCGAACTGATGAGCAAGTCCCACAGAGGACAGTTCAGTAATGACTGCACATGGTAAGACAAACGTCTTGAAATTTTTCTGGAGCTGCTGTCCTACAGGTCATACATATTTCAAAAGTGGTTGTTAAATAACGAAATTGAGAAGTAGCTCAAAGTGTTAATCACGTTTTTTTTTCAAAGTTTGGAAGGGCGACTTCTCCTTAACATTTGACTGTCTGTTACCATTATAACAGCTACAAAGACAGACAGACGTACAAATGCCTCTACCTGAAGCACATACTTTGGTCTGTACTGGTCTCAGATGCCACACTTCAGGGATTAGTACCCAACCAGTCCTACGACGTTTATTATGTATAGTAAAACGACAATATCTAAAAGGGTGCACATGAAATGCGAGGTAGTTAAGTTATGTGGGTCACGTACAAAGAGGCACAATCCAGTTCAGATCATTCGGATACCTTTGAGAACGATAGTACCAGAGCTGGCCTGTACAGTGGCTCTGTAATTAAGTTTCGTGTAAGTGTCAGGCACTGTATGTACGTTTTCTTCATGCTTGATTTTGAACTACCTGTTGTGTGGTATGGTGAGCAACTGCTGTGGGGAACTCAGGTGGTGCAACTAAATGTGATTACCGCACTGGTAATTAATTTGTATTTACTGGACCGCTACTCCTGTTGTCGGCGTGTATGAGTGTGTGTGTGCGCTGCAGTGGGCCGTCCCCAGGACCCCACGAGGACACGCCTGCTCACACTGTGCCTCTCTCTCTGTGTGTGCAGCCCACCACCCGCTACACAGATGAGGCCCACCACCACCACCACCGCCGCCGTCGCCACCGCCGCCACCACCTCCACCACCTCCACCACGACCACTGTCACCACCACCACTGCCGGCACAACCCGCCAGATTCCTGCTGCTGCTGCTGCTGCTGCTGCACTGCCCACGACTCCTGCACCTGATGACGCCACTGTCTCTCGCTTGCGGTGAGTTCCCTCACCACACACGCACACACGCATACACACACACACACACACACACACACACACACACACACACACACGAGTATTATGTGGTAGATAAGATATAAATACCGAAAAGCGAAGTGTAAATGCTGAGTCTACATTTAATGACCGTCAGCAAAGCGAACTAGGAATAAAATCAGAACAATACAGTCACATGAATAACGGGGCTGTATCGACATGATAGGAGGTTGTATCGTGAGAGAGAGAGTCATTAAGAATAGGTTGGTAGGGAAAATAGTGAGTTACTGTCAACAGTTCAGTGATTTATTCTCATGCAACGAATGTCAGCGATAATTCAGGCACATACGCCAACGTCATACACAGAAAATCTGGTGGCAGGGAGCGACTGTGACTGCCCTGAATGTGTGACTCTTTTGTCAAAAGAGATAAACGTCCAGTACTCTTGGCATATTGGAATGGTCTAGCAGGGGTCAGATAAACACATGTTTGTGAGACCATCTGGGGTGGTTGGCAGGACTGAGACAGGACAAATAGAAAAACAATTATTTGCCATAAAATTTCCGCTAATAACAACAAATATGCTCGTCAAGCAGCAAAGAGTAGCAAATGTCGGCAGAGCGTCAGCTCGTCAGGGTGTGGACGACTTTGGTCGACCCGCCGCAGTATGGAGTAACAGCCAGTCCCAGTAACAACACACATGCGAAGCAGAAACTCTGCCTGCTGTTGACCATGTTTCTGTCTGTGTGAACAACAAGTTTAGAGTGCTGTGGGCACCCAGAGTCCACAATTATTTGTGCTGTGCACTCCTATCTCTGTCCTGCCCTACAGGTTTTACCCTCTACAGCTACCTCTAGCACCATGGCACTTGTTCTCTGATGACTTCACATGCAACCCATTATGCTGACCCTTGTACACGTCACGGTTTTCCAAATATTGTTATCCTCACCTATTCTGGAGGGACGTTTCAGGGTTCCTCTGGTATGAGTTCATCTAATTTCAGCATCCTCCAATAGCACCGATGTAGGATGCTTCGATTTCCTTCTCGTTTTTTCCCGTAATCCACGATTCATTTTCATACAGTACTTTGTTACAAACATACATTCACAGGTTTCTTCCCCAGTTAAGGACTATCTTTTGTACCAGTAGCCTTGTTTTGCGAGGAATGTCCTGTTTTCGTGTGCTAGATAACTTTTTATAACAACCTCGCCTTGTCCCTAAGTGTAAATACGCTTCGCACATAGCAGAATCCCTGCAATTTGTCAGCTTCGTGGTCCTTAATTCTGATGTAAACTTTGCCATCAATGTTATTTCCGCCACTCCCCAATACTTTCCTCTTTCTTCTGTTCATTAATCTTAATTCAGTGATCATTCGACTATTTATTACATTCACCAACTCCAGTGATTCTTTCTCACTTTCAGTGAAAGAAATATCGCCAGGAAATTTTATCAATGAAATGCTATTTACCCTCAGTTTTAATTAAATTCCTGGAAGTTTCTTCAGTTCCACCAACGATTCTTTAGTCTTCAGACTGAATATTTGTGGAGACTACCAGCATCGCTGTCTTCCACCATCTTTAATCAAAGCACCAATCCTTCCTGATTACTGTACATATTCTGTGTTATTTGCTGTTCCCTATGTCTTATACCTATTTTTTTAAAAGTTTCGTATACTTTCACTATTTCACATTGTCAAACGTCATTTAAAGATCTGCAAATCCAATAAAGATCTCCATTTTTCTTACACATTTCTTCCACTATCAGGTCGAAGGTCTGATAGGCCTCTCTCGAACCTTTACTCCAAATTTAGTGTGCTCAAACAGATCCTCAGTTTTATCTTCGATTCTTCTGTGTGTTATAATTATTCTTGTTAGTAATTTGGATTAATGAGCTGTTTAGCTCACTGGGCGAAAGCTATCGCAATATCGACCCTTGCTCGCCTCTGTAGTGTCTGGATGGTGTGTTTCTGGCAGTCTGTTGTTATGACTCCTGTCTCATGGATCCTACAGACAAAATTGAATTGTCGTCTGATTTTCACCTTCCCAAATGATCATGTAAGTTTCGAGGGAATGTTAACTAACCGTTCCACCTTGTTTGTGTGCAAGTTTTCCAGAGCTTTGTGAAATTATAAGTGTAATGGCCAGTCCCCCACGTTTTCCAATTCGGCTTCCATCTCTTCTTCTGTCACATCATCTGATAGTTCCTCCCACTCATAGAGGTCTCTTGCGCGTTTAACACACTCTTTGTGTAGTCATCCTTGCATTTAATTTCACTGAAGGTTGTTCCGACTGTTGCGTGTGCTGAATGTGTCCTTTCTATGTTCCTTTCCTTTTCGATTTCTTCTAATTCTTCCTGCAGTCATCCTACTTTTCCTTCCCTCAAATTTCCGACTGATTTAATTTCAACACTGTGACCTCAGACTTAGTTCCTGGAGTGGCAGAGAATCGTCCTGACGCATTTACTTGATATTTTCCTGTCGTTACCATTGAACATTCTGAATGGTCGTTAAATAAGGGATGGTATAGATTAGAAGATTTATGTTTCCGAGTGCAGAAAGCTCGTTCCAAGCTGAAACTACAGCCACTTTAACCTTTTACACCGAAAATTATCCAACTTGACCCCCACAGGGTCAAGGAGCGAGCTACATGTGATGGTTGTCCGATAGCTCGGGGGTCAAGCATTAACCCTTCAAAGGGCTGACTGTGTTAGATGTAGGCTGAAATCTCGCTGGAAAGAATTTTTTATTTCTTCTGTAACAAAGTTATCCTCAGGCAGACCCACAAGCAGTTAAGAAGCTCTTAGAAAACGTCTCCACATAAGTTTTTTCCTAAATTGATTCAGTGCACTGTAGGTCTAAAAGTGAAAAAACTTATGGATTTGGAAACGTAGTTGCTGCTGTTTCGTCTTCTCCAGAGATAATTTCTAGTTTTTTTTTAATGCAGAAACAAGTGTAGTCACTCAATTGGGGCACTGAATGACTTGTTAACTTGAGTTCGTTATATGTGTGCACACACTGCTACTTTTCCACACATACTTTCGTGGTAGTCCTGTGACACAACTTCATTATGACTGTGGGGTGCACATTGTCAAAGCCTCTTTTTGTGCAGGAAGGGCACAACATCTCGCCAACTCACGACTATTTATGGGCGTTTGTGTTATGGGAACATTGTTTTACTCTAGAATATTTTTCTTGTAAGGTTAACATGGTAAGTTGCAATACGTTCGCGTTACTACAGCGTATACCTCATTGTTTTCTTTTCTAGGTTTACTGAATACTACAGCTAAATGTAAGAAATAGCATTAGGAATGTAATCTCCCAAATTATCTAACGTTATCGAACTTGCATAGTATTCATTAGATTGTTTCATTTTCTTAACACATTTTTAATGCTTTTTCTTTGGTCATTGATAAGATTTCCTTGTACTGTTTGTTTTTCTGATTGGAAACATTGTGTTATTCGCACTTTATGAAAAATCTTTAGTAATCGGTGTTACACTGTCTTTGGTGATGCCAAGGAACGTATCTGTAAGGGAAAGCGCTTTAAGTGAATAGTATTAAAAATAAAGTTATTAAGTCATAATGTAAATAGTGTCTACATCTACATCTACATCCATACTCCGCAAGCCACCTGACGGTGTGTGACGGAGGGTACCTCAAGTCCCTCTATCGGTTCTCAATTCTATTCCAGTCTCGTATTGTTCGTGTAAAGAAAGATTTTCAGTATGCCTCTGTGTGGGCTCTAATCTCTCTGATTTTATCCTCATGGTCTCTTCGCGAAATATATGTGGGAGGGAGCAATATACTGCTTGACTCTTCGGTGAAGGTTATGTTCTCGAAACTCCAACAAAAGCCTGTACCGAGCTACTGAGCGTCTCTCTTGCAGAGTCTTCCACTGGAGTTTATCTGTCATTTCCGTAACGCTTTCGCGATTACTAAATGATCCTGTAACGAAGCGCGCTGCTCTCCGTTGGATCCTCTCTATATCTTCTATCAACGCTATCTGGTACGGATCCCACACCAGTTAGCAGTATTCAAGCAGTGGGCGAACTAGCGTACTGTAACCTACTTCCTTTGTTTTCGGATTGCATTTCCTTAGGATTCTTCCAATGAATCTCAGTCTGGCATCTGCTCCACCGGCGATTACTTTTATATGGTCATTCCATTTTAAATCACTCCTAATGCATACTCCCAGATAATTTATGGAATTAACTGCTTCCAGTTGCTGACCTGCTATATTGTAGCTAAATGATAAGGGATCTTTCTTTCTACGTATTCGCAGCACATTACACTTGTCTACATTGAGATTCAATTGCCATTCCCTGCACCATGCGTCAATTCATTGTACTAAAAAAGCGAGTCACTCCTGGTGAATGAGCTGCATCTCCACAGCACAAGTTTTACCCATACCACGTGAAACAGCAGCAAGATTTCCGTCAGCTACGAGTCATTTTCTAACTCGTGGTAATATTTTTAAGATAAAGTTTGACACGTTGACCATCTCAGGCGGAAACTGGGGGGGGGGGGGGGGGGATTAAACCTCACCTACTTTGGGAGAAAGTGAGAAACTATATTCGTGTGTTCCACACACGACATGCTGAAGAAGACACACACGGCCCTCACGCCGCACTTACCAGACGAAATTACTCCCACTGTCTCGAATCCACCCACAGATGTACGGCACGTCGCCAATGGCTTTTATCATTTTTAACAATTCTGATTCGAACTCAGTTATACTCAAACCAGAGCTGTCTGCTGAATATGGTAAAAATCAAGAACATGTACGTGGAATTAATGAGAAGCAAAAGCGGAAATGTTACTGAACAAAAATAGCCACACTACAGCTCGAGGTCCATTTGGATAAACATCAGCACCCCACAGCTACCAACAAGTGTGAAAACTACTCAGTAGAGGGCAGTAAACAGGAAAGTAGCAACCAAAGCGAAACTTGAGGCAGTCCACCTGGGTGGTCGGCAGGACGTGAGAGAATTACGACCTGATAGCAGGCGAGGTTCGTACGCGCTCAAGTGAAGGACATCTGGTGAGTTATCACATAATTGTTAGCCGCAATAACACGAACTCTACTCCCAGTACCTTGCCTTGCAGTTTTTTTGAATCGTAGCGACGTGTCGTGTGAATAAAGGAATGCTGTAAACTGGCTAAGAGGACAAACAACGTTCCACCTGCCAGCAGAGGCAAACGAGATGGGCGGACGCTGGGTGGGTCGCCGCACGCACGCCGGGCACAAGCGGACCACGGGGCGGCGTGTGCGTCGCTGAGGCGGGAAACTGCGAGAGGAATTTCGCAACATGTTTCAGTACATACAGTTACGTGGTACAGTGTGCAAAGTGAATAGAAAAAGGCATAAAAGCTATAACATCATAATAAATCGTCCTTAAGCTCTTTTGTGTTAAACGGTGTTTCTTACTGACTTATTTATTTTTAAGGAAACAGAAATCTAATTTGAAATACGTAGGTCAGAAGCACTCTATATTATGTTGAAGGAATCTCGGAGCAAAAGCTGGTCCTCACGACAGAACACATGGTACTTTTTAGTACACTTTATTTCACTTCATTCTGTATGTTAAAACTCCTTTTAACCAGAAGCGACTGCACTGATTTCTGCTGTTCTGCGTTACATTCATCGTCACCCGCTGTATCAGGAATCGCAACACGGAGCTTCCAGCGCGTGCAGTACTCAGGGATGGCAGAAGACCAACTTTCCAAACGAGCCTCGACAACCGAGGCATTGGGCGAGTTACAAGATGTTGAGAAATAAATCGGAAAGCAAACCATCGTGAACACAGAAGTTGGAAGGCGTCGCTCTCAGCTGAGTTAGTTTGTGTGCAAACATGGTCTTTCAGATGAAGTGCTAAAAATAAAAAAAATTAGAAATAAAAAAAATAAAAAAATTATGCGCGAAAATAGCGCAGCGACTCTGTGACAGGTATGGGGGAGGCATCGTGGCCAGACCTCGGAATGGTTAAAAAATTAAATGAAAGAAAAGGGGTTAAGGGCGCGAGTTACTAGTCTGCAAGTACTGGATTCGAATACCGCAACTTGGATGAATTTTAATTCGTGGTAATAGTTGCTAGTTAAGAAAAAGTTGAAATGATTCTTGCTACATATGCTGAAGGTCTGGGTTCGTTTCTCACATCCGGCAATCATTTTTAACAAGCATAAGCAGCATCTCTCCCACCTCTGGTAGCCTGGAGGAGAGTCGCTACAGGTTGGGCCCTGACAGAGGCGGAAGTGATGCCGGGTCGAAACTCTGTCACCAGTCACCTTTCTTAAGCGATATTTTTTTAAATCAATGAGCCAATTGCTGTACAAGGCCGCAGCGCACTTGACTCTTACTGTATTCGAGCCTGATACGTGGAAAATATTGACGATGGACTGGAATTTGAACTCAGATCTCCCTTTTCGTCACGTTTGATCACTTTCAGATGATGCATTTCCACTGCTTCATTGTCTCCACTTGTCTGCAAAGTCATAAAAACATTCACAAGAGACACATCCCTGGGTTCGAATCCTGGCATGTCACTTTAAGTTGCAGCATGAGCTCAGCAAAATACATGTGAGAAATTATTCTGATTTTACCGATTCTCTGGGCTTTGTTAACAATAATGGTGGTACTGGTTTCGAGTCCCAAGTCAGATGGGCAGCTTTTCGTCCTGTCATGTCAGTTTGAAACATGCCACTCCTAGCTACTAGTGAAAGAGAATATAGTACAGTCAACGTATCTTTGTATGTAGTCAACAAGGATGTGTCTAGGGTTCCATTCCTAGTCGGCACAAAATTTTCATCATGGTATTTAAAATTATGACATGTCCACATTTCGCTGCTCAACGTCTACGCGTGACTAGAAGTCAGTGTGGATAGGTGTTGGTTTCGAATGCCCATTACGCAAAACACTTTCGTCTCCTGGTTTCAGTTTGTCATCTCATTGCTGGTTAAAAATGACGGTTTCTGACGTTTCATTGTGCTTAGTTAACCATCCAATCAAGTGCTGCGTTCAAATATCCGGGAAACACAAAACTTTATGGCAGATCATTTCGAGTTTCAACTTGCACACTCTTTGTTACTTGTGACTGAAACCGTACTTGAGATATTCCTTCTTTACTTGTTAGATTGCATTCCCGGATAGTAGCGCAGTAAGAAAAGTTTCGTCGTGTCTAAATGACGCTGCTTTGTGAGGTTTCATTTACTGGAATAAATTTGAATATGCAAGCGTAATGGCTGTGTAGCGTCCAATAACACGTTTCCTGGTATTTGCATCATCGAAGTGTCAGTTTCCATCTAAACTGATGGTCGCACAGAGCAGTTGTCTCTTGTGGCCTCATGCAGTGAACATTTTGTACCGGCAAAGACTGTACCGAAAACAGAGCAGAGGAACAATGTTATGAGGACGCATTACAAATCAGGCGAAACACAATTCAGATCGTTCCATAAAGATTCTGGCGTGCAGCCGCATAAATTCAGCCTCTTCTGCTAATATTTCGGCCGAACACCGTCCCGCCATCCCCAGAGCGAGCCGAAGTGACTGACGCTGGCGCACTTGGTCCGTCCTTTTAAACCCGAGGACCGAACCACTGAATTTATGCGGCTGCACGCCAGAAACTTCATGGAACAGTCCTTACGCCGCAAAAACATCAAGAAGGACGACAACTGAGGTCGTTCAGATGATTTTGAGCATGATAGCACATGTTAAATACACTCCTGGAAATGGAAAAAAGAACACATTGACACCGGTGTGTCAGACCCACCATACTTGCTCCGGACACCGCGAGAGGGCTGTACAAGCAATGATCACACGCACGGCACAGCGGACACACCAGGAACCGCGGTGTTGGCCGTCGAATGGCGCTAGCTGCGCAGCATTTGTGCACCGCCGCCGTCAGTGTCAGCCAGTTTGCCGTGGCATACGGAGCTCCATCGCAGTCTTTAACACTGGTAGCTTGCCGCGACAGCGTGGACGTGAACCGTATGTGCAGTTGACGGACTTTGAGCGAGGGCATATAGTGGGCATGCGGGAGGCCGGGTGGACGTACCGCCGAATTGCTCAACACGTGGGGCGTGAGGTCTCCACGTTACATCGATGTTGTCGCCAGTGGTCGGCGGAAGGTGCACGTGCCCGTCGACCTGGGACCGGACCGCAGCGACGCACGGATGCACGCCAAGACCGTAGGATCCTACGCAGTGCCGTAGGGGACCGCACCGCCACTTCCCAGCAAATTAGGGACACTGTTGCTCCTGGGGTATCGGCGAGGACCATTCGCAACCGTCTCCATGAAGCTGGGCTACGGTCCCGCACACCGTTAGGCCGTCTTCCGCTCACGCCCCAACATCGTGCAGCCCGCCTCCAGTGGTGTCGCGACAGGCGTGAATGGAGGGACGAATGGAGACGTGTCGTCTTCAGCGATGAGAGTCGCTTCTGCCTTGGTGCCAATGATGGTCGTATGCGTGTTTGGCGCCGTGCAGGTGAGCGCCACAATCAGGACTGCATACGACCGAGGCACACAGGGCCAACACCCGGCATCATGGTGTGGGGAGCGATCTCCTACACTGGCCGTACACCACTGGTGATCGTCGAGGGGACACTGAATAGTGCACAGTACATCCAAACCGTCATCGAACCCATCGTTCTACCATTCCTAGACCGGCAAGGGAACTTGCTGTTCCAACAGGACAATGCACGTCCGCATGTATCCCGTGCCACCCAACGTGCTCTAGAAGGTGTAAGTCAACTACCCTGGCCAGCAAGATCTCCGGATCTGTCCCCCCATTGAGCATGTTTGGGACTGGATGAAGCGTCGTCTCACGCGGTCTGCACGTCCAGCACGAACGCTGGTCCAACTGAGGCGCCAGGCGGAAATGGCATGGCAAGCCGTTCCACAGGACTACATCCAGCATCTCTACGATCGTCTCCATGGGAGAATAGCAGCCTGCATTGCTGCGAAAGGTGGATATACACTGTACTAGTGCCGACATTGTGCATGCTCTGTTGCCTGTGTCTATGTGCCTGTGGTTCTGTCAGTGTGATCATGTGATGTATCTGACCCCAGGAATGTGTCAATAAAGTTTCCCCTTCCTGGGACAATGAATTCACGGTGTTCTTATTTCAATTTCCAGGAGTGTACATGTGCGTATGCTATGAGGCCACAAAATGTCACACACACACACACACACACACAGTTTTTTTATAGGGGTGGTGTTGCCGAGTTGGTGTTTATCTCTCACATGTTTTGAATAAATTGTTGTCTATGTGTCAGAAAGTTTGTGTCTGGTGAGGCTGAATGAAGAAAACTGCCGGTAACTGCAGTGAAATTTTTTTGCCTGCATAGCAGGAAAGTGTCTGTTTGAAAACCAGGAGATGGGATTCTTCTTGTGTGTGACGTCTGGCAGTGAAGCTGCAGACAGAGACCAGTATCAGCTGCAAGAAGCCTGTTCTGTAGTGGAGGTGAGCGACTGGTTAGGTGTTGCGTCCCGAGAGCAAAATAGCTGACTTGCAGGAATGAGTGTGACAAAATGTGGTAATGAAATTCTTTCAGAGGTTGTATAATGCTATTTGTAATGGACGATGAATGAAGATTTTCTTATGAGGGGGAGAGAACAGATTTGCTGTAATTTAATACATACACACAACTGCGCACTGTTTTGTACTGTGGGAGGGGGAATAAAGTAGGTTTGTTTCAGGACAGATTTGCCCGCATCTCGTAGTCGTGCGGTAGCGTTCTCGCTTCCCACGCCCG
The DNA here is from genome assembly GCF_023864345.2 of Schistocerca serialis cubense. Classification (NCBI taxonomy): domain Eukaryota; kingdom Metazoa; phylum Arthropoda; class Insecta; order Orthoptera; family Acrididae; genus Schistocerca; species Schistocerca serialis. The sequence continues at coordinate 109,678,934 of NC_064648.1, forward strand.
GGTTCCCGGGTTCGATTCCCGGCGGGGTCAGGGATTTTCTCCGCCTCGTGATGGCTGGGTGTTGTGTGATGTCCTTAGGTTAGTTAGGTTTAAGTAGTTCTAAGTTCTAGGGGACTGATGACCATAGATGTTAAGTCCCATAGTGCTCAGATCCAGGACAGATTTGTATTCGCAACAGTTGTTTCCTCGTGTGGCTGTTTTCCCCATTCTGTGTGTTGTGTGTTTGTAGCAGAGAGTGGCAGTTTGTGTGTTTTGTGGAGGAGCCTCTCTGTAGAGGAGAGGGGCTGGAGGCTGCTCCTGGCGGCTGACGACGGGGCAGTGGGGGAGCTGAGGGCGCTGATCGCCGCAGGGGCCGACGTGGCGTCGAGGGGCTGGGGTGGGCAGACCGCCCTGCACTGGGCAGCGTACAGGGGAGACGTCGAGGCGGTGAGGCTGCTGGTGGGGGCGGGGGCGGCGGCGGACGCCAGGAGTGACGCTGGGTGGACGCCGCTGCACTGGGCGGCATTCAATGGCCACGCAGAAGTGGCGGCTGCGCTGCTCGTCGCGGGGGCCGACAGGGGGGCCACAACTGTTGGTGGGCAGACAGCGCTGGACCTCGCCAGGCAGTGGAACAGGTGGCGGCTGGTGGAGATGCTGTCATGAGGCAGACAGTCCAGCGAAGTCTGTGCAAAAAAACAGGAACTGAAACAATTTGTAGAAAAGCAGTTGTCATATTTTTTAAAATAAAGAAGCAAAAAACTCAATCCTATTGTGACTCACTAATTTCAGCCCTCCTCAAGTAACATAAACAACACAAATACTTTAAGCAATGCTGTAGCAAAACCCAGACAACGCCAGATAAAAGTAAAATAATTCATATAACAATGGACAATCCTCCTCTCAACAAAAATGTCTCGAGTACACTTCCAGACTAAACTTGGTAAAAGTCAACAGTTCATTGTGAACAAACACAACTGCTGTATAATATCTGATCGCTGAAAAGTATTTCACACCAGTCAGCAAGGTGCTACATCAGACTATTCTAATTTGCAACATACAGAGATTAACGCTATATCACTTCTATCACCAGAATTTTCGCTCCTGATATCAGACTCAATTTACTTCTCCACATTCAGCAAACATTCTACTCTACCGTACCTGCTGTGTTCAATAACAATGACATAGTAGTAGCAGTATTCACACCACATAATGCGACTATCATCTGGAACCATACAGTCAGTCTACATTGAACTAAACACAATGAGACCACAACGTGACACGCATACAAAATGTCAAGGAAATCCTCTCTATCTGGTACTGTTGTCTCTACTTGACGTAAAAGATTGCAACAAACAAAGTAATTCTAGCTGTATTCGAGACAGAACACCGAGGCCCGAGTTTCAGCTGACGAAAGCAATTTCGCAACGACGCACACGAGTCTCGACACTCATCGGTCACAACGGCACAGCTGAGACGGTGACGCAAGTCGTGGAGCTACAGGTAATGAAATTACACTTACTTTGACTGGCACATCGAGTAAATAAGTGTAGTGGAGAGTGTACGCCTGTCAGCTCAGCTGCTGTCACCTCACTTCATTCCCTGTGGCCGTGCTGCGGCCGCAGCTGACGCAGCTCGCCGCTCCCTGCCAGTCCGTGGCTCCTGCCACAACTGTCAGCGGCCTCTCTGCTTGTGAGGCGCCAGCAGGCAAGCGGCAGAACAGTCCGTGAGGCCGTCACTCAAACTTCACTCACAAGGTGCAGAAGAAATGCTCAGACACAACATTGCCTTCACGAATCCTTTCAACAGTAAAATTTCTTCTCCCAGACCTTCGTTATTAACGTCTACACTGTAGCAAGATTCGTCGTTTCCCACAAGCTCTTGGACCGGAGAATCGTGTTCGCTTACGTAGTTCCACGGGAAACGGAATGTCTCTGTGTTGCGTGTGGCTACACGCGGTACAGTCAAGTTCCCGTGGCAAACATTTAGCTGAAAACTGTTCCTGGAGCTATGGTTTAAATCGTCCCCTGCTGCTTCATCAACAAAGCGTTTTCTTCTGCCGTGTCGTTTCTCTCCGTCATCAATCATTACATTCAGTCACACCAATATTTTCTGCTACTTTGCAACTTCCTGCGTAAATAGTATCCCAACATTTCTCAGCTGATTTAATTCTTCCGTGAGACTCTTATTACTACTACTTGAAACATACGTTTCTCCAGTTTGAAGTACAACTTTACGTATGTTTATTGCAGCTAATAATTTAAAATACTTCTGAATGCTCCTTAGTTCAATGTGTTGCTCCCGCAGTCCAGGTTATTAGCAAGTTCAATAGTCAAATTTAATCCTGGCAAATCCTCGGCAAATGGATGCGTGGCACCTACCCACACAGACCCTCTCGTTGCCGATATTTTCTTTTAAAACTTTCCATAGCTGCCACTTTCGTTTTAAATGAGTTTCTTAGAAACAGCAGTTGTACTGGAGACAGAGGAGAAACGTCATGGGGAAGTATCGCAGTTAACTCGAGTGCTTCTTTTTGCCGCGTCTTCCCCACATGTGGCACATGTAAGCTGACGTTTCGTTGCTCTGTGTGCAACTATGACTTCCACATCAGACACAATCTTACACGCCTCCGCCGTGATATTAAACGCTCTTTGTGGAGGTAACAGAGAGCCATGTTATGCATCTCGCCGAAAGGTCGGGACGCGCCTGACGCCCTCCACCTGGCGTTGCCTGCTACTGCGGCTCACTGGAACGGCACAGCACGCTACAGCAGAGGGGAAACAGCCCAGAACTCCGTCCCCTTTCCTCGCATCGTCAAACACGCCGGAATTCACTGCTCATATCACTCAATAACCGGACGCCAAATAGTCTGAAACGTGTTCCTGTTTCAACTCGTGTATGTAAATGTCTGGTTGGTATCTGAGAAACTGGTAAAATTTATGTTGATATGTAAATGGGTTAATCTCAGAGCAGGGCAGCAGAACTGTTTAAAAATTAAATGTTGATCGGAAGTATGTGAAGCACGCTACACGATGCGAAATCACCATGCAGGAACTGGAGAATTTATTGTGATTTCGCACGCTGCGTTGATAGCTACAGTGCTGTGCTATAATGCAAAACACATTGTCCACCTTGGCACCATGATTGTTACATCGTTTCATATTTGAAATATTTTGTGGTATGTTATTAGTTTTGGGGTAATTTCTACATTTCGTGTTTTTACTGATATGTCTGTGGCTGACAGACTCCAGCTGTTCCAGCACAATATCTCTCCAGAACTGAGTCTGAATGCAGCGCTGCACGGCCCAGACCGTACATGAGAAAATCATTACGAAATATTATCTGCGCTGTACATGTTTACTTACAGCTGCACAGTAAAGGCTGATATTAGGAAAAATACTTTGTTTTTCTCGCATCTCCAGTTATAGAACAGTTCTTACAGGTAGCGACAATCTGTAGGAGACTAGAGAACAATCAGGTGAAGAAAGGTTCAACCGTAATTTCGAAAATGTAATTCAAATGACGCAACGGATATCTAATTGTGCAAAAAATGTCTTAGAGCTGAAGTGGAAAAATAAACGTAATCGATGTTGAGCGCACCGCCATCGAAGAAAATGGAAAAATTTACAAAGTAATAGAGCTAAATAACTACAAATATTCCAAAGTTTAGTTTTAGACCTCTTTCCTTTGGCAGATTCTTAAAATACAACGTTGTATGTATGTCTGTTTTCACCCCTGCAACTGAATGTAGCCCAGTCAACTGGTTGTTGTCCCATAACGAAACTGCAGAAGATCTTTTAATTACGTGTTTTGGCCTACTAAATAATAATTTCGTGGTTGCTGCCTTGTAGCAGACTGGCTTCACAACGAGAGATCCAGAAAGCCTCAAAATTTTCACTCTCTTCTCAGATTTTCGTTCGTTTCACGAAGACTATGCATTTCTCGGAGTTGAAAACCCTGAACAAAATTACAGTAGCCAAACTCTTCTACAAAACGCACCAATCAGGTCTGATTTTGTGACAATAGAGCGCGCTGAAAAACGGCGACTGCCGAAAATTCGGAACGCTCCTTTAACGGCCTTCGTCTGTTGTTCTCTGATATTACGGCGCACTGCAACGGTACGGCACGCTTCAGCAGAGGGGAAACAGCCCAGAACTCCGTTGCGTTCTTCCCATCACCAAACACAACGGCATTCACCGTATATATCTGGCGATGAAACTAAAGTGATATCTTTTGAAACGTGTTCGTATTTATTTATACTCGTCGTTTAAAGTGTCTGTCTGGTGTCTGAGAAATTATTGAAATTTATTTTGATACCGAAATATGTAAATCTCAGTGCAGAGCATCAGAAATGTGTAAAAATAAAATTTTGAACAGAAGTATGTGAAGAACACGCTACACGATGCGAAACCCAGGCTAGCCAGTACATGAAACAATTCGCCTGCGAGAGCGCAGGCGGTTTTCGATGTAATTTATATACGTTAATTGTCTACAAAACAAATGACTCAGATTAAAATGTTGGCCCTGGACACTGTTAATCTTTATCTTTAGACTTGCAAACAATAACTGTACCAAAAGTGTTTTTGTATTTATAGTCCAAGTGAACACAAAATTTAACAGATCTGAGTTTGTGTCAAACGGCTTAAAAAATTGACAAATAACACCTTTCTGAAACAATTTACCGATCTGAAACGTCTCAAATGATGTGATATCTTCACAGATGGATTCTGGTGTGTGACGGAGGATACTCTGAGTACCACAGGAGTTTCAGCCTTTTCCTGTTCCAGTCGCCAATGTGTTGTACTCTCTTAAAAAAAAGTTTGAAATCGAGTGAAAAACTTCACGTCCACAAGAGTAAACAGCTTTCATAAGTTTTAGCTCAAAGTATCAGTTCCCATTACGATTAGCAGAAGTGCCGAGCGTATCCTTCACGTACTTCCGTTCAAAATTTAATTTTTATACAGTTCTGTTGAACTGTATTGACATTATGAAATTGCATTGTCCTCCTTTTCCTAAAAGCTCCTTCACAACTGTAGTGGACAAGGTTCATTCTGACGCTAGGCTTACTGTAACTGAGGAACCAATCGAGAACGGAGCTGAAATTCTGCCGTTTCTACTGACATGCTTTCCAAGTGTGAATGATTTTGGAACGGAGGACTCTAGAATATTCGGTTAGTAAAAGGCCGTGCCAGGTTAGTCCTCAGGGACGGTGCGAGAAATATCTTTGGACTAGTCGTCTGTTAAGAGCTCTGTCTGGTTTTTCGTCCTTTGGCGACAGACCGACGTTGGGCGGCCATTGCTCCCAGAATCCACTCAACTCGTGACGTGTTTATTACAATCGGTCCAGCGCCGTCACGCATGCAGCACGCTATAATCTGGAGAACTTGGTCTTGAATTGTTCCCACTGTCTCAACGTGGTATTAGTTAACTGCAGGAGCGTCTACGGAAAGTTCTCAGAACTAATCTCGCTTATAAGAAGTAACAATGGTCACACAGCAGTAGGGACGGAAAGCTGGGTGAAACGCGAAGTCAGTAGCAACGAGAATCTAAATTCCGGTCGAAACGTAGGTCTTAAAGAGAGGTCGACCGCTGGTGTTTAAAGCAGTGAAAAGTAGGATTACATTAGAGAGATCAGTGGAGATCCCGAATGTAAAATGATTTGTGTCAAGACAAGCGTTAAAACTGGATCAAACGTGGTGATCGGACGCTTCTATAGTCTCAGCAGCAACAGCGGCGCAACAGTTTGAGGGGAACCTGGAGAATATTTCGCGCGAATTTGCTGGCAATGTTACGGTTTTAGGTGGAAACTTTATCCTGCCATCTATACAGGGAGACTGACGTGGCTAAGAATGGTGGTAGGGCCACAGAATCATAATAAATTGATCCAAGTGCTTTACCCAAAAACTACCTCGAGCCATTAATCTGAGAAGCGACTGGTGAAGATAACATCTTAGGCCTGCCGGTAACAAAGAGACCCGAACTTTTCGAATGTGTTAGGGTAGAACTGGGAATCGGCGATCACAAGGCCGTTATAGCATCACTGAAGACGACTGTAAACAGGAATACAAAGAAAGGTGTGAAGGTCGTTGTGCTCAGCAAGAGCGACGAGAAACAGGCTTCAGACTACCTGAGCAGTCAGCACCAAAATTTCCTCTGCAGTACTAAAAGCGTGGGTGTCAGTGGAAGAAGTTGAAGAGTATCGTACAGTACGCTGTAGGATCACAGCGATGAGTATAAGGCACTGATTTCCATACAAGTGCGCCTCGGCGCACGCCGGAACACGAGAGAACAGTACAGAAATGACAGCGATCCGAATGTCAACAATGGAACTCGAGCCAAAGAAAGTGTTCTTTGTGGGAAGCGATCCACACCTGTAACATGCTGCGTTACTCTCTACGTGACGAAAACCTGCGTAAACATTCGGTCTGGTGGTTTAGGCAAAAATGCTTACGGCACTTTTATCCACGTACAAGTAGCTTCAGGGGGCGACATTTACGCCGCGGGGAAAGTCGTAGGTGGGGGCGCGACGCGGAATGTGGGCAGCGAATCCGGCCGAGGGCCGCGCATGCGCAGAAGCGGCGGGCGGGGCGGGAACAGGCGGTAGGGGCGCTGCGAGCAGAGAGAGAGAGAGAGAGAGAGAGAGAGAGAGAGAGAGAGACCGGCCACGCGACGGGAAGGCCGAAACTAAATCGGGATTATCACTTAGCATATAAAATCTGCAACAGTGTTTGGCGATTCGAGCTCCAGTTCTACTCAACAATTCAAAATTCAGCCGTGATCGCAGACACCAGCGTCCGGCTCGATGTTAATGTCACGATATTACAAAGATATTTTCCCCCGATCTACCAATAATTTCGCAGTTGTATCTCAGCAGGTTACATCTACCTAATGGCCGTATACGGTGTACTAACACTAAACGCTATTTTGATAACAGTTGTTTCACTTACGAGACAAAACGTTATGTTGCAATATGAAATTTCTTCTGCAAACGTCAGCCATACGCAGTGTCATAACAATAACAAACTACACAGTTACAAGTATGTGACATACGGACATGTTTTCATTACTCGAAGTATGTCGGTACAAAATCCCCCTGATCTCTAACGCTGTGTCCAGCACACGGCAGGCCAGCTTCCAGTCGAGTACACAGCCAGACCGCCCGACACACACAGTGCCTGCTGCTGCCGTGAAAGGAAGCAACACCTGTGCTGTCGGCAACAGACCTACAACGAATATGATTACAACGATACTACAGAAGTTGAGTGCAATTGTCAAATTCACGACTTCGTTCAGATTTGTGGCCCAGACTTCTAGAAAATTGACACAGAAAATAGGACACCCCGTTTCCATTTCTGATTTAAGTGCCAACACGAGATATTTCTGCATTATGGGCATTTTCCAATAAGCGTGAGCGTCCAGTTTAGTGGCAGTATCAACTCCTGAATCCAATCGGGGGTGGAACCGAGTGGAGTACAGTAGAAACAGACCAACACTTCACCACCACTTGCACACGTAATTTCATTGCCGCATCCTACACAATGCAGGGCGGCCATCCCTGCATAAAATATTGCCCGGTTTCGGCCGACAGTTGTGAATTCTGTATGTCTGGAGAGACGCCCACACGGCCGTACCTCTTTGAATACACCGATTCTCGTCCGCCCACCCAAGTTAAGCTACTCTGGATGGCGAGCGCCAGTTGGCTTTAGTTTTGTTTTTTCGCGTCCTCTGCTATTTCTACCCAACATTGCGGTAGGAACTGCATTACACATTTAGCATCATGTCGCACGCAATCTTCCACACCGTCGCCGTGGTGCTGAACACCATGTGTAGAGGTGACACAGCGCACTCCTGTACCCAGTTGCTGGTTGTAGCGAGGTGTGAGAGGTTACGGCAAAACACACACCGTGTTCTCCAGAACTCAAAGTAGTGCCGTTAAGTCGATCTCGTGTCGTACACAATTCGAGCCACGCTCACTGCTTACACATTACGTTATTTATCCATAGCCACAGCTACACTACGCCCAGCAAAGAATAAATCCTTACCATCACCTCATGAGCGTAATTCATGTTAAAAAAATTCTTCGCATTCAGTCTCGACACACAGGTCATGGGTAGCGCTGTGGAAGTTTCACGGCTTGCTACGGAGACTTAGTCTAGACGCCAACTGAATGCATCAAAATGAAACACGCATCAATGGTAAACACCTGTAAGGACTGTGTGAAGAACAAAATTGTTGTTAACATCCCAGATGAGCGTTTAAGTGGTGCAGTTTGTGGTTCGTTGGGACTGAAATGCTCGATAAAACAGACTGCTGGTTCTCCGAAGTGAAGAAATCGCAGGCAGTTACTCTCATAAAGAAACGGCCAACGATAGTGACGTACATGACCAGCAAATGTTTCCGAAATAAATTTAAGAGTTAAAATTTCCATGGCGCAAGTACAGCAAGTGTTGGTGTATGAGATGAAAGAACGTGTTGAGAAGTGTGTGGTAATGAATGCTTACTTATTGGTAGCCCTGATGGAAAGCAATCCGTTGAATAGGAAGATGCAGAATAACGTGAAATCCGGCCGTTAATAATCACGACGTTTAATGTACACACTTTGGACCTATTTCTATGAAGCAATAGAAAAGTCAATCAGTGACAGAAACACCATCTTGCAGGACATGGTTTCCGATATTGCTAACGATATAAGGAGCGAAAGAATTTGTGCTTCACCAAGTTGGACTACCCGCTTCGAAAACATCGCAGAAAATCAGGTCTAGAAAGATAATAAAGAAGTTAGCGAGAAGAAGGTCTTAAAAGTATATAATTCATGTTTAGGTGTTGGTACATTTTGTCTGATATGTAAAGAATAGGACCGCTGTTCACAGTGACTCTACCGTGAACAATGAAATCAGTCTCTGAATTTGCGATAAAAGGACGCTTTCATTGAGAGGCGTGAAGAGGCGGATTTGCAGTCAGTATCTGCACCCACATTTCTATACAGGGTAATACACATTATCGCTCTGGGTGGCTCAATGTCCATTGTTACCTGTGTCAATCGGCTGGAAAGTGCAGGACTTGTGGAAAGGTCAACGTTACCCACAGACAAAGTAGTGACAGACTCATCGACATCTGGAAAAATGGCAACATGAGTGTTGTCACAGTTGTAATGCGTCACGCTTTCCTTCCGTTTTCAGGAAGCAAATCCCTCTTCTTTCTAGATTTGTGTTCAGCTGAACGGAATGAAACTAAAAGGCTACAGTCTTTCCCAACCGGAATTAACCATCGAAGTGTTGCCAGAAAACAGTTCCACTCTTCCGCTAAACAGCTACTTTGTACAATCCGCGTCCTACGCTGATAACAATTAAATTAAGTTCAGCCTGTGTCACATCTGTAACGAAAAAAGTGTTTTCTATTTCTGGCGACAATTCTTTGGGGCCTTTCGTCTTGCTACGGCTGCTTACGTCCGTCTGAGCAGCTGCCAGGGAGCGCCAGGAAACAGGCGTCACTGCGCACGCGCGGCGGCGACTGCGTAGGAAGCCCGAGGTTCCTGTGAGCAGTTGCCAGCGCGTTCGTGCGCATGCGCAGAGCTGAATTCGCGTATGAGCAGTGCCTTCTCCCGCTCCTGACCACTTGAGACGCGGCTGTTAGCCGTATGAGCAGCAGCAGCGAGTAGCCAGATGGTACCCAGAAATTTTTTTTAATAATGTCAGATTCGCCCATGCGCAGAGCAAGCTGAGTTACAGTGGGGGGTCATTCTCCACTTGACCCGTGTGTATGTTTCGTGATATTGCCGGTCTCTCTTCCTTTACAGCTCCCACGTCAAATGAAAACAAAACACATTTCTGTGGCTGAGAGCCATAAAGTGAATTAACATGCATTCTCATAATCATGAAAGGATAAAATACGATAGTAGTTTCAATGTTCTGATTTTCTATTATTTCCACGTTATTAACAATCAACCATTAATGTCTTAATGAAGCTATTTCTGTCAGTTCTGTGCAGAACTTTGCTTCTATTAATTTTTTTTCCGTTGAGGCAGTTAGTTTATTCGAAACGAAGTCTTTCGTTCCGCACTATTGGCAATAACAGGTGTGAAGCTGACTAAGCAGGCAAATTTGGTCAGTAGTTTTGAACTAAATGTTTTGTTTCAAATACACACATCAAAAAAAGTTTTGCGTCACCCCGGTTCCCAGATCTCCTGAAGACAGACGTCGACTGTGGATATTGTATCACAGACACGGTCCCTTTGACTGTTCAGAGACGTCACTAAACCGTCCCAAACATGTAAACAACGATGCATGAGCAGCGCCAATTAGATGGAGCGGGTCCTACAGCTGATCAGTTTGTAATGTCTCTTGCAGCGGTCTCTCCGCGATATTTTCAGAAATTTTATAAATTATGTAACTCAGTACATATCTCGAAATATCTCTTCTTATCTTACCGATTCCTAAACTCTAATATACGATGATTATCAAAGCAAAGTAGTTTCAAGTGCATTTGGAGCGTGCATTTACTCCACGGAATAGCTCCTCTGCTGTCTACGTTTTCTCTTATGAAAAGGAGGATTCAGATCTTGCCCATCAGCCCTGAAAGAACGAAGATGTATATGTATGTATTGTTGAGCTAGTCGCCATCTTGATGAGATTCTGTATGAGAAGGAATTTAATACACGAGCTAAACTAAAGTAAGTGTGTTCGCGTGTTATTTAACTGATTATTATTGACAGCGTCTGCTTACTACGCTGTGTTGCACGGGATCAGTGGGGAACGTCTGAGTTACACTGGACGAACCTGCCGTTTTGTACGCTCAAGATATCCAGTTTATTACTTTCAATAAATGGGCTAACACCGTCTTACCAGCAGATCTCCGGTCTTCCCCATGTGGTCACCGAAAGTTAATAATTATTACAAATGTTTTCAGGAGATCGACTGACAATTTTCTTCGCACCGAGACTTCGAAATTGCTTCCCTGCGTTATACAATTTAAGTTAAGCTCAATTTAATCAGGATAGAACAGTATTGAAATGTGTGAATGTGATAAGCCTGCTTTGTGAATGAAAATTCCCTTAATATACGCATGTTTTTTACTATCCTGGTCAGTGAAGCTAAATCAGGCCGGTGTGAGAGAGGTTCTTAAATTTCAGATCCCACAAAAAATACACTCCTGGAAATGGAAAAAAGAACACATTGACACCGGTGTGTCAGACCCACCATACTTGCTCCGGACACTGCGAGAGGGCTGTACAAGCAATGATCACACGCACGGCGCAGCGGACACACCAGGAACCGCGGTGTTGGCCGTCGAATGGCGCCAGCTGCGCAGCATTTATGCACCGCCGCCGTCAGTGTCAGCCAGTTTGCCGTGGCATACGGAGCTCCATCGCAGTCTTTAACACTGGTAGCATGCCGCGACAGCGTGGACGTGAACCGTATGTGCAGTTGACGGACTTTGAGCGAGGGCGTATAGTGGGCATGCGGGAGGCCGGGTGGACGTACCGCCGAATTGCTCAACACGTGGGGCGTGAGGTCTCCACAGTACATCGATGTTGTCGCCAGTGGTCGGCGGAAGGTGCACGTGCCCGTCGACCTGGGACCGGACCGCAGCGACGCACGGATGCACGCCAAGACCGTAGGATCCTACGCAGTGCCGTAGGGGACCGCACCGCCACTTCCCAGCAAATTAGGGACACTGTTGCTCCTGGGGTATCGGCGAGGACCATTCGCAACCGTCTCCATGAAGCGGGGCTACGGTCCCGCACACCGTTAGGCCGTCTTCCGCTCACGCCCCAACATCGTGCAGCCCGCCTCCAGTGGTGTCGCGACAGGCGTGAATGGAGGGACGAATGGAGACGTGTCGTCTTCAGCGATGAGAGTCGCTTCTGCCTTGGTGCCAATGATGGTCGTATGCGTGTTTGGCGCCGTGCAGGTGAGCGCCACAATCAGGACTGCATACGACCGAGGCACACAGGGCCAACACCCGGCATCATGGTGTGGGGAGCGATCTCCTACACTGGCCGTACACCACTGGTGATCGTCGAGGGGACACTGAATAGTGCACGGTACATCCAAACCGTCATCGAACCCATCGTTCTACCATTCCTAGACCGGCAAGGGAACTTGCTGTTCCAACAGGACAATGCACGTCCGCATGTATCCCGTGCCACCCAACGTGCTCTAGAAGGTATAAGTCAACTACCTTGGCCGGCAAGATCTCCGGATCTGTCCCCCATTGAGCATGTTTGGGACTGGATGAAGCGTCGTCTCACGCGGTCTGCACGTCCAGCACGAACGCTGGTCCAACTGAGGCGCCAGGTGGAAATGGCATGGCAAGCCGTTCCACAGGACTACATCCAGCATCTCTACGATCGTCTCCATGGGAGAATAGCAGCCAGCATTGCTGCGAAAGGTGGATATACACTGTACTAGTGCCGACATTGTGCATTCTCTATTGCCTGTGTCTATGTGCCTGTGGTTCTGTCAGTGTGATCATGTGATGTATCTGACCCCAGGAATGTGTCAATAAAGTTTCCCCTTCCTGGGACAATGAATTCACGGTGTTCTTATTTCAATTTCCAGGAGTGTATTAAAAGTTCCAGTCATTCCACCAGCAAGGAGGTACACGGCTCGTGTTGTCTGTAGTTCAACCACGCCTAGACGGTCAGTACCGCGGTTCGATCGCGTCCGCATTGTTACTTTGTGCCAGGAAGGGCTCTCAACAAGGTAAGTGTCAAGGCGTCTCGGAGTGAACCAAAGCGATGTTGTTCTGACATGGAGGAGATACAGAGAGACAGGAGCTGTCGATGACATGCCTCGCTCAGGCCGCGCAAGGGCTACTACTGCAGTGGAAGACCGCTGTCTATGAATTTTGGCTCTGAGGAAACCCTGACAGCAATGCCACCATGGTGAATAATGCTTTTCGTGCAGCCACAGGACGTTGTGTTACGACTCAAACTGTGCGCAATAGGCTGCATGATGCGAAACTTCTGTCCCGACTTCCCTGGCGATGTCCATCTTTGCAACCACGATACCATGCAGCGCGGTACAGATGGGCCCGACAACATGCCGAATGGACCGCTCAGGATTGGCAACACGTTCTCTTCACCGATGAGTGTCGCATATGCCTTTAATCAGACAATCGTCTGAGAGGTGTTTGGAGGCAACCCAGTCAGGCTGAACGCCTTAGACACACTGTCCAGCGAGTGCAGCAAGGTGGAGGTTCCCTGCTGTTTTGGGGTGGCATTATGTGGGGCCGACGTACGCCACTGATTGTCACGGAAGACGTCGTAACGGATGTACGAAACGTGAATGCCGTCCTCCGACCGACAGTGCAACAATATCGGCGGCATATTGGCGAGGCATTCGTCTTCATGGACGACAATTCGCGCCCCCGTCGTGCACATCTTGTGAATGCCTTCCTTCAGCATAACGACATCACTCGACTAGAGTGGCCAGCGTGTTCTCCAGACATGAACCCTATCGGACATACCTGGCATAGATTGAAAAGGTTCTTTATGGACGACGTGACCCACCAACCACTCTGAGGGATCTACGCCGAATTGCCGTTGAGGAGTGCGACAATCTGGACCAACACCTCTGCAGGTCTCGCTGTATGGTGGTACAACATGCAATATGTGGTTTTCGTGAGCAATAGAAAGGGCGGAAATGTACAGTTTCCGGAACTCTCGGAACCGAGGTGATGCTTTCAATATATAGAACGTAATAGTAAATATGTTAACCAGATGTAATTACTTACCGAATGAAAGAAGGAGGTACTGATTTCTGTGTGTTTAAAAGCGTTCTTTCGGGCAGAGCATCTTCATTTTGCAAATAAAACGCAGTTGTGGACAGAAAAAATAGTGGCAGCGAGAAGAAATTCATAAATGTGCTGAAAAACAACAGGAGAACAATGCTATTAGTGCAGTTCATGAAGGAATCTGTAGACAGCATTGGAAATAGCAGAATGTAATGTTAAAAATGTAGCCAGTTGTAATTACTTACCAGAGTAAAAAAGGCCCTAATCAGTTCTCTACATCTGAAAGCCAGCTTTACAGCAGCGCGTCTTCCCTTTGCAAATAAAACGCAGTCGATGGCAGAGTAAGTGGCGGCACCCATAAGATGCTCATTAACCTGCTGATAAAAAGAAGGCGAACAAACCCATTGCTACATTTCATATAGGACTCTGTAGACAGCATTCGAGGTTCCAGGATGTAATATTAAAATCGTTAATAAGATGTAATCGCTTAGCAGATGAAAGACGGAAGTACTTATTTGGCCATATGTCAACACCAGTTTTCCAGTAGCTCATCTTTATTTGGAGTTAAAACCCAGCAGGTGGCAGAGTAAATGGTGGCAGCCAGAATACACAGCTTAACCTGCCGAGAAAGAGCAGGAGAACAAACCTGACACTGAACAGGTCTACTGGGAGTCTGTTATTTGCACTTCTGGGTTTTGTACGTACTACGTGTGTCTCGGACGCTGAGAGACACTTCTGAATCGCTTATTATTCGCTCGCAGTCTTTGCTCAGAGCAACTGTGTCGCTGGAAGGTGTGCTCGTTTTTGTCATCGCTGCTGGGATAAAGGAAACATTTTTTTTATTTTGTGGCACTGCAGTCGCGCGTAGTTAGAATCATTGTTGAATTAGACAGCCATGTGAAGGGAATTGAGATTTTTCATTAAAGATTGTTTAATTTTCACTGTAAGGGTTTTTTCATGTCTGTCAATTATTTTTCTAACAATTGTGAGAGTAAGCATTTGACGTAAATGTTGTCCTTTTTCAATGTTAGTGCATGTTGTAACATAAATTTCATACAATTAATAATATATCAGATAATGTAGAAACAGTTTGTTAAAGGCATATTTCACCTAAGAGCATTGTGCACATCCTCGGTCCAAGTCATTTTTGTTCAAAGGAGTCTCTCACTCAGTGGTCTGTATAACACAGTTTACTTGCTGTCTGGAGCATCGGCAGTAAGCTCTCAGCAGCTGCAGTCAGAAATTCGCAACTGGCGCGCGGAGAGCAGCAAGCACTGCGTTTCCAAGCAACTACATTACCAGCAAAACAGTTTTTAGCATGGATAGGGACTGCAACTGCTGTGTTCGGATGCAGGCTGAGTTGGCATCCCTTCGCTCCCAGCTTCAGGCAGTGTTGGCTTCGGTCACACAGCTTGAGGCTGTTGCCAATGGGCATCACTGTGGGGGTCGGGATGGGGGTTTGTCGGGGACGGCCAGCTCGTCCCACGCATCCCCTGATCGGACTACGACTGTGGTTGCCCGGGATACTGCCCGCATTGAGGCTGATCCCTCACCTGTGGTAGAGTGGGAGGTCGTTTCAAGGTGTGGCAGGGGGCGAAAGACATTTCGGAGAGCTGAACGGAAAGCCTCTCCAGTTTGTCTGACGAACCGGTTTCAGGCTCTGTCTCAGGCTGATACTGATCTTCGGCCTGACATGGCTGCTTGTCCTGTTCCAGAGGTTGCCCCTCAGTCTGCAAGATCCGGGCAGTCGCAGAGGGTGGGCTTACTGGTAGTTGGGAGCTCCAACGTCAGGCGCGTAATGGGGCCCCTTAGGGAAATGGCAGCAAGAGAGGGGAAGAAAACCAATGTGCACTCCGTGTGCATACCGGGGGGAGTCATTCCAGATGTGGAAAGGGTCCTTCCGGATGCCATGAAGGGTACAGGGTGCACCCATCTGCAGGTGGTCGCTCATGTCGGCACCAATGATGTGTGTCGCTATGGATCGGAGGAAATCCTTTCTGGCTTCCGGCGGCTATCTGATTTGGTGAAGACTGCCAGTCTCGCTAGCGGGATGAAAGCAGAGCTCACCATCTGCAGCATCGTCGACAGGACTGACTGCGGACCTTTGGTACAGAGCCGAGTGGAGGGTCTGAATCAGAGGCTGAGACGGTTCTGCGACCGTGTGGGCTGCAGATTCCTCGACTTGCGCCATAGGGTGGTGGGGTTTCGGGTTCCGCTGGATAGGTCAGGAGTCCACTACACGCAACAAGCGGCTACACGGGTAGCAGGGGTTGTGTGGCGTGGGCTGGGCGGTTTTTTAGGTTAGATGGCCTTGGGCAAGTACAGAAAGGGCAACAGCCTCAACGGGTGCGGGGCAAAGTCAGGACATGCGGGGACCAAGCAGCAATCGGTATTGTAATTGTCAACTGTCGAAGCTGCGTTGGTAAAGTACCGGAACTTCAAGCGCTGATAGAAAGCACCGAAGCTGAAATCGTTATAGGTACAGAAAGCTGGCTTAAGCCAGAGATAAATTCTGCCGAAATTTTTACAAAGGTACAGACGGTGTTTAGAAAGGATAGATTGCATGCAACCGGTGGTGGAGTGTTCATCGCTGTTAGTAGTAGTTTATCCTGTAGTGAAGTAGAAGTGGATAGTTCCTGTGAATTATTATGGGTGGAGGTTACACTAAACAACCGAACTAGGTTAATAATTGGCTCCTTTTACCGACCTCCCGACTCAGCAGCATTAGTGGCAGAACAACTGAGAGAAAATTTGGAATACATTTCACATAAATTTTCTCAGCATGTTATAGTCTTAGGTGGAGATTTCAATTTACCAGATATAGACTGGGACACTCAGATGTTTAGGACGGGTGGTAGGGACAGAGCATCGAGTGACATTATACTGAGTGCACTATCCGAAAATTACCTCGAGCAATTAAACAGAGAACCGACTCGTGGAGATAACATATTGGACCTACTGATAACAAACAGACCCGAACTTTTCGAATCTGTATGTACAGAACAGGGAATCAGTGATCATAAGGCCGTTGCAGCATCCCTGAATATGGAAGTTAATAGGAATATAAAAAAAGGGAGGAAGGTTTATCTGTTTAGCAAGAGTAATAGAAGGCAGATTTCAGACTACCTAACAGATCAAAACGAAAATTTCTGTTCCGACACTGACAATGTTGAGTGTTTATGGAAAAAGTTCAAGGCAATCGTAATATGCGTTTTAGACAGGTACGTGCCGAGTAAAACTGTGAGGGACGGGAAAAACCCACCGTGGTACAACAACAAAGTTAGGAAACTACTGCGAAAGCAAAGAGAGCTCCACTCCAAGTTTAAACGCAGCCAAAACCTCTCAGACAAACAGAAGCTAAACGATGTCAAAGTTAGCGTAAGGAGGGCTATGCGTGAAGCGTTCATTGAATTCGAAAGTAAAATTCTATGTACCGACTTGACAGAAAATCCTAGGAAGTTCTGGTCTTACGTTAAATCAGTAAGTGGCTCGAAACAGCATATCCAGACACTACGGGATGATGATGGCATTGAAACAGAGGATGACACGCGTAAAGCTGAAATACTAAACACCTTTTTCCAAAGCTGTTTCTCAGAGGAAGACCGCACTGCAGTTCCTTCTCTAAATCCTCGCACAAACGAAAAAATGGCTGACATCGAAATAAGTGTCCAAGGAATAGAAAAGCAACTGGAATCACTCAATAGAGGAAAGTCCACAGGACCTGACGGGATACCAATTCGATTCTACACAGAGTACGCGAAAGAACTTGCCCCCCTTCTAACAGCCGTGTACCGCAAGTCTCTAGAGGAACGGAGGGTTCCAAATGATTGGAAAAGAGCACAGATAGTCCCAGTCTTCAAGAAGGGTCGTCGAGCAGATGCGCAGAACTATAGACCTATATCTCTTACGTCGATCTCTTGTAGAATTTTAGAACATGTTTTTTGCTCGCGTATCATGTCATTTCTGGAAACCCAGAATCTACTATGTAGGAATCAACATGGATTCCGGAAACAGCGATCGTGTGAGACCCAACTCGCCTTATTTGTTCATGAGACCCAGAAAATATTAGATACAGTCTCCCAGGTAGATGCTATTTTTCTTGACTTCCGGAAGGCGTTCGATACAGTTCCGCACTGTCGCCTGATAAACAAAGTAAGAGCCTACGGAATATCAGACCAGCTGTGTGGCTGGATTGAAGAGTTTTTAGCCAACAGAACACAGCATGTTGTTATCAATGGAGAGACGTCTACAGACGTTAAAGTAACCTCTGGCGTGCCACAGGGGAGTGTTATGGGACCATTGCTTTTCACAATATATATAAATGACTTAGTAGATAGTGTCGGAAGTTCCATGCGGCTTTTCGCGGATGATGCTGTAGTATACAGAGAAGTTGCTGCATTAGAAAATTGTAGCGAAATACAGGAAGATCTGCAGCGGATAGGCACTTGGTGCAGGGAGTGGCAACTGACCCTTAACATAGACAAATGTAATGTATTGCGAATACATAGAAAGAAGGATCCTTTATTGTATGATTATATGATAGCGGAACAAACACTGGTAGCAGTTACTTCTGTAAAATATCTGGGAGTATGCGTACGGAACGATTTGAAGTGGAATGATCATATAAAACTAATTGTTGGTAAGGCGGGTACCAGGTTGAGATTCATTGGGAGAGTGCTTAGAAAATGTAGTCCATCAACAAAGGAGGTGGCTTACAAAACACTCGTTCGACCTATACTTGAGTATTGCTCATCAGTGTGGGATCCGTACCAGGTCGGGTTGACGGAGGAGATAGAGAAGATCCAAAGAAGAGCGGCGCGTTTCGTCACTGGGTTATTTGGTAACCGTGATAGCGTTACGGAGATGTTTAATAAACTCAAGTGGCAGACTCTGCAAGAGAGGCGCTCTGCATCGCGGTGTAGCTTGCTCGCCAGGTTTCGAGAGGGTGCGTTTCTGGATGAGGTATCGAATATATTGCTTCCCCCTACTTATACTTCCCGAGGAGATCACGAATGTAAAATTAGAGAGATTAGAGCGCGCACGGAGGCTTTCAGACAGTCGTTCTTCCCGCGAACCATACGCGACTGGAACAGGAAAGGGAGGTAATGACAGTGGCACGTAAAGTGCCCTCCGCCACACACCGTTGGGTGGCTTGCGGAGTATCAATGTAGATGTAGATGTAGATGTAGGTGAGACATTTTCATTTCACGATCTGTTTGCTACGAAAATGATCAGCGCACAGGGGCAATTTCATGTACAACATTATTTGGCAGACCATTGAAGCACAGGGACAACTTTGTTTAATTCAAGAGATTAACAGTAAAGTTCAGGATTTAATCAGTTTGCACATTTTTACAATATGAACAAAGTAACAGAGCGCATCTCGTTGGAAGACATAAGAGACACGCTATTGCAGGACAAAGAAACAGCAACAAATGAATGCATACCATCCGGTTATAAACGTACCAACTGACTCACATAATTTCACCGCAGCAACTGACTGTGGCTCTGCAGTTACACTATTTTGTGATGCAGCATGTAATAAACGCAATGCCAATAATTCTTGCTCTACGATCCCGTTACAAAGGACTAAAGTTAGAGGACCAGTTTCAGGAACAGGAGTAGATGTAAATCTACAGAGACACTTAAAATTTACTCTTCATGGCCACACATTTTATGCAGGGTTTTTGATCATCCCACATTTAATAACGGAAGTTATGCTGGGTATGGATTTCTTGATAGAACATGAAGCGATTTTGGGCTTTAAAGACTCTTCTATTCTACTATGCAACAATAACGAGCAAGTTGCATTAGAGTTTGAGAAGAGCATTTCCATCGAGGAACAGGAAATTAACAGATTGGAGCCTTTTTCGCACACAAACAATACACAATGGTGTACACAATTTTTCACTGACACATCTTTTGTTCTCGCCAAAACAGGTGAAGAATCAAAGCGGCAACAGACGAACCAAACAACGCACTGAATGGGACAGATATTTCAGCATGCCATCAATTCATTTCCTAATGATTCAACTTAGCTCTCGGCACATTTAGTTTCGAAGAACAAAAATCCGCCAGACAAAGTAAAAGATCTTGTTTCATCCCCCAAGTCACAGTGCTTACTTCCTCGTGAACTGACTGACACTGCAGTTACTAATACAAAAAAGGCAGTTGAGAAAAAGAACATGCTACAAAATAAGGTAAGTCACAGTATAAAATTCGAAGCTGGACAAAAAGTTTTAGTTGGAGCACACCCATTGTCTTGTAAATCAAAAAACAGGTGTCAGAAATTTGTATTCCTGTATAGCGGACCATTTCGGAAGATAAACACTTCCTTTCAAAAATATGGATTTTTTTTGTCTGTGAATAGCAACGTGAAGGATTGTCATTTGCTTAGTTTGATGAATTTGTGACTTTGCTTGCGCTAATGGATTTTCTTCTCATTCACAGGATAATGTAATTTCTCACTATTTTTCGTCTATAGTTAATCGACTTTATCAGAAAGAGATAATTTCTTAATTATTTTTATTCTGCACGTTGACTTTACTTGTTCATAGATATTAAATACTCTTCCTGATAGCACTTAAATTTTGCATCTAGGGCAGCTATAAGTAATTGGCACGTGCATAGGTTAAGGTTTCGTGAACACATTTTCATTTGCTTTATGTTTTGTGACTCAGAGGCAAAACACAGATGTAATAATTTCTTTTTTTTCTGCAGAAGTAAAATATTGTTCACATTCCAGTCCTTTCCCTCCCTTTAGCCTGTATCCTTATGGGCATCTACTCGAGTATATGAAAACATACACGCTGCAGAAACCAGTATTGTACGCTTGCATATCAACACGAGTGGCAGATGCATGCTCGTGTGAGAAGTAGGAAGACAGACTGCAATGTTTGCCTGTTGATACTCTCACAACGCATTGTACATGTAGTGGTTACTATATTTTAATGTTTCTATTCTCTCTCAGCGGAAACCAATTTTGATTATGATTATTCTGTCTGACATGTCACTGCCGACACAGCAGTGTATATTGTAATTTGAATATTCGTAAGAAATGCTTGTTATTCTTTATCTTTTAATCTGAGAATTCACCATATGTAGTTTTAGATAAATGTAAAAGATTTATTTTCTTTCACTGTGTTGTAACAGGATACACGTACTTTGCGAAAACAGCGCATTGATGGACTCGAGTAAAGTTATTCTCTGCACTGTGAGACAGTAGGACGTATTATGGACGTTTTCTTTGCGACGGCATGCCAAATCGATTATCGTGATTTTAGATGGCTTCACAGACAATTTGTTAAAGTGACGTGGAAGTACCTTTTGTGAGCGGTCTGGCTCTGAGTTGTCACTGGGTTTATTATGGACAGGCACAGCATCCACCGAGTCCGCCCTCAGCCGCCTCCCACACAGTCAGGGTACGCCGCTCTCACCTGGTCAGATATTACAGCGTTGTGAGTGCTGGAAGACACTTCAGCATGATCTGCATAGTGCACTGTGTACACTCGTGCCAACAGCTTCGTGTATGAAAACAACGAAAAGACATAGCTTCCATACACATTTGCTACGACAAAAAGACGACGTAATCACAGCCAGTTTCACCAGACTTTGCGCAGAGTAACTGCAAAGAAAAATGCCGTGAACGTCATTTTTTCCCACAGTTAATGACTTTACAACTAGTACACACTAATGTAGTGGACAATTTTCTTTAACTTGAGTACACTGCTTTCAAACGGAATGTAGCGCATTCTAAATACACCTGAGCACCAGTGTAATCAGCATTATATTTGGAGTGCAGCTGAGCGCGAAATGTACGATGATTTTTGCAAATTAATTTACGAGCGACAGAGCGCTGCTGCTTACAAAACTTCTTTATAGTGCATATACGCACTTAACATGTATATATTGCATATTCTGTTATCGCTATATATTTCTTTATAGTATACTATACCACTTCCTAGCTTACGACTATTTTCGTGTAATATTACGTAGACGAAGTTTTCAGTACAATCTTTGGCATGTGTAAGAATCCTCCTGCAAAATTCTGGCCAGAGAGGCTGTGAGATAGTGAAATAGATAGTGAAATAGATGTACTATGAGTTTCTTCTTCTTCTTCTTCTTCTTCTTCTTCTTCTTTAGAATAACCAATTTGGAGGGTACGATCAATCAACTTTGGCTACTCTTCATTTTATTAGATTTCCTTAGTTTTCAAATTTCCTTCCTCCTTTCAGAGTGTTGTTCCCTTTCTTGTTGAGTCCACTCTCGTCTAGTTGTTTTCTTTCCCTCCTGAAATTCTGCCTTTTGTACTGACTTTCTGAAATGTGTTCTCTGTTGTGTGTATAGTAATTCCAGCGTTTTCCATGTCCTTTTCACTATCTATGAACCATGCGGGTTTGGATTTGTAGCTACAGAGTAATGTGAATCTACGTTTGGTTAGTCTGTTCTTATCCATTCCGAATATACCTCCAAAAAACTGTAGTCTTCTCTTCCACACTACATCAGTTAGTTTTTCAGTTTTCAAGTACAGCACTCTGGTCTTAACCTATATTCAGCATTATCGTTTCTTTTAGCTCCATGTATTTTCCTTAAAATTCTTCTTCCGACCTTCTGTGAGCTCGTCATTTGCATTTCAGTATTTTATACGTTCTATGTGTGTCTGAGACGCCAAACGACAATCTTCGGTCTCTCATACTTCACGGACAGTTGTGTCGTGAGAGGAGCGCGGGAGTTGTGACGTCAGAGGCGTAGCGAGGCAGGCGCCGAGCAGGGGACTCTTGGCAGAGCAGGCGTGGAGATGGCCGTGGGCGCGTCTGAGTTAAAGTGAACTGTGTCTGGATATTGCGAGACAGGGGGGGAAGACCTGACTAGTGATTTGTAATGAAATGAGAGCAGGAAAGAGTTTGAGGGGGAATGAAGGCAACATTACTTATTTCGTGACACCGCAGTCGCACGTAGCTAGATTCACTGCTGAATGACACATCCACATCAGGGAACTTCAGATTTTTCATTAATAATTCTGTGATTTTCACTGTGAGGTATTTTTCATGTTTATTGATTATCTGTCTAACGTTTGTGAAAGTTGGAGTTTGGTATCGGTGTCGTCCTTTGTCACCGTTAATAAATGTTGTAATATGAGCTGCACACGAGTAATAATATATCAGATAATTTTTAAAAAATGGTGGTTAAAAGGACATTTCATCTACGAGCATTGTCCACAACCTCGATCCAAGTCGTTTTCATTTAAGGACTGCCTCTCAGTGATGTGTGTGAAATAGTTTACTTGCTGTCTGGAGCATCGGCAGTAAGCTCTCAGCAACTGTAGTCAGAAATTCGCAACTGGCTTGCAGAGAGCAGCAAGCACTGCGTTTCCAAGCAGTTACATTATCAGGTGACATATTTTCATTTGACGATCTGTTTGCTACGAAACTTATCAGCACACAGAGACATTTTCATAAACAGCATTATTTGGCAGATCATTCACGCATAGGAACAACTTTATTTAATTAAAGAGATTAATAGTAAAGTTCACATTTTTAGAACGATTATGCAACATGTCGCATTCTGGCAGACAATTATAATACGTTTCTCTCGCTGTTGGAAATACAGCCAAGGCTAAACAACAGGAAACTAGAACGAAATCTCAAATAGAATGAAAGGAATTATTTTAAAGGAAACTTTCAATATTACATTTCATATAGGAATCTGTACATATTATTTAACGTAGCAGAATGTGATATTAAAAATTTTAACCAGATCTAATTACTTAACAGCCGATAGAAGGAAGTACTCATTTTTCTACATTTGAAAGCCAGATTTCGTGTAACACATTTCATCTTCGCAAGAAAAAGGCTGTCGATTGCAGAGTAAATATTGGCAGTCAAAAGGAGGTCGTTAACCTGCTGGTAAAGAAGAGGAGAACAACCCTATTACTACGTTTCGTACAGGAATCTGTAGATTGCATTAATGCAATCTTATAAATGCTAATCAGGCGTAATTACTTACCAAACGAATCAAGCAAGTACTCATTTCCCTGCCTCCCAAAGCTATCTTTTGAGTAGGTTTCCAAATAAAACGTACTCGATATAATAGTTCTTTTGGAGAAACACTATTGAGAAAATTTAGAAAACGGGGATTTGACGCTGACAGCCGAACGATTCTAGTGCCACCAACATGCATTGTGCGTGAGGTCCACGAAGAGAAGATACGAGAAATTAGGGCTCATACAGAAGCATATGGAGAGTGGTTTTTGCCTCGCTCTGTCTGCGAGTGATAACAGGAGAGGAACTGACAAGTAGTGGTACAGGGTACCCTCAGCCACGCACCATACGGTGGCTTCAGGGGTACCTATATAGATGTACTACATTTCTTATAGGAGTCCGTAGATATCTTTTTTATCAAATGAAAGAATGAAGTACTCATTTCTCTACCCCTCGAAGCCAGCTTTCGAGGGTCACATGTTCTGTTTGCAGACAAAAAGCAGCCGATGGGAGAGTAAATGGCGGCAGCCAGAGGACGCTTGGTAACCTGCTGTGATAAATCACTGGAGGACAACTCTGTTACTACATTCATGTATGAATCAGTAGAGAGCATTTGAGGTAGCAGAATATAATATCCCCAACAGCCAAAGAAACCGGTACACCTGCGTAATGTCGTGTAGGGCGCCCGCGAGCACGCAGAAGTGCCGCAACACGACGTGGCGTGGGCTCGACTAATGTCTGGAGTAGTACTGGAGGGAACTGACACCATGGATCCTCCAGGGCTGGCCATAAACCCGTTAGAGTACGAGGGGGTGGAGATCTCTTCTGAACAGCACGTTGCAAGGCATCCCAGATATGCTCAATAGTGTTCATGTCTGGGTGTTTGTTGGCCAGTGGAAGTGTTTAGACTCAGAAGTGTGTTCCTGCAACCGCTCCGTAGCAATATTGGGCGTGTAGGGTGTCGCACTGTCATGCTGGAATTGCACAAGTCCGTCGAAATGCACAATGGATATGAATGGATGCAGATGATAAGTCAGGATGCTTATGTATGTGTCACCTGTCAGAGTCATATGTAGACGTATCAGGGGTTCCATGTTACTCCAACTGCATACGCCGCACACCAATGCAGAGCCTCCACCAGCTTCAATAGTCCACTGCTGACACGCGCGTCCATACCTGTACACGGTAACCCACTCGATCAGTTTAAAAGAGACTCGTCGGACCAGGCAACATGTTTCGAGTCATCAGCAGTCCAATGTCGGTGTTGACGGGCCCAGGCCAGGCGTAAAGGTTTGTGGGCCTTCGGCTCCAAATGTCCATATTACGATGACGAACTGAGAAGGTTGTTAAGGTCGAAGCCGGGGAAATATGTTATGTTGTGGCAAATCTCATCCTACGTGTTTGCTGCCAACATGAGAATTGCAATGAAATGTTTTCAGAAGACTGGTGTTTGGCCAACGAGCCTCGACGTCTTTTCAGGCGGTGACTTGCCACCAGCCGCGACGACTGGTATTCCGCAGCCACTGAGAAGCCTTCAGCCGACCGTTCAGCAAAACCCACACACTGATGCTCCCACTGACTCCCCAGACGCACCTCGTGGACTCGTGCAAGCTGACTGCAGCGCCAGATTACAAACTACTGAGGTGGAACAAAGACGTCAGTGTTCTTTGAGGCCTGACGCTCCAAATTCGTCCATAAGTAACTCCACTGGGTCAACCGTCCTTGGTTTTACCCCGGAAAATGTCACGCCAGTATCCAGAGCAGCTCAGAGTGACGAGAAAGACGGGTCGAACCGCTATTGTCGCATCATCTGCCTACGAGAATGAGGTCAAGGAACCACTTAAACTAAAGAATCTGAACAGAACAGAGCAGAGATCAGGCTGGTGGCTGGAGAAGAGAAGAAAGGAAAAGAAACATATCTTCCCTTACAGAAGAGGAACACAAAAGAAAAACAAATTGACTCTACAGAGAATGAAACATTCGAAGACGACGAAGATGCGGCATGCACATATCGCAAGGAATTGTATTGGACTCCAACTGAGGGACGGATTGCGTGACAGAAGAGCAAACAGTGGGCTGGTGACTCGTCTGCTGGCACAGGCAGCGAGGACGATGGATGCCAGCTCACCTCTAAGACGTGTCATCGAAGAAACTTAAAAAAAGAAAAGGTCGAGGTCCATTCCACCCTGTCTGGGGAGCGGAACGGCCTTGAAAACACTTTCCTAGTTGGTTGGTACAACAAAGTAATGTGCATTATTCTACTTTACTTTCGTTTGCGGAGTATACTACAAAAACGTACCGCCCCTAAGTTTCCGCATCTTGCTCCATACGTATGGCGCCCCCCCCCCCCCCCCCCCTGCCGCTGGAGCAGCGACCCGGCTCGCCCCCCGCGGTCTCAGCCACGCCGTGCTCGCCGTACGAAAGCTTTCCTCACGAAGCAGCGCAGTACACCGGCGGCGCACAGCTGCGCACGAGGCGAACTTCGGTCCAAAGCTTCCAGTTCGGCGGCCGCCGCAGCCGGCTGCTTCGTTCTCCATTCCTTGTCTTAATGTCGTCGTGTTGTGCACGCTACCTACACGCGTTCCTCACCCTTAAAAACCCTCGTATGCCTCGAATGTAGAAGAAAGAGCACAGAACGTCGTTCGCTGTAATCCAGTAAACTCAACAATATTACTTTTCTTGTCTGTAAACACAAATCTACGACCTACCCATTTTCATTGAGGACATCTTGAAGATGGAAAACTCCTGAGAGAGAAAGAGTCTGTTGCCGCGTGGGATTAGTCGAGCGGTCTAGGCGCTGCAGTCATGGACTGTGCGGCTGGTCCCGGCGGAGGTTCGAGTCCTCCCTCGGGCATGGGTGTGTGTGTTTGTCCTTAGCATAATTTAGGTTAAGCAGTGTGTAAGCTTAGGGACTGATGACCTTAGCAGTTAAGTCCCATAAGATTTCACACACATTTGAACATTTGAAAGAGTCTGTTGTCATTGTGTTTTGCGGTAGTGCTCGTCTCTCCTACATCTCTTTCACCAACACGGAGTATTTCGCCACTGCCCATTTCGTACAGGGTTCCATTCGTAGTGCCGCTCTGTTAAGCTTCGTACAGAACACACTGCTCTGAAACCTAAGATACTTTGCCTCACTTTTATCAACTCCGAATATAGCACAGAGACGGACAAGGCGTGACACAATCACTGTAACGTAATATCAAGTACCCATCTAACACAGGGGTTTCCAAACGTTTCCTCTGACGGAACTCTTCGAGAATGCTGGTACTTTTACGGAACGCCTTTTTTGTTTTGAATGTTAATGAAACTTTAAAAAATGAGAAGGATTAGTTTCATTCAGTGATTACTTCAATTTAACTCATGACTAATAACACAGTAATCATAATAAAATAGAGTGAAAATTAATATCGTCAAGGCGTTCACGAAAAAACTGGCCATGTTATAAACATTTTTTCGTGGAGCACATTTTCTGTCCTCGCGGAGCACCAATGTTCCACAGGCCACAGATTGGGCAATCCTGCTCTAAGAAAATGCTCTGTGTTGAGTGCAGGGCGAAAGAGCACCGGTTAGTTTGAGACACACTGCGAATCTGGTTGTCATCCTCAGCAAACTAACAAAACACAGTTGCACAGGTGCGTCTAATTTTGGCTTCCAGAAAGAGATTTTCACTCTGCAGTGGAGTCAGCGCTGATATAAAACTTCCTGGCAGACTAAAACTGTGTGCCGGACCGAGTTCGAGTCTCGGCGCACAGTTTTAATCTCCCAGGAGGTTTAATTTTGGCTTACTGAAAAAGACGCACCGTCCAAAATACAGGGGCGAAAAATTCATTAACTGGATAAAATTGGAGTGAGATTTTTGCCAATACGTATACTGGGTAACGTGGGACTAGTACCATCGACGTAGTTGTTTTCAAATCGACAGTTCACTTAACTTTTTTGTTATGACTGACAGTAAACATTGAATGACGTTCGCTACGAGACTGTTTTTCCCGTCCTGGGCTACTTATCGTTACAACGCAGGAGCACTGTAATAGTGTGTGTGGGTGGGGGGAGGGAGGGAGGGAGGTTTTGGTGCTCGGTTCCTGTCTGAGCTGGCTGCGTAGGGTTAACTGCCTTTGGTTTACTTCGAACCGGCGGCCATTTGTGTAGCAATTCGACATCTGCCTTACTGCCGCTACGTTACAGTGTACTGTATTAAGCGAGGTTCGAACGACGACCCCGAGCTGGCGCCCAGGCAAGTTGTGCAATGCCATTAATTCGTTTAGCAAAAGATTTTAATTGGGATGAAACTAATGCACAGATAATGACACCATTTGTAGTTGCACCGATAGCATTTTGCGTGCAACAGCATTCAGAAAAAACGTTTTTTCGGGAATTTTTTGAAACGTGCAGCTTCTGTACTTTTAACTTGCATAAATGGGTTCAAATTTTGGACGAATGTTGGTAAACGGATAACGTCAAAACGAGACAAGATACTAGGTACATCTGGTTTGAATTTCCATTTCTACATGAGCCAGTTGCTACGACGTGCTATTTTGGGCGCCCACACGCGCATCTTTACATGTGTAAGACAACGTGCGCGACTGATACGTGTGCATTTAAACCCCACTTAATGTACCACTCTGTACCTCCCGAGGTCTTTAGCAAACTAAAGAGAGACAAATACGGCGTAGTTTTATAGTTAATGCCGATTTCACTGCACTACATACCCTGCCTCTTGTGAAAACTGTGATGTAAGTCATCACACACCTCTACTACCAGCTCTCATCCCTTATCGTCTTCAGGAGTGCAGGTTACTGTCCGCTTGGGGCGCTGCCGTCGCTGTGCATAAGGAAAACGGGCACCAGTGTGGTGAGAGTAACCTGTTAGTCCACACTGTGGTTAGACAACACGCAGCCACTGCGACGCGATATACACAAATACACGTCAGGTGTGCCGTAGGATCCTCAGTGCCTTCTGATCTTCCAGCAAACGGCCTCGCCGCAGTGGTAACAGCGGTTCCCATCAGTTCACCTAAGTTAAGGGCTGTCGGGCTTGGATGGGTCACTGTCCGGGTCTGCAGAGTGCTGTTGGCAAGCGGGGCGCACTCAGCCCTTGTGAGGCAAACTGAGGAGCTACTTGAGTGAGAAGCATCGACATAGGTCACCAAAACTGGCAACAGGTTCGAGAGCGGTGTGGTCGCCACATGCCCATCCGTACCTGCATCCAGTAATGCCTGCGAGCCTCGGATGACACGGCGGGCCGTCGGAACCGTTGTGCCTTCAAAGTGTGTTCGGGCGGAGTCCTTTTTGTTCCCGTGGTCCGCAGATAAAACATCTTGACCACAAAAAATTTATCGCCAAACCATTTCGTGGAATAGCTGAATTCGTGGGAAATCACTCATCATTATTACACGCATAATAATAAAAAGATGTCTTGTATGAACATAATGTGTTCGCTTTTCTGCATCTACGAAAAATGGTCAGATGCAGGGGTGTCACGTAAGTTGGTGTGCCAAAGAGTCGGAAAGGTCGACAAACGCGGCTCTAACAAATAGTAAATCTTATTTATTCCTTTTCAGCATTTGTCATGGTTGTTCTGTAATAGACACCTGCATAAAAAGAGAATTCGAAGGTACTAGCTTTCTTTTAAAGAAATCGGTAACACGAGATTTGAATTTCAGTTCTCAGTGTGGACAAGGAAGTTTCCTCGGCGCAAAGGTAAGAATAATTCACCAGTCAGCAGGAGAGCGGAGACAGCTGTGATGGTAACCAGTTGCAGGTGCGAATTTTTGCGGTGTGAGTTACTCGCCTCCAGATCAGCTGGGGAATGTGCTGAAATGTTCGTACGTAGTCAGTGACATTTGTCTTATGCCAGTTAACATGTATGAATCACATATGTGCTCGAAAAGCAGATAGTTTTTAGCTTTCTGTCTGTCTTTGTGTCTACCTTTTGCACAATAGTCGGTATACATTACAACCTTCATAGGCAGAACCGATACAGTAACTATTGATTGTCTTTCACAACAAATAGAAAACTTAGATGTGTTGTCGCCAATGCCATAACAGCATGCCTTTCTAGTCATATCGAATGCCTTTTGTGGCTTGGGTTTTTCCGATATGCGAATCAGGAAATACGTCGTACGAATTTGATGGCACCTACTTTGATGCTGACGACATATTTATCTTCATCATACCTTGTGTGGCACAAGAATGATCTGAATTCGAAAACGCTGTACTGAACGAATCGATAGCTGTGGTGCTGTGGTGTCGGGTCGGTGACAACCAGTTGGTGCAGCAGTGCCGCCAACTATATTGTGAAGCCTGAAATGACTCTGCTGGGTTACTGTTTGTGTTGGATCTTTGCGCTACAATATCCTGACACACACAAGCGCACAGGGTGTTTCAGCAGGAGTGTTCCTTATTTAGGGATATTCTAGCAACAGTCATTCGAAGCAAAAAAGCCTTAGCAAACGTGTGCTCTAAAGCACATACCTTAAGAGCTGTGATCTCTTCTTCATCTTCGACACCGTGAAGCAAATCGCTTCTACAGCCAGCTCTTTAAGCTCTTTACTTTCCGTATTTTGAGAGGAGGTGTAAATAGCGATCTAAAAATTTCAGTATGAGGGTGTTGCTGCAAAGAATATGAAAGCCAGCATGACTCCGATGCTTGTATATAATCACCGACGTGTAAGGAAGGGCGTAGTGTGTTGATACAAACAAATGTATTATAGTGATAAATGGATGTTTCGTTATGCTTCCTTTCGAACTGTTACCCAATAATTGTAATGTGTTACGTCTCAATCGAGCCGGTAGGTTAGAAAATTTAAAAAGGTAAATGGAATTCGTGAAGTTCGGTGGCAGGAGGAACAAGACTTCTGGTCAGGTGAATACAGGGTTATAAGTACAAAATCAAATAGGGACCAGGATTAATAATGAATAACAAAATAGGAGGGCGGGGAAGTACAATGAGCATATTATTGTAGCAAAGATAGACTCTAAGCCCACACCTATCACAGTAGTACAAGTTTATATGCCGACTAGCTCCGAAGATGACGAACAGATTGATGAAATGTATGATGAGATAGAAGAAATTATTCCGATAGTGAAGGGAGTCGAAAATTTAATAGTCATAGGTGACTGGAATTCGATAGTAGGAAAAGGAAGAGAAGGGTAAGTAGTAGGTGAATATGGAATAGGGGTAAGGAATGAAAGAGGACCCCGTCTGGTAGAATTTTGCAGAGAGGATATCTTAATCATAGCTAACACTTGGTTCAAGAATCGTGAAAGAAAGTTGTATATATGGAAGAGGCCTGGAGACACTGGACTGCTTCAGGTAGATTATATGATGGCAAGACAGAGATTTAGGAACCAGGTTTTAAATTGTAAGACATTTCCAGGGGCAGATGTGAACTCTGACCACAATCTATTGGTTATGAACTATAGATTAAAACTAAAGAAACTGCTAAAGGGTGGGCATTTAAGGAGATGGGACCTGGATAACCTGAAATAATCAGAGGTTGTAGAGGGTTTCAGAGAGAGCGTTAGGTAACAATTGACAACAACGGGAGAGAGAAATACAGTAGAAGAAGAATGGGTAGCTTTGAGAGTTGAAATAGTAAAGGCAGCAGAGGATCAAGTAGATAAAAAGACGAGGGCTAGTAGAAATCCTTGGATAACAGAAGAAATAGTGAATTTAACTGATGAAAGGAGAAAATACAAAAATACAGTAAATGAAACAGGCAAAAAGAAATACAAATATCTCAAAAATGAGATCGACAGGAAGTGCAAAATGGCTAAGCAGGTATGGCTAGAGGGCAAATGTAATGATGTAGAGGCTTATCTCACTAGTGGTAAGATAGATACTACCTACAGTAAAATTAAAGAGAACTTTGGAGAAAAGAGAACCACTTGTATGAATATCAAGAGGTCAGATCGAAAATCAGTTCTAAGCAAAGAAGGGGATGCAGAAAGGTGGAAGGAGTATATAGAGGGTCAATACAAAGGTGATGTACTTGAGGACAATATTACGGAAATGGAAAAGGTCGTAGATGAAGATGAAGAGGGAGACATGATACTGCGTGAAGAGTTTGACAGAGAACTAAAAGACCTAAGTCGAAACAAGGCCTGGGAGTAGACAACATTCCATTAGAGCTATTGATAGCCTAGGGAGAGCAAGCCCTGACAAAACTCTACCATCTAGTGAGCAAGATGTATGAGACAGGCCTTCAAGACTTCAGACTTCAAGAAAAATATAATAATTCCAATCCCAAAAGAAGAATGTGTTGTCAGATGTGAAAATTACCGATCAGCTTAATAAGTCATGGCTGCAAAATACTAACACGAATTATTTACAGACGAATGGAAAAACCGGTAGAAGCTGACCTCAGGGAAGATCAGTTTGGATTCCATAGAAATGTTGGAACACATGAGGCAATTCTGACCCTACGACTTACCTGAGAAGATAGATTAAGGAAAGGCAAACCTACATTTCTAGCATTTGTAGACATAGTGAAAGCTTTTGACTATGTTGATTGGAATACTCCCTTTTAAATTCTGAAGGTGGCTGGGGTCGAATACAGGAAGCGAAAGGCTATTTACAGTTTGTACAGAAACCAGATGGCAGTTATAAGAGTCATGGAGAATGAAACGGAAGCTGTGGGTGTAAAGGGAGTGAGACAGGATTGTAGCCTATCCCTGATGTTATTCAATCTGTATATATGTATATTGTGCAAGCAGTAAAGGAATCAAAAGAAAAATTTGCTGTAGGAATTAAAATCCATGGAGAAGAAATAAAAGCTTTGAGGTTTTCCGATGACATCGTAATTCTGTCAGAGACAGCAAAGGACCTGGAAGAGCAGTTGAACGGTATGGACAGTGTCTTGAAAGGAGGATATAAGATGAACACCAACAAAAGCAAAACGAGGACAATGGAACGTAGTCGAATTAAATTGGGTGATGCTGAGGGAATTAGATTAGGAAATGAGACAGTTAAAGTAGTAAAGGAGATTTGCTATTTGGAGAGCAAAATAACTGATGATGGTCGAAGTAGAGAGGATATAAAGTGTAGACTGGCAATGGCAAGGAAAGCGTTTCTGAAGAAGAGAAATTTGTTAACATCAAGTACAGATTTAAGTGTCGGGAAGTCGTTTCTGAAAGTATTTGTATGGAGTGTTGCCATGTATGGAAGTGAAACATGGACGATAAATAGTTTGGACAAGAAGAGAACAGAAGCTTTCGAAATGTGGTGCTACAGAAGAACGCTGAAGATCAGATGGGTAGATCACATAACTAATGAGGAGGTATTGAACTGGGGAGAAGAGTAGTTTGTGGCACAACTTGACTAGAAGAAGTGATCTTTTGGTAGGACATGTTCTGAGGCATCAAGGGATCACGAATTTAGTATTGGAGGGCTGCGTGGAGGGTAAAAATTGCAGAGGAAGAAGAAGACATGAATACACTAAGCAGATTCAGAAGGATGTAGGTTGCAGTAGGTACTGGGAGATGAAGAAGCTTGCATGGGATAGTGTAGCATGGAGGGCTGCATCAAACCAGTCTCTGGACTGAAGACCACAACAACAATGCATAATTCAATTCCTTAAGCAGAACTGGGAGAATTCAACAGCTGAACTCAAACCGTACGTTTTCGGCCATAGGTTTTTGTGCAAAATATTATGTACCCACTCCTATCTACAAGCCCTAGAAGTTTGGAACAGGAATTGCAGAACACCGCGTAGCTCAATGCAATTACTAATCCACGATCGCATTTATTCCGGTAGTTCCAGATTTTTAGTATGTTAAGCTGTAAAGTCTAAGGTCTCGACATTAGAGCGGACGTGTACATGTGCACATTCGAAAAACCAGCCGAAATCGCGACAAAATCTTTTTCCCTATATGTCTACGTTCCAGTGAAAATTTTGGTAAACGCAGCGTCAATAAATTGTGTAGAGCATTTTTCTACAAACTTGCATATATGATTTTTTCTCTCCCTTATGGGTTCCTAGATATTATGCCTTAAAAATACGTATGAGTTAGGAGAAACACGCATATTTCACGAATAGGTTTGATTTGTCCTGAGTAGTTCCTTCCAGGGAAATTTTGAGAAAAATTAAGTGACAACAATGTAGTACAGCATAAAATATCCATAACACTTATAAGTTGCAATGTGTTAATCCCGAGCCTTTGTTAGAAATGCTGAGATAAGGGAAAAGGGAGAAGAGCAGATTGTTTGTCTGAACACCATTTTAGTTGACATGTTACAATTATCGGTCGGTAACATCCCAAAACAACGTTACTACATTTCAACTCTTGTTTTTCTGCGAGTATTAATTGAGACACGACGTTTTGTTAATCACTGCAGACAATTTTCGGTAGCTGTTGTTCCAGAGTTATGGGCGTTCAAATTACTGATTAAAACTGCTGTATGAATCGCTGGTGTGTTTTGTGACCAATTACTAGCAACAATTGCTAGTGACATTGCCAACGAGGTATTGCTCACGTGTAGCCTGCTAGATGAACTCGTCTTCGGTGAGCCTATCAGATAACAGGATACACAAGTGTGTAAGTGGTCACGGGTAAGTGATGCTCACTGCTGTACGTTACATATCAACAAAATGAAACACAGCATTAATCAACAACGATCACAGCTTTTCAATGATATTTCCGACTTCTGACTGTACAAACGTTCTTATTCTATATTGATGTCATTATTTTGGCCGTAATTCATTATCAGGTTCTACAGTGTTGGGTATAGGTAGACATCGTTAAGTGAAGTCATTGTCAAGATCTATTGAAATGGATGTCTCAGCGTATAAATAAGTGCAAAATCGTCTGGATATATGATAGACAGTCATTAAACAACAGAACCACAAAACGAACATCAGTAAAGTAGTTACATATGTAGTGAATTTGGTCTGAAAATATATTATGGAAGATACTGGTTGACTACTGGCCAAAGATAAATAGCAGTGGCGGTAAGCCGATGTTGGATAACCCATGTTCATGGGAAGATCATAGGTACATAAAATCATAAATGTTTGGAAGAACTATGTTTTCTGTGAATACACTTACAAATACATCTTTGGAAGAACAGTGTTATCTGTCACCACAAGATGTAAACAATATGTTTACAGCATGAAAATATGACATCTTGCAGAAAGGAATACCCACATCATATATAGGTTTAAATGAGAAACATGTCCATGTGTCATACATGCCATAGTACAGAAAATTGCGAAATTTTGCCTTTAAGATATTTTGCGTTGTAGCCAATATGTTGCAGGCCACTATAGTGTGAGGCTTATGGCCTGAATGCCAAAGTCGACAGCGAAATTAATCAACATATCAGCAGCTCGAATTCGCGCAGTCTGTTACTATTTCAGTTCTAGGGAGATGAGAAGCCAAGATAATGTGGTTAACGATGTGAATTACATTGGCACAAGCACAATATAGACACTTTATTTAATGATACACAAACAGAAAAAAGCAATGAATACATTCTAGTGTCCGATTTCACCCTCGACTTTGGCCACAGAGTGAGCATTCAGATGTACAGAATTGATTTTCTGTTGTCGACACACATTGCCACAGTGGGCACGTGATGTGGGGGTGGCGTACGTTTGTCCGTAAAACGTCCCATAAATTTTGAATGTCACCATATCGTTAATACACATAGATTCACTTCGTATGTGCTGTGTATGAGGGAGAGGCGTTTTGTAGACGCCATAACAATTTACATCTGATACCTGGAAGAAATTGTTCTCTTAGCTGTGATGAGCAATATGAGCGGGCATCACGTCACAGAACCGTCACGTCAGCGTGTGTTCACATTGTGGAAATACAGAAGCGTCCGATCTTACCCGTCGGCTTTGACCCATGACGTCACAAATGTAGCGGAAACGACTATAAACGACAATTCCAATACGGCGGATATAAAAACATCGCATACGTATTATCCAATATGGCGGATATAAAAACATCGCATACGTATTATAAACACTGAAATACACAAGTTTCACAAAAAGCCTAATGACTCTAACGGGACAAGCGTGGGAAATTGGGAGTTTTTGGGTGGGGACAAACTAAATATACACAAATGTAGCCACCGACCGCCATACAAAACCACGCAAAACAACGAAATAAATCAACATCACAAAACTGACCAAATACCAATAAACACATTCCTATCCAGAATCGGACACTTCCCTTGACCTATGTAGCTCAACAGAACCTACCGATCACATCCTCCAATACAAAAAAAAAAAACGAACACTTCCCTTACACCTACATACATCTACAACAGCTCCCAATCACATAAATTACGATCGAACACTTCCGTTGACCTATATAGCTCAACAGAACCTACCGATCACATCCCCCAACACCAACCTAAAAAACCAACACTTCCCTTACACCTACATACATCTACAACAACTCCCAATCACATAAATTACGATCGAACAAAGATAATAATAAACAAGTGGTACTCGAGGCCAGGCAGGGGGGGGGCTGCGCCCCCCCCCCTCACCCCCCCACCCCCCCGCCAAAAAAAAACCTCCCAACCTAACCTCGTATTCAGGGCTACGCTACAGATCAATGTGTAGGTCCCTAACGTCACGGGTCAAAGCCGACGCGTGAGATTGGATGTTTCTGTTGACACAAAACACACATCAAAAACAAAAAAAAACGGAACTTACCTCAAAAAAGTTCCAGCCCCACAAACTAGATTGGCCACCACAATCACACACAAATGCACCCTAACTAACCACTTTCGGCCTATACATTTTACCCACAGCCCTTAAAAAAACCCGAAAAATGCAATAGGCCTCTGGGACACTCTTCCGCCAACAGTACTCATCTAAATGAGACTGAAGGTTGGAAGAGCGCCTCTTCCCCCTCCCAAGAACTGACTTAACCGCCCCCCACATCCCCTCAATTGTGTTAGTGCAAGCCCCAGTATCATAATTCTTAAATTCTAGACTGTGGTTCACTACTAAATGATTAAATCCCCTGTCACCCAACCCCCTATAAGAAGAAAAAGCATCAGAAACTATTGTGGACCCGGCTCTACATACTCCTCAATTAACCCCACTAATTCAGCCTTCGACCTCCCCTCCACAACCCTAAAAACACATTCAGTACCCCCACCCCCGTGAACAACAGCCCCCCACACCCAAAGACCAGCCACAGACTTCCCCCTCCCATACTTCCTTTTACCAAACTGCGACTCGTCCACCTCCACAAGCACCCCATGCCCACCCAACTTACCCCTGTACTTAATAAATTCCGAACACACTTCACGACAAAAGGAATACCAGTCTAAAACAGTCCTCTCACTCACACCAGTCTCAAACGCGCAAAAACTCTGTGGGCATCTATAACAAAAATAATATGTAATAAGCACAATCTCACGCATGCCCAATCTAGACTTCTCGAACCAGGTACCACGCCTTATAGAACGCCATACGCCATCTTTCCGGCAACACCACATGTATCCGTCGCTGGTCCGAGAGGCCGGAACTTTAACCAATTTCATCGCCTCAAGGCAAAGAGAACACTTAACAACTTCGGCGATTAAACCGAATAGTTGTAAGAACTTGATAAGTTGTAACGCTGTCTCACCCATCATCGCCCTCAACCGAACACTATTAAGGCGGTCTTTCATATCCATTCCTAAACAAAAAACCACAACCAAATACACTCAATAACAAACTCACCCGACATACAGCAATGAGCATTAAATTAAAACAAACGAAAACCATGAACACACCACCAGAGAGCACCACAAACAAAAACAAGACTAAACTCCTCGCCGTAATGACGTCACACACCACAACACGCTTACGTCACGGGTCAAAGCAGACGAGTAAGATCGGAGGTTTCTGTTGACCCCACATTGTCTGTCACGTCATGTAACGTCAATTCACTTAGCCCGTGTCAGAGTATAGTATTGCAATTGAGGAACTGAGGTTATTAGTGGCCAAAGCAACATTCATAACGTATGTTCTCGATCAGTTCTGTTTGTTGAAGTGATAAGACGTGAAACAACATTTCAAAACATCGACATTTCAGTGCTATGGGAAAGTGGGCGTCTGTTCTGTTATTGTCAAACCTAAATAATTTTTGGCGTTCAGATATCTCACATTCCTTGTGTAAGAACATCCACTGAAAAAGCATCCAAGTCGTCATGGAACAATTACAATTTGCCACAAAAACAAAGTACAATAATGAAATAAAGGTTAAGAAGACACGAAAGCACAATATGCACTACTATAGAACTAGTGAGCGCGGAAAAATGGGTTAACTTACGATGTCAGCAGACGATGATACCGCTGAAACTTTCTTCCCAGGAAACCTTGACCTGCCGTGACGAGACGTGAGTGTCTGTTGTCGACTTGTCTGAATGTCGCCATTTGAAATACATTGTGGAACGTTTTGACTTGACGTGACGGGACTTGACGGCCAAGGCGAACTGGTCTTAAAAAGAATCATGTCGAGATCACGTGACAATTTCAGCTTAATTTTGATAACATGCGCAGCACGCAGTGCACACTCCAGAGACTTTTCTACTCTATGGCTTTGACCGACGTCATATGTAAGTCACAGACGCTACATCTGAAGGCAATGAGGTTTATTCCTAAACCAAAGAATGTATCACAGAAAATGAAGATAATACACATACATACAATAAAATTTCATAGCAGCTCATGCGATTAGTTAAATAGCCATAAGTTATATCGCAAAGAAATTGAGGTACAAAAAAGAAAGTAACAACCGAAAAAAACATACATCCATCAAATAAATTATCATCACAGTTAATGCGAGTAAGTGAAAGAACCATAGATGGCCTTTAAAGTCCACTACAATATCACTCGTAGTAAACCCTTAATCTACATCTACATCTACACGGATACTTTGCAAATCACACTTATGTGCCTGGCAAAGGGTTCCTCGAACCACCTTCACAATAATCCTCTAGGTTCTGCCAAAACGAAACATGTCTTTTTTTTAATGATGTCCGCCCCAAATCCTGTATCGTGTCAGTGACACTGTCTTCCCTGTTTCTCGATAATGCAACATGTGCTGCTCTTCTTTGAACTTTCTCGATGTAGTCCGTTTATTCTGTCTGGTACGGATCCCACACTGTACAGCAGCGCTCCAGAAGAGGACGGACAAGCGTGGTGTAGGCAGTCTCTCTAGTAGATCTGTGGCATCTTCAGCCAATAAAACGCAGTCTTTGGTTCACCTACCCACAACATTTCCTATGTATGGTTTCCAATTAATGTTGTTCTTAATTGTGATTCTTAGGTGTTCAGTTGAATTTACAGCCTTTAAATTTGACTGATTTATCGTCTAACCGAAGTTTCACAGATTACGTTTAGCACTCATGTGGAGAACCTCACACTTTTCATTATTTAGGGTCAACTGCCAATTTTCGCAACATACAGATATCTTTTCTAAATCGTTTTGCAAATTGGTTTTGATATTCTGATGACTTTATTAGATGGTAAATGACAGCATTATCTACAAACAAGCCCGCCGGAGTGGCCGAAAGGTTCTAGGCGCTTCAGTCTGGAAGCACACGAGCGCTACAGTCGCAGGTTCGAATCCTGCCTTCGGCATGGATGTGTGTGATGTCCTTAGGTTAGTTAGGTTTAAGTAGTTCTAAGTTCTAGGGGACTGATGACCTCTGAAGTTAAGTCCCATAGTGCTCAGAGCCCATCTACAAACAACCTCAGACGATTCATCAATTGTCTCCGAAATCGTTTATATAGATAAGGAAAAGCATTACCTTGGAAAAAGGTGGAAATCTTTTCCGTTTCAATCGATGAATTAACTCCAATTACTACGAACTGTGGCCTCTGTGACAGGAAATGACGAATCCAGTCACAGTCCAGCCTGTGAGGATATTCCATAAGCACCCAATTTGACTAGAGGCCGCTTGTGAGGAACAGTGTCAAATGCCTTGTTGTTGTTGTCGTCTTCAGTCCTGAGACTGGTTTGATGCAGCTCTCCATGCTACTCTATCGTGTGCAAGCTTCTTCATCTCCCAGTACTTACCGCAACCTACATCCTTTTGAATCTGCTTGGTGTATTCATCTCTTGGTCTCCCTCTACGATTTTTGCCCTCCACGCTGCCCTCCTGTACTAAGTTGGTGATCCCTTGATGCTTCAGAACATGTCCTACCAACCGATCTCTTCTTCTAGTCAAGTTGTGCCACAAACTCCTCCCCAATTCTGTTCAATACCTCCTCATTAGTTGTGTGATCTACCCATCTAATCTTCAGCATTCTTCTGTAGCACCACATTTCGAAAGCTTCTATTCTTTCTTGTCTAAACTATTTATCGTCCATGTTTCACTTCCATACATGGCTACACTCCATACAAATACTTTGAGAAACGACTTCCTGACACTTAAATCTATACTCGATGTTAACAAATTTCTCTTCTCCACAGACGCTCTCCTTGCCATTGCCAGTCTGCATTTTATATCCTCTCTACTTCGACCATCATCAGTTATTTTGCTACCCAAATAGCAAAACTCCTTTATCACTTTAAGTGTCTCATTTCCTAATCTAATTCCCTCAGCATCACCCGACTTAATTCTACTACATTCCATTATCTTCGTTTTACTTTTGTTGATGTTCATCTTATACCCTCCTTTGAAGACACTGTCCATTCCGTTCAACGGCTCTTACATGTCCCTTGCTGTCTCTGACAGAATTACAATGTCATCGGGGAACCTCAAAGTTTTTACTTCTTGTCCATGGATTTTAATGCCTACTTCGAACTTTTCTATTGTTTCCTTTACTGCTTGCTTAATATACAGATTGAATAACATCAGAGAGAGGCTACACCCCTGTCTCACTCCCTTCCCAACCACTGCTTCCCTTTAATACCCCTCGACTCGTATAACTGCCATCTGGTTTCCGTACAAATTGTAAATAGACTTTCGCTCCCTGTATTTTACCCCTGCCACCTTGAGAATTTGAAAGAGAGTATTCCAGTCAACATTGTCAAAAGCTTTCTCTAAGTCTACAAATGCTAGAAACGTAGTTTTGCCTTTCCTTAATCTTTCTTCTAAGATAAGTCTGTAACAATATAATGCTGTAACAATGAAAAGACTTTGCTATTAGATTCAGACGCATCCGACCCACCTTACATTTCAAGGCGGTGGGTGACTCTGTACTGTTGATGAAATGAAATAAAATGAAATGATCGATTTACTAAGCAATGCGAGAAGTATAATGTATATCAATTGTTGAGGAACAGGTAATGTGACAACTCGTAGGCCTGTGAGGCAGGGCTGTCTGCTTTCAGTGCTCGTGTATGTTTGAGCCTTGTTCTTCTTCTTCAGAAGGGTTCAAAAGTCAGTAAATGGAATTTCAGTAGAAACAAGGAAAGTAACGTGCACAGCATTCGCTGATGATGTGGGCCTCTCTTTAAAAGACGTATCTGACTTTCGTCCAGTGCAACCTTTATTCTCTACTGCAACAGGCGACAGGCGCGACGACAAACTGCAGCCACAGGTTTCCGCTGCCCACTGTGTGCTGCACTCCGTACCGCCAGTCGCCTCGGAGCTGCGCCGCCAACACATTCAGAGTGCTCGGTGTGCAGATGCCATACACGGTGGCACTGAACTGGCTGTGAATACTGACTACTGTCAGGGCTGTGACGAACAGACACGCAATACGCGAGCTGAACCTAATTCAGAAATCAGAGCTACCCAGCGTCTTTCTGGTGTCGAGGGCCTGGTACGTCGCCCACGTGTTGAACGTGTCGAAACAAATGGACAGGGCGGTTAACCAGGCTGTAGTCTGAGTTTTGTGGGGGCTGAATTTCGATGCTGTTCGACCACTCAAGTCTGACTTTCAAATGCTTTCACCAGCCTGCCAGTTATCCAGCACTCGCTTTGACTTATTTCCTCCACAACAGTTCGTCCGTAAGCTCCAGGAGATAGATATTAACTACAGCTTTCGTTGTTTATATCGAAGCACTGGTCTGAACGAAACAGTCGATCCACAGACCTGCCGTCGTGTGTCGCTGAGCAACTCAGGGCCACTTATTTAGCCGAGTGTCTGTCTTAACCTCTGTGGATGTTCAAAATGGTTCAAATGGCTCTGAGCACTATGCGACTTACCTTCTGAGGTCATCAGTCCCCTAGAACTTAGAACTAATTAAACCTAACTATCCTAAGGACATCACACACATCCATGCCCGAGGCAGGATTCGAACCTGCGACCATAGTGGTCGCTCGGTTCCAGACCGTAGCGCCTAGAACCGCACGGCCACTACGGCCGGCTGTGTGGATGTTTTCTCGCATAGTGGAAACGGGGAAAGTGCGGTACCGGTGTCTGCGTCTGTACCGAAACTGACAGCGCCACGTCTCGTTTCGTCTCGCCTCAGAAACGTCCAGACACGGAGGTAGAAAATACGTTAAGCATTTCGTACCGTTTCAGACGCAATCTCACTCACCGCCGCCGTGATAAGACAGCGCCATCTTACACGCTGTCGCCGTAGATTGGACACGTTCCCCACACCCTTGTTCTGTTGTTATCTGCCGTTGCGGCGCTTTGGGACGATACAGCGGTCATCAGCAGAGCGAAAACATCCCAGTTCCGCATCTCCGTTACTGCCGTCGTCAAACACGCCGATGTTCACCGTAGACACCTCCTCACGAAGGGGACGTCACATACTGCCTGCATTTCAGTTGTGGACACCGAATATTTCTGCATTATCGGCATCTGTCTAACAGCGCGTGTATGGCATTTAGCGACAATATCCTGAATCCAGCTGTGTCTTATGACGGATGTGCTTGTCGACCGCCACAAACACACGTGAGAGAAAAGCCAAGTAGCGTTTTCTGGTACATCACGCTTCTTATCTCGATATTGTGTCGGTGTCTGTGCTGGCTTAAGCACAAGTCATAGCTCTTTACTCCGTGTAAAAATCGCACATGGCGGATGTCACTTCTTAAAGCATAATGCCACACGTGACACGCACTCTGAGGAAATGGCCAGAAGGCTACGTGCTTCCCGCCAAACCTATTCTGCGGAAGCGGCCACCTAAATGAGCCACAGTCCAACAGCGACAGGTATCCATCGAATTGCTGCAACTCTGTCGTTTACGAAAAAAAAGAATTGTCAGGGCACTGTTTGAAAAGTCTGCTGGTGTTCCACCTGGCCAAACGTAACAAGGATAGTTATCGCATTAACATTGCGACTCTTGGAGAAAGTAGGTTAATTCAATTACTACATGTGTGACACTAATACAACAAAGTCAGTTGTTGAAATCAGTACTTGATTCCATGTATAGACAATGTGACTGTCTAATCCACTTGGTTTCGAACCTAAACACGGCAAGAATAGATGCATGCTCCGTGTATCTCTACGGTCGAACACATGATACGTGGTCTATGTCCACAGTTCCACATGCGCCAGCGAGCGGCGTATAACGCAGTCAGGCACCGTAAATTAAAGCCTTGCTGGTCTGCGTTCTGCCGATCGGCGCTGCCCAGCGACGTGACAATAATATCTGTGACACGAGCTTTTTCCTTGTCGTCGCCTTTTCAGTGAATTAACAGATCGTTTTTTATCTGTTACCGTTTAACGAATGCAATTTGTACAGACAGAGCGTGAACAGTTAGATCCATTGCACCGAAGTAAAGCAGGTCCTCGCACTGAGTTTGAATTTCGCTTCCATAAAAAACAGATGATGCTGTCAACTTGATTATTATATGTTCACAAGCAGTGGCTAGAGACAACGTATCCGCTAATCCTACTTAGATGATTAAGACTTCGCCTTGACTCCAGAGCAATTTTTCTATCCATTATATATGTCTTCAAAACCATGGAGTCTAAATACGTTGCACCCATTACAGCTGTTCCTATTCCGTACAACGCGTGTCATCCAAGTGAGCATAATAAAAGTATCACATGTGTTAATTGGCTAGGATAAAAACATTGTGACGATTTCTACACATATTTTTCGGGAGATTTTCTCACAGAATCGCCTCCATCTCAGAAGCGTAGAGCTGGAGGCAGCTGAGACAGGAGGCCATCCACGAATGTGCGGAGTGCGAAACAGGAAGTGTGCGGGTGCGTTACAACGGAGAGACTGGCCAGCGACCGTCAGTGTGAGCCACATGTGGGAGTGGACACGCATCTGGCAACTGGAGCGATACGCGACGCTGTGCTGTGGGTTGATTTTATAAATGTAGTCGCCGCGTCAAGTATGGATTCACTCTCATTTCGGTAATGAACTCGTGCATGTAAATTTCTTTACCGTTCTCATTTACTTCATATAACCGCCAATGCTCGCGGGAGAGTTAAAACTCCCAACATTCCGCGGAGCAAACAGCAACAATCAGTCGCTGAGGCAGCGACAAAGCTGTGTCGGTTGCAGGAGACGGAGGGTTAACGAAAAAATAAATTCAACTTTTACATTACTACTACCTGCACTTGCGATTTACATCTAAATGTGCTCATAATCGGTACACGTTAGGTATGCGGGTCTGATGCTGCTTTCGCGATGCGGGAACGTAATTTAAGACATACGGACGTCTTTACTCAAAATGAAAGGAAATTCACAGAAAATGTACGCATGACCATAGTCTCTGGACTAGCCAGTCTTCAGGATGAGAACAAGAAAAAATTAAAACATTACATACACTTTTATCATACTTAGCCGACATACCAGATAGTACTTCTTTAGAAATGAAGAAAATCACAAGTCCATGTTTAATGTTTGAAGATGTCTTAAAAGACAAAGTGAATGAAAAATGAGTCAAAAAATTAGTCACCACTTAATTAACGTAAGTATGTCGTAGCAAATGACATAATGATAGTCGAATTCTCAAGAGTCGATAGAAACTGCTGGAAATGGCAAAATGACGGAATGCGTTGGTAGCAACGTACAACTTTAAAATTACGTAGACGGTAAGTACGTGAAAGAAAATGCGATACGTTTAACCATGGTGTTACTATGTAAGATGTAAAATATCTTTCTTGATTACAAAAAGTCCTCAAGCGAAGTTGTAAATATATAAATGTCGTGACAAAAGCGTCTGTCATATTATTATGGGGCAACATATGAGCCGCTACAGCATCGGTATTAATGAAACGAGAGACAATGCACCATTGGTCAGTTCCCAATGCACCGACAATGAAACACAACTTA
This sequence comes from Schistocerca serialis cubense, assembly GCF_023864345.2. Taxonomy (NCBI): domain Eukaryota; kingdom Metazoa; phylum Arthropoda; class Insecta; order Orthoptera; family Acrididae; genus Schistocerca; species Schistocerca serialis. Next base: position 109,723,785 of record NC_064648.1, read on the forward strand.
GCCCAGTTGCCCTCATTTGTTGTATTTATTTAGTTTTGACTGAAATGTGGTGAATTTTGCCTCAAGTCGTCCATGTAGGTATCTAATACCTGCTACCCAGCAGTCAAGATGAACGGTACGACACAGACGAGGACAACACGGAACACAACATTCAGGTGAGGAAAATTTCGGAATCCGTTTTTCTCTAACCATGTGGTTATATGTTAAGCATTAATCGGCTTTGCTAGGGTCATCAAACGTCGATGTCCCGTGAATCATAATTTTTACGCGCATGGTCTCTGCAATACAGCTGTCCTTGACGAAGAGAACCTATCAGTCTTTGTGTAATATGAACGGGAGACATTAACAGACAGTGGAGATCACGGATTCCTGACAGACGCCAGTGAAATCACGATGCGGTGGAAGGCGAGGAAGGAACTGCGGGTAGATGGATGTTCAAAAGTCTCGTGCACGGCCATTGAAGCGTTCATAGCTGATTTGTTACGCGATCAGGATTACGATTGTTGTGGAAAGAAGTGGAAGATGGGCACTGCTGCAAACACATTTCACTAAAGAGCATCAGGCGTTTAGGCACGGCGACAAAACTTGTCAGAGAGTGAACACACAGTCACACCGCTGTGCACAGAGTCAGGGGGTGTCTCGTCACCGGCCACTGTTTGCCGGAGCCCTCGCCACTAAGCGAGAGGCTTGCTGTGGTCACAAGCACATTTCCAGGATAGGTGTCACAGAGTTTGCGTGATAAGAGAGAACAGCTATTGGCAGATCGGCTTGGAAAGACTGCCCTATATGCTACGTAGTAGCAGTCCCTTCTGTTTGATGTTCAGAAAAACGGACTGAGTACCAGATACGCTTCCCTACGGAAGTATATTACTGGGAAACCGGAGATTCGAATACTAGAGAACAATTCTATCATCGTAAATGTCCCGCAGATGGGTTTCTCTCATATTGGGCAATGACTTCGAGATAGTCTCGTAGATAAACAAATCGCGCCGATTTGTGGTACAGCTTTGCGATGTCGACTGTTGAAACACGACGGATAGCACGTTTATTAAGCGGAAATAGAAATGACAACTTTGTTTCGTGGTCATTCAAAAAGATTGTGGGATTGTGTTAATATATACCAAAAACGTAAAACCGACTACGGTAGAATTTCGAGATGTAAGGCGCCGCAGGAATATTATTAGCATGTTGCCAACAGAGAGCACATGATCCGTTTGTATAGGCGAACACAAGCTGTACTCTGGTGAGTTAGACACGATCGGAGAGATATCGACCATTTAGACACTTTCAAAGTGAGTTAATAGCTGTGCTACAAAAAAAAAGTGTCATATTAAACGGAAAAAAATCATCTCTTCAGAAAAGCATGGATTTTTGTAGAGAAATGAATGTATTATTGTAGTGAGAACGAAAAGGCCAGGCTCACTCGATTTCAGGGCTAGGATATGTCGCAGTGCAGAACCGTTCGTAATGATTGAGAAGCGAGTCTGTGCGTTATGACGTCACCATAGTGTATCGGCAAGAGACGACTGCCGTGGTCTTTAGGTAATGAAGTAGTGTCACAAAGAAGCTGCAGAGCTACTCTTTAAGCTCTTAATAACACTAGATAAAATAATAACAACCAATTTTCTCTTTCCGTTATCATCACAATTGTAACACTCTTTTAATATGTGGCCGGAATATGTAAACGGCCACAGCGCCACGTCGCAATAGAAGATGCCATATTAAGAAAAACATGTCAAGCAGTCAGCTCGTAAAACACATGTTTAGGCCATAATAATTATACATAAGCGACAGAGTTGCAAACGGTTAGATACACATCGCTGCTTTTAAAGCTAGAGCCAAACAAAAAACATGCCCCTGAAATTCCTTAACTTCCTAAAACGACGGAATGTTTAGGGTGCCAAATGCATTTTCTTAGTGTGCCAATAACAGTCCAAGGTCTGTCGATTCTAGAATACATGTAAACTATCGTAAGTAGCTTTCTAGATAACCAAATTCGTCTCCAATGCTGGTGTGAACTTGTTTGCACTTGTTGATTATAGTGACTGTTTACAAATTAATACAGTAGGAAATACAAATTGAACTGCCACATCAGACTCCTCCTTCTGACTGACCTTCTTGTCTGACATTTTTATTAAATCGACAGAAAATACCTCTTCACTTATGAAAGGGTCCTGTAGCCACCTTTCATTGCCAACTCTCGTAGTGGTCAAGTCGGCAAAGAGGTTCCCGCTACTTGTGAGAAATCCACCTGCGTTAGGTTGGTGGCGGAAATGGCTTCCTGGGGTTTTCCGGTCCACGCGGAGCGTGGAAGAGGCTGGAGAAGCGGGAGGCAGTCTGCCGCCGGTACGGGAAGCGTACACAGCTGTGCTCCAGTTGAAGAAGGGTGAGTTGGACTGACCGCGTGGCGCGTTGTCACATAGAGAGGGGAGCTTTTAGCTTTTGGTCTCGAATTTCGTCTTATAAAGATTTACTTGCTGGGTTGCAGCAGGGAATGCAAGGCTTTTGTAGACTTTCAGTTTGATTCCCAATGCAGTCTTGACTTTGATCCGTGAGAGGAACGCAGCACAAGGGAGTTGCATATGTTGAAGTGCCCTCGGTTCAGTGTGAATGTTTATGTGCCTACAACTGTGTGTGTATGCTTCTAATCTTTTCCGGATCTTGGTAATTTTTGTGTATTTGTGAATTTTCTTTGTCTCATGTGATTAAAATTTGGCCACGGTCCATAGAAGTTGTCTCCGCGGACCGAGTGGGCACGCGAGTCTGTTATGAAACGTATAGTATTTCACAAGCAGTTGCACATAGTTAGCATGCAACAGTAGTCTATAGATGCACTACATCAATGTTTTAAGGAATAAATAATTTTGCCTTCAATCTTATCTTGTGTACCGATGTTACGTCGCCGTTACCTTCGCCATTTGCCTTGTAGTTTTCCTTGTTGGCCCACCTATAGCGTTTCCATGTGCACAGGTGTAGTGATTAGTGTCCCTTTTTTTATCTGAAACAAATGCTCTGGAATAGATCGTATTTTCACGAATCTTGCTGCAGGCTGCACTTACGCATGGTGTTCACGACCTATTTACTTTACTCAATATTTGATTCACGGGAAGAATGCCTGGATTATATTAATAACTACATCCCATTCTTTATCAATGACTTTACAATGAATGTTCTTTTGTGAGTTTTTCTTATTAATAAATTAAGTAATTTTCCGACTCAGTGCTACTTCTTCTTTGTCGTGTGGCTAGAGTTGGTGGCGACCCTATCTTTTATATTGATTTCAGTGTCAAGTAGCATTTTCTTATTCAAAGTGCGCGTGGCTCTTTTAGCCATCAGGATACATTCAAAGGGCGCTTCATGCTTCTTGCACATAGCGTCCATTTATTCACGCCACTTATACTTTCACTGAAGTATCATTTACCATTTTCTATGTCAATTTGCGTCTCATGTCGTAAACTTGTCCATCCCCTATTAATTTGTCAATGATGAGGAAATGACATTTGACTAAAGTGTCCTATTTTTCTTTAACTCTTGGAAAAGTTCAGTCGACATTAAGTTAGTCGTTGCACCTGTGTCTAGAACTAAGTGTACCTCTATGCCAGATATCGTTGTCTTTGTAACTGCCTGTACCTGCTCTTCGTACAACTGTTCCTGAACTTCCTCCTCATGTCAGTATAAATCATCTTTCACGTCACCTTGTTCGTCGCATCTCACAAAACATGTGTTTATAGGTGTACTGGCCGCACTCGCTACCTGGTCAGCAGCGTGGGGCCTCACTGCGACCGGTTGGAGTTTGGAACCCCGGTGCAGGAGCGTTGACATCCAGTCACCGGACTGGAGTAATTTCAGCGAGATGTACGGTGTGTGTTGTGGCACGGCAATTGGTGTCACTGGCTGCGGGTGACCCATTTTCGCCTGAATTCGTAGTTGTGAAATTATAGTTCGCGCTATTATGTTGTCTGAAAGTGGGCTGAGGCACAGCGCGCGGCATTCGATTGTAGCCGACCGCTTGCCACAGCATCGGCTGGCTGTTACCACGTAACTGGCGGCGGATCTTTTGCAGAAAGATGTTTTACATAAGACACTGTCTGTAAACTCAAGAGCGAGCAGCCCTTTTGGTGGGGGAAGTGGCCTTTCCCAGACGAACCCTGCCACTGGCCTACAGGGCCACCCAAAATCAGTTGCCCCTTACCTGCCTAGCGCTGTAGATCGGCGTGCACTGATAGACGTCGTTCTGTTCGTGGGATCTTAATTTCCAGTGTCAGACAGCTAGTTCCGTATGCTTACTGATATTCTTCGCTATGGGTAATCACCCTGCATTGCAAGAAAATGTGCAGAGTTTGGAGAAGAGGAGGTATTTATGGAGTAACGTGCGTTCGATCGTCTCTAATGTTACAACATCATGTGTTGAAGAGGCGGCACAAAAACAACTGTTGGCTAATATTACCAGTCCCGTTCAGAGGGCTGCAATTTATGCAAACGTCAGCCTCGCCGCAATAGGACGCAGAAGGAAGAAACGCGAAAATAAACCGCGTGGTTTACCGGAACCGCCACGAGGTAAGACTGACAATTTTGGGAGGTCGTTATAGGCAGTTTCACAAAATCGTTCATTCGACAAACGATGGAGGACTTTCACATAAACAAAAAAATAATGCCGACATTACGGACATTACCTACTGCCGTGTAAAAAAAAATCTATTTTCTTTTGCAGAAAGATGTCTTACATAAGACACGGCACGAAATGGGATTTACTTGGAAAAGATCTATAAATAAACGAAAGATTCCGATAGAGAGAACGGATATAATTGACTGGCGATGTTAGTACCCAAACCAAGTGAGGAAATTAAGGGAGCTAGGCAGAAAATTTGTTTTATATTGATGAAACTTGTGTGGACAACAATATTACTTACAGAAAATGTTGGCAGGGCCCTTGCGTTGGTAGCATTATCGACAATGTTAGCTGAAGCAACAGGATTATAGTGGTCAATATTGAGTAAAAAGATGGGGTTTAATCCAACGCACAGTTAATTTATAAAGCAGGATATGCAACAGGGGACTACCGTGGGCAAATGAACTACGAAAATGTTTCAAATTGGATATCGACTAAAGTAATTCCGAATCTGCCACCGAACTTCGTTTTTGTAATGGACAACACTTCAAGTCACAACAAGGAGAATAACAAAGCTCCGACTAGGTCCTCGAATAAAAGGGAAATGATTGAATGATTATTAAAAAAATTAGGTGGAAGATGATTTGTCAATGATAAAAACAAAATTATTTCATTTAATTAAACAACATAAGCTGGAAGACAAATTATTTGAAATTAATAAAATACTTGAAGCTTATGGGCAGACTGTGCTGCGACTTCCACCATAAAACTGTGATTCAAATGCAATTGAAATGGCGTGGACAAAACTCAAAAATTTCCTCAGAGGAAGAAATATTCTTGGAGATATTTACAAGACGAAGTTGCTGCAGTTGGTGAAAGAAGGTATGAAGCAGTTTTCCGAGTTTCCGTTTTTTATTACAAACTAAATTTTGCAGTAACCGAAAAAAGCAGATACAAACACTTGTCCCAACTGTAACAGGTTTTGAAACGATAACTCAAGTTGACAGGAGTGCATAATGCCTCTACGTGGAGACACTTGAGACTACTGGGTTAGGGATGGGATTATTGAAGGCCTACTAGAAGCCATAGTTATTAATTTAGAAAATGACGACGACGACGACGATGACAATGATAGTGACAGTGACACTGTTGATGGTGATCTCTAAAATAAGATGTATGTAAATAGGGCAATAAGTAATTTCTTAAGAAATACGTTGTATATTCTTTCAAGCGTGACTCTGCTCATACACTATAAAGTTTCTTTTGGTAGAAATGTACTACATGGTAAAAGAAGTGTTAAACAGTTTTCCAAAATAAATACAGTCAAATGTGATTCAAAGCAATAAATACCTTTATCATTAGTTGTACAAAATCAGTAATAATTTAAGAACTTTATGATAAAATTAATTAATTTAGAATCTGATTTAATCACGTAAAACCTTTGATGCTTAGGGAACGCCAGCATTTGAATATATTCTGTCGCTAAATCTCTATCTCGGTTACTAGTCAACTAATTCTAAGACATAATGGTTAAAAGCGCAATAACTACGCTAAACACTGCTAAAATTTCCTTCGACACTTGTACACCGATTCTGGACTTCTACGTCAAAAGCTTGACATAAGAGTTCCGTTCACATATTAATTTTTATTTTTTGGTAAGAACTTTATTTGTTAATTTACAGCAATGTTAACCTCTTCAAAATATTACCCAGTACATACTCTACACTTATGCCAGTGATTTTTCCAATTACCGAAACAAATTTGGAACTGTTTCTTCGGGACAGTTTATAGGTCTCCTAACTGTGTATTTTTAATCTCATCCATGCTAGTATATCCGCTGTCTTTTAAGGCCTGTTGGCAATATACTAAAAATTTGATACACTTTATTCCATTCTTGTAACAAAATTTAATATAGATTCTCTAATCTATTTATATACAAAACAAATAATCCTTGATACTAACAAAATACATGTAACCTTTTTGACAGCTGACAATAGAATAAATACCCAATATGCATAACATTATACACATACTCTTCAGACATGTTTACGAAGACAGTGACAAAAGATGTAGCGCAAATAGGACTAATACAACAAGCGGAAATATAAAGTTCTCCTTACTATTTTATCACTCTTCGTGTTGCAAGAATTGTCAAGTTTCGACGGAACCCTTCAAAGAAAATTTCTAGCTTTTAGTAGAAACACGAAATAAGAAGAAGCCTTAAATTCTACAGATTTATTGCACTATACTGGGTTCGCTTTACAAATAGCAGTAGAGGGAAGATACATTCACATGAACAGGCACTCGGTTCTGTGTTTGTATCAGAATCCTGACTTCCGTTCTTATGTTAATATTACTTACTCTATAATGTTGTGTTTCGGAAGAAGCTGTCGTCTTTTGCACTCATTATTTATCTAAAAAGAAACGCCGCCGGGACGTATCTGTAGACGGCGTCGCCACAGATATGAAGCGCGCGCCGCGGCAGGGCCGGCACTACACGTGCGTCTCGCGGGCCCCGAGGAATCGCTTCATGACGTCATCAGAAAGGCTGAAAGCGCGACAGCGCTGCCTGGTGACTAGACCTGTTAACAACTCTGTTGACGTAAGTGACGTCAAAACAGCGTTTATACAGACCTGCCTTCAGCTGTTGTTTTGGAACGTCATATCAATCCGGATTGTTTGAATGAATCTTCCGTTAACAGAATTAAATGTAGAAAGAAGATTTGAATGCGAATAATCTCGATTATAGTGACATAATAATCCGCAGCGTAGTCAAAGTTACATATTAGAGTCTTACGTGATTGATTGAAGCCAACTGATTACAAATTATTGGTCGAAAGGCAGAGTGATTTATAGCATAACACATATTACGCATTGAGGACAATGTGTCTAAATGTTTTTAACACATTAACTGCAGCTTACTAATGTAGACCAACTACCACTGAGACGTTTGCAGCACGAATTTGTCTTTGAACCCATACCAGCAGTAGCAAATGCGGAAAAACGAATCAAATATGGTAAAGGATACGTAGTGGAACGCCCATTGCATTTTTCCAGTTTGTGTACGATATCTGTACGTAATATGCATCAAAACACGTCGGATGCTTATTCATTTTCTAATATATGTTTTTGTGGATGACCTAGAAGTTTTATTATTTTTTTAATTATGAGAAATGCGTTAAATGTGGGAAAATACGTTTAAATATGCCGCAAACAAATATTAGGCAAAGCCACACGTCTGTCTGTTACCACAACCTTTATTTCTCATTCGCTGTGTTCCACAACTGTCAACCAAATTATCTCTTTTCACCCTAATCTATACCTTAGACTATGCTACAAATAAATTTATAACTCCAGCCAAGGTTTCTAGGGAAAAGGGGGGGGGGAGGGGAGGGGGCGAAATAGCCAAGGTTTCTAGGGAAAATGGGGGGGGGGGGGGGAGGGGGCGAAATCCAGTATAGTGCTCTAGCCCAGATATGTGCTCTTGCCCAGTGTCTGTTACCGATATGCTTAAATTTTTATCGTTGTTTTTCTGTAAACAGCTATATGCCATCTTCCTGTGTGTAGTTTCTCAAAAATCCAGTTTATGTGATCTTAAGATAAAGAGCTCACTGAGGGAATATTAATAGATTTAAGCAATACTGACATCTCCAAACTGTAAGACTGCTATAGATGCAAGTCACTGACTGTCAGTGTGTATCAGTGGGAGAAAACATTTGAAGTAAATCACGAAGCTTTAGGTTAGTTCAACTATTACTTCTTAATGTAGTAAGCAGTCACAATTAACTTCCGTATTTTGATGTATATACATACTACACAAGCAACCAAATGGTACCTGGTGGAGGGTACCTTGTACCACTACAAATCATACTCTTTCCTGTTCCACTCGCAAATAGAGAGAGGGAAGAAAGGCTATCTACTATCCGAGCCCTGTTTTCTCATGAACGTTGTTTCCCCTCCAGCGATCCTCACTTGAGTTTGCCAAGCATCTTCATAATACTCGCACATAGTTTGAAACTACTGGTAACCTATCTAGCGTCCAACCTCAGAGTTGCTTCAGTGTGTTGCTTAAATCTGACCTGGATCTCAAACATTGGAGCAATACTCATGAATGTGTCACATAAGTGTTCTATACGGGTGGTGTAAGTGATCTTCCCCTCATTTTCAGTCACAAAGGATATTCATCTTCACAGAGGAAGGAAGTAATGACCGTGACAGCTAGAAATGTTTTTTTTTTATTCAAGTTCTGTTTTTCTCTCATACTTCGTACAAAGCAATGAGTACTGTCAGCCCTGCATAAAATGATAAAATTAAAATCCTGTTAATTTGAACCGTAGTGTTAACTAGCATATGCATCCTTGAGTCGAAACATTATGTTTAATTATAATTATAGAAGGAGAGACTAATAAAATAATTTTTTTATTTTGTATTTTTTTTGATACCTTAGGATATTCAGTTTTCTGCCTGATGGTTAGCAGCAACCTACTGAAGACTTTCGATCCAAATGTGAAATTCCATTCTGAATCGTAGGCATGGATGTATAGTTTACATGGACATTGTTTTTACTTCCAGTATTTTGCAAGTTCATTTAACTGAACAGAGTAAAATTACCCCTATTATGGACAACAAATACTATTAGGGAGTAAATATGTTGACATGTAAGTGAAAGACTCCGAAGGGCCCTGAAGAGACTTCTGTAAGAAGCTGCACTATCGATTTTACACAATACTTTTACTCACATAGATAAAAAGTATTATTGACTTGCCACATCAGATTTGAACAAAACTGCAAGCTTTTCATAACAGCCTCCATCACCATCATCAGTAATGGTACTGGTATGTAATGGTATGGTGTACTGTTGCAGCACATTAAGTGTTTCAATTGAATTGATTCTGCATTATTTCTCTTCCCCATGTCCTTGACATTAATGCTACCAAGTTATGTTCTTGTACGGTAATTAGTTTCCACATTATAACATGTTAAATATAGAAAGTTTAACTGTAACCAAGCAGTAGTTTTCTTTGATGACAATATCAGTTCCGGTGCACAACTGAATTTCAAAATCTGTCTTGTGGGGTGAAAAACCATTACTGCTGCAATCTTGTGCTGACAATGAGATGATTTTCATAGAAATACCGAATTACTTCATTTGTAATACAGTTTCATAGTTTTTGTAGTTGCTCATGATCTTTACACTTGTGTGCAATGGATGTAGCATCGGCATACAGAACTATCCTTGAATTTGGGGAGCAGTATTTTGTCATTTACATAACTCAACAAAAGTATCCCAGTACAAAGTCCTGGGTACCCTGTATTACATATCAGCAATGTTAGATCTGTGTGTGTCACTCACCATCCTTAAGAGTGAAAACTGATTTGTGTTAGATAAGGTTTTATTAAACTGTGAACAATTATCAGCATAATTACCCAGCTGTTTTCCCAGAGTGTTTACTATCTCTCTCTACAAGCAACTGATAAAGATTAGCTAAAAAAATATCTGTACTTTCAGATGGAGGTCTTTCTATATCTAAAATTATGTTTCCTTTCCCATCTATAGCTTATCGCAGAAAGTTCAGTAACACCTTCAACACGTAAGGAATTACATCTTTGAGCACCAATTATTGCCACTTTTTGCAATATCACCATAAGGTTTGATATCCCTACTGAAAGATGAGCAGAAATTCTTTGTTAATGGGTGCATAATAAGATTCTTTTTTGGTATGCCAGTGCTCAGTAATAACTGAAACATCTGGTTTATTAAAACATGCTATTATGTCCAAATCATTGTGCTTATTTCCTAGGCTCGTAAAGTTTTGAAGGATGATCTTGGTTTGCAGGTTGCATTGTATCCACATATATTTTTTTATTTTTTTTTGTTACCATAAATATCCCCATTAAGCAAATCAGATGTGCTTGTCAAGCTGGGAAGAGGAAACAAAAACGCCACACATGTACAAAATAATAATAAGAGGAAAGATTCCAAAAGAGTTCCTGACAGCAAAATGTAAAACTTAATTGTTTTTGGGTATGTTACTTATATCCTTCATTCAAAAAACTTATGAAGGCTGTTAGTTTAGCGTCTTCAAGGCATAATGCTGCTGAGCATCGCAACAATCAAGTCTGAGATAGTAGTGTACTACGATACTACCTATGAAGAAATTGATGCACTGGATGTGAAGTGCACAGTTTAGTCTACCCAGCAGGTGTTCCAGAAGATGTCCCTGCACTGTTCTATACCAGCATGAATATACCTATCATTAGTGATATATTCATCACTGACAGAAAATTGAATAATCACATTTTTGCTTCAAGTTTCTGAAATGACAGTTGATGAGATCATATCTGAAGAGACAGCTATCAACCCACACTTTCAGCATGAGGTAGGACTAGCAATTACCAGAATTCTGAAATGTGGATCTTGTAAACCTAGAGTTGCTCTAGGAAAACAAGTAAGATGTGACACGTGTCCCAGATCAAAGATAAGAAAATAAAAGGTTGCTGTATTAGTTATAGCATACAAATATGCAGTGAATAACAAGTTTGAAATCACTGTTCGCCGGCTGGGGTGGCCAAGCGGTTCTAGGCGCTACGCGGTCTGGAACCATGTGACCACTACGGTCGCAGGTTCGAATCCCACCTTGGGCATGGATGTGTGTGATGTCCTTAGGTTAGTTAGGTTTACGTAGTTCTAAGTTCTAGGGGACTGATGACCTCAGAAGTTAAATCCCATAGTGCTCAGCCATTTGAACCAACCATTTTTTGACTGTGTTCAAAGCTATGTAGACTTGTTTAATTCCTGGTTTAAGTAATTCACATTATTTCATTGCTGTTTGCTGCTGTCATCCATTAATACCTGAATGTCAACAACTACTTTGTTACTTTAAAACCTTCAACATATTCACTGTGGCTGACACAAAGGTCAATAAGAGCTACTAACTCCGTGCTTTTAAGTGTCATCCGCAGTGAATGTGCAAAACAATTAAATTTTTGCAATTTAATTGAAAGTCCTAAATCAGCTTCCTTTTTCAGGCATGTTTATTTTTAAATATTAAAACTGATGAGAGTTTCATTACTAGACCACTAATTTTGAAATCTGGATGACATCATCCCAGCACTGCAACAAAATGTGCACCATACACAACAGGTTCAATGCAATCTCTCCTCTCCACAAATTTGCACCTCAGATGTGTTGTATGTCATATAATACTACAGTTAATTTTCCATATATCTGAGCAAAACCAGTTCTTGTGTGTCCAAGTTTATCTCATCTAGACATTGCACCTTTCCCTTAAATTTAGTGTGCTTTATAATAAAATTTGTATGAAAAGTTTTCCATGTAAATTACCTATTCTACACCTACAGCTAATGCTTGCGTAACCCAGTGTGCCATTCAGGTGGGTTTACTTGTGTGTCAATATAATTGTCAGGTTCGGTATGAAATGGTTTCTTGAAATATATTCCCACATAAATTTTTTAGTATCTATTCTCATTTGCAAAATATATTACGCACTGTCAGTGCCATTTCAATGCAAAAATTTTAAATCATGCTGGGGAATATACCAATAACACAGTTCCAGCACACCTCAGAAATTTGATTTTAGTTGCTTCAACCAATGAGAATCACGGACCAAGTCTTGCACTGCCCTATTTTGTGTATTAACCCGTTGGCTGGCATGAAGGTGCTGGTGGTCGCAGCAGATATATGGTAACAACCAGGTATCAGCAATTTTACACATTAATCTTACTGAGGAAAAATATTTACTTATATTTGATATTCCTTGCCATTTCCAGACTATTTTTGGGTCTGCAGTATTTTTATTTAAATGTCTTACAAAACCAAACGATTAAGTGACTACAAAGTTATTCATGAATTCATTTTTAGATACATATTTAACTGTGTAAAGGATAATTCCTGAAACAGTAATTAGCATTCTAGCTGTTCTTTTTAGCCATGACTGGACAGATTCATATACTTCACACTCAAAGTTCCTAAATGCCTGCTTAACTCATTGACTACCATGCTGCTCACAGCAGAGCAGGACACTTAATGCTTTATGCCTGACCTGGTGGTGAAACATCCATTACTAATCATGTCAGGGTCAAGAAATGCATAAGTTAATCTCTCTGGGAGTACTGTAATACAAAAATGTAAAATTATAACTAAAAAGGCCATTTCCAATTATGTCTACCAAGCAAATTATGCTTTCAGTCAGTGATTTCTTTTGCCATAAATGACTAGTGAACACACATGCCTGAGGAAGGTAAATGTTCATACTTTGCCTCTGAGAAGAAGCAAAGCCATTAGAAACAGGTATGCCCTTAGTCCAATTTATGTTGAAATTATCACTTGGGTATTTTAATTAAATTTGGTCTACTATAAGCAACATGGTAAAGGAATCAAAAGAAACACACACTGAATTAATTTCTTTATTAACAACGCTTGGATTTCCACATCACCATAGAGGTACCAAGCTTGATGCGTTACTAGGTTTTTTACATGGCGAGTTTCCCCAGTAGGCCTATAAACCATGAAACAGACAAAAAGCTACTTCTCGCTGTCTTCTCTTTGGATTTTCACTTCAGAAACTGAAACATCCATTACAAAAACAGATTACATCACTCACAAATTTGGATTCAGTCACTGCAATTCATACCTATTTTACTGTAAAAAATACTATGATGAACGATGTAATTTTGAACATTCAAAAGTTTTCAAATGTGCAGGTTACTGACGTTAGAATAGTTACTACACAATTTTTGATCACGAAAAAGTTACGATGATTGCAACTTAAATACCGAAGCCATTTGTTATGAGAATACGCCGTTACCACAAATAATCCACATAGATGCATTGAACGAAACTTTACTGGGTAACATAATGCATCAGAATACTATAGGCACAAATAATGAAATTTCAGTACATTTACCACACACTTTACTTCTCTTGAGCATTATAAGATTACTAACGGAAGTTACTTACCATCCATTATCTGGAATATAAACTATCCTTTCTCCTCTGCAAGCATCTGCTTTTGCAGCAAGTATTGTCAATTTTTTTCCGTGATTGAAAAGCTTTAACGCACACAAATCACAAAACCTGCCATTATACACCCACAAGGCATTAGCATGTCATGTTCAAAGAATATCCGCGTTTCGAAAACTACCAGCGATATTGGCTAGCGTGAGAGACGACGTCATGTCATGATGTGACGTCATGATTCCTCGGGGCCCGCGAGACGCTTCTCCGGCACTACAGCCTGTAGAAGCGCCTCGTGACGTAGCTGGGTAGGCACAGTGGGGACTTGCTCGCTCGCTCTTCAGTTCACTGACAGAACATAGCCTTGTACTGGCGGACCGTAGTTCGCTTGCCCGTTGTAATTGTTCCTATTGTTCTGACAACCTCGCCTAAATCTTTTGTTTTTCCCATTTTCATTACCAAATCCATCCCTTTTTGTATGTACTGTGTCGGGTATGGTTGCCGTATTTGTTGCGTAGTAACATTATTACTTACAGGTTAGTTTCCAAAGACGGGTTGAGGTGTTTCTTCATCTACTGCTTTGTGTTGCCGTGGCGCCTCTTCATAAATCAGGTCGATGGAATCCAAAACTGACAAAAAGTACTCAGTATCGTGTTGTGTTCTGATGTGGTTTTTCCCTTATGTGTGGCGGAAGTCGGCTCTTCAGTATCTCCAGTACATTCACCTGTGATATGGGAATTGTCCAACATGTGGTCGTACTTAAATACTCTTCGAAAGCTTTCAAGCTTGCCACTAAATGCAGTCTGTTTAAAGACTTCGTCTTAATCTTTCTTGAACGGCTTCCAACCAGTATTTACACAAGCGCGTTCAGATTGCTCGTAACTGTGACAACGTCCCGCCATTTCAGTGGCCCACAAAAGAACGTCACCTTGGGTGTAACCAACAACAAATCTTATCTCTTGAGCCTCCATGCCGTTGTGGAACGCACTGATAAAAACCACCTGGTTTATCCGCTTTCCGTCTGACGAATACGTGGCAAACTGCCTGTTTCTAAGTAACCCTTCACCGGCGGAGATGGATGTTAAACATGCGGCATTACGAGACATCGGTGTGTTGTTACAAGTGTGCGGAGCAGTGTGAGACAATGGCGCTTGTGTTGCAGGCACAGCTGCAGGTAAATTACGAATTTTGCAATCTCCACTTGCGCTCGCTGTCGCGCTTGTGACAGGATGTGAGTTCTGTTGTTGATCGAGTCGTCACCGACGTGGTTGATGACAGGCCCAGTACTGAAATGCCTTTCTCGGATTCGCATGCGGGAGGAATTGAGACAACACCAGGCGACTGACCGTAAGTAATCCGTTCCGTGGCTTCAGTATTTAACTGTATGGTGAAATCCTTAGAATACACTTTTGCGTCACACATACCTCACGCAGATCGATTACCCTGCGTTCAAGTTAGGAATTTGCATCACCCCTCTTTTTAATTACAACACTATGTTAGCTAAGAACGAGCGCGTGTAATGCTTTCTGTCTGGTCCCCTAAGAAACATGCTTTATTGCTGGACTATAGCTAAGCAGTATTACGTTCTCTTTTAAAATTAAATGACTTTCGAAGCTACATTATTTGTGTGCTCGTCCCTTCTTACGATTTAACTGCAACGTTCAAATCACTGCAGGTTAGTGCTCTCAAAGTTAAACGCGGTGGTAAAGCTGTTGTCCCGTTCTGTCGCTCAGTCGATGTACGCGTAACGCACAGCGCAAAACGTATCCTTATCATCGTACTTTACTCCAGTCGCCGGCCGGAGTGGCCGAGTGGTTCTAGGCGCTACAGTCTGGAACCGCGAGACCGCTACGATCGCAGGTTCGAATCCTGCCTCTGGCATGGATGTTTGTGATGTCCTTAGGTTAGTTATGTTTAAGTAGTTCTAAGTTCTAGGGGACTGATGACCTCAGAAGTTAAGTCCCATAGTGCTCAGAGCCATTTGAACCATTTTTTTTTGTACTCCAGTCAGTTCGGCTTTCGCTCCATGTGAAACGCAACTCGATGAGATTCCAGGAAAAGTGGAATAATACATGGTGTAACGATTACATCAGGTTTATTCTTACGATGAACGTAGTATAACGGCCAAATACTGTACTTGAACTATAAAATCCAGAGTTACTGATGGCGCTCTTGTTGAATTAAAGAACGAGACCAGGCAATAAAACATACTCAGTGCGACCTGTGGCTACCCTCAAAAACTTAAATACACACCCGTTCCAGAGACACAACTAATCGCTACTGAACCCACGAACACGAACAGGCGTGACCACTAGCTGTGGGATTCCAACGCCAACCAAACGTAGACCGAATCGCAACCGAGGTCAGCCGCTTCGTCGGCCAACGGAGCGGTTGCTGCCATTCGTTGGCCTAGGCTAGGGTGACCAGATTTCCCACGTGAGAAAACGGGACATTTGCGAAAAACTGGGATAAAAAAAATTGGAACAAATCGGGTCACTAGGCAAAAAGAAAATATTCTGCATATATGGCTGAATCGCTTTACTAAAATAAATAAAAGCGAAAAGGCTCATAATTTAACAAGACACTTCGAAACAGGCTTATAATGGCAGAGCATCCTATAACACATCATTGTTTTTCCAAGAACTGATTACAATGCTAAATACTCAGAAACTGATTAAACGTTTTCTAACAAATGGACTCAAATGTAGACATCAAAAATATGTAAACCGTTTATCTACTCTATCACGAACACTGCTACTAACATTGTGCCAGCCGCTGTGGCCGAGCGGTTCAAGGCGCTTCAGTCTGGAACCGCGCTGCTGCTACGGTCGCAGGTTCGAATCCTGCCTCAGGCATGGATGTTTGTGATGTCCTTAGGTTAGTTATGTTTAAGTAGTTCTAAGTTCTAGGGGACTGATGACCTCAGAAGTTAAGTCCCATAGTGCTCAGAGCCATTTGAACCATCTTTTTTTTTTACTCCAGTCAGCTCGGCTTCCGCTCCATGTGAAACGCAACTCGATGAGATTCCAGGAAAAGTGGAATAATACATGGTGTAACGATTACATCAGGTTTATTCTTACGATGAACGTAGTATAACGGCCAAATACTGTACTTGAACTATAAAATCCAGAGTTACTGATGGCGCTCTTGTTGAATTAAAGAACGAGACCAGGCAATAAAACATACTCAGTGCGACCTGTGGCTACCCTCAAAAACTTAAATACACACCCGTTCCAGAGACACAACTAATCGCTACTGAACCCACGAACACGAACAGGCGTGACCACTAGCTGTGGGATTCCAACGCCAACCAAACGTAGACCGAATCGCAACCGAGGTCAGCCGCTTCGTCGGCCAACGGAGCGGTTGCTGCCATTCGTTGGCCTAGGCTAGGGTGACCAGATTTCCCACGTGAGAAAACGGGACATTTGCGAAAAACTGGGATAAAAAAAATTGGAACAAATCGGGTCACTAGGCAAAAAGAAAATATTCTGCATATATGGCTGAATCGCTTTACTAAAATAAATAAAAGCGAAAAGGCTCATAATTTAACAAGACACTTCGAAACAGGCTTATAATGGCAGAGCATCCTATAACACATCATTGTTTTTCCAAGAACTGATTACAATGCTAAATACTCAGAAACTGATTAAACGTTTTCTAACAAATGGACTCAAATGTAGACATCAAAAATATGTAAACCGTTTATCTACTCTATCACGAACACTGCTACTAACATTGTGCCAGCCGCTGTGGCCGAGCGGTTCAAGGCGCTTCAGTCTGGAACCGCGCTGCTGCTACGGTCGCAGGTTCGAATCCTGCCTCAGGCATGGGTGTGTGTGTGATGTCCTTAGGTTATTTGGGTGTACGTAGTTCTAAGTCTAGGCGACTGATGACCTCAGAGGTTAAGTTCCATAGTGCTTAGAGCCATTTGAACCAGCTGAACTAACTTTGTGCTTATCAGAAGACCTAATACCTTTCAAAAGCTTTGACTTGGTTAATAGCAGATTGCAGAACTCGTTGCAGGTAAAATCTGCATAATGAGTCTTAACTATTCCAATTGCTGCAACAGTTTAGTGGTAAAACGGTTTTTCTTATCTATCCAAATGGAATTCACAGTTGAAAACACACTTTCCACAACAGCATTTGTGCCTGGTGCAGCAAGAGCAAAACTCCCATGTGTCTCTATATTTCTACATGAAGTACCTGTGATTTGAAGTGTATGGAATCCACCACACCATGACTTACTTGTTTCCAAATTAGTTTTTTTCCCATTCCTCATGTTTCTGGCATGCAATGTTGTTCACGCATCCAATCTCATCTGAAATGTTGCACATCAGTCTACTGTCTCAAGATTTATCATACAATTTAAAAGTTAAGCCCAAGAAACGGAAATTTTCAGTGTTACACAATGAAATGATTTCAGAGGTAGAAACGGAGAAGTTGACTTTTCTAAACAAGTTACAAAAGTGTCATAAAATGAACTGACAACTGTGCCGTACCAGACTGAAAACGCCTTTCTTTTTCAAGTTAATTACAATTGACAGCTCCAACTCTTCAGCTGATTGCGGAACTGTGGTTCTTTCCAATTTTTGAACACATTTTCATTAGCTTTGTGTGAAATAAAGCCAAAGACGTGTCTGTGGGTTCTCAAATTGTTTCAGCAATTTGGGACACCTATCTTGAGACAGAAAATAAGATTTCAAAGGTTCATGCATATCAATAACTCTTGTAACACCCGGCAACAATGACAAACATTTAGTGTTAATACTACCTAGAACTTGTTTGTATTCTATATCAACGAAATCACAGAATGATTTGAGTCCCCATACACACACCGAATGTAAATGTCAAAATACTGAAAAATTTAATTCACAACTTTTTCTATGTTAATGGGAAGAATTTCTGCACTTGATCTCCACTTGTACCACATGGACTGCACAACCAATGCCTTGAAAGTTAATCTCGAGAACACTGTTAAGTTTGGAATAACCATTGTTTATTCCTGCCCTCTTGTATTCACCAAGTTTGGTATTACAGTCATTTGTACAAAATGTGACAATCTTGTCAACCATATTTTTCTTTTTTAAAATACCCAGACTCAAGCTAGCTAATAATTCCGCCATTTCTCGACTAATGTTCTGAAGATGTATTACGTTGGATTGAACAAGTTTTGTATGAATGAATTATCTAGTTAGGATTGTCACCAGCTTCAAGATTTTGTGATTTGATGCCTCAGCTATCACTCACACAAACGGACTATCAGCATCCTCAAATTCTGGCGCGGGATTAGCCGAGCGGTCTCAGACGCTGCAGTCATGGACTGAGCGGCTGGTCCCGCAGGAGGTTCGAGTCCTCCCTCGGGCAAGGGTGTGTGTGTTTGTCCTTAGGATAATTTAGGTTAAGTAGTGTGTAAGCTTAGGGACTGGTGACCTTAGCAGTTAAGTCCCATAAGATTTCACACACATTTGAACATTAGAACTCAAATTCTGCGTGAACTTCTCGCAATTTGTATGGCTATAAAACGTTCATGAAGATCGACTCGCATTTTGTGTAGTTGTTCTCAAATTCGTCTCTGATAAGAAGAGCCATGAAGGCCATAGAACGGAAAGAACGACCGTGTTTTGCGGTATGGAACCCAAACAGCACTTCTTCCGTAGCGGAACTTTTCTGTTCCTCTGTTTGTAGTTTATGCGTAGTTACAAAGAAAGTTATGCTGCTAGAAATTCTTGCAGAAACTTTGTGCGCTGCGTTTTGTCGACACGTCCCCAATGTTCAGTGAAAAATACCAAACGACACGGCGCACATTCTACCCTCGTATAGTCGTGCTTTCCTTAAAGAAAGGGGACTCTTCCTTCATGGTTTTAGAGGAAGAACACTTTCTTTCCCTCGTATTAACGGGCACGAGTTAGTTACACATGCAGGAAACAACAATGGAGCGCACTAAAGCGAGCTCTCCGAACCCAGTGTTTCAACTGTTGTCTACTTCTCATTGTTGTCTGTAAAACTCCGAGGACATCGTGCCGGTTGCATCTACTACAAATTTGTCATAAACAGAGAATAACTAAGTCGTAACTACAAATACAATTGAACACTGATAGCCCTATAACGTTCTTTCAACGAAAACTTGTTACATCTGTCCATTTCTGCAGTAGCAAATCATCGATACAAGTCGCCAAGGTGATTCATACGCCACTAGCAGTGAGCACGATGGCGGAAAATCTCCTGTTCGGACCTCTCCTCATGCGGTGACCAAAATGCAGCTTCTTCGTTCCAAGACTCATTAAAATGTTAAAAAACCATGTCTGTGATGCTAAATTGATGTTAAAATAAATACAAAACACAAAATGAAGCCAAAAAAAATGGTTACTCCTGATGTCGAAGGAATGGGGTATTTGGTAACCCGTTGTATATTCTGCTGGACAACGGGACGCAGAACGAGAAAAAGGGCGGCCTCTTTAAAAAAGGGACTATTTAAGTCACCCCAGCCTACGTCCTAGTGTGTACGCGACTTAAAACGGCACCCGTCACTACGTGTACGTGAGACACATCTTCTGAAAGAAGAAAACTGTTTTTTGCCGTCTTGTTCACATATTAAGGTCTGAAGCGCATTTGCTGGCGCGTGGAGAAGAGCTGTTACACTTTCTGATTTAGTCAGCACAATCGCTATTTCTGTTCAATCAGACGAGTTGTAAATAGTTTAACATTTACACTCATCCTACACTGTAGAAAAAGCCACTCTATCCATATTACCCAAAAATTTTTAAAAATAACGCGAATGCTGAGAGCACAAGCACATTTCAGGACCGGTTGCTTTTACACCGGAGCGAAAATCGGTTGCGGAATTGGAAAACTGGCAACTAGAAGTGGTTTTGCAGAACTGATTTTAAAGTCTTTACATGACCACCCAGTAGTGGTGTTGGGAAATCGGTTCACGAAATCCGCTTTTGGGAGCCCCATGTGATCGGGGTTTGTGTCAGCAGCCGCATAGCGCGGTACGAGATAAGCGGACTGTGGCGGGCAAGGAGGCAGGCGGCCCGGCAGTGGCGACGGCTTACGCTTTACGCTTTACAAACGGGCCTTGGCCTTGGCCCGAGGTATAGGAGTTTAGACTTATTACAGTCGTTCCTCCTGTTTCTGGTGATGCGATGGTGATGTGGCCTCACTGTATGGTTTGTCCTGTGGTTGTCGGGTGTCTGTCCTGGCCTGGCTACTAGCAGGGAGACATACTAGTGGACTTTGATGTTTTAGGTCTTCTTTGTCACGCGAGGGACGTTCTGCAGCGCTGTCTGCAGGTCTGCAGACAGCTTCCTCGTGCCGTCGCGAACCTCGTTCCTCGGCCGCACGACTGCGTCCTCTAGGATGTATTCCCAGTCGCGCGGCGTGAAGACTGGGTTCGCGTTGATGGTGTTGAGATCTTTCTTGGTGACGTACTCGAGCAGAATTGCCCGATGCCCGCCACGTATCTCAAACGGCCTGTGCGGGAGCGACGGCTTCCGTACCCCTTCCGCCTGGGCGAAGAGGTACGGGTTCTTTTGGGCGTTGAAGCGCCCATCCCGTACCACGGTGGCAATCTTATTGAGCACGTTTGGCACGTTCGTGCTGTCCGGGAAGGGTATGATGCCCGTGCGAAGATTGCCATCCTCTTCTTGCTTCCCCCTCTGTGTTGCCTTCCCGCCAGGAGTTGTGGAAGGAGAGGACGGTGCCACGTCCGTGGGCGTCTCCCCGGTCTCCTGTATTGCTACAGGTTCCGGGGCGACGTGCGTTTGAGTGGCCACGTCCTTCTGCGACAGCAGGTCCGTCTGCGTGACGGCGTCCACCCCCACCGGGCGCACCGCAGGGGGGGGGGGGGCGGGCGTGGGAACCATATTCTTGTTCAGAACACGCAGCTCCTCGCGCAGCTGCTGGAGCTGCCGATGAACTTCGACAAGTTCTCCTTTGAGCGCGGCCCGTTCTGCCGCAAAGGGGACTCGGAGGCCGGCCGTGGCGTCGTCAGTGGCGGCTTCTGCTTCGTGACGGCGCGGCTCGCACCCCTGGCCGTAGCGAGGGGGGGGGGGGGGCGGCCGCCATGGCGCTGGACGCCGCCCAAAGACCTTGTAAAAAATAACTAGACTCACTGGTGGCGCTGCAGTCGCGGGATAATTTGAACCTTCGGCTGGACGCCATTATAGTGGTTGTAGTCTGATGTGTTGTGTAGTACTGTTGTTTATGAAGACCCTGATTCAACGTTGTATATTTGTTGGGGCGTACATACAGTATTTGTTACTCGTAATTCTACTGTCTGTACGTTCCAATCAAAAGAAGTACAATGGTGAAGAGTTGTGTAGCGATTTAAGTTGTTTTGTATGTCAGTGCACTTGGTTAGTAAATGTTTTTGTAACACGGTATTAGCATAATGTCTGTGCATATATTTGCAGGTTTCCTTTCTCAAAACCAAAGCTGTTACAAAAATGGTTACACACTGTCAGGAGGCAAGATTTCCGACCGACAGAATACCATTTTATATGTTCCGGTCATTTTGAAGAAAGTTGTTTCCTTGAAAATTACGTAAATCGCAGGAAGCTGAAAGATGTTGCTGTTCCATCCATCTTTCGTTTTCCAGACCATATACAGCGGAAGATAAATTTTTCTTTGTGAACCACATTTTATTTTAACTATAAAAGTTGAGTTGCAAGCAACACGAAATTTGAGTTAGCAGGCTTTTTATCGTTATAAAATGCAACTGAATGTGTGTAATTGTAATCTGATTTCATAACTTCTCTCGATGGAACAGTTGTTGAGTTTTATTTATTATATGAAAAAACCACACATATAAACTGAAGTGTACATCTACGAAAGTAAATATTGTGACTAATGCGATACTGGTTGCCTGCCTGAAGTCTTGTTTGTTGTAGCTGGCTCATCGGTAGTGTTTTGATGGTCTAGGTTAGGTTGAAACTTGATAATTTGGTCGTGAGTTGCCAAAGCACTACGCCATATATAACGCACTTTTCATCATAAAATCTAAAGCAAGGTAGAGTCAGAAAATATCTATTAACATAGTGGGCAAATCTTGGACTATTTTGATGCATTTTGCGTACATCTAACGTAAATGAACTACGAAAAATGCTAGGGGTCCAGTGCATAACTTTTAGCTACGGCAGATTCCATGTACTACGTAACATAAATTCATAAAGAGTGACTAGTTGCTGTTTGTTCATAAATTAAAAACTATATTGTAGTAACGTATTTAAATGAGGCGTTATGTTTGTGACCTAACTCTAGGGAAGGCATTTTACAACCAAAAGCGATGTATAAACATTCGAACTCCGCGCGTCAGTTTACCACTCTAATGGCCGCCGGCCAGCTATTCAATTTGTCCGCTCTTCACAGTCGACCACTCGTGCGGTTGTGGGGGCCTGACGCCGCCGCAGCGCGTGGTACGGCGGGCTGACGACGTGACTCCCTGAGGCAGCTGCAGCTACGCGAGTTGGCGGCGTGTCGGCCGCCGCAGTTCGCGTAGCTGCTGGCCGCCCCACGAGGCTTCGTGCAGCTGCGCGTGTCGTGAGCCGCCGCGCACTTCGAGCAGGCGACGGCGTTCTCGCAGTCGCGCTCTGTATGGCCCAGCTGCCGCCACTTGTAGCACCGCTGAATCTTGCTCTTCTGCTGAGTGCGCCTGCGCTTTGGCTGCCGTTGGCGGCCGCTGTTGTTCCCCATCGCACGGATGGGAATTTCCAGTGCGGCTGCAACCTGCTACCCTTTCCGTCCAGCCGTGGCGTCGGGCTAGTGGCGTCGGCGTGCGCGAGCGACGGTAACGATGTGAGCCGCGGCGAGTCGAGCAGCGGAGTGCCGTGGCGACAGCGACGTGGGCGCCTCGCCCGCCCTGCCGCAGCCGTTCCCTCGCCTGCCTGGCAACCCCGCCCCGTGACGTCGTCGCCGGGTGGGGGCAGCCGCGCGCCCCGGCTGCCTGTGCGGCCCAGTTGTGAGGGAGCGGCCAGGCGTGTAGCAGAGTGCGGCTCGGTCCAGCCTCGGCGAGAACACTAGAGACAGGTGAGGCGGGCAGCAGGGCTCCACTGGATTATGTGGAAGCGGCGGATGTTGTTCTGCACGCTTCTGTGTGGTTTGTCCCGTAACTCACGGCAGGGCAACGTCAAGCAACTGCTGCTCCTGCCTAATACATTCTTACGTTAAAAAATTAGGATCGGTACGAACAGAGGGATGGCGAATAGTGTGTTGAAACAGCGTGTCTAGTGTTTAGTAATTTATTACTCGTTATTTATCGCCTTCTTTCAGTCGTTTAATCGCTGATAACTTGAGCGAGAATAACGTGGAACCAAATGGAAAATACCGCCACATTCGGCCGGGCAGCGTTTCGATCTGCCAGTGTCGAATCCTGCAGAATTCTCGTACCACTGTTGTTGAAAACGAAAACCACGCGTTCCTGATTACGTCACTGCGACGAAATAACCAATGGTATTAGGACGCCAGTATGCGAAGACCTTCAAATTCAGCACTTCGGACTGAGGGAATTTTACTGCGAGACGGCGTGTTCCGCCACCGATTCCAGACTCCAGCAGCCGTGGTTGTCTGTAATGCTGGACCGCCAGCCCGCAAGCCGAGAACGATTGCAGGTTGCCTATGCGGCGGCTTGCACGGCTGACAATTTGTTTTTCAGCATTTCGCTTAATTTGGCCGAATTTAAACGTCTAAAATATTGTCGTAATATTCAGAGGTATAATCTGCCATTACGGTTTGCACACAGTGAGGAAATTATCACAGTTGGAAAGTTGGCGTGTCTGGACGTAACGTAACGCACACGGCTGAAATACGCGGACGTTATTCAACAAGTACTTGGGAATGAGCACTTCGCGAGTTGGAACACACGTTAAGAATATTTTCAAACCGTTCCTATTTTCTCGCTTACGTGCTTAACGTCAGATATTACACACTTTAAGTCGTCTGCAAAGTATTCAGACGTCGGAATTTGTTTTGTGCGTGGGCGTTCCGAATCCTGTGATCCACTCGCGATTCACAACACTTGGCGTCGTGCCGACATGGTTCCGGCGATCAAACGCAGCACTCGCGTTCATTTCACTATTTTCACAATTATCTGGAGTTGAGGTTGTGATGCACGAGCGATCTGTTGCTTTCCGCAACATCCTGGTTGAACTGAGGCGAAGATTTGGTTAGTAGTTGGCGAATTCTGGAGAATTCATCGTAATGTTTGTGCTTCGTGAAATAAACCTTTCGTATTATTTATTATTGTTCTGTGACGTCTCGGTTGAGATTTGCCGATGAAACGGAAGCGATCACACGCCACAATTCTTTTTGCAGCATACAACACTTTGTTTGGCTGTTCTCGTGTTAATATTTGTCTGATAAGAGAGCGTTGTGTCTTGACAAAGCAACGCATCAGCGATCTTTGAGACGCGTCGTGTTGTGTGCAGCTCGTGTAGAAAAATTGTCGTAACTGAGCTTGCGCATTAGTCGCATCTTATGTGACCAAAGAATGAAAGTGATTATGACGCTGTCATTTACCAACTTCTTTACTTGAGATTGAAATGACACGATTAAAGAGCAGTGTAAATTTTTATATGCAACCTATAACGACGGCAGAATTTGGATTCAATTTCTCATTTTCAGCGCTATAATTGCGAGCATCGAGGTAGATTTCTGTTACTAGTTTCCGTCAGAAGAGTGAATCACGCCAGAATTAGAACATTTGTGGAGACATTTGCTGATTATATTTGACTGAAACCTGTAGTTAATACTTCGTTTAGCCATGTACTGTTACAGAAGCCTCACATGTAATTGACGGTAAGTCACTGCTCTGGAGTAACGGGCAGCCCCTGACGTCGCATTTATCGACACTTTGACTTGACAAACAGTCCTGAAAATGTGTGTCAGTTAGACTGCACACCGTAAGATGTGTATCACTTAGACCGCATATCGTCATAAAACGCAAATTTGAGTACCATAACTATAAATTGTTAATTTTAACTTTACATACCGGTAGATTATTTTTTGTAATGTAGGCTGTGGTGGAAAACTGATCTGTTGCATAGCCCGAGGCCTAGGCTAGTTGACAGGTTCACAGTACGGTTGTCAGCGAAGCCAAAGAAATGGAATGTTATAGCAACAATAATTCTTGCTGTGGCACGTATTTTACGCATGTTTGATTCTGAAGAGTTTTATGTCTGTTTTGACGTCGTCGTGGATGGAAATGTGGCTGGAATCGGCAGGTTCAGTATTTTTCGGTATTGGGCAGCGTTCGTCGCTAGTGTAGAGGTACGTTTGAAGACGTTCGCAGCCTGTGCACGGAGAGGCGTCGCACGCGCCTCACACGTGAGCACGCCGCCCCGCGGGAGTCCCCACGTCCCGGACGAGTACAGACCGGGCTGTTCCGTCCACGGTTTTATTTCGTTTGCTCCGTTTTACTGCGTCTTACTTTTAAGTTGGTATAAAAAGAAACAAAACGGATCTGAACATTACTGCGCATATTTGTGACGCGAGTTATCGGTAATTTCCAGTATGGCTTCTGAATGATGTAATGACAGGGTGTATACGACCCGGGACAACCGGGAGATTCGGGAAAAACCCGGGAATATTTTATAATTCCGGGAATTTTTCATTGTTTTAGTTTTCAGTGAAATTTTTGTGTTTTCGGCTTCTAAGAAGCGATATTCTAACAAAGGATATAACTGTATCCCCCTTACTACAGAATAATACTGCAGCAATAAACGCTTCCCGCGCCCGGGTTCCCGGGTTCGATTCCCGGCGGGATCAGGGATTTTCTCTGCGTCGTGATGACTGGCTGTTGTGTGACGTCCTTAGGTTAGTTAGCTTTTACCGAGCGAGGTGGCGCAGTGGTTAGACACTGGACTCGCATTCGGGAGGACGACGGTTCAATCCCGAGTCCGGCCATCCTGATTTAGGTTTTTCGTGATTTCCCTAAATCATTCCAGGCAAATGCCGGGAGGGCTCCTCTGAAAGGGCACGTCCGACTTCCTCCCCCATCCTTCCCTAATCCGATGAGACCGATGACGACGCTGTCTGGTCTCCTTCCCCAAAAACAACTACGACAACAACTGTTCCCATTACATCAGTTTGATCACTTGCGAGTCGCATTATGCGCATGCGCAGTTGAGTCGCCTATGAGTTGTACATTCACCCGCTTCTGGCTGCTGAAGTGTGGCTGTTAGCTGTACAAGCAGCAGCAGCAAGCAGCCAGATGCTACCCGTAAAAATCGACAGTTTCAGGGGGGGGGGGGGGGACGCCAAATTCATATTCTTGAGGGAAAAAACCTTGTTTCACAAAGCGTCTAGCATCCAGAGCGTGTTGGTCTGTGGATTATTCATATGATTTAGAAACGCATTGCTGTTGATTTCTTAATATTTTTGAACGTATTCCAAGTTGATTTCTGAATGAATCATAAGTTGATTTTTGAATGCATGCATAGAGTATGTGATGCCTCTGCCACAGGAATCTCGGTCGCATTTAGGAATAAACTTTCCTGCAGACAAAAGCGGACAGGGCTATACGAGCTGAGCGGAATAAAGCCAAACGGGTGAATGCCAATAGCTGTTTGCTATGTGGTTGACGGGATTTGCGAATGTTCAGCTTTGTTATAATTACTAGCTAAATCAGTAGATTTAGACTACCAGAGTGCAAATAAACGACAAACAGGAATAACAGTTTAAAGAAAGATTATATATTATCTACTCGGTGTATCTAAGAAAATGAAATTTTGACAGAAAAGCATGGTCAGATCGTTACACTTAGTAGTGTACAGTCCCCAGCTAGCAGCCGCTTAAGTTAAATTCTGGGAGTAGCGCGGAAAACACGTTGTACGGATACGTAATAACGCATAACTAGAGAATAAACGCGGCATAACTAAACTGGTGATTGTGGCAGGGCTGGTGAAGCTAACCAGAGAATGAGTCTTACTTAACATTGCGAGGAAAAGTTACAGAATTAGTGATGACAAGGTTGTTCGTTGGAATGAGGAAGGAGAAGAAACGGGGACATCACACAAATTATGGAAGAATATGATGATTCCAAATTTACACAAAAATTTCATACTACTACTTTTCGATCTCATGCTTGAGAAGCTGGAGCGTATGAATGAAACGTGAAACTATTTCCTAACATAAAGATTTTTGCTATTAGTAGGTGTAGTAGGCATCTGATATATATATATTTTTTTGTTGATACTTCGTGAATTACATTCTGTCGTGCTATAAAAATGACTATTTCTGCCAAAACAGTCTTGGTTGCATTTTAATTTTTTTATTTTTCAACTACGCGTTTCGCCTTACTTAGGCGTCTTCAGGTTGATCTTAATTTGATACTTCTTAGAATGATCCTTTAGACAGTGTAGCCAAAGGGCATCGTCAATACATCAGGCCAACATCGCTTTCGTTAAACTCAGTAAAACCTTTTCTAGATGGACGCGAGTATGCACACTACCTGAGCCCATCTCATTCTGTTACTCGCCACAGCTTTCCCACGAGCTGCAAACGGCACCTTTTGAAGTGTAAGCGCCGACGCACGGTCTTCCACACACTTTGTTGCGGTATTTAGAGTTCGCGGCTTGTGCCTGCTGTTGACTTCTTTGTACAAAAATCTCGTTCAGCCCCCCCCCCCCCCCCCACGGTTGCAGCTGCCCACATTTGGTCAAATATCTCGCGTATTCCAACGCATGAAATCGCTTCTCTTGCCTCGTCGGCATTTTGGCAAGGCGGTGAATTCGTGATGTCAGGTGGTCGGCACAGTTTAAACTAGCTGCGTTTGTATTGATGATCCAATAATATTTGTGCACGTAATATTTTGGAAAATTCAGAATTCAGGAAACAAATGATTCCTGGTAGCCCTGTATTTCGCCTTCTGTCTGTCGTCTTCCTTTTCTACGCCAGTATGGTCACTGAGCCAATGAACTTATAATTTCGATTCGCTTGCTGCTTTCATGTAATGCCAAAAATTATTTTAATTTTTAGTCAGAACTGTTGATAAATTTGTATTTGCGAATTCTTTGAATGACCTAGAAAATATTTGTACACATAATCTGCCTCAAAGAACACTCCCGACAATGTTTACAATCAGAGTACTCCTGTGCCCTTACTATTAATCACTGCAGTGTTCAGTATTAATTGAGAGAGTACAGCAGCATTTTGGTATTTACTGAGCACACAGTGCTGCCTATAATTCAAGCACATATACTGTGTACGTTACTGTCGGGAATCTGTCCGTAAGCAGTCAACGGTAGCGTGTCCTAACTGTGCCCACTCACAAAACAAAAACTTTTGCAAACTCCTTCTCAGTTGCCGCTGTCCGCCTCTGGAACAAACTGCCCCTTACCTTGCGCAAAATTCAATCTCCTGCTGCTTTTAAGAAGAAGTTGAAGCATTTCCTACTATCATCCTCATAAAGTTCTCCACAAAATTAATGTACAAGGCCAATCCCCTCATCTGTCAAATAGCAAAGCTAGCGTCTCCTATCTTGCTCCTGAGATGCCTTCCTCTTCATCTATATTAGCCACGGAATCTTCTTTTCCTTCATTATGTTTCATCATGTCTCTCTATTCTTCTCCTCCCTTCGCCATGAGTCTCCCTCATACTCCCTGCTGCCAGCACTCCTATCTAAAATCTGTCTCTTCAATAATGTCTAATTATAACAGTACTTGTGATCTAAGAATATAAACTCTATATGTATGTATTTTTCCAGGTGTACCTTTCAAATTGTTTATTTCACTTTTTGTACTAGATGTAGTTTAACATGCCTACTAAAACATATGAATGTAAAACAAGTAGAATGCCTGGTTAGATGTAAGAGAGGGCCTGATGGCCCTAATCTTGCCAGGTTAAATAAATAAATAAATAAATGGTGAGTATATGCCTATTGGTATCGGACCCATATTACTCCTTTGTGGTACACACTTTAATTACGCACATAGACGGGACCAACGCAGTTTCGTGTGTGACTGACGTATACATAGACAAAAGACCCAGGTGTCGTTAATAGGTTGCGTTAAGTATTTGAATTCTAGAATTGGATCTAGAAGTTCATTATGTGCAGAGTCAAGTACGAAAAACCACTGCACCAATGGCTTCATTCTTCTTGCAAAATAATACTGAGAAATTTGTCATAGTGTTTCCTAACACGTATGGTGAGCTATAAAAAAATGGTTCAAATGGCTCTGAGCACTATGGGACTTAACTTCTGAGGTCATAACTTCTGAGGACTTAACTTCTGAGGTTCTAGAACTTAGAACTACTTAAACCTAAGTAACCTAAAGACATCACACACATCCATGCCCGAGGCAGGATTCGAACTTGCGACCGTAGCGGTCACGCGGTTCCAGACTGTAGCGCCTAGAACCGCACGGCCACTCCGTCCGGCGGTGAGCTATCAGTGTTGCTATTCGTTAACTTGTAATTCACGTCTTAGTGACAGTTTACTTATAGTATCATTGGTTTCCTTGTGTAACATTCCGATTACAAGCTACGAAAGGCCACAGTAAGTGATGTAACGTTCTGTAAAGCACAGTTGGATCCCTACTACATCTCTGACTTGTACAGATAATACAATTAAATTTCGATACCACTCACGAATTATTCCATCTCTCGTTCATTCACGTTTAAAATGTTGAGTAGTTGGCAAATCTAGTGATAGCAAATATTGTTCTACTTACACTTATTCAAAATACGGCCTCGACCTTCGCGCCTTCTTTCTTTCGACGGGTAAATTTTTCCAACTCCAATCATACAAGTTAACTGCCAAATCAGAGATACAGTTTTGGTCCCCTTATTTATCAGTTTCAAACAGCTATTTCTCTTTATCTTTTCCTAGTGAGAAAATTAGTTTCGAATATTTCTTTGTTCTTATCGCCTGTGCAAATTATTTCATGTTTTTACTTCACATAAAAATATGCAAATGATCATTAGCACCTAGACCGATGTAAAACATGCAAATTGATTCTGTGGTCGGTTACTCTCTGTTGCGGCTAGAAGAGAATTAGTTTCTTCTTCGTAATCTCTTTTGTGTTGGGGTCTTCCAAAACATTTTTCTTTGAGACCTAAAATTAATTAGGAGAAATTCTAACTTGAAATGATAATGAGGGAGCCGGTTTTTAATTTTTTTGTTAACAAAATCTTTATTTGATGTTCATTATCTTTACAACAGTTTATCGCCGGCTGTGAGCAGGTGGCGGCAAAGCTAAAACAACGATAGTGAATAAAAATAAACAATGGAAAGAAAAATCCAGGACAGAGGAGCCGACACGGCGGTCAAATATTGTCCAAAATGTGCAGACACCACCCAGGAGGTCTTTAAAACAGTTTAATGACAGGTGTAGCAGTCTCCATTCTCACAGTGCGAAACGTAATACCCAGTCTTTACACGATGAATGGCGCAGTTTTTATAAGTGCATCCAAGACTTTACTAACGTGAGTTTTGTGTGGTGATCCACAGTGCTGACCTTACTGTCGTTAGTTTCTTACTGTAGTTGGTTTGAAGGGGCAGAAATTAAACTCTGTGTTTGACACCAAAGAAAGTGCAGCTTGCGATGACGACGTCGTCATATGGCGCGTCATTTTGCGCTGTTCTATTGTAAGAATTCGCACCTACAAGTACGCGCTTCCGAGGGTTCTTTCTTTCCTTGCACTTATGTTCAACACAAAGCCACTAAATGTGGCACCAGTACTCCGGTAGTATAAAACCGAATACGGGACTGGTCAGTCTGTACTGCATCAACCAATCACAGCACAATAACAGCCAGTTACTGAGAACTGTTAAAAAATACTAGCGCAAAAGTGACGGTTACTACAAAAACAGTTGACACAAAATAACAATTCAGGCCCTCGTACTGGGCACAGCACAAGGGAACGGACGGAAGAATTTAAGTTCCTGGATGGATACCAGGGCAGCCAACAGTAAACTGAGTCGGTGAAATGTACTGAATGGCCATCTGATACGAATTGATTACGTTATGTACTCGCAACCTGTCAACTTCTCTGTAAGACTGAAATCAAAATAACTGTGGAAAATACAAGTGGCCACCACTTCGAGTTAAAAGTACTTGTACTACTGTAAGTGAAAATAGCCTTTAAGGATACGTTCGGAACGTTAGATTTCCTTGAGAACACGGGGCTAGGTTCTGTTCTGTCGTTGCTAAGAATGGCTGAGGAAGACTTAGAGGCAAGTGGAGGGCGAAACTGTTTATTCGGAATGCAGCGTTCTGTCACGGGAAGCGCTGCATGTGCTCGCATCTTGGAGAGAGCAAAAAAGCAGGCGGGAGCGCCAAGGTCACGGCTTGCAGCGTCCGTTGCCGGAGGCTGTTGGTGGGGGAAGGGGGGGGGGGGGGGAGGGGGCCACGTGACGTCAGAGCCGCTGCCCCGCCACTTCAGGGAACAGTGGCTCGCGGCGCGGCGCTCAGTTACTTTCCTACATCACGGCATGTGTGTGTGTGTGTGTGTGTGTGTGAGTGTGTGCATAATCTCTCAGGTGGTAAAAAATATTATGCCATATGTCAGTCTCGCTTACCTATTTGACAGTTACCTTCTAATTATTTATAGTAGTTGTTATCCTCGGAATTTACGTGATGTGTGCAATTTAATTCCTAGACCTTGATTCAGAGAATGTAGGCACTGTCTGGTTTACGGCCTGAGGCCGTAAAATGCTGCGTAATGTGTGGCTGACCTGTCTAAATCCTTTCAAAACCACAAGACAGCGTCTTGTAGCATTTTCCAGTATCGTCTAAACGCGCTCGTCGCTGCAGACACGGAACACCGCATACCCAGTGACGAACTCGCCTGTACGACACGTATCACGTCCTGCTCTCTGAAGTGTGGAAGCCCCGTGTACAGCAAAATGTTGCGACTGTTGCCGGTAGCAATACTTTGAATTCAGTATAAACAGCGGCAAGTACGGACTGATATTGTAACTGAACAGCCTCCCAAAACAAGGTTGTAACCGACAGAAGTAACTTTTTTTTTCCAGGAAGAAGGAAAACATTATATTTTACAAATGTTTGTACTTCTAAAACCAAAACTGTAATGCAACAATTCTACTGACTTCGTCTTTGACTGACAGGCACTTGTGAACGCCACACGTAAACTAAAAAAAGAAATAATGGATAAACTACCATCTTGACAGAGAACAAGGTTTCAACCTCACACATAAGTGTACAAGATTGTAACCAACAACAGTATACAATGGATTGTAGTTAACCACGGTATTCAACAAAATCTTCATATGAAACATTGTGAATACTAAATTGTTGTTGCTGTTATGGTCTTCAGTCCTGAGAGTGGTTTGATGCAGCTCTCCATGCTACTCTATCCTGTGCAAGCTTCTTCCAGTACCTACTGCAACCTACATCCTTCTGAATCTGCTTAGTGTATTCATATCTTGGTCTCCCTCTACGATTTTTACCCTCCACGCTGCCCTCCACTACTAAATTGGTGATCCCTTGATGCCTCAGAACATGTCCCACCAACCGATCCCTTCTAGTCAAGCTGTGCCACAAACTCCTCCCCTATTCTATTCAATACCTCCTCGTTAGTTATGTGATCTGTCCATCCAATCTTCAGCATTCTTCTGTAGCAACACATTTCGAAATCTTCTATTCTCTTCTTGTCTACACTATTTATCGTCCATGTTTCACTTCCATACATGGCCACACTCCATACAGATACTTTCCGAAACGACTTCCTGACACTTAAATCTATACTCGATGTTAACAAATTTCTCTTCTCCAGAAACGCTTTCCTGCCAATGCCAGTCTACATTTTACATCCTCTCTACTTCGACCATCATTAGTTATTTTGCTCCCCAAATAGCAAGACTCATTTACTACTTTAAGTGTTTCACTTCCTTAACTAGTTCCAACATCACACGACTTCATTCCACTATCCTCGTTTGGCTTTTGTTGATGTTCATCTTGTATCCTCCTTTCAAGACAATGCCCATTCCTCTCAACTGCTCTTCCAAGTCCTTTGCTGTCTCTGACAGAATTACAGTGTTATCGGCGAACCTCAAAGTCTTTATTTCTTCTCCATGGGTTTTAATACCTACTCCGATTTTTGTTTCCTTTATTGCTTCCTCAATATACAGATTGAATAACATCGGGGAGAGGCTACAACTCTGTCTCACTCCCTTCCCAACCACTGCTTCCCTTCCATGTCCCTCGCCTCTTATAACTGGCATCTGGTTTCTGTGCTATTTGTAAATAGCCTTTCGCTCCCTGTATTTTATCCCTGCTACCTTCAGGATTTGAAAGAGTGTATTCCAGTCAACATTGTCAAAAGCTTTCTCTAAGTCTACAAATGCTAGAAACGTAGGTTTGCCTTTCCTTAATCTATCTTCTAAGATAAATCGTAGGGTCAGTATTGCCTCACGTGTTCCCGTATTTCTACGGAATGCAAACTACCTTCCCCGAGGTTTGCATCTACCAGTTTTTCCATTCGCCTGTAAAGAATTCGCCTTGGTATTTTGCAGTCGTGACTTATTAAACTGATAGTTCGGTAATTTTCATATCTGTCAACCCCTGCTTTCTTTGGGGTTTGAATTATTATATTCTTCTTGAAGTTTGCTGGTATTTCGCCTGTCTGATACATTTGCTCACCAGATGGTAGAGTTTTGTCACGCTCTCCCAAGGCTGCCAGTATTTCTAATGGAATGTTGTCTACTCCTAGGGCCTTGTTTCGACTAAGGTCTTTCAGTGCTCTGTCAAACTCTTCACACAGTATCATACCTCCCATCTCATCTTCATCTACATCCTCTTCCATTTCCATAAAATTGTTCTCAAGTACATTACCATTTTATAGATCCTCTCCTTCCACATTTCTGCTTTCCCTTATTTGCTTATAACAGGGTTTTCATCTCAGCTCTTGGTATTCATACAAGTGGTTCTCTTTTGTGCAAAGTTCTCTTTAATTTTCCTGTAGGCAGGATCTATCTTACCCCTAGTGAGATAAGCCTCTACATCCTTACATTTGTCCTCTATGCGTCCCTGCTTAGCCATTTAGCACTTGCTGTCGATCTCATTTTTGAGACGTCTGTATTCCCTTTTGCCTGCTTCATTTACTGCATTTTTTTATTTTCTCCTTTCATCAATTAAATTCAATATTTCTTCTGTTACCCAAGCTGGGTGTATACGAACCGGGTGATCAGGAAAAACACGGGAATTTTTTAGAATTCCGGGAATTTTTCATTGTTATAATTTTCAGTTAAAGTTTTCTAATTTTGATCGGTAAGAACTGATACTCTATGTAAGGATATTACTGTTTCCCCGTACTGCAGAAAAATACTTCAACAATAAAACATAAACTAGAGAAAAAAATAATAATTTAAATTGCAAAGGAAATGCGCCATATACAACAACGACACCCAGTGATCATGCAAGCGTCTGCCAACAGCAAATGTGTCAAAGGCTTTAGAAAGACTATGCAATGCTTCATAACAACAAATTGCCTCCGATGAGTGTGAAGTCACAACTGTTTACATTATTTTCTTTTAGCAGTTACGAGCGGGCTCATGCGCATGCGCAGTTGGGTCGCGTTTGAGCAGTAGATTTTCCCGCTTCTGGCTACAGGAATGTGGCTGTTGGCTGTGCAAGCAGTCGCAGCAAGTAACTAGATGCTTCCGGGAAAAGGGGGCGTCAAATTCATATTCTCGTGGGGAAAAAAACTTGTTTCACAAAAGCCTAGCATCCAGCGCACGTTGGTCTATCGATTATTCATAAGATTTTGAAACGCATCCCTGTTGATTTATGAACATTTTTTAACACATTTTAGGTTGTTTTCTGAATGAATCATAAGTTGATTTTTGAATGCCTGCATAGTGTACTTGATGTCTCTGTCAGGAGAATATTCGTCGCATTTAGAAATAAACTTCCGCAGACCAAAGGGAACGTGACTATACGAGCTGAGCGGAGGAAAGCCGAACGGATGAACGCCAATCGCTGTCTGATTATGTGGTTGACTGGGTTTGCAAATGTTCAGCGTTACTAGCGAAATCCATAAATTCAGACTACCACAGTGGAAATAAACGACTAACAGGAATAACAGGTAAGAAAGATTGCGTATTATATTCTCAGTGTATATAAGAAAATGAAATTTTGACAGTAAATTTTTGGCCAGATCGCTACACTTGTAAGGACCAGTTGTACAGTCCCCGGCTAGCAGCCGCTTAAGTTATATTTTGGAACTAACGCGACAAACGTGTTGTACGACAACGTAATAGCGCCTAACCGGAAAATAATCGCGGGGTAACTAAACCCGTGATTCTGGCAGGGTTTGTGAAGTTAATCGGCGAACAAATTTTCACAATGGCAGGAATAGCTACAGAATTCTTGATGACAAGATTGTTTGTTAGAGCGGGGCAGGAGAAGAAACGAGGACATCACACAAATTATGGAAGAATAAGACGATTCCAAATTTATATAAAAATTTCGTAATACTGCTTTTCGATCTCGTGCTTGAGAAACTGGTGCGTATGAATGAAATGTGAAACTATTTCCTAACATAAAGCTTTTTGCTTGTAGTAGGTCTTATAGGCATTTGATATTGGTACTTCGTCAATTATATTCTGTCGTGTTGTAAAAATTACCGTTTGTGCCAAAACAGTGTCGTTTATTTGGTGTGTGTTACAAAATTGCTGCAATATTAGAAAGGCCTATTTTGTTTTATCTATCAGACAGTGACAAAATAGACGTAATCAGATCGAGAAACCACACCATCTTGGGTATGATTTGTATTAACAGCTTTTTCAGTATTAGATAATGACATTTCGATTTTTCATGTAGCAAACGTTTGACGAACTTTGATGAGGTAAGCACACCATGTAAAGCTATAGCAAGATTACAGAGAAAAAAATGCTAGGAGCTAAGGATTGAAGAAATGTGTACTTACTTGTTTCTCTTGTCTTTATTGGTTTTGTGTTTCCTAATATTTAATGTTATGTTCCACAAAAGAGCAAGTTATTAGCTAATAGACAATAAAGAGTGAAAATTTTCAAAAGAGATCTTACTCTCCCTTTTACAAATAATCCCATTCACTATTAATTGCGAGATTTGAAAAAAAGGGGGGGCAGGCTGTCAAACGGGCCGACTGGGGGCAGGAGAGGCACAACAGGACATTTCAATTTCCACTGTCTTGAATATAGTTTGATGGCATCCATTACAAAATACACACTGGCGCACTTCAGACCATATAACATGTCTTACATTTCCTCGAACACATATGTTTTATGTTTCAGACTTTTCAGAAAGATGTAAGCTACAAGATGAAGATATTTTTGAAAATTCGATTTTTTCGTATTGACCCGGTTCGCAAATGTCGTAGATCCGGGGCTGACGCGCAGAGCAGTCTGAGCTGTAGTGGGGAGTCCCCACGTGACCCTTCTTTACATTTAGCGATTTTTCTGTTTCCCCCTCGTTTACTCTCACGTCAAATGGAAACAAAACGGATGTCTGTGGCCGGGAGCTATCAAGTGAATTAAAATACATTCACATAATTACGGAAGGCTAAAATATCTTATTAGTTTCAGATTTTATTTTATTTCCACCTTTCTGACAGTCAAGCATTAATCACGTTACAGAACAATGTAGTTATTTTTGTCTGTTTGCTAAAGAAATTTGATTTTATTAACCTTTTCCGCAGAGGCAGTCAATGTATTTGAAACGAAATTGTACAGTACTGGCTAGTTTCAACTGGTTGCTGAATTTCAAGTGCACGTTTTCATCTTCTAGCACGTATGACATTTTGCCACAATTAAGAGCCAGACATGATATAATACCGTACTGGTGCTCCAATAAAATTTACATCCTGAAAACCACACTGAAAAGCTTAGTATCAGGTCGAGGACTACTTCATTGGGCATCTGGACATTGGAATGTGCACTTTAAATATGCACTTTAAATGTGCACATTTTAGTATGGTTCACGAAATTCCGATGCTCTTGCAGTAATCTCTGACGTCTTGTTTCTTTTATGACATAATGTGCGATCTTTTAATGTTTTACACGTACGCACATACTGGCTTCCTACGTCATGGTAGCTGCGCAAGCGCGGTGTCGCGTTATCTGCGCTCTCTGGCAACTGCGGAAACGAATCTGTTTCTAACAGGTCGCGGGAAAATATTGCGAATGGTGGTTTGAAAAGCTTTACTTTCAAAGTAAATATCCTTTTACGTAAGTTGAACTATGTGCGAAAAAGTACCATGAATTCCTTAAATGAAAGAGCATTTGACTCTCATTTACAAATCAACTGTTCAATGACGAGCCATTTAGAAGAATTCGAACTCTGAAGATCAGACATTTACGACATTATTGAAAATTTTACTGGCACATTTGTGTGATATATCTTAAAGTGTAACACGCGCAGAAAAGATCAACATTATATGCGAAAGCTTAGCTTCCCTTGCAGCTTATTAACCTTAGAGACATAATTTTATATGTGAAAGCTTTGCTTTTCTTGTAACAACACCATGTATATTAATTTAAACTATTAACTTTCGCTGTTTGTCTTCGTGCTACTTAACAGTGACGTTGCTGTTGGCTGACTACATCACGTGTCCTATGCTCTGAATATCCGCTGTCAACGGCTGGCGAGATCACGTGACATGAGCTGTGACTGGCTTACAAAAGCGCATCGCAATCTCGATTTCAATGATTCGGAAAGCAGCATGCGGTGTTTGATGGAATTCCAATGTATACTTTCGTAATACGAAAATACGCAGCGTATATGTTGCTGCACGTTAGACATATTTCCAAACGTGTTTTTTCCCCCATGAGTTTCGTTTTCTAAAGTGCCGGGAAATTCCACGCCCGTGCATAAAACCATAACCATCCAAATGATTGATAAGTTTTATAGTTCCGAGAGAAAATATAGTGTCACATAAAAAACATGGAAAAAGTGTGTTTTCACCTGGGAGAAAGAGTATTTTTAACCAGGAAATCCAGGAAAAAGCCGGGAATTTTTTTCATTGTCCGCGTATACGCCCTGCCAAGGATTTCTACTAGCCTTCGTCTTTTTACCTATTTGATCATCTGCTGCCTCCACTATTTCATCCCTCAAAACTACCCATTTTTCTTCTGCTGCATTTCTTTCCTCCATTCCTGACAATCGTTCCCTTATGCTCTCCTGGAAACACTACAACCTCTGGTTCTGTCAGTTTATCCAGGTCCCATCTCCCTAAATTCCCACCTTTTTGCAGTTTCTTCAGTTTTAATCTACAGTTCATAACCAATAGATTGTCATCAGTCCACATCTGCCCCTGGAAATGTCTTACAATTTAAAACCTGGTTCCTGAATCTCTGTCTTGCCATCATATAATCTGTCTGAAACCTTCCAGTATCTCCAGGTCTCTTACCTGTATACAACCTTCTTTCATGATTCTTCAACCAAATGTTAGCTATGATTAAGTTATGCTCTGTGCAAAATTCTACCATGCGGCTTCCTCTTTCATTTCTTACCCCATTCCATATTCATCTACTACTTACCCTTCTCTTCCTTTTCCTACTATCGAAATCCACTCACCCATGACTATTAAATTTTCGTCTCCTTTTACTATCTGAATAATTTATTTTATCTCGTCATACATTTCATCAATCTCTTCGTCATCTGCAGAGCTAGTTGGCATATAAACTTGTACTACTGTGGTAATCGTGGGCTTCATGTCTATCTTCGCCACAATAATGCGTTCACTATGCTGTTTGTAGTAGCTTATCCGCACTCCTATTTTTTATTCATTATTATACCTACTCCTGCATTACCCCTATTTGATTTTGTATTTATAACCCTTATTCAGCTGACCAGAAGTCTTGTTCCTCGCTGGTCGGGGTGGACGAGCGGTTCTAGGCGCTACAGTCTGGAACCGCGCGACCGCTGCGGTCGCAAGTTCGAATCCTGCCTTGGGCATGGTTGTGTGTGATGTCCTTAGGTTAGTTAGGTTTAAGTAGTTCTGGGCGACTGATGACCTCAGATATTGAGTCGCATAGTGCTCAGAGCCATTTGAACCGTTTTGAAATGGTTCAAATGGTTCTGAGTACTATGGGACTTAACATCTCAGGTCATCAGTCCCCTAGAACTTAGAACTACTTAAACCTAAGGACATCACACACATCCAAGCCCGATCTGTTTCGAACCTGCGACCATAGCGGTCGCGTGGTTCCAGACTAAAGCGCCTAGAACCGCTCGGCCATAACGGCCGGCTGAACCATTTCGAACCTCAGCAGTTAAGTCCTTTAGTGCTCAGAGCCATTTGAACCATTTTCTTGTTCCTCCTGCCACTGAACACTAATTCCCACTATATCTAACTTTAACCTATCCATTTCCCTTTTTAAAGCCAACCTGCCCGATTAAGGGATCTGACAGTCCACACCCCAATCCGTAGAACGTCAGTTTTCTTTCTCCTGATTACGATGTCCTCCTGATTAGTCCCCGCCGGGAGATCCGAATCGGGGACTATTTTACCTCCGGAACGTTTTACCGAAGGGGACGCCATCGTCATTTAACCATATAGTAAAGCTGCATGCCCTCGGGAAAAATTACGGCTGTAGTTTCCGCTTGCTTTCAGCCGTTCGTAGTACCAGCACAGCAAGGCCGTTTTGGTTAGTGTTTCAAGGCCAGATGAGTCAATCATCGAGACTGTTGCCCCTGCAACTACTGAAAAGGCTGCTGCCCCTCTTCAGGAACCACACGTTTTTTCTTGCCTCTCAACAGATACCCGTCTGTTGTGTTGCACCTACGTGCAGCGCAGAGGAAATTGTCACTGAAGTAAATTCTTGTACTATGTATTATGCTGACGTCATTTACAACGAAATAAGTACACTAAAATGTTACTCAACCTTCACTTCATAAAATTGTTTCAGTCCCACTGGAATACAGTTGTGCATATCCATTAAGTCATTCAATTTTCCTCCCTATATTGGCAACAGCTCTGAACAGAGAAGAGGAGTTTCAGTTAGTGGCACACTATAGGGCTTAGACTTTATGTATTGCGAACCCCTTGCGGTGTAACGACGTATTTAGGTTTCGTTTGATATATGTATGACCATGTGCAGACTTCGTCACCTACGTCAGTTACAACCCACTTCAAAAATGATTCATATTCTTTTAAATTGTCATAGGATGGTTCTTGAACGAAACTGTAAAACATCCGTTGAGTCGTGTGCAAAGAATTACATCACTTGGGCCAATTGGTTTTTGTAACTTTTTCGAATTTAAATTTCGTTTGTTTCTCCTCAGAAATTATATTGACACACGTTATCTTGATCTAATCGATATCAGAATCACACATTAAATAAACTTTTTAGATTCAAAGTTTCGGCGAACGCCGTAAGAATCACGAATCTTGTCAAATATATTTTTAATCCGTTGACATAATTCTTCATAAATAAATCTTCAAGACACGTGTTTCAACTTTAGTAGCATACACTATTTTATTAGCTTCCTACACATACAGATGTGAACTTGAGCGTTGAGAGTTAGTGACTAACATCTCAATAAGATTCAGCTCTATTTGATGTCATTGTTGTACAAAAAGAGTATAAAAATTCATTTTTAATTTTTTAGAAACACGACGCAACAACTCGGTTCCAGGATCTTCTGTTGCTCCTTGGCTGTCGACCCGCGACGTATAGCGGCCAGCAATTTCCTCTCTGGTCGCGGCAACGAAGATGCTGTCCCCGTTCGTTGCGCCGATCTCTCCGTACATGAAACACATAAAAAAAAATACAAAACTTTTAGATAATTCACATTTATTACGAATAATAAGAAAACACATAAACAAAAACTAAATTAAACTTATAGTCACCTGCAAACTGGGCTGACTTGGTGGATGGGTGACGTTTAATTTCGTCCCACTACATACCCCACCCACAAGCTCAGTTTGTCAGGTTTTAACCGAAATTAAGACTGTTCAATATACAATATTTAACTGTTAATACATTTTCCTCACATTTTACGTAACCTAGAGTCCTTGCTATTAGATAGACTTAATCCTTTTAATACGATATTGTTGTGACTATTTGTTATTTACTCTTAATTGTGCTATTATGGTAATTCGTAACCGAATATAGGGAGATTGCTCCTCTTCAGTTAACAGTTGCTAATAAATACCAATCTAGTACGTTCTTTAACGTTATACATTAGGACAGAGCATTCAAATTGTGATAGATTAGTTATAGTTTCATTTATTTACTAGAGTTATTCTTTCCAAGAATGTATATTACTAATAAGTTTCTCACAATAACTAATAGTACTATTTACTTTACATCATTCTCTTCCCTAATGCCTTATTTATGCCTGAGGTCAAGAAGAAATCAAGCAAAACTTTCTTTAGAATCTCGGCACGGCTTTCTTTACCTTCGGACACCTTGTTGGGTAATGGCCATTTATTTAGGAGAAACAAGCGAGAGAGCCCCGTTTGGTGTGTTCTATATTAACACTATTACAAACCTCTATTAAAGGCACTCTGCTATGTTATCGTGAGCCATATAGCTCTGGACGCCCATGGTCCCTAAAACTATTAACCATCCCCTTTGGCTCCTACTATCCGAGTAAATTGAAAATACGCAAAATTCCTTTAGACCTAAGAGCAAAATTTCCTCCATATAAATCCCCCTTTTTGGTTATCTTTCTCTTTTTGAAGTACCAGTAGATTATTGCAGAACACTTGTTTAAGCTTTCTGTTCTATTCTTTAAAATAATACGTAACTATCACGAAAAACTTCACATGAATAAACTATGAATGCTCTTCCGTGTGTGGCATATACTAATTATTAACTTATTTAGGAATGAAGGGTTTCATTTGATCAACACTATATAATCCTTTAATTACACCTGATGAAGGTTCCATAAGAAGTAATGCTTTGGGATGTACAATCTTATGTACAACATATGGACCTTCAAAGATAAAGAAGAACTTTCTACATTCCTTATCGATCTTAGAACTTTTAGGATGAGATCGTACTAACACAAGATCTCCTACCTGAAATGAGGGTTCTATAGCCTGTTGATTATAACTTTTAATTCTCCGTTCGGCATTTTTTACAATCTGTTCGCAAACTTTTTCGTCTGGGATACATTGTTGGATCTCATTTACTGGTGGCCAAGGTAAAGCAGCTAGTAAAGGCTCACCTATAATTCGTTTGCCTAAAATTTCTATAGGTGATAATCCCGTCGTTAGGTGAGGCAATTCATTTAATATCTTTTCGAATTCAGGCATTAGTTTGGCCCACCGAGTATGTTTATGTGCACAATAAGTTCTACATAATCGTCCTAATTCTTTCATGACTCTTTCTACTAAATTACTTTG
The DNA here is from genome assembly GCF_023864345.2 of Schistocerca serialis cubense. Taxonomy (NCBI): domain Eukaryota; kingdom Metazoa; phylum Arthropoda; class Insecta; order Orthoptera; family Acrididae; genus Schistocerca; species Schistocerca serialis. Next base: position 109,766,669 of record NC_064648.1, read on the forward strand.
AGGGTGATATTTCGAAATTAAGATATGTTTGATTCCATATTGTCTTATCATATCTTGAAATCTTTGACTAATAAAGGCACTACCGTTGTCAGACATAAGTCGTTTAGGAATGCCCCAGTTAACAAAGTAATTTCGGGTGAGGCAGCGTATAACGCTTGCTGTATTCGCTCGTTTCAAAGTATATAGCTTCACATGTTTGGACCAACATTCCATTACAACAAACACATATGTTAATCCTCCTGAACTCCGAGGCAGAGGGCCGAAAAAATCTAATGATAGTAGATCCCACAAACCTCGAGGAATTACAGCATATAATTTATAACGCTTAGATTTGTTATTAACTTCAACCTTTTGACAGGTTTCACAAGCCCTAATAATACTTCTCACAATACGGGACATATTTTTGAAATAATAATACTTCATTAGATGTTTAATACATTTATGAATCCCAAAATGCCCGTAACCTTCATGAATATAAGTAATTAACTCGTCCACAACAGTTTTCGGAATGCAGATTTTCCATCTCTGGTGTTCCCTCTGTGCTTTCCAATACAACAAGTCGTTAAAATATAACCACACACCCCGGGTGTTAACTGTTTCGTCCCCATTATTAAGGTTTTGTATAAGGTCCCTATATTGATCGTCATTTCTTTGATTGCATCTAACAGCAGTTACTATCCGTTTAACCTTACGTTCGTTCTCCTTAGTTAAAAGGAAATAAACATGGTAATTTGTTCCTGGTTCTTCTGCAATATTAATATTCTCCATCCCTACGGGAAGCCTCGACAAAGCATCTGAAACTACATTCTGAGATCCTTTTATATACCTAATTTCGTACTGAAATTCTTGCAAGCATAATACCCAACGTAATAGCCTACGGTGAAGTAACCGGCAATTGTTCAAAAAGATTAAAGCCTGATGATCAGTATATACAATTGTTTTTCTTCCCATTAATAATCCTCTAAATCGTTGAAAACCCCATACCACTGCGAGAGCTTCCTTCTCGGATACAAAATTATTTCTTTCATGTTTATTTAAAGTTCGACTAGCGAATCCAATAGGCCGATATAATCCCTCTTCATTGGTCAGATCACCTTGGAATATTACACAAGACACACCATAATCAGAGGCATCCGTACACATACCAAAGTCCTGATCGAAATCTGGGTGGTATAGCATTTTGGCTTTCGTTAACGCTCCTTTTATCTTATTAAAAACTTCCTCTTCCTTTTGTCCCCAGAGCCATACTGACTTCTCTTTCAATAAATCTAGTAATGTAGGATTAACAATATCCTGCCCTGGAAGAAATCTTCTCAGGAATCCTACCATTCCTAAGAATGATTTCAATTGTTTCCGATTTCTAGGACTCGGGCATCGAGCAATAGCTTCAATACGTGCTGGGTCTGGCCTAATACCTTTACTGTCCACTATATGCCCCAAAAATCTCACTTCCTCCTTTCCGAAGTAAGACTTAGATAATTTTAAAGTAATTCCTCTGTCAATTAAACGGTTAAACAATTCCCGTAATATCGTTACGTGTTCTTCCCACGTTTTAGTAGCTACCAAAATATCATCTACATATAAAATAATCTTTTGTAACAATTGCTGACCCAAAGCAGAATCTAATGCCCTAATGAAAGTTGACACTGATATATTAAGTCCAAAAGGTAAAACTTGGAACTGATATGATCTGCCTTCAAAAAGAAAAGCCGTATATTGCCGTGAATCCGGGTGTAATGTTACTTGATGGTAGCCAGAGGTTAGATCCATTGTACTCATATAACGAGAACCAGCGATCTTAAGAAGTACGTCCTCCATAGGAATAGGTCTGTCTCTTTCCATCTCTATAATTTTATTTAATTCACGGGCATCCAGAACCAGTCGTACCCCACCAGTAGCTTTCTTAACTACCCACAACGGACTGTTAAAAGCGCTACATGATCGTTCGATAATGTTTTGTTCTAGCATCTTACTTATTTCTCTACTAGCCGGTTCTTTGAATTGTACTGGAATAGGATAAGGTTTCTTAAAGAATGGTTTTTGATGTTTAATCTTAAGTTTACAAACGTAATCTTTAATTCTCCCCGGTTCATCTGAAAAGACGGCTCTAAATTCTAACATCAAAGATTGCAACTCTTCCTTTTCTTGCTCGGATAGACAATTCGTAGATAAACATTTTTCTTTCACTACGGTTTCGATACTATTACTAGCCTGACATTGGTATACTGCATACCCAAGATCACTAAAATCTGTTAATAGATTCATGGTCGGTGCGTACTTAATCTGTAAGGATTCGTAGCAATTTTCAGGTACTTGACTGTTAGAGAACTTCACTTTAAAAGTACATGCCTCCTTATGGATGGTTAAGGAAGAGTCTTTAAAATCTAATATAGCTTTATATTTACACAGCCAATCTATACCTAAAATTATGGCCACATTTAAGTTGGCTACGACGAGTACAGAGTGAGCAATTAATTGTTTAGCAATTTCAAAAGTTACATAAACTTCCTCAGTAATATTTTGACTTCTTTTACCAGTAACTCCTATAATTTTCACCCCAGTTACAGGTAAAGTCGGGAAATTCCAATATTTTCTTTTAAGCTGAAATAATTCTTTGGATAAAATACTTACTTCGCTACCCGAATCAACTATAATATTTACTTCGGTATCTTCAATATAACCTTTAATAACGGGTTTATAAGTTACATTCTCCCTTATCTGATTGTCTTCCTGAAGTAAATCTTGTTGCCAGTCATCGTCCTTTTGGCAGCTTAATGATAAATTGCAATTGGGTCTTGGATAATCTTGACCAATAGTTCCCTTTAGTTGACCCGTACTAAAGGACTTTACTAGTTTTCCGAACGTTCTATGATGACGTCACCTACCACTTGACCTTCATTAATTACTTGAGGATGATTTATCTCATGATCGTTATTGTGTAATTTCCGCACTTTAGAGTTATTACCACGATTTTGTTGGCTCTCTTTATCTTTAGATTGACGTTTTATATAACAGAACCGACTATGATTGTTGTTATTAGCTTTTCGTGGTTCTGAATCATTATTATTATTTCGAGGATTGTCATTTCTACCAAATCTAAACTTCTCGTCTTCCCTTTCTCTATTAAGTATATCTAACTGCTCTAAATATCCTAACAATTCGCACGGCTGTGACCATTCTCTTTCTATCATTCTTTCCTTTACGTAATACGGTAACCTACTAATTAGGACTCGTATTAAATGACTTTCAATAATTGGTTCTTCAATTAATTTAGCACGGTTTAAATGCCATTCAAAATAATTCCTATAACCTCCCCACCGTTTAGAATATGGAGGAGGGTCTAACAACTCTAAAGTTAAGTGTTGTTGTTTTCCCCTTGCGGTGTAACGACGTATTTAGGTTTCGTTTGATATATGTATGACCATGTGCAGACTTCGTCACCTACGTCAGTTACAACCCACTTCAAAAATGATTCATATTCTTTTAAATTGTCATAGGATGGTTCTTGAACGAAACTGTAAAACATCCGTTGAGTCGTGTGCAAAGAATTACATCACTTGGGCCAATTGGTTTTTGTAACTTTTTCGAATTTAAATTTCGTTTGTTTCTCCTCAGAAATTATATTGACACACGTTATCTTGATCTAATCGATATCAGAATCACACATTAAATAAACTTTTTAGATTCAAAGTTTCGGCGAACGCCGTAAGAATCACGAATCTTGTCAAATATATTTTTAATCCGTTGACATAATTCTTCATAAATAAATCTTCAAGACACGTGTTTCAACTTTAGTAGCATACACTATTTTATTAGCTTCCTACACATACAGATGTGAACTTGAGCGTTGAGAGTTAGTGACTAACATCTCAATAAGATTCAGCTCTATTTGATGTCATTGTTGTACAAAAAGAGTATAAAAATTCATTTTTAATTTTTTAGAAACACGACGCAACAACTCGGTTCCAGGATCTTCTGTTGCTCCTTGGCTGTCGACCCGCGACGTATAGCGGCCAGCAATTTCCTCTCTGGTCGCGGCAACGAAGATGCTGTCCCCGTTCGTTGCGCCGATCTCTCCGTACATGAAACACATAAAAAAAAATACAAAACTTTTAGATAATTCACATTTATTACAAATAATAAGAAAACACATAAACAAAAACTAAATTAAACTTATAGTCACCTGCAAACTGGGCTGACTTGGTGGATGGGTGACGTTTAATTTCGTCCCACTACACCCTCCTGATTTCTTTATGGTGGAATATGTATGCAACCGTTGTAATACATTGTGGCGGATTCTGATGCGAACTCTTCCTGGATAATCTGCAGTTATCTGTATCCAGTGTGAAGAAGTTATTTTGAATTTCGAATATCTTCTCAACGAATGTTCCTAATCACTCCAATATAACTCCTCTGGCTTCATATCATATACGAGGAAAGGTTTCATAGCCCCGATGAAGCGAAAACCTCTACCCAATGTTCAGGAAAATGCACAGTATGATGATCCTTCTGATGCTGTATCAGGACCAGGTCTCGGTCACACCGCAGAAAATTGTGACCTGATACCAGGAACTTATGATTGACTTCAGAATGAGATTTTCACTCTGCAGCGGAGTGTGCGCTGATATGAAACTTCCTGGCAGATTAAAACTGTGTGCCGGACCGAGACTTCTGTAAAGTTTGGAAGGTAGGAGACGAGATACTGGCAGAAGTAAAGCTGTGAGTACCGGGCGTGAGTCGTGCTTCGGTAGCTCAGATGGTAGAGCACTTGCCCGCGAAGGGCAAAGGTCCCGAGTTCGAGTCTCGGTCCGGCACACAGTTTTAATCTGCCAGGAAGTTTTATGGTTGACTGTAGTAAAATATTCCAGAGTTATTAAATATTGCCAAAGTGACAACATATGCCAGTTATTTTTCCGCCCTGTGTATCTGTCAGACCAAATGACGAAAGTCTTACCTTCCCCCTGAGGAAGGAGCTGATAGTTTGTGGTGATGTACTTCAATATACACGAAGAAATGTCGGTTGATCCTCGCCTGTCAACACTTTCACGCCAAAAGCACATTGTTCCATCATTAGTTCCCGCATTATGTGTGGCTTCACTATAACAGGAATATTGCCGTTGATAAAACACGGAGGAGAGGGACAATACAGGACAGAAAAACACTTGCTGTAAAGCAACGTAAAGTAAAAAAGGAGATAGGACTGGGGATTTGTTTTCGTCTTCCTTCACCGCTTTATAAGGCCCTTCAGCGTTGTAATGATGTAATCTTCCTTCAATTTCAATAGCTTTTCTTTCATCGTTCTCTGCTGACATAATACCCAAATAAAACCTGTCACAGTAGGATCAAGACTCTGCTCCAGGAACATCAAATCTCAGATTGAAACACGAGTGGAAAATCGCTCTCTATGTGCATTCATTGCATTTATATACGGGATGTTGTTTTCTAAACGTATCAACATCTTTTTTTAAATATAGATCAGCGGACAAGCAACTCTTAACAGATTTGTGGCGACTGTCCTGGCAGTGTACGTTTGATTTCACATAGCTTCCGATGACCAGGTATTGCGCAAGTTGATTTTTATGTTTGCCCGTCTTGTCACAGAACACCTTCGAATTTTTTATTTTCTCTTCCAATTCATGTATTCCATGAAGAGTTGTTACAAACGTGAAATAGCGTCTTTTGACAAAGCTGCTGTCACCTGATGGTATTGTTACCAAATAAGAAAAACTGCAGTGTCTACGAGAAAGATCTTTGACATATCTTATTTTGGTGTGCTCAATTTTGACACAGTTTTGTTTCAACAATACTGACTGTTCATTGTAATTCAAACTATAGAAGTCTTTAAACTGTGTGTTTCGTATCCAGTGCAATTCGTTTAGGTTGCTAGGTGCACCTGCAGCCGAATGCCTGGGATCACAGTAAACAATAACCACCTTTTGAAACAGTGTTTGAATAAATAACTCGTTATTTATCCAGTCGAACACAATGATTGAAGAATATTGCCTGAAGGTGTAACTCACGTGCTCTGTAGTGTTTTATTATTAAGCATTGTATTGCCTAACCTTTCCATTGTGTAATGATACATTATATAGCGATATGGTTTGCGCTACTTCGTGATAATTCACAATAAAGGCTAGACGGAAATTTGCTTCGCTAGTCACAAGCTAGGCTAGTTATTTAAGGTTATGGAATCATAATACTACCATGAAAAATGGGTTGCAACCTGGTACTACGTACCTCATCTGGTGCAGATTTTGCATGTTCGCCGACAGAAATTATTCTGCGTTCTCTGTCGAACATGCGTCTCTCTATTCCTTTTCACTGACAAGGGCAGCTCACCTGCTGGTCAACACCGATTTCCTCCAAATTTATGGTCTCAGCAGGGCTCGGCCATAAATCACTGTGACATAAATGAGGGCTCCAGAACGCCAAGCGTTCAGCAAACGTTGGGTCTTTTGGCGCGGGTCGGGCGGGGAATGAGTCATTTATGTCGGCACAGCCCCCAGCCAGCGGTCCAGAGAGAGTTCCGAGCAGTAATCCCAGCGTCCTGGGGTCGAGTCTCTTGGTGCAGTCTTTTTAGTTTATTTCTCATTTTGTACGTCACAGCGCAAATAAACCGGAGTAATACTCCAGGCAATGTATTTATTAATATTTTATTAAAAGCCATGAAAACGAATGGGAAAGTAAAATTTGAGTTTGCAAATATCAGTGCTAGCTGTCGAATTATTTGGAAAGTCTTAAAGCGCTTTAAATACGGCAGACTTTATTAACATTCTGCATTTTCTCTCCATGTTTACGTATCTGTAAATCAACATACCGCCCTTACGACGAACACATCTGTGCGAACAAGAGACCATATTCGCGATGCCGTCACTGAAGAATGTTTGACTTTGTTGACGAAGCCACAACCTCAACTCTAGACGCCCCGCTTCACCACTACCAGAGCAAAGTCCTCGGTGGCGTTTCTTTAAGTTTCGGGAGCAGATGAAAATGGGATGGATGGGGCCAAGTCGGGAGTGTGCGGGGGGTGTCAGGCGGCAGTGAAACCAGGGCGGGCGTCGGACGGTCGGAAATGTCGCGCCGGGGGGGAGGGCGCTCCGTGTGCGGACGGACTCTTCTGCGGTCAGCAACTGAACTGGATTGTAGAGCGTGCACGAAAACTTCGTACGTAAAATGCGATACTTTTAACGTTTTACACTTGATGATTTACACGTGCTTGGTCGATATTAATCCACTCTGAATTTTTACAATTGCATGCTTGTTTTAAGGATTCCCCAGAAAAAGAAAACTTGATTTAGATACATAAAAGCTTCTCCCTCAGTGCATAGCTTGGCAGCAAACCACACACAACGCACCATTTCGCCAAATATTGGCAAGCATAGCTGGTGATGTAGAATGGAATATATTTTGATGCAGTCTTGTTTGGATGTGATTTCCTTTTCTCTCACGATAAGTATGGTTGTGAAGATTTTTGACCAAATTCTGTGCCTGATGACAACGGACTATATATCGGGAAGAATCACTCTAAACACTGCACGATGGCGATTGTTTAGCCTGAAAATTTTCGTCGTATATCTGTGGATTTGCTTGTCCTTTCGTTTTATGAAAATGTTGACATATACAATGTATCGAACATTATTTTGGTTTATTTGCAGTGTAAATAGCATAGAGATTGAAAATGAAGATCTTTATGGAATGTCCCCTCATTTCATGGCCGTACATGGATGTACAACTTTATTTGGGATCTAATTTGTTTAATCTATCGTTATAAGGTTTTCGGTTTGCTTGAGAAGGGGATCGATGTACAATGTTGTCGTTCGGAAAAGTAAGCGCAGGACCGTTGGTCGGAAACCTTTCACACACTGTCAGAGTGGGTCTGGACTGTAGAATGACTCACACTACAGAACAGTTGAAACATCAGACCAAAACGATAACTCCCTTGCAAGCCTTCCAGTGTTTCAGGTACATATGCGGCTTGTCTTGGTATGACCGCAATCCTAGATCGGAGCTTTAATTGCGCGAGTATGGAGGGAAAGATAACGTCGAACATACACTCCCCAGACAGCATGACTTTGGCTCTGTGAAGGAAGTCACACGAGCTGGAGTACAAAGTTATAAACTGGCATAATAATACCTGCTAGCAGCCATCTGTCAGAAGTACTTTCGTTTGTGAGTGATGTCTATGTGACACAATCATCTGGAACTAGAAATATGTCCAACACGGCATTAAACGGCTACGTCCCGTGCTAATAGAGAGCTGTTATTACCTTCAGTATACTAATCAAAGCGTTCTGACGTCCACTCGATGAACTGGGTCCTGCTTTACAGCTGTAGTTTTCCTGAGCAGGCATAACACATCGCTGTGTGTAATTTTTTGCTGTTATGTAATACGCTTGTGGAAAACAAGGAGTAAAATTGTACAGCACGAAAGCAACATCCATTTAACGCTAACTGTGTGTGTGTGTGTGTGTGTGTGTGTGTGTGTGTGTGTGTGCGCGCGCGTGTGTGTGGTCAGTGTAACCACTGCCACTACTGCACATTTTTGTTTTTTTCCATTTTTTTAGCCGAAGTGAATTTCTGAAAATGTGGCTTCGCCTTTTTATGGAATTAAAGTTACTACACTACTGGCCACTAAAATTGCTACACCAAGAAGAAATGCAGATGACAAACGGGTATTCATTGGACAAATATATTACACTAGAACTGACATGTGATTACATTTTCACACAAGTTGGTTGCATAGATCCTGAGAAATCAGTACCCAGAACAACCACCTCTGGCCGTAATAACGGCCTTGACACGCCTGGGCATTGAGTCAGAGCTTCGATGGCGTGTACAGGTACAGCTGCCCATACAGCTTCAACACCATACCACAGTTCATCAAGAGTAGTGACTGGCGTATTGTGACGAGCCAGTTGCCCGGCCACTATTGACCAGACGTTTTTAATTGGTGAGCGATCTGGAGAATGTGCTGGCAAGGGCAGGAGTCGAACATTTCCTGTATCCAGAAACGCCCGTACAGGACCTGCAACATGCGGTCGTGCATTATCCTGCTGAACTGTAGGGTTTCGTAGGGATCGAATGAAGGGTAGAGCCACGGGTCGTAACACATCTGCAATGTAACGTCCACCTTTCAAAGTGCCGCCAATGCGAACAAGAGGTGACCGAGACGTGTAACCAATGGCACCCCATACCATCACGCCGGGTGATACGCCAGTACGGCGATGACGAATACATGCTTCCAATGTCCGTTCACCGCGATGTCGCGAAACACGGATGCGACCATCATGAAGCTGTAAACAGAACCTGGATTCATCCGAAAAAATGACGTTTTGGCATTCGTGCACCCAGTTTCGTCGTTGAGTACACCATCGCAGGCACTCCTGTCTGTGATGCAGCGTCAAGGGTATCCGCAGCCACGGTCTCCGAGCTGATAGTCCGTGCTGCTGCAAACGTCGTCGAACTGTTCGTGCAGATGGTTGTTGTCTTGCAAACGTCCCCATCTGTTGACTCAGGGATCGAGACGTGGCTGCACGATCCGTTACAGCCGTGCGGATAAGATGGCTGTCATCTCGACTGCTAGTGATACGAGGCCGTTGGGATCCAGCACGGCGTTCCGTATTACCCTCTGCTAACAGTCATTGGATCTCGACGAAAGCGAGCAGCAATGTCGCGATACGATAAACTGCAATGTGATAGGCTACAATCCGACCTTTATCAAAGTTGGAAACGTGATGGTACGCATTTCTCCTCCTTACACGAGGCATCACAACAACGTTTCACCAGGCAACGCCGGTCAACTGCTGTTTGTGTGTGAGAAATCGGTTGGAAACTTTCCTCATGTCAGCACGCTGTAGGTGTCGCCACTGGCGCCAACATTGTGTGAATGCTCTGAAAAGCTAATCATTTGCATATCACTGCGTCTTCTTCCTGTCGGTTAAATTTCGCGTCTGTAGCACGTCATGTTCGTGGTGTAGCAATTTTAATGGCCAGTAGCGTATTTCCGCTGGATGGACAACTAGCTTAAATGTTCACTAATTTTCCCTTTTTTTTAAAGTCTGCCTCCGTAGTCTAGCGGTAGCGTTTCCTTCTACCACGCATGGGGCCCGGGTTCAATTCCCGGCAGGGGCCTGGGTGTTATATGTCCATAATCATTGACCCGCAGGTCGCCAAAGCAGCATCAACTAAAAAGGATGCAGCGGCCGAACTCCCACGCATGGGGCCTCCTGGCCAACAGTGCCATACGATAATTTCCATTTTTCCTTTTTTAAGTCAGTCTTGTTTCTATATGTGGAAATTAAAATGTTTCTGTCAAGATGCAGGGACAGTTTTCCTCATGCACTTACATGACACATAAGAGCATAGAGCCAACCTTTCACTTTCATTGCTCCCACTTCGACACAACTGATGTGATTTTGTCACCGGCAAGTCGTTTGCACAATCTGGACCGCTACTCCCGTCGTCGGCGTGCGTTCTGCGTTTGTGTGTGTGCGTGTGTGTGTGGACAGGCTGGCTGCAGTGAGCCGCGCCCAGGACCCCACGAGGACACATCAGCCAGCTCACACTCTGCCTCTCTCTCTCTCTGTGTGTGTGCAGCCCACCAGCCGCCACACAGATGAGGCCTGCCACCACCACCACTGCCACCACCACCGCCCCCGCCGCCGACATCTCTGCCAGCGCACCTCGCCAGACACCTGCTGCTGCACGGCCCACGACTCCTCAACCTGATGAGGCCACTGTCTCTCGCATGCGGTGAGTTGTCATCACACACACACACACACACACACACACACACACACACACACACACACACACACACCATTATGTGGTAGATAAGATATAAATACCAAAAAGTCAACTGTAAATGCTCAGTCTAGATTTAATTAGGGTCAGCAAAGTCAACTGGGAATATAATCAGAACATAGATGAATAACAGGCTGGTATCCACAGGATTAGGTTGTAGTATCATGAAGAAAATTGAAATGAGTGTATGGCATTGTTGGCCGTGACGCCCCATTGTGGGGAAGTTCCGCCACCGAGTGCAAGTCTTACTCCAGTCGATGCCACATTGGGCGACTTGCGTGCCAGTGGTGAGGATGAAACGATGGTGAGGACAACACCCAGTCCTCGAGTGGAGAAAAACTCCAATCCAGCTGGGAGCCGAACCTGGACCCACTTGCATGGGAGGCAAGCGCATTACCACCCAGCTAAGAAGGCGGACTGTAGTATCATGAGAGAGTGGTTAATTAAGAATAGGTTGGTAGAGAAAATAGTGTGTTACTGTCAACACTTCAGTGATTCATTCTCATCAGAATCAGCAAACCAATGTCTGCAATAATTCAGGCATGTACACTAGCATCATACAAAGAAAATCTACTATAAGAGGTAGGGTGGTATGCACTGAGTATGTAACACTTTAGGTAAAGATTGATAAACATCTAATACTGCCGAAGTACTGGAATGGTCTAGCAGAGGTCAGATAAACACATGTTTATAAGACCATTAGCGGTGGTTGGCATGAATGAGAGAGGACAAAAAAACCTAATTATTTGCCATAAAACTTCTGCTGGTAGCAAGAAATATGCTAATAAAGCACCAAACAGTAGCAAATGTCTTTGGAGCCCAGCCGGCCGGAGTGGCCGTGCGGTTCTAGGCGCTACAGTCTGGAACCGAGCGACCGCTACGGTCGCAGGTTCGAATCCTGCCTCGGGCATGGATGTGTGTGATGTCCTTAGTTAGGTTTAGTTAGTTCTAAGTTCTAGGCGACTGATGACCTAACAAGTTAAGCCGCATAGTGCTCAGAGCCATTTGATCCATTTTTCTTCAGAGCCTCAGCTTGCCAGGTTGTGGATCACCTTGTCATCCCACCGTAGTTTGGTGTAACAGCCACTCTCAGTAACAAAACATGCATAGTAGAGACTCTGCCTGCTGCACATGATGTTTCTGCCTCTTTGAGCACCAGATTTAGAGTGCCATGAGCACCCAAAGTTCACAATCATTTCTGGTATGCATTTCGATCTGTCTTGCCCTACAGTTTTTACCTTCTACAGCTATTTCCATTACCACTGCAGTTAATCCCTGTTGCCTTCACATTTAACCTATTACGCTGACCCTTGTAGTGTCATGGTTTTCCATGTATCGCTATCCTCACCTACTCTGCAGAGATATTCTAGAGTTCCTTTGTTATGTATTCACCTAACTTCAACATCCTTCTATAGCACCACATTTAGAATGCTCCGATTCCCTTCTTGTTTTTCCCATAATCCACAAATCATTTTCCTGCAGTACTGAGCTCCAAACATACATTCAGATATAACACACATTAAGGCATATCTTTGGTATTAGTAACTTTGTTTTATGAGGAATCTCCTGTTTTTCCATGCTGCATTACTCCTTACAACAACCACACTTCGTCCCTCAGGGTAGCAGTTTGTCCTTAATTCTGATGTAAACTTTGCCACCAATGTTATTTTTACCACCCCCTAGCACTTTCGTCTTTCTTCTGTTCATTAATCCTAATTTGGTCATTCGACTGTTTACTATATTCCTTTCTCACTTTCAGTCGGCATAGCAATATCACCAGTGAATTTTATCATTGAAATCCTCTTCAACCTCAGTTTTAATTATATTTCTAGAAGTTTCTTCAATTCCACCAACGATTCTTCAGTGTTCAGTCTGAACATTTTTGGAGGCTACCTGCAACCCTGTCTTTCACTATCTTTAATCAGAGTACCAATCCTTGTTGATTATTGTACATATTGTATGTTACCTTCTGATCCCTATGTCTTACACCTATTTTTTTTTAAGAAAAAGGTCTTACATTTTCACAATTTCTCCTCATCAAATATCATTTAAAGATCTACAAATTCAATAAAGATCTCTTGATTTTTCTTACACACCCCTTCTACTATCAAGTCAAAGGTCAGATCGGCCTCTGTGGATCCTTTACTCCAACTTTAGTATCCTCAAACAGATCGTCAGCTTTGTATTCCATTCTTTTGCATGTTGTTATTATTCTTGTCAGTAGTTTGAATTTATGAGCTGTTTAGGTCATTGTCTGAAAGCTATCGCAGTTACTGACCCTTGGTCGCTTCTGTAGTGTCTAGATGGTCTTTTTCTGGCAGTCTGCTGTTAAGACTCCTGTCTCATGAATCACACAGATACGTGAATACTCATTTGATTGCCATCTTCCCCAACGATCATGTAAGTTCTGAAGGAATGGTAACTAACCATTCCGCCTTGTTTGTGTGTAACTTTTCCTGAGCTTTAAATTCTAACTGTCAGTCCCCCACATTTTCCAATTCGGCTTTCATCTCTTCTTCCATCAAGTCATGTGATAGTTCCTCCCATGAACTGTTTTCTGCCATCTGCTCTTTCCTGCACGTTTAACAGTGAAATTCCTTTCGAACTCTTGTTGACTGCTGTGCATTTAATTTCACTGAAGATTGTTCCGAATTTTCTATGTGTTGAATAGGTCCTTGCTACGTTCATTTCTTCTAATTCTTCCTGTAGTCATTCTGCTTGTACTTTCCTCAAATTTCCGATTGATTTCATTCCTTAGTAACCTGTAATGATGTATTTCTTTTCGTCAAACAGTTTAAATATCTCTTGTGTTTGCCAAGGATTCTTCAGATTTCCTCTCCTTGTACCTAGATTTGTCTGTCAAACTTTGATTATTGGCCTTTCCAGAGTCGCCAACCACTGTTCACCTGAACTTCCAGTTAGGCATTCATTATCACATTATCTAGAGCCTCATAGAAGTTAAAATTCCCATTCCATTCCTCAGTACTTCCGTATTCCATTTATTTACACATTGATTTCCTCGTGACAATTCTCTAAAAATTAACTTCATTGATCATCATAACTGAATTGTGATTTTACTATACGTTTGTTCCTGGGTACACCTTACAATTCAATACCTGACTTTGGAATGTGTGTCTGGTTGTGATGTACTCCAGCTGGAAACCTCTTTACCAACTATACCTCCGCCTCCATCCCTAAGAGCCGAAAATGCTGAGACACAGATGCAGCCATACAAATGTCACAGAATACTACAGGGCGTAGTCCTTCAGTGAGTCCGCCATCCAGAAACTGTGCTGGAATGCTGCAGGAGGCGTCCTCCACAGGGAGCACTTATAACGGTAACACTGGCCACCTTAAACAGCAGTTGATGCTAACTTTAATCCTGTGCGAGGAATTTTTTTTTAAAGTTATGGCCTTGAGATAACAGAAAGGGAACAGAACCATCAGATGGGGATTCGTTTCCCTAAACACTTCAACAGAGTATAAAGAACAGTAAACTGGTGGGTCAGGAAACGACATTCTGCCAGCACAAAAGCAAGTTGTAATATTAGGTATTAATATCGGTCATCAGCATAATTAGGCATTCTTCTGTCAAACAATATAATAAATCAGAACACAGTGTTACGGCTAACCTAAACTTCCTTGACACACACACACTAAATTCTTTTATATGAACACACTACAACACAGTAACCTAACTTTGCAGATAAAAGTAGTACTGACTTGGAAGACAGACAAACAAATGGCCAATGAGATAGCAACAGTCTTCAACACACATGATGCTAATAGCAATACTAAACAGGTCAGAGCATGAAATGATTCTGATTTAAATCAGTGGGTCTATTAATGATTGTACTCTATAAAATAATTACTTAGTACAGGGTCTCTATGCCTGTGCATTAACCAAATTGCTTTAGAATAGCTAAAACAGGAAATCTTTCTGACACTCAGTATGAAGCAATTAATCAGAATGCAAATCTAACTACACTGAAGGAGTCTTTGCTTTTCTTCATTAACTACCCTAGCACACGATGGTCGTTACACTTTCATGGTTTCAAGAACCATGCTCATTAACAGAACTACCCAAGCGTGTGTGGGAAATGGTAGGTATTGTCATCAACAATTATTAACTGAAGCACAACAAACTGTAACTCTTTAAATAACAAATGTGCTTTGGTAAACAGTCTTTTAATCTTCTGAAAGTATACTTGGCTGTGCAAATGCCAACACAACATTAAATTCAAGTTCAAACAGTTTCTCATGAAATGAAGAGCGGTAAAACTTTGTAATTCTGATCAAACTGCATAAGTGCAACAATTAATCTTTTTCACCTCAAATCAATATTGTTCTTTTAAATAGTAACTCTACTACTATGGGCAGCTTTTCAAGTAAAGCAAATTATTTAAGAAAATAACTGCAGATCAATTTAAAAATGAACTGGAAGTGGAATATTTCTGAAACTATAAAACTGAACTTTAAACACTATAACTCCACACGTTAGAAAGCAATCACAATTATTTTTACAACTGCTGAATAAGTCTTTCCTTAATACGTTAGTCTACTCGGAATTAAATTCATTAGGATGGGGTTCCTGTGCAGGTTTGAGATTTGGGATAATCACGGGTGTAAGACAGTTTTAAGCAACACCATGATTATTATTAAAATCAAGAAAAGTTCACCAATGCCTGGGTCATTTACAGAGTGCCAAATATAAAAAAATTTGAAGGAAGCTGGCGACACTGGTGGCGTGATTTACAGTGGCTGTTAACATGGCGGCGATGCAGTCACGGCTGTACTGTTGGCCTCGCCCTACTGCAGACCTCATTGGAATCGGAATTATATTTTTAAAGGGCCAAAAACAATGCCATGATAACAGTGTCACCAAATTCATCACCCAAGGCCCATAAATACTGCTCTTAGGCTCCTCTGCTTCAAAACTCCGAGAACACGAGCCACGATGTTCCGCTACTGCTAGCGAGGTATTAACCTCAGTACTGCTCTGCCCAGACTCCATACCCGTCACAAAGGACGAGTCGTCACTTGCGTACCAACCACACCTTTTTCAGTCCGCCAGGCTACTTCCATAGCTGCAGGGCTTCCCCCGTATCTCTGACATTCAACACTACATTCCCTAACTGTGGACCAAGTCATTTACAGTACATTATATAACAATCATTCCAGTAGTTATTTAAATCAACAAGCACGGTTTAAACAATATTGTTCAGAAGGTTCACATAACTGAAATATGTATACATAGTCAAAGACTTTCCATGATTGATACAACAGTCTACATAAGCAGCATTACAAATTGACATAGAAATGGTCAAAAATGGATGTTACATATACCCCATGGTTCACTGAAGTTTGCTGTTAGGTTAACATCAATAACACCTTAATGGTGTTGAACAGTCAGAGAAATAACCAATTCTACCAGAGTTGGGTTTGAAAAGAATACGTTAAAAAACATGTTAAAACACTATACACTCGATACACATAATTACCAAAACAAGACATAAGCATCATTATTCAGTTATGTACACCTATCATAACTGGATCTCATTTTGAGAAACAGTTAAGTTGAGTAGTAAGTAAAATTTTTCTGTATTGCCAAGATTATTGAGAGTAGCATGTTGTAAGCATTCAAAAAATGTAGGTACTCTTATACAAGTATACCCCTACAAATATCACAAGCAATTTGACATTGTACGTGCAACACATCCTATAGCATAAGTTTGAAGCTACGAAACAGGAATCTACAAATGCTGCTTCTAATAATAGCAGTCCATTCTTTGATATTTACATAAACAAACAAAAATATTTAAACTGAACCTAGTATTCTTTCTCACTGCCCTTATCTGAAACACAGTCCCTCTTTGAAAACCATAGCAAACACATACGATACTAACAGAGGTGATAATCGAATAATTTTCCTACCTGACACAGCATCTCACAGTCTGACAACATTTGACACATCACGTATCTCATCAATCGATTGACTGCCCATTTTTAGTTTTGGAAGTCTTCCAGACACGTTTTCTTGCCCCACTTTGGCAAGTGTTTTATGCCGCCCACTCTGTATTTTAGGCAATCCACATTTCTTTTCAATTCGGCAACATTTGCCTTTAGCCATTTCAACATAGGGTTTCACATTTTACAACAGCTTTAAGAATGTGTAACTTACAAGAAAGTATCAGCAATTTTAGATAGGTACCATCATTTACATAAAGACATAAATTGCAGTTAAGTACAGTACAATATCTTCATTAGACAGATGTACGAGGGTCATCCACAAAGTAAGATACGTTTCTATTTCTATCCGCGGCAGCGCTACGATCGCAGTTCCGAGCATGCACGGCAGTTACTCTGACTCGAGGAGAAGAAGTGTACACCATTTGCAGATCGCTGCTGCCGACGTGTGCTTTGTAGTGCTTCCTTATATTGTCAGCCGTAATTGAAAACGGGGCCGTATGTGAAAACAGATCTATGATTCGTTTTCTAAATGTAAAGAAAGTTAAGCCAAAGGAAATTCGTCGGTAAATCTGCAAGGTTTAGGGACAAAATGCTAGGAGTGATTCAGTGGTTAGATGGGTGAGACGAATAAAAAAAAAAAAACAATGGAAGAGCAGTGCACTTCAGGCTTTGATACGCTACAATGAAGAAGGCGATGGTTTTCTTTCTCGGAAAGTCACCGGGGATGAAACTTGGGTATCGTATGACGCCCCTACGATAAAACGGCAATCAATGGAATGGAGGCACACTTCATCCCCAATGAAGGTTAAGCCTAAGCAAATCTTGACACCTTGAAAAGTCATTTGCACAGTTTAATGGGACAGAAAAGCCATTTTTGTGATTGATTTCTTACCACAAGGCTAAACAATCAATGCACATGGTTACTGCGAGACCATTAAGAAATTGCGACGCACAATACAGAACAAGCACCGAGGATTACTGTGAAAAGGTGTTGTTTTTTTCCATGACAATGCCTCGCCTCACACGGCGAATGTGGCCAAACTACGCTTACGGGAATTTCACTGGGACGCGCTTGCTCATCCTCCGTACAGCGCGGACCTCGCTCCTGGCGACTTCCATCTCTTCTTGCACCTCAAATCTGTCCTTGGTGGTCAACACTTCAACGATGGTGACGAGCTGAAAGAACATGTTACCATATGGTTAAATACAAAGGCGGCAACCTTCTTTGAAGAAGGCATACAAAAACTTGTGTCATGCTATGACAAGTGCCCACAAAATTTCAGAAGCTATGTAGGAAAGTAGTTCAACAGTTGTAGCTTTTGTACAATAAATATTTTTTCTGTATTTGTACACATCTGTTTTATATAACCAAACAGAACTTACTTTGTGGACATACCTCGTATTTCCTTTACAGCATAATACACATTTTAATTTCTGTATCATTTCTGAATATACTTCATTTACTTATTCCTAGGGACATACGGTTTGAGATCCACTATATTATGGACACCAAGGGGCTTCTTGGACTTGGGATAGATTAAATAGAAGGCATTGTTGTAAGGTATGTCTTGTATTATGAATGGCGTGTTATATATATTTTTAATATCATTCTTAAGTTCACTTGATTTTTCATGGGTCTTCAGAAGAACATAGCCTCCAATTATGAACGTCGCAAACTTCAGGCTCCTACTGTGCCTATTAGATCTCGTTTCTGCTTTGTTTCTTCTTTTATCAATTATTTCTTCTGCACTAATGTCAAATCGGGTACATGGTGGGAACTAGTTTTTTTCTCAATTAAACATTTGTTCTTATTATTGAGCATGATTTCCTCAGGTGTGAACGCAGTAGATTCACGAGCCAAGATATTCATTACACACTCAAATTCAGATACAAATCTGCCCCGTTGTCGATGGAATAGGTCCTACATAACCTTCCTATTTACCTCACATACCGTTCAACAGTGTTGCTTGCTGGATGTCAGGCTGAAATATATTTAATTTCTGCACCATTTCGCTCCATGCCATCTTTCAAGATTTTGTAATTGAATTGGGTGCCATTATCGGACAGTACTGCTTTGGGTTTTCCAAATACTCAATCATCCTATAGAACACTGACTTTGCTGTCACCTACAGTTTTGAAAATGTAGAAAATACTTCCAAAATCACTAAATTATATTTGCAATTACGAGAAGTTTTGGGGAAGGGGCGCCATACAGATCCACGGATGATAAATCCATGGTATCTTTAGGTAATGTGTTCTGCATTGGGCCTTGGTTAATTCTGTTGGTTACCTTAGCTCTCTTGCAGATGTCAGAAGACTTAATATGTTCAGTGACCTTTCTACGCGCACTATTGGCAATCACTATAACACTAGCCAGTTTATCTGGACACCCCTTTGTCTCAATGCTAGGTGAAAATAATCTGACATTGGTATCAAATTTGATAGGCCAACACACCCTCCATTCTTCAGAAACGAAGTCTTTCCTCCTACACAAGATATTTTTAAAAACTTCTCAATCTGGGGATATTATATATTATCAAAATTTACTTTCATAGATCTCAACTTGGATCCTCATTTTATTGGTATATCATTTTTTTGTAAATCGTTCAATTTTATTTTTGCCTGAAACTTCCTTCATGTGATTAATGTGGAAAGATTCATCTTCATTGGATTCCTTGAGTACCTCATACATACCATTGGGACAATGCATTGCCACATAAGTTTCTGTTCCCTTTACATAGCAGACTTTGCAATTAAATTTTTACAGGTATAAAACTCATCAAGTTAGCATGCCATTTAGAAGGCAAGATTCTTCAAAATGTTGGACTCTTGTGGTCAGTGTGCATGATGATCTTATAACCCCACAAATAATTTCTAAATTTCTTTAGGCCCCGTACTATGACCAACTCCTCCTTCTGTGTATGGTATAGTTCCTTTCATATCCCGTCAACATCCCACTGGCAAAAGCTATAGCTCTGTTCTGAATTTTCTGAACCATTTACCGCTTGGAAAATTTCAATACCAATCCCATAGCTGCTACTGTCGGTATTCATATGGAAAGTCTCTGACAGTATTGGCTGATGTAAAACATTTATTATGTAAAAGTTCATTCTTCAGAGATTCGAAATCCAGCTGACACTCATCTGTCCAAACAAACGCACTATTCCTTTTTAAGAGGTTGTTCAAGTATGGGTTATTGAAGCCTTGTCCCTTAACAATTTTTTTGTAAAATCCACAGAAACCTGGAAAGGCTTTCAACTGTTTGCTATTTTTTCTTTTTTGCGAAAATAACGCAACGACTCGGTGACAGGTATGGGTGAGGCGTGGCCAGACGTCGGAATCGTCAAAAAATTAAATGAAAGAAAAGGGGTTAAGGGCGTAGTGGGTTCGAATACCGCAACTTGCATGAATTTTAATTCGTGATAATAGTTGTTAGTTAAAAAAAGTTGAAATGATTCTTGCTACGAATGCCGAAGGTCTGGGTTTGTTTCTCACATCCGGCAATCATTTTTAACAAGCATAAGTAGCACCTCTCCCACCTCTGGTAGCCTGGAGGAGAGTCGGTACAGGCTGGGCCCTGGCAGAGGAGGAAGTCATGCCAGGTCGAAACTCTGTCACCAGTCACCTTTCTTAAGCGATATATTTTTAAATCAATGAGCCAATCACCGTGCAAGGCCACAGGGCGCTTACTGTATTCGAGCCTGAGATGTGGAAAACATTGGCGCTGGACTGGGATTCGAACTCACCTCTCCCTTTTCGCGACGTTCGATGCCTTTCAGATGATACATTTCCTCCGCCTCATTGTTTCCACTTGTCTGAAAAGTCATAAAGACCTTCACAAAAGACACAGGTCTGGGTTGGAATGCTGGTATGTCATTTTGAGTTGTACCATGCGCACACCAAACTACATGTGACAAGTTATTACGATTTTTAACGCCTGTCTGCGCTTTGTCAACAATAATAGTGGGTTCTAGTTTTGACTCCCAAGTCAGACAGGCAGCTTTTCGTTCTCTTATGTCAGTTTCAAACATGCCACTCCTAGCAACTGGTGAAAGAGAATAGTACAGTCAATGTGTCTTTGTATGTACTCAACAACTATGTGTCTAGGGTTCGATTCCTAGTCAGCAGATAACATTCATCATGGTATTTACAATTCATACATGTGCACATTTCGCTGCTCATGGAGTAAACCAATATATAACGTCTACGAGTGACTATAACCCGTTATTCATAAGAATAAACCTGATGTAAACATTGCACTATGTATTCTTCGGCATTTTCTGGAACCTCATTGGATTTCTTTTCACGTGGAACTGCAGCCAAGCTGTCTGAAGTACTGTCAGGTACGGTAATAAGGGTATGTTCTGTGTGGTGCGTTACGCGCACATGGACTGTGCGACAATACGCGACAACAGCTGTACCGGTGCCTTTATCTTGGACAGCAGTGGCCGGTCAGCTGGTGCAGCTAGCGTGGTGTGGCGTGCCCAGCTGCAGTTCACACGTAACAAGAGACGACCAGAGGAGCAATACAGCTTCGAATGTCATTTAATATTTAAGCAGAATGAAATAATACACTGCAAATCTTCCTCAATACGCTCCTTAGACGACTAGACGCAAACCGCAACACGTTATCGTTTTTAGCTAATGTTTTATAGTAATTATAAACAAGAATGATGCAAAAAATGAAATGATCATATGGCATTGTTGGCCGGGAGGCCCCATGCGGGGCAGTTCCGCCGCCGTAAGTTCTTTTTAGTTGACGCCACTTCGGCGACTTGCTTTCGTCAATGATGATGGACACACAACACGCAGTTATCTCGAGGCACAGAAAATCCCTGACTCGGCCGTGAATCGAACCCGGGACCCCGTGCGCGGGGAGCGAGAACGCTGTCTCAAGACCACGAGAGGCGGACAGCAAGAATGATGAAAATTCCTGGCTGAGCCACATGGTATTTTTTCTGTATAATCTGTGTGTAACGTGAGAGAAGAGTGAAGCATTTCACTGTACAGGTAAATATTGAAGCCACTGAAGTATTTCTTATAGTCAGTCATCTGGTAATCTCTTAGCTCCTTCCTTACACGAATCCGAGAAAAACATTCAGTTCACCTGCTGCTAGAATCCACGAAGCCAACCAGGCAGAGCATTTTCTCTTATTCTTTTATGATGAACCCTTTCTACAAGGCGCCAGCGTACGACAGTGACGTGAAAAAGCTGAGTGCTTTAGTTCCGGTACGTCTGACAGCTTAACAGTCTTGTTACTTCTCGGGCCAAATCCCGCTGATTGGCTCCAGCTCAGTTCTGTTGGGTTCATATTACGTGTTTGTACGATACTAGTCTACCTCTGTGGCATAATACGATGGACATAGTCCAAATAAAGAGGATTTGGTTTCTCATTTTTGCATTAAAAATTAAACTATTATATTTTTTAATTTAAACAACTTTTATGAACAGTATTTCATAAAACATAGATAATTAAGAATTTGTATTTGAAATGGAAACTGGAACTTCTCGTCCAGTATGTAATTAGAAACAAGAAGACATGCATTATTCTTAAAAAATGAGTAGTTCTATAATTGCGAGATGTAGGTATTTCAAATTGAACGAGGAAAAAAAAATGATACTGGGGAGATTTAAACAAACGCACGAATAACCGCGTGTGGTTTGCATTTCGTTACGCTACCGACTAACCGACACTTTTTTTGTGTTACTGTTGGGTAGAATGTGAAGCGAATTATGTCAGATTTTCTATCTGACTCGTAACTTTAGACGAGGGCCGAAATGTAGTTAAAAAAAAAAAAAAAAAGGTCGATACACTCGGACGCGAACACGCGACTGTAAGTTTAGAATGTATGACGATTACCTCTTTTTTTTACAATTACCACTTTGTTTCTTTTTTTCTTTCCGACCGGGGCTCGAACGCAGGATGTCATCTGGCTAAAAATGGCTCTGAGCACTATGGGACTTAACATCTATGGTCATCAGTCCCCTAGAACTTAGAACTACTTAAACCTAGCTAACCTAAGGACATCACACAACACCCAGTCATCACGAGGCAGAGAAAATCCCTTACCCCGCCGTGAATCGAACCCGGGAACCCGGGCGCGGGATGTCATACTTAGATGGCAGACACATTTTTTTTTTTTTTTTTAATATTGCTCGCTCACCCCACAGTACAATACCGCGACCAATTTTAATTTTTCTTTTTTTTCCCAGACACAGGAAAAACACCGAAATTATACACTCAAATGGCAGTGTATTCCTTCAAAAAACGAAAATAGTCAC
The DNA here is from genome assembly GCF_023864345.2 of Schistocerca serialis cubense. Taxonomy (NCBI): domain Eukaryota; kingdom Metazoa; phylum Arthropoda; class Insecta; order Orthoptera; family Acrididae; genus Schistocerca; species Schistocerca serialis. Next base: position 109,789,725 of record NC_064648.1, read on the forward strand.
TCCTTTTTTTCCAAAGTACTTGCTGAAGGCAATCAATTAAAATTAAAGAATTCACTTCACTTTGACAGTCCGGATACCATTATAACACTGCAAGCGACGTTGTGCTGACCGGCGTTCCCATCGGACGTGCCGTATGACTCCAAACGGAAGCAACGCTGTTTTAAGAAATGAATCGTCCACTTCAGGAAATAAATTCTAACCGGAGTGTACTCGAGTGCCACATTTTCAAGGAGGACTTGACTAACGGAACCATCGCGATGTGTAAACAACACTTTAGAACCAACCCGGGAGAGAAGTCTTTCTGCTTGAACGGGATCATAAAACTTCACAAAGAATGCATACAAATCAGAATCGAAGTAAGCAGTATCTACCTGATCAGGTGTACCACGGATAACATCAGCCAACCAATCCTGAATTTCTAAGGAGCCGGGTTGAACACGACGCGTCAAAACTGAAACGAACAGTGGCTCGACGAGGAACAGATTTTGGAGACTCGACGGACACCATGGCGCGGGCAGAAAACACCGCCGCCGAGAGCAAAACGACGACAAACTCCGCTACGCCGACTACGATGTGACTCCGGCCGATACACCAAGACTGAGCTGAGCGGCTTCGACACAAGCGGCGCTGCGGCACAGGCGATTCTGTCACGATCAATTTGGATTTGTAAACAACTGCGTTATGTACAACTCTGGAAAAACCTCACAGCCCATTATCTCTGTAAATTTATGTAAAAACATTAGGAACAGCCTATTTCTCGGCACTTTTTAACCGTGATTCATGCGCATTTTTCACCACGGAACAGAGCAGCCTCAGCCAGTTTCATACTGCGCATTAACAGCACGACAATCAGAGCACAACGCTGCAGAGGCTGTGACTGTACACGATTTTTGAAGTAACAACTATGTGGCTAAAGCGTGACTAACAAAAACTTTGATGGCTCTTAATGCATTTGAATATCTTAAAGTTTCATTTAACGTAAGTTAGTAATAAGATACCTGATACATAAGTAGGTCCTACTTCCAAAAGTGTCAACAACACCAGTGTACGTGTGCTACGGCTTCTGACCAGTCATCGCGTTTGCATTTGTTTACACCAGGTTTATTCTTATAATGAACGGGTTATAGATGTCAACGTCGGTAGGTGCTGGGTTGGAATCCCCAAAAGACAAGACTTTAGTCTCCTCATTTCAGTTTGTCATCTCACTGCTGCTGAAAAATGATTTCTGACGTTTGACTGTGCTTAGTTAACCATACGATTAAGTGTTGGAATATCCGGTAAACACAAATCTGCGTCAGGTCATTTCAAGTTTGAACGTGCACACTCCTTCTTACTTCTGACTGAAACCATACTTAAAAATATGTCGTCCTTAATTGCTCGATTGAATTCCCAGACAGTAGCGCAGTAAAATAAAAATCGTCGTGTAATTTGAAGGTGGAAGTTGCTTTGAAGGTTCATTTTTGCAATAAATTTCAATTTGCAAGCGTAATGGCTGTGTAATCCCCAATAACATGTTTCTGGTAATTGCATTATCGAAGTATTAATTTGCATCGCACAGAGCAGTTGTCTCTCGTGGCCCCATGCAGTGAACATTCTGTATAGGCAAAGACTGTACCGAAAACAGAGCAGATGAACAATGTCATGTGGACTGATCACAAATCAGGCGAATCACAATTCAGATCGTTCCACAAAGTTTAGGGTATGAAACCACATAAATTCAGCCTCTTCTAATATTTCGGCTGAATACCGTCCAGCCGCAGCCGAAATATTAGGAGAAGACGCTGAATTTATGCTGCTGGATGCCAGAAACTTCATGGCACAGTCTTTACACCGCGAAAACGCGAAGATGGACAACAAATCAGATTGTACAGATGCTTTTGTGCATGGTAGTACACGTTAAATACATGTGCACATGCTACCAGCCACACGAAATGTGATGTGCGCACACACACTCGCACACAGTTTTTTTTATGGGGGTGGAGTGGCCACTGTGCTGTATGTTACGTCTGAAATGTTTCGAAGGCATGGTTGTCTGTCAGAAAGTTTCAGTATTTGGTGAGGCTGTGTCAAGAAAACTGCCGGTAACTGCAGTGAAAATTTTGTGGCCGCATATCAGGAAAGTGTGCCTTTGAAAACCAAGGTATGGGATTCTTCTTGTGTGTGACCTCTGGCAGTGAAGCTGCAGACAGAGTAGTAGTATTAGCTGCAACAAGCCTGATCTGCATTGGAGGTTAGCGACTGGTTAGCTGTAGCGTCATGATAGAAATGGAGCTGAATTCGAGGGATGAGTGTGACAAAATGTGACAACGTAATTCTTTCAGAGGTTGTGTAATGCTATTTGTAATGGACGATGAGTGAAGAATTTTTTATGAGGGCGGATAGAACAGATAAGCTGTAGCTTATATTGTAGGCTTGTTTCATGACACTTTTGTATTCACAACAGTTGTTTCCTCGTGCGGTTCGATTCCCGGCGGGGTCAGGGATTTTCTCTGCCTCGTGATGACTGGGTGTTGTGTGATGTCCTTAGGTTAGTTAGGTTTAAGTAGTTCTAAGTTCTAGGGGACTGATGACCATAGATGTTAAGTCCCATAGTGCTCAGAGCCATTTGAACCATTTTTTTTCCTCGTGCGGCAGTTTTCCTCGTTATGTGGGTGTGTTGTGTGTTTGTAACAGAAAGTGGCAGTTTGTGTGTTTTGTGCAGGAGGCTCTCTGCAAAGACGAGAAACATGAGGCTGGTCCATGCGGCTGGGAAGAGGGCAGTGGGGCAGCTGAGGGCACTGCTCGCCGCTGGGGCAGACGTGGGGGCGAGGGCCGGGCTGGAGGGGCGGACCGCCCTGCACTGGGCAGCGCGCAGGGGAGACGTCGAGGCGGCGAGGCTGCTGCTGGAGGCAGGGGCGGCGGTGGACGCCAGGGAGATCAAGGGCAAGCAGAGGACGCCTCTGCACCTGGCTGCAGAGCAGGGAGGCGCCGCTGTCGCGCGGCTGCTGCTGCGGGCGACCGCCGACCCCAACGCCAGAGATTGCAGAGGGTGGAGGCCTCTGCATCTTGCAGCAGCCTATGGCAAGGCAGAAGTGGCGGCTGCGTTGCTCGACGCGGGGGCCGACAGGGGGGCCACAACTGGTGATGATGGGGAGACAGCACTGGAGATCGCCAGGGAGTCGGGCTACAGGCGGGTGGTGGAGATGCTGTCATGAGGCAGCCAGTACAATGAACTCTGTGCGAGAAAAGAGAACTGAAACAATTTGTAGAAGAGCAGTATTCACAATTTTTTAAATAAAGAAGCAAATAACTCAATCCTATTGTGACTCACTAATTTCAGCCCTCCTCAAGTAGCATACAGCACAAAAATACTCTAAGCAACGCTGTAGCAAAACTGAGACAACGCCAGATAACAGCAAAATAATTCAGATAACAACAGACAATCTATCTCTCAAGAAAAATGTCGTGAGTACTCTTCCAGATTAAACTTGGCAAAAGTCAACAGGTCATTGTGAACAAACACAACTGTTCTATGATATCTGATTGCTGAAAAGTATTTCACAGCAGTCTATAAGGTGCTGTATGAGACTACTTTATTTTGCAACATGCACTGTTATATGAGTTGTATCAACCGAATATTCCCTTCTGATATCACACTTACTTTACTTCAGCACATTCAGCATACATTGTGTACTACCATACTCCCTGTGTCTAATTACAATGAGATATTAGTAGCAACATTCATCCCACATAACGCGCCTGTCATCAGGAAATATACAGTCGGTCCACATGTAACTAAACACAATTAGAGCACAACCTCACCCCTCACAGTACCCCACAGCTGTTTGTATAAATTCGATACTTCACCAAACTGTACTTTCTCTCTAGTTTGTTTAGGAGTCACCTCTTTTATAATCCTAATATAATGCAACCACCAGACAAACTGTGACCCTGTTGCAGAACAGTCCGTAAGGCCGTCATCGTGTTTTGCAGTAGATCGTTAAAATTGCACTTACGAAGAGCATTTAAAAGACGCAGAAGAAGTCGCTCAGACCCAACATTGCCTTCATGAATCTTTTCAACAGCAAAATTTCTTATCTGAGACCCTCCCTACTAACTTCTACACTCTAGGAAGATTCGTCGTTTTCCTTACGTAGTTGCACAGGAAACAACATGTTTGTGCTGTGTGTGCCTGCTCACACTACACTATACTTTCATACAGCTGTGTATTAAAATGGGAAACATTTAGTTAAAACTGTTCTTCCAGCTCTGGTTTAAGTCGTCATCTGGTGCTTCATCAACAAATCGTTTTCTTCTGCCTTGCCGTTTGTCTCCGTCATCAATCATTACATTCAGTTCAGGTGATATTCCAATATTTTCTGCTACTTCACAACTTCCTGCGTAGATAGTATCCCAACATTTCTCAGTTGATTTAATTCTTCTCCGAGACACGTATTAATACTATTTACATGTGTTGTAGTTTCTCTGGTTTGAAGTACAACTATACGTATGTTTATTCCAGATAATAATTTCAAATACTTCTGAATGCTCCTTAGTTCAATATGTTGCTCCCGCAGTCCAAGTTATTAGCAAGTTCAACTAGCCTTTGTAATCCTGGTAAATTCTCATCTAATGGATGCATGGTGCCAACCCGCATAGACCATCTCGTTGCCGATATTTTCTTTTAAAACTTTCCATAGCTGCCACATCCGTTTTAAATGAGTTTCTTACAAACAGCAGCTGTCCTGAAAACAGAGGAGAAACGTCTTCGGGAAGTATCGCAGTTATCTTGAGTGCTTCTTTTTCCCAGATGTTCCCCATATGTGGCAGATATAAACTGACGTCTGATTTCTACGTGTGCAACTATGACTTCCATCTCAGACACAATCTCACACACCTCCGCCATGATATTAAACGCTCTTTATGGAACTAAAACAGCGCAATCTTATGCCCCTCGCCGAAAATACGGGATGCACCTGACGCCCTTTATCTGGTGTTGTCTGCTATTTCCTCACATTGGAACGGTACAGCACGCTTCAGCAGAGTGGAAAGAGCCCATAACTCCACCTCCTTTCCTCGAATCGTCAAAAACGCCAGTATTCACTACTGGTAACTGCTCAATAACGGGATATCCTATATTCTGAAATGTGATCCTATTTATTTAAACTCATGTTTGTGAATGTATGGTTGGTATCTGAGAAATTATTAAAATTTATTTTGCTATAGAGATACGTAAATCTACGTGCAGGGCAACAGAAATGCGTTAAGATTACATTTTGAGCGGAAGTACGTGAAGCACACGCTACACGAAGCAGAATCCACGCTAGCCAGTAAGTCAATTCGCCTGCGAGAGAGCAGTCCGTTTTTACAAATGCTGTTTGACTGCAAAACGACTCACATTAAAATGTTGGCCCTGAATATTGTTAATTTTTATCTTAAGAGTTGCAAACAATCACTCTATCAGAACTGTTATTGTAATCATAGAGCAAGAGAACATAAAGTTTTACACATCTGACCTTGTGTTAAAAGTGCTTGAAAATTGACAAAATATCAACTTTCTGAAATCTTTCAGCGATTTGAAACGGATTTTAACGGATACATTCTGACAGTCACTGTACCTTACAGAGGGCATTAACTTTGCTGGTAATTACACTTGTTGGCCTATCTGTGCAAACAGAAGGCTCGTCTGTTCTGCAACCTGTTACTATTATGATAATGATGGAACTGTCAAAAACCAAATTTCATCTACCGCACTTGATAAAGATATTCAGTGCAAGCGGTATCTTATCAGTTTCCATAAAAATGTTTCTCCAGTACGCAACTCGCGATGTGTAGTTCCAGTATGCAGACACATTCATAGAGGTAAAGAATGAAAAATGATGAACTAAAGTCCACCACTGATAAATGAGAACAAAGATTCCAAGTATAAGTGTGCTTTATTAAGCCACAATAGCAATACATTCTTCCATAAAATTCTCACAACTACACAGGTTAGCAAAATATTTCTTGATAAATTTCCCATGTACTGTTACTTTCCTTATCATGTGTTTCAATTATAGGACAAAACCTTATGTTGCATTATGAAATTTCCCCTATAACCTGCAGCCACACGCAGTGTCATAACAATAACAAACTACACAGTTACAAATATATGAAATAGGAACTTGTTATCATTACTCGAAATATGTTAGCACAATGTCCTTCTTAGCTAATGCTGTCTCCAACACACGGCAGTCCAGTTTCCAGCTGAGTACACAGCCAGACTGCCCTACACACACTGCCTGCTACTGACTGGAAAATAAGTGACACCTGTGATCTCGGGAACAGACCTACAACGAATATGGTTATGCCGATGCTACAAGAGTTGAGTGCATTTGTCACATTCACAACTGCACTCACATTCATGGTCCAAAGAACTTGAAAATTGACATAGCAAATAGGACAGCCCATTTCAATTTCTCACTAAAATGCCGACACGAGTTATTTCTGCATTATGGGCATTTTCCAAAAAGCGTGTGGCTCCAGTTTAGCGGGAATATCAACTGCTGAATCCAGTGGAGGGTGGAACGGACAGTCTACAGTAGAAACAGACCAACATTCCACCACCACTTACACACGTAATTTCATTGCCGCATTGTACACAGTGCAGGAAGGCCATCCTTGCATGAAATATTGTCCGGTTTCGGCCGACAATTGTGAATTCTGTGTCTCTGGAGGGACACCCATACAACCGTACATCTTTGAATGCACTGATTCTCGTACACCTTCCCAAGTTAAGCTACTCTGGATGGGGAGCACTTCTTGGCTGTAGTTTAGTTTTTTCGCGTCCTCTGCTATTCATTCCCAATGTCCCAATAGGAACTCCAGTAAACATTTCGTATCATGTCACACGCAATCTTCCAGACCATCGCCTTGGTACTGGGTGTTGCAAGGTGTGAGAGGTTATGGGAAAACAAATTGTATTCTCCAGAATATTACGTGTGGTAGGAGAAAACCAACGGATACTAGGAACTGAAAGTAGTGCCATTAAGTAGATCTCATGTCCTACGTAATTCACGGCACACTCACTGCTTACACGTTTCGTTATTTATCCCTAGCCACAGCTACACAATCCCAGTTTGGAATAAATCTGTACCATCATCTGATGAGCGTAATTCCTGTCCGAAAAATTCTTTGCATTCAATCTCGCCACACAAGTCATGGATAGCACTGTGAATGTTCGGGGCTTGCTATGGAGGTTTAGGATAGATGCGAACTGATACATCAAAATTAAACACGCATCAAAGGCAAACACCAGTAAGGACTGAAGAACAAAATTGTTCTTAACCTCTCAGATGAACGTTTAAACAGTGCAGTATGTGGTTCGTAAGTACTGAAATACTCGATAAAACCGACTGCAGGTTCTCTGACACGAAGAAATCGTAGGCAGTTATTCTCGTAAAGAAATGGCCAACGATAGTGACGTAGTTGACCAACAGATGTCTCCGAAATAAATTTAAGAGCTAAAATTTCCATACCGGAAGTAGGACAAGCTTTGGTGCATTGAATGAAAGAACGTGATAGTAAGTGTGTGGTAAGAAGTGCTTACATATTATTTAGTAGCCCTGATGGAAATCAATTTCATGATATCCTTACTTATCGCAAAATATGTCGGCGGAAAAAGGAAGATGCAGAATAACGTGAAATCCGGTCATTAATAATCAAATGTACGTTATTTTATTGCTGTAGTTTCGGCCTTGGTAATCGAATTGTGAAACCTATATTGATCAATTTTTTGCGCTATAGTTGCATCTTCCTCCAAGAAGTGTTGCTGTGACACGTTACCGGTACACATTCCAATCATGTATCTAAATAGTACAATGGTTGCTTTGACTACAGACAATAAATTTATCTTTAGTATCTGTTCCTCCCAAACACCGTGTCCCCTCCCCTTCGTTTTTAAGTTGTCCATACTAGAAACATGTACTACAATTTGGCGCGAATAATGTGTACCTAAAGCTACAAAACCACACCCCCCACCCAGGGCTAACACATATGATGTGATAGAATTAATATTTACTCTTTCAGTAATGAAGTAAAATTTTTTTAAGGAAACACATCTCGTACTCTGACAACATCTATGAATGACACATAGCTAGTGGCCGACTGCTTCGTTCAGGCCAGTGCTTTGATATAAACATCGAAACTTGTAGTTAATATTAAATTCCTGAAGCTTATGCACGAACTGTTCTGGAAGCCATAAGTTAAAGTGTATGCTGGATAAATGAGAGACTGACGAAAATGTTTTCAAAGTTAAATGTGAGTGCTGTTCTGGGTGGAGTAGCTGTTGAGCACAGTATGGGATTTCCTCTGGCAGGGCTGAGTGCTCAGCAAGGAAGAGGGTGTCAAGGCAGGTACCATTCCAGCAGGTTTTGCCCAGTTGCCGTCGTAGGTCTGCCGGCAGCTCGCCTTCCCTGGAGTGGGTGACTCTGGACACTGGAGAGAATTTGAGGCCTACGAAAGGTGGACATTCTTAAATAAGTATATGATCTGTTATTATTCAGGAGAAGATAGTAGATCAAAACCAAGCATTTCAAATAATCACAGTGTGATGTGTCTAATAAAATGTCATTCATAGTTGTATCAATAAAAACACCGAAGTTAGAGACTACAGCAAAACTGATAACATGTCAAATATTAAATAAGTTAAAAATGGCTCTGAGCACTATGCCACTTAACTTCTGATGTTATCAGTTGCCTAGAACTTAGAACTAATTAAACCTAACTAGCCTAAGGACATCACACACATCCATGCCCGACGCAGGATTCGAACCTGCGACCGTAGCGGTCGCTCGGCTCCAGACTGTAGCGCCTAGAACCGCACGGCCACACCGGCTTAAATGAGTTAGTCAAGTGCCTTGAACCATCTCCTGGATAACAGCTATCAACGAAACAAGCAAAATCACAGTACATGCTGCTTTCGTGGATGGTAGGTTTTTACGTATTTTATTGTCAATCTATGTCGAACCATTAGACTACTCCATATTCACTCAAGAAAATAAAACTGCATGAAGTTGTTATCTGTGTTGAGTATCTCATTTATTCTTACATAATTTTCTTTGTTTCATGGCAAGAGATTTTACGCTAGATTTATACGAACACTAAAGTGAAGACCATTGCTACATCCAAAATTTAGTAGTGTATACTAACGAAATTTCAAGAATACATTTGTCGAGGTAATATATTTAAGCGATTATCATTGCAAGATACAGATTAATGTAAATGTGAGATAAACCATTGCAAAAGGGAGTTGCTGGTACATTGATAACCGACGTAACCGCAAGAACGGCGAATGCAAGGATGCAAACGTGCACGCATTGTGTTGTAGAGGTGCTGAAGGTCAGTTTGTGTGATGGTGAACTCAGGGACTGTTAATGCTGTTTGTGGATGACGCTGGAGTTGTCGTCCGATGGTGTCCCACGTTTGCTCGACTGCAGGCCACAGCAACATGTCGACAATCTGTAGAGCATGTTAGCCTACAACAGCAGTGTATAGGCGAGCGTTATCCTCTTGGAAAACACCCCCTGGAATGCTGATCATGAATGGCAGCGCAACAGGTCGAATCACGTGATCGACATACAAATTTGCAATCCGGGTGTGTGGGATAACCACGAGAGTGCATCCTCCCGGACCAAAACTTAGGGTGTAGGTCCAGCGAGTCTAGCATGCAGATTGGTTGGTTGCAGGCCCTCAACTGGCCCCCTACTGAACAACACACGGCCGTGACTGGCACCGAGGCAGAACCAGCTGTCATCAGAAAACACACCCTGCCCTCCAATGAGCTCTCACTTGACGCCACTGAGGTCGCAAATGGCGGCGGTTTAGGGTCAGTGGAAGGCACGCTACAGGTCCTCTGGCTCGGAGCTGTCCTCGAAGTAACGGATATACAACACTTTGTTGTGTCACTGTGATGCCTGCAGCGCGAGGTAGCCGCGCGCTCTGAGGAGTCTTGTCACGGTCCGCGCAGCTCCTCCCCTCAGAGGTTCGAGTCCTCCTTCAGGCATGGGTGTGTGTGTCGTCCTTAGCGTAAGTTAGATTGAATAGTGGGTAAGCTCAGGGACCGATGACCTCAGGAGCTTGGTCCCATAATACCTTACCACAAATTTCCACTATGGTGCCAACTGCTGCTCAGATTGCTGGTGCAGATGCATTACGATGACCCAGAGCCATACGCCAATCATGACAGTCTTCCCTCTTGGCAGAGCCACGTGGCTGTTCGGAGCCCTGTCTTCTGGCGACTGTGCATTCCTGTGACCACAGCTGCCAGGAACCACGCACAGTGTCTACATTCCTGCCAAGTCCTTCTGCAGAAGGAACATTCGGCGTCTCGTAGCCATATTACATAACCTCCTTCAAACTCGGTGGGGTGTTGGTAATGGCGTCTTTGTCGCCTTAAAAGCAACTCCCACTGCTAAAGGCAACTAACGCCCACGACCGCTACTGTTACGTCGCACGTTTGAAGCACACCTCATTTGCATCCTCATAGAGGGACTACTGGCTCCACTCTTATTCTACTGACGCCACATGTGAGATGACTTCATCTTTCAGATGTAGGAACATGCCTGCTAACTGTCGTTTATGTCAGACAATTCCGTTTCGGTCTTTCGATTTTCTTTTTGTATCTGTATGTTTATTTAAGGTGAAGTGTCAGTTTAACGAATAATGTCATTACTAGTGTCAGTATTGTCAGCCAGTAATCATTTACTTAGAATTCGTGCCTAGTTGGTAGCATTTTGGCACAGAAATGGTGGTCAGTTTTGTGCATTTTATGACAATGTAAGAAAGATGCGCCGAAACACTGGAGGAGCTCTTGCAGAATGGGGTGTTGTGTGAATCCAATGAAACAACGTGGCGAACAGCACCGAATTTAATGTTTTAACCAGGAGCAATAAGCAACCAGCTGCAGAAAAGAAATTTGATTTCTGGCCCATCTTCAGGATGGTATACTTGTCACATTGTTTGCAGGTGTCATCAGTGAGGTGCATACAGCAAAACGCAACTGGTTGCACATTATTTCGTTAGAGCACCGAATTTCTCCCCGCCACAGACACAAGTAAACGGCATGGTTAATCAACGACGTTCACGTATCGTAACTTTCCTAGCAAAAGGATGTCTATGAGCTCAGCTTTCGGATGAGGTTCAGCTTGCGATTTGGGAGTTTGGGAGTTATAGCCCTGACAGCAGCAAATATCTTCCACCAGTTTAATGCTATCATTTTTCTGGAGCAGCTGTTATCTGAACATGGAGCATTTTACATGAGTGAGTAAGTGGCGCAGCGCCAAGCCCGTCACACCCCACAAGTAGACTCCATCTCCTCTCCAGACACACACAGTCTCTATATTCGTCAGAAATGGGGCCGTATTAGATGCAAGGATGACCTTCTGCTGCTGTGAGGAATGCGTCAAAGAGAATACGTCCGCAACTGAAGATGAGCTGAACACGAAAAATAAACAAATAAATACATTGGAGCCAACAGATAGAATCATCGATATCTGGAGAAATGGCAATAGGAATGTTGTTGCAGTTCTAACACGGTTCTAGGCGCTACAGTCTGGAGCCGAGTGACCGCTACGGTCGCAGGTTCGAATCCTGCCTCGGGCATGGATGTGTGTGATGCATCAGGTTGGTTAGGTTTAATTAGTTCTAAGTTCTAGGTGACTGATCACCTCAGAAGCTAAGTCGCATAGTGCTCAGAGACCAATTCTAACACGTCACGCTTTTCTTCCTCTTTCATCTGTAAGGTCGCTATAATTTCGCATCTTACAAGCACCCATCCACATTCTTTGTCACTGATCTACAAACACAATTAAGTATCATGTTGCACCTCTTATATATGAATATATCAAGGAGACCGACATTGCCACATACGCCTTGGAAATAACTGTTAACGCTTATTGAATGAAAAGTGATGCAGTGTCTTTATTATCAGAACGGCGTAATGAATGATTGCCTATACTAGTAGAGGTTGGAACGACAGTGGAAATGAAATGGCAGCAGGAACTGAAGCCCTGGGTGGACGGCCCACACAGGAAGTGCCGAGACGGACAGTCTGGACACCTGAGCGCGAAGACACAATACAGGGGCGACCGGCCGCTATTGCGTAGGGCCAGAAGGGTAACTGGATAATACTTCCGAACTCTGCAAATCTTGGACGCAGGTGAGAGGAACGAAGAAGCGGCATCCCGGAAACCACGCAGTCTGGGTTATTTCCAAGGATTTTTACTCAGAAGCCTACCATTGTATGAGTATACGCATTTCCTCGCAAACTTTCCGCGCTGGACGACAAAATAGTAAAATATGATTGGTCGGCGCTCGGAAGGATATGTAGAGAGGTAAAGTATTCCGTAGTTTCGGGAATATGATTCGTTTGTGGAACTACGATGGTGGGGAACTGAGCCTTGCTGGGAGACCAGCACTGGAGAGACGAGGTCTTCCGTTGTGAGCGCCCAAGTGTGACGTTCGGTCGAAATCAGCTTTGTTGGGACAGACGGACTTGCTGTCTTTCCTCTCAGGAGAGTTTATACTTAGAACAGTTAGGCACTGTACTGTTGCGAATCTATACGATTCTGGACTTCACCTCTAGGTTGGAAGTCGTCATTGAGTACGCAGCGTTCAGTGATTGAGAGCACTTCCTCTGCCTATACTTACGTTGCGAAGTTATCTGAACTCTGTCATTGTGGCTGGGAGTTCACATTTCTCGTCTGTAGAACACAGAGAGGAGAAGACAGTATTAGAGTATATTAGTCAGAGGACCGCCTTCTGCCGTCCTAGTGTTGGAAAGAGTTTTTATTTGTGGCTGGAGTTCTTCCATCGTAGCAGACGAGTACGAGAAGCATCACTTCGACGCACTGGACGCTGTACACACGGTGATATCGAAAACTGCTTCAGCTTATTAGGGCAATAAAAGCTAAACAGCTGTGATCACTTTAGCTTATATGCACTGAGGTTCCACACCACCGTAGATCATCTTTGAAAGCAGTGTCTTCTAAAGTTTGGTACATACATGATGTCAGTCATTTCACGTTATTGGTATTAGGTCGCATTAGTAATTTTAGTTAGGAAATGTAAACTTTGTAATATAAAGCTTTTTATATACAATAAATATATAAGCAGGAACAACGTTTATCATTTAGTAGTATTAGTTGTCTTATTCATTCATTTATGTTTACGTTGTAATTTACATGTTAAATTCCATTAAGAGATCCTAAGGTCTGCTTCAAGGGGTAGTCAGACAGGGCCAAATCTTCATTTTAGCGTTTATTATTTTCCGTTGTGCACGTTCATTTAAACCTCCCTCTAGTATTATCTTGGATATGGCTTATCCTGCCAGGATCCTACTTATGCCCTTTCGATAGTAGTCATAAAGTGGTTTGAAACCTGGGAAATTTTCTAAAAGTCTTTATTTCAATTTTATGTTTAGGTGTTGTTGATAGTGATCACCAGCTTGCATGTATAGTTTGCAGTGGCAAATTCACGCAATAACATTAAAGCTAATGTTTGTTAATTTTAATGTATTTCTCTTCAGAGGCGTTGCGCTTCATCCCACTGGCTGCAATTCACTGATATTCACGTAGTGTATTTATCGTTGTTTTTTGCTTGTATTGTAAAGACACTGCTCGTTCATGGCTGGTTCAAATGGCTCTGAGCACTATGGGACCTAACATCTGTGGTCATCAGTCCCCTAGAACTTAGAACTACTTAAACCTAACTAACCTAAGGACATCACACACATCCATGCCCGAGGCAGGATTCGAACCCGCGACCGTAGCGGTCGCGCGGTTCCAGACTGAAGCGCCTAGAACCACTTGGCCACACTGGCCGGCGGTCGTTCATGACGTAGCCATTAGTTTAACTTCCTTGTTGTACATATTTTATGTTACATGCCCGTTACATAATAAATGTGGGTTGTGTAGATTGTGTACCTTTATCAGAGAACTGTTATCAGGGGTCAGTCCATGTTAACTAGGGTGAAAGCGCTCCAAGTAGCACAGCAGAGTACTAGAAATGGCAGATACACGGGGTAGTCAAGAAAGCCCATGGGATGAGAAAGAGTCAGCTATGTTAGCAGCAAAAGGCACTGGTCAGGAGAATACCGATCCAAGGGTATTTTGTGACGATGATACACACAGTCAAGCCCGTGGTGGGCAATCTGATAGCGAAGATGAGGAACAGCGACACACTGAAGCAATCATAAAGATACGGGAGTATTATGTATGGAGTCCAAGTGAATGCTGAACAACTTAGATTTGTGGTATATCGCCGTCAGTGACATCGTCACGTGTCAGCATATAAGGGGCGTGTGGTGATGACTCTTTTGAATACCAACAAGTGGAAAGGGAAAAGGGGAGCAGTTCATGTAAGAGTAGTGGAATGCAAAGTCACAACAGGAGAGAAGATTTAGATAACACAGATGTGTTGGGCGTCCTTACATACCTAAAAGCAATTGGAAGTGAAATGGAAAATAAAATTCAAAGCGTTAGTGCTGAAATGCTGAAGGTCGTGTCTGAATTGGAAGAGCAAATAAAAAAGGGGAATGATGAAGTACGCCCAGAAACGGGAAGTAAAATTCAGGAGGTCAGCTCTGAATTGGGAAGTTAAGTAAGAAAGGGGACCGACGAAGTACGCTCAGAAATGGGAAATAAAATCCAGAACGTTAGTGTCGAAATTCGGGCAATAAAACATGAAACGAGGGAAGTGAAAATGAGGCTGTGACGCTCAGAACAATACTAGAACGACGGACAGCGGAAGTCAGAAGAACCGTGATCGAGGCGCGATTACTAGCGAGGGGCGCAAAGCGGATTACTATTGAAACATTAGAGAAGACTGAAAACATGACAAAGACAGGTAGAGAGGTGCATTAACGAAGTTGCAGAGGCGCGTGAGACAAGTAGAAATAACGCAGCTGCAAAAGACAGAAATTGCACCAAATAAGGCGTTGGCTGTGGAGCTCTCCCAATTTAAACAGAACATAGAAAGCGAAATTAAACAATTATCTCAGGAAGTCAGATCGCAACCAAGACAGACAAAAATCACCTCCCGGAAAAGAAATAGTAGGTAATTTGGAAACAACAGAATGTGAAAGAGCCAGTTCAAACTCTTCACGATCACGTTCAAGCCCAGACATTATTAGAATGTGCTCCAATGTAAGAGTTGCTCGCCAACTAGAGACTGAAAGCGTATCTGCAGAGTGACGAAATATCGCTAGAGATACGGACCCCGCGTCCACACAGAGTACAACTGGATCGAAAATTGCGAACATGGAGAAGAGCAATGAAACGTTTCAAGTGATTAATTGTTATCCGTTAACGCGCAACACGGAACATTTTTCCAGCGAGGACAACGTGACAGAGAATAGAAGAGGGGATGCCCAAAGTACAGGGTTATTACAAATGATTGAAGCGATTTCACAACTCTACAATAACTTTATTATTTGAGATATTTTCACAATGCTCTGCACACACATATAAAAACTCAAAAAGGTTTTTTAGGCATTCACAAATGTTCGATATGTGCCCCTTTAGTGATTCGGCAGACATCAAGCCGATAATCAAGTTCCTCCCACACTCGGCGCAGCATGTCCCTATCAATGAGTTCGAAAGCATCGTTGATGCGAGCTCGCAGTTCTGGCACGTTTCTTGGTAGAGGATGTTTAAACACTGCATCTTTCACATAACCCCACAGAAAGAAATCACATGGGGTTAAGTCGGGAGAGCGTGGAGGCCATGACATGAATTGCTGATCATGATCTCCACCACGACCGATCCATCAGTTTTCTAATCTCCTGTTTAAGAAATGCCGAAAATAATGATGAGCAGAGACTTGGAGAGTTCAGGATTCCATAGTCCAGTGAAGGTTTTCGAAGACTTGACCAAGAAAATCAGTATTTGGAAGACCCATGCACACCGGCTGAGATAAGACTGTGATAGATGAAGCTGCCAATTGCCTACCCGCAAACGCTCGTCGACCGATGTGGAAGTGGTGTAGAAGACTTCAAGAGTATCTTAAGAGAGTTGGAGTTCGCTTTCAACGAGCAGCAGGCGGGAGAAAAACGTAGGCAGAGAGACGTGCAGGGCGAAAGAAGGGAGAACAGCGAAGGGAATAATATAGGCCATGATTAGCAAAACAATGTAAATCGTCCGCACCATGAAAACATGGGCGCGAGAGATCGTAGTGGGAACAACGGGCAGTGGAGAAACTATGGCAGAGAATGTAGGCAACAAAATGGCCGGAGATGGGAGCCACAAAATTATGGCGCATCATGGGGCGACAATAGAGAAACCTGTCACTGGTCTGACCGAGGATGGGGTGGACTGGACAACAACAGGAATTGGAAACAATTGATTGAAATTAGACCACCTAACCCTGGGAGAGTACGCAAAATAACATTGAAAATGAACAATGACTAGGCCAGACGACAGACACTAGAGAAAATGCGCCCATAAACCGTCTCGGAAGTAATTAAATAATATTATAGAATATGAGGACTTAGGGAGATATTACTTGATGAAAAGGAAACATTACCCAAACAGGAAATCTATCTGGTGGTAACAGTACAAATTGGAGGAATTATGGGTACTGCTGTAATAGATATTGGAAGCGAACTCTCAGCTATTTGAGATAGGCTGTTCGCTAGATCCAAGAAGTCAGTTAATCCACCTACGCTCACAGTACACAAAAACAAAGGTATGAGGTGCGTTAGTTGGAAAGAGTATGGAAATATCTCAACAAATATGTCTAGATTTTGATTGCCAAGGACACCATATGACTGTAAATCTGTTCATAATACTGAAACTAACATCTGACATAATATTCGATGTAGATTTTCTTTCAGTGCAGAAAGCTATCATCGATCTAGGATGGTTATAATATTTTCATGCCCCACCGCACTGTTGATGACTTGTTCAATTTAGACATGGCTCTAACTAGTACGATAGAGAGACTAAATAGATGGTGCCCATATGTTCAGGCAGTATACACCGACATCATTAATTGGCTTCACACATGTAGCATCCACATAGATAATATAGAACATTGTTTTAGTACGTGCATAACACCAGTGCCCAATTATTGTGCTATTCCTCGAATAAGTGTTGAAAATGTCGAACTCAAATATACTGATCGAATACCGGACTATTGTAATTCACCCATAACATTACGAGATATACACACTGAATTTCAAGCTTACAAGAAGCAGCTATTTTCCAAATACTGTACTTCTGCTGCACCACTTAAAAAGGAGTGTACTGATTTTTTTCTCATGCTGATCATATTTGTAAATATTTTAATAAATAAATATATTATTTTATAATATGAAATAAAATAAAAATCAGAGTTGATGAGAAGGCAATGAAGCTCAAATTCCAGTTAGTTGTTTAAAACTACAATTCACAGGGAAGGGAAGGGAAGTTCGGAGGGAAGAAAAATTAAAAAAAGATACTGACAATAGAGCACATTTCAAGGCCGAACGTGAACATGTTAATAAAATTAACGGTAGGATTGATTCGAAACTCGAGAATCTGTATAACATAGATAATAAGGATATATAAGGGTTGGAGCTTGAACTCAAAAATAATGCAAAGATATTCGTACCAAAAACCGGATGCATTAAGGGGTATCAATATAAATTTGACGTAAAGAGACATAGACCATTTCGGGTACCCCCTTATGCCATCCCATGGTCATACCGGGAAAGGGTTCTAAGTAAACTACGAAGAGTGGAGGACGAAGGTGTAATTGGGGCCGCGAGATCTGAGTGCAATAGTCCACTACGCATAGTAGACGAAAAGAACGGTGGAACTCGACTGGTGTTAGACTCACGGCAGATAGATACCATTATTGTGACAGAGACGGATCGCCCTGAAAGGCTTCCGGAGCTCCTTCAAAGATTTCACGGAGTTTCGTTGTCTTCCTCACTTGCTTTGGGATCGAGCTTTTGGCAGATAGAGCTCGATCCTGAATGCCAAAAATACACGGCCTTTATTGCCTTCGTAAGGTGTTTTCAATTCAAAAGGCTCCCTTTTGGATTGAATATATCTTCAGGTGCATTTATCAAGGGTTTTACCAAAATATTGAATGAAGAGTTACAAGAGAAGCTCACGTGTTGTCGACGACATATTGATAGCAGAAAACACCTGGGGGAGACAAAAAAGAGGAAGTGTTAAGCAGTTTGAAAAGGTATGGGGTAACCGAAAACATTGAGAAGTCTTTTTTTGGTAGCAGTAGGGTTAGCTTTCTGGGACACGTTATAACAGGAGAAGGGATTAGTCCCGACCCAGAGAGGATGGCGGCAATTACAAAGTTTACCACTCTTACAACCAGAAAACAACTGAGAATGTTTCTAGGAATAATAAATTTTTACAAGAAGTTTATCTTTGTGAAAACATTAGCTATTCCCCAAATGTGGCAGTTGACAGGAAATTGAACACCCTGGGTGCGGGATGAGTGTGCTAACCGAGAATTCAATAATTTGAAGGCAGCACTCGTCACTGATCCTATTTTATCACATCCTGACTTATCACAAGATTTTTGTATGGCCTCTGGCAGCGTGAAAATCGGTCTGGGTGTTATGGTGTTTCGGGAGTCTGAACAAGATGCCAAATTAGTACAGAGAACAATAGCCTTTGGTAGCAGAGTACTATCCGAAAGTGAAAGTAATTACTCTGTTACCGAACTTGAAGCCCTTGCAATAATATGGGGATTTAAAAAGTTCAGATACTTTCTGTTTGGTAGAAAAACAGAAGTCTATATGGACCATAGGGCCCTAGAATTTCTCCTAACCGCAAAACTTCCGCATGGAAGACTAGAGAGATGGGCATCTGTGCTTCAGGAATACCAGTTTTCAATGGTCTATGTATTTGGTCCTACAAACGTCATCGCTGATGTCCTGTCCCACTCACCTATTGGTGTAACAGAAGAGACGGCTAAAGCGTTAGAAGAAGAGCACTTTTCGTTGTGCTGCCTCAACGAGTGGCATTTGAAAACTTCGTTACTGGAACGATGCAGAATATGTAGAATGTGCAGGACAAGGATCCAGATTTAGTGAAAATAAAAGAAAAATGGAAGGATAGGACGCAGGCCCACATAAGACAGCATTACCTCTTGAGAAAAGGCATTCTGTTTTATAGGGCAAACGTTAATGATTCGCTGTGGGTGGTGTGCATACCAAATGCGTCAATAAACAAGCTTATATGGTATACACACCCAAGTTACGCACATTTAGGTCCTCAAAAATGTTTTATGAAAATGAGGAGTGTCTGCTGCTTTAAAAACATGGTGAAACGCATCCGGAAAGAACTAGCCATCTGTAAAAACTGCTAAAAGGCGAAATCCATAACTAAGAACCCATGCCCCTTTATACCCAATTATTCCTGAGCAGCTAAGGCATATGGCAGCGACGGATTTAATGGGACCATTATCCAAGAACACCGAGGGGCCATCAATATATATCGGCAGTATTGGACCTGAGAGCGAATTTCTGGATTTCTGGCGCAGACGCCACTGGAAAGGGCGACTGGTGCAACTGTAAGTAGGGCCTTGTGCATACTTCATAAACCAAGTGTGAAGTCTAGACTATTATCTCAGACAATGGACTTCAGTATAAATCTGAGGTATGGATAAGAACACTAAGTAGGTATATTTATTAGTAGGTTTCACCTGAGTCTGAACCCCGCAGAGAGACGATGAAAGTTTTCGGTAATTTATGTAGATTATACTGTGGAGGGAATCATGCTAGCTGGGATGTATGTCTTAAAGATTTTCAGGATGTGATAAAGGAGCTTCCTCACAGTACTACACTGATGCCAGTTATGATGGTTCTGGAGAACAGGGAGTCTCCAGATAAAATTTTAGGACTAATCGATTTTCCACAAAGGACGCGCCGACAATATAAAGTCATAGTGGAGGAGGCTTTGCACAATATACGGGTCACTGGAGAGAAGCGTAAGGTGCGCACAGACCAAAAGGCGCACCTAACGGAATTTGTAGTCGGACAAAAGGTCTTAGTTAAATCGTATAGGTTGTACAACAAACATATGAAGCTATGTCAAAAGTTCTTCAAGAGATACAGCAGCCCTGTACGAATAAGAAGACTAGCACATGCAAATACGGTTGAAATTGAGTCTGGAAATTTTTGGAACTCCATCATGTGAGCCATCTCAAGCCATTTATAGAATAAGTAGGGAGAATTGAAGGGAGCTTGTATGGCAAAAGTATAGTATCGTATATAGTTAGCAATTAAGTTAAGTATTACACTGAAGTTATTTATAGATTTATCAAATTTTCTGCAATATTATCAGATTAAAAGAGGTACTACAGTACATGAAAGGGCAGGATGTCGTGGGTAAGAAAATAAGGGTATGCTTCTTTGTGTAGACTATGACTACGTAAACAACAAAATGAGTGTACAATTTTAGGTGTTCAGAGCTTATGATGTACTATCTGTCCACAAAGGAATAAAGTAAAATTGAGAAACATGTGGTACTGCAAAAATGTTGAAAAGTTGCGGTGCAGTGTAGGGGTTTTTTAAAAGACTCGTTAGCAGTGAATGAAGCAAGCTGCAAAATTAATGAACACCTACCTCCGTACAGCGTTCGTTCACCATCCATTTCTCTGCGTTCGTAGGTACAATGTAGACGATGTTAAAGTAGCATTGAACAAAACCATCGTTCATACATACGACTGCAAAGTCCGCGTAACTCAGGTAACAAAATAAACCTGTAGATCTAGTAATAACGGGCAAAAGTGGATGCTTCCTTCCTTCATTGAAAATGTCCGCTTATCGATACTAACGTTCTTTTTTTCTTTTTTTTTTTTTTTTGGTCTTTTACTTATGGTGTCAACAAGCCCACATTTAAGTCGATAGCACATCCACTACTAGTTCATGCAGCTTACGCAACACAGCCAGAAATGTGCGAAGTCCATCCCAAAACATTACGAGATTAATGCAGTCTATGTTATGCTACGAAATAAGTTTCGCATTCGGTCCTTTTCAGTGGATTCTTCAAAAGAAGATGCTCACAAAAAAATGTTCTGTAAACGCATACTGCTACAACAAACACTCCAAAGTCTCCCAAAAGTTCACAGAACTGTCCGTAACTGCATCTGTTTGCACAGCGATATAAACCGAAAGCGAGGTAACAGTCACTTACTTCTTCATTTTACAAGTAACTTTTTCGGACACGCCCGACATGACCTCCTCGCCCGGCAGCTAGGCTGCGGCTCCCCAGTGCCGTTGCTTACTGCGGCATACAACTCCTTCCAATGCGCGGGCAAGACTTTACTCTGGTTGACTGATCAAAACGAACAGCCAATCAGATCAATCTTTTAAGGCCATATTCGCGCGTAAACTGTTTTACTCCAATTAACATTCGCAGATGCGTTTACGTCATCTCATTCTGAAAATATTAGAAAAATGTTCCACCAAACCAATCGAAACGAAAACTAAGAGAAAACTATGCTTGAAATATGCTTTAGAACTGATTTTCTTCTTATTACCTTTCTGGCTGCCTTATTACAAAAGCAAACGCTCGTAGCAATATGTCATCCACCAGTGAGGGGCATTTACAGTTTCCATGACATCCTGGTGGCGTAACACTTGCTTGTTACACAAGGTGTAATGCAATGTAGAACTTAAATTTGACGTATCCCACATACACACTAACAGTCACTCTCATTTACTCTCACCGTAACACAAAAAATATTAACTTTTAAACTGCTATTTTCATTACGAAAGAAAAATTATCGAAAGTTTACAATTGATAATCTTTATGAAGTAAGTACTGTTTTCAAGTAACAAAAGAAATATAAACTGTTACTGTTCCTATCTGAATTTGCTTTCTTGTGTGTTGGTTAAGTAATTTTAAGGGGTTTTTTATATCTCCGAAACTATTTTATAGCGGCATCAAATTTTGAAACAAAGTTCGTCTGAATAACAAAAGATCATGTATCAAATTTGGAATAAAGCAGTTAATATTTAACATAGTTATTTAGTTTCTTAGGCCGGTATTACACTATCAAATTTCTTTGTCCAATATCTTTGTCCAATATCTTTGTCAAAGATATTTGATAGTGTAATAGGGACTTTGTCAAATGTCGTCCAATATTTGATCAAATCTATGGCCTCGCTGTATATTTGATCAAAGGAACCGCTTGTCTTCTGTTCACTGCAATGTGACATGTTACCACATGGAGCGCTAGCATCGCTGCAGCATTCTGTCGTCTGTAGTGTTTTTATAACCATTGCCAGTAAATACAATTTGTGTGTGCCGACAACTACAAAATATATAAAGATGTCTGAAGCTGATGAGACGCTTTACAACGTGAGGCACCCTGAACACAAAAATAGATTAAGAAGATTGGAGACCTGACCTGACCTGACCTGACCTAACCTAACCTAACATAACATAACCCTCTGCTGTAGCAAGGAATCGGAGTGTTACAGTGAGCCTGTCTTCTGAAGATGTAGCAGTTCTTAAGTGAGTATTGTGCTTTGTGATATGAGGATACACTTCATTGAGCACATACAGAAATGTATGCACATCCATTCTTAAGTAATTGATGTACGACTTGACGTCTTCCACTGTAAGCTCACGAAACAAGTTTTGTTGAATGCTTTTATCGTGTCGTCGTAAAACCCACGGCTTCACCCAGATTAGATTAGTTTTTCTTTCCATAGATCCGTGCTGAGGAGATCCTCGTGGATGTGGAACATGTCGATTTTTTAAGCTGAAATAACAATATTAATAGTATGAATAAATACAATACACCATTTGTTTCTATTGACAAATTTCATTAAGAAGTAAATATAGTGAGAGGCAGTAGTTAGTATATCCAGTTCTTTGAAGAGGTTTCTGTAGGACGTCCGTGAATTTACTCCACAAATAATACGTATTACACGCTTTAGGACTCTGAAAACTTTTGTTTTGACTTCAAGATTTACCCCAAAATATTATCCCATATGACATTATGGAATGAAAGTAGGCAAAGAATGCAAGCTTTTTCATTTTTATGTTGCCTATGTCTGCTAACACTCGAATTGCAAATACAGATTTGTTAAAGCCTTTCTGCAGTTCTGTGGTGTGCTCCTACCAACTGAATTTATTATCAAGTTGTAATCCCAGGACTTTTAAGACTGTCAACCTCGTATGTATGGTTCCTTTTTTTCCTCCACTTCTTTTCCGCATGTGCACACAATGCAATTGGGGTACGTACAACTGCTGCAGTTAATAACAAGTTGTTGTCAGCCATCTTGAACTTTGATGAAAAATTTGATGACAGTGTAATACCCCTTCTAGCGCTACGTCAAAGATCTTTGTCAAATATATTCGACGGAATATTGGATCACATCTTTGATCAAATCTTTGACAAAGAAATTTGATAGTGTAATACCGGCCTTAGGTGAGGTGAATAACTGATTTCAGAACACACCACAGTGAGCATTCTCGCGGTCCGCTTTAGTGACAGGTGTGGCTAAGACACATACGGCAGGCCACATGCCAGCCAGTGCCCAATGCTACTATACTGCAGGCTTCCAGAACAGCTTGCCATAACGTAACAAACTTACTGCAAAAATCTACAGTCGCGTAACAGCTAGAACGCTACAGTGGGAATAAGAAATAATTGTTACCCAATTGATGTAGAACGTATTAAGAGAGAATGTCAATTGTTAAAATTTTATAAAGAAGTGTCTATTTTACATGTTTAGAATGGGATCATAAATGAGTGACTTGCTAATAGGATCTGTGGTGACACACAAGTGTGTCGTCCAAGTACGTTTTTGTCTCGATGCAGAGAAACGAGAGTTCAATAGGTGACCAGCTCCACGTGCATACACGAGAGCGCACCGTTATTTGTATGGGAATGTTGTATTTATGCTGTTCAAAGAGATGGAATAATTGTGTACATGGTGGCCAGTTCTTCAGAGTTCCGTATGAGCGCACCGAAATATTAATTGAGTGTTATAGGGACATGAAATGGAAGTTTAATAAGGGGTTATAGACACGTAAAATGTAATAAAAGACATCAAGAATGCTGTAAGTTCAAAGCACATGAAGTAGATGGTAATACATAAGGTGTTGATGAGCAGTGATTTTACATAATGTACTAAAATCTTTATATTTGCGCGTACCACTAGTCAAAATAAAATATAACCTTAGGAGCCAAAATAGGAAGAGAACACCACACAAAGGTAATAGCAGCATCTCCAGGAGAAAGGACAGCGGCAGAGAAGCTGTTACTGAGTAAAACCATGAGAAATGGCTCTGAGCACTATGGGACTTAACATCTATGGTCATCAGTCACCTAGAACTTAGAACTACTTAAACGTAACTAACCTAAGGACATCACACAACACCCAGTCATCACGAGGCAGAGAAAATCCCTGACCTCGCCAGGAATCGAAACCGGGAGCCCGGGCGCGGGAAGCGAGAAAGTTACCGCACGACCACGAGCTGCGGAAAAAACCACGAGATAAAGTACGTGAAAGTAGGATAAGGAAACTAGCACTGGTTTATCCTATACTTGCTATGTAGTTGATGACTGCCCACAGGAAGCAAGCTGAAGCATGAAATGAAGTAGAGATACACCTAATCATTCATTTGTGTATGCTTGTGTGTGCAGACGTGCACTTTATTGTTCACAGATATTCATGTCGTCATCCACGACGAAACCAAGAGCCATGAGATCAGACGATCTTGTGATACCCAACAACAGAGCAGTTATCTTTGAATACTGTGGTAGTTAGACTTATATAAACATCCTGCTGGCCAGTAATTACCAGTAGTTAACAAGTAGTTTGCAGTTATTAACATTGGGCCTGGTGATGATTATAATTCTATTAGTGTATGAACAACTAATGAATATGTGTTTTTATAGGTATACAGGTGCTGACAGATATTTAATAATTTATTGACATAGTAATGGTCTCTTATAATTAACATTAACTTTGTACATGAAATTTTGATCATAACAGTAAATACGTGAGCATCTTGGCTGATCGTACAAATAGAACAATAATAAATGTAAATGTAAATGACATCTCTAGAGAAGGCATCTTAAAATTTTATATTTCATAAATGTCAATAATATTGACATGTATTGTATAGTATTTGTTGTAAATTGGAAACTAAATGTGGACATTAGTGGGCACAGGATGCACAAAAAGCTTTGTGGGACACACTGGAAGCAATAATGCGGTGTGCAGATGGAGCAGAGCAGAAGCAAGGAATACCGTCAGCCATGTCGCGGCGGACACGGACGTCGGCTGTTGGTCGGCTACCTGGAGACCCCGGGTGGCGGACAATAGCACCAGGTAACGTGGCCAGGGCCGCAGAGGTGGTACTTAAACGGCCCCTGATGACTTGTCTCCACTGTTGTACTACACGATGGAGACGAGGCAAACCATTTGCACACACAATACCGTCAGTTCAGCCTGCAGCACAACTGCTAATAGCTGTACGGAACTGTCAACTATGTTTGGTTTTCTTCTGCGGTCCTCTGCCAGAGAGAGGCTGATAAACATCATGATCTGTAGCAGTCAGTCATCTGGCATTGACTCCTGAGGAATCTGATCTCACACAAGGACACAAGTTCCATGTACAGTGTGACCAAACACATAACCTACCCATCCACAATTATCGATATCCTTATTCAAAATACAATAGTTATATCAAGAGAAAGAAGCGACATGAAGAAGAGGAGGAACACAAACATAGCAAAAGAAGAAACACAAAGAACTGAAGACTAGATGCAATTACACTTCTCTTAGCCGACGCAGAAGAATTCTAGGTGACCTATAAAGATCCTACTTCACTGTACCTTCCACATACTGTGTGCAAGTTCCACAACAATCTTGGCTGTTTCAAAACATACACCCACTTACGTGGGTGTACATTCCGAGGTCCATTCCACGTCATCAACTCTGCGAGAGGCTGGTAACCTGACGTAATCAGCAATGGGCTGAGGGTCCAAAGGCTGACTTGTAAAGACAACATGTCCAATCTCAAATAATCTTTGCATCCTAAATTTAAAAAAAAAAAAAAACTTTTGATTCCATCCCCGTACACAAATGAAGAAGAAAGTGTGTTGTGAAATCCGAATCAGTGTGTGGCTCTTGATAAAAAGATGCATAATCTAGTGAACACTGAACAAGTCCACCCAAAAAACTGACACTTTCCGATATCTTTCATTATGTAAACATTTTGTACTTATTTTTCAGAGTGGTCTTGAGAAAATAGTTGTGTATGTATTCATGTAAAAGTATTGTTTGACATTCTATTTGATAATGATGTGATGTCCTCCACTGTTTCTATATATTTGTATATTTCCAGAATTTTATTTGTGTATGTATTTATGTAAAATTATTGTTTATTTTCTTTGTTAATGATGCTATGGGTTTTTAATGTTTTTATGTATTACATAATATGCACTGTGGACAAACACTTAAGTTTAAATTGGTGGTCAATCCGAACTCTAATTACAAATATTAATCAGCACAGTAAATGTAAATGCAGTTTGTCAAAGAACGCGTTAGAACATAAGATTTTTGAACTGTTTAAATGGTATACACCTTAGGGAAACACTAGACTTGGTAAATCAAGTTGTGAAATGTCTTGTGGATGGATGAATGAATGACAGAGAGCGTGGGTCTTAAGAAAGATGGGAACTGCCATTTCTTTAAACAGAATAAAAATTTTGTAATGTTATTTAAATTTCTTTTGATATTGTATATTACAATTGTCACATCTCAGAACAGTATTCCAAAAATGAGGGGTAGACAGTTTATAATAAAAATGTAATAAGTACATTTATGGCAGTAAACCCACGAATGAATGCAGAATAACTGTAGGTGAACGTATCATGATTCAAGTGTTCCTCTGCCCACACATTCTTATTAGTCCTCTTGAACAGACAATTGACGGTTATATGATTTTGTAGTGGGTGAGATAATACTATAAGAATTACACGATCCTAGTACAAAATAGTTCTTTAGGTGGGGGTATTGTAAGGTGACTATAATTTCCCTTCTTACAATCACCCATCCACATTCTTTGCCATCATCTACAAACACAATTAGGTATTATGCGGTAGGTTGTACAAAGTATACAAGGTGAGTCCTCTAACGTTACCGCTGGATATATTTCGTAAATCACATCAAATACTGACGAATCGATTTCACAGACCGAACGTGAGGAGAGGGGCTAGTGTAATTGATTAATACAAACCATAAAAAAATGCACGGAAGTATATTTTTTAACACAAACCTACGTTTTTTTAAATGGGACCCCGTTAGTTTTGTTAGCACATTTGAGCATATAAACAAATATGTAATCAGTGCCGTTTGTTGCATTGTAAAATGTTAATTACATCCGGAGATATTGTAACCTAAAGTTGACGCTTGAGTACCACTCCTCTGCTGTTCGATCGTGTGTATCGGAGAGCACCGAATTACGTAGGCATCCAAAGCGAACGGTGATGGACCTTAGGTACAGAAGAGGCTGAAACAGCACATTACGTCCACATGCTAACACCTTTTTATTGGTGTTTTTCACTGACGCACATGTACATTACCATGAGGTGTGAGGTACACGTACACACGTGGTTTCCGTTTTCAATTACGGAGTGGAATAGAGTGTGTCCCGACATGTCAGGCCAATAGATGTTCTATGTGGTGGCCATCATTTGCTGCACACAGTTGCAATCTCTGGCTTAATGAATGTCGTACACGCCGCAGTACATCTGGTGTAATGTCGCCGCAGGCTGCCACAATACGTTGTTTCATATCCTCTGGGGTTGTAGGCACATCACGGTACACATTCTCCTTTAACGTACCCCGCAGAAAGAGGTCCAGAGGTGTAAGGTAGAACTGCAACGCATTCTCTGTTAATGCCCATTGACAGAATTGCACTCGATGATTAAAGTCATCACCATGTAATTGCTGATGTAGCGACACATGAAACGGGTGAAAGGGGTGACGATGCAGTATGCGCATGACACTACTTTGACTCAGTCCACCGGCTCTCGCAATGTCCCGTGTACACATGTATGGGTTCATGGCAACAGCAACTAATACACCAACTGCACCCGCTTCTCCTGTGACGGGCCTGTTACGGACCCGTTTGCGTGCTACAACCATACCTGTTGCATACAGTTGGCGGTAGATGTTTTGCAATATGCGGCACGTTGGATGCTCTCTGTCCGCGTACCGTTCTGCATACACCCTGCACGCTTGAGCTGCATTTCGTCGACACTCGCCATAGATATCATCTCCGCCTTTTCAGAGTTCGAATACACCATGGTCACAGTTCCTACAACACTACACTATCACAGACGTCTAGTAACACGGTGTACTACAGTTGGTCTGCGCGCGGAGACGAATGCAGAATAACAATAGCAGCAAGCGCTACATGCGGACACTGCGACAGCTAGACCAAACCACAACAGTGCACTACAGCCACACTCGTAAACACGGTCGTCATCGTGAACATGTCCCTGCAGATGCTGCTCGCCGACCTTGGCCCGTGTTTGTTACAACACGCAACTGAACGTCGGAGGTTTCAAGCAAAATGGTTCAAATGGCTCTGAGCACTATGGGACTTAACATCTGTGGTCATCAGTCCCCTAGAACTTAGAACTCCTTAAACCTAACTAACGTAAGGACATCACACACATCCATGCCCGAGGCAGGATTCGAACATGCGACCGTAGCAGTCGCGCGGTTCCGGACTGAACGCATAGAACCGCTAGACCACCGCGGGCGGCAGGTTTCAAGCATCAACTTTAGGTTACAATATCTCCAGATGAATTTAACATTTTACAATGCAACAAATGGCACTGATTACGTATTTGTTTATATGTTCAGATGTGCTAACAAAAGTAACGGGGTTCCATTTAAAAAAACATAGGTTTGTGTTAAAAAACATACTTCCGTGCATTTTTTTATGGTTTGTATTAAACAATTACACTGTCCCCTCTCCTCACGTTCGGTCTGTGGAATCGATTCGTCAGTATTTGATGTGGTTTACGAAATATATCCAGCGGTAACGTTAGGTGACTCACCCTGTATACGGAATCTGTGTAGAAGTAGGCCGGCCGAAGTGGTCGTGCGGTTAAAGGCGCTGCATTCTGGAACCGCAAGACCGCTACGGTCGCAGGTTCGAATCCTGCCTCGGGCATGGATGTTTGTGATGTCCTTAGGTTAGTTAGGTTTAACTAGTTCTAAGTTCTAGGGGACTAATGACCTCAGCAGTTGAGTCCCATAGTGCTCAGAGCCATTTGAACCATTTTTGTAGAAGTAGGTGCATGTGAGAGATTCCGGAAGTATCATAGAGATAACTTGTTTTACAACTAACAACGTTCAGGTGCCCACTCTGCAGCAGTTCGTTTGTAAATAAAAGTGAACGTCATTGTTGTTGTTATTATTAGCTCCAGCAATAGCAGCAGTAGTTGCTGTCACCTTAACAAGGGAAACTCCCGTTCGCAAACCCCCCCCCCCCCTCCACATTCAGTGGTAAGAAGTCCCAGTGGATGGCCTGTCGAAATCTGAACACAGATCAAGTATGAAAACAGGAACAACTTGTATTGGAATTAAAAAAAAATAAATAGAAAAGCACAATGGAAACAGTGAACGGTCCAAGAACAAGAGCTACGATATAGAGCAGCCAAAACGAAAAATGGCGTCGTGGTTAAGTGGATACGGTGATCAAATCTCTCTCGTGCTTTTTTTTTTTTTCAGCGCTTCGCTTTATTCAAATTTGTGCCTGTGCCGTTGTGTAACGTCCGTTTGCAACAGCGAGTTGTGAGATAGGGACCCATAATGACAGCTGACTCTGCACAACTACTCTATTAGCAGCCGAAAGGAAGCGGCTTTCTAATGGTAACCGCAGACCTTTGATGACAAGGCGACAAGTCAGCCGAATCCTCCACCGGAAAACATGTCCGCTGTGTCACACACTGCGTTAGTGACAGTATGTGCGTCATATGAGAGGCGTCTCTTACCGACGCACCTAATTTGTACGCCCGGTAACTGAATGAGATACACCTGCTTGCGCTATGTAGGTGTTCGTAAGAATGTGAACGTGATCACTCCCAAGGAAATGACGAACGCAACAGTTTCATAATCACACAATTTCTCTGTGCTCAGTCGAAACTATTTTTACTTTTTTGAAGTTGCGTTTCTTTTTGGAAGCTTTGGCTTTTGAATTCCTTTGTTGTAACATAGTTCATTCCCGTTTATTTGTTGTTTTCATTTCTGTGAGACTATAACCCTCCTACCTCTCCAGCTAATTATGATTCCCTATATGACCTTGTACCTAAAGGCCCTAATATTTGCAGAAAAGGCATTTACTCCGAAGTATAATGCAAAACCGAGTGAAGTAGGTGAAATTTTAACCGAATCGCCACTGCTAAGTACTTTACCATTGACGAAGAAACAAAGTTCGGTTGAATTATACGTTTTTACCACGTAAACTAATTTTTAATTAACAGCACTTAGTGGAAAATCTGGAAGAAAAGGATTTCAAAGCACGTCATTAATGAAACAACAAGTTCCTCACCGGAACAAGAATAATTAAATTGAACCGGAACTTTATGCTCGTATGCAATCTTACATAAGAATAGTTATTGGTGTATTGACGTAGGAACAGTACCTAAGCCACACTTTCAAGTACTTCACACCACGCATATCACAGTAGTCAGGTAACAATCAAACAGCAAACACATAAACATATTATATTAATTTCAAACGATCAATTAAAGTAAGATTGTTTACTGGCTGTGGAAAGAAACTTTTTGTTACGTTACTCACCGTAATACTGATTGTCGTAATTGTAGCAAACAGAAAGGTTGTTTGAATTTACTCGTTGGTAAGGACTGTCATTTACCTAACAGTTACTCAGATATTTCTTTGCAATAAAAGTTATAAGTTATGCCACAAGCTATAAATTAAAACTGTGTCTCGACAATGAAATTCAGTGTGCAACTTACGTAATGTTTTACTACCAATCTTTTATTACGAAAGCTACTCTATTTTTAGCAAAAGAATCAATACTGGCTTTTGCATCATTCCATTTCTCACATTATTCGTACTACATCCAAAGATTTAATTATTACATAATTGACCAAAAGTTGGAAAACTTATGTTTTGATAATCCACTAATTTAGTGATCATTTTCAGTTCATTTTCTGATTATCTCGGTTCATACAAAGGGATAGGATGAATACCACTTGAATGAGACTTGGAAAATTATTTACGTGACCATATGCACGACAACCATGTTATTTAAGCAATAGAAATCCAACTAAGCTGGTCAGTCTGTTACTCTTCTCGTTATAAAAAGTCTAGATCTGACTTCAGTTTATGATGCCGTTGGTTTGTTGAGTGGCTGTATTCAACAGTAAAATAGGGCACAGGTTGATCTTCTTGCCAATAACAAGGGCCCACACTACTCTTGATGTTATGTGGATTACTCTTGCTGCATTTGTACTGTGCCCAATAAATGCTGTGGCTTGCCCACATTATCCGCCAAACCAACCATTTCAGTTTTGACTGCTCTGCACTTCGGAAACAGACTTTTTAATCTCCGTGCTCCCAAACCTTTCCTTGGGGGGGGGGGGGGGACGTGAGGGGGGGGGGCGCTTGCGTGCCCAGTGGTAATGCATTTACAGTTTATTGCACTCTTTGACAATATGTTTTCCCTGACAAGACTAGCTTGTCTACTCACGAAATGTTAACATCCCATGCGTACTTTCTTTCTTAAATAACAAATAGCATTTGTAACTTGACAACATATTCACAAGAATAATACTCAGCACAACTAATAAAACAAACTTCTCAAAATATGGTGAAAATGTATGTTCATCCACAGAGTTGTGGTGTTATAAGACGTCTATGTGGTATCTCGCTTGCTCTCAACATTCATCGCATTTACTTGTGACATACTTAATCGTTTGCGTAGTAAAATGCACTGAAATTGGCATCTGCACCGACTTTTCCATATATTCGTTTACAATCTCATTCTAATGTTTCTGCTCCACCCCAGGTTTAAAAACAACAGTTTCTGATAGAAAACATCAGAAGTAAGTGACTGGTGTCAAACAATATTGCGTATCGCCTAATGGGTCTGCCTCTACAGGAATTGCTGTAAGTAGGCTGTTTAGGTTTTTATGTTGGTACCGCCACGTAGCGCTCTGTATGAAAATCACTGACTATGATGTGTGCACCTGTGGCTGGTTGGCACTGTTAGAATATTCGCTATTGTAGTGTTGGGCAGTTGGCTGTTAACAGCACGTAGCGTTGGGCAGTTGGAGGTGACCCGCCAGCGGTGGTGGATGTGGGGTGAGAAATGGCGGAATATTAAGAGCGGACGATCTGGAAGTGTGTCCGCCAGAAAGAGTAAATTTGTAAGACTGGATATCATGAACTGCTATATATATTATGACTTTTGAACACTATTAAGGTAAATACATTGTTTGTTCTCTATCAAAATCTTTCATTTGCTAACTACGCCTATCAGTAGTTAGTGCCTTCAGTAGTTTGAATCTTTTATTTAGCTGGCAGTAGTTCGAGTAACGAAGATTTTTGTGAGGTAAGTGATTTGTGAAAGGTGTAGGTTGATGTTAGTTAGGGCCATTCTTTTGTAGGGATTATTGAAAGTCAGATTGCGTTGCGCTAAAAATATTGTGTTTCAGTTTAGTGTTGATCAGAATAAGTAAAGAGAGAAATGTCTGAGTACATTCAGTTCTGCTCAGCTGTTTGAAAATCAAATGACGTAAGAGGTTTATCAGCACAGTAATTCACTAATTTTTCTAAGGGGAAGTTTCATTGCCTTACGTTTACAATAGTGTTTTCGTTGTCAGGACACCGAGAATCTGGGCTCCTTTCTGCAACGACCTATTCCCCACTATCATAACTACTGAAGCACCCGGTTTCTTCATTCTCTGTAGAAATGTCCAGTTCAGTATTGACAACATCTCACTGATGATGTTTATTTCCCAACATTCCTTCTCCAGCGTCCACATTTTGTGAAGACTTAAAACCAGAATTAATGAAGCATTTTCTAATTTTTTCGCTTCATTCCGAGCACTTTTAATCCAGTTAACAGCGTCACCTACGGTCACAAGCTTGGCTAGCTCATATACGCATGTGGCGGTGTCCATTTTCGCAACTACGGAACGCAGGAATTTAAGTTATTCATCCAAGAACGGAGAATGTCACATGTCATACGTCCATTTTTATTTGCATTTTGAAGCACCGTCAACGATTTTGTGTATCTATCACTAGTGGTTATTGTTTTCCACCGCAGAGGTTAGCTCAACGAGCGATCGTTAATTTTCGTTTCGCCATTTTGCTACCTTCGCACTGACCACTCTTCACAGTAAGTACACATTAAGTTTTTTTACAACTGCGAATAAAGATAACCATCAACTATGGAGTGGAATGGCGACAGTGAAAATTTGTTACAGACCGGGGCTCGATCCCGGCTGTCTGTGCAAGTCTCCGGGCCAGACGCAAACTCCCACGTGTCGTGAACCACGTGTCTGTGACCTGGACCTCTTACATCCATTATGTCTGTCCAGACGTTGTCCTTGAAAGTCGCTTGCCCAGTATCGGTAGATGTATACTTCGCAGTTAGTGTCTTGTCTGAAATAGCTTTAAAAAATCATTTACGTCGTAAATGTCGCTATCACAATAGCCACTTGTTTTTACTCTAAGTTTCGACTTCCAGTCCGGTACCACATCTTGACTAACTGCTGATCTTTCTCCACAGACTGCTCAGGAAGCAATTCTGTATCGAAGACGAAATCGATCCGCCCAGACGATGTTGTATCAAAATCAGGAAGTCCAAGACAAGAAGCAAATTTAAGAGCTTTTTCTTGTAGCGCGCCAATTCTCTGGCACATGCTGTATTAAATCACTCCAAAACAGCATTATTAACGCTGTCAGTTGGTTGCTACTGACTTTTGCATGAATGGTGCAGACCATGGCAGTTGACCCTGAACGTAAATAAATGTAACATATAGTGCATACATAGGAAAAGAAATCCACTACTGTACAGATTAGATTAGATTAGAGTAATACTTGTTCCATAGATCATGAATACAACACTTTGTAATGATGTGGAATGTGTCAGGTTAACAAAAGATGTCTGTACAAGATATTACATTACACAAAATATTGCAAAACATTAGTGTTTAAGTTGTTTTTTTTTCCTAATTTAATATCGAAAAATTCAGCCAGTGAGTAGAAGGAGTTGTCATCTAGAAATTCTTTTAACTTATGTTTAAATGTTAGTTGGCTATCTGTCAGGCTTTTGATGCTGTTTGGTAGGTGACCAAAGACTTTTGTGGAAGCATAATTTACCGCTTTCTGTGCCAAAGTCAGATTTAACCCTGCCTGGTGTTGTAGCTATGCACACTGCTACTACTTTTGAACTGGGTTGGATTATTAACAACAATTTTCATAAGTGAATATGTATACTGTGAGGTTACTGTGAGGATCCCTAGATCCTTAAATGTTTGCAGGTTGACCGTGGGTGGGCTCCAGCAATTATTCTGATTACACGTTTTTGAGCAATTAATACTTTTCTACTCAACGATGAATTACCCCAGAATATGATGCCATACGAAAGCAGTGAATGAAAGTAGGCATAGTAAGCTAATTTACTGAGATTCTTATCACCAAAATTTGCAGTAACCCTAATAGCATACGTAGCTGAACTCAGACGTTTCACCAGACAATCAATGTGTTGCTTCCAGTTTAACATCTCATCAATGGACACACCTAAAAATTTTTGAAAATTCAACCTTAGCTACAGACTTCTGTTCAAAGTCTATATTTACTACTGGAGTTGTGCCATTTACTGTACGGAACTGTATATGCTGTGTTTTATCAAAATTGAAAGAGAGTCCGTTTGCTGAGAACCACTTAATAATTTTGTGAAAAACATCATTTACAATTACATCACCTAGTTCTTGGTTTTTGGATGTTATTACTGTACTTGTATCATCAGCAAAAAGAACTAACTTTGCATCTTCATCAATGTGGAATGGTAAGTCATTAATGCATATCAAGAACAGTAAAGGACGTAAGATCGAACCCTGTGGGACACCGTACTTGATAGCCCCCCCCCCCCAATTTGAGGAATCAGCTGTTGTCTTAACATTACATGAACCACTTATTTCAACTTTCTGCTTTCTTCCAGTTAAGTATGAATTAAACCATTTGTGCACTGCCCCCCTCAAACCATAATGATCCAGCTTCACCAAAAGAATTCCATGATTTACACAATCAAAGGCCTTTGAGAAATCACAAAAAATACCAATGGGTGATGTCTGGTTATTCAGAGCATTTAATATTTGATCAGTGAAAGTGTATATAGCATTTTCTGTTGAAAATCCCTTCTGAAAACCAAACTGGCATTTTGTTAGTACTTTATTTTTACAAATATGGGAGGCTACTCTTGAATAAATTACTTTCTCAAAAATTTTTGATAGACCTGTCAGAAGAGAGATTGGGCGGTAGTTGTTGACATCTGACGTATCCCCCTCTTTATGCAATGGTTTTACAATGGCATATTTCAGCCTATCGGGGAAAACACCCTGCTCCAAAGAGCTATTACATACGTGGCTGAGAATCCTACTTATCTGTGGGGAACAAGCTTTAAGTACCTTGCTGGAAATGCCATCAATTCCGTAAGAGCTTTTACTTTTCAGTGAGTTTATTATTTTACTGATTTCAGAGGGAGAGGTTGGTGGAATTACAGTTGTTTCAAACTGCACAGGTATGGCCTCTTCTATTAGTAGCCTTGCCTCTTCTAGTGAATATCTAGATCCTATTTTCTCCACAACATTTAAAAAATGATTATTGAAAATATTTTCAATTTCTGATTGTTTGTTATTACACTTGTTATTCAGTTTTATGGCACTAAAGTCTTCCTGTGCTCTAGGTTGCCCTGTTTCCCTTTCAATAATATTCCAAATTGCTTTCATTTTATTATCAGAGTTACTGATCTCAGACATGATG
The DNA here is from genome assembly GCF_023864345.2 of Schistocerca serialis cubense. NCBI lineage: Eukaryota > Metazoa > Arthropoda > Insecta > Orthoptera > Acrididae > Schistocerca > Schistocerca serialis. The sequence continues at coordinate 109,825,759 of NC_064648.1, forward strand.
CACATGCTTCTGGACTTTTTAATAACTTTTCTTAGTACTGTACAATAGTTTTTATAATATTGAACAATTTCGGCGTCAGTGCTCCCTCTTGCTGTTAGATACAGTTCTCTTTTACAGTTGCAATATATTCTTATTCCTTTAGTTAGCCAAGGTTTTTTATATGTTTTCTTGGAATTATGTTTAACTATTTTCTTGGAAAAACAATTTTCAAATACCCATAAAAATGTATCGTGAAATAAGTTACATTTCAAGTTTGCATCGGGTTCCTTATACACTTCATCCCAGTCGAGCTGCTGTAGGCTTGCCCTAAAGTTTGCAATATTTATATTGCTAATTGAACGCACTGCTTTGAAAGTCTGATTTGATATACTGCATGGAGCTATGTCATATACTGTAGCTAGCTGTGCACCATGATCTGAAAGACCATTCTCAACAGGATAAGCATTTATGTCCTTAAACTTATCTTGGTCTATAAAAAAGTTATCTATCAATGTACAGCTGTTCTTTGTTATCCGATTAGGAAAATCAATGACAGAGCTCAAATTGAAAGAACTAAGTAATACTACAAGGTCATTCTTCCTATTACACTCTTTCAGGGAATCAACATAGAAATCCCCAAAAATGATAATTTGCTTCCCCCTGTCTGACAGATAGCACAACAAAGCATCCAGGTTTTCTAGAAATAGCTGGAAATTCCCTGAGAGGGACCTATACACTGTTACAATTATGAAAGTGCCATCATTTAGTTTAAGTTCAGTGGCTCTACACAAAAATTTTTAGTTTCTAAATTTTTTACACTGTGGAAGCTTCTGACATGTATGGCAACTCCTCCCCTCATCATATTATCTCTACTTACATGTGCAGCTAATTTGTACCCATTGATGCTAACCTTTTGCATATCAGTGACAATGTGATGCTCAGACAGGCATAGTACATCTATTACATTCTCGGTTTCTATATCTTCTAAACAAAGCAGAAGCTCATCAATTTTATTCTTCATCCTCCAATATTTTGATGAAATATACTAACATTATTTTTCACTTTACTTTTGTGAGTATCTTGAACTTTTTTAACATCTTTAGTATTTGCTGGCTGAGTTTCCCACTGGGCACTGATCTTACACTACACACAACATTCCTGATTGACCCAGCTCTTAGGCTACACTACAGGTTAGTCTTTCATCACAACCAAGACTTCAGGACAACATGGACAGACAGTCCAATAAAACACTGACAAGTATTTTTCAGTAACTGCATAACAAAATAATTGGCAAATAAGACAGCTAAAACAAGAGGAGAACAGAATTTTCATTATTTATTTGCAGTGTAATACACATTTCTTTTTCATCAGTTTTAAATTCACAAATCGACAATATTTAACTGAGAGACCAGTAATTTCTATTCTGGAAATAGAACATTACTGATGTTAATATACACAACATTCCATACTGACATAGAGCCTTGGCAATGCTACAGGTTAGTCTGTCATCACAACCAAAATTTCAGAGCAGGATGGACAGACAGACCAATAAAATAAACTGACAAGTTTTCATCAATAACTACGGGGCAGCCTATTTTCTTGTATGATTCGCTAAAAGATGAGCAGAATGTAATGTTCCATATCTACTCACAGTGTATTCCACATTTTTTATCATTCCTTTAAAATTCGCAAATCATATATATATATATATATATATATATATATATATATATATATATATATTTATTTATTTATTTATTTATTAGAGGGAAACATTCCACGTGGGAGAAATATATCTAAAAACAAAGATGATGTGACTTACCAAACGAAAGTGCTGGCAGGTCGATAGACACACAAACAAACACAAACATACACACAAAATTCAAGCTTTCGCAACAAACGGTTGCTTCGTCAGGAAAGAGGGAAGGAGAGGGAAAGACGAAAGGATGTGGGTTTTAACGGAGAGGGTAAGGAGTCATTCCAATCCCGGGAGCGGAAAGACGTACCTTAGGGGGGAAAAAGGACAGGTATACAATCGCACACACACACATATCCATAAATTCTCGTCTGCAGAAGGAAAAAAGGCGGACATTGCGTTGATACCGGCGGCATCAGTAATTCGGTGAGTAAATTCTATAAGAGCCAATCATGATGTCCGATTCATTCACATCCTTTGTGCTGGGATATAGGGGCCTCTACGTAGCGGAGGGGACGTTTTTGTGTGTTGAAAGCAGGAAGGGTAACATGCGATAGAGGGTGTGCCTCGTTAGGTCCACAATGGAGACTGCATTCAACGTTATTCTGCGCTATTTTCGTAAACAGGTTCTGTTAGGGCAAGAATTTTCTTGCATACAAGCTGAGACATCAAGAAAAACGAGAATTAACAATTTCTGGGACATTATACAATTTCCGTGAGGTCGGCTCAGTTCTTATTTTCACATAGTCGTGTGACATGAGTACAAGGTTGAGAATGTTGTTAGAAGTGCTTGCGACAATCAGCCCTCGCCTGTGCTTAGACAGTGATCTACTTCCAAACAAGGAGAACGCTCTTACTATTAAGGGTGTTTTCAGAAGCATGCCACCTTGTGGCGTCTGTGCTTTGAAAATAGGTCTTCGCTCCCGTACGATCGCAGCATAACACTTTTATAGACCAAGATAGGTTTAATAACATAAATTCTTGTCCTGTTGAGAATGGGCTTTCCGATCATGATGCTCAGCTAGTTACAGTATATGACATAGCTCCATTCAGTAATTCAAAACTACCCTCCAAAGTTGTGCATTCAATTAGTGACTAAACAATTAGAAATTTCAGAGAAAATCTTCAGCAGTTAGACTGGGATGTGGTGTACAAGGAACTCAATGCTAATTTAAAATATAACTTACTTCATGATACACTTGTAACAGAATTTGAAAACTGTTTCCCCAAGAAAGTAGTTAAATCTAATTAGAAGAAACCATGCAAAAAGCTTTGGCTTACCAAAGGAATAAAAATATCTTGTAACCACAAAAGGGAACTGTATGTAACAACAAGAAAGAGTAATGACCCAGAAACAGCCAAATATTATAAAAACTATGGTGCTACATTAAGAAAGGTCATTAAAAAGTTCAGAAGCATGTGCATCATGTCTGAGATTAAAACCTCTGAAAAAAATTCAAAACAATTTGGAATATTATTACAAGGAAGACAGGGCAACCAACAGTGCTGGATGTCGGCATCACCATCAAAGCAAATGGAAATTTGATAAACAACAAGCTAGAAGTCGAAAACATTTTGAATAATCATTTTTTAAATGTTGTAGAGAAAATAGGATCTAAATGTTCATTAGAAGAAGCAAGGCAGTTAATGGAAAAGTCCTTACCCACACCATTTGATACAATTGAAATTCCACCCACCTCTACTTCTGAAATTAGGAAGATACTAAACTCTCTCAAAAATAAAAGCTCACATGGAATTTATGGCATTTCCAGCGGGATAATAAAATCTGGTCCCCAAGAAATAAGTGGGATTCATAGCCACATATGTAATAGCTCTCTGAACAGGGTATTTTCCCAGATAGACTGAAGTATGCCATTGTTAAACCACTGCATAAAAGAGGGGATATGAATGATGTCAACAACTACTGCCCAATCTCTCTTCTGACTGCCTTATACAAAATTCTCGAAAAAGTAATGTATTGTAGAGTAGCTTCACACCTTTGTAAAAATGAAGTTTTAACAAAATGTCAGTTTAGTTTCCAAACGGGTTTTTCAACGGAAAATGTTATATATACTTTCACTAATGAAATATTAAATGCTCTGAGTAACCAGAAGTCACCCGTTGGGATTTTTTGTGATCTATCAAAGGCTTTTGTTTGTGTAAATCACGGAATACTTCTAGCTAAGCTTATATACTGTGGTATGAATGGGACAGTGGTCAAATGGTTTAAATCATACCTAAATGGAAGAGTGCAGAAAGTTGAAATAAGCAGTTCACATAATATGCAAAAAACTGATGATTTCTCAAACTGGAGAACAATCAAGAATGGGGTGCTGCAAGGTTGTCTTGCGTCCTCTGCTGTTCTTAATATATATTAATGACTTGCCATTCTATATTCACGAAGATGCAAAGCTGGTACTTTTTGCTGATGATACAATTATAGCTATCACACCTAACAGACAAGAATTAACTGGTGAGATTGTAAACAATGTTTTTCAAAAGATCATTAAGTGGTTCTCTGCAAATGGGCTCTCATTAAACTTTGACAAAACATAGAATATACAGTTCCACACAGTAAATGGAATGACACCATTGATAAATATAGACTTTGATCAGAAATTGGTAGCTAAGGTAGAATATTCAAACTTTCTAGGTGTATGCATTGATGTGTTGAACTGGAAAAAACACTGAGGATCTGCTAAAACGTTTGAGTTCACCTACTTATGCTATTAGGGTCATTGCTAATTTTGGCGATATACATCTGAGTAAATTAGCTTACCATGCCTATTTTCATACTCTGCTTTCGTATTGCATCATATTCTGGGGTAACTCATCATTGAGTAAAAGTGTGTTCATTGCACAAAAGCGTGCAATCAGAATAATTGCTGGAGCTCATCCAAGATCATCCTGCAGACACTTATTCAAAGAGCTAGAGATCTTCACTGTAGCCTCACAATATATATATTCACTTATAAAATTCGTTATTAACAATCCAAACGAATTCAAAAGTAATAGCAGTGTACATGGCTACAACACTAGGAGAAAGCATGATCTTCACTACTCAAAGTTAAATCTAACTTTGGCTCAGAAGGGAGTAAATTATGGTGCCACAAAAGTCTTTGGTCACTTACCTAACAGCATCAAAAGCCTGAGAGATAGCCATACCACATTTAAAAGGAAATTAAAAGAATTTTTAATGGCAACTCCTTCTACTCATTAGATGCATTTTTGGATATAGTAAGTGGATAATTTTCCCAACCCCCACAAAAAAAAAGAAATTAAAAATATTGAGAGTCATGCAATATTTTGTGTAATGTAATATCTTGTATAGACACCTTTATTAACCTGACAAGTTCCACATCATTATGAAGTGTCGTATTCATGATATATGGAACAAGTACTAATCAAATCTAGTCTAATCTAATCTTATCTAAGAAAGTGGTCAAACAGATGAGAGGGATGATAGCACCCTCTGGTGCCGGTACTGTGTACTAGCTCAGTTGGGCTCTCGACCTCGTGGCGAACATACTGGACGACGGTAGAGCCTCAAATTGTTGAGATACAGACTGGTGCATGATTTCGACAGTTGGTGATTAGCAATCATGTTTGCAGAGTCTTTCAGTGATTCACGTGTCTGTAGGTTGTGTGATGTGACCCGAAGCATGTCAGAGCGTGTGTTTTGTATCAGTGTAATAAATATACTCCATTCCTAAATAAATTGTTCCAAAATAAATAAAGTACACTCCTTCCTCTCTCCACCAGCCCAGTGCAAGCTGAGGCCTTCTTCCACGAATCCCTAGGAGAAGGTGGCGGTCGGATGACTTACGTTAGTCCAAGTGTCCTTTCTTTTGCGCAATTTTCTTAGGGTAGCAGAGGTAGCCCAATTGACCTATCTTCCCGCCAAAATTCAAACTTCCCACCAGCTCCTAGGATGAGGTGACAGGTTAGTGGAGGTAGCTCGAGCGACCTATCTTCCCGTGATTTTCTTAGCTTAGTAGATATAACCGTGGTGTGATGAATTATCCTGTTTTAATTTGAACTTCCCGCCATTTTGGTGAGGGAGGGAAGCGTGGCACTTTCCCGCCAAACTTCAAACCTCCCGCCAGGGGTGTGTGGCAAGGTTTGTGGCACTTGCGTCATCAGTGACGTCACGGACCTCATCTGGAGTCTGCATAGTTTTGGGCGACGTCCTCATCTGGGGTGAACTACTTTGGGGCGACACCGGCCTTGGGGTGATGTCCCCCTTCGGGTGATGCCCCCCTTGTCACCCTACTGGCAGGATGTTAGAAAAGGAAGTATCAGAAAAATCTGAACCCGATCCAAGAATTTAAATTATTGTTTTGTTATGCGAGTGCATTCTTGTGTTTAAAATGTTTATTGAAAGCCGTTTGTCACCAGTTTTCCGTTTTAATTATCAAGAAATGATTCGTGGTTTGCCTACTCCCTATCCTTCGATAATACTGTGGCTTGTCCCCCTCTCCCACCCAATTCCACTAGTTTATATCGTGGTTACACCCTTCGATTTCACATTCATAGGGACAAACCGTGAGGTTATTCTCCAGAGCAGATTCTCAGAGCAAAAGAGTATTCACTGAGAAAGTTTGCAGTTTCATATGAATGAAAAATTGGAAGCGTATTCTCCGACGAGAGAGTTTCCTCCCCACTGCCTCCCCACATCCCTGAGAAGGTTCTCTGTGTGTGTCGTCCGCCGTGTGACGCACAGAACGCACGCGTAACGTCAGACTTCATTCAGCTCGCTCAAACAGGCTAATCATTTAGTGTACAAAGATGGAACTGGGATCAGTGTGTTCTGGAAGAGTTGCACTACGATCGATTTCACTTTTACGTGGGGCAACGAACTATTAAGACGATTGTTGACAATTTAGAAAAATGCGTTTTCTGCGATCTTATGGAATTAACGATATGCGGGAACCTCTTCTGTTACTGAAGTTAGGTGAACACATTATGTGAATGAAATCTTAAAATTACACGATTTTTCATCTACTCCAAACCGGAACTGTGGCAGAGCTTTCTAACAGGAGATAATTTTGATTGAATACGACGCGGAACGATCTGCTCGCGTGTCAAGGACGCAAGCGATCGCCTGTGGGGTTCGTTACGAGAAACCGATCGCTAGGTTTGTAATCAACCAGCTGATAATTTTTCTGATTCGCCTACATTTCTAACGTAACAAGAAATTAGATTTATGCTGTGAGAAGACATGAATATGAATATCCGGAAATGTCAGCGGCACAGTTGTTCTGTGTATACCAAAGTCTTCTCGTACATCACTTTGAAAAAATGTTTTAATTTTCACCTCGTTTGGAAGGTCACCCCTTTCTTTTATCATGATTTTCTCGAAGGAAATGCGCCAGGCAAGTGATGCTTTTTATTGGGAAACCCGTATAAGCTTCAATAGTTTTTCTCTTCTGTATTTCTTGAGGTTACGTATACTTTCTTACCTTCCAGGCAATATGAACTCTGCCTTTACCGCCAAAACGTCGGTAAAAATTAACCTCTACAGAACTTACTCAGTTCGATGTATGATACAGAGATCACTTCAAAAAACAGAGGGTCCGCAGCTCGTGGTCGTGCGGTAGCGTTCTCGCTTCCCACGCCCGGGTTCCCGGGTTCGATTCCCGGCGGGGTCAGGGATTTTCTCTGCCTCGTGATGACTGGGTGTTGTGTGATGTCCTTAGGTTAGTTAGGTTTTGGTAGTTCTAAGTTCTAGGGGACTGATGACCATAGATGTTAAGTCCCATAGTGCTCAGAGTCATTAAAAAACAGAGGATGTTCTCGACTTGTGATAGGCTCCTCTATTTTACTGATATGAAATGCTCTTTGTTTTGAGCGACCTCCCCCACACCTTTACTCAAGCTGAGGACGTTCTCGGACGGTGTGTATCCTCCGACTCGCTTTATTTGTACGAACCTGGGAATGTTCTCCAAAATTTAGAATATAAAGTAGACTCTCCGTCGTATTCATACGACGGAAGGTAGCGATTTTGTAAGTTGCACCAAACCATGATGACGCACACTCATTGAGGTAATTCGGCTCAGAAAGTTTTCCCACTGGTTGGCAGCCAATACTGGACTTGCAACAGTCTGTTTCAGAAATTGTTACGTTATTCACTCTGAAGCTGCAAATCGAAATGTATAATTCTATCCCAAATACAGCAACAGTACTTGTGACCAAGACTTGGCACCAAGACTTACTTAGGGTCTTTTCAATTAAAGGTGCCCAACACTGGATTGTCAATCAGCAAAAACGTCGTGTTACATAGTGCTTCCGTGTTTATTTCTGTTCCTTTTCTCTTTAACCTTCAATCCTTTCACTTTGGGTTGTCGAGATCAACTTCTCTTCCATTTCCCCCACCATCGGCGTCCCTGCAACAGTGCCACTCTCACTCCAGTCTCGCGAACTGGAGAATTGAAGTCGACGTCTGAGCGAGATCTCTGCCACGACTGGAGTTTAGCGAGGAATACGACTGAGCAAGTTTTGCCAGTCCGAATTATGCACAACTTTTCTCCTGTTTTTTAATTTACGATTTCCCAAGAGCATTTACAATTAATTTTCAAAGTTACTAAGATCCCATATCGTGATTAAAGTACTTTAAAGAGAAAGCTTGTAATTCATTTGGAGTTGTGAATAATAACAAGTCCAGCACCACATTGCATTCGAGCACTGCAGATGGGGGGCGCCACGAACTTGTAAGTCATTTTCAGCCAGGTATCGCGATACTTTTGACCACATAGTGTACGAGTATGTGAAGGCATCGTCAAGATCTAAAATGGATGTTCCAGCACCCAGGAAGTGCAGAATTGTCTAAGTCTACGACAGACAGGTAGCAATTATGTTTTCCAGTCATTAAACAATCGAAGCACACAATGAACATCAGTACAGTAGTTACATGTGTAATGAATTTGATCTGAAAATATACTATGGAAGAAACTGGTTGACATGGCCAAAGATGAATAACATGTCTATGTTGGACAATCCATGTTCACAGAAAGATCATAGATATATAAAATCAAACATCTTTGGAAGAACTATGTTATCTGTAAATAGATTTATAAATAAATTCATCTCTGGAAGAACACTGTTATCTGCGACCGCAAGGTGTAAACAGTATGTCTGCAGAACAAGAATATGATATCATCCGGAAAAGAATACTCACGTTGTATACAAGTGTAAATGAGAAACACGTCCATATGTTATACATACCATGCTACAGAGAACTGCGAAAGATTGCTATTAAAATATTCTGCGTTGTAACCAATATGTTGCAGACCACTAGAGTGTCAAGCCTATGGCCTGAGTGCCAAAGTTGATAGCGAAATGAATCAACATATTAGTAGCTCAAATTTGCGCAGTCTCTACTAATTCAGTTCTAGATTATGGGACAGTACTGCACTGGTGTTAAGGATGCGAATTACATTGGCACAAGGACGATAAAGACTCCCCATTTAATGACACATTAACAGAAAAAAATGAATAAATTCTAGTGTCCGATTTCACCCTCGGCTTTGACCACAGAGTGAGGATTCAGATGCACAGAATTTATTTTCTATTGTCGATATACATTGCCACCGCGGACATGTGATCTCGGGGTGGCGTAGGTTTCTCCATAAAACGTTCTATAAATTTTGAATGCCGCCATATCGTTAGTACAGATAGGTTCCCTTCGTATGTGTTGTGTATTTGGGACAGGTGTTTTGTAGACACCTTACCAATTTGAATTTGATACCTAGAATAAATTATTCTCACAGCTTTGATGCGGAAAATGAGCGGGCATCACGTCACAGCAGCGTCGCATCAGCGTGTATTCACACTGTCTCTCACGTCATGTAACGTCAGTTCACTTAGTCCGTGTCAGAGTGTAGTATTGCAACTGAGGAACTACGGTTATTAATGGCCAAACCAAACCTCATAACGTATGTTCTTGATCAGTTTTGTCTGTTGAAATACTGAGACGTGAAACAATATTTCAAAACATCGACATTTCTGTGCCATAGAAAAGAGGGCATCTGTTCTGTTATTGTCATACCTGAATAATTTTTCGCTTCCAGATATCTCACATTCCTTGTGTTAAAAGATCCAGTGGAAATAATTCTAAACCTTTACAATTTGCCACGAAAACAACATACATTAATACAATAAAGATTAAGAAGATACAAAAGCACAAGATCAACTACTATATCACGAGCGAGCGCCGCAAAATACAGTAGGTTAACTTACGATGATAGCAGACGATGATACCGTCGACACTTCCTTGCCGGGGAACCTTGGCCTGCCGTGACGTGACGTGACGGTCTGTTGATGACTTGTCTGAATGCCGCCATTTCAAATGGATTGCGGAATGTTATGACTTGACATTACAGGACATCACGGCCAAGGTGAACTGGTCTTAAAAAGAGTCATCCTGAGATCATGTGACAATTTCGCTTTAATGTTGACAACATGCGCAGCACGAAATGCACACTCCAGAGATTTTTCTACACTGTGGCTTTGACCGTCGTCATATCTGAGTCACAGACGCTACTTAGAGGCGACATATGAAGGCAATGAGATTTATTCCTAAATCAAAGAATGTATTTCAGAAAAGAAAGATAATACACATACATACAATAACATCCCATTGCAGCTCACGCGATTAATTACATTGTCACAAGTTACAACAGAAAGAAATTGGGATAACAAAAAAGAAAGTAACAACATAAAAAACATACACGCATTAAATATATTATTATCACAGTTTACACGAGCAAGTGAAAGAACCATAGCTGGCCTTCAAAGTCCACTACAATATCACTCGTAGTAAACTCGTAATCTACATCTACATGCCGGCCGCTGTGGCCGAGTGGTTCTAGGCGCTTCAGTCCGGAGCCTCGCTGCTTCTACAGTCGCTGGTTTGAATCCTGCCTCGGGCATGCATGTGTGTGATGTCCTTAGGTTAGTTAGGTTTAAATAGTTCTAAGTCTAGGGGACTGATGACCTCAGATGTTAAGTCCCATAGTTCTTGGAGTCCTCTACATCTACATGGGCACTTACAAATCACACTTACGTGCTTGGTGAAGGGTTCATCTACCCACCTTCACAATAATCCTCGATTATTACAATCACGAACAGGGCGCGAAAAAACGAACACCTCTATTTTTCCGAGCGAGTTCTGATTTCCTTATTTTATGATGATTGTTTCTCCCTGTGGAGGTCGGTGTCAACAAAGTATTTTCGCATTTGGAGGAAAAACTTGGTGATCGAAATTTCGTGAGAAGTTTCTAGAACAACGAAAAACTCCTTATTTTTAATTATGTCCGCCCGAAATTCTGCATCACGTCTGTGTCACTCGCTCCCCTATTTCTTGATAGTGCAAAATGTGCTGCTCTTCTTTGAACATTCTCGATGTAGTCCGTTAATTTTATCTGGTAGGGATCTCACCCCGCACAGCAGCGCTCCAAAAGCGGACAGACAAGCGTAGTGTAGGCAGTCTCTGTAGTCGATCTGTTGCATCTTCAGGCAGTAAAATGCAATCTTTGGTTCGCTTTCCCCCACAACATTTCCTGTGTGTTCTCTCCATTTTATGTTGTTCATAATTGTGATTCCTAGGTCTATCTATACCTGGATCCCGCTCCAGCTACTGCCAGTCTGGGTGCTGGCGAGTCCTCTCCATTTGGCTTGGTCCTCCCACCACTTTTCTTCCTCCACATGCTGCCAGGTCACACCTCTCCTTTCCACAGATATTCTCACTCCCGTTTTCCACCGTGTTCTTGGGCGCCCTCTAGGTCTTTTTCCATCCATCTTTAGTTCTTCCATAATTTTGGGGAGTCTCTGCCCACACATCCTCTTAACATGCTCGTACCATCTTAATCTCTTTTTTTTCAGTTTCTTCTCTCATACATTCTTGTTGAAGGTCCTTTCTGATATCTACGTTCCTTACTCTGCCCATTCTTGTTTTTCCCATAACCGCTCTGAGAAATTTCATTTCCCCTGCTTGCAGTCTGCTCCAGACCCTTCCTGTCATTGTCCATGTTACTCCTCCATAAGTAACAATAGGGAAGTAGTAACTCTTATACACAAGGAGTTTTGCTTTTTCTGAAACTTCCTTATTCCAAATCACGTGTTTTTTTGTTTGGTAGAAATTGCCTCCCTTCTGTAACCTCCTGTTAATTTCGTTGCTTATTCTTCCATCACTAGATATTTCACTCCCTAAATAAGTGAAACTGTCTACCATTTTGAGGGGTTCCCCATTCAAAGTAATACATCCGTTGATCCCTCGGTCTCTTCCAAAAACCATTACTTCACTCTTATCTTTATTTATTTTTAATCCATACCTTTTCATTATTTCCTTCCACACATCGAGTTGTAACTGTACATGTACCTCTTTATCACCCCATATTACCATATCATCTGCAAAAATAATCTTTTTGTCTTTTTCTTTTACTATATCTTTAACTGCCCTATTCATTTCGTCCATCACAACATTAAAAAGTGCAGGAGATAGAACACTTCCTTGCTTAAGTCCTTGTCCTATTTCGAAGTATTCAGAGTTCCCCAATGATGTTCTAATTCTACAATAGTGTCCTTTGTACATTGTCTTCATTACATTAATTTATCCATCTTCTATATCTATTTTCTTCATTTCTTCCCAGAGTCTTTCCCTGGTAAGTGAGTCATATGCCTTTTCTATGTCGATAAAATCCATTATCACCCTTTTGTTATATTCCCAACTTTTTTCCATCAGTTGACGGATAGAAAATATGAGGTCAGTTGTGCTTCTTCCTTTCCTAAACTCATACTGTTATTCAATCAGCTCCTTTTCTATCTTTTCACATATTCGATTTAGTAAAATTCTTTCAAAAATCTTGGCTGTATGATTCATAAGGGTTATTCTTCTGCAGTTTTTAGAAAGCCTTTATTGCCATTTTTGAAGATGGGAACAATGTCGCCTCTTCTCAAATCGTCAGGTACTGTACTATTTCTCCATACACTTGATAGTACTCTACAGAGCCACTGCATTCCCAACAGACCTGCTGCTCTTATCATCTCGTCAGGTTCTGCGGCTTTCCCCCCCTTCATCTTCTTCACAGCTATTTCCATTTCTTCCTATATAATTTGTCCTAATTCTGCTTCCCAACTTCTCTCAATTTCTCCATTATTTGCTGTTACCTCATGTACCTGCTCCTCAGCGTTTAACAGTTTCTTAAAATGTTCTTTCCAGAGGTCTTTTATATTCCCTGGATCTTCAACCACAGTAACTTCCTCTATTTCCATCTTTACTGGTACTTCATAAGCCTTCCTTTATTTTTCATCATTTTATAGAACATTTTCCTATTGCTCTTCACATCTTCTTCAAAATTTTTTGTAAACTCTTCCCATGCCTTTTTCTTTGCTGTTTCCACTATTTCTTTGCACTTCTTCTTTTCTTCTTCATATCTTATATGGCCCTCGTCATTTTTAGTTTTCCACCATTTTCTCCATGCTCCATTTTATCTTCTAACTGCTTGGATTGTGGTATCATCCCACCAACTTGTCTGTCCTGCTTTTTCTTTTCCAAATGTTCTACCACATACTTTTTGTGCTGCTTCGACTAAAGTGTCTTTGAATAAACTCCATTCTTTTTCTAATCGCAGAAAACCTCTTTTAGAAATTTTTGTGTGATTAATTCTCTATAATTGTCAGCACGTTTACTCTCCTTCAGTTTCTAATTCCATACCCTCATCACTTTCTACTGTTTTCTATTTTTCACACATTGATTCATTTTCCATTGTCCCACCAGTAAACTATGGTCTCCATCTGCACTCACACTAGAAATTATCTCACATTTGTTACTCTCTCTCCCCATTCCCTGTCTGCTAGGATATAATAAATTACACTCTTGGTTCTTCTATCTGAACTATATCTGGTGATAACATGACTTTCTCTCTTCATAAACCAGCTTTTTGCTAGTTTCATTCCATTTCTCTGGCACAAATCCAGGAGTCTTTCCCCTTCTTCATTTCTGCCCCCATATCCAAAACATCCCAACACTTGCTCAAATCTCTTTCTGTCTTTGCCTGCCTGTGCATTAAAATCTCCCATCACTATATTCACACTGTCTATATGGTTCTCTAACTCATTTTCAGATACCTAGGTATTTAGTTCAATTTACGAACTTTAGATTTGAATGATTTATCGTCTAAATAAAGTTTGACAGAGTCATTTTCGTACTCATGTGGATGAACTCACATTTTTCATCATTTAGGGTGAACTACCAACTTTTACACCATATAGATCAACTGCCAACTTTCGCACCATATAGATATCTTTTCTAAATCGTTCTGCAATTTTTTTGATCTTCTGATGACTTTACTAGATGGTAAATGACAGCATCATCTGCAACCAACCTAAGAGGGCTGCTCAGATTGTCTACTAATTCGTTTATATAGATAAGGAACAGCATAACCGTGGGAAACACTGGAAATGACTGCTGTTTCACTCGATAACTTTCCATTAATTAGTATAAACTGTGAACACTGTGACAGAAATCTTTGCCATAGCACTGCAACTATTGAGAAATAGTCTACTGCTAAGAAACACAACGTTTCTCTCTCGACCTTGTGTTTCTCGTGGAATAGAATGTATCCACACAACTTACAAGAATGCAGCCGACATCTTTCACAATCTCGTCTATTTCCAAATGTAAACTCCCAATCTCTTTGAAGGTACAAATGCCGGAATATTGGTGGCTGTCTAGTACATCACCCAACTCTATTACCGATTGTTGTTTGAACCAGTCCCCTACATTATCAGCTTACTGGAAACTATTTGCTGGCAGCATGTATGGTCCTATCTTAGATTGGTGTAAACTGAACCATACTCAATTTACTGACATATAAGCTGTGCAGCTAGAATGTATTTTCAGTTGCGATCTCAGACTGAATTTACTTCTGTGTCTCTAGCACACATACACTTTTTGTGTTCAATTACAATGTCACATTGGTAGCAGTACTTACATCACATCATGCTCACATCATCTGCAGTCATCTTACTAGTTTGTTTAAATAAAGGGAATTGAAGAAAAACCTAATACGCTTCCCTACCCGCAAACCTGCCATGCTAGTCGTACAAAACAAGCTACCATCAAAATTTTTCAAATGGCGCTGAGCACTACGGGACTTAACATCTGTGGTCATCAGTCCCGTAGAACTTAGACCTACTTAAACCTAACTAACCTAAGGACATCACACACATCCATGCCTGAGGGAGGATTCGAACCTGCGACCATAGCAGTCACGCCGATCTGGACTAAGCGCCTAGATCCGCTCGGCTACTACGGCTGGCGACTATGATCTCTCAGAGGATTATACACAACTGTGCACAAGGGTAAGTCAATTATTATCCATAATTTAGTCATAGTTTTGTTTATTTTGGTACTACTGTCGTTTTTCATTGATGATGCATGAGTTGTTTATTTATTGTTATATCTTTGCTATTATCAACCTGCTAGGTTAGTTTCGTTAATGCTGCTGCGTTGTTAATCATGGCTGCTCCCTTTCTATTTGCACCAAAGAAGAGCAGTATTGGGACAAAGGGAATACAGCGCCACTCTGCATTGTTGCCATTTATATGCAAGATGGCGGCGATGATGTCATCCAAGATAGCAGCGTATAGACTTGGCAACAGCACATGAAGTCATCCAAGATGTCGGCAATGACGTTACCCAAAATGGCGGATTTTGGTGGGAAGTTGGAATTTTGGCGGGAAAGTGAAACGCCCCCCTCCCCGAGAAAAAGTCGGGAAGTTCAAATTCCAACAGGATAATACATCACATGGCGGTTATCTCCACTAAGCTAAGAAAATCGCGGGAAGACAGTTAACATGTGCTACCTCCACTAACCAAAGTCACCCGACCGCCACTTCTTCCTATGAACTGGCGCCAAGTTTGAATTTTGGCTGTAAAGAAAGGTCACTTGGGGTTTCTCTACCAACTTAACAAAATTGCAGGAAACAAAGCTCACCTCCACTAACCTAAGTCACCTGACCGCCACCTCTTCCTAGGGATTGGTGGGAAATGGACTAAACCTGCACTGGGATGCTGGAGAGATGAACAATTTATTTAGAGATGGAGTATATTTGTCAAACCTATACAGAACACATGGTCTGACATGCCACACAGCATACATACTTGCAAACTACTCCAAAATAACTCATGTATAATGATCTACACTTGCACTTGCTAATTGCAAACTGTCAAAATAACGCATTGCACAGCCCACAGACATGCAAACCACTCGTAAATAATGCAGTACATTTACGTCCTGAGAGCCAAACAACTCGTAAATTGTCAAAATAATAATCCATCTAAAATACTCTGCAAATATGCTTGCTAATCGTCAAGTATCGAAATCATGCACCAGTCTTTATTTAAACAATCTCAGACAGCACCACCATCCAGTGTGTTCGCCAGGAGGTCCGCACTCCAGCTGACCTAGTACACACTACGACCACCGGAGGGTGCTGTCCAAGATGACAGCCATTACATCAGCTGATGATGCAAGTACAGTTATCCAATATGGCTTCAAACAGTGTGTTCACCACTAGGTCAGGACTTAGTACTCAGTACCACCACCAGAGAGCGCTGTCATCCTTTTCATGACATAACCCAAGATGGTGGGGGTAAATTGAGGGAAAATGACTCTGCCTGTGTGGGACATGAGTTTTTATTTTGCAAGCAGTGTCTCCGTTATGAGATCTAGACTCCAAGTGAACTGTACACATTAGTGTCACGAGAGGGTACTGTTGTCCCTCCTGTGACGTAATCCGAGATGATGGTCTGCAGGGGGAAAATGGCGCGAAAATGACTCAGATTTCGCTGGGGAGAGTAAGGAAGGAGTGCACTCTATTTATTTTGGAATATTTTATTTAGGGATGGAGTATATTTATCACACTGACACAAAACACACGCTCTGGCATGCCTGGGGTAACGCCACACAGCCCACAGATCTGTAAACTACTCCTAAACAACGCTCTCCAGACACGCAAACAACTCCTAATTTACCAAAATAATTTCAGTACAGACATGCAGACTCCTCCTAAGTAATGCAGCACAGTGATGTGTAGACATGCTCAGTACTCGTAAACTGTCCAAATAATGAACAGGGCAGCTCACAGACTGGCTCACAAAATAATGCAACAGACACACAATCAACGAGCAGACACTGCCCGCCACCCCTGTCCAGTAGAGTGCACAGGAGGTTAGCGGCAATCCCCGCTAAGTGATGCAGCCGTCAGCTGTCAGACTACACACAGGTGCCCTCAGGCAAGAGGTCGCGACATCCCTTTCATACTTGACACCAGAGAAATTCCAATCCAAGTACGTGTTCACCTAGACACAGGGGCTGACACGACTGGGTGAGAGCGCAGCCGCAATCCGGTGCCGGACACAGGTGAAAGCTGCCTCTATTTCCGAGTATACAGTCACTGTTATACCGACCTAACAGAACTCCAAGGCGCAGCCCCCATATGCGAGACATCTGTGGACAGCACTTGTCTTTACTGCTGATGACAGAATAGCACAGGCTGCTTCCTCCTGATGGAACACATTTGCTGTGTTCAGCTGTGCATACCCGCCCCAGCAAGTCTGACACCTCGCCGTGAAACGTTCGCATGGCGACTCGCCATCTAAAACGTTCTCAATGTTATTCTTACATCACATGGCTTTGTAAAAAATAATGGCCAAGTCAACCTCTCGGGAATTGGAAACAAGAGAAAATTTCTGTCTGGTGACCTAGGATAGAGAGAATACTAACTGCTGAGACGCTTTCATTTTCCACAGCAGTTGCTAATGAGAACTGCACACTGTACTCGTTTGAAATTAAAACTGCATCATATTCATCTAATTTTGATTCGGTTTGTTAAAGAAAACTACTAAAAACAAGTGAGGAGAGTTGTTCTCTGAGGAAAACCGCAGGTCTGCGGCTCTATGTCTGCATTTAAAGTGTCTACGGCAAGGCACCTGACGGTGTGTGGTGGAGGGTAGTTTGTGAACCGGTGTCGCTTCCCGCTTTTCCTGTTCCAGTCATGTATGGTTCGCAGGAAGAGAGATTACCGGTAGGCCTCTACAATCTTATCCCCGTGGACTTTTCGCGAGATATACCCAGATGTGGACTCTGACCAAAATCTATTGGTTATGAACTCTAAATTAAAACCGAAGAAAGTGCAAAAAGGTGGGAATTTAAGGAGATGGGACCTGGTTAAACTGAAAAAACCAGAGGTTGTACAGAGTTTCAGGGAGAGCATAAGGGAACAATTGACAGGGGTGGGGGGGAGAAATACAGTACAAGAAGAATGGGTAGCTTTGAGGAATGAAATAGTGAAGGCAGCAGAGGATCAAGTAGGTAAAAAGACGAGGTCTAGTAGAAATCCTTGTGTAACAGAAGAAATATTGAATTTAATTGATGAAAGGAGAAAATACAAAAATGCAGTAAGTGAAGCAGTCAAAAGGGAATACAACGTCTCAAAAATGAGATCGACAGGAAGTGCAAAATGGCTAAGCAGCGATGGCTAGGTGTAAGATAGATACTGCCTACAGGAAAATTAAAGAGACCTTTGGAGAAAAGAGAACCACTTGCATGAATATCAAGAGCTCAGATGGAAACCCAGTTCTAAGCAAAGAAGGGAAAGCAGAAAGGTGGAAGGAGTGTATAGAGGGTCTATACAAGGGCGATGTTCTTGAGGACAATATTATGGAAATGGAAGAGGATGTAGATGAAGATGAAATGGGAGATATGATACTGCGTGAAGAGTTCGACAGAGCACTGAAAGACCTAAGACGAAACAAGGCTCCAGGAGTAGACAACATTCCATTAGAACTACTGACAGCCTTGGGAGAGCCAGTCCTGACAATACTCTACCATCTGGTGAGCAAGATGTATGATACAGGCGAAATTCCCTCAGACTGCGTTAGAAAAAAGTGAAATAATCAACACAGAAAACAATGCTGTACTGCTTCATTTTGTTGTGTGAATGTTGAGGACTCTAACGGCTCGACACATTTACATAATAAAACGGTCATTTTGTTTGTTGCTTAGATACCTTTGGCCCCATGCTGCTATCCACCACCAGATTGATGGTGCCTGACTAAATAAATAGTTGGAATTTCATTAGTTTTGCTATAGTTTTTTACTTCTACGTTTTTATTCACACAATTGTCATTGACATTTTATTGGACATATCGTTTCTGGAATAATTACAGGGCTTGAAATCTCTCCAGAGTCGCCCTCTCCAGAGCAGGCGAGCCTCCAGCAGAGCTCCGTGGGCACTGGGGTGACACCCGCTGCCACCTGCCGCGGTACCCCCTTTGCCGCTGAGCGCTCCGCCCTGCCAGAGGAAATCCAGGCCTGGCCGCAAAGCTACTCCATCGGGAGCAGCTCTCAAGTCTAACTCTGAAACGTATTCATAAGCCTGTGACTTATCCAGTATTCGCTTTGACTTGTTGTCTCGAGAACAGATCGTTCACAAGCTTCAGGAGTTATATCTCAACTACAACTTCCGATGTTTATATCGAAGCACTGGCCTGGACGAAACAGTCGGTCCCTAGACATGCCGTCGTCTGTCGCAGAGCAACAAAAAAATGGTTCAAATGGCTCTGAGCACTATGGGACTCAACTGCTGTGGTCATAAGTCCCCTAGAACTTACAACTACTTAAACCTAACTAACCTAAGGACATCATACACATCCATGCCCGAGGCAGGATTCGAACCTGCGACCGCAGCGGTCGTGCGGTTCCAGACTGTAGCGCCTTTAACTGCTCGGCCACTCCGGCCAGCGCAGAGCAACAGCAGACCAGCAACAAAGCTACGATCATTCTTGAAAATGTCCTCCCCACATGGGGACGAAACGTCGTGCTTTAAAGTGAAAGCCCTTCGACCACGGCATAATAGCCCGGAATATTTCATTAATTATGACAATTACGGGCGTGGAAGTTTACATTTTACAATCTGATTAAAATGTTCGCCGTGAATCTTGTTAATCTTTATCTTTAGACTTACAAACGATTACTTTACCAGAACTGTTATTGTAGTTATAGAGCAAAGGAACATAAAACGTAAGACATCTGACTTTGTGTTACAAAAGTTTGAAAACTCACAAGATAACAGCTGTATGAAATCATTTGCTGATTAGAAACCTCTGAAATTACATGATATTTTCACAGATACATTGCGACAGTCACTGTGCATTACAGTGGACATGAACTCTGATGGTAATTACATTTGTTGGCCTACCTGTGCGAATGGAACGTTCGTCTGCTCTGCAACATATTACTATAAAGGTAAGGATGAAACTGTCAAAAACGAAATTTTGTTTACCGTGCTTGCGAGCGACGTGCAGTACAAGAGGCTATCTTATCAGTTTTCATAAAAATGTTTCTGCAGCGAGTATGCAAGCGTATCCATAGAAGTCAAGAATGAAAAATGAGGAACTGACGTTAACGACCGATAAATGAGGACAAAAGCTTCATTAAGACTGGGAAGGGATGATTATACGCATACCAGAGGAAACACGTGGTGAGGGCCGTCGGTACAGAGTCGGGCTGAGCACAGCACTGCAACACGGGGGCGCCCAAGCGAACACTCTGCCCGCTCTCCATCATGTGCGACTGGAAAGGGGAAAACTTCTGACAAGTGTTACGGTGCCAAGTACTATCTGCCATGCTCGTCGCAGTGGTTTGTACGTCGATTCAGATGTAGATACGACGGTGAAGACTCGGTGTTACTCAATATCTCAAGTATGTCTACGTTGTGACGCCACAGTTGTCTATAGTGGTGTGAGGCATTCAGCGATCGGCAGAACAGCCTACACAGGGCTTCTGTGGAGTACATGTCTTCCGCCTGCGTATCGTTCCAGATGCTGGTTAGACGGGCAGGAGTTGTCGGCGCCACGTACGTCGTCACTGCTGGACGACCCACGTAAACTCATTTGAAAATGAGAAGTAATACTACGAGACTCGAATACGTGTAACGCAACTAAAGCATAGGGAACAGTAAAATCTCGGAATCGTCACATATTTCTAACATTTTCAGTAATTCTCTACGTGACTAAACTAATTACAACAATTCTCACTACTGTCTTAGACAAAATCATTTGCAGTAGTGTTATCAACGGAATACCGAGGCATACGTAATAAAACGGAATTACGTTTTCTGTGACCAGAGACACTGCACAAAACAGATTCCGCAACAATATAGTTCCAGCCTGGCTGCGGCTATTGTCTTAGCGCCGACTGAGTACAGAGAAATTCGCCGGAATTTATTACGTCTCCGTGTGTGGGAAAAGCGTCGCAGACATCGACACCTTCCCTGCCAGTAATGCGGTCACGGAGAAAAAGGCGGTGCAGTTTTTCGCCCTGATATCGATTTGTTACTCGAGCTCAACTCGGCAACGACACGCACTGCGTCTGACGCAACAATGTCGCCGCGAGCAGCTCCGTTCCCAGCTGTAACGAAATTCTCGGCCCACAGCTGTTTTCGCGGCAGCTTACAAACTCCGCGTCATTTTAATTGTTCGTCTGATATCGACGAATTACAGACCAGTGAAAGAGTTTTTCCTTTCTATTGTCAAATCGCAAGACTGTTCTCTCTGGATAAAGGGAGAGAAGACAACGCCATTTCAGTCTATTCCCAAAGCACTGGAACATAGAAACAGAATATTTAAACAAGTTTGTCACATTGCTTCATCGATTTGTTTGCAAGGGCGACGTGGCTTGATAGCGTTCCAAATGAAGCAGTACACACAGCGAGAGCTGAATGACAAGCACAAAAGTTAATGAGACGTCGTTAAATATGGTGATATCAGGCGGTTCTTTTTCTTTCTCGTCTCAATATGTAGTTACAAGAGTAACGTAATCTGTGTGGCGTCGTGGTGTACGTGCGCGAGCGGTTACGCATAATCTGTCGGAACAAGCAGATGCTACCAGTTTCTTATGACCAGAAGACAACGTAGCTTCATATGTCACCAGTCTTAACTAAACTAAAACCTGCTAAATATTGCCTCAAGACGCATATGTGGATAAGCTCTGCAAAACTTTACTAGCAGCTGGAAGTTTCGATACTTACATCGAAGTCCGAACGAAACAAGAAAGTCGTAGTATGTGTCATTCACAGAAATGCTGTGAATACCAGAGACGCTTTGGTACATAAAGTCAGTATACTTAACAGAAATTAAAGATTTCAGTAGTACACAGTAGTTCTAGCATAGCAATTCTGTTCGCACTAATCGCGCCAGTTCCTAGTAGTTTTCTGCTATGGACTAGTCAAACACTTGTGAGTGCGGTCACCACATTTCATACGAGCGGCTACTAATTATACATTTCTCCTCTGCCCTCATCAAGGCTACTACGGTACTGTTTAAGTACGTGGCCGGAATGTGTAACATGTCGCAGCAGGTAAAAGTGACTGGACTGAAAATAGCTTGGCAACAGAGATTGCGCGATTCGATTGTCGAGGCTTGTCACCCGGCGTATTCCAAACGATGGATTACATGAACACCATTTACACGTTTTAAAAATGTGTTAAAGCTGTAGCAAAATAAAAAGTACGACCTTAAAATGCTTAAACTTGATAAACGTTGCGAATTGTTGTAGTGATAGGAGTTTAAGGACAAGTTCTGTCGATCGTAAGGGCTT
The DNA here is from genome assembly GCF_023864345.2 of Schistocerca serialis cubense. NCBI lineage: Eukaryota > Metazoa > Arthropoda > Insecta > Orthoptera > Acrididae > Schistocerca > Schistocerca serialis. The sequence goes on from NC_064648.1 coordinate 109,848,097, forward strand.
CGTACGTGTGGCGTTGCAAAGTAGGTCGTATTGAACACGACGCCTGTGTCGGTGTCATGACGTCACGGGTGTGTACCATGGAACGAGGGCTGCCGCGGTGTGTACGGAATGTATGTAAATTTTCTCAAGCAGGTGTCTACACCTGCATATCGTGCGTCTGCAGGGCTGGCTTGGCGAAGCTGAGTCGGCACTGTGTATGAGTGCGGACGAGTGTGCCAGCGCTGCCAACACAGACGTTCAGCTGAGCGGCGACCTGCTTGACACTGACCTTTCGTTTACCTCGAATCAGAGTCCGCACGTTCGAATGTTGCAGGAACCACAGCTGCGCGTGGCCGCCCGGCCGCCACACGGGACGTCGGACGGGTTTGCGCAACTTCGCTGTGAAGACGACGGACGCCTCGCGCGCCGACTCTCCGTGCTTTTGTTCACTGCCAGGTCTCCGTCAGTGGCGGCTCTGGGCTGGGAACGCGCCTCCGTTTCAGACGCCATTTTGAAGTCTGCGTATCGTACCACCACCTGTCGCAACTCCATGAAACTCTGACGGCTGAAACGGGAGTATTCCACGATTCCCCACAACATATTCTGCATTTTTTTCAAGCGAAACTGGCGGAGAAAAACAAATGTGCTGCATTACGTACTTAACGCCTCTGGTTAACCCTAAATTACAAATACTGTAATTACTCCGAAAGTACTAACTAGATTTTGAAGAGCGAAATGCTGTAGACTTGGTCTCTTTCAGAATTGCGATACTAACAGCAGAAACTACAACAGTCCAATTGCAAAAAGCTAAATTGATATCGATATCCCTGCAATTAATATAACTATGAAAAGAGACTGTACGTCGTTCACTGAAGCCTTTGTCACAGTGTTTAATATGGGGGCAAATCGTATTACAGTATCTTAAACGAGTCCAGAAATGTGACTTGTGGTGCTCAGCTGTATCACTGTGTATCTTGGGATGAATGATCAGTGAGCTAGAGGTGGCTTCACTCGCTTTATGGGCGACAGTCTACAGCTCCACATGTGAACGATCCTTCGGTGATTGGAGGCAAAGTGACTCTGGCGCCGGAAGGCTACGGCCTCTGTCATTTAATCACAACACGTATTATGCACTTTGCTTTCAAATCCTCACGATACAAAAGACAACTAAAAGGTCTGCGGAGTACATGACATCCCCTCAGAGTCACTAAGATGCTTGGCTACGCCAGCCAGGATAAAACATTCCCCCCCCCCCCCCCCCCCCCCTTGGTATGCAAGACATATGAGGCAAGCAACGTATCCTCAGAGTTCAAGAAGAATGTAACGATTCCTGTCCCAAGGGAGGCAGGTGGTTACAGGTGCGGAGACAGCGAAACCTCACTTACCCGACCCTCCTTAATTCAGATATGTCGCTCATCTGAATAAGTGTATAGTATTGGATACTGCAGAGGGAACAATCGATGGTGACAGACATTAAATTTAAATACAGCCACTGGCATACAGGGATCCAAGTGCAGTGGCAGTTAACAAGTCAACATCGAGTTGTGTAGTTTCCTCTATTGGCGCATCTGTTGCGAGTATAGAGGGACGTCAAAGAGAAGGAACGTGCTTATGTCCACGGTCAACAAGATAGTTGTCTTGCAGAGGATGGATAAAGTAGAACTGTTGAACAAAATTGTTGTTTAATTTGTTGTTAGAGCTTCAACGATGTCAGATAGGAAGAGGAAAAGGAAAGAAATTGAACACCTTTGTTTCGAAATGGTGAGTCCTTATGGTGATATTACTTCCTTTTGTTCGTCTTCGGCCAATGTAAACAATTCAGCAGGGACACCTGTGTGGTCCTGCTGAGCACAAACAATGTACGAATCTGTCTATAGTTAAATCCACCGGTTATCTCACTATATAAAAGCCATTGTACTTCTTCTGTATCTTGACAAAATTTAAGTGAAAATAACTTACAATTTGTGTGTTGCCATGAAAATAAATTTAACGTGTTTTAATGGCATTTAACCAATGTCTTCTAACTGTTTCTTTCATTTCCTGGTTACCCCTGTCCCACCTTCATACACACCTGCGTCCACATGACTGCTCTGCAATTCACACTTAAGTGCCTGGCAGAGGACTCGCCAGACCGCCTCCGCACTCTGTCTGCACCGTGCCTTTCTCGAACACCACGTGGATAAAACGACCACTTAAATGTGGTGTGTTGTCTCATAGTATACCACGATGATCATTTCTCCCTGTGTAGGTGGGCGTCAACAAAATATTTTCGCCTATCATATCAGTGTCACTCTGGCCCTATATCGCGATAACACGAAATGAGCTGCCCCTCTCTCAAATTTTTCTGTGTCTTCCGTCAGTCCTATCTGGTAAGGGTCCTACACTGCACAGCAACACTCCAGCAGAGAACGGACGAGTTTCGTGTAGGCATTCTCTTCACAAGACCTGCTGCATCTTGTAAGTGTCCTGCCAATAAACGCCGACTTTAGTTAGCCTTCCCCGCAACATTATGTATGTGATCTTTCTAGTTTAAGTTGTTCGTAATTGTAATCTCTAGGTATTTTGCAGAATTGACGTCCTTCAGATTTGTGTGAGTTATCGTCTAACAGAAAACTACCGGATTCCTTTTAGTACTCGTGTGGATCGTGTCAACTGCCGCTTCTCGCATCAGACAGGTATTTTGTACTTTGCAGCTTCGTGTGGCGAGAGTTTCAAATTGAAACCTTTTGTTTATCGTAACTTCACACAAACGGATTTTTTCCGATAGCGTGAGAGGTGTTGAATTCTTGGACAGCATTTATACTTGCTTTGGACACCCCTGATGTAGATTAACGACAACATTGGGCGCTGTAACACATTCTTGGGTAACGCCAGGTAGGACACCTGTTTTAGTCGATGACGTCTCGTCATTTACTGCGAACTGTGACCTTTCTGACAGGAAAACACGAATCCAGTCGCTCAACTTGGACGGTACTCCGCAGGCGTGCAGTTTGATTACAAACATAGTGTGTGTTCCAGAATCCTATAGCAAATCGACGTCAGTGATATGGGTCCGTAATTCAGTGGATTATTCCTGTTCCCCTTCTTGTGTAATGGTGTGACGTGTGTCACTTTCCAGTCTTCAGGTACGAGTCTCTCGTCGAGCAAGCGATTGTATACGATTGCTACGTACGGGGCTGTTACATCTGGAAACCAATTGGTGTACAATCTGGACCTGAGGACCTGCCCTCATTAAGTGATTTAAACTGCTTAATTCCTCTGAGGATCTGGGCTTCAAAGTTTCTCATATCTGCAGCTGTCATTGACTCTAATTCTGGAATATTTACTTCATCTTCGCTGATTTTGGGAAATCGCTTTTAGTGACTGTCATAGGAAACATCAGAATTCCTATCGCAGAGTGCGGGTGATGGCTGTGTCTTTGGCCTGGTGTACTTTTACTACGACCAAAATCTGATTTTCTGCCAGTTTTCGAGACACACTTTCCTTGTGGGAACTATTAAACTCATCTCGCGTAGAAATTTCCAGCTCCAGTAAGGACATCGCCAGTCATGATTTTGCGTTTTTTCTGTGTTGCGACGTCTGTACCACAATTCGTAGTTTTCATGCACCAACAGAGTACCTGTCACACTGATGTTCATGACCCTAGGTATTAGAAAAGGCAGTTAGTCCTGAGTACATATTACATTTTAACCGTTTCTGTTTGATCAATGTAAACCGTATCTGAATCGTCTGATAAAGAATAGTGCCATCAAAAGAAAGTGAAGAAAGGCGGGAGAGAGGTCAGACACATTACAACAAATAGCTAAAAGGGTTGTGACTAAGATGATACCTGAAAGTAACTCGTACAAAAACTTTATGATGCAGCCATGTTAAAATCTCAAGCACTTTGGAATTACTATAAAGGTCCCCTAAAGCTTGGGAAACTTATCTAGAATCGACTGGAAAATCCCCTACTTATCCATGTCAAAGACGATGGAATACACAACATAACCACGGGACCTGTGGTAAATAGACTCGATATTACAGTTTTAAATAATGTCAGAATTTCGAATAAGTTTAGTCACTGGTGTAAGGGTAGTTGTGGCAACAAGAGGAAACATTTTTAAAAATTAACCGAACGACGTGAAATAACAATTGTGGATTATGTATGATACGTTCATGTTTCCAGAAATGTGTTTTGCATTCGGACTGTTTGTCCCGGTTTGTACGAGTGGCAGAGGTCAGGGACTGTCAGAGCATCCACGTAACCTGTAACTTCCTCTCGAGAGGCATTTTCAGTTACAGTGAGCACGTTAGATCATGGTGGCTGTAGGTAAATCAGAATTGAAGGTGGCAATGGCAGATATGTCTGTCGTTTCAGAAGGAATACTCGATTAGGAAAGTCAACTTGTACAATGGCAGATATAGCGGATAACTGCAGTGGCCACACACATTATCTGTTACTGTGCTGTATAGAAACTGTCCAGTTAATAAGTGCTTTACAACAAATAAAATTATTTTTGTAGCAAGGTGGTATGAAGAGGGAGACTCTTATTCCTGTTTAATAACTTAGCTTCGTAGGCTATAGGTATGATGCTCGCCATCCGCGATACCCTTTTGCGTGTGACAGTTGAAAGTCTCCTTTAAGCTAAATTTTCCGCAAGTAGCAAAATTTTAGTGCAATATTAATATTCAGTGTCGGAAGCCGGTTAAAAAACTTTCTAACGATACCTCATTTACCCCCGTACGATTAGTATGTGTTGAGAAAAAGAGATGTTGTCTAGTATTAAAAATAGGCCTTAATTATGAGGAAGAAATCCCTCAGAGTGTACGTTTGGAGCACAGCTTTATACGACCGTGAGACATGGACTGCCTGAAACCCTGAACAGAAGAGAATAGAAGCATGTAAGACGTGGTGCTACAGAAGAATGTTGATAATTAGGTGGACTGATAAGGTAAGGAATGAGGAGGTTCTCAGCAGAGTCGGCGAGGAAAGGAATATATGGAGAAAACAATGACAACAAGAAGGGACAGGATGGTAGGACAGCTGTAAAGACTTGACGGAATAACTCGCACAGTACTAGAGGGAGCTGTAGAGGGCAAGAACTGTAGAGGAAAACAGAGACTGGAGTACAGCCAGCAAACAGTTGAGGACCTGGGTTGCCTGCGCTACTCTGAGGAGGAGAGGTTGGCGGACCGCATCAAACCAGTCAGAAGAGTGATGAGTGAAAAAATAAATAAATAAAAGCTACAGAGTGTCGAATAGTGGTGAAGAGAGCGATGATGATGATTTAATTACAATGACTCAGAAACGTCAAGATGTGAAGGGAACGTCAGACAAGAAGTGATAACTGATTACAATGGTTCCGGTTCGGTAATTTCGTGGTACGCTAATTGCTGTGTAGATAGGAGTAAATTCCGTTCGACACGAAATCTAGATGTAAAAATTTCTTTGGAGATCCTCCACAATCGTTTAATAGCATCACTTCTTTATGACAGCTTGCTAGAAACAAATATGCTGAATAGTTCATAAACGCACACGCAGGACACATTAAAACAGCGATCGTTTGTTCGCAAATGGATAGAAAAAAGTATTGGGGAATTGTAATCTTTATTCGATATCTTATTCCTCTCAGGGATTATATAAAGACTGAATTTTGAAATGTACTATTTGAGGTTCCTTCATTTTAATGACAAGAGTGTTTACTCAAAATGTCTCTGGTATTCCCACTGAATTGTGTAGATACAGACCTGTCATTGATCATCTATAGAAAACATTTGAGGAGGCTTTTCACTCCCGGACATGAGTTATGCAATCATGAATCGCTGTTAATTGTGGAAAGGGCGGGACGTCTATCAATCTCGCTTTGATATTAAATAGTTTCGCTTGTGTAAAGCAGGTAGCGATTCTTTGTGACACTTTGTAACTTGCAGTGGAAAAGACATTGTGTTTAAGCCACAATATAGTGAATATCCTCTAGCGTCTAAAGTATTTGCTTCACGGATGTTTCAACAGTGGGTATACTTTGTTTACCGAGAGCTTCTATATTATTCATCAGCGGTTCCATTTTATCGTTTCTAAAAGCAGTGGCTGCATTGGAACTGTTAGTATTAACGGGAAAGAAGTGCTGACAGCTCTGAAGGAGGCAAAACACGGGAGAGGTAAATGTAAGACCTGTTACAGAGGGAAGCTGATGGCAGTGCGGTGGCGAGACAGCAGAGGCGTGTACACGCTTCCCTGTGTTTACAGCGGCGAGCTGCGGCAGACTGAGGAGATAAAAGTGCAGTGGAAACCTGGAGTGCTCCTGGAATGCACGGACAAAACGACTGGCGTTGATTCAGCTGACCAATACGGGACCAGTTATTCGGCCACGAGCAAACGTCTTAGAAAATATATATGCAGTGATTTGGCCATTTCATGGACGTAGCAGCTGTGAATCCGTACCTGTTGTACAACCGACTTGGTGGTAAAATTCCGAAGATTTGAGTTCCAAATGAACCTCACAGAAAGAGACAGTGTCGATGTCAGCTGATCCTCTCAGCATGGAACCTTGACAGGTGTCGGTGCCGACACGTCTGGTGGGACGACATCTTCCAGAATAACACACACAGTCTTTCGCGTAAAAGCAGGCGCCGACGCGAAAATGCCGTGTGTGTTGCCAATTGGAAAAAAGCGAGAAGAAAAGCACGTGTGTTTTGTGTAGAGTGCGAAGTTGGGGTTTGTGGAACACGATGCTTTGAACAGTATCATACAAAATCTAATTTGTAATAAATTTGTTCGACAAAGCTGCTCATACACTGATTCCACCAATATTATACTCCTGAATATCGAAACAAATACAAATTATATTTATTTTTATAAAAAGATCGTTATTGTGGAAAGCTGGAAACTATTTTCTAATAACAGTCGCCCAGATTGAAAAACTCGCGCCAAAGCGCCGACCGAGGTGATTCTGTGACGTAACCTACAATTTACTCGTGAAGCAATAATTTGTATAACTGCACCTTGCTCCTCTTAAAGGAAGAGAACGTAAACACATATTTGAAGCATGAGAAAATATATTTCGTTTGCTCTCTGTTCCTGTCATGATGGGCAGTCTCTTTGACACGTAACAATTTTATATGCAGCGTAATGATTCACAGATTCTTACACTTCTGTCGATGTTCTAATAGACGAATATTTCTTTCAATGTAATTGTTTTTGCTTCAAGAGCGAATCTGTAGTAAGATTCTTGCCGTTTTTGGCAGAGCTGTAGCAACAATTGTGGAATTGATGTGATCTGTGTTGGAAAAACTTTCATTGTTTTTGATGTCTTATTACGACATTTGTGTGTTTTTCATTTCATCAACAGTTGTGTAGGCTTATTTGGCACCTTACGTAACGCAGATACTGCATTCCATAGAAGTTTCCCATGTCTCGCGTTCATTGATCCGACTGGATGTGTTGTTTTAAAACTTCACGTCGTCGAATAAATATACGACGTCTTTCTGCTGAAGGTCAAGTCTTCCGCTGTTTACTAGCCATTTTTGATTCCCTTGTAAGAAAACGACATCCTTCATTAAACATCTGTTACTTACAAGAGAATCGTGGGTAAAACGTCCCGAAATGTACCACTTCATACCTCCCACGGTCCTTAGGAAATAAAAAAAAAAAAAAAAGGTGTCATTTTTAAGTTATTGCAGAGTTTTACAGCATTACAGACGTTCCCTGTTGAAAAACTGTGCAAGAAATGAATATAAATGATGCTATTCGCATTCCTCGTATATCGCATTCAGAACTATAGCTTAGTGTCCGCTTGGAGCGCTGCTGTCAGGGGGTGTATAGAGAGCGGGAAGGAGTGTCGGCAGAGTGTGTGTCGGACTGCGGCGACATTCACCAAGAGGGGGGAGATGCGGGGGCCGCCCCCTGCACGCGAATGAGGCGCTTCTGTCTCCAGCTCTGTCTCTCTCCCTCCCTCCCCCCACTTTCCCCGTCTCTGTCCATCTGCCTGTCTAACTGTCTAGGTATCTGGAGGACGCAGCATGGTATCCCGGAAGGAGACTTACCAACAGGTGTGGGAGTAGCTTGAGACACGCCTCAGGGACGTGTGTTGCATGCACTGCTGTCCACGTCGTATGCTAATGACCTTGGAGGCAATGTTAAGAGTCAGGCCACAGTTCGTGCAGATGATACATTCTCTATAATGAAGGAGTGTCTGAAAGAAGCTGTACAATTTTTTTATTCATATCTTCACATGATTTCAAAGTAAAGCAGGATTTGACAAGTTGCTTTAAGTGGGCATAAATGTAAAATCATGTCAAAGTGGTTCGACGAACACTCTGCCATCCACTTCAGTCTGTTTTGCAGATAAGTTACGTACAAAATTGTGCTCTTAAAAACACGCAGAAACGTCGTATTCAGTGGTTGTTGTAATATTAGTGAGTCACTTTTGGAATCAGTCAACACATACAAAGACACGTATGTGGCACACTGTGGTGATATAAAATGGAAGTATCACATAGTCTCAGTTGTAGGTAAACTAGATGGCAGAGTGGACGAGACACTGGATGAATGCGGTGAGTCTACAAGGGAGACAGCTTACGGAACACTCGTGTGGTCCATCCTAGACTGTCGCTCGGGTGTGTGGGACCCATTACAAAGAGAACTAACAGGGAATATTGAACGCGTACAGAGAAGGGTAGTGCGAATAGACAAAGTAGTATTGGCGTGAAAGCCTGCTTACAGAAAATTCCAGAGCCAGCAGTGGGTGAGCAGGGCTCAGCCGGCGTGGGGAGGTGTGCCCAAGTTCTGCGAGGGGCTCTCCCACACCCTCCCCCCCAAAACTCCCAGTCCCTCCTCCAACACAGCTCACACACCTCCGTCACTTTCAAAAGAATTCTAACTTCCGTCATTAACGCAGTACCAGTGCATCAGTAGACTGTTACCACAGGGGACCTACTGTCGTTGTAGGAAAATAGTTAATTGGAGAAGAAATCTTAATAGTTATGGTTATTACAAAAATAATAATAATAAGACTGCTGCGGGAATCCTTCCAATTCAATGAAGTTCAAAATCAGGTAAGGTTCACAAATTTTGTTCAGGATATACGCTTCAATGTTTTCATCACTCGACTGTGCTCTGTGTTCACAAGAAATTAACTGAGTTGTAGGTTATAAACACAAAGGGTATACACAAAACATCTTTTCCTCGCTATTTGAAGAGCAAATTCATGAATAGTATCTTCAGAACCCAATTTTGGAACCACGCCATGTTCTATTGACAACATGGCCGACATGCTGCTTCGGAAATAATTCTTGACGAGCTCTGAACGTGGAAAGCTTGTTTCAGCGGAGGCGACAGTTCCTGGCACAGCTGGCTAAATCCTGTGGGCGATGTAAATCCCGTTAAACGGCTTTGCAGAATCATTCGAGTATTTCAGTATTAACGTAGGAGTTTTCACGTCATCGGGCGCCATTTCTCTGAGCACATTAATTTCTGTCAAGAGAGCTGAAGCAACAATGTCTTTCGAACATTCACCATTTATGTTTACGCTTAGCTCTTTCTCAAGGTTTGTAGACAGCATTTTCAATTCTTCGTCCTGTATGTATTTTAAACTGTCTAGAGAAAACAAAAAGTCGAGTACTCCGGAATACTTAGCCAGTTGGCCAAACCCCTCTTTCTAACTTTTTAACACTGTCTCAACGACAGGGTAGAAAAAATCGATCCTATATGTCTCCTCTGACGTTTGAGCTCTGCGAACCATGTCGTCACCTTCATAATCAAATTGCTTCGCCTTCTTGCCAGTTCTCCTTTCTCCAAATTTTGGTCAAGTCTGCGAAGTTTCAGTTATCTCTTTCGCTGTTAACTGCACATTAACGAAACCTCCTTCGCGGAAATTCCCAATAAACGTAATTAGACTTTCGAGAGATTTAGTTGCTACTTTCACGTCAACGTTTGCTGCTTGAACTGCCTTAATTGTTGCGCTAATGGCAAAGAGAAGACCATAGTATACGACAACGCCTACAATAAACTCGAAGCTGTTCAAATCGTTCACAGCAAGCGAGTGAGCTCCGCTCTTTGTTTTCGATTCAACAGCGCCGTCGCTCACCTCAGGAAGGGCGCCTCTGACTTCTCTCGTCTGGCGCTTTAACAGCTTTGACACTCTACACCATACTTTGAATCTGAAAGATTCATCGCTGTTCAAGTTGGCGCCCTGCACAATAAGATTTCCCATCTCTGAGTGGATGCACTGAAAATAACGTATATTCTTAAATTACACCAGAAAATGTGACTGCTTTTGCAGTAGATTTCGCCGCATCTCATAACACAAGATTAAGACTGTAACTGGCACATGGCATATGAAATGCTCTTGGTTTGCACCTTAATATTCTGGCTTTAACACCAGTTCGATAACCTTTTATAATCGATAACGTTGGCTTCTGCAATCATGAATATCGAGCCCTACTTCATCTAATTTCGACAAAACGGTTCCAGTCAAACTTCCTCCTATTGTTGAAGTGACGTTCAGGAAGAAGAGGAAGTGTTCTTCTACAGTCGCTGTGTCTTCTGATAAACGTACAGACCTAACAATCAGTGTCATTTGTTCCTTGTGGCATGTGTCAGGAGTACAATCAAGCATGTCAGAAAAATATTTACTGTCGTTTACAGAATTAACAGTGCTGTTTTTTACTTTCTTGGCAAGCAAATTTATGAGTTCATTTTGAATGTTTTTTTCCAAGAAAATGGTCATGACTTACTTGAGCCTTTACCCACCTCTAATGTTCCTGCAAAACATGGTCAAATTCTGCTGTCTTTCGATCAAACCAAGAAAACTACCATTATTTCCTTGATAGAGCTTGTCGCTGCTTCCCTTGAAGGCAATATTACTTTGAACTAGGTACCTAATCGTGAGTATAATTCATATTAGAGCCTGACGCTAATGTTCTTTCTCTTTTTCCAGTAGTTCAAGGTCAGTATGATCAACGCCACTTTGTTGTTTCAAATTACCTCGCATTCTATCCACTTTCTTGTACTGTTTATGTTGTTAAATTATTGTTCATGCTCTTGAAGCCGATTTCCTAAATGAACCCAGCGACAGAGTCCATCATCTGATAGCTTGTTTGAAGGAGATCGAATATGTTTACAATAAAAACAAAGAACTTTGTCGGTAGGTTTCGAATACTTAAGCCATTTACGATCATTGTTTTTCTCAATTTGGTAAACTTCTTATGTTAAAAATGAGTTGAAAATTTTCTTCCATTCTCGTTTAAAGGATACTCAAAACTTACAATTTTAGTACGGCCTTTATGTAAAATTTCACTTATCATTGTGGATGTTAAGCTATTAGGCCAAGTGCCTGGGTCCAAACTCGTGATTGCTTCACAACTGCTAGCAGTAGGCCTACCCGAATGTGGGACAGCGGGAGGTCCGTATTCCAGTGCTTGTGTTCACTTGCATCTGGAGCACCACACGATGAGAGGCTGCTGTTAAGGACATGGCCTTTTAAGCACGCTTAAGTCTCACTCTCTGACGTTGTTGGTCGGAGAAATTTTTCGAGCGCCTTTTTGTGAGTTCGAAAGCTGTTCAGTTGTAGCTTTTTCTTGATCTTTTGAATACATGAATCGTATTTTTTAAATCTGGCACTTTGAACTGCACAGGACAGGGAAAAACACTGTATCTTCACACACAGTGCACCCACAACACGTGAAGTGGGAAAGTACGGCAGGCATATGTTTCAACTGACGACAATAAAACAATCATTCTGTGGGAAACAACCTGCTGACGAGTGGGATGTAATGCTTCATTGTTATCCACAGCAATGAGTAGAAATGGCGCGGACAGGGGCTGAGAAGCAATGAACCAAATATATGCATGGGTAACAGCCGTGTGTTGACAATAAACAGTACTGTAGTGCGTCGGTATCACAAAAACCCTGGTTCCCTCGACTCCGGTGCGGACATAATTTTCTGAGAGGTACTCCAGTGGCCACAGCAGTGTCACAGTGAGCGTAGAATTGAATTAAATTACCTTATAATTAGTTTCACAAACGTGTTACTTTATTTTTTTCAGCTTGCCCGCAATAACAAAATTAGGGCGACAGTCTTCGTATTACATTCGCATGTTCTGCGCGGGGTCCCTGGAAGCGCTGCCCGCTGTGTGAGGCCCCCGTAGCAGACTGCAGTTGGTACCTGCCGGCCTCGCAGCCGTTGGCAGCACTGACTGCGTGCCACAGCCCTGCCGCATCAGGCGTCTGTCGCATTTGTAGCGAGTAGAGATGGGCAAACTGAAACACGTAACTGTTTCGAAACAAATGAAACAGTACAATGTAATGTTTCGATACGCTGTTTCGAAACAGTGAAACAGTTTGTGTTTTGTAATCTAATAAACCTACACATTTTATCATCTTGAATGTCTACTGTATAAGTATGTCCACATAAACACAAATGAGTTGCGAGAGCGCTAATCATATCCCAGAAAGTATGAAATTATCACTTAGGCGTCTTGGCAGTTTCGTATTTCTGCAGAAAATGCGCTGCTTTCATGTCGTGTGGCTTTCATACTTTTCAATTGGCTGAGGACAGCCATAGCTGAAGACAGAAAGGCCACCACGAACGGAACTGGAGGTGGGAGCAAACTGCAGAAACAACGGATATGCTACTGGAATTCCCACATTCCGTTAGTATGGGTAATATACCCATCCTGCTAATTTCCATGCACACAAAGGGAATCATTGAGGATAATAGGCGCAGTGACTATAGACTCACAAATAACGCCAAATAATTCGAATAAATAACAAAATATAACAGAAAAAAATTTTGTCTTTCAAGGTGTTTCGAACCGTTACTATAAATTCACCATGCTTCCTAGTCCTTCCCGTTCACCATTACACTATCAGTGATATGTCAAACAGATTGCTTGCAGTTATACCTACATCAGATTTATGTATATGTCTAATAACTGTCACTCTACGCCTTTTTTTTAATTCAAAATGTTGTAGGCTTACTTACGTTTCTTAATATGTTTACTGTACATGAACAGAGAAGCGTATGTTATCAAAAAGTGTAATTTATCTGAATGATTTTCACATATTTATTATTTTGAATGTGAATAGTAAGCGTTGTTTTATTGCTTGGTTAGTGTTTATAAAGCAGATATTACGCCATTTCGGAATATGACAGTCAGCTAGAAACGAAGCTTTATTTTCGGATATCTTAAGCTTCATGCTATTGTTTGTCACAAAGATTTTGACACTCTTGAAAGTGTTTCATGAAGTGGTATGTTAACTGTGTTTCAGTACCTGTGCCGAGCCCGAATCTCGTCCGACACAGAGGGGAATGAAACACCACTGTTTCGATACAATTAGTCCGTTCCAAGCACTGGTGGATTGAAACAGCCTTATTTTGAAACAACGATACAGTTTCTGTGTCCGGCTCGAGACCGAATGTGGCCCACTTATCCGAGACAGGGGTGGAATGAAACACCACTGTTTCGAAACAGTGAACCGTAGCCGTTCCGAAACACTGAAACAGTTCCACGTATCGATACACTGTTTCGAAACAAAGAAACAGTGGCCAAGTGTAGTAGCGAGTCGTGTCCAGTGTGACGTTCTGCGTTGGGATTTCGTGCTGCTGTTTCTGCGCCGAGAATTTCTTGTGCTACACCCACACCCTTAATAAGGTAAGGACGACTGTTTTCATGCGTTCCTGTAGTGTTGAATTATTTTCTTTGTTTTCTTTTGGTTTGTTTTTGCAAAGTCACGGTAGCTGTAAGGTTTCATTTAGGTTCACTATGGAGACTATCGCGTATAAAACAAACCGCGTTCGTTTATTACGCTCTCAAAATACTAACTAATTTTTTATAACAAATCTTGTTATTTTAAAGTCCTACCGACATTCCTGTTAATTCTGCTGTTCTACAGACTTTAGGCATGAGAGAAAAGCATAGGCTCGGACGAGATTTCTACTCGTATTCGCGCCATTTTGTTGAATTTTTTTTCCCGAAATATAGGTTCGTATTTGTACACAAGTGATCCATAAAAGGATTATTCTGCGTGCTAGGAATAACAGAACAGAATGACGGAACACTGCTTCTACAAGAAGATAAGATGCTATGGCAACTTCGACTATAGAGGAATTAAACAATTCCTTTCCGTCAGGATACTGCGTAGACCTTGGGACAGTCTGATCCTATTCCTAATGGCTTGAAATCAAACCAAGCTAGACGCATTTTGACAGTTCGATAGTAGAGCATTGAATCCGGTATTTCCCGAAGCAGTCAGCTCCACGAAAACTGCCGAATTTAGTACAACTAATCTGTTAGCATCTTTCCCCCAGTCCTGCATTAGCAATCGTCAGCACGTTAAGTCACGCAAATGTGTTTTAATACAGAACGCTGTTTCATTGAATTTCGATATTTTCACTTTTCTAGAGTAATGTTTTTGGTGACAAGATAGTCTGCTAGGTAGTCAGTAAGACAGATAATGTTATCGTCCATTTCGTCTTTGTTCTATATGTGTAAGTGCAGAAATGAATGAATTATTACGTTGACCTAAAATTGATCCTCTTGCTAGAAATGTTGTCAAAATTCCCGGCGTTACGGGCTTAGTCTTCACTTCTGTTAATAATCCTGCATCTCCAGGCAATGACTGTGCCGTACACTTACCAAAAAAGTAGTCGGTTTTCTGCTAAGGGGGTATCTGGATGCGTGAAGCAGTATCCCACGTAAAGGACCAGTACTGAAACATTTTTGCAGTAAAACCAGCCATCCTCAGAATTTTTTCTGATAAGTGTTTGTCAGTGCTCAGAACGATATCAAAATTCAGTGTATCAGTTACAAATCTCACTGCAGAACTCAGCCATTGTACATATTCTTGATGGAACAGTCCATAGCTGTACTTTCGGTTCATAGCGTGCCCGTTGGACACTACGAACAGGCAGTTCACCTGTGGACTGTTCCATCAAAAAATAAGTTCGGAGACACTGAAGATTCACATACACGTTCTTGTCAAACCAAACGGGTGCTCCTTCTCATCGTTGTGCTTGTCTAACTAGAAATATGCAGTAAGAGCTGTGTGGTATTTGTTGATAGGCTGAGTAATACTTTATTAGGACAAATAAAGAATTATTCAACTGTTGCGGCTTTAAGAAGAACGCATTGTTACATCTGTAGTTGTCTACAGTATAAAGTGTGTTGTTGCGTAGAGGAAGGAATATCCATTTTATATCACAGCAAGCGGATCTCTTGTCATTAATATGTTGGGAGTAATTTCATCGTCTTTTGTGTAAGTAAATGGAAAAATAGCAATGCAGGTGGTTGTAGACAAACTTCCACAAAGAAGGGCTGATACGATAGCCACCTCCCTGAAATATGGGTTGTGTTGACAAATTGGTCTGCATCCATAGATACATATATAGGCCTACATTAATCCTTGTTGCATAGAGCATTAATACATTTCGTAATGATGTGGGGTGTGTCACTTGAACATAAGTTTCCCTTACACAAAATAGTAAATATTTTTATAGTTAATACTTCACGTCCAAAGATTCATCTGTTCAGTAGGAGCTGTCATTCAGGAGGGTCGACAGAAGCGTCCGATCCCACGGGTCAGCTTTGACCCGTGACGTTAGGGTGTTGTGTGTGACATCATGACGGCGCGGAGTTTGGTTTGAGTGTGGCGTGTTTGTAGATGTCGTGTTGTGGTTTGTTGTGCTCCCTGGTGGTATGTTCAGGGTTTTCGTTTGTGTGGTGTAATGGGCTCAGTTTGCTTTTGCTCATTATCCAGAATTGTTAGTGTGTCAGCTGTGTTTGTAGTGGAATTCGTTTCAGTGAGTTAACGATTTTGTGTGAACCTAGCTGTACTGAAGTGTGTTCAGCGGTGTCCGATGTGGAAGGAGTTCAGAGATTACCAGACAACTGACTCCGATACCTTCAGTGGCTTAGTATTTTACTACATTGCGCTTTTACGCCACACACAGCTAATGTAGAAAAATTACCCTCGTTAGTCACGAATTTTCATCACTCCTGCTTTTAATTAAAATACTATGTTCGCTAATATCGACGGCATGTTATATTTTCCGTCCGGTCACCTGAGGAGAAAGTCACCCGAGTTTTACCATATATTATTTTCTTCTGTTTAAAAATTGAAATTGAAAGCTGTGTTGTCCTCTGCTCGTCTCTGTTTACGTCTGAACCGCCACTGCTCACACCAGTGCACGTTAGCTGGACCACTTGCCCGGCCAGCGCTGTCAAAGCTAAACGCGCCGGTAAAGCTGTTGCCCCGTATTACAGCACAAGTCGATACGCACAGCATAAAACGAATCCTCATTATCGTACTTGATTGCAGTTGTGACCGCTTGGCATCTGCTCCACCTGAAGCTAAATCCAAAGAGGTTCCAGCAAACGCGGAAGAGTACATAGTGTAATGTTTACATGAAGTTTAATGTGATGAACGGAGTATATTCCGATGTCCAGATCTGCAATACATTCAACGCACTTTGCCGTATATATCATGCCTTCCAAATGAAAATCTTAAACTGCTAGGGCACAACCACGTACCGTAAAACAAGACTCCCCACCGAGTGTCCTGCCGATGCCAGACACTGGCTTTGACCTGTGTCGTTATTTCACGGGTCTCTCTCTCTACTCCCAGTGCAGAGGTAGAACACAGCACTGACGTTTGTTTCCCTCCCACATTGTTGCTTGGATGGTAGGGTGTGATGACACCTTTCTGCAGCTGAGACTGAAAGGGCAGTTTGTGATTTGGTGAAGTGTATGAGTGTGCTGTGATGGAAACAAACTAAATAGTCCTTGTTACTAGATGTATTTTACGCTTACTGCGTTTTGGTTAGTGGTTTATCCGGCATTTTCGTCGTCGGTCAAAGAAGATCGGCAGCGGTAGCAACAGGTGCGGTATTTTCTTATTCCTAGTGTGGACACATCTCGTAGAGTACTGGTCCGTATTACCTTTCACGAAATTCGTGCAAAATGGTTCAAATGGCTCTGTGCACTATGCGACTCAACTAGTGAGGTCATCAGTCGCCTAGAACTTAGAACTAATTAAACCTAACTAACCTAAGGACATCACACACATCCATTCCCGAGGCAGGATTCGAACCTGCGACCGTAGCGGTCGCTCGGTTCCAGACTGTAGCGCCTAGAACCGCACGGCCACTCCGGCCGGCAAATTCGTGCAGCAAGAATCGTCATGTGCTGTTAAATGTGCATTCAGTCTGCGTCGGAAAACAATATCTTTACTATTCACTCTTTAGGTGTCTCTGATCATGTGATCTGATGCAAAGCTGTAAAGTGTTATATGGAACCCAGAATTCAAATGATGGTTCACTCATCAGTATGCAAATGAACAGACAGTAATAAATTTGTCATCTGGATGGAAATTTCATTTTTAGCTACGTAATGCATACGAAGTGGTACGGAGAATTTTCCCGTCATTTACAATTAACGGGAAGTCAGTGAATTCTCCCAAGACGTCAGTTGTGTCGTGTTGTGGTTGGTTGGAAACAGCAGTCGCAGTAGACGCCAGGTTACATTCAGTTTCCGCGAAGCTTAACTGGTGCATTTCGTAGTCTTTACTTACTAAATTGCACGCCACGAAACTCTTAGTGATACATTTTGAAACGTCCCCTTTGAACAATTATACACGACTGACCTTAAACTGACACAATATTTTGTTAGCGCAACGCAATCTTGACTTTCAAAATTCCCTACAAAAGAATGGCCCTGACTAGCATTAAACTATACCTTTCACAAATCACTTACCTCACAAAATCTTCGCTGCTCAAGCTACTGCAATACAGCGAGCGCCACTACTGCCAGCTAAATAAAAGATTCAAACTACTGAAGGCACTAACTACTGATAGGGATAGTTAGCAAATGAAAGATATTAATAGAGAACAAACAATGTATTTACCTTGATATCATCATATATAAATATACCAGTTCATGAAAAATTACAAAACTCCGCCATCTCTCTCCCCACATCCACCACTGCTGGCGGCTCACCTCCAACTGCGCAACGCTACGCGCTGTTCACAGCCAGCTGCCTAACACTACAATGGCGAGTATTACAACAATGCAAAGCAGCCACAGACTGCACACAGCACAGCCAGTGATTTTCATACAGAGGTGGCGTTACCAATAAGAAATCCTAAACAGCCTACTTACATAAGAACCTCAACAGCCTACTTACATAAAGATAACATAAACAGCCTACTTACATAGCCCCCATGCTCCCCACAAAAATTTTACAAATTTTTTTTTGGGCAGTGGCCAATAACGATTTGAAAAAATTTTTCATAATTACAATAACAAAGATATCTAATGCACACACTTATTTATACAATGCTGGTCAAAAACTAAAATTTTTGTCACAGTCCATAAAGACAGTCCAGATTGTTCATCACTGTAAAATTTCAGTGTTTTTCTCAAAGTCTGAGCAGTAAAAGAAAATGCACACGGAAGTAGTGGATTTCCATGGAGTCTTGAAGAAGCAGTGTTGTCCTTCCAACGGAAAGACAGTGCTGACTCTTGACATGCTGACAGGTAATGGGCCACAATATAGCAAACCCACAGCAGAGTCATTCGTTTTGAAGAACATTGGAGGTAGGTCATCACAGAGCAGACCCACCGTAGTCCTGGTAGAGATTACGATACTGGTGGGCCACCAGAGGTGCAGACCCACTGCAGTCCTTGTAGAAATAATGGTATTGATGGATCATCAAGGATGTAGACCCACTGTAGTCCTTGAAAAGATGGCCAGCAGCCATCTGTTGTGACTGTGCAGGTGCACAATCACCACTGAAGAGTCTTGCGGATAATGTAGCAAGTCCATAAACCACCACTTGTGCACTCACAAAGTTTCTGGAATTGTCCTTAGAACCAGCAATGCTGTTATCCAGTCCCTTGCTGAATTATTAATACACTTGCAAACACTGACAGTCCCTACTTCTCACATATTGTCCATATACTATGACCAACAGAAACGTGTGCAGTGAAATGTAACTTACAAGTTAATAATATCATGAACTGGTGACAATTACAATTTTATAACATAAGAATACAATTACAAAGGTACAAAATACATCATTAAAGAACATAATAATACAGATAACATTTGTAGTACAGGCTTTACAAAAGAATCGAACTAACATATACATCAGTGGAATTATGACATGAGTACATACATAAAAGATCACAATAACTTTTGAAACATCAACTTTACACATGAGCATTAAACAGAATAAATAATGTGTAAGCATATTTATAAGGTAAATAACATATTATTAATGCCAATTATATTTGAGGATAACAGTATTCCTCATCATAGTGAATGTAGCTTAATATTAAAAGAAGAAAAAAATTCTATGAAACTACACAGAGACAGGAAGAAAACAAATACACAAGGGTACACAAACATATAGTGGGATAACACCAATAGGAAAGGACAGGGTTCGTTTTCAGTGTAACATTTGGTACTGCAGTCCAACCCAAAACTTCATATATCTTTCCTCTTATTTCATCCTTTGTTTCCACCAAAAAAATTCGATCTAAGCATGCTTTCTGTATTTATATGTTCACACATTTCTTACCTCATTTTTATTTTCCATTATCTTACCTCATCATTTATTTCCTAGAAAATCCTACCTATACCTGCTTTCTGTACGTTTTTCGTATAGATTCTCAATGCATTTCTTCCAATTCATCGCAACTCATTCTCTTCTATAGTCTACCCCCTCTTAAGCTAACTTAAATCTACTGAGCTCAGATGCTAAACTAAGGGACGAGGCAATGCAGCAGCACAAAACAATTAACACAAACATCAATGACGAAAAAAATTCAAATTTGCAAAGCAAGCAGCATTAAACCTGGCTTAGCAGAGTAACACAAATTAAAATTCAGTAGCACTACGCCTGGCAAACAGCAGCAACTTATACCTAGACATGACATAGCTCAAGCAGAAAAAATATTACACTAAAATGGCCATGTCTAAAACCTATGTCACATCTTAACACTAGAGTGATGCATCACGAGAACTTACACTAGCAGATAAGTTACCAAATCGTAAAGAAATTATTTATGCAATTCCTGTGAAGGGAAATGTCTATTTATGTGTCCTCGTTTTCTTGTAAGTAGATCATAAATTTCTTATTGACTGGATCTGTAGGCATAAAATAACTATATTAGTACATATATTAAATTTTATTTTAACCAATGCTGCAGTGCAGCTAGAAACTTGATATTAAACAAAATGTGTAAATAAATACATAAAGCAAGCCATATGGCATTTTTCTTAACTAGCAAGACAATAGCTGTGAAATGTTTCTCATCGTTTCATTAGGCATTTCAGTAAAATATCATAAATTACGAGCTCCACAGTATGCTTTCAACAAGGAGATGTCAGTAGCGCGGACAATGGCCTTCCCTTTCTTTTTTTTTTTTTTTTTCTACCTGTGCTTCTGACGAGGCACTCACACTAATGGCTTGTTCTCCAGGCGTCTGACACAGCTGGGTGCCCGCGACGCATTACGTGCAGGTGGTCACTTAACTTTCGTACGGAAATATTTACGACAGCAGTTTCTGCTACCGTCTCACATAGAAATATTTCACAGGTCAAGAATTAGCGTTGCAAATCTGTAGAAACAAAATGCTATTGATATAACAGTGTCCAAAAAAATTTTCGTCTGCATTGTAATACATTCACGAATATACACACACATTTCATAACTCTTAAAGTACGATTCTTGGTTTCCAACAACCTTTTCCACAAATCAGAGTCCCTAAACACTACTCATTATTCCTTACCTTATTCGTCGACACTTCTTCAGTATTTCATCATAAGAAATACGTAGCATAATAAACATTCCTCAACAACATAATACACATCGTCGTCGTAATAATATCATAACACCTCAGTCAAATCTCAAAATCGTCGTAGCTTCCTCCAATAATTTCTAAGCCTAAAAAGAATTCTCTGCTCATTTAAATAGTGTCATCTACCTCAAACGTACTTTAAAAATCATGATCTCATACCCAATATATCATTCAAAGCTCTCATAGTATCACAGTGATTCCGAAAAAATATGAACAGTTTACAAAGTACAGACAAAATACAGTTTCATAAGTGTGAAGTTATCCACCTGTGTAATTGCGTAAACATGTGTCACTGATATAGTAAAAATAAATGTTTGTCTCTCTCAGTTAAATGATCAGATAGCTGTGTAGTTTGTGTGTTAGAGAAATATGGTACCGATGTGTAAAGTTGTATAAGCAAATACCATATTAGCTAGGGTTCCTTGTGGTTGCCACACACATGGTACACAAAGTAAGCGTGTACCCCCCTGAGGATTAATGTAATTATACCCTCAGGTGTTACAGATTACACCAATGGAATGAAATATATCACGGAAAACTTTCTTTGTAATTCAAAAATCTCTAAAAATAAATGTTTTAAGTATAAAATTGATCACTGAAATGCGTGTCCTGTAGCGCTAAATGTGCATCTTGTTGTAAGATAATCTCTGTGGAAGTGTCGTAGTTATTTTCCTCCGAAAGCTAAGTTCTGCAGAAGCCAATGTACTTACCTCATGATAAATAAAAGTGAAATGCTTTGCGTATAGATATCGTAGTTATTATACTTATTGGCGTGATGAAGAAAGCTCTGTACAGTAACGTAATGTTGTGCCACGAACAAGGCTGTCTCATTGTTGCTATACCACAAAAGTTACTACTAAAACATGTTTTTCTTTCCAGAAGAATTCAGAAAACTGTGCAGATATAAAACAGAAACACCGCAAAATCAACATTGTAAATTGTCACTCATTAGTAGCGTCGTGATAAAATCGTGTAGTTGTCACATAAACTAACCTCTGTGTCATCTGGTATCTCTCAGAAAGCACTTTAAATTCAGAATGTATTTTCAAATAAACCAAAATGTTGCATTAAAATCTCATTAGCAGTACTGGTAAATGTTCTAAGTATGTGAGCCTTATAGTCGTTACGTAATCGTGCAACAAACAAGCAAGAATGTACACACACAATAACACTGTGACGTCTGTTCACTATAACAATGCATTCGTCATTTCTGTTTAAATAAGTTCTCTTGGTTCTTGATTGGATATTTAACTTCAAACATTGTTGTATGTTAACAGATTCTAAGTCTGACAAAGCATATTAGTAATGTAAAGTGAAAAGTTTTATGGCAATGACAAAGCTAAAAAGCAGATTATCTTTCGATAAACGGTTTTACATGTGAAATGTGGTGCAAGCCTTTACTCTTCCTACTATGCAAAGCTCGAGCTTCAACGGAATTATCATGTCGTATACATCGGTAAAGAATACTGGAATTTTTCTCAAGGTTAACTATGTTATTTTTCTCCCAGCCAGCCGGCGAACGTGGCTGCCTGCGGTGCAAGTCATTGTCTGTCCCTTTGTTGGCGCGCGTCGTTATTGGGATTAGGAGACCTAGCTTCTACAAATTCACGTTGTCGAAAGTGCCCTGCTCTGTTTGAATCCCGCCAGTTCTGATGCAATTGACGTCTGTCGTTTTGTCGGTAGTTTACATAGTTTCTTGTTTGTCGGTCATGTGGTGGAGAATTTCTCCCTGAATCGTAACTCTGCGCCGAACTGTTGCGTCTGAAGTTATTCTGCCTCCCTTGATAATACTTGTTTTGATTCCCATATTGTCTGTTTCTCTGATTGTCTCTGTGATAGTCATTACCACGGAGAGGTGATCTTTCCCTGTAGTTATTACTACTCTGCCAACGGTTGTCATACGGGTGGTGTCTATTTTGGTCACGATTTGTGTTGTGAGAATAGCCTTGTCGTGTCCAGTTATTACTTCTTTCATCGCGGATTTGCGACGGATGTGACCTGTAATTGTTGTGTTCCTGGTTTCGCGTTCCGCGATTGTCAGTGTCAATTTCTAATTCTTGTAACAGTCCCTGAAAAGCTTCAATGTCGTCTTTGCAACGTCCTGCTAAAATAATATGTCGTAAATGTTTAGGCAGTTTGATTAAGCAAATGCGGATGAGTTCTGAGGGGCTGTATGGGTTTGACAGGTATTGATTCTTGTGCAACATGTCTTCAAAATATTTCACAAGACTGGAAAATTCAGATTGTTCGAAATGTTTCATCATTATGATACCATGTTTTACCCGGTCTTGTGTGGCTTGAGACCAATATGCTGAGAGGAAGGCATGGTAAAATTCTCCTTCACTGTGGCAATCGTGAATGACCGATCGCATTCTTACAGCTGGTTCATTCTCTAAGTAGCCACACATAAATTCTAACCTGTGCTCCAATGACCAGTTGGGAGGGAAACAATGAGAGAATTGATGGAGCCACGCTTGTGGATGAATGTCGTTGGCAGAATTCTTAAACGTTTTGAATTTACGTGTAGTAATGAACAGCTTATAGTCAAAATCATCATGTCGGCGAGTCGCATATCGGTCATTGTTAGGTCGTGTCGGCCGTTCCATCTCAAAATTCGGTGCACATTGCCAATTTCTTTCATAACTTCCGAAATGCCCTGTGTTATTATTTTGCGGCTTTTCCGTGTTTCTAAGTCCCTCTTCCCAAGTTGGGGCACGAGTATCCTCTGAAATACGTAATTCTTGTATTAACTGTGTCAGCTGATCTTGTACTTCCCGGATTTCTCTTTGGTGTTGCGTATTAATCTGATTCTGATTTTGTTTGAATTTCCTAATTTGTTCGCACTCTTCAGTGTCAGTGAAGGCTACAGGTCTTGTGTCATTCAGATCATCATCTACCTTTGTAGATAAGTTAGTGACCTGATCCGAAAGTTCGGCTACTTTCTCCGATAGTGAACACATTTCCTCAGTGTGTTTTTCTGAACCAAGTTTCAGAGTATCTACTGTGTCCTTTAAGTTTTCCTGAGTTTTTGCAAGTTGCGTAACCGAATCGGTAGATGCAACTGAGTCAATTTTAGCCCACAAGGTCTCATGATTTTCATGAACAATGGCTTGCAGTTCTTTTATGGCTGCTTCGTGATTCTGTAATGCATTTTCATGCCGCGAAAAAATAGGTTGAAAATGCTCACAAATTTGTGTTTTTACGTCATTACAGACTTTTTGACATTTCGATTCAATGTTATGTAACTCAGTGGTTAAATCTTCACGTGTTTGTTCAAGTGTAGTGTCTAACTTTTGAAGATTTTGTTCCAATGTGTCTAACTTTTTGAGATTTTGTTCCACTGTGTCTAACTGTTGCTGTGTTTGTCTCTGGTGTTGTTCCATTGTGTCTAACTTTTTAAGATTTTGTTCCACTGTGTCTAACTTTTGAAGCTTTTGCTGTGTCTGTCCCATTTGTTGTATTAATTGTAATAACAATGCATTGGTGTCTGAAACATGTTCCTCAGTGCTTTTCGGCAGTGAATTTACACCGGAAACATTCACATTTTGACAAGCAGAAAATGTGTCTTGACTTATTTGAGAAAACGGTGAGGATCCAAAACCTGAATCTACAGTATTTGCGAGATCGTGTCGTGTCATTTCGGCTTCCTGAGGCGAGCTATTGCCGACCGGTCGATCGATAATACTTCCCTCTTCACTAATTGTTTCACTGTCCACGCCATTGTTTGACGCCCACTCCATTTCCCTGTGCACAGTTACCAAATTACTACTTTGAACATTAGTAAATTCATTACTCGGCGGCGCTGATAAGCTACGCTCGTCATCACTATTATTTCTCAGTTTAGTTTGGAGCCTAGTGTTACGTTTTTCACACGCCATTATTGTCACAGTATTTCACACGACAACACAGAAAAACACAATTTGAAGATCAAAAATAAAAGAACACATTAACATAGCACTGAAAATAATATCTAGTTAATTGCAATCGCAGCTGCGAAATACTTGGTGCAAATCTACATGCATGCCACAACTGTTTTACTATACAACAATGAAAGACTGCACACAAACTACAAGAAAAAATCAGAAGATTCCAGTGAGGTATCCTAGGCTAAGGGTCGACATATGAAACGTCCCCTTTGAACAATTATACACGAGACTGTGCTTAACCTGACACACAATATTTTGTTAGCGCAACGCAATCTTGACTTTCAAAATTCCCTACAAAAGAATGGCCCTGACTAGCATTAAACTATACCTTTCACAAATCACTTACCTCACAAAATCTTCGCTGCTCAAGCTACTGCAATACAGCGAGCGCCACTACTGCCAGCTAAATAAAAGATTCAAACTACTGAAGGCACTAACTACTGATAGGGATAGTTAGCAAATGAAAGATATTAATAGAGAACAAACAATGTATTTACCTTGATATCATCATATATAAATATACCAGTTCATGAAAAATTACAAAACTCCGCCATCTCTCTCCCCACATCCACCACTGCTGGCGGCTCACCTCCAACTGCGCAACGCTACGCGCTGTTCACAGCCAGCTGCCTAACACTACAATGGCGAGTATTACAACAATGCAAAGCAGCCACAGACTGCACACAGCACAGCCAGTGATTTTCATACAGAGGTGGCGTTACCAATAAGAAATCCTAAACAGCCTACTTACATAAGAACCTCAACAGCCTACTTACATAAAGATAACATAAACAGCCTACTTACAATTTTAGGGTACATAGGTATTGGAAAACTGAAACACCCTTCGCAAATGTGCAGTCCAGGCATGCAGTACGGAGCATTGGACAGCGTTTCCAGTACTTGGAGCAGGAACAACGGTTCTGCTCGCTTGGTCGGCTGTGTTCCTGTGAAAACAAACAAAGTAAATGGCGGAAGACCAGACTTCATGTGGGCCGTGAAGAATGGTTAAAAAAAGAAACTTATCACACTGTTACTCCGTGAGTTAACGACATTTGCACGTGACTGTTATAATTATTTATGCATGAAAAAAGTTGTCATTTGTCATGGCTGCTACTGGATAGGAGGTCCTAAATTCCGTATTATGAAACAGCACCGTTTCAAGGCAACTGTACATGGAAGATTTTTTAAAACACGTCACTTTCTTTCGGATGTTTTATAATCAGACGTCATGTAAGGACGTATCGGCTGCTAAAGCCTTCATTACATTCAGTTTACGGTGCGGGGGCTGATCTTCCAGCGGTTGATTGTGAGGCAGCGGCTGTAAGCGTCGAGTCACAGAGCAGAGGGTAGCTACGGAGGTGACTCGCGTCCTACCATCTCACCTTCACGTTTGCAGAGGTTCTGGGACTTCTTTATTAAGTTAATTGCAGTTAGTTCTTAAATATTAGATATTTTGTACATACACTAGTTCCCTCTCTCTGGAGGTGTGCGTATCAGGTCTGGGTTGTCATTGTCAATAATTTACAAATCTACATATGACGTGTGAAGCTTGCAAATGTGAATATTCACACGTTGATCATCTGGAAAAGCAAATTGCCATTCAAAATAAAAAGCATAGAACTGAACGACACATTTGCAACGGAATAAAAAGGTGGCGTAGTCTCAGCTAAACATAAAATGTAGCCATATGTAAAGTGTAAAAAAAGACAATTTACGGGCTAGTTTTTCTAGGCCACGTCTTTCCCAGATAAAAAAAAATGGTTCAAATGGCTCTGAGCACTATGGGACTCAACATCTTAGGTCATAAGTCCCCTAGAACTTAGAACTACTTAAACCTAGCTAACCTAAAGACATCACACACACCCATGCCCGAGGCAGGATTCGAACCTGCGACCGTAGCAGCCTCGCGGTTCCGGACTGCAGCGCCAGAACCGCATGGCCACCGCGGCCGGCTTTCCCACATAAACGTCCCAGATTAAAGTACATCTTCAACCACTAAAATTACGCTTTTCTTCATTTTACTACAACTAATGTTACCGATAGTGACGTGTTTTCGAGATGTGCTAGCTGGTGTTAGTGTTTCGAAACGGCATTACTCACTGGACACAATGTAAACGAGCTGATGGTTTACTCCGCCTGTTAGAATGGCTGCCCGCCTTTTCTGACAACGGACTAACTCCACACATCAGCTTTGAGAGCCATCGGTGGAAATATTGTGGGTATGTCAGGCCAATACAGGTGACTTCTTCTTTATCGTCCGAAGATCGCGAACCACACCAAAATCGGCAAAGCGTATTGATACCACAGACATGAGCGAAGTCTTGCTGCAATCCGCAATGAAAAATGAGAAAGGCTCCTGAGAACACGCCCTGCCTCTAAGCACTGCAGCGCCACCACACAGAGGTCGGTATTGAGCCAAACAAGGACTCGCTCTGCTCAGTTAGTGACCTGCGATGA
Organism: Schistocerca serialis cubense; assembly: GCF_023864345.2. Taxonomy (NCBI): domain Eukaryota; kingdom Metazoa; phylum Arthropoda; class Insecta; order Orthoptera; family Acrididae; genus Schistocerca; species Schistocerca serialis. The sequence goes on from NC_064648.1 coordinate 109,875,304, forward strand.
AGCAGTCCTCATCTAGTTACGACACGAGTGCTATTAAACTCTCAGATGGAACTGTTTTGTAAATGTTGTGCTTATACTCTAAGGGATCAGTTCCTAATTGTGTGCATCAAGTGATGCTTTATTGTTCGAAGACAGTCATAAATATTCGGATCATCCGTGTGGCAAAGGACTTTATAAAGTTAAGTAAATCTTTTTATCATTCTTGTAATAAAGTGAACTAATGTTTCATATGTTGTAGTTTCAAGCATACCTCTCCCAGGGCAATCAAAGAGCCTACAGCTATGCCTGAACGACTGTAGTTTCTTCTGATCGTAACAACTTCTTTAGCCACCTAAACATCCCAAGACAAAGGGGAACAGCGAGTAAGCAGTGGAAAAGTGACTTCATTACCGCCGAAAAAGGTGAAGAGCCAGCATTGGGCAAGGTGCTGGTGGTTTTTTTTTATGGTTGGGAGAATTGAGGGAGGGTCTGCCAAGGCGGTGTGTTAACAGATTATGCTTGTAAAAGGGAACACCGTCACAGGAGCAGTCTACTCAAATCTCCTGACTAAGCATCGTGGAAAGTTGTCCAAGGGGGCGGGTTCCTACACACACCTACAGAAATATCCAACAAGCCACCTAACGGTGTGTGGCCGAGGGTACTTCTGATACCACTAATTCACCCGCTCCCCCATTCCTTGTTCCACTCACGAATGGCGCGTGGGAAGATTGACTGTCGGTATGTGTGTGTATCAGCTCTGATGTCTCGTATTTTCTCGCCGTCATTTCACGAGATGTGGCTGTACGTAGGAGGAAGTAATACCTTGATCGACTCTTCCCGGAAAGAGCTCTATCTCAATTTAAATATTAAATCATTCAACAAAGCATAACGGCTCTCTTGTAAAATACCTACTGTTGGATTGGTTGAGCACCTCTGTAACGCTCTCGCGCCGACTAAACGATCCCATGACGAAACGTGAAGCTCTTTCTCGGGTCATCTGTCTCTCTTATCAGTAGTATCTGTTAAGGATCCCAGGTTGATGAACACCACCAAGAATCGGTTGAACAAGCGCCTTGTAAGCCACTTCGTTCGTGATCGAGTCGCATCTGGTCCGATATTGAGTAAGCTGGTATTTTTTCCACCAAGCGGCAGAGCTGGACGGTGTCAAATACTTCCCTGAAGTCAATATATTTTGTTGAGACACTTTAATGAGCACGTTACTGCAGTCTCTGCTGACTTAGCTGCAGATTCTTTTCGCTTGTGAATCAGTAAGTGGTCTCACTTTTGGTGTTGATGAAGGCGTATTAGCAAAAGCAGTTGCGACAACTTTTTCGATATGTGTCGGAGCTAATTGTGGCCAACACTTTAATCTCTCCCTTATCCACAGCCCGATCCACACGAATGCAGAACTTCTGTCGTCAAAATGACGTCACGTTTGCAGAAACTCCTGTGAACTGTAGGTTGCCCTTTACACAGCTGCAAGGTCAGACCACATCGCTATCTCTGCGGAATACGAAATATTAATAGTAACCTCAGACTTTTTTCAGATGATCCAGTTATCTATGATGTATTGTCTGAAAGAAGCTGCATAAATATTCAGTCAGATCTTGATAAGATTTCGTAGCGGTGGAAAGACGGCAACTTGATTTAAATGTTCATAAATGTAAAACTGTGCCTCCAGAAAACGAAAAAAGTATTATTCTGTGACTACAATACCATCGAGTCAATGTTGGAATCGGCCGACACACATAAAGTACCTGGTATGAGATGGAATGACGACATACGCTTAGTTGTAGGTAAAGCAGGTGACAGACTTCCGTTTACTGGTAGAATACTGGGGAAGAGCAGTCAGCATACGGTGGACTCTGCTTACAAACCACTCGTACCACCGGTTCCAGATTTTGCTCAAGTGTGTGGGACCCGCACCAAATAAGACTAACAGGGGACACTGAACGTATACAGAGAAGGGCAGCACGAATGGTCACAGGTTTCTCTCACCCGTGGGAGTGTAACAGAGTTTCGCAATGAACTGAACTTCCAGACTTGTAAAGACAGACCCAAACTATCCCGGAAAGTCTGTTAAAGTTTCAAGAAGCTGCTTTAGATGGTGATGTTAGGAATATACTACAACCCCCTACGTATCGCTCACATAGAAATCGTGAAGATAAGATTAGAATAATTACTACACGTACAAACGCATTCAGTCATTCTCTCCATTCGTGAATGGAACAGGAAGAAACATTAATAACTGGTGCAGTGGGACGTACTCCCTGCCACGGTCGTTTGCAGAGTATATAGATGCAGAAGCGGATGTAGAAGATGCAGTTTAGCATCGTATTATCATAGCGTCTTTCGTCGTTTCGGTCCCTTCTCGTTCTCATTTTCTTCTGTTTTTAAATCGCAGTGCATCTTAATCTTCGTTTCACCACAGACGCAGGAATTCTGCTGTAGGTTTCTTCTGCACTTTCTTGAGCCGGCTATTCATCCACAGTTGTTCGTACCTGTACTTTAGTCGATTCCAAGCTGAGCTCCCATTTTCTCTGTCAGAATTATCTTATTTCGTTCCTCGTTTCAACTCGCAAGTACTTTGAATTCCTACAATTTTTAATGATTCCAGTGTAAGTGGTCTGCCTGTATGTATTTATCATTCGCTTAAGGCTTCTGTGCAGGTTCTGTATCTGGAACATCGAGCGTTTCCGTAACTGTACTTTCCACTTACAAAACTCCTACCATTTTTTTCTCACCGAAGTGTCTCTGTAATGCCCGTACTTGTATTTCCTATGTTGTCAATCAACCTTGACATTTGTATTCATTGCGTCCACCGGAAGGTAATGGCGTATTTGCAGCTACACGTGCAAGCTGAGGCAGTCTGTTTGTGGTAGATGAGTGGAACTCAGACATCTGACGATAGTGAAATGACATTCTTTGAAGCCGAGACATTGAAGTTTGGCGTCGGATCACAAGTATTAGGACATTCTTAAAGTAGTTTGAATAGTTACTGGTAGTTCTTTCAGAAGCAAATGGGTTCGTTTTACCGGCGATGATCCTTCTAGACTTGATAAACTTTTTCTGAATTGCCGTTTTTATACAAAGCATCATCAGGAAAAGAAGGGTGAAGTTCGAATAAAGTTTCGTAACTATATTTTCCACGTCCACTGGTAACAGAACAGGTCTGCTGAAATTTCGATAGCGTTACATCTGGCAGCTGCCATGTAGCTCACACAAACTATTTTTCTTCTGAAACTCCCTTCGGGTTGAAGAAGACGTTAAATTATACTTCGTGATGAAGTGCGCTAGCTGAAAGGTGAACCTCGCACCGATTCACGCGAAATAGTGGGACACGCTGTGAGGGTAATCGTGTGGCTAACTTCCTTCAAAAATAAAGAAAAACAAAAATCCAAGTGCAGCGTTCAGACCTCTGTTTACTACAGTAGTACGGCACACTTCGAATTACACCCGAAAATACCGGCGTTCAAGGGTTCGCACGGCTTTTAAGTACAAAACATTCTGAGCATTTCAAATCAATATGTCTGGATGTGAGAACGTACCGCTGTAATCTTAAACTAGTGTAAACTCTAATGCAGTTCTCGCTAGTAACATTCTGTATTACTTAACTTATAATTTTATAATCACTTTGGCGTTTTAATTAACAAAAATAGAAAATTTTTATTTGTGATTTCTAATCGGATGAAAACACGCGTAATCACAAGAAGTTAAAATCCGGTACAAAAAAGTGCGAATTTCCAAATTTTAAATGAAATACAACGTGATTGCTCGACATTGACTAGTACTGTTGGTGTACACTATAGTTTCTTCTCGAGGGTATTTTTCTTCTCTCGTTGCAACTACAAAAATGCGTGACTTTTTCCACCAGACGCGTTTCACTTTGTTGACGAAAAACATTATCAGCTGTACCTTAGTAAAGCGAAACGTGTCCGGTGAAAAAATCACACATTTTTGTAGTTGGAACGACAGAACAAAAATACACTCGAGAATTATGAAGCAACTACAGACACTATAGCCACACAAATGAAGAATTTATAGTTTCTTCATTTAAAAGTGAGTAATTTTTCAGTTTACTACAAAATTTTAATTAATTACGAAGTACCTTATTTTGGCGCTATTAGTAAATAAAAAACCAGTATTGCTTAATGGCGCTGGGGAATCTTCAAATTCTATTTTTTGCAGTGTTGTTTAGTACTGAGTTGTTTAGTACTTGATCAGGAAACTGATTTCCGAAGACTGATTCTGAAACGGTGTAAGTGTGTGGGGAGTCAGAGGGGGCAGAGCAGAGCGGCTGGTCAGGCCGCCTGGAGGGACGCCGTGTGTGTCGCGAAGCGCGGCCGGACAGCCCAGCCTGGAAGTAAATGTGACGGAGAAGGGGAGGGTGCAGTTCGAATCCAGGCTCTGGGCTACGACGCCTCGTCGGACAGACGTAACATGTGGCTGTCGTCTTCTTGTAGCAAGAAAGACGACTGAGTAAATTTTTCGGAACGCTGACTGCGCGGCAGATGTGTCGCCACGAGAGAGCGGCGGCAGAGCCAGCGGCACGGGCTGAGGGGGGCCAGGCGCTCCGTACCCAGCACGTGGTTCCGGTGGACGCATTCCTGAAACACACGAAAACATTCCATTACGAGGTACATAATATTTAAATGAAAACAATTACCTCGGCATAACGAATGTAAATACAACAATTTACAATAAACCTGTCACGAGTACTCACGACGGCCACTTTCACCCAGAAGCCATACTTCACCATTCATCGCATCTTTCAGAGCGATTCTTGGCTAGGTGCCATACCAGGATAATTTCTTCTCATACTTTTTTATTTAGTTGTATTCCGTCCAGGCCGTCGTAGTAACATTCCGATCTCGCCGTTTCTCCTCTTACAAAGATTTTTCGTCAAATGACTTAATGGCCTTGTGGAACCTTTACATAGATATCAAAACATACGGTTGATGACAATCTTACCACTGATATACGGGTGTACAGAATATTTTATACCAGGCGAGGGTGTTCCAGCCTTCTGACTGGCTACGCTCTTATCTTCGCTTCCAACGTTACCGGCACGTAGTGGCGTTTCCCGGACAACACTTGACCTTCACGTACTGGATCTGTGCAATACGCTTTTGCATTACACGTATCTGACGGAGAGCTATTTTCCGGTGTTTGAGTTAGAATTTCCATCACTCTTCTTTTTAATTACAACACTATGTTAGCTAAGAACGAGATAATCCTACGCATTCTGTTCGGTCAGCCAAGAAGCGTGCGGTATTGCTGGAATAGTGCCGAACATTACTTCATTCTCTTCAAAAACTAAATGACATTCTAAGCTACGTGTATTGTCTGCTCGTCCCTTCTCACGATTTAACTGCAGCGTTCAAATCACGGCAGGTTAGTTGGACAAGATCCGCCGGTAAAGCTGTGGTCCCTTATTACCGCTCAGCCGACGTACGGGTAACGCACAGCGCAAAACGTATCCTTACTGCACTGCAGTCAGCTCGGCTGCCGCTCCTCGTGAAACGCGACTCACTGAGATCCCAGCAGAAGCGGAATAACACACAGTGTAATGTTTACATCCGGTTTACTCTCATGCTGGTCGTAGAATAATGCATTTGATACTGTAAATTCCAGAGCTTCTCATGGCAGTCTGGTTCACTTAAAGAGCGAAACCGGGCAACAAAACACACTCAGTGCGACCGGTGGCTATCGTCGAAAACTCCCACAGCCGTCCCGTCCCGGACACACGGCTAGTCGCTGCTGAGCCGACGGACACGGGAGCACCGGCAGTGGGGACCCGGCGGCAGCCAGACGGCGGCGCTTTGCTGTTCCCGCCAGCAGACCCAGCTGCAAGCGAGGCCGGCCGGAGTTGCCGTCTGCACACTCTGAACAGTTCTCGGACTCATTTCACACACGAGGAAACGGGGTATTTGCGGAAATTGGGATAAACAGGACACTGGACAAAAAGAAACTATTCTGCATATATGACTGCATTGCTTCACTAACATACATAAAAACTAAACTTCATACACATAAAGACACATTCTAACAATGCACTTCAAAACATGATTGTAACGCCACTGCTTCATTTCATAATTCATTGTTTTTCCAGAAAATGATTACAATTGAAAATACTGAGAAGATGATAGAACGATTTCTGACAAATGAACGATAATGCAGACATCAAAAATAAGCAAACAGTTCAGCTACTGTACGGCGTGCACTGCTAGTAACTTGGTACTTATTAGGCTAGGCGCAAATTGAGACGCGTATAGCGCGTGTGGCGCGGAGCAGCGCAGCGCGTGTTTTTGTAGCTCCACAGGTTCAAATGGGACCACCGTGCAAACTGCCAGGTCGCGCGGCGTTGTGGCTGCGGCACAGTTTCTGGCGCAGCGCGTCGCGCTTGCCTCGCTAGCAGCGTGGGAAATCTGTGGCGGGGAGCGGAGAAGTAGCCCGGCCGTGTGCCCACATCGGAACGGCGCATATCAGCAGTGGTAGCACTGCCCGTACGATAAATTTTGCCTTACTGTGTACTGAATTTTATTGCCGTTGGGTAGTCTTTCGTTTTTCGCCATTTAAACGATCCAGCTTCCTTCGTTAGTACACTATACTTTTCTGTTATTTATATCTGTATAGTTCTGTTTTGTTTTGTTGTTTTGTTTTTCTTCTGTAAAGAAAAATGCATACTTCAGTAACTAATGAGCCATTGGCCGCTGGAATTGTATCATATGCCTCCGCGATGATTTCAGATCGCAAGAAGAGACAGAGTGTAGTGAATAAGGAGGCAAGGAATATTATCATGTGATTAAGAATCAAGGCAGGAGAGTAAAAGAAGGTTCTCTTCTCGCTGCCTAGTATGCTCGTGTATCTGTACGATCTGCTACAAAAATTTAGAAACAGAGAATCTCCACAGGTGTGATCCGTTTGTGCTCCTGGTAAAAAGCGTCCAAGATCTGAAGCATAAAAGTCTCTCTGTGATTACTTAGATATGGATGTAATAATGTAATACCACACACTGTACTAAGTGCATGTGAACATCACATTTCCACTGCAAGCTAGAAACAGTCGAAAAGCAGTCGCAAATAACAATGTTTTAATTGGTTCGCCGTGATGAGAAGAAGCATTTCAATTGTTGCATGGACGTTATCAGCATTAATAAACTAACTATACAACAACAGGCTACACAAATGAAGAAAATGGTCGGTATTATTACGAAAGTAAGAATATTCTAAAAGAGTGTTACGATTAGATATATTTAATTTGTTGAAATGTGCTGCTGTCAAAGGCAGATCTACTTTCATGGCAATGTTTTTCGAACTACATCTCACAAGGCACACATGGCTAGCTTGTGCATTCCTGTCGGGCGCATTATCCTTCGCTGCTGACAATACACTGACCACTGTGTTGTGCGACAGACCAATTCTTTATTTTTCTCAATACCAACTATTTTATTCGCGATCACGCATTGTCAGTTTGGTAAGCCCTAGGTGAGTGACCAGTATCTGGCATGTGCCTATCATTCCGCCTGAAGGAACGCTCGTCATTATCTTAATACTGCTCAGATCAAGAGAAGGAATAAAATCCTTTCGTAAATTTCCATTCCCGTCGCTCAGTGTTAAAAACACGATGGGTTACGGGGATTCCACCAAAATTCCAACAGAATTGCCAATCTATTTTTGTGTGAGTTGTTAACCTTTTCTCATTCGAAGAAGCATCAAAAATGGTTCAAATGGCTCTGAGCACTATGGGACTCAACTACTGTGGTCATCAGCCCCCGAGAACTTAGAACTAATTAAACCTAACTAACCTAAGGACATCACACACATCCATGCCCGAGGCAGGATTCGAACCTGCGACCGTAGCAGCAGCGCGGCTCCGGACTGGACCGCCTAGAACCGCTCGACCACCGCGGCCGGCTCACAAAGTTCAATAGCTTACGAAAAACCTCATAGTATCGGTCTGCAGTAACATAAAAGAAGAAATTTCATGTTTATTTTCATACTAGGAAGCTCTTGTTTCGCTAGCTGTCGATAACTCTTAAAAAATTAGTCACTGGAGTGAAATAAATAAAAAAAGAAGTATAAGTAGTGATATCGCCATAGATAAGAAAGTTCCGTGTGTTTAATAATTGGCAAAACACTCTCCTCCTTGTGTGCTATCATTCGCCAAACTTTCGTTTCGATGTCTCGAGCGGTTTAGGAGATACGAGAGATGTTGCGAGTATTTCATTCTCGCTGGCGTGAGATCGGAAGTGAGCGCGCTACATGGGATCCATTTTCTCGAGATCGGAGGCAGATAGAGACCTCCTCCCAAGTCTAAACAAAAATTCAGAATGTTAGCTAAATTTCATACGCAGCAACATATGGTGTAATACGCACCAAACGCAAAATCATAGCGACCCCTAATTTTCGTTACAAACTTTTTGAGTTTTGCGTAGTGTCTTACTAAAATGTGTACATCACAATAAGAATGGTCATTAGCGAGGTGATCAGCACTTCGTCACGAAGCTGACATATAACACTAAAAATAAGGCAAAAATCATATATTTTCAGAGAATAGTTTCTGTAAAATCGTTTGAGAAAGATAAGAGGTTGCGCGCGCTTCGGTTCAGTCAGCGCAGAGCGTCGCCAGTCGGCGCGTGTGAAGTATGGTGTACGCGTCGCAGTATGCGCTGGAACCGCGCGACCCGTGCGGCACGTGGGTGTCGCGCTGTAGTGTCTTGTCATGTCACACGTGCTGTACGCTTCTCAATTTGCGCCTAGCCTTAGAATACCTAACAGCTTTCGAAAGCTTTGACTAGGTTAGTAGCAGATTGCAGAAATCTTTGCAGGTGAGATCTTCATAACGAGTCTTAACTATTACAATTGCTTCAATAGTTTGTCGTAAAACGGTTTTTCTTAACAATCCAAAAGGAATTCACAGTTGAAAATACCCTTTCCACAACAGCATTTGTGCCTGGTAAAGCACGAGCAAACCTCACATGCGTCTCTATATTTTTACATGAAGTACCTGTACTTTAAAGTGTATGGAATACATCACACCATCTCTCAAGAGTTTTCAAATTAGCTTTTTTCCCATTCCTCAAGTTTCTGGGATACAATTTGGTTCAGGCATCCTGTCTCAACTGAAATGTTGCACATCAGTCTACTGTCTTAAGAATTTCAGACAATTTAAAAGTTAAGCCCAAGAAACGGAAATTTTCAGTGTCACCCAATGAAACTATTTCAGAGGATGAAACACAAGTTCTTCCCTTCTCTAAAAAAGTCACAAAAGTGTCGTAAAATAAATTTATAACTGGCTCGTACCGGACTGAAAATGCCTTCCTTTACAAAGTTAATTAAAATCGAAAAACCAACTGAAGTTTACCAAATTTCCTGTCACCGATTTTTTTTTCTTTAAGGAGCTCTACCTCTTTAGCTGAATGTGTAACTGAAATCGTGGTTGTTTCAAACTTATGGATTGAATCTGAAAAGATTTTCATTAGCTTTGTGTGAAATGAAGCCAAAGACGTGTCTGTGGGTTCTCACAAAATTTGCCCCAATGTAAGACACCTATCCTGAGACAGAAAATAAGATTTCAGAGGTTTATACAGATCAATAACTCTTGCAACTCCGGGCAACAATGACAACCATCTAGTGCTAATACTACCTAGAACTCGTTTGTATTCAGTATCAACGAAATCACAGAAGGATTTCAGTTTCTCCACACGCTGAGTGTCAATGTGAAAATACTGGAAAAATTTAATTCGCTGTCATTTCTGTGTCGGTGGGAAGAATTTCTGCACTCGACCTCCGCCCTGTACCACGCGGACAGCACATCGGATGCCTTCAGTGCTCATCTCGAGAACGCTGTTCAGTTTGCAATAAACATTGTTTGTTCCTGCCATCTTGTGCCTACCAACGTTGAAATTACAATTATATGCACGAAATGTGACAATCTCGTAAACTATATTTTTCTTTTTTAAAATACCCAGACTACAGTTAGCTAATAATGCTACCTTTTCTCCGCCATTGTTCTGAAGAGAGATTACGTTGCGCTGACCAACTTTCTGCACGAATGAATTATCTAGCTAGAATCGGCATCAGCTTCCAGGTTTTGTCATTTGATGCATCATCAGCCATCACAGGGACATTGCATCTTCAAATCCGGAATGAACTTAACGTACTGCGTAAGGCCATAAAACGTTCACTAAGATCGACTCGCATTTTGTCCTAGAACATATGCGTTTCTTCTCAGACAGGTCTCGGATGACAAGAACCATGCAGTCCTTTAACGGAAAATATGTGTAAGTACGTGTATGTTTTGCGGTAACGGTGCTTTAATCTTCGCCTGTTTGTAGTTCATTCGTACTAACAAAGCAAGTCAGTTCCCGAAGAAACTGCACACAGGTACTTCTTTTTCTTCGTGTGATGCGTTATATCGGCAAGCCCTCCATGTTTGTTCAGTGGAAAAATCTGAACGTCGCAGCACACATTTTACCTTCGTATAGTCGTGGTTTCCTTCAAAAAAGCGAACTCGTCTTCCATGGTTTTAGAGCAAGACGAGTTTCGTTTCCCCGTTTTAACGGGCTCAAGCTAGTTTCACACAACGGACAACAGAGAATGGAGCGCACTGAAGCAAGTTTGCCAAATCTAGTGTTGAAACTGCCGCCTGCTTCTCATTGTTCTCTCAAACAGTCCGAAGACATCGTGTCGGTCGCATCTACTGCAAATGTATGTCATCTACCAGTGAATAGCTAGTTCGTAACTGCAAGTACAATTGCACGTTGATAGCCCTGTAACGTTCTTTAACGAAAACTTGTTACATCCGTCCGTTATTTCTGCAGTAGTAAGTGATGGATACGAGTCGGGAAACTCAAGCTTGAGTCACTTTCACCGAGCGTGATGACGGGAAATCTTCTGTTCACACCTCTCCTCATCCTGTGACCAAAATACAGCTTCTGTATTCCATCTTTGAATTCTAGACAAAGCAAGACTCACGAAAATGTTAAAACATGTCTGTCATGCGAAATTGACGTAGAAATAATTAAAAACACAAAATGAAACAAAATGTCACTTCTGATTACGAAAAAGCCGGGGCATTTTGCCTCCCATTGGATAGTCAACGGGAGACAGAACGAAAAAATGGCCATTCCCATTAAAGACAGGGCTTCTGGTGACGCTAGCCTAGGTCCTAGTGTGTACATGCCTTAAAATGGCTTCTACATGCGACACCTCACCGGAAAGACGAAAACCGAATTTCGCAAACTGCTTTTCGGTCTCGTGGTTACATGTTACGGGCTGAAACGCATTTGCTGCCCAGTTAAATATGGCACCAGGATAAGAGCTGTTACGGTATCTGATTTAGTCTGTGAAACTGCTATTCCTATGCACGTAGACGAGGTGTAAATAGTTGGTCTAATATTTCTACTTGTCCTTCACTGTACAAAAAGCAACTCCGTCCATATTACCTGAAAGTTTTTAAAAATAAGAAGAAACCTCTCAGCCCAAGCATGTTTCAAAACCGGATGCGTTTAGATGGAAGCGAAAATCGATTGCGGAATTGGAAAACAGGCAACTAGAAGCGGTTTCCAAAAATAGATCTTTAAGGCTTTACATAACCACCCAGAAGCGGTATCGGGAAGTCGATATTAGGAAGCCGGTTTTTGGAACGCCATGCGAAGGGGGTTTCGGAGGCAGGCGGCCCGGCAGTGCCGACACCGACGTAGACGCTCTGCTGCAGCCGTTCCTCGCCTGCCTGGCAACGCCGCCCCGTGACGTCAGAGCTGGGTGGGGGCAGCCGCGCGCCCCGGCTGTCACTGCGGCCCAGTTGTGACGCAGCAGCCGTACGGAGAGCAGCGCGCCGCGAGAGTTCCAGGGGAAGGTAAGGCGGGCAGCTGGCCTGCGCTGGAGTTTCAGGGAGCTGTGGGTGTTGTTCTGCACGCTTGTGTCTGGTTTGTCGCCTAACTCACGGCAGACCTGCTCCTAATCCATTGCCGTACTTCAATTACAAAATACAATTGTTGCCAACAAACGAATGGCGAATAGTGTTAAATTTAACTGTCGAGTGTTTAATAATTCGTTGCTTGTTAGTTGTCGTAATGCTACAGTCATATGATCGCTGAAAGCTTGCAATAGAATAATGTGGAACGAACGGAAAATAGCGCCACATTCCGTCGGGCATTGTTTCTATGTGCCTGTAGTCCCTCGCAGGTATACGTTCTGGGTGTTGACAAATTTTTAAATTCAGATAAATGTGATAGCTCGAAATTAATAACATCAGCTATCTAACAGCTATGCTCATCAACATTCATCAGCAGTTGTCCATAATAATAATAATAGTAATAATAATAATAATAGGCGTCACTTCTCTGCAAAGAGGAAGGAATGGTTTTCTTGATTTTGTTGTTTTGTCCATATTTAAGTAGTTTATGGTAAGAACGGAATAATGTTAGAGCTTCCACTACCCTCCGTTTCGCGTTTTTTGTGTAACTTTGAGTTTTCGTGGTTTTGTGTTTTTTCGGCAAGATTCCTAATTCATGTGTTGTTAGTTAACCAACTGGGCCGAAAATCGGGCATTCTTACGTTGCATCCACTTAAAAACTTATGGTTATTATACACTTCCCTGTTAAATGTTGGCTTGTAGTCACGCTTGATTTTGTCATTTTCTGTGACAACGGATGTCGTCTTGAATGCCGTAAATTCTTTGCGGCCAACTTTTCCAGGTAATTATTTTTTCTGTTAGCACTTAATACACGTTCAATAGAGTTCATGTAGCTACTCCACTGGAAATCCGATTTCTACACAGTAGACAGCCAATTCAGACATAAACAGCCGTTTGCGTAAATGATTAAATTCAGTTGGTACCATTTGCCGACAAGGTGACTTCACTAGAACACAAGTGAGGCGCGAAGAGCCGTAACGGCCAAGAGCACTTAGTCTTCGACCCCCTATATTTAAGTGAATATCAGAGAAACCAGTGCCAGCTCTCAGTGAGTGTTCAGATGTAAGTACAATGTGGCCCTACAGTACAGATAAACTGACCCAACAGATGTCAGATGCATGAGTAAATGCTACTGTCTAACAATCGACGATTAGGTGCTTCATGGTTCTCAGCCCCACAAATGTATTACTGTACGGTAAATTCCAAAACATCTCGTTCAGAATTTCAGAAAATAAGTTTTTTTTCCCCCTCAGTATAACATACGCTGATGTCCGATCTGATTTTACTATGTATAGTGTGTATCTGTGGTGTATGCTGCCGCTAGCGGGATTTATGGCGAACGTAGATAAATTTGCTGCCGGGTGCTACCAAGTGGTGGCATTGACGTAACGAGTAATTGTTCATCAAACCCTATGTGTTAGGCCGGTAGGGAATTATACGCCACGCCAGTTGCGCATGTGCAGAAACTTTTGTAAGGCCGGTATTACACTATCAAGTTTCTTTGTCCAATATCTTTGTCAAAGATATGTGATAGTGTAATAGGGACTTTGTCAAATGTCGTCCAATATTTGATCAAATCTAGGGCCTCGCTGTATATTTGATCAAAGAAACCGCTTGTCTTCTGTTCACTGTATGTGACATGTTACCATATGGAGCGCTAGCATCGCTGCAGCGTTCTGTCGTCTGTAGTGTTTTTATAACCATTGCCGGTAAATACAATTGGTGTGTGCCGACAACTACAAAATTAATAAAGATGTCTAAAGCTGATGAGGCGCTTTACAACGTGAGGCACCCTGAATACAAAAGTAGATTAAGAAGATTGGAGACCTAGCCTAACATAACCCTCTCCTGTAGCAAGGAATGGGAGTGTTACAACGAGCCTGTCTTCTGAAGATGTAGCAGTTCTTAAGTGAATATTGTGCTTTGTGATATGAGGATACACTTCATTGAGCACATACAGAAATGTATGCTCACCCATTCTTAAGTAATTGATGTACGACTTGACGTCTTCCACTGTAAGCTCACGTAACAAGTTTTGTTGAATGCTTTTATCGTGTCGTCGTAAAACCCACGGCTTCACCCAGATTAGATTAGTTTTTCGTTCCATAGATCCGTGCTGAGGAGATCCTCGTGGATGTGGAACATGTCGATTTTTTTAAGCTGAAATAACAATACTAATAGTATGAATAAATACAATACACCATTTGTTTCTATTAAAAATTTCGCCAATGGAGTAGGCTAGTAGTAAGTTTTTCAGGCTCCTTTTAAACTGATCTTTATTTCTAACTAAATTTTTTATGTTTCTGGCAAATTATTGAAGATGAGTGTTCCTGACTAGTGGACCCCTTTTTGAACTATAGTAAGTGCTTTTAAGTCCTTGTGCAGATCATGTTTGAACTGAGTTGTTTGTTGGAAAAAGAGATATATTATTTTCGACAAATTTCATTAAGAAGTAAATATACTGAGAGGCAGTAGTTAGTATATCCAGTTCTTTGAAGAGGTTTCTGTAGGACGTCCGTGAATTTACTCCACAAATAATACGTATTACACGCTTTTGGACTCTGAAAACTTTTATAACAAGTTGTTGTCAGCCATCTTGAACTTTGACGAAAACTTTGATGACAGTGTAATACCCCTTCTAGCGCTACGTCAAAGATCTTTGTCAAATATGTTGTTGTTGTTGTTGTGGTCTTCAGTCCTGAGACTGGTTTGATGCAGCTCTCCATGCTACTCTATCCTGTGCAAGCTTCTTCATCTCCCAGTACCTACTGCAACCTACATCCTTCTGAATCTGTTTAGTGTATTCATCTCTTGGTCTCCCTCTACGATTTTTACCCTCCACGCTGCCCTCCAATGCTAAATTTGTGATCCCTCGATGCCTCAGAACATGTCCTACCAACCGATCCCTTCTTCTAGTCAAGTTGTGCCACAAACTTCTCTTCTCCCCAATCCTATTCAATACCTCCTCATTAGTTACGTGATCTACCCACCTTATCTTCAGCATTCTCCTGTAGCACCACATTTCGAAAGCTTCTATTCTCTTCTTGTCCAAACTAGTTATCGTCCATGTCTCACTTCCATACATGGCTACACTCCATACAAATACTTTCAGAAACGCCTTCCTGACACCTAAATCTATATTCGATGTTAACAAATTTCTCTTCTTGAGAAACGCTTTCCTTGCCATTGCCAGTCTACATTTTATATCCTCTCTACTTCGACCATCATCGGTTATTTTACTCCCTAAATAGCAAAACTCCTTTACTACTTTAAGTGTCTCATTTCCTAATCTAATTCCCTCAGCATCACCCGACTTAATTTGACTACATTCCATTATCCTCGTTTTGCTTTTGTTGATGTTCATCTTATATCCTCCTTTCAAGACACTGTCCATTCCGTTCAACTGCTCTTCCAAGTCCTTTGCTGTCTCTGACAGAATTACAATGTCATTGGCGAACCTCAAAGTTTTTACTTCTTCTCCATGAATTTTAATACCTACTCCGAATTTGTCTTTTGTTTCCTTTACTGCTTGCTCAATATACAGATTGAATAACATCGGGGAGAGGCTACAACCCTGTCTCACTCCTTTCCCAACCACTGCTTCCCTTTCATGCCCCTCGACTCTTATAACTGCCATCTGGTTTCTGTACAAATTGTAAATAGCCTTTCGCTCCCTGTACTTTACCCCTGCCACCTTCAGAATTTGAAAGAGAGTATTCCAGTCAACATTGTCAAAAGCTTTCTCTAAGTCTACAAATGCTAGAAATGTAGATTTGCCTTTTCTTAATCTATCTTCCAAGATAAGTCGTAAGGTCAGTATTGCCTCACGTGTTCCAACATTTCTACGGAATCCAAACTGATCTTCCCCGAGGTCGGCTTCTACCAGTTTTTCCATTCTTCTGTAAAGAATTCGCGTTAGTATTTTGCAGCTGTGACTTATTAAACTGATAGTTCGGTAACTTTCACATCTGTCAACACCTGCTTTCTTTGGGATTAGAATTATTATATTCTTCTTAAAGTCTGAGGGTATTTCGCCTGTCTCATACATCGTGCTCACCAGATTTGTCAAATATATTGGACGCAATATTGGATCACATCTTTGATCAAATCTTTGACAAAGAAATTTGATGTGTAATACCGGCCTAAGGCCCGTTCCCACAAAAAAAACCGCGGGGCTGGGCCTCGGTTACCACGTGCGTCGCTGTTTGCACACGAACCGCTGCCGCGCCGCCAATCACAGAACGCGCTGAGCGTGACGTCACTCACACAACCCCGGGCCACACGAACTTTCGCCGAAGCGCTCTGGCGGAGACGCGGCGGCAGGTATGAAACACTTACCATCCGATTTAAAGGAAACGGTTCGGTGAAAAAATTTTATTCTTCTGCGTCTTACGGCCTGATGCCTTTTGTCGATAAAGGACTGAATTTCTTTACGTTATTCGTCGTGGTTGCGTGCTCTATCGTATTTACGTAAACCATTACTCGAATTTTCAATGAACTTTCAGAGGTCAAAATCCATTGCGTGGGCTTTGCCTATAGTTCATTTGAGGTAATACATTATTGCGTATGAAATACAGTCAACATACCGAAATTGTTTTAAAGTTGAGAGCAGAGCGGTAGCTATCAGCGTTCTCGAGATATTCAGTGGTACGTCGGCGGGTCGCCCGCCATGCGGCCCACACTTGGCCCCGCTCCTCGTCAACCACGTGCTTGTTATCGGCCCCAGATTTCCTAAGCGGTTCAAGAAATCGAAACTTTCTTTTTTTGCGAATGGTAACTTCTAATGAGTCCAATATTTCATTGCATGATAAATATCCAAAATTTATTTACCTATCGAGATGTGAAGGTAAATACAGTTCTTCAGCATGGATCGATTTAATTTTTTAAACGGCATTTCATAACAAGTGAAATGAGAATTACAGTGACATGGAACACTTTAATATTTACAATACTCTAAATTGACGCACAGAAGTTAAACAGAAACTAACTTAATGGTATGTCATAAGATGTAATTTGCTAAGTATCTACAGCTGTTGATCGTTTCCTTTGTTAAGTAATGAATCCTTTTTTCTTGCTGCAGTGTACTGTACTTGTTAAGACGCGTTTTGCCCTTTGCTTTAAGGCATCTTTGGTGGAATGTTAAATGATTTTGTTTTGATATGTGACCCTTGTAGATTATAAAAGTTAACCGTTTTTTTGTGTGAAAAGGTAATTACTTACAGTGAAATAGTTTTTGGCGGAAATCTGCGTTTCTTCTCACCTGGTCAACACATTTTTGTGTTAAATTACAGCTTTTGGTAAAATGTCAACAGCTACTGACAGGAGAAAAAAAGAGTTAAGGTCGTAACTACAGTGTGTTCAATTCATGTCTCCTCTTCTTTCGTTTATGTACATGCTGCCAACCTAACGAATTATATGCTGAAAACTGTTTGTTTACTTCTGTTCAGTGAGTTATAGAAAGTTGGAAGTGAACGCAATAATTGTCAGAGTGGTTGAAAAGTTTGGTGTTCAGCTGATTTCAGTTTTGGTTTAGACACAATAGTACAGGGCTTAACAACTGGCCGGCTTTGAGCGCGAGTACTCGCGTCTGCTCAGGCACGTGCTCGCGAGCAGCTGCAAGGTCACGGAGTAGGAGGGAGGGCAATTGCGCGCGCACGTTTGAATAGCGCCGCAGCGTGCCTATTGAATTCACGCCGACTGTGTAACGTTTAAAATACTACGATCAGCTCTTAACAGTCACTTCGCTAGTTAAGACTCATATCAAGTCGCCGTTGTGTAATCCCAACCATGCTTTCGCAGTTCAACCCCCATTGGGAGGAATTTTATCTGTTTACTGAAAAAGATGGTGTTGCAAAATGTTTAGTATGTCACAAAACGCTGAATTCGTTTACGAAATTTAATTTGCAGCGACATTACATGTCGTACCACGCGAAAGACTACGGACGTGGAAAATGTGATGGACCAGATCGTACGCAGGAAGCTATTAAACTCAAAAGGAAGCTATCCGAAGATCTGGACGATGAAGAAAAATCAACTGAGGCAGCTCTCATAGTGGGTTACAAAATTGCTTTGCTTTTAGCAAAATCCCTGCGCCCCTTAACTGATGGCGATTTAATAAAAGAATGTTTGGTAGTTGCAGCGGAACATTGTGTCCATCTCAAGTTGAACAGTTTCGGATTGTGCCATTATCTAACATGACCATTATGCGTCGCATACAGGAGATGGCAGACGACGTCCAGAGCCAGCTTGCAAATATCTGTAAAGATTTTATGGCGTATTTTCTAGCTCTGGACGAAAGTGTTGATATCACTGGAACAGCGCAGCTTGCCATATTTATTAGAGGTGTTAATAGAGATCTTCAGGTGAGGGAGGAGCTCCTCGGTGTAGTAGCCATGAAGAACACTACAACCGGAGGTGATATTTTAAGTAGTGTTGAAAATATAGGATGTCGTGGAATTCTTTAGTTTCAGTGTCTACAGATGGTAGAGGCATACACTAAGCTAATAAAATTATGTGGCACGTGTACATTCTCCTTTATTTGTTTCATTTGTGGCAGTAATAATTCGTGAGTGATATCCCTGCAGGTGGCCGCGGATTTACATCGACTGGCGGCAGCTGTTGTGTGCCCCACGTGACTCTCCCCACTCTCCGCTCTGGTCCGGTAGTGGGGGTAGCGTGCTCGCGCTGCTCCCTGCTCGCGCCTTGCTGCTCACAGCTTGCTCCGCGAGAACGTATGTTGTGAAGCCCTGCAATAGTAGAATAACATTTCAAAGGATGATTATTATCAGAAGACACCCAACCCCTTTGTCCCTACTCTTACATGAACACTTCCAAAAACATTTAAACAAAAAATCGAAAAGCAGCTGAACATGAAAACTCTTAACTACGCTCTGGCAAATACTACATTCACATTCAACGTCCTACAACGCACCCTAACTACACACACACACACACTCAAAGGGAACAGACTTCAGTTTCAGCATATACTTCGTTAGGTTGGCAACGTGTAGATAAATCAAATAAGAGACATAAATTGAACACACGGTAGTTACGACTCTGAATCAATTTTTGGCAAAATATCCACCGCTAGTGATAGAAGTCTAATTGTGGTCCACACCAAATAGCGCAAAGAATATTAAAATTGTAAAGAAAAAAATTAATATGAATATGTGCTTATGTCGCAGCTTTCACTCAGTTCATACTCTGTAGAAATCAAACCTGCATTTGGATCGGACTTAGTTAACCCTTATGGAGGAAGGTGTGCAGTATACTGCTGCATCCATTTTCAATAAGCTACCGCTCGAATTCAAAAATCTTAGTAGTACATCACGCGCTTTCAAATCGAAATTGAAGTGTTTCCTCATGGGTCCAGTCCTATTCTGTCGAAGATTTCCTTGAAAAATTAAGGTGATTGTTGATTGACTTTATGGACTGACTTTTTCGCGTTCGTTAACATTTTATTTTTGTCATCACTTTTATGTTGTAATTTCATGTACTGACAGGCTCCATGACCGTGGAGATTTGTCCCTCAGTTTGGCCCTACGGAGCTTGACGTGTAAACAAAAAAATAAAGAATAAGAAAAAATGTCTGTACTGCCAGTGCATTCTAAAGTCATGGATAATACGTAACCATTCATTGTTTGTTGCCTCATGAAGGAATACATGTCTTATGGAAAATGATACAAATGGCAGTGGCCAAAATGGTTATTAACCTGTGTGTGTGTGTGTGTGTGTGTGTGTGTGTGTGTGTGTGTGTGTGTGTGTGACCTGGGAGATCAGGGAAAAATCCGGGAATTTTTTCATCCGGGAGAAAACCGGGGAAAACCCGGAAATACTTTAGAATTCCGGGAATTTTTCATTGTTTCAGTTTTCAGTTAAATTTTTATAACTTAGATTGGTAAGAACCAACGCTCTAACAAAGGCTATTGCTGTATCTCGCTACTGCAGAATAATACTGCAGCAGTAAAACTTGAACGAGAGAATAAAAAACGAAAATAGCACTTGAGTTGCGAAGGAAATGCGCCATGTACAACATAAAAACACAGTGCTCATAGAAGCGTCTGCCAATAGCAAAATGTGTGAAAGGCTTTAGAAAGACCTCATGGCAACAAATTACCGCCGATGATCGTGACGTCACAAGTGCTTACATTAGATTCTTTTGAGCAGTTGAGTCGCGTATGAGCAGTACCTTCTCCCGTTTGTGGTCACAGAAGTGTGGCAGTTAGTTGTATGAGCAATAGCAGCAAGCAGCCAGCAGCCAGATGCTACCCGGAAAAATTTCACTGACGCGCGCCTAAGCTGGCACATTCACGCATGCGTAACAGGCCCGGGTCTAGGGGACGAGTGGCAAACCGCGGTATCTGTCCCGGGCAGCAATTTCGGGGTGGGGGGTAAAGTTCATATTCTTGACGAAAACGACATTGTTTCTCAAAGCGCCTAGCATCCAGCGCACGTTGGTCTATCGAGTCTTCATATGATTTTGAAACGCATCACTGTAGGATTTTGAACAAATTATAAGTCGATTTCTGAATTAATCATAAGTTGAATTTTTGTATGCGTGCGTAGTGTACGTGATGTGTATGCCAGGGGAATGCCCGTCGCATCTAGAAATAAACTTTCCTGCAGACAAAAGGGGACAGGGCTACACAAGCTGGGCGGAACAAAGCCGAACGGGTGAATGCCAATCGCTGTTTATATGGCTGACTAGGATTGCGAATGATCAGCGTTGTTATAATTACTAGCGAAATCCACAGGCTGAGACTACCAGAGTGGAAATAAACGAGTAACAGGAATAACAAGTCATCTTTATTACCTCTTATCTTTTCGGTGTATCCATGAAAAGGAAATGTTGACAGGAAAGTTTTGGCCAGACCGTTACACTAGTAAGGGCCAGTCGTACAGTTCCCGGATAGCAGCCGCTAAAGCTGTATTCTGGTAGTAGCGCGGAAAACGCGTTGTACGAACACAAAATAACGTCTAACCGGAGAATAAACGTGGGATAACTAAACCGGTGACTGCGGTAGGGTTAGTGGAGTTAACCGGAGAATAATTTTTGACACTGTCAGGAATAGTTACAAAATAAGTGATAACAAGGTTGTTTGTTCGGACGAGGAATGAGAAGAAACGGGGACATCACACATATTACGGAAAAATATGACGATTCCAAATTTATATCAAGTTTCGTACTACTACTTTTCGATCTCATGCTTGAGCAGCTGGAGAGTGTGATTGAAATGTGTAACTGTTTCCTAACACACAAACGTTTTGCTTGTAGGTGGCCTAATAACGAATTTGATATTGGCACTTTGTGAATTATTATTATGTGGTGTTATAAAAAAAATGGCAAAACATCTTGTTTATTTGGTGTGTGTAAAAACTGCTGCAATATTAGGCAGGCCTACTTCGTCCGTCAGTGACAAAATACGCGTAATCATATCGAGAAACCAAAGTAGTCTGTTACTATTTGTATTAACAGCTTTTTTCAGTACTAGACACCGACATGTCGTTTTCTCATGTAGCAAAACGTTTGACGAACTTTGATGAGGTAATAGATTCTTTCCCAGAAAAGAAAGCACGCCATGTAAAGCTGTAGCAAGAGTAGGGAGAAAAATGCTGGGACTTATGGATTGAAGAAATGTGTACTGTCTTGCTTCTCTCTTGTCTTTACTGGTTTTATGTATCCTATATATAATTTTGTCACAAAACAGCACGTTGTCGGCTAATAAGCAATAAAGAGTGCAAATTTTGTAAAGAGTTTTTGTTCTTCGGGTTACAAATAATCCCATCCAATATTAATTCAGAGTTTTTTTAGGAGGGGCAGGTGAGACAGCGCAGGACATTTTAATTTCCACCGTCTTGAATATAGTTTGGTGGCTTCCATTACACAATATTCCACGTTTGAATTTCACAGAGCGAAATACTGTGACGAGCGACAGAAAAATGCTGTGTGAAGAGGCGTGGCATTGCACTTTGGCACACTGCTGGCCAAATAACATGTCTCACATTTCCTCGAACACGTGTGTTTTATGGATCAGACCCTTCAGAAAGATGTGCGCTACAAAATGAACATATTTTTTGAAAATATGAAAAAAAAAACACTCTTGTATTACCCCAGTTCGGAAATATCGTAGATACGGGGGCTATGCACAGAGCAGTCTTGAGTTGTGGTGGAGAGGCGGGTAGTCTCCACGTGGCTCATGTTTGGTTTTAGTGATTTTGCTGTTCCTCTTCGTCTATTCCTCTCGCGTCAAATGAAAACAAAACGGATTTTTTCTGTGCCCGGGAGCTATCAAGTGAAATAAAATATTCACATAATTACGGAAGGCTAAAGTTTGGTATTACTTTCATACTACACTCCTGGAAATGGAAAAAAGAACACATTGACACCGGTGTGTCAGACCCACCATACTTGCTCCGGACACTGCGAGAGGGCTGTACAAGCAATGATCACACGCACGGCACAGCGGATACACCAGGAACCGCGGTGTTGGCCGTCGAATGGCGCTAGCTGCGCAGCATTTGTGCACCGCCGCCGTCAGTGTCAGCCAGTTTGCCGTGGCATACGGAGCTCCATCGCAGTCTTTAACACTGGTAGCACGCCGCGACAGCGTGGACGTGAACCGTATGTGCAGTTGACGGACTTTGAGCGAGGGCGTATAGTGGGCATGCGGGAGGCCTGGTGGACGTACCGCCGAATTGCTCAACACGTGGGGCGTGAGGTCTCCACAGTACATCGATGTTGTCGCCAGTGGTCGGCGGAAGGTGCACGTGCCCGTCGACCTGGGACCGGACCGCAGCGACGCACGGATGCACGCCAAGACCGTTGGATCCTACGCAGTGCCGTAGGGGACCGCACTGCCACTTCCCAGCAAATTAGGGACACTGTTGCTCCTGGGGTATCGGCGAGGACCATTCGCAACCGTCTCCATGAAGCTAGGCTACGGTCCCGCACACCGTTAGGCCGTCTTCCGCTCACGCCCCAACATCGTGCAGCCCGCCTCCAGTGGTGTCGCGACAGGCGTGAATGGAGGGACGAATGGAGACGTGTCGTCTTCAGCGATGAGAGTCGCTTCTGCCTTGGTGCCAATGACGGTCGTATGCGTGTTTGGCGCCGTGCAGGTGAGCGCCACAATCAGGACTGCATACGACCGAGGCACACAGGGCCAACACCCGGCATCATGGTGTGGGGAGCGATCTCCTACACTGGCCGTACACCACTGGTGATCGTCGAGGGGACACTGAATAGTGCACGGTACATCCAAACCGTCATCGAACCCATCGTTCTACCATTCCTAGACCGGCAAGGGAACTTGCTGTTCCAACAGGACAATGCACGTCCGCATGTATCCCGTGCCACCCAACGTGCTCTAGACGGTGTAAGTCAACTACCCTGGCCAGCAAGATCTCCGGATCTGTCCCCCATTGAGCATGTTTGGGACTGGATGAAGCGTCGTCTCACGCGATCTGCACGTCCAGCACGAACGCTGGTCCAACTGAGGCGCCAGGTGGAAATGGCATGGCAAGCCGTTCCACAGGACTACATCCAGCATCTCTACGATCGTCTCCATGGGAGAATAGCAGCCTGCATTGCTGCGAAAGGTGGATATACACTGTACTAGTGCCGACATTGTGTATGCTCTGTTGCCTGTGTCTATGTGCCTGTGGTTCTGTCAGTGTGATCATGTGATGTATCTGACCCCAGGAATGTGTCAATAAAGTTTCCCCTTCCTGGGACAATGAATTCACGGTGTTCTTATTTCAATTTCCAGGAGTGTATTTTGTTTTCACCTTTCTGACCGTCAACCATTAATCGCCTTGCAGAACAATGAAGTGACTTTTGTCAGTTTGCTAAAGAAATTTGGCTTTATTAACCTTTTTCGCAGAGGTAGTTACCTTATTTGAAACGAAGTGTATATTTCCACATTATTAGCTAGTTTTAACTGTTCACTGAATTTCAAGTGCACATTTTCATCTTCTAGCACGTTTGGCATTATGCCATAATAAAGAACCAAAGATGAGATAATACAGTACCGGTACTCCAAAAAAAATTTTGATCCGAATCAGGGCATGCAAATGTGCACTTTAAGCCGAATTATGCATTTTAGTACGGTGCACGAAATTCCCATGCTCCTAGAGTATTCTCTAATGTCTTTTTTTCTTTTATGACATAGTCTAAGATCTTTCAATGTTTTACACATACGAACATTCGGGCTTCCTGCGTCATCGTAGCTGCGCAAGCGCGGTGACGCCTCTTACCTGTCGCTCTCTGGCAACTGCTGAAACGATCCTATTTCTAACAGGTCGCGGGAAAATAATGCGAATGATTGATTGAAGAGCGTTACTTCACAGTGAATTTCCTTTTACGCAAGATGATGTATGTGCGAGAATGTACGATGGGTTTCTTAAATCACGGAGCATTTGATCTCATTTAAAAATCAACCTTTTCAGGACGACCATTCAGAATAATTTCGAGCCCAGAGGATAAGACATTTATGTCGTTACAAATTTTACTGGCCCGTTTGTGTAGTGTATCTTACAAGTGACACGCGCTAAAAAAAAAAAGAGAAAAAAAAGAAAATAAACATTATATGTAAAAGTTTAACTTCTCTTGCAGTTAATTAATCTTAGACACTAATAGGTGAAAGCTTTCCTTTTCTTGTAGCAACACTATGTATGTTAATTTAAACCATGAACGTTTCCTGTTTGTGTGTTCGCGCTACTTAACAGTAATGTTCCTGTTAGCTGCCTACATCACGTGTCCTGTGCTCTGAATATCCACTACATCGACTGGCGAGATCACGTGACATGAGCTATGACAGACTTTGAAAAGCGCATTGCAATCTCAATTTCAATGCTTCAGAAAGTAACATGCTGTGTTTGGTGGCATTCGAATTGATACTTTTGTAACACGAAAATATACAGTGTACATGTTGCGGCGCATCAGCCATCTTTCCGATAAGTGTTTTTTTCCCTAAATTTCGTTTCCTGAAGTGCCAGGAAGTTCTACGCCGGTGTATAAAACCACAAGCATTCAAAGGATTGATAAGTTTTACGGTTTTGAGGAATAGTATAATGTCACTTAACACGGAAAAAAGGGTATTTTCACCCGGGAGAAAGTTTATTTTTTACCGGAAAATCTGGGAATTCTTTTTCGTTGTGCACGTATACACCCTGTAATAATCTTCATCATTTGCTAACAGTCGCCATAAGAAAACTGCGTTAGTCATAACTTTTTCCTAACCTAAGGCCGTTTGCAGAAACTAACAGAGATATATACACAAATACATCACAAGTATATGTGCTGGAGGCTACATTAAACAAATATTGTGGCAATAAATACGCAACTGACCGACGTAATGAAAAGTGATGTTATTTGCTGTTGGGCTTCATTAATAAGAAAAATAATTCGTCTGTGTGTTGACAGTGTTCCACAGTAGTGTATCCTCTGCAGGCCTCTTCAGCGCCACGTAATTACTTCATCCTACATCCATTCTAATCTGCTTACCATTGGCAAGCCTCGGTCTTTCCCTACAATTAAGCCTCCATTACCAAACTGACGATTCCTTGATGCTTCATAATATGCCCTGTCAACCAACTCCTCTTGTAGGCAAGTTTTACCATAATTTCCTCTTCCTCTAATTCAGTAACTCTTCTTTAGTTATACGATCTTCGTATCTAATCTTCAGCATTCTTATTTATTATCACGTTAAAAAGCGTCCATCGTCTTCTTGACAGAACTGTTCATCGTCCATGTTTCACTTCCATAGCTGAAAGAGGCTACGCTCCACACAAATACCATTATGAAATACCACTCAACCATTAAAATTTATTCGATGTGGACAAATGTTCTTTTTCAGAAACGCTTTTCTTGCTACTGACAGTGTGCATTTTGTATCCTCTCTACTCCTGCTTTCTCAATAACTGCTTCACTTCAAAGTAATTGGAGTTTGGTTTCTTTACAAGCTGTAGATAATCTTGCGTCCCTGTTTTTTACCACTGATACCTCCGGAGCTTCAAAGAGTGTCTTTCAGTTTATTTTGTCAAAACCTGTCTCTAAATATGCAAATGCTATAAACATAGGTTTGCCTTTCTTCAGTCTGCCTAATTAGCTAAGTGGTAGGATCAGTATTGTCTCTCGTGTTCAGACATTTTACAGGAATCTAACATTGCGTTCATATCAGTTCGTATAGCCTCTCTCCCTCTCCTCTCTACATACTCCTTCCGCCATATATCCTTCTCTTATTTGCTTAGTTCTGGGTACCCAAATGAGCTTTCGGCAGTTGCTTCTCCTTTAGGCAAAGTTTTCTTTCTTATTTAATGTCGGCACCCAAGTTTTCCAAGTGCAAAATCGCTTTCGCGATTTTCGACTCTGTCAGCGTATTTTTAGACCTCTCTGTTCCCCATGGTCTACTTTATTTGCTAAGTTTTTATATTATTTTGTCTATTAAATTAAACATTCGTGTTTCATCCAAAGTTTGAACTGTCCTTTTTTCCGATTAACATTCTCTGCTGCATTCACCACTTCTTCTCTCAATGAAGATATCTATTCGTATTGTAATCGATTCCTTCCTCAGTTTCAATCAGCCGTTGCCTGTAACATTAACGAAAAACTCTGCGCATTAACTTATTCAGGCTCTACGTCCTTAATCGCTTCCGTTTACTGTCACTTTGCGTAGTTGTAAACTGCAGTCTGTAACCAATAAATTATCGTCTGCGTGCGTCTGTACCAGGAAATGGCTTACAGTTTAAAATCTGGTTTGAAAACTCTGTTCCAAGGCCGGCCGTGGTTGCCAAGCGGTTCTAGGCACTTCATTCCGGAACCGCGCGACTGCTACGGTCGCAGGTTCGAATCCTGCCTCGGGCATGGCTGTGTGTGATGTCCTTAGGTTAGGTTTAAGTAGTTCTAAGTTCTAGGGGACTGATGACCTCAGATGTTAAGTCCCATATTGCTCAGAGCCATTTAAACCATTTTTTTTCTGTTCCAAGTATGTATTATTCTTTCATAGTTATCGAGCAAAGTGTTTGCGGTCATTACATTATGGTCCGTGCAGAATTCTATCAGATGGATTCCCCTTTCATCCCTTCCCCCTAAGTCTATATTTTCTTACTATTTCCTCTTTTTATACCTGCTACCGTATTCCAGTCTCCCACCACATTTTAAATTTTTGTCCCGCTTAACTGAGTAATCTTTCACCGTACATTGTTTCAGTCTGTTCATTGCCTGTGGTGTGAGTGATAACGTTATGTCCATCTTGGTAATGATATCAACGTTAATGGCAATTTGGAGACGGAGCAGAATGAATGTTGTGGTTCTCTTCATTGGTAGTTGCAACAGCCAACTCACGCTACTGTCAAGTAGTAAATGTGAGGGCAATCGTAGCATGCTTTCGACTGCGATAGTAAACGCACATTACGAGTGTATCATTTTAGACTTCGGAAGCAATTGCCGGAATCTGGTGGTGGTGCTGTTACAGTGAAACACTGAAATCTGGAGAATGTCGACTTTCACTGGTGAATGTCAACATTCACGTAGTCGCTTAGTGTATGTCCGAAATATTTGCTAAACACCCTTATTTCTGACTTAAACCGGTAAATGTTGACATTCACCGTGCACTAATGGTGAAAGGTGAACATGTTGGAGATTTATATTTTCTTCTCCGTAATTCAGTCGCTATAAAACGTCACAAGTGTGACGCAACTTTTTCGCCTCTTTCTGAAAGGAATGACCAAGAACTTAAAATACACAGTGCATTCTACATGAGAAAAGAAAATAAGTTATAAAAAATTACTTAATTATATGATTCAAATCTTATTTATTGCAACAACTTGAACTATTATGACACTTTGAATTGCACGAGCCCCTTGCTTTTACAACTGCATTTGTTTGTGGAACTCTTCCTTTTGCAACGACGCCTTGTATAGCCTTGTCCCCCGCTTCTAGAATTAGCTGCAGCTGCATCTCCCAGCGACATCTCTTGAAAAGAAATCTCATCTATGGAAAGTAACTTTTGTCTACAAATTACGAACTGATTACGTGTGTAAAGCTGCATGAAGGTACCATTTTTATTTGCCAGTTTATAGAAGTGGGAGTCTTCTATTCCCGCAACAACCGCTAACACATTTCGGCTATCTGTACGTCCAGGGTCGACGTCAGGGCCTCGTATTCGTACGTTATCACCAATTTAAGCAGGAGGAAATTGTTTTTGTGAGGTTCGTAAATCTTTGTTGCTTGCAGTAGAAGATTTTATTTCGCGGCCGCTCGTTTTCTAGAAATCAACTCGTTTTTTTCAGACAGAATTTGATGTGAAGACGTTGTAGGTTGTAGGTCCTCTTCAATATTTTTCTTTGGAATGTGATTTTCGGTATGACCACAGCTCCAGTTTTTTTATATAAGCATTAACAGCTTCTTCAAGCTATCTTTCGGTTTCAGAAGCATTGGCACTTTCTTAGGGTTCTTCAGTTTCAATATTTGCGATGTGTTCGCCAGGCAAAAAAGACGATGCTATGCCTCTTCTTGTTTTAACGCCATACATGGCGTATTCCTTCGTGGTATGTAGTGTTCTTGGCAAATTGAACAAAGGATAAACCATCTGATCATTTATTTGTGTCGTTACCGTTCATCTATGCAGGTAGCGTATTCTGTATATCCTGAATGGACCTTTCAACTGAGTCTTGTTTGACTGTGACGAGGCTTTCCATGAACTATTTTAACATCTTTCCACATAGCGCATATTTCGGATATGACTTGATTACTAAAGTCTCTACCATTATCTGACTGCAATATTGCTGGTGCACCAAATGTTAAAAATATTCAAAGAACGTGATGCGCTACTTCTTCAGCTCTTTTAGTTTTCAAAGGTCGTAGCTGGACAAACTTAGTTAAATGATCTTGACACCCCATTATCAACATATATTCGCCATCTCTGTTTGACTGCAGATCTATCAGATCAACTTGACATCTTGAGTTTAATTCAGAACTAACCATTGGCTTCACAACAATACCTTTCTTAGGTGCACTGCGTTCCATTTGACCCTGTTTGCATAAATTTAAATACCTCATTACAAGTCCATACGTAATATTTTTGTATTTAACTTGCAACTCTTTAAGCATGCGTGTTCTTCCTCGGTGGCCTATTCTGATGTGAGTTTCATATACTAGACTATACTGTACAATTCTTCATTGGTAAGATAATACTGTATGTTCATTTCCCCTTGTTTTAATGGTACAATTAACTTCTCTTCATCATTAATTTTTAAAACATCAAAACGTTGTAATCGTCAGTGATCCAAAGGTGTGTTGCATTTAATTTTAGCGGCAACCACTTCAGAAAGCGTTGTAGAACATTATCTTGAGAAAAATAAAAACAGTGCCTTCTCCATTACCCGCAATTAATGCATTTAACTTCACATGAAAAACACGATTTACTGCAGTATCCATTTAGTATAAATTAGGGTTGCTGGCGTTATCAAAGCTTGCGTAAGACTGACAAAGCTGATTGACTCCGAGCAGAACAAAGGATTTGGCGGGAGAGAGCCAGTCGCTTGTTTTTTGTTTTGACTCTTCCGTTTTGGACCTCCACCAGAACATATCTGTGACTGTCGACACACACTGGAAAGGTCCGAATGTGCAACAGTGTAATGAAATATTCGATCTTTCACCGACGTATTTGGTATCTGTTGGCATTCACCAGAGAAAGTCGACATTCTCCAATTTCGGTCATTCACGGTAACAGTGATATTGGAAACAGAATATTTTACAAAAGGCTGAAGAAAAATAAGTTAAAAATGACATGTGAATCTTGTGTTACGGATTACGAACTACCGTATGTTTTGTAGGACATGAAGCCTTCGCCATAAGACGTATTTCATGAACACCTGTAGTCGGGAGGTGCTAAATCGTGAGAGGATAGTTTTCAGTTATCGGCTGTCCGGTTCTGAAAAATTATGGAGAAATAAAGTTGCTTATACTCGGCACCAAGGAGTCGATCACTAGTTCATCATCCGAAAGTGACGCGAGAATGTAAGAGAGAGAACGTTTTTGCAACAGAATATCAAAATAGATTAACAAAATATTTGTACCTTTATGAACGTCACGGACAAGCGCACTTTGAAAAAAAAAAAAAATACATAAGACGGCCGGGGCGAGTGGCGGGTGTCTGAGAAACATCCACTTGCCTGGTCGCGGCAACACCGACTCAAAGGAAGGCCTCGCCGCTTGTTGGTGACGTCACGTCAGCTGGCCACGGCGAACGCCAGGTCTGTCGCAGGCAGAAACGTAATGGTGGTGTCTCCTTCCCTGACACAGGAAAATGTGAAACTATTGGCTGTAGTTGACCAACAGACGTTGTTCTGAGAGATTTCTGCAATCAATTAATTGTGCAGTTCATTACACTTCTTAACAAATAGTGTACTCCTGAACTTAAATTTCCACCTGTTTTAGGGGTTGACGTACAAAAACAACTTCATGGACCAGAAGCAACAGAATTCGTGCTTCTCTATCTTATTTGCAAATCTGAGGAAGTTACTCTTGTACTGGGTTGCTTTTACAAGAAACTGTGAACATATTGGTGCTCTTCTTTAGGTATCTTGGTTGACTATGGGGTGAGGAGCACTGAATGTTAATGAAATATCTTGCGATTGTACACGCTGGAGGAGGGGGTGGGGGACAGAAGAAGAGGCAAAAGAGAGATGCTTGTTTTATCAAATAAATTTTTTTTATCTTATAAAGTTTCTTCTTTCAGTTGCAAGAGGGAAATATTTATCTTTTCTAATCTGCATGTTTAAAAAAGTTTAAGCTCAGCAGTATTTTCGATGTATGAAGCTATTTTATTTCCTGTTTAGAATTCGTTTCGTTGAAAACGACTGTAATCTAATGACTGGCAACAGTTGGACATTGACACATGTAAATTAGTTCACATTTTCAGTGAGGATGTCAAACGAAAATAAAGAAAAGAAAAGAGTTCATTGTAAGGGGGTTGGGATAAGTTTCGATCACAAATGGATCAAGTAAATATAGTTTCTTGAATGTAAAATTTCCGAAGCTTGCAATGGGGCAAATCACCTTCTCATATTGATCTAAGTTTGTTTCAACAGGATTCAGTAATTCAGAAGTATGATCTTTATTTGTAGCTGTACGATAGTAAGAAAATCGTTCATCTAAATAAAACTGCAGATTCCAAAACAATACCAAACAGTTTGTCCCAAAGTAAGAGATTCATAGTGATAAGCACGCCCAGGCGTTTCTGCCTGCAGCAGACGTGGCGTTCGCCGTGCCTAGCCGACGTGACGTCACCAACAAGCGCCGAGGCCTTCCTCTGAGTCTGTGTTGGTCGCGACTGCTCCAGACGTTTAACTGCTGGTCGTCTTCCGTGTTTCGAAAGCGCGGTTTACACGTCGGCTGGAGAAAGTGCACCACAGGGACTAAGAAACTGAAAATTGCGAATTCTCGTGAAATGTGCCGAGTGATGCGTTTGTTTTGGAGCAACGTTGCGGCAATATTCTTGCGTCCCGCCTCCTGGTGACACGGAAATACTACGTTGGGCCAGTTTCCCGAATAGAGCTCACCAGTGTAATTCGCACAGAAGAGCTGCGTTCGCCTAAGAATGTGGCACTTGTTGAAGCGGGAATGTCGTGTGCCGCCCCGCCCGCCTCCGGCGGCGCCACCTCGCCACCCCACTGAGTGACCCGCCCCCGCAGTGGCGTGCAGCGGGTCTCCCTCCTCCCTGCCACAGCAGGTTTCAGCGCGCGGCATGCTGGGCTGTTTCCCCCGTCGCCGCGCAGACCGCCGGTCTGCCGTGTGGAGTGGGGCAGGGCGGACGATGGCGTTACTTTGCTGCCGCTGTGTGCAGGAACTGTGTGACTGCGTGAGGAAAAGAAGAGACCAGAGTTTGGGGTGAAGAAATGGCTGCGAAGAAGAGACCAGTTCTCTCACTTAAAGCTGCTACCAGTTCTTGAGAGTGGCGATTTCAGTGACTATCTAAGGATGGATGAGGAAACACACCAGCCGCTTTAGACCCGTACACCTCTGGTCGGACAGGGATGCACGGGAACAGCCGCTGACAGGTACAGATTGTTTCTACAGCTGAAACCGGGGTCACGTCGTATTCCCAGCCCAGACTAAGTGCAGTCGAAGCTGCCGACACAGAGTGCAGAATATCGAAGGGCGTATCTGTCAGTGCGACATGCAGTCCGTCTTGTTGTCTGGAGTCTGTTACCTTCGTTCACCAAAAAAGTGATACCTGTTCTCGGTAGTGATATGCAGACATCAGTTTAAAGAGAAAGAAGCACAAACGAATTTCAAAATGAACTATGTTTGCTGCATTTAATCTCTAAGGAAGAAGTTTTTTTCATATTGTGTAAGTGATGCCAGACGGCAGGAATGAACACGAAACTCTCCTGCTAACGCCATTTACGAGAGCAACTTGTCACGGAGGTCGGAATAGAAGTCAAAGAAAATTACAGCTTCCCTCAGAAAAGTCCTCTTGCGTAAGAAATGTTACTGCGTCTTTGCGAAACAAAACCAGAGCTAAAACTGCCGCTGCCCAGCGTGGTTTGGAGTAGAGAAAAACCTTTCTGAAAGTGGTAAAGCCACAGCTCCAGTCGCGTGTGTACGCCGTGACAACAGTATTGTGGGAAATCGTAACCCATTAGTCTCCGTCAATGCACGATAATTCCAATTGCATATTCCAGTGTACTCAACGAGATTCTAAATCAAAATACAGTGATACGTAGTTATTCTGAAATACGTTCACCTGGAGGTGACAACGTCCGTGTTAATACCACCTCCGGGTCACACTGCAATGTCCTTCAGAGGTGCAGGCACTCTACTCTTGCGATTACAGCTGTGGTAAACATTTCGAAATGGATTCGCATTTTACGAATCGGGATTGACGTGGGCTGTGAAAGTTTGTTCGGCATTCGGGTTAGTCCCGCACCGGCATATATTTTCGTGTTTCGCAAACAGCGGCAGTCAATGCAGATCCGGAAAATACGAATACTTTCCGAAATAAATGTAAAACTGTTTCGCATCCAGATGAACTTAAGAACGTTTTTACTACAGATACTTTTGTAGCGCCTACCAACTTGCGTATCGTGAAAAAATCAGAATAAATGACGATTTCGGAAGTTTTTCATTAATGTCTCACATATTATGCTTTTAATCTTCTGTATAAACGAGGTAACAACAATGAATCGTGAACACGGCAGGGTTGCTTATACTGTTGTAAAACATAGCTGACATTTTAATTTCGCAAAGCACTATAGATGAAACTCGCATATCTACATTCGTTTAAGGTTGTGTCAAAAGGCGTGAGCGGGTAGCTCAGCCGGCTTCCACGTCGGAATCCTCCTTCGGGATATAAACTCAAAAGCCAGAGTACGCGGGTGTCGTTGACGCTTTGCTGATAGGCGCAGAAGCAAATACTCCGGCTGCAAGGCCGAAACACTGAGGAGACACCACACAGCCACTGCGAGAGAGAGAGAGAGAGAGAGAGAGAGAGAGAGAGAGAGAGCGGTCTGCCACGGGGGAGCGGCCGCCCGCCGCGGCCAGCCCAGGCTCCACAGAGGCCGGGACTTCCCCGGGCAGCTGGCGCAGTGCGGCCACACCCGCGGAAAAAAGTACCTGTTGCTGTGGGGGAGTGTGCGGCAGCGAGGCTGACGGGACGACGGAGCACAGAATGGCCTTCGTGACCCCAGATTCCAGTTAGGGAAAATGGGAACGGATGTATCGAAACCGACACTTTTTAAAATAATTGTTTTTTGCACATTTTCTTCAGAACACACTCAACACAATGAAGAGTACTTTTCGGCTGAGCGTGCAAATCTCAACACTTTCCATGAGACAATGCTGTCTTGAAATCACGGCAGCTTACATTTTAATTGAAATAAGTGTACAATCCGTTTTTAGTCGATCAACTGAAGCTCTGTTTCGCTCATCCCTCAGTGTAATGTTCGCCATGGAGAAAACTTTCTTCATGAATGCATTTGAAGAAAATGTACTTTAAAACACTGCACAGTTTTGATGCGCCAATCATTTCTATAATGCAGACTCACGTCAGTAGTGTTGTTACAGCAGCCAACTTTGCTCTCCTCAAGTGCTCGTTCCCTCCCCCAAAAGAAATGGGAAACCATAGCATTATCTACACCAAGGAAATCAACAATGCCAAGTGATCCGTCTAATTTCAAAATATTTTGAAGCACAGGATTTTTCCAAGTGATATGCAATCCATTAAGGACAGAAAGTTAGTCATAAAAAAAACGAACTATTTATTTCAATATTTCACACAGACTTTATATATGTCTGCATTTTTCCAGTCGCGTTTGTCTTTCATGTGGGATCTGGTCCTCCAATTTGTCTAGCAACTGTTGCACCATATAACAAAAAATAATTTATCCTACGTTCTACCTCCATTTTTATTTTCTCCATCACACGGTATATTTCACAAATTAAGTTTCTTTTTATTCTTTACTTCAAAGTTGAGTACACCATTCGAAAAAATGTCATTTCAGTTTAATAAGTCACAGCTGCAAAATACTAACGCGAATTCTTTACAGACGAGTGGAAAAACTGGTAGGAGCCGACCTCAGGGAAGATCAGTTTCGATTCCGCAGAAATGTTGGAACACGTGAGGCAATACTGACCCTACGACTTATCTTAGAAGAAAGATTAAGGAAAGGCAAACCTATGTTTCTGGCATTTGTAGATTTAGAGAAAGCTTTTGACAATGTTGACTGGAATACTCTTTCAAATTCTGAAGGTGGCAGGGGTAAAATACAGGGAGCAAAAGGCTATTTCCAATTTGTACAGAAAGTAGATGGCAGTTATAAGACTCGAGGGAGATGAAAGGGAAGCAGTGGTTGGGAAGGGAGTGAGACAGGGTTGTAGCCTCTCTCCGATGCTATTCAATCTGTATATTGAGGAAGCAGTAAAGGAAACAAAGATGTTCGGAGTAGGTATTAATATCCATGGAGAAGAAATAAAAACTTCGATGTTCGCCGATACATTGTAAATATGTCAGACAGCAAAGGACTTGAAAAAGATGATGATTATTAGTGTTTTAGGGCGCACAACAGCGAGGTTATCAGCGCCCGTCTTGGAAAAGCAGTTGAACGGAATGGACAGTGTCTTGAAAGGAGGGTATAAGATGAAAATCAACAATAGCAAAACTAGGATAACGGAATGGAGTCGAATTAAATCGGGTGATGCTGAGGCAATTAGATTAGGAAATGAGACACTAAAAGTAGTAAAGGACTTTTGCTATTTGGGGAGGAAAATAACTGATGATGGTCGAAGTAGAGAGGATATAAAATGTAGACTGGCAATGGCAAGGAAAGCGTTTCTGAAGAAAAGTTTGTTAACATCGAGTATAGGTTTAAGAGTCAGGAAGGAGTTTCTGAAAGTATTTGTATGGAGTGTAGCCATGTATGGAAGTGAAACATGGACAATAAATAGTTTAGACAAGAAGAGAATAGAAGCTTTCGAAATGTGGTGCTACAGAAGAATGTTGAAGATTAGGTGGGTAGATCACGTAACTAATGAGGTATTGAATAGGATTGGGGAGAAGAGTTCATGGCACAACTTGACTAGAAGAAGGGATCGGTTGGTAGGACATGTTCTGAGGCATCAAGGGATCACCAATTTAGTACTGGAGGGCAGCATGGAGGGTAAAAATCGTAGAGGGAGACCAAGAGAGGAATACACTAAGCAGATTGAGAAGGATGTAGGTTGCAGTAGGTACTGGGAGATGAAGAAGCTTGCACAGGATACAGTAGCATGGAGAGCTGCATCAAACCAGTCTCAGGACTGAAGACCACAACAACAAGTTCAAGGAAAATTGAACATATAATTCCACTAAAATAAGTTGTATTCCTGAACTACCCACCCACCCATCAAGTTGTTTTTGATAAAGCTGGGGCAATCATCTACACTAGGAAAATATGGCATAATTGCAGGAAGATTTTTCAACACAATTTCTATGGCAGGCTTTAGGCTTAACTACCTTGTAGGTACATATCTCGACAAAGCATTGTATTTTGTATCAACAAATTGAAAGAACTCTTTCAACTTGGATAACCTTTTAGATGAATTTAAGAAATAGTTGAAAGTCTTAATTACTAACATTTCAGTATCTGTTGACATAGCGTTCGTACCACATTTAAATCAATTATGGAGTATATGTGCGCAGCAATTTTATTTCACTCTCGCACGATTTTCCTTTTTTAAGTGAACATAGTTCCTCTTCCCACAGTGTGCATTTGCATTGTGTACAGTAAAACTTGAAACCTGGGACAAACTCACCTTGTGTTTTGGAATCGAGAATTCTGTGCTTGCGCATCGAAGCAGCTTACATAAGCTTTTTTGATTGGGCTACCTTTGTTGGAAGCGTCATATAATGCCTCACATTTCGTTTTCCCACTCGTGATTTTACTTGCAGCTGTCGAATTCGGGCATAACTGAGAACCCGCCCTGTGAGCGTGCGATTCTAGGCGCTTCAGTCGGGAACCGCGTGACCGCTACGGTCGCAGGTCCGAATCCTGCCTTGGGCATGGATGTGTGTGATGTCCTTAGGTTAGTTAGGTTTAAGTAGTTCTAAGTTCTAGGGGACTGATGACCTCTGATATTAGTCCCATAGTGCTCAGAGCCATTTGAACCAATAACTGAGAAAAACACTTTTACATTGCAGTGAGAGCTGACATAGCTATGATGTTGTTAAACTGCGTGAAATGCGAATGTAAGCTCAGACTAGTTATCTGTAAACGAAAAAGAAGCAATAGTAATAGCGTTTTTGTAATCGCCTAAGCAGGTCTATTATCACCTTGAAAATTAGAAATGTTTAATTAGCATTCAACTATTACGTTCTTCAAGTCTGAGGGTATTTCGCCTGTCTCATACATCTTGCTCACCAGATGGTAGTGTTTTGTCAGGACTGGCTCTCCCAAGGCTGTCAGTAGTTCTAATGGAATGTTGTCTACTCCCGGGGCCTTGTTTCGACTTATGCCTTTCAGTGCTCTGTCAAACTCTTCACGCAGTATCGTATCTCCCATTTCATCTTCGTCTACATCCTCTTTCATTTCCATAATACTGTCCTCAAGTACATCGCCCTTGTATAGACCCTCTATATACTCCTTCCACCTTTCTGCTTTCCCCTCTTTGCTTAGAACTGCGTTTCCATCTGAGCTCTTTATATTAATACAAGTAGTTCTCTTTTCTCCAAAGGTCTCTTTAATTTTCCTGTAGGCTGTATCTATCTTACCCCTAGTGAGATAAGCCTCTATATCATTACATTTGTCCTCTAGGCATCCCTGCTTAGCCATTTTGTACTTTGCGTCGATCTCATTTTTGAGACGTTTGTATTTTTGCCTGCTTCATTCACTGCATTTTTATATTTTCTCCTTTCATCAATTAAATTCAATATTTCTTCTGTTACCCAAGGATTTCTACTAGTCCTCGTCTTTTTACCTACTTGATCCTCTGCTGCCTTCACTACTTCATCCCTCAGAGCTACCCATCCTTCTTCTACTGTACTTCTTTCCCCCGTTCTTGTCAATTGTTCCCTTGCGCTCTCCCTGAAACTCTGTACAACCTCTCGTTCTCTCGGTTTATCCAGGTCCCATCTCCTCAAATTCCCACCTTTTTGCAGTTTCTTCAGTTTTAATCTACAGTTCATAACGAATAGATTGTGGTCAGAGTCCAAATCTGCTCCTGGAAATGTCGTAAAATGTAAAACGTGGTTCCTAAATCTGTCTTACCATTATATAATCTATCTGAAACCTGTCAGTATCTCCAGCGTTTTTCCATGTATACAATCGTCTTTCATGATTCTTGAACCAAGTGTTAGCTATGATTAAGTTATGCTCTGTGCAAAAGTCTGCCAGGCGGCTTCCTGTTTTATTTCCTAGCCCCAATTAATATTGACCTATGTTTCCTTCTCTACCTTTTCTTACTCTCGAATTCCGATGACCCATGATTACTAAATTTTTGTCTCCCTTCCCTACCTGAATAATTTCTTTTATCTCATCATACATTTCATCAATTTCTTCATCTGCAGAGCTAGTTGGCATATAAACTTGTACTACTGTAGTAGGCGTGGCCTTCGTGTCTATCTTGGCCACAATAATGCGTTCGCTATGCTGCTTGTAGTAGCTTACCCGCACTCCTATTTTTTTTAAATTCATTATTAAACCTACTCCTGCATTACCCCTATTTGATTTTGTATTTATAACCCTGTACTGACCTGACCGAAAGTCTTGTTCCTCCTGCCACCGAACTTCACTAATTCCCATTATATCTAACTTTAAACTTTCCATTTCCCTTTTTAAATTTTCTAACCTATCTGCCCGATTAAGGGATCTGACATTCCACGCTCCGATCCGTAGAACGCCAGTTTTTTTCTCCTAATAATGACGTCCACTTGAGTAGTCCCCGCCCGGAGATCCGAATGAGGGACTATTTTACCTCCGGAATATTTTACCCAAGAGGGCGGCATCATCATTTAACCATACTTTAAAACTGCATGCCTCCGGGAAAAATTACGGCTGTAGTTTCCCCTTGCTTTCAGCCGTTCGCAGTACCAGCACAGCAAGGCCGTTTTGGTTAATGTTACAAGGCCAGATCAATCATCCAGACTGTTGCCCCTGCAACTACTGAAAAGGCTGCTTGCCCCTCTTCAGGAACCACACGTTTGTCTGGCCTCTCAACAGAAACCCCTCCGTTGTGGTTGCACCTACGGTACGGCCATCTGTATCGCTGAGGCACGCAAGCCTCCCCACCAACGGCAAGGTCCATGAAGATATGCAAACGCATTAGCAGCCACCAACGTTTCTCTTAACCACGCTTCAGCTACGTAGTTTTTATTTCAGACATCGTGTGCAGTCATGGGCTCTGCAGCGTTGTGCTCCCACTGTCGCGCTGTACGAAAATGGCCGAGGCTGCTTCCTGTTGCGTGGTGAGACGCGCGCGTGGAACACGGGTAAGAAGTGCCGATAAATTGGCTGTTCTTGCTGTTTGCCATAAATTCACAGAGATAATCGGCTTTGAAGTATTCCGAGGGACTGTCACATATAACTACAACGTAACTAAAAGTGAATGAACAGCGGAGCGTAATGGCTTGGTTATTTATTGCAATACATGGTTCACTGGTTCAAGTACTGCCTCGAGCAGGTTTGTCTCGTTCAATTTGAATTACCTGCATCTCTTATTTGTAAAATTCATCATTTTTTATGAATAATGCACAACTTCTTGTTTTTAAGTGCATATTGCACGCGAAATTTCATATCAACTATAAATTCTCAACTATCGATATTTTATGAAAGACAGTTAACAAATTGGGAAAACATAATTTAATTATTCTGTGCAAAAATGAAAAGCTAAATACTCCTTATTTGCACGGTGTCCGTTCCATGCCACAGATGTGTGTCGTAGAAACATGAATATCAATCATTTTCACAGCATCGCGCACAGCCTACAAATTCTGCATTTGCTACTGTACCATTACAGTATGAACCCAACAGAACTGACGTGGAGCCGAGTGAAGTTATTTGGCCCCAGAAATGAAAAGACTGTTAAGCTCCCAGACGTACTGGAACTAACGCACGCAGCTCTTTCACAGGATCGGCCCGCGCAGAGCCAGCGTGAAATTGTGCCGACTTTGAGCTGTAATATCTCGGGCAATCGTTTTTGTAAAGAAATAAAATTTGGCCTGCCATCTTGGACAACTTTATGCGTTCTCCCAAGAACAATAATGAAAAGAACTTTACGAGCCATATTCAGCCAGAAAATTGTAGGTAAATCGGCCAAAAAATTAGGCACCCGAAAAAATTTCAGTTTGGCTTCTTGCATCTCCTGAACTAATGCTATGACGAACGTGAAACTTGCCATGTAGTAATCTAACAACAACAGGTTCTTAAATACAAAGTTACATTTCCAAAGCACTTTTCAGTACTGAATGAATTAAGCAAAGAATTGAGGATTTCGTAAAAACGTCAAAAATGCGGTATTTTCATTCCGATTTTGCTAAAAAGAAAAACTGTGCTCCATAGAACATACCAAGCTGTACAACTGGAATGAAAGTTGGGCGCGAAAATCAGGCCCAAAAACAATGTAAACTTCGGCTTAGCATGTCTAGTAGTGTTAACGCATGATGAAAATGAAATTTAGAGTGCAATAGATTGACTGCACAACGATAAGGAATATAAATTTTTATTCCCCTACTATTTTCCAATAATCCACAAATTAGTCGAAAAATGTTCATTTTCATGAAAAGATGAAAGGAGGGTGTATTAGACACTCCTTTTTCAAACACCGTTTTCTATTAATGATTCAAAGCCATTCTCATTCGAACAACAAATTTTAAGCCCCCCACCCTCCCCAGAACAAAGAGTTTAATTTTCAGTATTCACGGACAACAGAGGCAAAGTAGCAAGAAAAATCGCACTGAGAAAAGAGTTTTAACTTTCGCGTGTTGTTTCTCGTTGATCGAAGCCGTTTAAATCAGTTACGGAAAACATGTTTTGTACAAGTAGACTGTGATATACATTTGTACTGTTAAGGATGGAAGAATATAAGTGTCCATGTTACGTGTTAATAATTTAAATGTACCGTAGCAGATTAATGAAGGGTTTTGTTATACTGCCGCAATGTACTCGGCGTAATTAAATTTCCCACAGTACAGATATTGCGCCATCTCAATCACCAAGTCCGTTGATTTGCTAGTAAACTGCTACATATGAAGTCAGGCTTCGTTTAGATAATTTTACACCTGTTTTGCCCTTTTTTAGTGATTCATTCAGAAGTGTGAATAAATTTTGTCAGATTTAGTTCCCAATGATGAGTAATGCTTGTTTGTATGATTAGTCTCAAACCAGGGTGCAACACGTAATGGAGCGTCGCAAGTTTTGCGTCGGTCTCTGTTTGTTTCCGGCGCACTCACTGTTTTCGTGCAAACCACGCATCTGCGCATTAGCGTACTTTCCTGCGAATGTTCACTCACAACAGCCGGGAAATGGCTCCGTGTGAATCGCAGAGGATTCTCGTCATCGCAGTACCTTCCCCTACCAACTTTCCTCCGCTCTGTAGCATATTTTTCTAGAATCTCCCTTACGAGAGAAAGGTGAAACTCTGCGGGTGCCAATTTTCGCCCTGTTACCACTGGTGCAGAGCATGAACATTTGGAATGCACAAATCCAGAATGTGAAAAAATACTTCTTACACAATTTCACAGTCTTACGCGCTGATTCCACTGAGCTGAGTTACATGTCACAACGGTCAACTGCACCCATACTCGAATTGTTCTCTACAATACACTGCGGTTTCTCTATTATTTCGTTAGTATTTGTCAGTCTTCTCTGTTTCAACCATTTGTGTTGTGTGACTTGCGGTCAACATGTACACGTCTCTCGTATCGCACCACTTGATAGCAAGGACCTTGTCAGTGGACCTAAACTCAGTTTCTCCTCGTTTTAATTTCGTCTGCAGTTTTGGCACGTTGCGCCTGTTCTCACGAACAGTGCGACACGCGGCTGTTCCATTATGTGAAGCCAGAGGAACAGGTCCGGCTGCAGTACCAGCCAGTCATTGACATACAGAATATGACCCTGTTCCAAATATGGTCCCATAAGAGTTGCCACTTCGTCGCCACTTTGTCGCAAACTGTAGAACTGAATTTCTGTTGGTGCGCCTGTATACACAATTAAATTTAAAATATACCCACTCTGACAATTACACAGTCCGAATGTCTTTATTCCGAATCTACTTCGCTTGCTTGGAATAACTTGCTTAGAAGATAATCGTCCTTCGAACAGCAAGAGTGTTTCATCTATACAAATCTTGTGATGTGGGCGACATGAATTGCGAAATGTCTTACGAACTTTGCCAACACTAGCCCTAATTTTAAATAGACTGTCGCTTCCAGTACTCGCAGAGTTATCACTGAAGTGTAAGATTCCCAGAAGCATACAAAAACGTCTCGGGACATAATTTCGCTGAAAACTGGTGTGTTCAAAAGTGTATCTCTGGACCAATAATCAGTTAATTTTAACTTCTTAACTTGCGCCACCAGAAGGCAAACAGCAACAAAACGATACATTTCCATTTTGACAGTCGAGAATTCACAAAAAATGGTTCAAATGGCTCTGAGCACTATGGGACTTAACATCTGAGGTCATTAGTCCCCTAGAACTTAAAACTACTTAAACCTAACTAACCTAAGGACACCACACACATCCATGCCCGAGGCAGGATTCGAACCTGCGACCGTAGCGGTCACGCGGTTCCAGACTGAAGCGCCTAGAACCGCACGGCCACACCGGCCGGCCCAGGAGAATTCAGATTCTGTAGTATTTTCTCTGGTGTAAACGTAAAAACGAATTTGTTTCGTCTGCAATAAATTGAAACTTCTTGAGACATAAATATCACAAAAAATGAAAGAATGTTTGGGTCAATATCTCGTATTTGTGTCCTGAACTCGTCATCGAAGTAATGGTTTAATGGATGGAAATCGGTTTTCTTTCCAGTCATATGTGTCACGTAAGTGCGCATTTTTCTGAACTGTTTCACTGTCGCTTTCTGATTCCTCGTATTCAAAGGAAGTGCTGACTGTAATCCTCGCTCTCCCCTCTGACGTAAATGGCTGAGGACTACAGCTTCGAGATTCTGTTGAAGACGCAACGTCAGATAATTCACACTCACTGTCGCTCTTAGTGCGCATATCCAGGATTTCTTTATCTGTGGAACGACGGCGACGTGACGTTTCTCACGTAGAAAACAAGAAAACTGACGAAATTACAGGAATGTAAGTCGGATTCTGCAGAGAGCGAACACAGCAACATGCACTCTCGAACTAGAGTCGAGCACTAAACAGCTACGAGAAGAACAGGGCGGAAGAACGTCCGTAGCGCCCAGGAGGCTGTGACTCGGCGCGCCTCACTCTGCCGGTGGCGCGGGCCGCATCAGCACTGCCCGTGGCGCCGCAGGGAAGAGGCGAGGCCGCGCGTGTCCAGGGGAGGCGTGACGAGCTGACACGTCCGCAGCAGCCACAGCGCTACAGCGGCTCGATGCACACCGTCTCCACACTGATCGAAGTTCGTAACGTGGAATGTAAACACTGAACACAATTAACAACGTTTACCCTCTCATGTGGAAATTAAAATGCGATTTTTAATGGTTTGTTCACTGTTACTCTTCCCCATGTCCTCACAAATATTTCATTGCCCTACCATGGCTCACTTTTCATGGGAGCTCTCTCGTGCGGTGAGTGTAACTACAACCCCCCCCCCCCCCCCACACACACACACACCAAAAGTTTAGCGGTTCCCAGAACTCCTGAAGATAGACGTTCACTGTGGATATCGTATCACAGACACAGTCCCTTTGACTGTTCAGAGACGTCACCGAACCCATCCAGAAATGTAAACAACGATGCATGGGCGCAGCGCCTATTAGACGGAGCGGGTCCGACAGCCAATCAGTTCCAGCCATTCCACCTGGAAGGAGGTACACGGCTCGTGTTCTATGTAGTTTCCCTTTGTGCCGGGAAGGGCTCTCAACAAGGGAAGTGTCCAGGCGTCACGGAGTGAACCAAAGCGATGTTGTTCGGACATGGAGGAGATACAGAGAGACAGGAACTGTCGAGGACGTGCCTCGCTCAGGCCGCAGTGGGTGACCGCTGCCTACGGATTATGCGTCGCAAAAACTCTGACAGCAACGCCACCAAGTTGAATAATGCTTTTCGTGCAGCCACAGGACGTCGTGTTAAGACTCAAACCCTGCGCAATAGGCTTCATGATGCGCAACTTCACTCCCGAGGTCCGTCTCGGCAACCACGAGACCGTGCAGCGTGGAACATATAGGCCCGACAACATGCCGAACGGACCACTCAGGATTGGCATCACGTTCTCTTCACCGATGAGTGTCGCATATGCCTTCAATCAGACTGTCGCCTGAGACGTGTTTGGAGGCAAACCGGTCAGTCTGAACGACGTACGCCGCTGGTGGTCACGGAAGGCGCCGTAACTGCTGTGAGATACGTGAATGCCATCCTCCGACCGATAGTGCAACCATATCGGTAGCATATTGGCGAGGCATTCGTCTTGATGGACGACAATTCGCGCCCCCATCGTGCAGATATTGTGAATGACTTCCATCAGGATAACGACATCGCTCGACTAGTGGCGAGCACGTTCTCCAGACATGAACCCTACCAAACATGCCTGGGACAGATTGAAAAGGGCTGTTTATGGACGACGTGACCCCCCAACCACTCTGACGGATCTACGCCGAATCGCCATAGAGGAGTGGGACAATCTGGGCCAACAGTGCCTTGATGAACTTGTGGATAGTATGCCGCGACGAATACAGGCATCCATGAATGCAAGAGGACGTGCTACTGGGTATTACAACCTGGACCACCACCTCTGAAGGTCTCGCTGTGTGGTGGTACATCATGCAATGTGTGGCTTTCATGAGCAATAAAAAGGGCGGACATGAGGTTCATGTTGCTGTCTACTCCATTCTTCTGTACAGCTTACGGAACTCGCGGAACCCAGGTGAGGCAAGACTACGTCTGGTGTGTGTGTGTGTGTGTGTGTGTGTGTGTGTGTGTGTGCACTTCAAATAACCGACATCGGCAGTTGAATCAAGATTATTTCGTGAGATTAACGATTCTTCCCTTTGACTTTTATTGAAGTTAGAATTTTGCCTCGTGTAGGTTTTTCAGATGCATTTATTATACAGAGAAACTTACGACCAAAACGTCTGTGGCAAAAAAGAGTGAGTAGAATGGGAAAGCAGTCAAGGTAGCAAATTTTTGCATTTTATTTATTTGATGACTAATTTCGGGCCGAGACCCATTTTCAAATCATAGCATTTACGAACATGTCAATGTTCGTAGTACATTTTTGAAACATTCGGAAATGTCATTTGCGATTATTTACGACGATTTCAAAATGGGTGTCGGCCCGAAACTGGTCATCGAATGAATAAAAAGTAAAAATTTGCAACTTGAACTGTTTTTTTTATGCTACTGATGAATAGTA
This sequence comes from Schistocerca serialis cubense, assembly GCF_023864345.2. Taxonomy (NCBI): domain Eukaryota; kingdom Metazoa; phylum Arthropoda; class Insecta; order Orthoptera; family Acrididae; genus Schistocerca; species Schistocerca serialis. The sequence goes on from NC_064648.1 coordinate 109,920,232, forward strand.
GTTCTTGCCCTAAGGTACTGCAACATGTTGGAAGTTCGCAAAAGAAAACGTGTTTGTAAGGTGCAGTATCAGAGCTAACACTTGGTTTAAGAATCATGATAGAAGGTTGTATACATGGAAGAACCCTGGAGATACTAAAAGGTATCAGATTATATAATGGTAAGACAGAGATTTAGGAACCAGGTTTTAAATTGTAAGACATTTCCAGGGGCAGATGTGGACTCTGACCACAATCTATTGGTTATGACCTGTAGATTAAAACTGAAGAAACTGCAAAAAGGTGGGAATTTAAGGAGATGGGACCTGGATAAATTGAAAGAACCAGAGGTTGTACAGAGTTTCAGGGAGAGCATAAGGGAACAATTGACAGGAATGGGGGAAAGAAATACAGTAGAAGAAGAATGGGTAGCTCTGAGGGATGAAGTAGTGAAGGCAGCAGAGGATCAAGTAGGTAAAAAGACGAGGGCTAGTAGAAATCCTTGGGTAACAGAAGAAATATTGAATTTAATTGATGAAAGGAGAAAATATAAAAATGCAGTAAGTGAAGCAAGCAAAAAGGAATACAAACGTCTCAAAAATGAGATAGACAGGAAGTGCAAAATGGCTAAGCAGCGATGGCTAGAGGACAAATGTAAGGATGTAGAGGCTTATCTCACTAGGGGTAAGATAGATACTGCCTACAGGAAAATTAAAGAGACCTTTGGAGATAAGAGACCCGCTTGTATGAACATAAAGAGCTCAGATGGAAACCCAGTTCTAAGCAAAGAAGGGAAAGCAGAAAGGTGGAAGGAGTATATAGAGGGTCTATACAAGGGCGATGAACTTGAGGACAATATTATGGAAATGGAAGAGGATGTAGATGAAGACGAAATGGGAGATACGATACTGCGTGAAGAGTTTGACAGAGCACTGAAAGACCTGAGTCGAAACAAGGCCCCGGGAGTAGACAACATTCCATTGGAACTACTGACGGCCTTGGGAGTGCTAGTCCTGACAAAACTCTACCATCTGGTGAGCAAGATGTATGAAACAGGCGAAATACCCTCAGACTTCAAGAAGAATATAATAATTCCAATCCCAAAGAAAGCAGGTGTTGACAGATGTGAAAATTACCGAACAATCAGTTTAATAAGCCACAGCTGCAAAATACTAACACGAATTCTTTACAGACGAATGGAAAAACTGGTAGAAGCCGACCTCGGGGAAGATCAGTTTGGATTCCGTAGAAATGTTGGAACACGTGAGGCAATACTGACCTTACGACTTATCTTAGAAGAAAGATTAAGGAAAGGCAAACCTACGTTTCTAGCATTTGTAGACTTAGAGAAACTTTTGACAATGTTGACTGGAATACTCTCTTTCAAATTCTAAAGGTGGCAGGGGTAAAATACAGGGAGCGAAAGGCTATTTACAATTTGTACAGAAACCAGATGGCAGTTATAAGAGTCGAGGGACATGAAAGGGAAGCAGTGGTTAAGAAGGGAGTAAGACAGGGTTGTAGCCTCTCCCCGATGTTATTCAATCTGTATATTGAGCAAGCAGTAAAGGAAACAAAAGAAAATTTCGGAGTAGGTACTAAAATCCATGGAGAAGAAATAAAAAGGTTGAGGTTCGCCGATGACATTGTAATTCTGTCAGAGACAGCAAAGGACTTGGAAGAGCAGTTGAATGGAATGGATGGTGTCTTGAAGGGAGGATATAAGATGAACATCAACAAAAGTAAAACGAGGATAATGGAATGTAGTCGAATTAAGTCGGGTGATGTTGAGGGTATTAGATTAGGAAATGAGACACTTAAAGTAGTAAAGGAGTTTTGCTATTTGGGGAGTAAAATAACTGATGATGGTCGAAGTAGAGAGGATATAAAATGTAGACTGGCAATGGCAAGGAAAGCGTTTCTGAAGAAGAGAAATTTGTTAACATCGAGTATAGATTTAAGTGTCAGGAAGTCATTTCTGAAAGTATTTGTATGGAGTGTAGCCATGTATGGAAGTGAAACATGGACGGTAAATAGTTTGGACAAGAAGATGTGGTGCTACAGAAGAATGCTGAAGATTAGATGGGTAGATCACATAACTAATGAGGAAGTATTGAATGGGATTGGGGAGAAGAGAAGTTTGTGGCACAACTTGACCAGAAGAAGGGATCGGTTGGTAGGGCATGTTCTGAGGCATCAAGGGATCACCAATTTAGTATTGGAGGGCAGCGTGGAGGGTAAAAATCGTAGGGGGAGAGCAAGAGATGAACACACTAAGCAGATTCAGAAGGATGTAGGTTGCAGTAGGTACTGGGAGATGAAGAAGCTTGCACAGGATAGAGTAGCATGGACAGCTGCATCAAACCAGTCTCAGGACTGAAGACCATAACACCACCACCTCATGACTAGCTTTTTCCGCTCAACTGATAAGTCATTGGACGGCTCGTCACTGATGAGGGATCTACTTTGAGCCACGAACAGGTTTTAAGCAGTCCTTTAAGGACTGGTTTGAGTGGAGAAGCAGAGCCACTTTGCCGGAGGACAGGAGAATCTCGCGTGCGTCTTTTTCAGCAGGAAGGGAGTCCTGGATTTTAGCCGGGCGAAGTCTCATATGTTACCTACAATGCAATAGTGCTGCACAATCGCAGTTCCCCGACTAAGTGCATAATGAAACTCGTCGTATGTGTCAGTATGGGCACTGACTCTGTTGAGTAATTCTGCCCATTTATCACTTTACGATGTCTGCATACAGGGAAAAAAAACCAAGTGACGAAAACCGACGTTTGGTAGACACACAGCTGTCCATTTACGTAGCCTCACAGTTGCATTTCTGTGCGCTGATGACGTGATGACGTTCAGAGGGAGCACATGGTCCTAATAAGGACTGAAAAAACCACACACTATGGGTTTCTTCCAGTATTTAACAACCTTTAAGTTCTGAATTTTCCTTCCAGCTCTGGAGGAAGTTTCAGTACAGTAATGCAAAGTCTATAGTTACTGCAGATGGAAGATGTATTGCTCATAATTACGGACTCGTTATGTATTACCTGAGTTGTTTACGTGTGACAGCAGCAAGGCCCTTGTATTTACTGGATAAACCAATCAGTTACAGTCTTTTAAAAGGTAATGTGATTCTTCCTCCTCCCAAACTGAGTCTCACTTATCTACACCCTTGAAACGACTGTAAAGTGCATGGCAGTGGGTACATCCATCGTATCACTTACTAGGACTTTCTCATGGTCCATTCACGTTCAGGGGTGTGTGAAGAATCATTTAAGTGCCTCTGTGTGTGTGTGTGTGTGTGTGTGTGTGTGTGTGTGTGTGTGTGTGTGTGTGCATGCATTATCAGTCTAAACTTGTCTTCGTGATCTGTGTGAGAACAATACGAATGGAGTTCTGATGTATTCGCAGAGTCAGGATTTGACGTTGGCTCTACAGGCTTTCTAAATGTGGTTTTGTGGAATATTGTCTCCTCCAGAAATCACCTGCACTCGGTGCAGTACTCAGCTCCTCGAAAAGCATGCAGAATGCCAAATTTTTTGGGCTGATGTAACAATTGCGGCACTCCAATAAACCTTGAAAACAAAAGTCAGTGAAATCACTCACCCAGACTCAGTATAGAAACATTCCTATATTGCATATAATGTCTCGTAATCAGCACGAAACACGCCGCGCAGTGTTTGTTCAAATGGTTCAAATGGCTCTGAGCATTATGGGACTCAACTTCTGAGGTCATTAGTCCCCTAGAACTTAGAACTAGTTAAACCTAACTAACCTAAGGACATCACAAACATCCATGCCCGAGGCAGGATTCGAACCTGCGACCGTAGCGGTCTTGCGGTTCCAGACTGCAGCGCCTTTAACCGCACGGCCACTTCCGCAGTGTTTGTGTACGAAATGAAATGTTCACATGCGAGTATCTCCTAAAATAAATCACTCACAAATCTCAAGCTTTCACAAAATATTCAGTACTGTAGCCGCTCTTTGTCAACGGCAAGAGAAGCAATAAAACGCGCAAATTTCGTTATTTTGGAATAAATTTGATCAGCGCGATTTAACACAGGCGTTTACCAGAAGATGGCTCCCGAACAACTTCATCGGCTCGTAGATCGGAGGCACAAAGCCATATTAATACGCACTGGATATGCTTGATTCCTATTGGCTAATATACCAAACAGCCAAACAGATCATTTCAAGCACTTGTATACTTCAGGTATTTTTAATGTCAGCCAATCAGATTACTGCAGGTGATTTAGACGAGAAATCGTGTAATTCCGAAACTAAATAAAATTTAATGAAGAAAAAATTAGATTCCATTCCGCAACATAAATTACTTCCAAATTTAATACTCAACGCCCCTTCTGGCTGTCTTCTACAAAATCGACCTAAGTCGGGCATATGCCAAAAATTCCACTATTGTACAAGAAACTTTCTCACACATAGATTTCCTTAATTTCCATAAAATTCCAACACCCTGCAAAACACTTACATAACCAAAACACGATGAAATAATTATTTTCCAAAGTACTTTTTATTTAGTCCGAAATCTGTGGTAATGAAACGAAAGAAAATTCCAGACAATTAGATCTTGTGGACCTGTACTTCTGGTTGTAGTTTCAGTTGATGCTATAGATGAATCCATCACAGTCGTCCCTTAGGTAAAAATTTATATCTCCGAAAGTACGGAAGTTATTCATTTGAAATCAGCTGTGCCAGCGTGAGAACCAAAATTCTGCTCTCCTCCCAGCTCCGTGGTAAGCTACGCTTTCGATGTAAGATGACAATTCGTAATAATTAGCTACATTACAAACCCAGAGAGTGGTTGAAAAAGTGTTCATATAGCTGACATGGCCAGTTTCGTCTGGTTGTTTCATTCAACTGACAGAGTGAGTAGACAGTTGACCAGCCACTCACGTCTTGCTGCATCAGTGACCTGCCCATCATCCGTGTACTGCTTGCCGTGGAGTGCATCCTTCGTTGGACCAAACAGACGGAAGTCGGAAGGTGCGAGATGCGGGTTGTTCAGCTCTGAGTGATCCACCGGTCACCTTGAATGAGAGCATGTTCCCACATGGCAGGAGTCACAGCCGTCTGCAGCTGACCGACACGTGGAGGTCGGCCAGATATGCACAACCTTGCTGAGACGATGGCGCTGCTAGGCCAGGCGTTGATCACCAGTAAGCTCTTCTGACGCTGACAGACACCTCCCACTACGACTCGCGGTGCTTCTGTTCACTGCCAAATCTCCTCAGACATTCTGCAAGCGGGTATGAAGATCTGCGATGCTCTGGTTTTCATCCGAAAGAAACTCAGTGACAGCTCTCTGCTTGGGTCGCACCTCCTTTACGGACGCCATTTTGGAGGCTACATATGGTGCTGTGAGCTGTTGGAATTCCATGAAGCTGTAGGGGCTGAAGCGGGAATGTTCCACGATGTCTCACAAATTTCGCATTTTTCCAACAGAAAGTGGCCGAGAAAAAAGTATAGCGTTGCAGATCGAACGCCCCCGTAATTTTATAAGTAGCTCAGTTGGACGATGATTGTGCTTATGTATTTTAATCTGGGCTCTTGGTCTTGATGTGGCTAGATTCTTCACAATGCCTGTTTTCTTCTCAGCATCTGGTGCCAAGAAATGCGTGTTTGAGAATAGCTCTTCCTTAGATTTCTCCCCGAGGTCACTGGAAATTTGTTTAATATCGTTCTGGGCCGAAAACACTAACATCTAATTGATATCTGAGCTGCTATCAATTGCACAGTGAAGTCGTTACCACAGCCAGGACAGACACACAGGCAAACCAGTTACAGAAGTACGGGCTTGCACGTCAACTAGTTACGAAAATCGCCGAAGAGATTAAGGAAATGCTTTTTGAGAGAAAAGAAATTGGTCATCTTGTTAAGCGAGATCAAAACTTGATTGTGATGGGGCACTCGAAATAGTCGGAATACGAAGTGGAAGAAAAGTTGGAGGAGAAAAGAACTGAAGTAAGGGAATGAAAGGGGAAGCTGCGTGGCAGAATTTTGCACAGAGCACAATTTAACCACTGCTAACAGTTGGTTTGAATCATGAAAGACAATTGCGTACATGACAAGAGTCAAAATGCACCTCACTATGAGACTATGTAGTATGTCCTAATATTTACTATTACTTAACAAATGAAAATAATGTGCTCGGATCGAACCTAATTCTCTCATAATGACTCTGGAAGTTGCTAATGTCCATTACAATCAGCTGGAAATTTATTTCCTGAACCAGATATTACGAGTTGCAATTTTAATTTTAATCAACAACGTGGAAAGAAGTCCCCTCTTAAGAAAAACTAAGATAGACATTGTTACCTAACAATCTATCCGGAGTACGATATATTGTCTTAGAAATATTGGACCATGGTTGGCTGTCTATTCGGAAAATACTGTCTGAAAAACTAGTTTCGTCGATCATTGGACTAGTTCTGGACTAGTTGGTTGATAAAGACCAGATGCCATCAGATATGTAGAATTACAGTGGAAGGCCCCATCACATCGAAAACGCCTCTGAGGGGTGGAAGAAAGTGATACATTAATATCAAAAGCTCAGTCAAATGTTTTCTCATTAATAAAAAACCTTCGAGAGGGCGTAGAGTGCTTTCGCTGATTAATTTCTAATTTGGATGGAAAAAGAATAAAGAAGTCTGCAATTCATACTGATGAGACAACTGTAATGATTCCAAATTGATGGCACCGTGAAATCATTTCTGACTTGTGTGACCCACACACAGAAATTACACTGTAGAAGGAAACATCACCACCATTGGAAATTGTATAAATATTGAAAAGTAGTTTAAAGCACGTCGTACTCATTGGAAACCTTGTAAGCAACTTTAATGATGGACGAAATGAGACCACTTCCTCATGGTTTTCCTGGGAAACGACACACAGACAGCTAAATACCTGTTGCAATTTGGGGAACATTCGGTAATGAAGAACGGTAGGGCTACCTTAAAGGTCATGCCTCTCCTAGGGCACCACCACGGCACTCCTATTGAGAGAGACTCCATGAAGGAAAACCTGTGTAGGTGGACAGCAAACAGAAAACCGGTGCAGAAGACACAAATGACAAGCAGCCACGTCCACTGATTCACCCTTCGTCTGAAGACCTGCCACAGACACACTGCACGGTGTGTGGTCGAACCACTGTCCTCCCGAATGTGAGTCCAGAGTGTCTCACCGCCGCGCCCTGCATATCCAGGCCACTACTTGCATTTCACACACGTTTCTCTGCCGGTTACATGGCGCAGACACGCACGAAGATTGTCTCTCCAAAATATGCTGAAGGTGATCGGAACCATGGCTCTCTGTCTACTAATAATTCAGACACGATCCCGCTCAGTATCTTGGCAAATTTGTGATTACTTAGAAAACCGTTTGAGTGAAAGAATCTGCGAAAGCTCAGTGTAAACTACAGTCGCATTGAGTGTGTCACAATAAAGTAGAACACCACACCACTGCTCTCAGGATACATTAAAGATTTATAATACAATGACGTCTGTTTCTTAGACGAGGAACATGTCGATGCTCGAAGACTGTATGGAAATGTAAACGGCTTTACAGCTTTTACCACTTCGTTTATTTACATGCAGCACCACTTGAATGTAGGAAAATAAAGTAACAATACCTGTAAACAACAGTAAAAGGTCGTTCATTATGCGATTACAACGCCAGTGTCAAAAGTTTTGAGCCTATAACATTGAGTGCATAAAAAAACGACAAAGCGATATAAAACGGAAGCAAATGTACAATTAACTAACGAGGGATGTGAAAGGAAGACTTTGGTTGGTCGGGTGGCTTCCAGAAGCCTGCAGTGTACGTGTTGGCCTGCGACCCTGCGCTGACCTCCGGCGCAACGCTCTGTACAGCACTGCCTCGGCGTCTCCATCCACGTCGAGCGGGCGCGACAGAAGCCTTTGGACGAATTCTTAGGCACTCTCCTGGCACCGTAACGGTCCGGCAGACGTCTTACGCTGGTGTAATGGAGGTGCTAATTCGGCACGATTCGAAAAAAGTGGACGCCGTTCTCGTGAAACCCACTTGTCTGAATTTACGAAACCAGTTTACACTGTAGGGTGTGGAACTATTTCACTGACTCCGTCGTTTCCCCCTCATACGACCAGGAGAGTCCAGAGTGATGTCGGAGCTGTGATAGAGCTTACTTTGGTTTAGCCATGACGTATCTGTCATCTAATAACTATCCGAACGTTCTGTGGGGCAAAGATGCTATACAAACATGTCCACGCCAATAGGAGATATAAAGGAAGTTCCACAACACACGTTCTGGAAATGGAGGCAACGAGTTTCATTCCTAAAGTGCTCAACCTGGAAATACCTGGGTACACCATAGCTCGCAACATTCGGATAAAATGGCGACATGATTTATGATTGTATTATGCAGCATTCTTTACCACGGAGGTGGGCGCTGCATCTTTTTCTTAAGAAAGAAGACGCAGATATCAATCTGTTCAAAGGAGAGTTAAAGATACCAATGAATTTAGACTTACAGTGCTTCAAAACGGCTCAAATGGCTCTGAGCTCTATGGGACTTAACATCGGAGGTCATCAGTCCAATAGAACCTAGAACTACTTAAACCTAACTAACCTAAGGACATGACACACACCCATGCCCGAGGCAGGATTCGAACCTGCGACCGTAGTAGGTGCGCGGTTCCGGATTGAAGCGACTAGAACCGCTCGGCCATGGTGGCCGGTCAAGTTTAATCGTGCCTACCCTGACATATTCACCGAGGAAACTGGTCTCCGAGGAACATAAGGAGGAAGATAATTTTTCTCAGAGGTGCCACGAGCTTGGATTTAAATATAACTCTTGTAACTTCAGTGCTGAAAGGAGTTTGCTGCTTTGCCATTTTTTTGCTATGACATAAATAAACCATCTTTTGACTGAGAACGATAACATTTTTAGAAGGTGAAAGCAGTCTATCGTTGCACCACGCTGGTAGTTACAAGCGTTAGGTGATCACGAAGCAGTACAGACCCTTGTCATTTGAAGGAAACTGCTGACGTTGCAATTGATTTAGGGTGGACAACACTCATCAGCTGTTGTTTCATTTCATACAGGTCTGCATGCGCCTCGTACAAGTGTTGAGGGTGCAGTGTGAGGGCTGCTCAGTGGCACTGTGTTTCAGGACCACCCACCATGTCGGCAGTTACGGAGGTTCAGAACACCACAACCGAAGCCCTGGCCGCCCTGCTAGACGGGGGTGAAGGCGCCCTGGTGACGCTGGTGGCGGGCGAGACGAGGGTGACGGCTCACAGGGCCGTGTTGGCAGCCGCGAGCCCCGTGTTCGCAGCGATGTTCGCACACGACATGCTGGAGGCCAGCTGCGGCCAGGTGAGCATCGACGACGTGGAGGGCCCGGTGCTGAGGCTCCTGGTGGCCTACACGTATACCCTGCAGGCCCCCCAGCTGCCCGACACGGCCCCCCAGCTGCTGGCGGCGGCCGACAAGTACGGATTGTCGGCCCTGAAGGTTGCCTGCGAGCGGCAGCTGATCTCGCAGTTGGCCGTCGAGACCGCAGCGGCGACGGCCGTCACGGCAGTGAGGCACTCGTGCCCGGACGCCATGAGGGCTGCCGTCGCCTTCATAAAGGACCACCTGCAGGTGATGGCCACGCGGGGCTGGGCGGACGCTGTGCTCGAGTACCCACAAGAAGTCAACGAAGTCATCCGTCTGCTCGGTGAGCCACCAGCAGAAGCCAGGTAAGCACGATTCCCTTTTTGGCAGTGCTACTGTGAATTTGACGTCGTCCTTGCTTTGTTCGTCATGGGTTTCTTTGCTGCCTACATAGCGTAACTTTATCTACTTACTGATCATCGGTCACAATGCTTACTCTCTCGCTGTTTTCACTTCTACTGCTTCTATCAATTTCGCCTTTCTCCGATTTACTCTGATTCCATATTCTGTACTCATTAGACTGTTCATTCCATTCAGCAAACCCTGTAATTCTTCTTCACTGTCACTGAGGGAATCAGACATCAGCAAATCTTACATCATTTCACCCTGAATTTTAATTCCACTCTTCAATCTTTCCTTTATTTCCATCATCGCTTTTTCAGTATATAGATTGAACAGTAGAGGCGAAAGATTACATCTCTGTCTGACACCTTTTCTAACCTGAGTGCTTCGTTCTTGGTCTTCCACTCCTATTTTACCTTCTTGCCTCTTGTACATATTGCAATTTACTCGTCTTCTCCTATGGCTTACCCGTATTTTTCTCAGAATTTCAAACATCTTGCAACATTTGATATTGCCTAACGCTTTCGCCAGTACCACAAATCCTATGAACGTTACGGAACTTCAATTTTCTTTTCCATTCTCCTGTGTATTATCTTTCTTAGCAACTGGGATGCTTGAGCTGTTAAGCTGATTGTGGGATAATTCTCACACTTCTCTGCTTTTGCAGTCTCCCAAATCGTCATGATTATATTTCTCTCAAAGTCAGATTGTATATTGCCAGGCTCATACATTCTACACACCAGTGAGAATAGACCTTTTGCCACCTCCCCCAATGATTTAAGAACTTCTGATTGAATGTTGTCTATACCTTATGCCTTCTTTGATCTTAAATTTTCCAAAGCGCTTTTAAAATCTGATTCTAATCACCAATATTTTCCATACCCACTCCTGCTTGTTCTTCTGTCACCCCATCGGACAAGTTGTTCCAATCAGAGAGGCCTTCAGTGTACTCCTCCCAATTATCTGATCTCGCCTCTGTATTTAACACTGGAATTCCCATTGTGCTCTTAATGTTACCACGCTTGTTTTAATTATGTGGAAGATTGCTTTGACTTTTTCTTCGCATTTAGCTTCTTTGTACCTTCGTTTTTCTTTCCAACTTCTCTCACTGTCGTTTTTAAAGATCTCCATTCCTCTTAAACTGAACTACCTTTTGAGCTGCTTATTATCGCAGTATCTGTAGCCTCAGAAAACATAAATCTCGTATCTTGTTTCCTTAGTACTACTGTATTCCACTTCTTTGTACATCGATGGCCCCTTAAGAGTCTCGTAAAATTCAGCCTACTCTTCATCTCTGCTAAATTTTTATGAGTCTATATCTACTCCTGGGTATGCTTTACAGTCCAGTATCTGATTTCAAAATTTTTGCCTGACAATAATATAGTGTGACTTTAAACCTCCCATATTTCGGTCCTTTTCCAAGTACACCCCCTTGTCTCAAGATTCTTGAATAGACTATACCAGCTATTACTAGGATAAATTTACTGTAGAACTTAACTAGCCTTTCTTCTCTCCTATTCCTATTATCAAGTACATATTCTCGTGTAACCCTCTCTTCTACTCCTACCTGTACGGTTGCGTTTCAATCCCTCCATGGACATCATCATGTATACCTGAACTATGGATGTTTTTGGTTTGCTTTAGATTCTCATGAGAACATCTATACTCATCCGTTCACGGTATCTCACTTTCTGCCCTGCCTTTCTAGTGATACTGAACCCTACTCCTGTTATCTGCTGCTGTTGCTACTACCCTATTCTCATGTGGGCAGAAATCTTTTCCCCTTTCCACATCACTGACACCCACTATAGCAACATATGTCCTCAGCATTTCCCTTTTCTTATTTTCTGGCTTTTCAACGTTGGTTACTCAACCTTTTTCTCGTGGTCACCTCCCCCTTGGGCCTCCTCGCCTGGAGGTTTGAATGGGGGACTAGTCTTTTGCTAATGGAGAGACCGTTATGGCTCTTATTGAATCATATGCCACATGTCATGTTGATGCACGTTATGTATCTTTATGCAGTGGTTTACATGACCTTCTGTATCCTCATGTTGTTGGTCATTGCCAATTCGTCCTCATTTAGGAGCAGTTTCCAGCCTCAAGGGAAAGAGTGCTCTGAACCTCTGTCGGCCCCTCCGCCCTCTTTGGAAAGGCTGTTGGCCGTAAGAGGGTGACACCTTATGCTGGAAGTCTTCAGACACCAATGCTGATTATTCTTATTCAAAATTTAAGCGATTGAGAGGTTTGAACCCGGGACTGAGGACTTTCCTGATTACTAAAACAGACGCTACCCCTGGGTGACTGGCCCCAAAGAGCAGGGTATGACACCCTGAGATATCCAGTAAAGCAGGAGCTATGAGCACTGGGGCTAGTCATGCACACTGGGGGCAAACAAGAAGAGAATAATCCAGCCAGCACAATAATATTGTCACACTCAATGCTGTGCCTTACAATCACATTTCCTTCTCGTCTCTGTTCAGCTATCACCCTGAATATTTTCTGTGCATTCCCATTCACTAAACAGACAGGCAATCTCTGCCCTCCTGCCTTGTTTGAAGTTCCCTGTGGCGTTACCAGAGGTCGTCCAGGGAAACCTATCTGATTTGCTGCTACCGGAATACAGCAGGTGTACGACATATCTCCCACAACGTCAGTATTGATGTGATGTTTTCATCCAGCCATCATTTGTTGCCTCTGTCTCTTAGATACATTTAATCCATACAAGTCTATTTCGTTTCCTTTTAAACATTTTAAAATCCATATTCAGTAGACAACAGGTTACTTCACAAGTTGGAACCATTGTCCATCAGATAAAATTGCATACATGGCCTAACCCATTTTTTTCTTTTAATGGTGGTCTGTGCTGCAAACTGCTCAACAAGAAAATTGTTTAAGAAACACATCACCACTGCTGTCTTTTCCAGGAATCGAATTATGAAGACGTTGGATACATTTAGTCCTATTTGCTTTACTGGAATGCAAATTTTGAATATACTCTCCATAAATTTTATAGCATAGCTCTTGTAATTCTTGTCCATCTTCTTCATTCCCTCAGGCTCCACATCAAACAACCCCTGCATATCCATGACCATATAGCTTCAACAGTAAGTTGATGCCCCAGCTTATCAGTTTGTTTCCCTATTTCTGGTGCGCTCTTCTCTCTCTCTCTCTCTCTCTCTCTCTCTCTCTCTCTCCCCCCCCCTCCCCCCCCCTCCAGTGATAATAATTCAGCATCCATATATCAGTTTTCAGATTACCTCACAACCAAAAGTAGCAGCCAGTTGACTTTAACTGCTTCTAAATTCTGTCTGATAGTTGTTCTGTCAGGGCAGCAAAATTGTTGGCCCTTATGTTTGGGATTTGGTTTGTGCTTCATTTTGAACAATTTGTTGTTTTGCATCTTAAGCTACTCCAGTGGGGAATATAGCAGAAGTAGTGCAGACAAAGACCAGTTAATTGGTGGCACAGTCACGTTAAGTGACAGGCTGGTGTTGTTGGCACTGTGTGTTCTGTTGCCCCGGTGGACAGTCCCTCAGCTGTACCGCCTGCAGTGAGCCCCTGTGTGAACACGCCCACCCACACAGTGTTTCACTGTGCAGCTCGCCGACCGCCACAGGGGGCGGGTCCACCCCCAACTCTGACTGTCCACCCCACAGCGGCCACAGCCGGACTCCTGCTGCAGCTGCGCCTCCCACGTCTGCCCGACACACCCCTCCACCTGATGACGCAGCCGCCTCGCGCTTCCGGTGAGTTGTGTTACCACATGTGCCCAATTTGTACCCTCAAAGTATTGCTTATTTTGGCATTAACCAGCCGATGTAGTAAATAAAATAAAAATTTGATTGCTTCAGTTTTTGGGTAGAGGTTACAGTTGCCAGTAAACATTCTTCCTTTTTATGTTTTTTTAGCTATGATATTTTGAAGATTGAGCACATATGCAGAAGATTTGTCGTTCTCTGTATCTGCCGTGAGAATTACGTTCAATTCAGTCACTCAACTGTAGTTACATAGGAAGTGTCGCATACAAATCATACCCATTCCCAAAGACTCTTTTTATATTGATGTGTTAAATCTAGATTTTGTTTTTAGTGATGATTGTGTGTCTTACAAAGTGATTCTGAATGAAATAGGTATGGAAACGGGACTTTTCACACAATTCCCCCCAAACAAAACTTATGTGAATATTTGGAGGTATAAGTTATTGAAGACACTGAGGAAGAAATGGCGAAAATAAGGTAAACAGAAATAGAAGTAATAATGACAAAATGTTAATATTTAGTACAGTAATGAGGATACAGCTTGTTTTGGGTATGTCTTAAAATGTAATTCACCCTACTCTTCATCTCTGCTAAATTTTTATGAGTCTCTATCTACTCCTGGGTATGCTTTACAGTCCAGTATCTGATTTCAAAATTTTTGCCTTACAATAATATAGTGTGACTTTAAACCTCCCATATTTCGGTCCTTTTCCAAGTACACCCCCTTGTCTCAAGATTCTTGAATAGACTATACCAGCTATTACTAGGATAAATTTACTGTAGAACTTAACTAGCCTTTCTTCTCTCCTATTCCTATTATCAAGTACATATTCTCGTGTAACCCTCTCTTCTACTCCTTCCTGTACGGTTGCGTTTCAATCCCTCCATGGACATCATCATGTATACCTGATCTATGGATGTTTTTGGTTTGCTTTAGATTCTCATGAGAACATCTATACTCATCCGTTCACGGTATCTCACTTTCTGCCCTGCCTTTCTAGTGATACTGAACCCTACTCCTGTTATCTGCTGCTGTTGCTACTACCCTATTCTCATGTGGGCAGAAATCTTTTCCCCTTTCCACATCACTGACACCCACTATAGCAACATATGTCCTCAGCATTTCCCTTTTCTTATTTTCTGGCTTTTCAACGTTGGTTACTCAACCTTTTTCTCGTGGTCACCTCCCCCTTGGGCCTCCTCGCCTGGAGGTTTGAATGGGGGACTAGTCTTTTGCTAATGGAGAGACCGTTATGGCTCTTATTGAATCATATGCCACATGTCATGTTGATGCACGTTATGTATCTTTATGCAGTGGTTTACATGACCTTCTGTATCCTCATGTTGTTGGTCATTGCCAATTCGTCCTCATTTAGGAGCAGTTTCCAGCCTCAAGGGAAAGAGTGCTCTGAACCTCTGTCGGCCCCTCCGCCCTCTTTGGAAAGGCTGTTGGCCGTAAGAGGGTGACACCTTATGCTGGAAGTCTTCAGACACCAATGCTGATTATTCTTATTCAAAATTTAAGCGATTGAGAGGTTTGAACCCGGGACTGAGGACTTTCCTGATTACTAAAACAGACGCTACCCCTGGGTGACTGGCCCCAAAGAGCAGGGTATGACACCCTGAGATATCCAGTAAAGCAGGAGCTATGAGCACTGGGGCTAGTCATGCACACTGGGGGCAAACAAGAAGAGAATAATCCAGCCAGCACAATAATATTGTCACACTCAATGCTGTGCCTTACAATCACATTTCCTTCTCGTCTCTGTTCAGCTATCACCCTGAATATTTTCTGTGCATTCCCATTCACTAAACAGACAGGCAATCTCTGCCCTCCTGCCTTGTTTGAAGTTCCCTGTGGCGTTACCAGAGGTCGTCCAGGGAAACCTATCTGATTTGCTGCTACCGGAATACAGCAGGTGTACGACATATCTCCCACAACGTCAGTATTGATGTGATGTTTTCATCCAGCCATCATTTGTTGCCTCTGTCTCTTAGATACATTTAATCCATACAAGTCTATTTCGTTTCCTTTTAAACATTTTAAAATCCATATTCAATAGACAACAGGTTACTTCACAAGTTGGAACCATTGTCCATCAGATAAAATTGCATACATGGCCTAACCCATTTTTTTCTTTTAATGGTGGTCTGTGCTGCAAACTGCTCAACAAAAAAATTGTTTAAGAAACACATCACCACTGCTGTCTTTTCCAGGAATCGAATTATGAAGACGTTGGATACATTTAGTCCTATTTGCTTTACTGGAATGCAAATTTTGAATATACTCTCCATAAATTTTATAGCATAGCTCTTGTAATTCTTGTCCATCTTCTTCATTCCCTCAGGCTCCACATCAAACAACCCCTGCATATCCATGACCATATAGCTTCAACAGTAAGTTGATGCCCCAGCTTATCAGTTTGTTTCCCTATCACTGGCACTCTCTCTCTCTCTCTCTCTCTCTCTCTCTCTCTCTCTCTCCCTCCCCCCCCTTCCAGTGATAATAATTCAGCATCCATATATCAGTTTTCAGATTACCTCACAACCAAATGTAGCAGCCAGTTGACTTTAACTGCTTCTAAATTCTGTCTGATAGTTGTTCTGTCAGGGCAGCAAAATTGTTGGCCCTTATGTTTGGGATTTGGTTTGTGCTTCATTTTGAACAATTTGTTGTTTTGCATCTTAAGCTACTCCAGTGGGGAATATAGCAGAAGTAGTGCAGAAAAAGACCAGTTAATTGGTGGCACAGTCACGTTAAGTGACAGGCTGGTGTTGTTGGCACTGTGTGTTCTGTTGCCCCGGTGGACAGTCCCTCAGCTGTACTGCCTGCAGTGAGCCCCTGTGTGAACGTGCCCACCCACACAGTGTTTCTCTGTGCAGCTCGCCGACCGCCACAGGGGGCGGGTCCACCCCCAACTCTGACAGTCAACCCCACAGCGGCCACAGCCGGACTCCTGCTGCAGCTGCGCCTCCCACGTCTGCCCGACACACCCCTCCACCTGATGACGCAGCCGCCTCGCGCTTCCGGTGAGTTGTGTTACCACATGTGCCCAATTTGTACCCTCAAAGTATTGCTTATTTTGGCATTAACCAGCCGATATAGTAAATAAAATAAAAATTTGATTGCTTCAGTATTTGGGTAGAGGTTACAGTTGCCAGTAAACATTCTTCCTTTTTATGTTTTTTTAGCTATGATATTTTGAAGATTGAGCACATATGCAGAAGATTTGTCGTTCTCTGTATCTGCCGTGAGAATTACGTTCAATTCAGTCACTCAACTGTAGTTACATAGGAAGTGTCGCATACAAATCATACCCATTCCCAAAGACTCTTTTTATATTGATGTGTTAAATCTAGATTTTGTTTTTAGTGATGATTGTGTGTCTTACAAAGTGATTCTGAATGAAATGGGTATGGAAACGGGACTTTTCACACAATTCCCCTCAACAAAACTTATGTGAATATTTGGAGGTATAAGTTATTGAAGACACTGAGGAAGAAATGGCGAAAATAAGGTAAACAGAAATAGAAGTAATAATGACAAAAAGTTAATATTTAGTACAGTAATGAGGATACAGCTTGTTTTGGGCATGTCTTAAAATGTAATTCGAATATTCCTTAAATGGTTCTCTGGTCAGTTACATCTGTAGTGACTATTGGAAATCTGTGCCGCACTGTAACAGGAACCCAGATTAGCTGCTTATTGCAGGCAGTCTCCTTGAGCAGTAGGTTGCCTGAGCACACCTCATCGACACTTGCACTAGAGTTTATCCACTTTTGGGAAGAGTAGCAAGAGGAAAATCGAATTGGTGGATGTTATCTTACTGCAGAGAATGTACATGAGAACCTCTGGTGGTGGTGTTTGCAAACCATGGGTAAAAAACATCATCCACAATGGTAATTCCATCTACGCCAGCAAACGCACTAAGCTGGTCTAATGGTTGAGGCATCTGCTCTCGAGAAGTGAGAAATGCAGTGGGTGTGGCTGAGTGGAGATGCGTACAGCACTGTATGGCTCGTCACTCGTAAACAAACTCATGTATTCGATGGATGATGGCCACCAGGTGTGATGAGGAGTGGATTTGATTCACCGAGGAGAAGTTTTGTATAATTCCATGGTATAGTTAACTTTTATTTTTAGAAATGAGCAACCGACGTGGGCAAAGATAGTTTGTCCTGCTGAAAATATATATATATAAAACCAACAGCAGAGTTTCCACAATGATGATGGTGCCACTACAGCGGAGTTACTAAATACAGTTTTCCTTAATTCATTCACAAAAAAAGGCAAAGTAACTATTCAAGAATTCGAAACCAGAACAGCTGTTAGCATGAGTGACATAAAAGTATATATTTTAGGTGTTGTGAAACAACTTAAATCACTCAAGAAAGGCGAGTCTTCTGGTCCAGATGGAATACGAATCAGGTTCCTTTCAGAGTATGTAGACACAATAGTGCGTTTCTTAGCAATCATATACAACCCTCCACTTGGCGAAAGGTCTGTTCCTAAACACTGGAAAGTAGCACAGGTCACACCAATACTAAAGGGAAATAGGAGTAACCTATTGAATTACAGATGCATATTACTGACCTCAATTTGCGGTAGGATTTTGGAGAATATACTGTACTCGAACATTATGACTCACCTTGAAGAATATGATTTATCGATACATAACCAACACGGATTCAGAAAATATCGTTCTTGTGCAACAGAGCTAGCTATTTATGGCCGCAAAGTAATGAGTGCTGTCGACAAGGGATCTCAGATCGATTCCATACTCCTTGATTACCAGAAGGGTTTTGATACCATTCCTCACAAGCGATTATTACATGGTGTATACGGCCCGGAAGATCCGGGAAAGACCCAGGAATTTTTTCATCCGCGAGAAAACTGTGGAAAAACGGGAATTTTCTAGAATCCCGGGAGTTTTTCATTGATTTAGTTTTCAGTTAATTTTTTGTCATTTTGACTGGTAATAACAGATATTCTAACAAAGGACATCACTGTATCCCGCTACTGCAGAATAATATATATATATATATATATATATATATATATATATATATATATGTGTGTGTGTGTGTGTGTGTGTGTGTGTGTGTGTGTGTGTGTGTGTGTGTGTGTGTGCGCGCGCACGCGCGTCTGTGTCTGTGTGTCTGTGTGTCTGTGTGTGTGTTTATATATATATATATATAATAAAACACAGTGCTCATACAAGCGTCTGCCAACAGCAAAATGTGTGAAAGGCTGTAGGAAGACAATGCAGTGCTTTGTAACAACAAATTACCTCCGATGAGCGTGATGTCACAACTGTTTAGATCAGATTCATTTAAGCAGTTACGAGCGGAATCACGCGCATGCGCGGTTGTGTCATGTTTGAGTAGTACCTTCTCCCGCTTCTGGAAACAGAAATGTCGCTGTTGGTTGTGTACGCAGCAAACCGGAGTATCTCAACCGGGCGGCAATTTCGGTGGCGAGGGGGTCAAATTCGTATTCTTGAGGAAAAAGAACGTTCTTTCACAAAGCACCTAGCATCTAGTGCATGTTGGTCTATCGATTATTCAAATGATTTTGAAGCTAATCTCTGTTGCATTTTGAACATTTTTGATCACATTTGAAGTTGATTTCTAAATGAATCATAATTTGATTTTTGAATGCGTGTATAGTGTACGTGATGTGCTTGCCAGGGGAATCCTCATCGCATCTAGAAATAAACTTTCCTGCAGACAAAAGGACGTGGGATTACACGAGCTGAGCGGAGTAAAGCCACCATGTAACGATCTAGTATTGCCCTGGTACGAAATTTCATAAATCCGGGACTGATACGCAGAGCAGTTTGACTTACAGTGGTTTGGGGGGAGGGGGGGGGGAGCTCCACCTGATACGTATTTACATTTAGTGATTTTGCTGTTTCCTCTTCGTTTATTGTTCTCACGCCAATGGAAAAAAAGTGATTTCTGTCGTTGGAAACTATCAAGTTAATTAAAATACATTCACATAATTACGGAAGGCTAAAATATGTTACTAGTTCCAGATTTTAATGTAATATCCACCTTTCTGACAGTCAAGCATTAATCGCCTTGCAGAACAACGAAGTTATTTTTGTCGCTTTGCTAAAGAAATTCGGCTTTTATTTACGATGAATTTCTTAAATCGCAGAGCGTTTGACGCTAATTTAAAGACCAACTCTTTGATGACAAGCCATTTAGAAATATTTTCGAACCCAGAACATCAGAGATTGATGTTGGTGTTAAACGTTTTACTGGCACATTGTGTGATATATCTTAAAGTGCAAACACGCAAGAACGATCAACATTATATGTGAAAGCTTAGCTTCTCTTGTAGCTTATTAATGTTGGCAGCAAATATTATATATGAAAGCTTTGCTTTTCCTGTACCAACACTATGTAATTAGTTTAAACCATTAACTTGTCCAGTTTGTGTTTTTGCCCTAATTGAGTGATGTTGCTGTTCACTGACTATATCACGTGTCCTATGTTCTGAATACCCACTGTCATCTGCGGGCGAGATCATGTGACATGAGCTGTGACTGGCTTACAAAAGCGCATCGCAATGTCCATTTCAATGCTTCGGAAAGCAACATAACGGTGTTTGGTGATATTCGGATTTGTACTTTCGTAATACTAACATATGTAGTGTATATGTTGCTGCACATCAAAGAACTTTGCAAAACGTGTTTGTTTTCCCTGAGTTTCCTTTTCTAAAGTGCCGGGAAATTCTAAGCCGTTGTATGAAACCATAACCATTCAAATGACATCAATTTTACAGTTCCGAGGGAAAGTATACTGCCACTTAACATGGAAAAAAATGTATTTTCGCCCGGGGGAGAGTGTATTTTTAACCGGGAGATCCGAGAAAAATCCGGAGTTTTTTCCCTTGTCCATGTATATACCCTGTATTAATCAAATTGCGTGCGTACGAAGTATCGTCTCAGTTGTGTGACAGGATTCATGATTTCCTGTCAGAGACGTGACAGTTCGTAGTGATAGACGGCAAAACATCGAGTAGAACTGAAGTGATATCTGGCGTTCCACCAGGTAGTGTCAAAGGCGCTCTGCTGTTCCTGATTTAAATAAATGATCTAAGAGATAATCTGAGCAGCCCTCTTAGATTGTTTGCAGATGACACTGTAATTTACCATATACTAAAATCATCGGATGATCAATTCCAATTAAAAAATGATCTAGAGAGATTTCTGTGTGGTGCAACAAGTGGCAATTGGCACTAAGCAAAGAAAAGTGCAGGGTCATCCACATGGGTACTAAAAGAAATCCGATACATTTTGGGTATACGATGAATCGCACAAATCTAAGGGCTGTCAATTCAACTAAATACCTAGGAATTACAATTATGAGCAACTTAAATTGGAATGACCACACAGATAATATTGTGGCGAAGGTGAAACATGTTGTCTTGTGCACTACGACCAGATAACAGGTATACTTGAAAAAAGAGACAGCATTGGTCGTATATTCTTTACTATTGCAAAATCGATTTTCTGTCACTGAGTGACCATCTTCAGTGCTATATTGTATAACTTAAATTGGGATGCACTGTTGTCACTAAGCTTACGGCAATCACATAGTCTATGTGATTGCCATAAGCTTAGTGACAACAGTGCATCCCAATTTAAGTTATACAATATAGCACTGAAGATGGTCACTCAGTGACAGAAAATCGATTTTGCAATAGTAAAAAATATACGACCAATGCTGTCTCTTTTTTCAAGAAGGTGAAACAGACTGCACTTTGTTGGCAGAGCTTTTAGATAATGCCACAACGGCATTTTATTAAATTTCAATACATCGGAAACTACATTTTAAAAATATGAACAGTCGTAAACAAGTTCTATAATTCCGCAATCGAAGTCTGTTGATTTCCGTCGTGCGGCTATCAACACATCGGAAACCCTTTGCCAGGAGTCACCTCAGTACAGGTGACAGCGTCCCAACAGGCCGCCCTTTTATACCTTGCGTACATGATACTGCTGCCATCTGTATGCGTAGATATCGCTATCCCACGACCTTCTGTCAGTTCAGTCTAGCACTTGAGCTGTCTGCCTGGAGGCACCTGGGTGGTTCTACAGCGGAAAAGACCTGCTGTCAGTTAGAAATTAGAAACTACTCGAAATTGTCCATAGATGGAATAGATTTTAAATAAGCTAAACATTTATTCAAAATAACTGATGCCTTGTCATCCACAAACTAAATACTTTCCTTAGTGAAGTGTGGTCTCACATTTTAATGAACAATGTGGTCAAATTGCGCACCATTGACTGCTAGACACATTTGGAATGGCTGTTTGAGAGGGAGATGTACTGGACAAGCTACATTGGATAATACGTCATTGTGTGGTCTGGCGTGTATCACCTGACATACTTCGGGTTCATGTCAGACTGCATCTTTCAGTGCTCCCCGTAGAAAGAAATAGAGTTGAGTCAGATCAGGGTACCTGCCTGGCCTTTGTACTGCAGCATTCCGTCCCATCCAACAGCCTGGAAACTTTCCATTCATTGGTCGATGTACAGCAGGCGAAGAGTCTGGGCAGCGGCAGTGTTCGATCCACATACACTGTCGGTTGTCCACGAAACTACCTCTAGAAGAACAGGCTGAATGTTAGTAAAAATATGTGAATACGTATTTCCATTTAATCACACCGTGGAAGAAGTAAGGTCCCACAATGTAATTAGTGTTGAAATTATATCAGGAGCAGGCAATAAACAGGAATTTTTCAATTTTCGTGCATACAAATCATGCGGGTAATAACGCGTAATTTGGCAGAGGAAGTACATACCTACAAGTAAAAAAATTTTAAAAACGCTCAGTATAAGATGACACACACCTACATGTGCTACATGCACACTGAAAACATCGATAGTGTCGAATTGTATACTTAGCGTCCAGGATAATAGTATTAATTATGCATCACATGCTGATATCAATATCAGTATGCTCCGTAGAGAATGTGAAACAAAGCAGAAAAAAAAAGAATGCCAGGATGAGATGCAAGACTTGGAAAGGTAAGAAGTGGGGAAATGTTTGGGATGCAAACACAACAGGTTATGTTACAATGAGAAAAGTGAGAAACTTACTGTTAGAGGAGGAAGCAATGGACTTACAGCACACACAATAGCAAACTAGGACAATGAAAAACAAAGAATAAAGTTTTGGGGGATGAATCGGTTGCTTTCAGAGAAGGTAGAAAAAGATCAAATAGGTAAAAAACAGGGCCAAATAGAAATCCTTGGTTAATGCAGGAGATACTGAGTTAAACTGTTAAAAGAAGAAACTATAAAAGTTCAGCAAATAAAGCAGGAAAAAGGAAATATGAATGTTTTAAAAAGTATTGACAAGTGGAAAATGGCTAAGGAGGACTGTCTAGAAGGTGTGTGTGTGTTTGTGTGTGTGTGTGTGTGTGTGTGTGTGTGTGTGGTTTTGGGAGAGCGAGGTATGGCAAAACTCTCCCATCTGGTATGACACAAATCTCCTATCTAGTGTGAAAGATGTATGAGGGAGGCGAAATACCCTCACATTTCAAGAATAATATGAGATTTCAGTTCCAAAGAAAGCAGCTGCTGACAGGTTTGAGCACTAATGAAATACCAGTTAAGTCATTGGGTTGCAAATTATTAACGTGAGCTCCTTGCAGAATAATGGAAAAACTCGTAGAATCTGATGTCGGGGAATATCAGTTTGGATTTTGTAGATGTCTAGGAATATATGAGGCAATACTGACCCTACGGTTTCTGTTAGACGATACATTACTGGTCATTAAAATTGCTACACCAAGAAGAAATGCAGATAATAAACGGGTATTCATTGGACAAATATATTATGCTAGAACTGACATGTGATTACATTTTCACTCAATTTGGGTGCATAGATCCAGAGAAATCAGTAGCCAGCACAACCACCTCTGGCCGTAATAACGGCCTTGATACGCCTGGGCATTGAGTTAGAGTTTGGATGGCGTGTACAGGTGCAGCTGCCCGTGCAGCTTCAACACGATACCACAGTTCATCAAGAGTAGTGACTGGTGTATTGTGATGAGCCAGTTGCTCGGCCACCATTGACCAGACGTTTTTAATTGGTAAGAGATCTGGAGAATGTTCTGGCCAGGGCAGCAGTCGAACATTTTCTGTATCCAGAAAGGCCCATACAAGACCTGCAACATGCGGTCATGCATTATCCTGCTGAAATGTAGGGTTTCGCGTGGATTGAATGAAGGGTAGAGCCACGGGTCTGAAATGTAACGTCCACTGTTGAAAGTGCTGTCAATGTGAACAAGAGGTGACAGACTTGTAACCAGTGGCACCCCGTACCGTCACGCCGGGTGATACACCAGTATGGCGATAACGAATACACGCTTGCAATGTGCGTTCACTGCGATGTCGCAAAACACTGATGCGAGGATCATGATACTGTAAACAGAACCTGGATTCATCCGAAAAAATGTTTTGCCATTCGTGCACCCAGGTTCATCATTGAGTACACCATCGCAGGTGGTCCCGTCTGTGACACAGCGCCGACTGGAGTGGCCGTGCGGTTCTAGGTGCTACAGTCTGGAGCCGAGCGACTGCTACGGTCGCAGGTTCGAATCCTGCCTCGGGCATGGATGTGTGTGATGTCCTTAGGTTAGTTAGGTATACTTAGTTGTAAGTTCTAGGCGACTGATGACCTCAGAAGTTAAGTCGCATAGTGCTCAGAGCCATTTTGTGATGCAGCGTCAAGGGTAACAGCAGCCATGTCTTGGAGCTGATTGTCCGTGCTGCTGGAAACGACGTCGAAATGTTCGTGCAGATGGTCGTTGTCTTGCAAACGTCCCCATCTGTTGGCGCAGGGATCGAGACGTGGCTGCAGGATCTGTTACAGCCATGTGGATAGGATGCGTGTCACCTCGACTGCTAGTGATACGAGGCTGTTGGGATCCAGCATGGCGTTCCGTATCACCCTCCTGAACCCACCGATTCCATATTCTCCAAACAGTCATTGGATCTCTACCAACGCGAGCAGCAATGTCGTGATACGATAAACTGCAATCGCGATAGCCTAAAATCCGACCTTTATCAAAGTCTGAAACGTGATGGTACGCATTTCTCCTCCTTATACGGGGCATCACAACGTTTCACCAGGCAATGCCAGTCAACTGCTGTTTGTGTATGAGAAATCGGTTGGAAACTTTCCTCATGTCAGCGCGTTGTAGGTGTCGCCACCGGTGCGAACCTTGTGTGAATGCTCTGAAAAGCTAATCATTTGCATGTCACAGCATCTTCTTCCTGTTGGTTAAATTTCGCATCTGTAGCACTTCATCTTCGTGGTTTAGCAATTTTAATGGCCAGTAGTGTATTATTCAGACAACATTCTGCATCACTAGAAATACGTCTTCTCGCCATGGCAACTAAAGATAGTCTCTCTAATTTAGATTTTTTCAGTTTTCGGAAAATATTGAAGTTGCTTTTTTTAATTTGTACTGAGTCATAATTTTACTTTCACTCTGTCAAAGAGTGTTGTTGCTTTTTGAACTTTCATCAGGTCCAGTGTTTAATTTTGACTATGTGAGGTAAGTATATGTGACACCCATTGCCCTGGGGGAGGGGCGGTTTGAATGGAATAAGATGATTTCAAATGCGAAAAAACAGGACACCAGTTGCGTTACACAATTTTTATCGTAACTAGTGTGCTCTTTCTTCACATCGACATTCTTCAAAAACAGACGTTGAAAATGAACAAAAATCTAAACGACGAGACTGGTCGCTGCAGTGGACTGAGGGAACTGCTGACGTAATCGGCGCCCAGCGCTGCCAACAGAAACGGCAAACTTTCAGATTCGCCACCCAGTTTCGGCGCTACAGCTGCAGGGTCACTGGCGTTTGCAGAAACGAAAAAGCGGGGAAGTAGACGTGAAGTGTTGCGGACAAATCCGATACGTGACGATACCGAACGATGGACCCACGAGGTATCTTTCAGTGTGTGACCTACATGCAGTTACCGCAGCTAGCACGGTGGTTGTCGGGAGGCGTGAACATCCGTCGTTTTCCTTTCAGTTCTTGCTCTGAGGGGGATAGCTTGTTGATATACAGAGTATCTTTAGTAACTGGCGTGTTCCCAGAGAGAGAGAGAGAGAGAGATATCACTTGCATTACCTGTCAGTATAAGGAGACGTATCCTGTTCCTTACTTCAAAAGGTGTATGATTGTTATGAAATATACCTAATCATCGTACCCTAGAAAAAAAGCTCGATTCAGCCTACAAGTTAATATATAGCTGACTTTCATACTTTTCAGACTTTCGAAAAGACCAAAGGGAGATTTTATTGAAGCTATAAAACCTTTTTGGAAAGGCAACATTCTTTCTTTGTCACCAACGCGCATTGCTGGACAAATATCTAAGAATCTGTTCAAAGTATTTTCTCAAATTGAGAGATGGATTCCAAACCCACTACGGAGGGATTGAGCATTCATATTTTGGAACTCTAGAGTTCAAGACTTCAAAGACGTCGTTAACGAGTTCAATAAAATTACTTTCAACGTCTTTATGAAGAACATACTTGAAAGCCTGAGCTGTTTGTCGTGAAAATAGTCGCACTGCCATCTGCACATTCTGCCTTGCTTGTCGAGTTACATTTAAGTGCGCTTCAGTAATGTGATGTGTTATCGTTAAGTCACTCTTCTGATGCTTTAAAAGTTCCTGTATAGCTGCCTTAGATATTTTGGACCCATCAGGTAGCGTAATGCCTGTATCCAATAAACGGTTCCGTAATAACTTTAACAGGTGTGCTACATCGAAGAAAACCCATACATTCGTGGTGCAGTCTGCTTGATTTACGAAATAAGGTCTCTCTGTATCGACAGACAGTTCCTTCCAAACTTTTATATTTTTTCCGCCCATATCACACGTCACAGCAACAACACCGATTCCAGATTCCTCAACTGCATTAATGATGCTCTGAAGCAAATTACTGGTCATCACAGTGTCAAAATCATAGTAAACTGGTTGTTTCCACTGCTTCCACAACCCACGTATCATGCAAACTTGTACATTGGAATGTGGTCCGACTGCTACGTCTTCAGATGAATCGTAACATATGCGGCCATCAAAATTGATTTCGTCAAATGTCAGAACAGCTTGTCTCTCTCTCGAGTAGTAAGTGTGTGACTTGGCTTTCAATAAACACAGGATATCTTCAAGAATACCAAGTCTGCATTTAAATTCCTTTGTCCATTTCTGAAGCGTTGCCCTGCATTGCAAAGGAATTTTTCGCTTTCGCAACTAAGTGTATGCTTTAGGTGACAGAGCTCTTAAAGTTAATGCATGGGCAATGTCCTCTGAATTCCACTTTACCCTTTCATTTTCGTTTAATAGACATCTTATTTGCGCCTGTGTAAAACAATTTGACAATACACTATTTAAACTTTTGTGCAATTTGACTTTTTCTTTCACGTCAGATGACTTTTCTGCCCACTTCAGCGAAAGAACACGTCGGAGATCTTTCGTTTTACTTCGTAAGGTTGCATCACATTTTTTGGTGCCGCTTCTTTCTGTGCATTCAGTCTCGGCCCTCAGTTCCTTAATTTCCAAATTCGTACTCACTAGTTCAGTGGGTGCATGAACGGAATCTGTACATGTGGTTCGGTCGACTTTTTTTTTTTCGGTGACAGTTTCTAAAGCCGTCAAAGCTCGCTTTTGCAAACTTCTTGCTCCACAGCATTGTGCACGACTTCCAGATCCCTAAGGAATGAATTTAATTTTAATTTTATTATTCCTAAAATTATTTACGGAGTAGGCCTACTATTCCTAAAATTTTTGACCAAGTACTATGCAACTGCATTAATTTCTCACTATAAATAAGATCAATTGACAAAAGCGATTAAATATCAGTGGCATAAGCGGCTACAATAGCCTAGTTTGATAAAATGTAAAAATACAACGTAAGAGGAAATACAGGTATACGAACCAATAACCTCCAACATGGGAGTCAGAGCCCACACCACTACGCTGCAAAGTCAACTGGTCAGCATCAGCTATTGTTACAGAAGTAAATGTAAACAAATTATGCGAAATATGCTGATTTTGTCATTTGAACTATATACTAGCTTTAAAATAGTTAACATATCGAGAATACTTTAAAAAATGGCTATTTCTAAGACAAATGTAGCTATTATACCCAGGAGGAAAAGCAAATACAGTTAAGCAACACTATTTATTGCCTGTACAATATAGTGAGTCATTCACTCCCGTAAAGCAATATACTAATGCGTCAAAAAGTGTTGCATTTATGTGAATTCGTTTGTACTATGGTAATTTTTCAGTTTCAATTATTGAAGGTGTTATGTGTGTGCAGACGTCTTACCCTTTGTTTGCATCACCGCTTTCCGCAATTTCTTGTCCACGCCAGTTCGGAATGTTTATGCAGGGGATTGCTGCTGGTAATAACTTCTTCCTTGGTTACCCTAGAAGCTCATTTCTCAGATCCCATTCAAAATATTCTGGCTGATAGTAACCTGATGACACACGTGCAGTTTTCACATTCACTTTGTCGTTGCGTTTGCATCGAACTATCCATTCACGTCGCAAGTGCTCATCCCTGGGAAAAACGTGATAAGTAACATCCGTCGTCGTTCGAGCACTATTAATGCAATGTGCTACGGCACAGTTACAGCAAGCCTTGCTCGTGGCTGTCTCAAAACTGAATGCACGGTGCTGCAGCCTCCTCTCCGTGACGTCAAGGCGCGCGAGGGCGTCTGCGAGTTTTTTTTACTCGCTGGGGGCCGGAATGGCCTGCCTGCTTTTCCTATATGCCTCGGTTCCGAAATGCCGTGCCGGCGTTTCCGCGGCGCACGCCTTAAATCGGTGGCGACGCACTGTGAAGACCCATCCGGGCAGTGTTCATTTTTAGGTAAATGAGTTGGCACCACTGCGAGACAGCAAACGATAGCCCTCTTTCGGAACACAACATTGTGGAGTAAATTACATCAACACAGGAACAGAAATCAAAAGCCAAGGTTGCTACATCTATTACAAATACACCTCAGAACCGAATGCCTGTTCATCTGAAGGCATTTTCATCTAAAATTCCCTCCCAAATGGATGGATATATTCCAAAGCGATTATAAACGAAATGTGGTGTAATTATACCGGACAACTGAAGACTTGCTGTTCCATTGTGTTTCCTCTAAGAGGTAAAAGTTCCCCTTGATTCGGTGGATTGAAACTCAACCATTCTTGTCATACGGGAAACTCGTCATTTCACGCGTTTTATTACTCAGATTCCTACTTCCTTTTTGTCATTGTGTGTACAACGTTCTGCGTATCGGTTATTTAGTGTTTTGTCAGGTGTTAGAAAGGTTACTGGTATTTTAAGAGTATCGGCGATTATTTGTTTACTGTAAAAACGGATTACTGCATTTGTATTAAAATTTGCTATGAGAATGGATTAAAATGCATTGTGGTTTTAGAAATATTATATACTACTTTTGGTGAGTATACCAAGAGTGAAATAGGTGTTCACGGCTGGTATAAACGTTTCGAAGAAGAAGATGAGGATGATGAGAAGGTCATAATAGAAGACGAACTGAGAGTTAAACCAAACGATGCATAAACCAACACTCAATCGTCTCGGTGACAGATGGCCAAGACCACTGAAATGTGAATGTTACGTTTCTGATAGTAATATTTGGTTTTGACAGTACAGTGCACCACGACTCCTCGTCCCAAGATGAAACGGCCAGTGGGCAGATCTTCTCACCAGCTCAACCCTGATGGTTTGAGGCAACGTGGAAAGGTGTCCGGTTTTGTGGCAGCAACAGTTCACCGTTTCTGCACTGCGATAACGCACCTGCTCACAGTTAATTGTGTGCTTGGGCACGTTTGGCTAGAAACAATACTGTAGTGATGTGCTTCGCCCAACATGACATTTTGTTCCCAATAATAAAGACAAACCTTAAAGAGATGTCTTTTACATAAGAGATGAGATTCAAATTGCACATCTGAGAGAACTAAACACTACTGTAAGGATTGTTCCAGAATAGTTCTAAGCATTGGAAGAACCACTGGAATAAATGTATAATATGTAATAGGAAATATTTTGGTGAAGACGGTATTGGTGTAGACTAATAAATAAACCAAGTATTGGATTCAACATTCACCGCTGTTGCTTGCACTATCATATTGTCCATTTTGGTGCCAATGTCATGACCCTGTCATCGTCTTCTAAGAGGGATGTCATTCGTTCACCTTCCAAGTTCCGTTGATAGAAAAGAGTTCTGTTAATTTCCTGACTTGTCTCAAGTATTTGCATCGCCAGTCAGTAATGACTTCTCTCTAGAGAGACCTTTCCTTTGCTTAGAGGTCTGTTGCAAGTAAATCGCATTTCATGCAGTGTCTTACGCTAAACAGCTTTCTTAAAAGGAAAATTTTTTTTTTTTTGTTTTTACGGCAACAACTAATTTGTGTAATGTCAGCACTATTTTTTAGCCATACAAAAGTCCCTATGGTTGATCGAATTACCGATTTTGAGAAGCTGCTTGCAATGATGGATTTATACTCCAAATTTCGTTTTGCACTTTCTTGGTGGTTCTGGCAAACCGCGTGGTTTAACTTCGGTCGCCTTTGTGGTGCGTCCAATAGCGGCAAGGCTGACTTTTATGTAAACTACAATCCTTTTCTTTGAGACGGGCAGCATTACCCCCAGTTCTTTGTGTGCCGTCTCTTTAATACAATCCGTGATTGCAATAGAGGTGACTGAGCCATTTTTACCCCAAAGATCGGAATTCTTTGCATTGTGCAGATTTTCCTGTGATGTGGTGTGCTTATCCATCACCTACATGTCTACAGAGTTTTTCACACGGTGGATTACTGTCGACTGTTGAAAGAGATAGAAACGTATGGAATAGGTTCCCATGTATGTGAGTGGACCTCAGCTCTTATGTGACAGAACCCAGTATGTTGTCCTCAGTGGCGAGTGTTCGCCAGAGGCAGGAGTTCTCCAGAAAAGGGTGGTGGGACCGCTGTTACTGTCTGTATACATAAATGATCTGGTGGACAGGTATCTGCGGCTGTTTGCTGATTGTCCCCTAGTGTACAGTAAGATGTCGTCGTTGAGTGTAGGAGGACACAAGGCGAGTTGGACAAAATTTCTAGTTCGTGTGACGAATGGCAGCCAGCTGTAAATGTGGAGAAACGTAAGTTGATGCAGGTGAGTAGGAAAAACAGACACGTAGTGTTGAGGTACAGCAGTAGAGGTGTTCCGCTAGACACAGAGGCGTCGTTTAAATGTCTGAGCGAAATGGAACGAGGTTGAGAGGACTGTGGTAAGGAAGGCGGGAGGTCGACTTTAGTTTGTTGGGAGAATTTTAGGAAAGTGTGGTTGGCCTGTAGATGAGGGCTGCATGGAGGCCGCTGGTGCGACCTATTCTCGAGTACTGCTCGAGAGTTTGGTATCGGCAACAGGTAGAATTAAAGGAAGACAGCTATAGGACTGAGAGCTGAGCTGCTAGATTTGCTACCGGTAGTTTCGAGTGACGCAGAGGTATTGTGCAGAAGCTTCAGGAACTCGAATCGGAATCACTGGAGGGGAGGCGAAATTCTTGTCGAGGAACTCTGTTGAGAAAATTTAGAGAATCGTCTTTCGAGGCTGACTGGAGAACAATTCTAGTTCTGACAATGTACACTTGAGACAAGGCGTGTGAAGATAGGGTGCGAGGCATTGTCGCTCGTACAGAGGCATACAGGCAGTCGTTTCTCCCTCGCTGTATTTGGGAACGGAACGTAAAAAGCAGATGACTGCAGTCAGTTGAGAACTTTTTATATGTACCAGTTATTACTTTTGTTTCATATGGTTGCTGCTCCACCTACATTGATTATTTTGTACTAAATGCAGCAGTTTTATTACCTCTGTAGTTTCTACTTGGTATTTCACTTGTCTTTGGAGCTTCTTAGTGGCTCTCTCACTTGGGATTAGCCTTTAACTTGCATCAGCTGTGGGGAGAGGTTCCCGCGACATCGGTTAAAGTTCAGCAATGCCAGATCTATACAAGTATTTTGATATTTGTAAGTGAACATGCGATAATGAATCAACACTCTGTTTGTATTTGTTACAGGCACCTGATTTCTTTCTGGCATGATCTAATTTATGCATAGCATTACATACAGGAAATACAGTACTTTTTTGAGACTGGTGTAAAGTTATGGTTTAAGTGTTTGTACTACTACTGAAAGAGAAATTTTACTCGGAAGCGGTATAGCTGGTGTACACTTTTAGGTTTACTTAGACCTTTTTAAGTATAAATGTAAAGTTTTACGCCTTCTGTAGTGGTGTGTAACTTATTTTGTGTCCAGACTTTTCAGAAAATGCAAAAAGTTGCACAAAGTTAACATGACTGAGTATAGTAGTTGTGCAGGATACCGCCTGCCACAGACCATATGGTGGGTTGCAAAGTTTGTAAGTAGATGGAAATGAATGCTCCAGTGGATGTATCTCTTGTTGCATGCATGATTACCGGTATATGAGCACATGTGATGATTATTATGCAGCGGGTAGTTTGTGTGTGTGTGTGTGTGTGTGTGTGTGTGTGTCAGGGAGAGTCGACCTGGTGCCCTTGTTGTATTTGAAATATGTGGACCAACTTATTGTGTACGAAGCAGTGACTTTTATATTTTTTGTCGGTATGTCAGGAAATTTCCATGTTAGTGGTCTGAATCACTTAGCTGTCTCGTGAGGAAATTGTATTTCAGTACTTAGAGATGCGTTTAGTTTCCAGTGTTTTCTTCCTAAGTGACAGAAGGAATTGGTACCCAGATAAGGTAGTTTTAGGGGTGTGTTTGAATGTAGATGAAGGATTGGGTAGCAACTGCATGCCGAGGTGAAAGGAGGTGGATCTGTGGAGTGAATTATGAGGAAATGTGCCTAATGAATTTGTTAAGAGATGGAGTGGACCTATTTTTAATGGCAGATGGCTGAAGTTTTTGATTATGGGCTGGTGCTGTGCATCTGTCTGTAATACGCTGGTTAACCCGTATCGCAGAAGCGAGATTTCTAGATTTGTGACTTGTCGCTCGGAAGAAGTGTATTCAGAATAGTTGGCAGTTTTGCGGCTGTGACAGTTTCTTTCATTTGGTGTGTGTGTCTCGATAGTAGAGAGCAAGTGTGTCGATGTTTTGTGCAGGAGCCTTTCCGATGCAGAGCGGGGCAGGAGGCTGATAGAGGCAGCTAAGGAGGAGGGGCCGGTGGAAGAGGTGCGGCTGTTGCTGGCGGCTGGAGCGGACGTGCGGGCGAAGGACGGGGGCGGGTTCACCGCCCTGCACTGGGCTGCACTGAGAGGCGACGCGGCTGTGGTGCGGCTGCTGCTCTCTGCGGCGTCTGACCCCAACGCCAGGGATCTGTGGGGGCAGACGCCGCTGCACTTGGCGGCACACCATGGCCATGCAGAAGCGGCGGCTGCGTTGCTGCAGGCCGGAGCCGACAGGGGGGCGAGGAGTAATAGTGGGAACACCCCCCTGGACGTCGCCACGCGGCACAACCGGCGGCAGCTCGTCGAGGTGCTAACAGAGCATTAATACGTGCCAGTAGTACTTCATTGTACATGATATTAAAATAAAAAAATTGAAAAAAAAAAAGATCGCTTTCTCTATTCATTTCTTTCTTTTGCAGTCCACACAATTACTCCAGTAACACCACAACTACTGCAACAACAGGAGATATCTGTAAACCAACGTGACAGACCTTCCTTTTGAGAATTCACTATGTAAAACATTTCACAAACAATTTCTGCAAAAGCTCGGCAACAATTGCAAAATACTCCATCATTTATAAACTCCACTTCTCTCTCCCTCTCTGTCTTGTGTTTCTCGTCCCATATACAGTATTCAAACAGCTTACAAGAATACAGCCGACGTCTCTCACAACCACCTGTATTTCGAAACGTAAACACCCAATCTCTTCCAAGACACAAATGCGAGAATACCGCTTGTTGTGCGTTAATGTTAGTTCTTTGCACCAGTCTCCTACATTACCTAATTACTGCAAACCATTTGCTAGCAGTGTCTATGTTGCTACATCACATCACTGCGAACTGCACCATACACATATTACTGCCATATAAGCTGTTCACTTAGAATGTATCTTCACTTGCGACCTCACACTGAATTCACTTCTGTGCGTGCACTGCACAAGTACTTTTCGTGTTTAACTGTAATGTCACATTGGTAGCAGTGCTCACACCACATCATGCTCACACCATCTGCAGCCTTCCTGCCAGCCCACCTTCAAATAAAGAGAATTGAAGAACCACCTAAAATCATTAGACTCCTAAACACCTCCCTTGCTGCTCTTACAGAACAAACTGCCATCTCTCAGGGAATTATACTCAATCACGTGAGACATGCAGCCATCACTGGAATTATACGGCAGTTTCCCAAAATACACTTTTGCGTCTCTGTACACGCTTTGGAAGCAGACCACACTTCAAACATTCATTCCCCTGTCTGCTGTGATACAATTAGACTTGGCATCCCCATGGGTGCATGTGTGACCAAAGTGGCAGACTGCATTCTGAACAAGAGCTTCTGTGGCCCTCATGTGGCGGCGTTACACACGGAAGCTCCTTAACATTCTCTATGAGGAAGCAGCGACGCCAGAAGACAGTATTGACTTGGTGAGTGACCTCATTGATGAATATTTGATCCTCAAAATAAATAAATGTAATATACTGTACATACACAGGAAAAGAAATCCACTACTGTACAATTACACTGCTGATCACAAATTGCTCGAAACAGTAAGTCACCTACCGTAAAATATCTAGCAGTAACTATCCAGAGCCACCTTACGTGCAATGACCAAAAATACCAATTGGTAAGAAACTGCGGCAGATCTTTCCTCAGCGATTCTATAATCATATGTTTTGGGCTCCTAAATCCAAATTTCGTGCTTCCTGCCCTATAGTATGTAGGCTTCACAACGAAAGCCCCAAAATTTTCCGACTTTTCTCAGATTTTCATTTATTTCACAAAGACTACGTGTTTCTCAAAGTTGAAAACCCAACACAAAATTAAATTGGACAAACTCTTCTACAACATGCAGCAATCAGCAGTGATTTTCTGACGGCGAGTGGTGACTGCGCTAGAGCGTCCTAAAAAAACGGTGACTCCCCAAAATTCGGATCGCGCCTAACGCCATTCACCTGTTGCACTCTGCTATTACGGCACTTTGGAACGGTATGGCACGCGTCAGCAGACGGAAAACAGCCCAGAACTCCACCTGTGTTCTCCACATCGTCAAACACAATAGCACTCCCGGCAGACATCCGCTGTCGAAACAGATGTCATATATTTTGAAATGTGTTCGCATTTATTTAAACTAGTGCTTCTAAGTGTGTAGTTGGTATCTGAGAAATGGCTAAAATTTATTTTGATATCGAAATACGTAAATCTCAGTCCAGTGCGACAGAAAAGTGTAAAAATTAAGTTTTGTACGGAAGTATGCGAAGCACACGCTACGCGATGCTAAATCCAGGCTAGCCGGTACATCAAACAATTCGCCTGCGAGAGAGGAGGTTGTTTTCAATGTAATTTATACATACAATTTGTCTGCAAAACAGATAACCCAATTTAAAATATTGGTCCTGAATACTGTAAATCTTTGTCTTCAGACTTGTTAACAATAGCTGCCCTAGATCTGCTACCGTATCTGTAGTGCAAACGAAGATAAAATGTAACGCATCCCACTTTGTGTGAAAACTGCTCCAAAATTCACAAGATAACGCCTTTCTGAAATAACTTACCGATTTGGAAAGTCTGAAATGATAATTTCACAGATACATTCTGATGTGTGGCGGAGGATAGTTTGAGTACCACAGCTGTTTCGGCCTTTTCCTGTTGCAGTCGCGGTGTGAAACACTGCCGGTAAGCCACCGTGTACCTCCGTTCTCCTTAATTTTTACTTTCATGTTCCCTCCTTAGTTTTTACTTTCACGCTCCTTCTACCGAGACGCGCGCAGCAGGTAGCAATATATCGGTTGAGTCAGGTGTAGAGAAACTGAAATAGAGCTCCAGTCTTCTTCATGTCCCTGTTGTACTCTCATAAAAATGTTTGCAATCGACTGAAAAATTTCACGTCGACAAGAATAAACAGTTTTGATCTGTCTTTGCCCAACTTATCAGTTCCCGTTAAGACTAGCAGAAGGGCCGAGTACGTCTTTCAAACACTGACTGTGTAATTGCATTGTCCTCCTTTTCCTAAAAGCTGCCTCAGAACCGTGGCAGACAGGGTCCTTTCGCACACTAGGCTTACTGTAACTCAGCCACCAATCAAGAACCGAGCTGAAATTTTGCCATTCAAATTGACATGCTTCCCAGATATCAGTGATTTCGGAATGGAGGATTGTAGAATATTAAGAAAAAGACCGGGTCAGGTTAGTCCCCACTGACGATGCGAGAAATATCGTCCATGAAGAGCTCTGAATAGAAAGTAAGAAACCCGGATAACAACTGGCGTGCATTTCCTGGTTATTTATAGTTTTAGGTGGAACCTTTAACCTTCCATCTCTGCAGTGGGCGACATAGGTGGCTGAGAATGAAGGCAGGGCCAGGGAATCGGGACAAAGTGATCAAAGTGCTTCACTCAAAAACTACCTCGGGCCATTAATCTGAGAAACGAGTCGTGAAGACTGCATCTTAGACTAGCAAGTGACAAATAGACCCGAACTTTTCGAATCTGTTAGGGTAGAGTGGGGAATCAGATATGACAAAAGCGTTACAGTGTCACTGAATACGACCATAAAGAGAAATAGAAAATAAGTAGGGAATATTATTGTGCTTAGCAAGAGCGACGAGAAACAGGCTTCAGCTTTCCTTTCCTCTGCAGCACCAACAGCGCGGGTGTCAGTGGAAGAGCGTTGTGAATTACGCTTCAGACAGGTGTGTACTGACCAAATGCGTTTCAAGCCCGGTTTCACAGCGATGAGTTTACGGCACTTGTTTTCATTTAAGTGCGCGTCTGCGCACGCCAGATCACGAGATAACAAAGAAATTTCCGAGATCCGAATTTCATCGATAAAAATGACGCGAAAGAAAGTTGTTTCCGGAAAGAGCAACATATCTGTAACATGCTGCATTACTCTCTACGTAACGAAAGCCTGTGTAAACATTCGGTCTTGTCTGTAACGCAGAAACGCTTACAACACTGTTATTCCCGTGCAAACAGCAACAGGTGGCGTCAGACAGCCCGCGCAGTCGCCGAGGGGAAACTTGCAGGTGGGGGCGCGATGCAGAATGCGGACAGCGAATCCGGCAGAGGGCCGCGCATGCGCAGAAGCAGCGGCGGGAAGGGAGCAGACGGTAGGTGCGGTCCGACCACGGCGGCGGAGAGAAGACCGGCCACACGACAGGGGGGCCGAAACTAAGTCAGGACGATCACTTCCCACATAAAATGTGTAACACTGTTTAGCGATTAGAGCTCCAGTTGTACTCAACAGTTTATAAATCGGTGATGATCGCAGACGCCAGCGTCCGGTTGCCATTTAATGTCCCGGTATTACAAGGATATTTTCTCCCGCTCTCGCAGCAATTTCGCAGTCAGAGCAAGCTACATCTATCTAATGGCACCCCACGATGTACTAACACTAAACATTACTTCGATAACAACCTCTGTTACAATTAGTGCGCTAGATGATTTAATACAAGATGTCGCGTTTGATGTATTATTTTTGCAGCAAGTCTCAACGGCAGCTGTGGGGACATCAGCTGGCTTTCAAGCTGTCATTATTATCGATGCAGAAATAAACAACGCTACGGCAGTTCTTTTAAGGGATGGGTTTACACCTGAAAACGTCCAACATTATCCCAGCAGACGTGCAATTGCATGTTCTGTCGCTGAGACATTCCGCTTAAATATTTACGCGCCATCCGGGACTGACGTTACATATGCACGATCGGACTATTTTTTTTAATCAGGATTTCCCACATCTTTTGGTAAATATGTATATGTGAAGCATACGCTACACGATGCGAATTAGAGGCTTGTCAGTACGTCAAACAATTCGCCTGCAAGAGAGCTGGCCGATTTCAATCTAATTTGTATGTCATTTGTCTGCAAAACAAATTACTCTGATTAAAATGTTGGCCCTGAATATTGTTAAGCTTTGTGTTTAGACTTCATTTACCTGTTTGAAACATCTAAAATGATATATTTTCACAGATATATTGTGACAGTCGCTGTACCTTACGGTGGACATGAACATTGATGGTAATTAAATTTGTTGGCCTAGCTGTCAGAACGGAACGCTCCTCTGTTCTGGAACCAGTTACTATTAAGAGAGTGACCGAACTGTCAAAAACGTACAGTACAGGTCCAGCGCGACAGCTATCTGGAGGCAGAAAGGGTACCAGCATCACAGAACCAGCAGACGGATTCGATACGCCCACGCATGCGCAGAAGTACCCGTTCTGCTTCTCGCTCGGATGGCCACCGGCCAAGTGCACAGTTTCGTGATGCAGATTTTGCGCCTTTTTCAGTGAGTAACTCTTCACGAACGCAGTAACTAAAGGATGTAGAAAAAGAGCCGTGAGGACGAACTGTGACAGGCGTTGCGAATGTGGTCACCTCTCTAAACGTCTGCACTCCCTCCGCATCGAACAAGAGAGCTCCAAGGGAAAGATTTTTCAGCGATCGACTCAGAAGGCGCGACACCCTCCTGTGGCGCCCTGCAAAATCTGACTGCAGGTCTGGACACGGAAGCCGCAGCTGAGCGGCGTGCCGCCACACGCACTCACTGCACGCACGCCTCGCCAGTGTCGGCTTCGAGGCCTGACAGACTCCACACCACAGCGGGCTGTGAGTAACTGTGCAGGATTACGACGCAGCCCCTGTCAGCTTCTTCGACCGTGACACTGTAAGTGAGAAAGTAAAAGGTCTACCTCGTCCCAAAATAATTGGCAGAGAATACTGGAAATTAAATTGTAACCTCCTCCACATAACATCGGTGAATATACATTTCATTGGTCGGTACAAATCGTGGGTTAACCGCAAACGTTTCTTCCGTAACGCGAGTGAGTGGCGACTGAACCTTGCAAAATCCGGTGTCCGGAAATTATTTACAAATGTCTGCTACAGGATTGACGTAAAGCGTGAATTTCATTTTGAATTATTTGATACTTGTAAGAATAATTAGTAATTGCCACTACATCACTCAAAAAAATAATTCGTTCACGTGACATATCAGACTGTAAAATAATACAAAACATGTTGGCAAGTCCTACATACGACTTACTTATCTACAGAATTTTCATTTGGGGAATGGTAAACAGTTACATTATGTATAAAATGCTACACAGGCAACCACGTCCTGCACGTAAACTCATGTGTGTTAACTGGAGAAACACTGGCCACGGTGGCTGGACTGCAGGCGACAGACTAACTGGGCGACATTTTGGAAGAAAATTTCCTGCAACTGACAGCAAAGCGAGGCCGTGGAGATGGTGTAAAGCAGGCTGTTCCAGCTCGTCGGCTCCGTTGTGAGCCGCGGAGCGCTCCCTGCTGCAGGGAGCCGTGTCGCTCGCTGTGACCATTCAAGTGGGCCGGCCCGTGGCATGGCTGGCTGAGGCAGGCGGCAAGGCAAGCGTTTTGATGTGCCAGCTGCGTCTTAGAAGATCGACAACCGCATACTCTTAGATGCTAAGACGTGGTGACATGCTACATCAGGGAATACGATGTTCAGGAAATAAATAAGAAACAACTGTTTTACAAGAAATTGCATTCTGAATTTATTGGGCCTCTGTAGCTTGACATTTTCTTTTCATTAGATGGCCTTCATTGTTGCATCCTGAAGAAACGATCGTTCCTTACTTTTTACTCTTTTCATTGCTGAGAAAAGCTGCTCGCAACAATACGTAGATCCAAACATGCACATGATCTGAGCGGCATTGTTATGAAGCTTGGGAAATGGTTCAAATGGCTCTGAACACTATGGGACTTAACTTCAGAGGTCATCAGTCCCCTAGAACTTAGAACTACTTAAACCTAACTAACCTAAGGACATCACACACATCCATGCCCGTGGCAGGATTCGAACCTGCGACCGTAGCGGTCGCGTGGTTCCAGACTGTAGCAAGCTTGGGAAACGTTTTTTGCTGTAATGAACGATACCATCGTGACAAATCCAACGTATTCTAGTACCTCTCTTTCAACAAAGTTGAATTTTGCAAATCAATAATCTCCAATTGAAGTGACGGTGACAAGTCATCGGGGGAAACTGAAAAAGGAGTGCTGAACACCTTAAGTTCCATTTCGAAACTAGTGAGGTCTCGGAAACGTGTTTCAAACGACGTGATGAGCTGCTTTAACTTTGCTTGGTAATCGCCGGAAGTAGTGCCTTCAGGTAGTTTTAAAGAAGCAAGACGATTGAAGAACGTTAAATTTCCATTACTCATCTGCCTCTCAAATAAACGTAACTTTTCCATGAACGCTTTGATCTGGTCATGCATGTCAACGATTAGCTGCCCTTTGCCCTGCAGTGACAGATTTAAATTATTCAGATGCATAGTTATATCAGCTAGGAACGCCAGGTCTGATATCGATTTTATATCTTTCAGACAACGCATTTCTTCCCATTTCATTTCGAGAAAAAGGGATATTTTCCCACGAATGGCAAAGAAAACATCAAGAACTTTTCCCCGACTCGGCCAACGAACTGTACTGTGGTAAGGTATATCCCCATACTCCGCTTCCATATCTTTCAGGAATCCTTTGAATTGGCGATGATTCATACAGTGACGCCGCACAGAATTCACACACTTCACGACATCTTTCATTACGCCACCTAGCTCTACTGTTTCAGCACACAGTGCCTCTTGGTGAATAAAACACTGAAGAGTCAAAATGTCGTTCCCGAATTCATCCCCGAGCTTATTTTTCAAACGAGAAGCAAAACCTTGGTGACGCCCGATCATTTGTGGTGCACCGTCTGTCGCTACACAATGGAGCTTATCCCACGGAAAATTCGTATTGTCCACTGATTCACAAACAGCTTCAAAAATGTCACGTCCTGTTGCGGTGTCATCGAGTGGTACCACATCCAAGAGTTCTTCAGTTACTTTCAGCTCCATGTCGACACCACGCACAAAGGCTGCAAGCTGAGCACAGTCCGATATGTCTGTGCTTTCGTCAAGCGCTAGCGAAAATGCAACAACGGTCTCCGCCTTTTTCCTGAGCTGTGTCTCTAAATCCGCTGCCATGTCCAGGATTCGACGAGACATTGGTTGCTTCGACAGGCAAACCCCTCCAATTGCCTGCACCTCCATTGGAAACGAACATTCTGCAACTGCTACCCTGCACGATTTTACGAGTGGTCCCACAGAAAATGGCTTGCCACTTGTCGCAATGATGTGAGCGACTCTGTAGCTTGCTCGAATTGCAGATTCAGTAGTGTTTTCTCCGCTCTCATTCACCTGAAAATCATAAACGCATTACAGAACACGAACTATGTTGCATGTTTTGATACCCTCCGTATTACGAAACCGTTTTTGAACTTACGTCTCCTGGTATATCGTTCTTAAGCCTGGCTACCAGTTCTCTGCATGCAACGCCTTCTACCTGATCGTAGTGCGCTGCGTGAAGACGTGAATAATGTCGTGGTATATTGTACCTCTTCGCAGAATTAATTACTTTATGACATACAAGACATTGCAGACGACCATCCCTCTCAATGAATAGAAAGGTATCCTCCAGTAGAGGTACAGGGCTGCCGCGGCTAGTCATAGCTGTCATTGAACACGGATTATTGCGTCAGTCGCGGCTGCATGCGGCCAGGGGGCAGTGGGTTCGCTTTCCCCCTCCACGCGGGCTCCGAGCTGCCGCAGTGAGCGCTCCGGAGCGCTCCGGCTCCCTGGAGCTCGGTTGGAACAGCCTGGTGTAAAGTGTCTGGTGGCAAAGCTAAAAAATAAACTGGAGTGTGCGAAAGGAAAGAAACAACATACTGTTGTCCAGTGTGTGATGTTGCGCTGTGCATGCCAGAATGCTTTGAACCATTTCACACGAAAGCCAATTACGTATACAAATTATTTGTAAAAAAATTGTAATTTAATTTAGTTGTGTATTAAGATATTTTTTAGTAAATGCCTTTCAGTTTGTTTGTTTCCAGACTTCAAAGTGTTGATTTGTTGTTCCGGTGAGAGGCAACAAGGCCAGGCTCACTCGATTACGGGGCCAGCGTGTGTGGGCGGTGGTGTTGTGACGTCACCACAGTGTGTCGGCAAGAGGCGCCTGCCGCGGCCTTCAGTTGATGACAGACTGAAGCAAAGAAACTGCAGACACACTCACTAAGGTGTTGGTGACGCGACACAAAATTACAACGTTTTTCTCTTCCATTATCGTCAAGAGAACTGTAACATTTTCAATATGTGGAACGTAGTATTGAAAGTCTAAACCAGATGTAATCACTGACCAAATGAAAGGAGGAGGTACTGATTTCTGTACGTTTCATAGCGTGCTTTTGGGCAGGGCATCTCCGCTTTGCAAATAAAACACAGTTGTTGACAGAGGAAATGGTGGCAGCCAGAACACATTCATAACCTGCTGGAAAAGAACACTGCTATTACTACAATTCATGTGGGGCTCTGTAGAAAACTTCTGAGGCAGCAGAATGTAATGTTTAAAACGTTAACCAGATGTAATTTGTTATAAAAAAGATGTTCTCAAAAAGAGTGTTCGAGTAGGGCATCTTCCATTTGCAGATAAAATGCAGTCATCGGCAGAGTAGACTAAAAGACGTCCGTTAAATGCTGATAAAGAACAGCAGAATACCCCCTGTTACCACATTCCAAATAGGAAGCTGTAGATAATAGCCTTTGACGTTGCAGAGAGTAATATTAAAAAAATGTTAACCACATGTAATTACTTACCCAGTGCTAGAAGGAAGTACTTATTTCTCTTCATTTAAAAGCCTCCTTCCGAGCAGGGCAGGGGATCTTTCCTTGGCAAAAAATAAATAAAAAAATGCAGTCGATATCAGAATAAATGGCGGCAGCGACGTGGCGCTCATTAAACTGCTGATAAGGAACAGGAGACAGCATTTGAGGCAGCAGGGTCCCATATGAACAGTGTCTAACCAGGTCTGTTTACCTACCAAGCGGAAGAAGGGAGGAGCAGCTGCGTCGCTGGAGGGTGTCCACGTGTTTGTCGTCGCTGCCGGGGAGAGAGAGGGGCGCTGGAGTTCCAGCGTCAGGGGGGTAGTTGTGAGTTGAGACGCCGAGCAGGGGGCTCTGGGCAGTGCAGGCGTGAAGTTCAGAGCGCCTGCGTTTAAGTAAAGTGCTCTGTGTTTGAATGCTGTGAAACAGAGGAGAGAGATACGATTAACGGTTCAGAATGAAATGAGGTGTAAGGACATCAGAAAAGAGTATGAAGAGGAATGAAGGGAACATTTTTTTTATTTAGTGGCACTGCAGTCGCGCTAGTTACATTAGTTTCATTGTTAAATTAGACAGCAACATCAAGGAAATTGAGATTTTTGATTAAAGATTGTTTGATTTTCACTGTGAGGGTTGTTTCATGTCTGTCAGTTATTTCACTGACGTTTGTGAGAGTAAGATTTTGGTATCGGTGTCTTCCTTTGACAATATTAATAAATGTTGTAATATGAAGTGCATACGGGTGTTAATATATCCGATAACGTAAAAACATTTTGCTAAAGGCATATTTCACCAATTCCTCGGTCCAAGCCATTTTTATTCAAAGCAGTGTCACACTCAGTGGTGTGTATAAAACAGTTTGCTCGCTGTCTGGAGCACTGCACTGGGCTCTCGGCAACTGGAGTCAGAAATTTGCAACTGGAGCGCAGAGAGCAGCCAAGCACTGTGTTTCCAAGCAATTACATTACGAGGTGAGATGTTTCCATTTCAGGATCTGTTTGCTACGAAAATTATCAACGGACAGGCAACATTTCACGAACAGCATTACTTGCAGACCATTAACACACGGGGACCACTTTGCTTTTATTAAAGAGATTAATAGTAAAGTTCAGGTTTTAATCAGTTTACAATTTTTATGGTATCAATACAGTAAGACAACATATCATCACGTCGGAAGACATAAGAGTCACGTTATTGCAGGGAAAAGAACAGCCACAAAAGAATGTGCATCATGCGATTAGAAGCATACCAAGTGGCTGACATAATTTCACCGCACTGACTGACTACGGATCTCCAGTTACATCGTATAGTGATGCAGCGGGCAATAAACGCAATGCGAATAATTCTTGCTCTACAATCCCATTACAAAGGACTAAAGTTAGAGGAGCAGTTTCAGGAAAAAGAATAGATGTAAAAACCACACACACACTTAAAATTTGTTGTTCACAGCCACACAATTTATGCAGATTTTTGGATCGTCCAACTTTTTAAAAACTGAAGCTAAGCTGCGTCTGGGTTTTTTAACAGAACATGATGACATTTCGGACTATGAAGATGCATTACACTTTCAGCAGAGCATTTCAATACACGAATGGGAAATTAACAGATTAGAGCTTTCTTCACACACAGAAAATAACCAATGGTACACATCATTTTTAACTGACACGTATTTTGCCACAGTCAATGCAGATGGATTAAATTTCGACGTTTCGCAGTCAGTCAGACCCAAGGAAGACAGTTGTGAAGCAGCAACAGACGAACCAAACAACACACTCTATTGGACAGATTTTTCAGATCACCACTAATTCTGTCCCTACTGATGCAACTTTGCTCTCGCCACATTTAATTTTGAAGGA
The DNA here is from genome assembly GCF_023864345.2 of Schistocerca serialis cubense. Lineage (NCBI taxonomy): Eukaryota > Metazoa > Arthropoda > Insecta > Orthoptera > Acrididae > Schistocerca > Schistocerca serialis. The sequence continues at coordinate 109,964,530 of NC_064648.1, forward strand.
TAAAAATCAGCCAGACAAAGTAAAGGAACTTGTGTCTCTCCCCAAGTCACAGCGCCTACGTCATCGTTAACAGACACTGCAACAGTTAATACAAAAGAGGCAGCTGAGAAGAGGAAAACGCTTCTAGTATGATAAAAAAATATATTATTTTTCTTACGTTAAATATATTTCAGTTCTATCAATTTAAATCTGTATTTCATACTAGAATGTCGTGTTTCCAGTCTGGCACAGCTTTGCCACAGGAGACACGAAAGCGGTCGAAGACGTCCGTCTTCTGGTCGGCTCCTGATCGTTGTCAGAAGGAGGCTAGGTTTTGATTACGCAGACTTCTATTATTTGGAAAAGAACAACCCGGATTTCTTTACGTAATCAGTATGAATTTTATAATTACCTAGGGGACCTTTCACAATGAACAGTAAAAAGAAAATGCATTTGCAAATGAAATCATTAATAAATGGGGCAGCTATGAATTGTATAGAAGACAAGGAGCGGCCTTCTGTCTACGACCAGGATGCCGCAGTATTCTCTGCTGTAGTAAAGGCTGTTTGACATTTATAAAAAGTAATATGGCATAGAGGATAAAAAGGTATAAAGGAAAAGAACAGAATAAGAAGTCTGGTAAACACTAAATATATTCAAACAATTCTCACTAGCAAAATTAGGGCTTATTTATAAACAATACAACTTACATAATTACTTTTTTTAACAGTATGGTGCGATCAGATTTCAGCCTGTCCTGTGCTGTCTCCTTGGTTCACGTTTTTTTTTTTTACAAATTATAGTCCCTACTTTTCTCCTTTCGTTGAAGACAATTCTTGCACTGTTCAACACCTCCGATAACAATAACTTGCTGATTTACAGTTTCGAACATGAATTACCTTAATTTTATTAATTAATAATGTTGTCTGCACCTTAGCAAGACCGCTCACTTTTTTAACTTAAAGTCGACCTCCTCTACGTTTTCACATAACAAGCAGAAGCACATTAAAATCTGAAGATCTACAAAAGTTTTCTACCGTCATCTTTTATTTAGATCGAAGCGGAACGACAGTTCAGCTTCTGTTAAAATGTTTCTTTGACTGTGCAATCGATGTATTAGCGTCCGCGCTAGATGCGCATCTTTACAGTTATGTAAATTATACAAAACAAATGTCTTTCAAAGGGTACTCAAAGCTTTCGTAGGACGGAAATACCAATAATATTACATCGCTTCCCGCGTGAGGAGTAATGAGTCTGAAAGATCGTTACGACTCACGCGCAGTCGTAATATTATTGGATTCACATACTTAGTGAATGAAGTATTTAAGGATCTCTCCTTGTAGGGAGCAAAACAAACATAACATAAGGCACATAGAATTATATACGTTTCATACTAAGTCGTCAAAGCTACTCACAGTTGCTGTTACCATTATTAATTTCTTTGTACATTACCTATATGTTGCTGCTTATACTCTGTGTAATCTACAGATTACAATGTATCAGTTTTGCATCGTACATGGTTCTAGCGACTTAAAATATCAGTCCTTTGAAAGCTTAACTTAGGTTAATACTTCACATATACGGACATTCTGGTCTGAATGAGGGATTTAAAGAAAACCTTTACTACTTGGTAAAAAGGAGATTTGCCATAACTTAAAACTAAAACAGCAGGTGGCACTTTGGCACATCCCTTACTCAATTCAACGACTGCAGTCTTTTATTGCTCAAGAAACTTAAAACTACCTTAAAACTAAAGCAAATCTTATTTTCCAAATCACTGGGTGCCACTGATGGACTGCTTCTACTGAAATGATGTCACTTGTTGCTGTGTGTACCTGTTCAACATTGCTGGGTGCCAGAGATGGAACTGCTTCTACTGAAATAATGTCACTTGTTGCTGTCTGCACCTGTTCAACATTGCTGGGTGCCACTGATGGAACTGCTTCTATTGATATGATGTCACTTGTTGGTGTCTGCATCTGTCAACATTGCTGGGTGCCACTGATGAACTGCTTCTACTGAAATAATGTCACTTGTTGGTGTCTGCACCTGCTCAACATTGCTGGGTGCCACTGATGGACTGCTTCTACTGAAATGATGTCACTTGTAGGTGTCTGCACCTGCTCAACATTGCTGGGTGCCACATATGGAACTGTTTCTACTGAGATTATGTCACTTGTTGGTGTCTGCACCTCTTCAACATTGCTGGGTGCCACTAATGGAACTGCTTCTACTGAAATAATGTCACTTGTTGCTGTGTGTACCTGCTCAACTTTACTGGGTGCCACTGATGAACTGCTTCTACTGAAATAATGTCACTTGTTGCTGTCTGCACCTGCTCAACATTGCTGGGTGCCACTGATGGAATTGCTTCAACTGAGAAGATGTCACTTGTTGGTGTCTGCACCTGCTCAACATTACTGGGTGCCACTGATGGACTGTTTCTACTAAAATGATGTCACTTGTTGGTATTTGCATCTGTTGACCTTGGTGCTACTGCTGGATCTATCAACTACTTGTTTTCTTTTCTTTTTTTTTTTTTTTTGAATCATTCAAAGCATTTTATGTGAACATTTATATAAACTGATTTTTTTGTGTATTGTGTAAACTATTATGTAAAGCCACATGTATGAAAGAATTTGTATTGCCTACTGTATTTTATATATTAGGTTATTGAAAGGTCAGTGCAAAGCCAAAATTTTAACTAGTTATGTGATATTTAGGTATTAATATTATCTTTTATTTTTGTCTGTATTTTTGTGGACGAATTTGGTGGTATTTTCACCACCAATGCTGGCAAAAATACCATCAAATTCTGGCCTGTGGAGGAGAGGCGTATGAAAGGTGGCTACACTGAGCCACTGCGCCAGAGATTGCGCCAAAGAGTATTATTCAGCCGCCTCCACAGTGCTTGGGCAGAGCTTGTAGTAGGGAGTGCCTGTCGAGGACTCGTGGTAGTCAGTACTTGTTAAGAACTCGTAGCAGAGAGTGTTTGTAGGCAGTGCTTGCTGAGATGTGATATTGGAGAGATCTGGTTGAGATGTGATGGTAACGAGTCGGTGTGGAGAGATTGTAATGATTAGAGTGCTTTTCATGAATATAAATTAAGGTAACAAACTACTTTTTTTTCTCATTATTTCAGTGTCCTAAATAATGCGTCATTACAGGTTCAGTCAACAAAGCATCTGGCTTGTGTTCTTGTATTAGAGTGCAATCCTGGTTTTCTTGAGCAATTATAGTATTTCTATTTTTTTATCACTTCAGTATAAATGGTATTTGAAATTTCTTGTCTTATTGAAGAAGAACCGTGCCAGATGTGTACGTTGAGTCACACTCCCACACACAGAACAATTACACTTGTGCTTTGGTTTAGTAGGTTTTATAGTTGCTGGGGACTTAATTAATTGTGTTGACGAAAATTTCATTTCATTCTTTGTTGTTGTTCTTTGCAGTCAGATAGCGTAATAATACTAGTCAGGGCCAACCGTTTACGAAACAGCGTAATCGGACTTACAGCTACTAAAAATATAAAAATTATTTTCAAAATATTTAATTAAGCCCCCATGCACTGTACATGCGTCTGACTAGCAGTCATTCCTCGTGAAGTGACGCTGCTATTGCCAGTACACGTTTAATCGATGATAGGCAGGTGATCATAATGTTATGGCTAATGAGTCTGTTATTTATAAATTGCAATGATCGCTGTTCCACCCAAGAGGGTATTGCAAAAATGACATAAATAAACCAATAAATGAATCTCTGAACCATGGTGCAGGATAACACATTGCTGATGAAAGACCATTATTTGGTCTCAGGTGGTAGGCACAGTTGTAAAGGGATCACTGTGAGCCCAGTATGCAATATGGCATTCTTCCCTTGTCTTGACCAGACGTGATAGACTGTAACCTTGACAACGATAATGCCTGCCCTCGTGGTCATGTGCAACTCAACAGTCCTACACTGTAACATCTAAATGCCCCAAAATCTTATAGCTGCACAATTATACCAGCCACGCAACTGGAGATCAAGAGTGGAGCAGCTTCCAAATTATATCAGTTGCAGGTAACACATGCGTAGAAAGTGTCTCTGTATCCTTCACAAGTATCACACAACATCTGACACTGTTCATGGGCATTATATAAACGTGCTGTGGTGTCCGGTCTACCTGTCATGGAGATTTGAGACCCTGATCAGTTACACTGCAGCTGATGGCGCGTTTGTGTAAGAAGCCAGAATGACATCTCACCGTTTTTTCGGTATGCTTCAATTTATCTGTCACGCATCGCATTATTAATTCTGAAACAGTGACTTGTAACAGTACACTTGTTTCAATCGGTGTCTTCACTCTTCTTTGGATTCACAGACTGAATAGCGTTCAGTTTTGAATTTGAATGTGACACCTTTTATTTCACAGATAAGAGAGACATCAGCAACTACCGACCTGTTTCACTGCTTCTATCATTTACCTACATTTTTGAGAAGGCGATGTATTGTAGAAGATTATCTCACCTTGGCAACAATAATATTGTCACCAAATCACAGTTTGCCTTTCAGAAGGGGTGCTCTACTGAGAATGCCATTTAAATGTTCGCACACCAGATAGTACAAGCATTAAATAACAAAACAGCACCGGTGGGTATTTTCTGTGTCCTATCCAAGGCATTTGATGGTGTAAATAATAATACACTGCTAGATAAATTTTGTAGGGTTGATGGTGTAGTCAACCAATGCATCTTATCACATCTAACCAAAAGGTTTCAAAAAGCTGTATTTAGTAGTAACTCAACCAACAGAATTCAGGGACATAATTCTGACTGGGTGGAAATCACATATGGGGTTCCCCAAAGCTCAATCTTAGGTCCACTACTGTTTCTCATATATGTTAATGATCTATCGTCTAATGTACAGCAAGCAGAATTAGCTCTTTTTGCAGATGACAACAGTATTGTAATCACTCTCAGTATTAATACAGAACTGGAAGAAATGGTAAACAAAGTTCTCAAAAGTATCATTGTTTGGTTTTCTGCAAATTGTCTCACCCTGAATTTCACAAAGACACATTATATACAGTTCTGCACCTCTGGGGGTACTGCATCTGTGATAACTGTAACACACGGTGGTGAAGTAATACATAAGGTGAAAACTTTTAAAATTCTTAGGTGTCCATATTGATGAGAATTTTAATTGGAAAAACATAAATTTGGGAACTCCTAAAAAAACTTAGTTTCGCTACATTTTTACTTAGAATCATAGCAAATTTTGAAAAGAGATAAATCAGTAAGTTGACATATTTTGCTTCTTTTCATTCAGCAATGTCATATGGAATAATGTTCTGGGGTGATTCGTCTTTAAGAAAGAAGGTCTTCATTGCCCAAAAACGAGTTGTAACAATAATATGTGGCGCTCACGCCCGATCGTCTTGTAGCGATCTGATTAAGGAGTTGGGCCTACTGACTACCGCTTCACAGTATATTTATTCACTCATGAAACTTGTAAACAATCTACTACAGTTCAAAAGGAACCATGAGGTACATGATCACAATAATAGAAGAAAAAATTACATTCATGACTGAACATTAAGGTTTTCTTTAGGTTGCCATTAAGGTTTGAACAAAAAATTTTCACCACTTACCCTGTGATATAAAATGTCTAACAGACAGTATGGTAAAATTTGGAAATAAACTGAAAAAGTTTCTGCTTGAGAATTCCTTCTACTCTGTAGAAGACCTTCTATGTTTGTAATGTGTAAAAAGTTATGGATGGGAACTGATAACTCAATCTGTATTTCTTGTTACCATTTTGGGGGGAAAGAATAGTAATTGTATGGTGATGTTAAGAGTAGAAATAGACGTATAAATTAACTGGCAATTTTCATCTAAAATGACTCATTCGACCACATGACGATCTATCGTGCAGTTTTATGGAAGGAACATGAAAGTAAGCAACAAGCGTTTCTTTCTATTTACCATAATTGGGCGAAATTCACTTAAACATCTGAAAATTCGGTAACTGTTTTCTATCGTACCTCATTCGTTTCATATTATGCAACATTTATCAACGACATTGTGCCTTGTAGACATACTGTATTTGGCTATTTTTTCACCTCCTTGTGAGGCATTAAAATACCAACATACAGAAAAAACTCGCAGAGGAGCTATTACTCGGCAATGGCGTACGAGCACACTTTTTTAAGGCTCGTGGAAGTCTAACGACTTGATGGAACAGTAAAGTGACAAGAATTAATCCCTACATGTTATATGTGTACTTCTAGTATTCATAGATCAACTTTTTCATTATACCATAAATACCTTACGCCTCAGTTGTCTTTGATAGCGAGTAGCGAGCGGCGAGACGGAAATGACGTCCCTTGTGACGGTAGTCTGCTTGGCAAAGGAGCAGTTCGGCGCTTTCGAGTTTCTCTCGCTGTACACAGACATGGAGGTCGACCCCAGTTTTCGGCGGGGCATTCGCCTCACCCAGTGGTGACCCCCGATGCAGCCGCCGGGCTGTCTGCCGTTTACCCAGGGGGCGACGCGACGCCTGGGGCAGCTGGCGACTTAGGCTGTCGTCATCGTGGCCCCAGGGCGGAACTGGAGCCATTCCCCATGTGCTATCGCGTCACGAGAGCGTTGCGGTCCCTGTGTTGTTTTGGGCCATCAGTAATGTTGCACAACATCATATCACTGGCATAATTCATCCCCTTCTTGATTTATATCCCATTTCTTCGTGTCCTGGGTTTATTTTCGCATCATTCTGACAGACAACAGCGACGAAAGAACCCAAAGAGATTTTTAGATACCTATCTCCTATTTTTTTCCCCTATAGTCGGATTCCTGTCTCCTAAGCGGGTAGGGAGTCAAAAATTAAAAAAAAATCGAGTTTTCGAAAATATGTCTGTTTTGTAATCTTTCTGAAAAGTTTGATGTATAAAACATATATATTTCAGTGATTATAAGGCACGCTATTTGGTCCTGTGTGTACCCAGATTAAGCGCTACACCCCTTACCACAGACGTCTGCTGTCATACATACGTGTATTTCGCTGTGTAAAATTCGAATGTTTATATTTGCGCCAGAGATGGTCATACGTGTAACAAAAGACTATTGACATAGAAGAAACGTGTTGATGGCGGCACCCAAACCCCAATGAAAGCTTTAATGAATGTGCATGGAAAAGATTGCCAAAAACCAATTTTTGTGTGGAAGAGATGTACTTGCTGTTGGTGTTTATAATGCAGTTTCCTTTTTTTATGATAGTGTGTAAAGCTGGATATGTATTTTAGAGAAAATGGGAATCAAGGGAAAAGTGAACTGCATCAAAGCTTTATATGCAATAAACACAGAGCGTGTAGTGAAAGAACATAAATCATTTTTGGAAGTGATAAATTCGGAATGAGTGAATCATAGGAGTGTGGAAAAGACGAAAACTGATTTACAAATTGGAAAAAAAAACCTCTTTATGCTGCTGGACAGTTCTAAAAGATGCCAAACGCAGCCAGAAGCTTTAATGGCCATTTTCTGCAAAACACAAATTTTTATTCTCAGGTACATGTAACACCCAAAATAAATATGCCATTCCTTTTCCAACGTGGTATCCTTATTAAACACAAACTCCTTAATGCAAAACTCTAGAATTTTCCATCTCTATTAAAAACTGTTGTAAAGTTTCACATAATTAACTATAAAATTTGAGTTTTTTCTAAACATGAAGTTTAAAATGTAACAGGTCATTCATTTTCTTGAAATTGAAATAAATTCTAGAATTTCATACACCTTTATGTATGGATTGTATGCTGTGCAAAGTTCATCGAAGAATCTCTCTTACTTATGAAGAAAAGTGTACCTATAGCAAAAAATGCAGCCAATAGTAAGTGAAAAAATTATAAAATTTCACATGTAAAAATAATTTATTTACCTATGTTTTTGAACTTCCACTGCTATGATTGTGAATCCTGGTCATGCAGACAAAAATTCTATGAATTCATTTGTAAAAATATAGACAGTAGAATTTAGTATCTTGTGATGCCTCTTCTGCTCCAAGTCGGTCCGTTTGACGTCCAACCCCCTTAACATACGAGCTACAAACACCATCTCATGACGGTAGTACCACATTAACTGCATTTAAGGGTTACTGTCATTCAAATTTCTTTGTGATTTATGCTGTTGTCTATTGAAATTATGTTGACCAATGGGTGTTGTAAGCACAGTTGTTGAGCTTTGTATGCATTTTATATTTATTTTGTACCAAATATTGTGTAATATGCTAGGCTACAGGTATGAGAAAATGAGGAGAAGGAAGAAGTATGATTACCTGAATGCTGTCATTCGTCTTACGTGGGCCACTACTGTCGTTGGCAGTGTGTGTTCTATTATCTGTGTGTGGACGGTACCTCAGATGTACAGTCTGTGGTAATCTGACCACTGGATTCGATGTGAAAACCCTTTTTGAGGCAGTGTTCCTCCTGTGCAGCACGCCAAGCGCTGGAGAGAGCAGGACCGGCCCCTCCTCGCAGCCGCACAGTGGCCACACCGACGACGGCCGGAGCCCAGCCACAGCTGTGCCCCCCACCTCTCCCCAGACGACTCCCCAGCCTGATGACGTCGCCATCTCTCTCCTGCGGTGAGTTCAGTCACTTTATGTGTAGACTGTCCACAATCACAGTGCGACATGTTGGGCAGTTAGCCAAGTGATAAAGTCAAGAAATCGAATGTCGCTATTTTACGTTTTTGACGAAGCGGAAGTTGTAGGTCAGGTATAAAGTTCTTCCTTTCCTTAATTGTGACGTTCGACGAGGCAAGGATATAAGGGGATCTATACACCCTTCTACAGGTTTGTTGCATGACTCCTTTTCAGTTCCTAAGACAGCTGACTTGCGTAAGATAACACTAAATATTTCCCCAAAAATAACGACTTTGCTGGTGTGTTGGGATCAATTTCAGTTTTCAGCGAAATCTCTGCCTAGTAACCTCGCAGAAAGCCCTAAGATATTCTGGTAATACATTAAGCACACTAGTGGAAAGAAGCAGTCAATAACCTTCACTGAGTGATAACGATGGTGAAGTCACTGGTGACAGTGCCACAAAAGCAGAGTTATTGTTCATAGTTTTCCGAAACGTCTTGACCAAATAAGAAGAAATAAATATTCCTGAATTCCTATCAAGAATAACTTCAAAGTGAGACACATAGAAGCAGATTCCTATCAGAATATGCTGTCACAAAAGTTCCATATTTAGCAATTACATACATCAGCTCGCTCACAGAAAGATCCGCACCTAAAGACTGGAAAATTTTTCTTGTCACACCAATACCCAAAAGGGGAAATACGAGTAATACGCTGAATTACTGGCTCATATCACTAACGTCGATTTACAGTAGGGTTTTGGAACATATGCTGTGTCTGAACATTATGAATTACCTCGAAGAAAACGATTTATTGACACATTATCAGCAAGGGCTTATAAAATATCATTCGTGTGGAACATAACTAGGTCTTTATACTTGTGAAGTCATGAGTGCTATCGACAGGGGATGTCAAAATGATTCCATATTTTTAGATTTACAGAAGCCTTTCGACACATTTCCTCAAGAGCGTCTCCTAGCTAAACTGCGTGCTTATTGAATATTGCCTCAGTTGCACGACTGGATTCGTGATTTACTGTCAGAAACACATCGAGTAAAACAGATGTAATATTCGGCGTTCCCCAAGGAATTGTTACAGGTCCTCTATCGTTCCTGGTCTATATTAGTGGCAATTGACCCTGAACAAAGAAAAGTATGAAGTTATTCACACGAGCACTAAAAGAAATCCACAAAATTTCGATTACGCGATAAGTGTCACGAACCTGAAGGCTGTAAATTCAATTAAGTACTTAGGGACTACAATTACAAATGACCTACACTGGACCGATCACGTAGATATTGTTGTGCGTAGAGCAAACGAAAGACTGCGAATCATTGGCAGAACACTTAAAAGGTGGAACACGTCTGCTAAAGAGGCTGCTTACACCACTCATGTCCATCCTATTTTGGAGTACTGCTGTGCGGTATGGGATCCGTATCAGGTGGGACTGACGGATGACACCGAAAAAGTTTAAAGAAGCGCAGCTCATTTTTTATTACCGCGAAGTAGTGGAGATAGTGCCACGGACATGATAAGTGAATTGGATTGACAACCATTGAAACAAAAGCGATTTTCATTGCGATGGGATCCTATCATTAAATTCAACTACCAGTTTCCTTCCTCCGATTGCGAAAACATTCTGTTGGCACCCACCTAAATAGGGAGAAATGATCATCACGATATAATAAGAGATCTCGCACAGAAAAATTTAAGTACTCAATGTTCCCGCGCCTCGTTTAAGAGCGGAACGGTAGAGACACAGCTTGGTGGTGGTTCATTGAACCCTCCGCCAGGCGCTTTATTGTGAGTAATGTCGTAGACGTAGACGTACATGGTTTCCTATCTCATGAATTACCCATGTAGGGAAGAACCCTTCACTTGCATTTCCACGATTATTCTCCCAACGGCATAATGAGAAATTCTCTCACAGGGTGTCTGGTAACACCGTAGCTGGGGGAGTTTAATGAGTTGAGATCCGTGGCTTATCCTACTACGAGAGACGTATGTGACAACGTCTATTGGCAGATTTTGGAAATCATTCGTGGCAACATGAGCTTATACGAAAGTGGAAGTCGGACCTGTCGGTGTCCAAGTGATAAAGGCGGCTATTTTGGATCAATAAAAATCAGGACAATCCTATTGTGTGGGCATGGTTGAGTGGAGATGGACACAGTAGCCATATGTCGCCAGCTGTAAAACTTTCTGTAGCTCAGGGAGTTTTACAGGCGAAGTGACAGAAGTTTCAGCGTAAATTCGTCATCACTTCACTTTTCTTCTTTGAAATCATTGATCTATAGTGGTAGTCACCGATATTTTACTGTCGCTTTGTGAAATAGAAACCCTATCTGATAGTGAACTGATATTGTTGCAAGACACAGTTCAGTTGATGCCTGAATTCAACAGGCCCAAAAGTGGCCATTCAGAGTATTCAATGTGCCTTTACAATTAATCAGAGCAGAATCCAACAAGTTATTGGGCAATAGAGGAGTCTGTACCTATTCAGGAGAAAACACGGAACCCGACCAGGTATTTTAACAATGACAATGGGATCAGTAATGTTTCAGTGGACTTAAGAAAACTTATTCTCTCCCAGTGATTCAAGGATTTCGGGCTTTAATTACCTATTATGGTCAGCCACAGATGTGGCCAAATCATTTACTCGAGTGGTCCACAAATTGAGCAAATACTTCTCAGAATACTTTTCCCAGTCTAAAAGCTTTATGCACACAGGCAGTCAACAAAACTTCATCCATGGGTCTGATAATATAGAAAGCTGCAGAGAATGTACGCTGAAATTTTATAATATTGAGAGCCTGATAGGTATTTACCCAATTTGTTGTATACAAATAGCATCAGACATTTGATATAAGAAGCCAACCAACGAGAAGTAAGTGTAACAGGAAAGACTAAAGATAGAGAGTACCTCGAAGAATACTTTGTAGATAAACCAGAAACTCATCAATGTAAGATGATGCAGCATAATCAAAAATAATTAATGTCTATGATCTCAGGCAAAGTCTGTAAATTATGTTACACGTACTAGATATAAAATTAGCAGATTATCAGTAGAAAAGGAGCTGAAAAAAAATTAGAAAATAAAATATTGTTGTTGAATAAGAGACAAGACATGGAATGGGAAAAATATTTCTGCATAAAAAGACTAATACAAAAAGAGGAGATAGCTGGCTAAAATGCGACAGAGAAACATAAGCATGAGGAAATAAACTATCAAGAGCAGGAAATGAAACATATTAAGACAATACTCGATAATGGAGTGAAAAGTTTGTTGAGAGTGAGTTAAGAAAACCAGCCTGGAGAGCAGATCGTGCGTAACATGGTAGTAATGTGAGTAACAATGTACAGGGCGAAAGAGAGCCAAAGCTTCCTTTTTTCTTCGGCATCAGACGTCTGTGGTGACTAGTAAGAGGTCCTACATAAATATAGGCTTTGGAAGACTAAAAGCAAGAACAGCTTTAAACAAAAATAGTTTACAGTTATAAATACACGGATTTAAGAGAATCACAAAACCAAAAATTTTTTATATAGAACAGTGAAACGTCGGGAATAGATTTGCCGGGGTAACATATTTAACTGATTAACATTGCAGGATCGCAAGTTAATGTAAGTGCGAGATAAGCCACTGGACACGTGAAATGCTGGAGCACTGCCAAAAGGTCGAATGCAGGCATGCAAACATGTATGGATTGTGTTGCTCAAGTATCAGATATCAGTATTTAAAATGGAGTTGGATGCCTGATGCAGCTGGTTGGTCAGTACAGGGACGGTTAATGCTGTTGGTGAATGGTGCTGGAGTTACTATATGATGATGTCCCATATCTGCTCGACTGGAAACAGACCTGATGATTGAGAATGCCAAGAGCCTTGTCAACACTCTATAGAGCATGTTGGGTTACAAGAGCGGTAAGTGAGCGAGCGTTATCCTGTTGAAAATCTACCCCTGGAATCCTGTTCGTTAATGGCAGCAGAACGGATCGAATCACCAGGTTGAAACAGACAAGGTGTGTGGGATAACCATGAGAATGTTCCTGCTGTCATACGAAATCGCACCACAGACCATAACTCCAGGTGTAGGTCCAGTGTGTTAACACACAGAAAGGCTGGTTGTAGGCCCCCAACTGGCCTAATCAAAATATGGCCATTACTGGCACCGAGGCTGGTGGTTTGGGATCAGTGAAACGCATGCTACAGGGCATCTGGTTCGGAGCTGTCTTTAAAGTAACCGATTTGTAAGAGTTCATTGTGTTACTTGGTGATAACTGCTGCTCAGACTGCTGCTGGAGATGTATTACAATGCGCCAGAGTAATACGCAGAACAGGATGGTCTTCCCTCTCAGTAGTGTCACGTGGCCGTCTGCAACCCAGTCTTCTTGCGACCGGATATTCTTCTAATCACCGCCGCCATCAGGCATGTATAGTGGGTACATTACTGTGAAATATTTCTACATCACGGAAGGAACAACCAGAATCTCGTAGCCCTAGTACAGACTTCGCTTAGTCTCTATGAGATATTATTAACAGCGTCTTTGTCGTCTCAAAGGCATTTTTGTCCTACATCAACTCACTGCGTACAAACTCAAAGGTAACTAACGCTCAAGCCCGTTACAGCGTGTTTTTAAAGCAAGCCTGATTGGCTTCCTTGTAGTGGTGCTACTCTTGAGCAACTGCATTGAAATTTGAGTCATCATCAACATCATCATCATTTATTGATTATGCCTTTCAGCGTTCAGTCTGGAGCCTAGCCCCTTTATAAAATTCCTCCATGATCCCCTATTCAGTGCTAACGTTGGTGCCTCTTCTGATGTTAAACCTATTACTTCAAAATCATTCTTAACCGAATCCAGGTACCTTCTCCTTGGTCTACCCCGACTCCTCCTACCCTCTACTGCTGAACCCATGAGTCTCTTGGGTAACCTTGCTTCTCCCACGCATATAACATAACCCCACCATCTAAGCCTGTTCGCCCTGACTGCTACATCTATAGAGTTCATTTCCAGTTTTTCTTTGATTTCCTCATTGTGGACACCCTCCTGCCATTGTTCCCATCTACTAGTACCTGCAATCATCCTAGCTACTTTCATATCCGTAACCTCAACCTTGTTGATAATGTAACCTGAATCCACCCAGCTTTCGCTCCCATACAGCAAGGTTGGTCGAAAAATTGAGCGGTGCACAGATAACTTAGTCTTGGTACTGACTTCCTTCTTACAGAAGAGAGTAGATCGTAGCTGAGCGCTCACTGCATTAGCTTTGCTACACCTCGCTTCCAGTTCTTTCACTATGTTGCCATCCTGTGAGGATATGCATCCTAAGTACTTGAAACCGTCCACCTGTTCTAACTTCGTTCCTCCTATTTGGCACTCAATCCGTTTATATTTCTTTCCCACTGACATTACTTTCGTTTTGGAGATGCTAATCTTCATACCATAGTATTTACATTTCTGATCTAGCTCTGAAATATTACTCTGCAAACTTTCAATTGAATCTTCCATCACAACTAAGTCATCCGCATATGCAAGACTGCTTATTTTGTGTTCACATATCTTAATCTCACCCAGCCAGTCTATTGTTTTCAACATATGATCCATAAATAATATGAACAACAGTGGAGACAGGCTGCAGCCTTGTCTTACCCCTGAAACTACTCTGAACCATGAACTCAATTTACCGTCAACTCTAACTGCTGCCTGACTATCCATGTAAAGACCTATAATTGCTTGCAAAAGTTTGCCTCCTATTCCATAATCTCGTAGAACAGACAATAACTTCCTCCTAGGAACCCGGTCATATGCCTTTTCTAGATCTATAAAGCATACATACAATTCCCTGTTCCACTCATAACACTTCTCCATTATTTGCCGCAAGCTAAAGATCTGGTCCTGACAACCTCTAAGAGGCCGAAACCCACACAGATTTTCATCCAGTTGGTCCTCAACTAATACTCGCACTTTCCTTTCAACAATACCTGAGAAGATTTTAGCCACAACGCTGATTAAAGAGATACCTCTGTAGTTGTTACAATCTTTTCTGTTTCCATGTTTAAAGATAGGTGTGATTACTGCTTTTGTCCAGTCTGATGGAACCTGTCCCGACTCCCAGGCCATTTCAATTATCCTGTGCAGCCATTTAAGACCTTACATTCCACCCCAGCTGCTTTATTGCACTGCAATCTATTGACCATTTTCTCCACTCCCTCAAATGTGATGCTATTTCCATCATCATTCCTATCCCGTTCTACCTCGAAATCTGAAACATTACTGATCGTATTTTCACCTACATTGAGCAACTCTTCAAAATATTCCCTCCATCTGCCCAAGGCATCCACAGGATTCACCAGCAGTTTTCCTGACCTGTCCAAAATACTTGTCATTTCCTTCTTACCTCCCTTTCGAAGACTGCTAATTACACTCCAGAATGGTTTTCCAGCAGCTTGACCCATAGTCTCCACCCTGTTTCCAAAGTCTTCCCAAGATTACTTCTTGGATGCTGCAATTATCTGTTTGGCTTTGTTTCTTTCTTTGAAATTTGAAAATACATAATATTCCAGATTTAGAAACACTCCTACCAACTTTCGTTTATGTCGCACTGCTTCTTCTTGGTGCTGTACTATCTCGAAAGTAAAAGACGTTGTTAACAATGTTACCAAAATCTCAAAAAGTTCTTGAACGACATACTTCACATTTCTATACGTTACTCTAATAAACGTTGGGACAGTGTCTGCTTTTATATACCAATGGCTTAGGAGTGCGCCATTGACTAGTGGTCAAAATTTTCTGTGTCCCAGGTTCTAGCACAGGCACTGCTTAACCTCTGAACAAAAATTAACAGCAGTGTCAGCAAAGACGACCAGCATAAGAAGTCGCCAATTTCCTGACAAAGGCCTTGTCAAATAGGGTGGAGGAACGACAGAGCTTCATGGCACTCCTTTCCCTTGGGGTGGGAAACTGTCCTTAAAAGGGTGAAGAGTCAGTAATGATCAATGACGCGAGGATGCAGAAGGCAATGGAATCGAATAAATTAAAACCACATAACGTGTATCCATAGGACATACGTCGTTAACAGGGAAACTGTCTTGATACAATCTGCATTGAGAAAAGATTCCGGACAAGTTACCCTTTTGGATCTCTGGGAGTGGACTACCAAGTTCGAAGTGACAATGGAAAAGAGACGGAATAATTTACGAAGGGCTAACCTTCTACGACTTGGAGCTTTGAATTCAGAAGTTTGATCGTAATTAGAAAGCTAGGGAGTCTAAAAACGGAAGTGCAAAGGCCCCAGTCGAGATACGGTGGGGGGGGGGGGGTCATTGGAGTGAAACAGAAGAAGGCTAAGGATTTGTCATAAGACACATTGGGGTAAATCAACAGCAGCAGAAAATGCTGTAATGGGAGTAGGATTCATTATGTATAAGAAGTAGGAGAGAGAGTGGGCTACTGTGAATAGCTCTATGGCAGAGTTTTTCTCACCAGATTCGAAATCAAACGAACGCCAATAACGATAGTTCAGGTAAACATGGTAACGACACAAGCAAAATGAGAAAAGAGAGGAAGTATGCAACTGAAATGCAGTTGCAGGGGAAAGAAAATAAGAAAGAGTCATGGGGTATATGGGCTTGGCATAGGGATGAGAGGGGTGAAAGTCTAATTGATTTCTGCATTGAAATTGAGATGGTAATAACAAATACTCTGTTCAGCAAACATGTGAGGAAAAAATAAGCTTGGAAAAGACCCAGAGACACTGGAAGATTCCAGCTGGATTACATCATAGTGAGACAGAGATTCCGAAATCAGATAATGGGATGTAAGGTGTACCCAGATGTAAACATAGATTTAGTAATTATGAAGAGTAGAGTGAGGTTTAAGAGAGTCGACCAGAAGAATCAGTGTAAAAGGATAGCATACTGCAGTACTGAGAAATGAAACTTAAAGTTTACCAACGATATGGTTATTGCGGTAAGGACATCGACAAGGCAAGCTGTGAATGATGTCATCAATCTCATGTGGAGGCAATAACACCATTTCTCCCGCAGAGCTACTCGCAAGTCTTATGGAATTGTTGGTGGATGCTTATGTGATGCAACCCATCTCACTACTACATATATTTCGTATGCATACTATAAACAATTTACAATAAATCCACACATTATAGAATAATTTGTCCTCTATGAAATTTACAATAATGCAATTCTAATTTATAAAATAAAATTCATGGAAACCTATATACAATATAATAAAATTTTATACAGTCTTTGTTTCACATGTCATTCTTCCAGAAGTCCACATCTGCCCTCACTACTTCGGTGCATGTCATCAGGTCTTGGGCCGTGCACGCTCTTGGGTGGTTTACTAACGGACATCGTCTGGATGCTCCCACATGGACACAAAGCACTTTCACTAATTCCCCACTTGTGCAGATTTCTGTTACATCTGTCTATTCCTGAACGTAGCCTGTTCACGGTTTTCCATCTCTCCCACTCAAGTTCCGCACCTGATGGCAGCACTTCCTCAGAATCGTGTGCATGTTCTTGTTGTTCCTGCCACAGTCTTTTTCTAGAAGTTTTTGGTGAACCTGTGAGTGGTTGGGTTGAGTGGAGAAAACTACTTCTTGACGTAAGGCATTTAGGTAACATTTGGTACCCATGGAGCGGATGACGTTGATTTTGAACCTGTTTTGTTCGTTCAATTCTGCTCTGTATTGAACGTCGGACATTTGGCAGAGCAATTCCTGACAAGGATTGTAGGTGTTCTACTCTTGTTGGCTTAAGACATCCAGTAATATGTCTACACATCTGGTTCAGGACAGTGTCCTGCTTGTTTGTGTGGCATCATTGCTCCCAAGCAGGACTTGCAAACTCAGCAGCAGAGTAACAGTGTAATGTCTCCTGCAGCGGTCTCTCCACGATATTTTCAGAAATTTTATAAATTATATAACTCAGTACATATCTTGAAATATCTCTTCTTATCTTACCGATTATCAATGCAAAGTAGTTTCAGCCCCAATTATTCCTTGGAGCGTCCATTTACTCCATGGAATAGCTTCTCTGCTATCTGTGTTTTCTCTTATGAAAAGAATAGGGACTTCTTGCCGATTAGTCGTAAAAGAAGGATCTATATGTATGTATTGTTGAGCGAGTCGCCATCTTGATGAGATTCTGTATGGGAAGGAGTTTAATACATGAACTAAACTAAAGTAAGTGTGTTTGAGTATTATTTAACGGATTATTATTATTGACAGTGTCTGCTTACTACGCCGTGTTGCACGGGATCAGTGGGGAACGTCTGATTTACACTGGACGAACCTGCCGTTTTGAATGCTCAAGATATCCAGTTACTTCAAATAAACAGGCTAACACGGTCTTACCAGCAGATCTCCGGTCTTCCCCATGTGATCACCGAAAAATAATAATTATTACAAATGTTTCCAGGAGATCGACTGACAATTTTCGTCGCACCGAGACTTCGAAATTGCTTCACTGCCTTATGGAATTTAAGCTTAATTTAATCAGGACAGAAAAGTATTGAACTGTGTGAATGTGATAAGCCTGCTTTGTCAATGAAAATTCCCTTAATATACGCATGTTTTTACTATCCTGATCAGTGAAGCTAAATCAGGCCGGTGTGTGAGAGGTTCTTTAAATTTAAGAAATATTAAAACAGAGTGCCATTGCTGTGGTGCGTAAAACTTTTGGATTAGCTCGACATTTTGATGTTGTTAGCTTGCCAAGTAAGTTATTCCGTGATTGGATTTCTGCCTTGCTCTTCTCAATATGCCTCTTGAATAACAGTGTCCTATTAAGAGTAACTCGCAAGTACACAGGGAGAGGACAGTGTTTTAATCTTGTGTCATTCCACCAAACATTCAGTTCTTGCTTCGTCTCTCTGTTGTTAAGATAGAATAGGCAAGTTTGGGTCCTACTTGGATTGGGTTTCAACTGGTTTTCTTTGTAATAGTTGGTAAGATTTTCCAGGTTCTCTGCTAGTATTTCCTCAATATCCTTGTAGTTTTATGCATGAGCTGCTATTGCCCTATCATCAGCATGAATAAAAGATCTTGACCAGGGACTAATAGGCTGGTCATTTGTATAAATATTGAATAACCTGGGGGCAAGAACACTGCCCTGGGGAAGCCCATCTTTTTGTAGTCACCATCTGCTCTTGTTACCTTGGAACTCAACAAAATACCTTCCGTTAAATAGATCTGATTTGAGTACAGAAGTGAATTGAGGGCTTTTTGTTGTTCTTTGCACTTTTGCAATGAGATTTCTGAGACTGATGGTATCATATGCTTCCGTAAAATCTATAAACACCATTCCTGTAGTTCGTCTTTTCTCAAGTCCATCTCCAGTATAGTGGGTTAGGCTGAGAACTTGACTGGTACAAGATTTACCAGGTCTAAATCCTGCTTGCTCTTTTATTAGGGTGCCCTCAATCAGCTCATTGAATCTGTTTAGTATCAAATAGTTTGTATGTTGTGCACAACAGAGAGATTGGCCGATAACTCTTAGGATCGTCTTGGTCCTTACCAGGTTTAAGAATTGCAGTTATTTTTGCCTGTCTGCAGATTTCAAATTCATCCATTTGCCCAACAGCAGTTCATAAACTCCAACAGCCACAATTTAGAGCCGACACCAAGACGTATCATCTGTTCATTTTTAATATGCGGCCTTCCCAGTCTTTAAACTTTTGACTGCTTCTTTCAGTTCTGATATTGTAAATGTATGATCGCGTGTATCATTATTTTCTTCATGGAAAGCATCTAGTCTAGTCGCATGCCCTTTCTTCAGTCTGTGTTTCGCTTTACCGTTTTTCAGCTACTGGAAGGCTATTTGGTTTGCTGTACTGCCAACAAAGCCTGGTGTACCTGTAGGTATACCACCTAATTTTTGAGCAGTCTCCACATTCCGACTACTGTGAGTTATGTTAATGCTTTCTACAGTGTGTTACCACTTCTGTCTTCTATTTTCAATCATTGTTGTTATGACTTCTTCTCCATTGTTCATGGGGAGAATGGGTTGGCGTCATAGAGACCACAATACGTTTCGTATTTCTCTTTTGTCTCTTCGCTGTAGCCTTGAATGTACGATTTTCTACATCCTCTCGTATACTCTGCCGTGCAGAGTAAAAACAAACTCACTGAAGTTTTCTGGTAGAGGTGTGTATCCGTGACATGCTCTATGGGATTCAAATTGGGAGCTCGAGCATACCATCCCAGATGTGCAATATCTTCAATTTCCAAGAAACCTTCAATCAGGTGATCTCTATGAGGCGTACCTTTATCGTCCATCAATACGAAGTGTAGGCCACAGCACCTCGCAACGACGGCATATGAGGTTCCAAGATCTCGTCACGATACCTTACAGGAGTTAAGCCTTGCCAATTCACCCATACAATGTCATGAAGAGGTGTTCAGGTAGTCCACGTAATCGCTGAGCATACCATTAAAGAACCTCCCTGATTTCAGTCTCTTTTGCACGATATTTGGGTCACGAAATCCTGTTCCACGTTCCCTCCATATGAAAATCCGTCGAGAAACACTCTCCACACCATTTTGGGACTCACGTGTGAAGATAACATTTGCCCACTGTTCGGCCATTCGGTGGGATGTTGACGATTTCACTCTACACATTTCTTTCTGTGAAGTGTCAGAGGTACATAAACAACGGGCCCCTCACAATAAGTGGCACTCTGGTGAGATCTTCTGTATAACGTTTGCCTAGATACAACACATCCACTGCATCCTGCAAGGTGAGGTGCCAGTTGCCGTGCAGTAGTAAGGCAGTACCGTGTTGCCCTTTTAACCAAATAACGGTCCTCCCTTTCTCGTATCATACGTGGTCTGCCCTCGTCTTCGAGATACAGTTTCTGTCTCTACAAACCGTCGCCACATCTGATAAACAACAGTGCGATTCACATTAAGCCATCGGGCCACATCAGGTTGTGACTGTCCTCCTCCCATTCTTCCAATGGCCCCCCACTGCGGAGAGCCTGGGATGTGTCTTCTCTGTATTATACTGCACCATCTGTGACTGTGTCTACAGCGATTGCGAATGTGGAAGTACCCAGCAAACACTACCCCATTGCTAGCTGCGCTGACTTCGTCGTGGGCGTGGTTGTCCGTTGACTGGAATGCTAACTTCCGTGTAGAACACGGTTGTGCAGACATCTGTTGACAGTTTGCATGATTACATCGTGAATTGGGCACAGGACGAAAAATCGCAGTTAGAAGCTTTAATTTTGGACACCAGTGCATTGCGGTAACCTTCTTGACTTTTAGGGACTCATCACAGTTCTGCTTCTGCCATAGTGTTTCGTCCTCAGACGTGCGTGTTTGGAGATATTTGTAAGTATTCTCCGTTTGTTGCAGGGATCCTTCTGGAGGAGAGAAGGGCAAGATGTTGATTGCGGCAGCTAAGGAGGGGTCAGTGAGCAAGGTGCGAACGTTGCTGACAGAGGGGGCGGACGTGGAGGCGATGGACGAAAACCAGCGCAACGCACTGGTCTGGGCAGCAGCCAGGGGACACGTGGAGGTGGTGAGGCTTCTACTGGAGAAAGGAGCTGATGTCAACGCCAGGGACCGCTGGCGGAACACGCCTCTGCATCATGCTGCATGGAATAACAAGGCGGCTGTGGTGCGGCTGCTGGCGGCATCCTCTGCCGACTGCAACGCCAGGGATAGCAGTGGGGACACACCACTGCACGATGCGGCACGGCGTGGACAAGCAGACGCGGCGACTGCGCTACTGGAGGCAGGGGCCGACAGGGAAGTCAGGAATAACGGTGGGGACACGCCGCTGGCGCTAGCCGAGTGGAACAACCACCAGCGGCTCGTAGACATCCTACGATCAAGCTAAATATAGTGCAAACGACTCTGGAGTAAAATAAATAAAGCCTTCTATGTAATCTTTGTTACTTATAAAATAAAGAATACAGAAAAGTTTATCCTCCAGTCTTGGTTTGCACCCTAATTTACGTAGTACATACAACGACGCAAGTACCATAACACCAAGTGTGTTTATGGACTACCATAAGTTCAAAGAGGGACTCTCCTTTTGGTGAAAATTCAAAACAAACCGAATAATTCTCTATTACTAATGAACACCAGTTTTCTACAATATTTTCTTACTGAAAAATAATTTTTAGACGCATGTTTGGTGCTATGTGGAACTTATATAAAACTCTTATGAATTTCCTTATATCTAGATTGCCGACACATAAGCTCTGTACTTAAAATACATCTTCATTTGAGATCTTTCACTGAATTTACTTCTGTACCTAACGTGCTGACAGTCGAGCAACTTGTGTCTGCAGTTAAAAATTGGTGTTATTACCAGTACTTACGACACATTAGTTCCGATTCCAGACTGAATTTTGTTGTATACTGTCAAGCCGTCGAATACCGGCGGCCTAGGAAACCTCCTTCTCGGATCACTAGACAATACTTCTAGCAAATCGTAATAAAGAGTTTTATTACGAAATGAATCAATGACATTACTTAACTCTGACAATAACACAGAAGTGCTGCAAGCAAAGGGCGACATGCAAGAAAGAAATCTCTTCAGTATAAACAATTCCTAAGTCACTGGTCTTGATGTGACTAATCTCTGCTGTAGAAGTGGCCGCGACAAGTTGGGCGTGGCGCTCATGTTCTCTTCCCCTGAAGGCCGCAGCTGTCGCGTTGTGGTCCTAGATAGAGGTCGGTCAGCGTGATATTGGGTGACGTCTTCTTCACAGCCCTGTCTGCTCTATCGTTCCCGACTGGGTGCCGGCGCTTGACT
Source organism: Schistocerca serialis cubense (assembly GCF_023864345.2). NCBI lineage: Eukaryota > Metazoa > Arthropoda > Insecta > Orthoptera > Acrididae > Schistocerca > Schistocerca serialis. Next base: position 109,986,921 of record NC_064648.1, read on the forward strand.
TTACGCCATAACATTCCTCCCCCCAAAACGACGGACCTTCGTCGTATAAGGAGCGCGACAACGGGAGGGAAGGCAGGAGTGTGGAGGCAGCGGTGGACTGGAAACTGTGGCTGCAGCGGACGTCAGGCTTCCAGTTGTAGACCGCCATCTGGCCTGCGCTCAGGTGCAAACGTCCCCCAGAAAACGCACAGAAGGGCACGCATCCAACTCCTGAGACCCATAACCAGATGGAGAAGCCGCAAGCTGCTGCGGCGTTGGCGGGTCCAGCTCCTTGGGTAGGACGAGAGGAGGAGGCGACGCCTCCGTCTCCACGGGGTCGTCCTGTGGTGTCGTGACGACACCCTTTGACAGCTGTTGTGGCCACAGCGTCCTCAGGATCTGTGAATCTGGGCGAAGAGATACACAAAGATCACTGTGCACATTACAGTGGCGAATTTGATCCTGATCTCGGCGCTGCAATCCGTCTGGGCCTGAAATGGGATACACGCAAGCACCAAGTCGACGAACGATCTCACCTCGCGCCCACCGTCTGCGTCCATACTTCGACGCCGGATATTGAGGAGGGTGGAGCAGGTGGAGCAGTGTCCGCCAGCGATGGTCCATCTTGTGGATGCGAACGATAGGAGGTGAGAAATCGTTGCTATAAGCGTATACCACAAGCAACCAAAAAGATCCCACAAAATCTATGTGCACACGTTGCCATGGTGATTGCGATTTCGGCCAAGAAGAGAATTTGTATGGTGGAGCGGACCGAATTTCCCCACATGCGTGACGCTGTTCTATTTGGCTGTCCATACCCTCCCGAGTACAGTCTCGACGCGCTGTTTCGTAATCATCCCCCAGTGTCAGTCCACTATCATTCTGAACAAGAATCACCCCTCGCTTTATAGCGAGGCTATGCCGACGTGCAAAGTATTGTCGCGCTACGGACTTCTTAATGCTATACTATGACCGAGACAAAATTGTGCGAATGTAGTTTAGCAGAATCTCCAAATCTGAATCAGCTTCCGTGGCCTGTGCAATTATCCTGTTGATCAGGGGAAAAGGTTGAAGCAATTCAGAATCCTGACCATCGATGTGACAACAAAATGCTGCAGAAGCGTCGAAGTCTGTATCAGGGTCCATCGTAATACGTGAAGGTACGTCCGCATTACCATGTTGATCTGTCATAAGATTTACAATCTCGTACTGATATTGAGACAACAACAAAGCCCATCATTGCAATTTTTGGCCAATAGGTACAACGACCGCAAAGGCTTGTGATACGTTACTAAGTAGAATTTCATGCCATACAAATAGTGGTGGAATGTGGTGACACCATGCACTATAGCCGGTGCCCCTCTCTCTATTCGTGAATAATTACACTGAGCTTTGGAAAACACTTTTGATGCGAATGCAACAGGCCTGTCTTTATCACCAAGTCTATGTGAAAGAACTGCACCGAGTCCATAAGAGGAAGCGTCAACTGGCAATACAGTTGATTTGTCAGGATCAAAGTCAACTAAGCATCGATCACTGAGCAACGCATCTTAAAGTTCTCGAAAAGCTACTTGGCACTTATCTGTTCAAACAAAGGGGACATTCTTGCGACGCAAGCGGTCGAATAGAGCTCCAATTTCTGCAGCATTCGGTATTAACCGAGAATAATAGTTCATTTTCCCTAAAACTGACTGCAATTCTGTGACATTGCGAGGAACTGCAGGTCTCGTATGACTAACAAATGCTGCTGAAGAGGATGTAAACCTTGACTGTTTATGACATGACCAACATACTGTAACTCATGTTTAAAAAAGAATCACACTTGTCCAGTCTACACTTTAGTCCTGCATCAGGTAACACACAAAGCACGCAAACTTGCAGTGTGTTCTTCAGGTGTACGACCTGCTACAACGATATCGTCTAAATAGTTTGAACAGTTTGGCACTTGAGCAGTCAGCTGTTCCTAATAACATTGGAAAACATCATGTGTGGAAGCACTGCCACTAGGCAAACGCAAATATTTAAACAAGCCCAAATGAGTATTCACTATACACACTTTTCGAGATTCTTCATCGAGCGTTATTTGAAGACGCGCATCACACAAATCAATTTTTGAATAGTAGCGACCAGCGCCTAATCTATCAAAGAGATCCTCTGAGCGAGGTAAGGAGTAAGTATGAATCACAGTTTGTGGGTTGACCATGCACTTGAAGTCGAAGCAGAGGCGAATGCGACCTGAAAGTTTGGAAGAAAAACCGATGGGAACAATAGCTCCGATAGCTTGCAATTCTTTATTTCCAGCGGCTATTTCGTCCAGTAATGCAATAGAAACAGTTCTAGCCTGGTAAAATGTCGGTTGAGCATAGAAATTCATAGTAGACCAATATGTGGAACAAAACTGTTAGCCTTGCCTAAACGTTCAGAAAAGAGTTAAGGGAATTCTTTTAGCAAACTAGCTACACTGTCTTTAGCATTGAATGCATTGAATGCCAGCACATTGTACTGAATTTGAAAGCCAAAGAAATCAAATGAGTCAAGGCCAAATAAGTTCTCACAATCGCATGATTGTAGCACACTGAAAGTTAAAGTTCGCGAATGTGAGCGATACATGACAGGCAAAGTACATTTTCTGAGAACAGGAATGTCTTGTCTGTTGTAAGCCATCAGGTACATGCTAGGTTTATACAGTATGAAACGTCCCCTTTTGAACAATTATACAAGACTGTACTTATCCTGACACACAATATTTTTAGCGCAACGCAATCTGACTTTCAATAATCCCTACAAAAGAATGGCCCTGACTTACAATATCCTATACCTTTCACAAATCACTTACCTCACAAAAATCTTCGCTACTCGAACTACTGCAATACAGTGAGCGCCACTGCTGCCAGCTAAATAAAAGATTCAAACTACTGAAGGCACTAACTACAGATAGACATAGTTAGCAAATGAAAGATTTTGTTAGAGAACAAACAATGTATTTACCTTAATAGTGTTAAAAGGTCATAATATATATAGCAGTTCATGACATCCAGTCTTACAAATGTATTGTCTCTGTCCAGATCATCCGCTCTCAAAAATCTGCCATCTCACTTCCCCACATCCACCACTGCTGGCGGCTCACCTCCAACTGCGCAACGCTACGCGCTGTTCACAGCCAGCTGCCCAACACTACAATGGCGAGTATTCCAACAATGCCTGCCAGCCACAGACTTCACACAGCACAGCCAGTGATTTTCATACAGAGCGCTACGTGGCGTTACCAATAAGAAAACCTAAACAACCTACTTACAACAGGCGTGGGGAACCTAAAAGTTACGATTCAGCGGTGTTACTGAGACACTTGTGTACAACTGAAATTTCACATGTTTTCCACTAATGTGCAAATGAACAATAAGTTTTCCCACAAACTTTTTGTGCCCACTGAAGAAACTGCACTGAAGAAACTGTTCGCTTGCTAGTTATGCTGATGCCTCCAGCAGGCTTTGACTAGACTGCATTGATTACATGGGCCTTGTGACTACAATTTCGTTTATGTTTGTTCTGTTGCATACATACGGATTGTACATGACCTTTCTTTCCCAAGCATAACACTGTGCTTGTCTAGACAGGCAGTCTTGGCGTTTGTGAGTAGCACCAAGGGCATGACTTAACTCTGTTTACAGCATTTCTTCATTATAAATGTACATGTTACATCTCCAGGATTCAAAAAATCGGCAGGCTAGGTAGAGTTCGCGTTATTGTGGCTATCAATTGTCTGATAACTCGCCAGACGTCCTTCGGTGAAGCGCACACAATCGTGTCTTCCTCTATGTCTATCAGGTCGCAATTCTTGCGTGTTGGCGAATTTCTCAGATGGATTTAATGTTTTGCTGTGGTTGCTACTTTCCTGTTTACCGCCCTGTGCTAGTAGTTTGCACAGTTGTTGGTACGGGAGGGCTGCTGATATTTATCCAAATGACCTTCTAGCTGTAGTGCAGCTCTTTTGTACAGTCACATTTCTGCTTTTGCTTCCCAATAAATTCCACATATATGTTCCTAACTTCTACCATATTCGATGGGCCAACTCTGTTTCGAGTATACCTGAGTTCAAATGAAAATTGTGCACAATGATAAAAGCCATTGGGGATGTGATCTACATCTAGGGTTGGATCAAGACAGTCAGAGTAATTTCGTCTGGTAAGTGGGACGTGAGGATCGTGGGTGTCTTCTTCCATAACATCGGTGAGATTTTATCCCCCAGGTTTCCAGCGGAAATGGTCAACATGTCAAACTTTACCTTAAAAATGTTACCAAGAGTTACAAAATGACCCAAAGCTGTGACAAATATTGCTGCTGTTTCACGTTTTTCGGGTAAAACCTGTGCCACACAGTTGACTTCAGAGACCATGCACATATCTGCAGAGTCTGGCTTTTGGATGTCGTCGAGTCTTCTCGCGCTATGTTCTCCGATGCTAGCTGGAACGCTGCGAAGGATTTTCCTAGAGTTTGCTGCAGTAGCACGATTGATATCAGACCAGTAGTCAATATCCTAAATTTTCGTATGGGCAACCACATTGAGGTCTCGTCTATTTTGCAAAAATATTCCACACCCCACTTTCATGATGCATGATTTTATGTTGATTAGCTTCGCACTTGATGCAAGTTCAAATTTGCTGATGACCTCCAATACCTTCTCCCAGTCGCTTTCGCCAGTGATCACAAGACCCACATCACCTGCTATGTAAAGGGTACAGAAAATTATGTGGCAGATGCATTGTCTCAATGCTATTGATGAGGTAGCCAAGGAATGCAATGAAGATGGAACTTTACAAAATAATTACATGAAGGAAGTTTCATGCAAAAAAGAAAACTGAACAAATTTACAAAAACATGAGATACCACCAAAATGAGAATTCGACTTCTATGGAAGTAAATTTTGATAACATACAGTATTCCCAGATTAAGAAACATTCCAAAATTCTTAAAAATATCTTTTATAGAAGGAATGAGTTCATTACTGACGAATGGAGGGTGTGTTGGTCTAGCCAATTTGATACAGATGCCAGATTATTTTCGCTTAGTGTTGGACCACAGTGAGCCAATGTACCGTCTAGATAACCTGGCTAATGTTATAGTGATTGCCAATAGTGCGAGTAGAAAGGTCACTGAATGTATTAGGTCTTGTGACATCTGCCAGAGAGCTAAGCTGAGCAGTGCTGCAGTTCACATCTCGTTAACAGCAGCTCATCATTATGGCTAATATTCTTTGAGTTTTGCGGCTAGATGAGAATAAGAGCGTTATTTATGGGCGTTGGGTGCTGTATTTGGTGATACTAATATCATGGCTTGCTTTTTGGACCTGTAAAAATAAAATTCCGACGCCAAGGTCTGCAGCAGAGTGAGGCCAACAGTACTGCTGTGACTGCATCGCCGCCATGTTAACAGCCGCTGCAAATTATGCCACCAGTGCCACCTGCCTTCGACGAAATTGTTATATTTGGCAGTCTGTAAATGGGCCAAGTATTTGTGAAATATGGTTGATTCTAACAATAATCATGGTGCTGCTAAAAGCTCCACCTCACACCCATGATTATCCCAAATTAAAAACCAATTCGGTGTGTCCTAACTTATGACAGAGACTTATTTGGCAGCTGTAAAAATAGTTGTGATTTCTTTCTAATTTGTGGAGTTATAGTGTTGATAGTTCAGTTTTTTATTTTGAGAAATATTCCATTTCCAGTGCATTTTTACATCTATCTGCTGTCATTTCCTTAAATAATTTGCCTTTCCTGACCAGCTGCCCGAAAATATTAAAGTTGTTAGTTAAAAGATAAGTAATATGGCTTTTAAGTCAAAAAAGATGATTAATTGTTGCATTTATGAACTTTGATCATAATTACGAAGTTTTATCACTGTTCATTTCACGAGAAAGTGTCTGAACTTGATTTTAATGTTGTGTTGGCATTTGCACAGCCAAATATATTTTGAGTATGTTAAAAGACTGCTTATCAAAGCACATTTGTTATTTAGAGAGCTATGTTTTTGTTGTGCTTCACTTAATAAATATTGATGAGAATACTTACCATTTCCCATACACACATGTGAAGTTTTGTTAATAAGCATGGTTCTTCAAACCACAAAAGTTTAAGGCCCTCATGTTGTAGGCTAATTAGTTAATGTAGCAAAGTAAAGGTTCCTTCAGAGCCAATGCAGTTAGATTTGCATTCTGTTCAGTTGCTTCAGACTGAGCTTAAGAAATAAATACTTCCTGTGTTAGCTGTTCTAATTCAAGTTGGTTAATGCACAGGCATATAGAGCCTATACTAAGCAATGGTGTTATAGATTATGACTTAAAGACCCCTTCATTTAAATCAGAATTCTTTACTACTGCTATTAGTTTCATGTGTGTTGGTGACTGATTCTATGAACTGCTGCATCTAATTCATTTAAGGTACATGTTGTGGAGAGGCATGTGTTACTGTTTGCTATCTCATTAGCCATTTGTTTGTCTGACTTCCAAGTTATTACTACATTTATCTGCAAGGTTTTGGTTACTGTGTTGCACTGTGAACAGATATAAAGAAAGAATTTGTGTGTGTGTGTGTGTGTGTGTGTGTGTGTGTGTGTGAAGGAACGTTGGGTTAACCTTAGAAACAGCCGTCTGCTTTATTATATTGTTTGATACAAGAATGCCTAATTAGGCTGGTGACCAATATTAATACATAATGTTACTACTGGCTTTTGTGCTGGGAGAACGTCTGTTCCTGACCCCACCTGTTTACTGTTGGTTATACTCTACTGGTGTGTTTCTGAAAAGAATCCCAGCCTGATTGTTCTGTTCTCATTAGGTTACCTCACAGCCACAACTTTCTCAAAAATTCCTCACAGATGTTTAACGTTAGCATCGATCGCTAAGGTCGTCGGTGTTACTGTTACAAGCGCTCCCTGTGGAGGAGCCCTCCTGCATCATTCCGCCACATGTTCTCGATGGTGGACTTGCTGCAAGGCTATACCTTGTATTCTGTGACATTTGCATGACTGCTTCTGTGTCTCCGCGTTTTCGGCTCTTAGGGAGGGAGGCGGATGTATGGATGGTAAAGACGTTTCTAGCTGGAGTACATCACAACCAGACACACCTTTCGAAATCAGGTATTGAATTGTAAGGCGTACTAAGGAACCGATTTGCAGTCAGATCAAAATTTGGTTATGATGAGGAGTGAAGTGAATTTTAAGAGAATTGTCATGAGGAATCAATGTGTAAATAAATGGATACTGAAGTGCTGAGTAATGGAATGGAAATTTGAATTTCTATGAAGCTCTAGATAATGTGATAATGAATGCCATAGCTGGTAGGTCAGGCATACAGTGGTTGACGTCTCCGAAAATATGAATAACGAAAGTTTGGCAAATAAATGTAGGTACAAGGAGAGGAACTCTGAAGAAATATTTGTAACAATATAATGAGAAGGAAAGTTGGCAGTCACCATATGGTGGAGATGCTGAGTTGTTGATAGGCACAACAAAAAGACTCTCACAATTGAAGCTTTCGTCCATAGGCCTTCATCAACAATAGATACGCGCACGCGCACACACACACACACACACACACACACACACACGGGCAAACGTAATTCACACACATGACTGCAGTCTCAGGCAACTGAAATCGTTTGAACTGTTTGACGAAAAGGAAAATGCCACGGCAGGAATACAGCATTATGGGTTACTAACAAATGAAATCAGTAGAAATTTGAGGGACGTAAAAGCAGAATGACTGCACGAAGAATTAGAAGAAATGAACGTAGGAAGCACACATTCGGCACATGAGAAAGTCGGAACAACCTTCAGTGAAACTAAATGCACAAGTGTCAACAAGAGTTCGAAAGGAATTCCTCTGTTAAACGTGCAGGGAAAAACAGATGGCAGAAAACGGTACGTTAGAGACCTTTATGAGTGGGAGGAGCTATCTGAAGACATAAGAAAAAATGAAAGCTTAATTGGAAAACGTGGGGGACTGACCGTTAAGTCACATTTTAACACCGCTACAGAAAAGTCGCATACAAACAAGCCAAAATGGTCAGTTAATATTCCTTCGGAACACATGACTATTGGGGAACATGGCAATCAGATGAGTATTCACATTGGTCTTTATAATCCATGAGACAGGAGTTATAACAACGGACTTGCGGAAAAGGATAATCCAAACATTCTGGAAACGCGCAAGGCCAAATTACTGACAAGAATGGTAACAACGCACAGGAGAATGGAAGACAAAGCTGAGGACCGGTTTGAGTACGCTAAATTTGGAGCAAAGGATCCAGGGCGGCCGAGCTGAACTTCGACTTGATTGAGGAAGAAATTAATAAGAAAAATCAAGAGATCTTTATTGGATTTGTAAATCTTTAAATGACGACCGACAATGTGAAACAGTGAAAATGTACGAATTTTTTCTTTAAAAATGGATATGAGACAAAGGGAGACGCAGGTAACATAATATGTACAATAATCAACAAGGACTGGTACTCTGATGAAAGATGGTGAAAGACGCGGATGCAGGTAGTCTCCACAGATGTTCGGACTGAACACTGAAGGATGGATGGTGGAATTGAAGAAACTTCCAGGAATTTCATTTAAATTGAAAGTGAATAGGACTATGTTGGTAAAATGCACTGGTGATATTTCTTTGTTCACTGGAAGTGAGAAGGAGTTGGTGAATGTAATGAACAGTGCAATGAGCACCGAATTAGGATTAATGAACAGAAGAAAGAGGAAAGTATTGAGAAGTGGCAGAAATAACATTGGTGGCAAAGTTTACTTCAGAATTAAGAACCACAAAGTAGATGAATTATATTTATTTTAATTCTTCTACCCATGAAGCCATTTCACGCTAAGGGACAAAGCATGGTTGTTGTATGGAGTAAAGTAGCATAGAAAAACAGAAATTTCCTCACAAAACAAAGTTACTAATACCAAAGATGCTTTAATTTGTGGAAGACAAATCTGAATGTACGATTGCAGCACAGTAGTGCATGAAAATGACTCTTGGATTACGGGAAAAACAGGACGGGAATTGGGGAATTCTAAATGCGGTGCTTTAGGAGGAGGTTGAAATTAGGTGAACTTATAACACAGGAACTCTGGAACGTCTGTGCTGAATAGGTGAGGACAGCGATATGCGGGAAAGTGTGACAAGTACAAGCATCTGGGTAATAGGTTACATGTAAAGGCATCAGGGAATAACTGCCATGGTGCTAGAGGTAGCTGGAGAGTGTAGGAGTGTAGGAGACTGTTGGGCAAGACAGAGACAGGAATGCATACCACAAATGATTGTGGACTTTGGCGTAACAGCCAGTCCCAGTAACCACAAATATGCGAAGCAAAAGCTCTGCCCGCTGTAGATGATGTTTCTGTCAGTTTGAGCAACAGGTTTAAAGCGCCGTGAGCACCAAAATTACAGTTACAAGTTGAGGCTCTGCTGACGTTTGCTTCTGTTTGGTGCTTGGCGAGTATATTTCTTTCTACTAGCAGAAATGTCATGGCAAATTATTGGGTTCTTTCTCCTCTCTCAATCCTGCCAAGCACCCGAAATGGTCTCCTAAACGTATGTTTGCCTGACCCCTACTAGACCATTCCAATACATCTCTGGTGATGCAGCGTGTTTCACATTCAGTGCACTCATACTCTCTCCCTGCGACTAGATTTTCTGTGTATGGCATTGTCTGAATTATTGTTGGCATCGGTTTGCTGATTTTGATCAGATTAATCACTGAACTGTTGACAATAAATCACTATTTCCCCTACCAACCTGTTCTTAATTAACCCCTCTCTCATGATACTACGACCTGATCCTGTGGATACCACCCTATTATTCATCTGACTGTATGTTCTGATTTTATTTCCACTTCACTTTGATGAAAACTAAATTTAGACTGAGAATTTACACTTTAATGAGGGAACTCACCCCATGTGAGAGACAGCAATAAGAGACTGGCGGGACGCGCCGGCATTGGTGGTGGCGGTGGGCCTACACACACAAACACAAACACACACACAAACCCAGAACACACGCTGACAACAAGAGTAGCTGTCCAGATAGTGCAAACGACTTGGCAGTGACAATCACATCAAGTTGTACCATGCGAGTGGGTTGTGGCTATTCGTATGTAGCCCACAGAACGTAACTGTGTTGCAGTTCGTCTGCTCCCTTTTCTATATTGTCTTTTACTATACAGAATAAACGTCCTAGGATTGGGTGGATACCAATCCATGATGTGTGGCACCTGAAACCAAACAGTATGGAGCAAACAATGTGCTTCAGGTACAGGCATTTGTATGAGTGTCTATCTTTATAACTGTTATAATAGTAACAGATAGTAAAATGGTAAGGACAAGTGACATTTCGAAACTTCGAAAAGTATCACATTAACACATTGGGCGACTAAGAAAATTTCTTATTCAACAACAAGTTTTGAAATGTGTATGATCTCTGGGATATCATATCCAGGAAAAATTTCAAGACATTTGGCCTAACATGTGCTGTCATTACTGAATTGTCCTCTGTGGGATTTGCTCATCAGTACAATGACAATGGTACGCAGAGCAGCACCTTCATGAGGGAAACGAACTACTGGATGACGCCATAGGAGGAGAAATGAAAGTCGATTTGGGAAACATTAGTCATTAGACCCAGAGAATAACAGGGGAAGACTAGCATAAAAACCAAGCAGAATGATTAAATAACATTCCTTTGGAACTTATATGATGCTTGCAGAAGGTTGCAATGAAACGACTGTTCAACTTCATCTGTACCATCTCTGACATTAGAGATAAACCAGCAGCCTTCCCTAAAAATATCATCTGCACACTTGAGATGCGAGGAAGGACCGGTGAATGCAAAAGCTTTTGCACAATGAGCTAAACAGCTAATGAATTCGAATTTCGGGCAAGATTAATATGTAGAAGAACGGAAGGAAAAACTGAGGATCAATTAGAGAACGAAAAGATTGTATTTAACAAAGGTAAAGGGTTCAGAAAGGTAGATCTGATCTTGCATTTGATAAGGGAAGCAAGGCGTAAGGAATATCAACGGAAACTTCTTTGGATTAGCCCACCTTCAAAAAGATTGACAATGTAAAATAGTGTGGCATGTGAAATTCTAAAAATACAAATTTTTTACACGACAGGAAGATTATACACGTAACTGAATATACAATAATCAACAAGGAACAGTAAAAAATTTAAAAAAGTAATATGACTAAAAAGTGGAAATACAGGGATTCAGTTAGTCTCCCCAGTTATTCAATCTTAACATCAAGGAATCGTTTTTGGAACTGAATAAACTTCACAGGAATTAAATTAAAACTGAGGGAAAAGGTATTGCATTAATAAAATTCACTGGTGATATTACCATGTTCACCAAAAGTGAAGAAGAATTACCAGACCTGTTGAATGCAGTGAACAGTTGGATGAGCACAGAATTGTGATTTGAACAAAGAAAGATGAAAGTATCGTAGAGCAGCGAAACAGCTCAGTGACAAACTTATTAAAATTAGAGACCACAACGTAAGGGAATTTAAGTGATTCTGCTACCTGGGATGCAAATTTTCACAAAAAGACAAAGCCAGGTTGTTACAAGAAGTAAAGTAACACAGGAAAACATCTTTTTAGGAAAAATTGGGATTTCTGGTACCAAAGATAGGCCGCGATCTGATGACGAAATATGTGAGAATGTACATTCGGAGCACAGTATTGTATGAAAGTTAATCATGGGTTATGGGAGATACAGGAAGAGAAGAGAACTGGAGCATTCAAAATGCGGATGTTGAGAATAAGGTGAACTGAATAAAGGAACTGCAGAAGTTCTCTGCAGGATTTATGATACTGGCAGTACATGGAAAACTGTGAAAAGAAGGGATTGCATAATAGGATACATGTGTAGACATCAGTAAATAAACGCCATGAAAGCAGTAGAGAGTGAAACCTGTAGAGGGAGACAATGATTGGGTTATATCCAACAAATAACTGAAAACTTTGGATGCAAATACTGCTCTGGGGTAAAGAGGCTGCCCCTGCACCCCTCTTCCCAGCAATAAATGATGTGATCTCAGCACTCTAAATGTGTTGACAGAGAGAAATGTGATCTACTGCAGGCTGAGTTTCTGTTTATCATGCCTGTTGTTACTTTTTTTACTATAGTTTTAGGGCACAAAACAGCTAACGTCACGACCGCCCATTCTGTGGCTCGGTGAAGGGTAAAAACAGGAATATAAATCAGCAGCAATGGGAGCAAAACTGGAGGAGGGGCACTGGAAACGGAAAGAAATCTTAGAAAAGTGCTACTGAAGTGGGAATGTTTTCCCCGAAACGAGCTTCAAAAGAAGAATCTCACTAACACTTATAAACGCAAGGACGCCATCAGCTGAGCGTGCATCATCTTCTAAAAGGGGAGAATATCAGGCGACAGCTGTAAACAGGCATATAGCGGATTAAAATAGGGGCACTCAAGTAAATGGTGTCTCTTGAGAGCAGTGGGGACAGAGCAGGGGAGAGTCGCCACTTAGAAACATGTCGATGGCTAAAAAGACAGTGTTGGAGTCTAGTTTTAAAATATTCTCCTCCCGACAACGAGGCCGGGATGATGATGTCCAAGCACAGGGAAGAAGGTTTGTGTCCCGATATTTACTATCCAGATGTACAGAACAATGTGTGTGTGTGTGTGTGTGTGTGTGTGTGTGTGTGTGTGTGTGTGTGTGTGTGTGCCAGAAAAGAGCAACACGATAACATAACACGTTCTGTATATTGGCAAAGGGAACCATGCAAACAGTGGGCCGAGGAAGAGAGACAGCAGCCTTTGCTTCTGTATCGGCTCCCTCGTTTCCACACATACCAACATGCCCTAGGATCCAGAAGAATGCCACAGAGATGCCACCTGAGTGGAGTATGTGTAGGCAGTCCTGAATCCAGTGGACCAGAGGGTGGATGGGATAGAGAGATGGTCGGGAAGCCAAGATCTAATAGGGGTGTTGTCAATAATATAGACATTCCCAACACCAAAGGTGCTCTTGGAGCCATGTAAATAAATGTGGCATCCTCCATTTGTGCAAACAGAGCAGCAAATGCCCAACAATAAAGTTGGGGGGTGCTAACCTTGGGAAGGTGAGAAAGGTCACAGAGAAGGCAGGTCCGAGGGAGAAGCCAAGGTGGTGAGTGTAGCAGTTGACAGAAGCAGATTCCCAGTGATAGTAGAGAGGAAGGGCTGTCAGCATACCCTAAATCCAAGGAGGGGTCGAAAGAAAGGGCATGGGTCATATGAGCAGACACGGAAGATAGACGACTAGCGTAACGACTCAGAAGGACAGCTCACCAACTGAACTGTGGAGTGTCAGCAGTCTAAGCGTAAAGGCTCTCCATGGGGCTAGTGTAAAAACTCGAGATGTTAAACGCTGTCCACAGTGGTGGACAGAATGTAGACGCTGAAGAAAAGGCAGCCATGTAGAGACGTAAACTATGCTTTTATAATCCAATTTCGAGCGCACTAAGGCGCGATCTGCGCAGAGGAGGAACACTGTCTGTTCCCCAGTAGATACCACTCAGAACATGGAGCGTGTTGAGGGATCGGAGATAGTGAGCCGAAAGATTTGAAACGTCGGAAGAACAGCTCACTCTCAAACATGTCCCAAGAATTTGGCGACGTCAGTAACGGAAGGTCTACAGAGCCTATGTGTAGGGAACGTGGATAAAACTTCGTACGACGCCAAAAATTTACACTGACGATCTTACTGGAAGCCAGTGTAGATGCTTCATGAGTGGAGGTGATCGATATATCCTTGAAGATAAGGTCCGAAAAAGCTGGTCCATTGAGAGCTGTAGTAGACTGCAAAATCATCGACAAAAAGCGAGCCTGAGACATCGGGAAGGAGGCAATCCATAACTGGGTCTATGGCGATGGCAAAAAGTACAACACTTAGCATGGAGCCCTGGGGCACCCTGTGTTCTTGGGAGAAAGTACGGAGTAGTGTTCACCCGCACCTTAAATGTACGCTCTGTCATAAATTAACGAATGAAAAGGGGTTGCCAACCACGAAAGCCCAAGAGAACGATGTGTGGATTACGTCTGCCCCCTCCGGATCAAATAATACAGCTACAATTTGGCGTTTCCTGAGGAAATTGTAAATGATATAAGTGGGGAGAGCAACAAGATGATCAACGGCAGAACGATGCTGTCGGAAACCGCATTGGTCAGTTGTTAAAAGGCTTCGGGATTCCAGCCACCACCCTAAATGGCAATTTACCATAGGCTCCAAAACATTACAAACCCTACGTGTGAGAGAGATTGGGCGATAGCTGGAGGGGAGATGTTTGTCCTTTCCCGGTTTTGCAACAGGAATGACGATTGCTTCCCGCCATCTTATGGGAAAGTTACTGTTGGCCTAAAGTCAGTTACAAAGGCGAAGGAGGTATCATAACTAGGATATGATAGGTGCAGCAACATTTGGACGTCGATATCATCATATCCCAATGCAGAAGAGCGAGAGGGGGAGAGTGCATGTCTGAGTTCCAGCATAGGAAAAACAGCATTATAGCTTTCACGACTTTGAGAGGAAAAAGCAAGAGGTCGCTCTTCAGCTAATCGTTTCTTTGGCAGAAATGCTGGTGGGTAAGTAGAAAAGCTCAAAATCTCAGAAAAGTGTCGACCCAATGAGTTATACATTGCGAGTGGATCCACTAAGGAATCCTGCATGACAGTTAGCCCAGAGGTCAGGGGAGGCTTGATGTGCACGTTACAGTCGGATTCGACTCCAAACAATTGATGTGGGAGTGTAGGTATTAAAGGAGCTAATAAAGAAGTCCCAGCTTGCCTTCTTGGTATTGCACAACATTGCGCACGTAACTGCTTATGGCAGATACAGTTGGCCAACATAAGATGATGGAGGAAAACGCGAAGGGCATGTCACTGCACACGTACTGCGTCACAGCACGCTTCGTTCCACCAAGGAACCGGGGGCTCATGGGCAATGGGGAGGTATAAGGTACTGAACGTTCCATAGCTGTAAGAATAACTTTCGTAACATGAGTGACCTGATCGTCAATGCTAGGAAATTTATGGTCATCAAATGTTGCTAGAGAGGAGAAAAGTGTCCAATGGGCTTGGGAAAACTTCCAGCGCCTTAGGCACATAGATGGCACTTGTGGCTGTCATCCAAGGAGTCATGGAAATTGGTCACTCAAGCATGTATCAGCAGCGAACCATTCAAGGTCAAAATGAGAGTAGGTTGACGTGGAGGCAGACAAAAATGTGGGTTCCCCAGTGCTGAGGCAAACAAGAATCGCTTCGTGGAAGAGGTCAATCAATAGGGAGCATCTCGGATAAGGACACAGAGATCCCCAAAGTGGCTGGTCAGCTTTGAAGTCCCATACCAGTAAGTAGGGGGGTGGGGACTGACCAAGGAGATGAAGCACATCGGGTATTGTCACTGCTGGGGACGATGAGATGTATATGGTACAAACAGAGAAGGGAAAGATGTACAGCGCCAACGCCAGCTTGGAAGGAAGTGTAAGTGAATTGGGTGATCCTGGATAGCATCATAAGTCCCCTGTGTGCCAGAACACCAGCAACAGAGAGGAGATCAAACCAGACTGATTGGAAATGAGGGAAGACATATTGCAAAAGGATAATTGACATATGGTGGAAGAAAAAGGAAAAATCTCACTATGGTAGCCGTAAGGTCAGCGACCACTGAGTGCTGGTGGCCAATGAGATGGAATGGCATTTAGTCAGAGGCAGAAGATCCTGACCCATATATTGTTTGGGAGTAGCTCTTGCCGCTACTAATCAGGTTGTTGATCGGCCACCAGCTTTGCATCTCTGAGAACACAGAAGATGGCAGAGGGCGGATACCGCTGGGTGGCGCTTTAGAAGAGACATGCCATGGCAGAGGAACTGTGTTACTTATGAGCCTACTTTGAAGCAGGATTTTGAGATGAAGGAATAGTAGATGATTGTGAGGTCTGGCTACATAAAAAATCTTCGAGTAGGCTCTTTTTGGTAGTCCAGGCGTCCGATTTTGGGGCCCATGATTTAGCAGGAGCCGATGAAGGTTAAGTCCCAGAGTCAGCAGGTGATAATGGGGAGGTGGGCGATCTTTGGGCTGGTCGATATGACGACCGTGGCGCTAAAGGTGAGATCGCAAGTCTGCATGGCTACCTCCTTAGTAGGTGGAGGAGAGGTGAGGACAGTGCTATATTTACCCTCTGAGAGAACAATGGGCTTACTACTGACGAATAACACTCCTTCACTCAGGTTTCCTAAATAATTCGTTAATTTTTAAAAATAGGACGGTCTCTAGAAGAAGCAGCGTGGTGGCCCATACAGATGATGCAATGAGGGGATAGTGGTGGACAATCACCCTCAAGGGCACCTCTACCACAGGTAACACATTTGGCCATATTGGAACATGACTGGCTGGAACGATTAAACCTCTGATACTGACAGAAATGCGTAGGATTGGGGATGTAAGGGCGAACTGAAATTATCTCATATCCTGTTTCAATGTTCAATGGAAGCTGAACTCTGTCAAACGTCAAGAAGAGAGTGAGGGTTGGTACCAATTCCTTCTCAATCCATTTCATTACTCAATGTACGGCCGTTACTCCCTGATCACACAGGTAATTTTGAATGTCCTCATTTGATAATCCATCGAGTGATCTTGTATAAACCACACTGTGGCTTGAGTTTAAAGCATGGTGAGCTTCCACCCAGACAGGGAAGGCCTGCAACAGTGTAGTTCGAAGCAATTTTTTGCCTGTTTCTAATAACAAGGCGCCACTTCGTAACTGGAACCAAGACTACAAGATCTGCAGTTGTGTCGACACCTTTCTGAAAAATGAAAGTGTTTACTGTTAAGAAGTCTTGACCATCAGACCGAGAAACAACTAGGAACTTTGGCACTGATTGAAGAATTTTCTGTGGCTGAGAGTCATCTAGTTTTATCTTGTGGACAGAAATTGTAGAAGTAGAAGAAACAATTGCGGACATATCCCCCACGATTACTGGCGTCTCTCCGATAACGTGCTCCTTCCTAGTGGGGGCCCTCTCTGAGTGATTGTCCACACCTCAGTTCACAGCTCCCAAGAAACGGACAGAGGGAACAATCGGCAAGTTTGGAAGGTACCAGCTCAAGTAATCACCCCTCCCTGGGTCTGGCCTTTACCAGGTGGTACGTATGTGTCTTACTTGTCTACCCGAGGTGGGGAATTACGCGTCACCCCGTCACTGGCTACGTATGAGAACACGTGGGTTTGTCTTCAGACGCACAGGGAGGAAAGAAAGAAAAAGGGATGAACAAAGATAAGGAAAGAAAGCAAAATTTATCAAACGCCGCAGCGGGAAAGGTAAAGGGAAGAATCATCGAAAGAGAAGGATAAAGTAAGGACAGATACTTTACATTATAGAGATGAGAAAAGAGAAACCGCTTCATTCGTTCAAAAGTGTCAGTCTCCGGATGTAGGCGCAAAACATACAACAAGGAGAGGGAGAAGGTGAAGGGAAGAGTTTTAGCACAGAGTACAAAAAAAATCCTTGTCTTTGCCGTCTCTCGTAACACTCTGATTGCACCATGTTCCTTGCACCTCACAAAAGTGTGGCACAGATTAGTTATAACAAAACAATGACAACAATCAATATGCATACTAAAATATCTCATTTAGATAAATAATCAGCCATTTTAGATGTTTTGTGTACCGGAGACTGTGTAATGCACATGTGTCTGAACATTTTACTTTTGCCATATCTTTATTCGACAACACCATCAATTATCCGGGAAGAAGTAATGATGTTATAACGGCAAGTCCACTCAGTTTAGAACAACGGTTACAGAAATTTGCAGTGTTACAAGTCAGTGGTATTATGAAGAGAGAAGTTATAACAGGAAGTATTAAGGCGAAGAAGAAGACAGTAGCAAAATCGCTATTAATGTAATTAGGCCTGTTAATATGGTGGACTATACAAATGACCGCCCAGATTATGTTATAACTAAAAAGTTATTTGCCTGACAAAATCCTTCAGCTTGGAGGGAAGTGTTTCGAGGTGGGAGGTTGCCCATCTGGTGGTGTAAGAAGATCACATTTGAGGCCGGTATGTATTCATAACTAACGAAAAGTCAGAACGGGTGAATAGGGGCTTGAGCTCATGGTGAATATGAACGGAATCGAATAACATAGCTTTTCGGGGACAGGGAGAAAACAGGAAAATCCAACAGAGTAAGCTGTTTAGGAACCAGCAAATTTCTCACAAAGTAGAATCCGGTATTACTCGATCTAATATGTAAACGAAAATAGGCCTATACGCAAAAATACCTTAGCCCTTCAATTCAGAATATCCTATCCTGTGCCGTTGAAAAAATTATTTGTGATAATAATGATGCCTTATAATTTTATATTATTACACGAGCAACATATCACACTAAAAAAAGGAGTTAACTCAGATATTTAGATATGTTACAGTGCAAAGCCCTGTCACATGAAGATAAATGAAAGCTTTTTAAGTTTTCGTGAAGATGAAGGTGCATTAGGACCAGAAAAGGATATGCTTAGTCCAATAGATGAAAGGGGACTTTTTAACTAAATGCTGCAGTTACGGTGCCAAGATGTCAGCCATACGCAAAGTGATCAGAACGTGAATTCAAGAAAGACAAAAGACTGCAAAATATGTGCATTGTGAAGTGCTCACTTTATGTCTAGCAACTTATAACGATGCTACATGTGGAATTCAAGAAGTAAGGTCCTTTTACGACGTAGTAGAAACGTTGAATCTTTCCGTCAATCATACAATTAAAAGATGGAAACTTCTGGTATCTTCCTGTACCTTAAAAAAGCTTCGTCCGACACGTTGGTCCTTGTGAGACCAGTCTGTAAAAGCCATCCGTTATGCTTACGTCTATTAGGCTACTTAAGGCCCAGTAAATAATAATATTGACATCTAAGTAAAGGGAAGCCAACGGTCCTCCCGCAGTGGTAACGCCGGTTCCCGTCAGATGACTGAAGTTCAGCTCTGTCGGGCTGTGCTAGCACTTGGATGGGTGACCACCCAGTCTGCCGAGTGCAGTTGGCCAGCGGTGTACACTCAGCCCTTGTGAGGCAAACTGAGGAGCTGCTTGGCTGAGAAGTAGCGGCTCCGGTCTCGTAAACTGACATACGGCCGGGAGAGCGGTGTGCTGAGCACATGCCCCTCCATAACCGCATACAGTGACCCCTTTGAGTGAGGATGACATGGCAGCCGGTCGGTAACCGTTGGGCCTTCCAAGCCCTGTTCGAGTGCAGTTTAGTGCAGCTTTAAGTAAAGAGAAGGAAGAGAACAAGCGGTTGTTTCGGAAAACCAATTAGAGAGATGTAAATTCATTTTTCAGATAGCGCTGCGATAAAATCTCTGCAATTTAGCATCTCAGATATTGCAGTGGGAAAATGTAGAGCTTGATAAAGCGTGTTCTCTTGTTCAGATGCAGCTGATAATTTATCTTGCTATCAGTAAAATTTTTAAGAAGGAGTGTCATACGCTACAACTTTGAAGAAGAAGTGGGACATTTTAATGGCAAATAAAAGAGCAAATTTCAGGGTATGCATAAC
Organism: Schistocerca serialis cubense; assembly: GCF_023864345.2. Classification (NCBI taxonomy): domain Eukaryota; kingdom Metazoa; phylum Arthropoda; class Insecta; order Orthoptera; family Acrididae; genus Schistocerca; species Schistocerca serialis. The sequence goes on from NC_064648.1 coordinate 110,006,505, forward strand.
GTTAACTATTTCTTCGAAATTGTTTTCACAAAATTTAGAAATTCTGTTTCCGACGAAGAGACTGCAGTAGTAATTCTTGGAAATGAATGTGAGGAGGATTTATCCAGTAAATTCCCAGACCAAAAAAGCTCAGAAATAAGAAATAGCCTCATTAACCTGGACAGTTAATTGACAGAACTGTCAGTAACAGAGAATTCAATCTTAGCTATAGCGTTCCAGATTAGTGTATAAAATGTTGCCTGTTTTTAACTATTCCTTTTGCTGTTTCTTCAGCTGAATGCTTATTTTTGAAACTCGTAAAGAACAGTCTGTGGAGTTTTATGACCCAAGACAGAGTTAGTGAACTCAGCCTCCACAGTATTCAAAATGATCTGTTGATGCCAGTGAAATAATCAATACCTTCCATGACAGAAAGTTCACCCCATGGTCCAGTTTCTCTAGAGGTCAATTTGATTACAATCGGGTTTTATACGTACAAAGCAATCAAACAATAGATAGATCTATAGATCTATGCTTGTTGACAGTGACTGCCAATCACTATAATGTATTTAATTTATAAAAACATTTATAACTATTAATAACTTTTGTTTAATACTTTGAATATAATAAACGAATGACCTCTTTGTTTATATTACATGGGATTTTACAACACACTCCAATTTCTATTTTTAACCGCCGTAATAAAAGTTACATTAATTAATGATAAGTTGTACATTTTATGTTAGGGGGTCAAGATTTTTATTTTTGTAGGCGGATCCATATTGTATACATTGCGCCTTTGAGTCTGTAGGTTCGTCCAAATACATCTGAAGGCGAGTTTGATGTCATTTCTGTTGCATTTAAGTCAGCTGCCTTACCGATTGAGCTAGCGCAGTCTCAACATACTCTAATAGTACTGGTATACTTTACTTTATCACAATACAGATCTTTGACACAGGCAGTGTTCATAGAAGATTATAAAGGAAAGAGAAGCATTTTAAAATCTATCAAGACTCCCCAGAAAACATATACTACATTCCGCCATTGATAGACACCCACCTATGTTTTCGAAAGTCGACGCCCTTGAATAGGTATGCTAGAATGATTAGTGTTCGCTTCATGTTTGTCATGGGCAATGCTATACAGTTCGCTTGCTACTTCTGCAACCAGTTGTATGAAGGAAGCATTTATCCTTGGGTTGAGACAGTAAATAACCTCAGATCAAGCTTGACCTGAAAACAGGATCCTGCTTGACGCGGAAATCGGCGCTCCAAACTCAGGTTCACTTGTGGACAGGTCCCATGCCTTCTTTTGCATTTCGCCTCTCATTTTCACGCATTTTATTAATGTTTTGTATCATTTCACGGTGGGAGCCGGCCGAATAAGATCATTCTGATGAGAGTATTTGTACTGATATCTCAAATTACTTTTCACTTGACTGCTATGCATGTTAGGAACTGTGTGTGGTCTTGCTTTCAGTTTTCTTTTCTCTGGGTGGCTTGTGGCAAGGCGAGCACCGGAGGACGGGACACACTGCATTTTTGTTGGGGGGGGGGGGGGGGCTGTACTTCGGCAAATACGGAGAGGGTCGTACACCAATGGGCTTGAGCATCTGGCGGGGCAACTGACCTCGGTCGAGTTTCGCCTGTTGTATGGACGGCGAAACGACCTACGAGCTGTCTGAGTGTCGCCCCAGTTTGTGTGTTTACCGTCCCGGTGCGTCTGAACGAAGGTTGTTGGCGCTGACTGACTGTACTGTCTTCATGATTCTGAGAATTCTTGTGGTCGGTGCACTGGTGGGAGAGACTGTCTGGCGCCAGATGGCCGGTGGTCTTGGCAGGTTGTTTTCTGTAGGCGGTAAAACGGCAAGTTCATTGCCCCCAGCTAAATAGCAGAGGCATGGTTGTTCAACTTAAACTGAGGCCAGTTGACGTCACAAAGACCTGCTCAAAATTGGAGGGAACGGACGCTAACGGCGCGAATGATGTTCTGACATAGTGTGGAGGAATTCTGGAATCAATATTGAGTGCTGATTCGCGACTTTTCGAGGGTAGTGGTGAGCTGAGTCACGTTGGATTCGCTCTTGTGTTGCACGGGCGCATGGCATTCGGGATCTGATGTTCATGAGAATCGGACGGTCTTGCGACTTAGTCTCACTCTTTCGGAATCGTTGTGGAGTATGACTTCGGTCATACTCCAGTTTCGTTCTGCGACCTAAGACGCAGATTCTTTCTCCGCGTTTTCGCACGTGTACCGACAGGGCGAGTTTAGGCGGATTTGCTGTGCCTCTTCCTGGAGATACATCCTTGTGCATCCAGGAGTTTCCCTGCTTCGCGAGCAGAACTTAGAATTCTCGGACATCATTCGAGGCCTCGGGTTGAAACAGAATTGCTGCACGGCAGGAGTCGGCGCCTACGTCATCAGAGCGCTGCCTACCGACCACGTGCTGCGGGTTTCAGGTCTGGTAAAGTATTCTGCGGCTCCAGTACTGTAGGACCTGTCGTTTCTGTACAGAAGTCCTCGGCAGCACGAGGGCTCGCTTTGCTACAAGTCCACCTTGTTTGTTTCCCCATGTGTTCCCATTTCAGCTCTCGCTACTAATCGCGATACTGCATTATAATCGGTGGTGGTGGTGGTGGTGGTTAGTGTTTAACGTCCTGTCGACAACGAGGTCATTAGAGACGGAGCGCAAGCTCGGATTAGGGAAGGATTGGGAAGGAAATCGGCCGCGCCCTTTCAAAGGAACCATCCCGGCATTTGCCTGAAACGATTTAGGGAAATCATGGAAAACCTAAATCAGAATGGCCGGAGACGGGATTGAACCGTCGTTCTTCCGAATGCGAGTCCAGTGTGCTAACCACTGCCCCACCTCGCTCGGTGCATTATAGTCGGGGGAGTAATATTTGATTAATTAGAACCTACAGTCATTATCGTCAGTCTATTCCATCACAGAGAGTAGGAGCCCCTTGTTCTCGAGCCAACTCTTATTCTCACAATAGTTCAGTATACCCTATCGTTTAGCCAACTGTTTGTATCGACAGCCAAGTACCTTTGTGTTCTGATTTATAATAAATCTCACTGTAATGTTTAATCAACATAGCGTTTCGCAGATAAATGCAGAATCCCATTTCCTGTCATTTATTATGATAAAATTCCTTTCTTTAATCAGTAGATTACTATTTTTACTGTAAGCATGCACTCATTTTACCAACTAGTAGGGTTCACCATCAACTCCCTTCGTTACCGTTGTGCACATAATTAATTAGGTGGTAGGTAAGGAGGGGGTCGAGTGCATTTCTGGTTTTCATGCAAAATTCGCCAGAATTACAGAGTTACAAACTCTTCTCCACCCTGTCACCTCCCACTGTAACTGCCAGTTTATAGTGTAGTGACATTGCTAAACATCGCTTTTGCTTTTAACAAAAAGGAATAGAAATAATGAAAAATTATTATTAACACCAAAAATGGTAAGTAAATACATGACTACGCCATTCCCACCTCACTGATGTCCGAAATACTTTCCTCCTCGACCTGGAAGGTTAGTTAAAGAAATTACCGGCGACCGTTTGTATGCAATGATTAATCTCATAATAGTTGTTGGGAGATGACTGGCTATTTAGCTGATTAGTTCACATTTCATAAGCACTTAGCTGTTCACTGCAAATATTTCGAATTTTCCTTTCTTCGTCTGCTGTTAAGTATGGGAATTCTGACAGCAAACAATAACGTTTCACCATCTCTTACGTATGGTCTCTCTTGGCGCGATTGGCAGCAACTACGGAGTTCGTATCAAAATTTTTACTACCGAATACTGCTATGGCAATACTACATGTGTTGATGAATAGAACATAAGAAAGTATTTAGCGATATGCCAATAACGACGTCCAATATCTCAGCTTTGTCGCTGGATCAGAGGTTGCGTCATGCACTGCACTGCAAAATATCTCACGTCAATTCTCGGAATCTTCTTGAGTTAAAACTTCCGGGCTGAGAGGCCGTGGACGATGTATAAAATTTCTACCTGACGTTTCGTCTCCAGCTGCGGTAGGCATCTTCTGAGGTCGTCCGGCTATTGCCACTGAGGCTCCAGGTACTCTAGCATTTATAGAGAGCATAGAGGGCACCACCATTCGTCACTTGATGCCGACGATATGCCTATCTTTGGAAGGCGTCATCATTCTCGATTAAAAGCAATCGATTGTCATTCTGCTGGCGCAAAGTCGACATCCATAATTTGTCTATAAAACTTCCTCTTTTCTATTAAAATTGTTATGTTGTTTGTGAATCTCTATTGCTTCTCTACACATGCGCGCATGATTATGGGATGTTCCTGCTAGAACGCTTGTCTCATTAAATTTAATTTCGTGATTCCCATTCGAAAAACATGCCTAGCTATGGGCGATTTCTCGATGTGTCCTAAGCGACAGTTTCTTTTATGTTCGGCTAAGCGGATGTTTACACTTCTCTTCGTTGTTCCAATATATATCTGTCCACAACTGCATGGGATTTGGTATACCCCAGGTGTTGCTACGGGGTGTCGGGCGTCCTTTGCAGCTCTTAAATATTCCTTAATCTTCTTGGTGGGGCTGAAGATTGTTTCGATCCCATACTTGGCCAGAACTTTCCCGATACGGTCCGTGACTTTATTAATGAACTGTAGGAAAACTTTTCCAGTAGGTGACCGTTGTTGCTCTGGACTTCTGGCTTCTTTTCTTCTTCGATGGAGGGCTCGATCAATTTCCTTGCTGGTATATCCATTTTTCATGAAGGGGACCGTAAGTGATTTAGTACATTTTGTAAGTAAGCCGGCTCGCAGATTTTGTTGGCTCAGTCCACTAAGGTTTTCATGACACCTCTTTTTTGCCTTGGATGACGGTTATATTCCTTGTGGAGGTATCGATCCGTGTGAGTGTTGTTTCTATATACCTTGTGGCCCAGCGTCCCATCCACCCATTTAATTACCGACACATCCAGGACACTGACTTGACCGTTGCTCTCTTTCTCCATTGTAAACTGTATCTTCGGGTTAATACTGTTCAGATGCTCCAAGAAGACATCCAACTCTTCTTCACCATGAGTCCACACTACAAATGTGTCATCAACATAGCGGCACCATTTAGCAGGCTTTTTCGGAATCTTTTTCTTCATTTGTTGCTAGTTTCTCCGCTGCACTGGTCGTAACGATAAATACATCAACACTACCATGTCATTCCATTCCATACTATTGAAACCCACTATACTCTCCGTTTTCCAAGCTTTCTGAAACAGTGTTGGGCAAAATTCTGTGTGCAACAACCATACACGATTTGAATTCCATCGTTTCATTTCTTTCATTTTACGGATATCTCAGCATTCGGGTGTGTCCACTGAAAACGACGACCACGACGAGACCCAGTTTGCTCCCCATATGTTCCATGAAAGGACGAATCCACTGCTGGAGGTAAATAACAAATCGTTTATGCTGACGTTTCGCTTGGACAAAAACATTGCAAAGCAGTTGCAACTAAGGTTCAGAGACTATCTGAGGAAACCAACCAAAAGATACCAGCCATTGACTGCAATGCGCATACTGCTCTTAACTTTAAGATTTCACGCCACAGGAACCTTTCACATGGTAGTTGGTTACCTGTATAAATTAAACGTAGCAACAGCTTGCAGAGCTGAAATGATAATTAAATCAAGACCCTAAGCTGTCGACACGCGTTGATATACATCAACGGGGCCAGCTGAAAATGTGTGCCCCAGTCGGGACTCGAACCGTGATCTCCTGCCTACATGGCCGCCGAGGGCTCAGAGGATACTGCGACTGCAGGGATTTATCCCTCGCACTCTCTCCGTGAGACCCACATTTCCAAATTAATGCCCACACACTACATTCGTAGTGTCTCTGCCAACTGCACTCATTACTCGCCGCAGTAATCTTAGCGAGTCCCGTAAGAGTTGGGGCAATGCGTGTGCATCCAGCACAGACGAAGAAGGTCAATGGCCGGTTAGCCTTAACTATATGAAGATGGTATCTGTTCTTTCGGACATACCATCGGTGACCATGCAGCTCACTTAGAATGAAATGATAATTAAATGAAGACCCTAAGCTGCCGACAGGCAGAGTTGTCCACAAGGTATTAATCAAACTGCTTATGGGTAAAAAATGGCGCTACGAACACCCAACATCGATTTGTTGTAGACTCGTAGAACTTATTCTGAGATCAAACTTAATGTGGTGTCTTGAACAGAATGACCTTCTCAAAGCCAACAAGCATGTATTTCGAAAACATCGATCATGTGAAACACACACTTTTCTCACATGACATATTGAAAGCTTTCGATCAAGGCAAGCAGGAAAATGGAGTATTTGTTGATTTCCGAAAAGCGTTTGACTCAGTACCACACTCACACTTATTGTCAAAAGTACATTCGTATGGGGTAACAAGTGAAATTTATGACGGGACTGAGGACTTTTTGGTTGGGACGACACACCATGTTATCTTCAATGGAGAGTTATTGTCAGATGTGGAAGTAACTTCAAGTGCGCCACAGGGAAGTTTGTTGGAACCCTTGGTGTTGATATTGTATATTAATGACCTTACAGACAGTGTTAATAGCAAAATCAGGCTTTGTGCTGATAATGCAGTTATCTATAATGAGATACTATCTCAAAGAAGCTAGACTGATAAGATTTCAACATCGTGCAAGGATTGGCAAATTGCTCTAAATGTTCAGAAATGTAAAATTTCAGACCACAAAATGAAGAACCGTACTGTCCTATTACTCTAATATAATGAGTCACTGTTGAAGTCAGCCTACTCACATAAAAACCTGGGTGTAACATTTCGTAGGGATATGAAATCGAGTGATCAGATAGGTTCAGTCGTGGGTAAAGCGGGTGGTAGACTTCGGTTTACTGGTAGAATACTGGGGAAGTGCAGTCATTCTACAAAGGAGATGGCTTACGAATCACCTGTGTGACCAGTTCTAGAATACTGCTCAAGTGTGTGCGTGAGCCGTACTGAGAAGAGCAGCATGAATGGTCACAGGTTTGTTTAATCCGTAGGAGAGTGTAACAGGGGTACTGAACGTTCTGAATTGAAAGGCTCTTGATGACTATCGCGAGAAAGTGTATCAACAAAGTTTCAAGAACCGGCTTTAAATGATTACTCTAGGAATATACTACAACCCCCTACGTATTGTTCATATGGGGGTCGTGTGGATAAGATTAGAATAATGACAGCACGCCCACAGGCATTCAAACCATCATTCCTCCCGCGTTCCATACGTGAATGGAGCGGGAAGAAACCCTAATAACTGGTAGAATGGGACGTAACCTCTGCCATGCACCTCACGGTGGTTTGCAGAGTATATATGTAGATTTAGACGGAGATTTTTGCCATTTTTCTGGCGTTGTAGGTGCTCTTGACTGCACTCACATCCCCATCAATGGCTTGGCGGTGAAAGTGGCTGCACGGGATCGCCGCGCGGTCTCAGGCGCCTTGCCACGATTCACGCGGCTCCCCCTCTTCGGAGGTTCGAATCCTCCCTCGAGCATGGGTGTGAGTGATGTCCTTAGCGTAAGTTAGTTTAAGTTAGGTTAAGTAGTGTGTAAGCCTAGGGACCGATGACCTCAGCAGTTTGGTCCCATAGGACCTTACCAACAATTTGCAAAAAAGTTTTGGCGACAGTGCTGAGATATTTAGAAATCGTCACGGGTGATTTTATGTACAAGCGATGTCAGACGCTCAGCGGCGATATTTAAATATCGTGGCTAGATGACCAGGATCTGCCCACGACAGCAACATGTACGGAAACTCACATGTACATGTTCAGTTAAGAACAAGAGAAATTCTGGAAGGCATACTTCTGGGAGACAGTGACTGTCAGTGAAGGAGGTATTTGCTGACGCCGGTACTTCGCGAAGAAACGGCGGCTGAGCGAATCTGTAATCGTGCCCACGAGAAGACCAGACCAGACGTTGAAAGAATGTTTGGAGTGGCGGTTTCCCTGTTTGAATTTAGGACTCAGAATGAAAGTAAATCGTGCAGCAGTTATCATAGTTGCAGCATTTGTCTTCCACAGTATGGCTGCCAATGCCTCAGACCGGCTACCTGAAATGACGACAAGCAGAAGTGAGAAGGGTGTGCGCAGAAATTCCAGCATCTGCAGAACACGAAGACAACAGAGGTAATTATGACGTGAGGGCGGCGGTTATTAACAATATATTTATTTAAAAAGTTTTTGAATTAATTGAATAAATGTCAAAAGTCTCTGTTTGAAAGGGAGATTTTCTTTTCCTTTCATTTAGGTCTGGTTACTTCCCTTTCTCGTGGTTATTTAATTCCGCATCAGGAGAAGAACACCACGAATAATATTAAAAGCTACCTTTTACACAACAAATTGGTCTCAAAAAAATGATTACATTGTATTAAGATATATCCAACACCCCACATATAATTTCAGGATGACAATCTGTCTACAAAGAAATTAGAACAGACTACATACCCCAAGGAAATGAAGGTAACAGCAGTCACAATGCAATGCGTGCGATATTTATTGACAAGGTATGTACCGGAAATTAGAAGACTGGAAGATATCTACAATGTGTCAGTTTAAAAGTTTGATAATCTTTTAATTTCTTTATTTATTTTTAGGGTTTCCATTCTTATTTCACCTTCTGCAAGAGAGCACTGTACCTTGATTTTATGTTCACGCTCGAGGCGTGCTAATCTTTCTTTCCCAAACTGGCATTTCTTATCGAGAATATTTTCTGTTCTTTCGTTCTTGCAACGAGAGTCTGACACCACGAGGGTGGTTTGAAAAGTTCTCGGAGTCACCACGAGAGGTCAGCGCTAGCGCAACGAGTTGTTCACGCGATATTCATTGGGCTGTTGATGTCGTGTTGAATTTCTAAGTCTTAAGCGTCGAAGTATCAGGTATTTGGTAACGTTCAGTATTACGGTTTAATTAAAATTCCTTACAGTAAATATAGTTCTAGTTCGAACAGAACTGACAATATGGTTGTGAAACCTACTAACGAGGCTGGCGCACATTGCCTATTCTTTCTATCCACAGGCATGAAGCCTTATGCCCACCTCTAATTCAAGCTGGCCAATAATATTTGATTGATCACCAGTTCGATTACTCCCTCTTCCCGGGTATCCGCGTTCGAACTGACACCACTGTCCCTCCCCTCGCTGCTGGTTTCCAGTACTTGGACAACATTGCACACACGGAACTCAATGCCCCTATCACTACACAGGATCTCATTGCTACACTCCGCACAAAAGGCAACACCGCTCCTGGTCACGATCGTGTCACCTACCGCCACCTTCGTGAAGCTCCTGTCTCTTTACTCTCCACCCTGGCCAGGCTCTACAATGTAGTCCCGTCCACTGGTTACTACCCCGACCTGAGGAAAACCTCCCATATCCTGATGTTCCTTAAACCTGGCAAACCGCCATCCGCCGTCTCCTCCTACCGTCCCATCAGCCTTACCTCGGTCTTCAGCAAGGTCCTGGAATCTATCCTCACCCGCCGCACCCACTAGCATCTCCGCCAGCACTGCCTCCTTCCCGTTACTGAGTGTGGCTTTCGACCGTCCTTCTCTTCCGACGACCTTCTCCTTCACCTCACTCATCTCCTTTCCGAACAGCTTAATTCCCGTCGCTCCGCAATCTTCCACTCCCTGGACCTCGAACGAGCTTATGACCGCATCTGGCATTCCGGTCTCCTCTTCAAGCTCCAAACCTTCGCCCCTCCCATTAACTACGTCCGTCTTATCGGCTCCTTTCTCTCCCGCCGCCCTTCCTACGTCACCATCCATAACACGGATTCCTACACCTTTTTCCCCTCCGCCGGTGTGCCCTTAGGCTCCGTCCTCTCCCCCCTTCTGTACCCTTTGTACACGGCGGACATGCCGCCGCCGTCACCCCCCGTCCACCTTCTCCGGTTTGCCGACGACACCGCATTCCTTGCCCTCGCCCCCACCCTGCAGCGGTCTCAACACCTTCTCCAATCCCATCTTGACCGGTTCACCACTTGGTGCAACCAGTGGTTGCTCAAGGTCAATCCCTCCAAAACCCAGGCGATCATTGTAGGCAAAACCACCCCTTCCTTCCGCCTCCTTGATTTCTATCTCACCCATCTATGGCCGTCCTATCGCCCTCACTCCCACCTTTAAGTACCTTGGCGTCACCCTCGAGCGTCGCCTCTCCTGCACTCCCCACCTCCGGACAATCCAAGCCAAGGCACGCTCCCGACTCAGTCTCCTCAAACTCCTCTCCGGCTGTACGTGGGGTCTGGACCCCTCCACCATCCTCCACACCTATAAATCCCTCATCCGCCCTATCCTTTGTTATGCCCATCCGGCTTGGATCTCCGCCCCCCCTACCTTTTATAAATCCCTCCAAATCCTTGAACGTCTTGCTCTCCGCCTCGCCTATCGCATCCGTCTCCCCTCCCCCATGCAGATCCTGTACGATCTCATCCCCTTCCCCCACCTCCTCCTTTTCCTTGAAAGGATACGGATCCTGTACACCTCCCGTGAACTCGATCCTCCTCACCCGCTCGTCTCCCCGATCCTCTCCCACCCCCACCCGCTGCCGCGCCTGTATTCCCACGTCCCACCTGGTCTCCATCTCTTTACCCTCCTTAACCTCTCCCAAGGTGGCTTCCGCCAGCTCCCTCTCCCTGATGATGCCCTCCTCCCCTCCATCTACCCCTCCTACCAACTGTGATCCTCCCACCCTCCTCCTGTGCTTGCTCCTCTGGGCACCCTCCCTCCCTTCTCTCCCTTTTCCCTCCCTCCTCCATTTCTCCCCACTCCTCCCCTGGGCTTCCCTGTCCCTCTCCTCCTGCCCCTGTATGCTCTGCCATTGGCATCCTTGATCTCCCCTCTCCCCCACCTCACCTATGTTCCTCTGTTGGCAGGTCCCCGGACTCGCACACGCTAAGTGGACATTCGCGCGCCGGAGATCACTGCCATCAGTGTCACGTGTGTGCCGTCATGTTTAGTGTTCAGTGTTCACCGTCGCACTCCATCGTTCACCAGTGCCATCGGCTTCTTCAGTGTTTGTGCGTCGTATCAACAGTTTGCAGTGTGGATTATCGTCGAGTGTGAACAGCTCCGTGTTTGTGTTTATGTGTCTACTGTTTTATTGCCCACCATTCTGTAACTTATGTGTCTTCTCAGTGTTTTCTCTCATTGTGTATCCTATGGCTGAAGAGCAGCGTAGAATGCTGCTTACAGCCTGCCTGTTGTACAGGTTTAAAATAACAATAAAGAAAAAAAATTGATGAGATCTTGACGCCAATTTAAGCTAAGTTTAATATTTATGCAGTATGGTTTAAATTATTCTTCCATAGGCAGATAACTTTGACATTGTTGCTCTAAAGAGCAAATCTTTTTTAATGAAAACTATAGCGTTTTCCGCGTGGTCACGCTGTATACAATGTAACCTTTGAGATATCAAAGGTTAGGTTGCAGACTATATTTTGTAAATGCTTAACCTATGTCGGTCAATAGTATATAAGCAGTGGCGTTGTTCGCCCTGATAAACCCTACTTTAAATATTAGGTCCTTATTTCTTGGTAGTGTATGTCACAATTTCACCACGCTCACAATAATCCTCATCCAAATTGTTAATAGCCTTACAGGCAATATCCTAAGTAGGTAATATCTGACACACTAGTGTGTATATTTCGACAATTACGGTAGCATAACCTATGTAAATGCATAGGGGTCTTGAACCCACTACTAACTAATAATTAACCTTTCCCCTTAAGAGTTTTGTTCCACGTCACCCTTGTGACTACATATAGTTGGTGTGTGTTTGGTTAAGTTACTACAGGTTTACTAAACACAACGTTGACCATCTGTGCATAAAGTTATAAATGATGCTCTAAGCTTTACACACCCAGTCAGTTATAAATCCGTAGTAATGTAGTGCAGTAGTATAACAACTTTAGTCAAATTTCGCGTTAACAAATTGACGTATTGCTCTCTGTATAATGGAAATTTTTTCATTTCCACCTTGTCCTAGCCCTGAGAAGTTCTCGCGTTACGGACATATAACCTTACTCATCCCCCACATGAGATCGTGCGGAACCATACAACATAGCGGTGATAATATGTGGTTTTTAATGTAACAATCTGAACTTAACGTCTAAGTAAATTTCTTATCAGTTAATAAGGTGTTGGGTTACAGTTAACGCTCATCGGGATCCTATCTACTTAGTGCCTTGTCCTCTCACAAATTTACAGTTTAACATTATAGGTAATTTCCCAGTATGTAACATAAAAGTCAGCCAATGGCAGGCACCTCTGACTTTCCGTGCGCGCATGCGCGTGGTCCGCCGTCTCAGAACATATCCACGTGCCACAGTCAGTTGCGACGTAGCGTCCGCGGCTAACCGACCACTCTCCAAGAAGTGGGGCCGGGGCTGTTCCTCAGCTGAGTGACGTAGCCTCACATGGCACCACGGTACTGTAGCTTTCTATGTTTGACCGTGCCTTGTTCTGACATGTGTTAGTTTATTTTACGCTTCTGAAGAAGGCTAGATTAGTCTAGCTGAAACCTGGGTAAAGACCAGTAACATTTCGCAACTGAGGTGGATTTTTGACGTATTAATTTATCACAGTTGCTGACAGGGCTGCAACGCGTTAAAAATTCTTAGACTGGACTGTTTGTCGCCTGTAAACACGGGCCACGTCAGCGCTCTCTGAAGAGAGCTGTGGCGGTGACGTGGCTCTGTTGTTGTTCCGGCGCAATGATTTGCGAAGATGGAAAAAAATTGAGATTCGAGCAGTGATTAAAGAAAGGTGTGAAAGCAAAGGACATTCGTGCCGACTTCCAGAATACACTGAGGGAATTGGCCGGGAGAGATTAGGTAATGATCCGTGCAGTGGTCGGCCAAATTGTGTCACTACTTCAGAAATCATTGCAAAAGGCGGAGGCGGAGGCGTGTTTGTTGCTGTCAGAAGTAGTTCAACTTGTCGCGAAATTGAAGTGGATACTTCCTGTGAGTTAGTATGGGCAGAGGCCATTGTTGGCAACGGGAATAAAATAATAATTGGATCCTTTTACCGACCTCCCAGTTCAGATGATACAGTTGCTGATAGGTTCGAAGAAAACTTGAGTTTGATTTCAAACACGTACCCGACTCATGCGTTAATAGTTGGTGCTGACATTAATTTCCCCTCGATATGTTGGCGAAAATACTTGCTTAATTCCGTAGATGTGCATAAAATATCATCCGAAATTGTGCTAAACGCATTCTCTGGAAATTATTTCGAGCAGTTAGTTCATCAACCCACACGAATACTAAACGGTTGTGAAAACAGACTTGACCTCTTAGCAACAAATAATCCTGAGTTAATAATCAGCACCAAAACCGATATAGGGATTAGTGAAGACAGGTTTGTCGTAGGAAGATTGAATATTATAATCCCCAAATCCTAGAAAAATAAGCGAAAAATTTACCTATTCTAAAAAGCAGATAAAAATTCACTTGACGCCTTCCTGAGAGACAATCTCCACTCATTTCAAATTAATAATACAAGTATAAACCAGATGTGGCTTAGATTCAAAGAAATAGTATCGGCAGCAAATGAGAGATTTATACCAAATAAACTAACAAACGACGGAGCTGATCCTCCTTGGTACACAAAAAGGGTTAGATCACTGTTGCAGAAACAACGAAACAAACATGCTAAATTTAAACAGACGCAAAATCCCCAAGATTGGCGATCCTTTACAGAAGCTCGAAACGTAGAACGGAGTTCAATGCGAGACGCCTATAACAGTTTCCACAACGAATCTTTGTCTCGAAACCTGGCAGAAAATCCTAAGAGATTCTGGTCATATGTGAACCATGTTAGCGGAAAGACACAATCAGTGCCTTCTCTGCGCGATAATAATGAAGATACTATCGAAGACAGTGCTGCTAAAGGAGATTTACTAAACACAGCCTTCCGAAATCCCTTCACAAACGAAGATGAAGTAAATATTCCAGAATTCGAATCGAGAACAGTTGCTAACATGAGTAACGTAGAAGTAAACATCCTCGGAGTAGTGAAGCAACTCATTTCACTCAATAAAAGCAAGTCTTCTGGTCCAGACTGTACACCAATTAGGTTCTTTTCGGAGTATGCTGATGCATTAGCTCCATACTTAACAATCATATCCAACCATTCGCCCCACGAAAGATCCGTATGCAAAGACTGGAAAGTTGCACAGATTGAAAGATTCACGTCTACAGTCCTAGCCTAGGGACGCCAGATGAAAGTTGATGTCGTCAAGCCCTGAATGAAAATTGCGCAACGGATGACTGGAGATGGGAATTTGAGAGCGCTACCTAGAGAGCGTGTCCTTTCTGTACAATACTAGGCAAGGGGCTCAAGGGCTCACACGCTGATGTGTGGGTCCCTGCATTCTATATCTTTTATTTTAAATAAATTCCTTTAACTTGACTTCTTTGTGATTTTTAAGGTATGTTAAAGATTGATGACAATTGATTACCTATTTATTTTAATCATTATCACCCGATTTTACAGCGATTGCACCAAATGTTCCAGTTTACAGATATTACAATTTTACAACTTTTAGCTCGGGTATATTATACGCAAATTTCTATGGGCAAAGTCTCCCAATATTTTACGTAGGACATCCACTATGTGAGGAGGATAATGGGCAAACTGAGGACCAGAAACATTAACACAGGGAGTCAAATTTCCGAAGTTAAAGAAGAACATTCATTTCCTTACACAATTCGAAGCTGGAAATAAAAGAATTAGTGCAAATATTCAAATACCTCTCTTCCGTGCGTGAACATTGAGACAGACGCACTGAGGGCACGTCTGCTCACTCACCCGTCTTCTGTAACACTCCAAGAATATGGCGGGCACCCAGAGGTCTTCCTGGGCGCGGTGGAGGGGGTGGTCGAACCACTTGGCCGTGACCAACCTCTCCACCACAAATCTTGTGACACTGGAAAGTCTTTGACTTTGACCTGCTTGTGGTGTCTCTCTGATCCCCTAGCCAGGAGTAAGGTTGGCACTACTATACTACAGAACTACTTCCCAACAGAGATTTGGCCACGCTTTAGGGAAAGGTGTGAGGAGGATTAGGAAAGTTCATGTGCAGATTCACATCCTCGTACAAGAAATGCAAATACACAACACATATAAATACTTATTATGAAGCCTGACACATTTCTTTCCACCCGTCCACATGGGTTCTGTTGCACCCGCGGCCGGCCGTGTCGTGTAATAAAATTGTCTGCGGAGCCGCCTCTTTGTATTTCCGGGTGCGAGCGAGCAGCGAAACCTGCTGCTTATAGAGCGGAAACTACTGTACCGTTTCATCACCCCATGCGTGGATGAAAAGAAATGATCCGAAATGTTCTTCTCATGTGAGGACAATTCTGGTTCATTTCTTTTGCCAATCTTATGTTCTATGCTTACGTAACAGAAAAATGAAAACAATTGGAAACAGTAGTTAGTGCTATAGAAAAGGATAAAAAAATTGCAACGTCCTGCTCTCTGGCATGAATGAATATTCCCACTATGAACGGATCAAATAAGCGGCCACTTGGCATATGGCGATGGCATTTAAACGACATAGTAAGTGAATAACTTAGGAAATGTCTAAATTAACCTCCTAGGCAAACAAGTGATGACCATTCAAAATCATTCATTTCGTGATGAAAATTTAAGTTAAAATGAACCACAGAAATGTCATTTGTAAAATCAGATGGTGCTGCCAAGCGAATGTAAATTTCTAAGTGAAAAGTACAAGATCAACAAACAAATCCAATAATGCTAAAATAATATATGAAAGAATTTACATTAAGATGAGCCAAAGAAATGTCATTTGAAAAATCAAATGATGCTGAATACACTTAAAAATCTGAGTGAAAAGTGCAAAATTAACAAATAAATTAGGCATAAAATTCAGTGGACGCCCGTTTTACACTAAGGGCAAAACAAAGCAAAATATTGTTATGGAACGACACAATACTATACCACATCACGACGTCCGTGTCTTAGCAATCAATTATCAAAGGATTTCTCAAACACACCTTAAAGACAACTAATTTTACTTATCTAGCTATGATGTAAGTGCAAAACTAAAAAATTCATGAGAAATATCAAATTATTCGTGAAAATCGTAGTTCTATAATGGAGACAAAAGCTTTTTTTCCTTTTAATATCACAAACATCACAAAATAGAAGAACACCTTTCAATAAAATTATGTTCATTAAATCCTTACCAACATGGACGTGTGCAAACACACATCAACAAATTACAATAGAACTATTCTAATGCACATAAAGGAACATCAAGAAACGATTACAATTATAAGAACACAAGTTATACTAAAATTAAATGTTATCTTATTACACACACAAAGACAAAAGCCTCTAAACTATATGGGACAACGCCCACATTGTGCATGTCACAACTAAGTCCATAACTTATATACACAAAGAAAATAACATTTAAGTTGTCTGCAATGGTAAAAACACTGTGCATAGTACAGAAACAACAACAAAAGAAACATACTTCAGCTACATAATAAAATTAAAGAACCACTAACCTAACCTGTTGACAAATTCCAAATGAACATTATAAAAAACGTCACCAAAAAAACTTCAAGTGAACTATCATAAAGATAAATTATCCAAACACAACACTGTACCACATAGCACTAAAACAAACGTACAAAATAGTGGCAAACATTAGAACAGAGAAAAGTTGTTACAAAAATCGATGGACCTGAAAATAAACAAACACAAAATGCACTTTACCTACTTTCATATCGTCACACGCTAATCGACAATCTACCACAACCTAGGGGCGATGGACAGAGCATTATTCCAAAGATACTAGGAGGACAACCTAACTTCACATCCAAGTGCCAGTGACTCCGTATGCCGTCTGCTTATGTGATCATGTACCTCGCCAAACACGACGTAACAGCATGGCCCACTCCTCTTACATCTGTTCATCAGCACCGCCACCTGTGCCTACCACCAACCAGATTATCTCTGAACAAAACTCCTCAGTTAACCTTTGTCAGTAAACTTTCAATATTACTATGACCTGAGCTATGGATCACCGATAAACTAGGCGGGCATCATGCTCTACTTTTTCACTTGGTCATCACAATCGTATTGCCTGAGAGATCATTTCTTCCTTTGTCGAACCATTCACAATGGCGCCTGTCTCAGTCCTTCTTCACTTTATACCTACTTAGCGATCCACAGGGTAAATAAATCTTCGTAGGTACCTTAGTCTTGGCAAAAATCATATCTCGTAAACAGTTCCTTTCTCTCCTTCTTCACGACAGAGCAGTTTGAAACACATCATCATTCATCAGTCCCATAATGTCTCGACGACAACTATAATGATGACAGCTAGGGCTACCGGAGACCAGGGTGACAGTCATCCGGTCGTCATTCCCCGCTGCATATAGGTGCTTCAGCGCCATAGTCCACTGCTTCACCTCAGGGGTTACCCAACTGAAGGCTAGCCGTGTCCGCCGATGCTTGCTGTGGGGATGTGTCAGATGACACAGCTGTTGACTGGCGCGCCGTGGCTACGGAGGTGGCCAGCCCGCTCATCTGGGGCGAGTGACGTCAGCAGTGGTTACCACTGTGATGCCTGCTGTGAGGCGTGTCTGATGACGCAGCTGTCGGCTAGCGCGGCGTGGCCCCTGAGAGTGGCCGTAGGCTCAGCTGGGGTGAGTGACGTCAGCAGAGGCTCCCCCCTGCAACTTTCCCTTTCACGCGAGGAGGGCTCGTAGCTGCTTCCCTCTGCTGATCGCTTCGGCCTCTCCGACCCGCCAGGTGGTGGTAGAGACAGGGCCAGGAGGGAGCGAGACACGCGCCAGCTCCAGGTAGGTAGCCCCGTTACGTCTCTCCCTCTCCACGCAGTCCCAGCCACTCTCCGTGCCTCTCGACCACTCGAAGCGACTTGCACACAAACACATTTTTGTAAATAAGATTTTACAAAGTACAACTTTCTCATTGTTCATCACAACTTATCCACAGGCTTTTATTTACAGTAAAATTAAAAGTATTCCTATTACAAAAATTATGTCGACCCTTATTTTATAGAATTGGAGGTGACAAAAACAATAATATCCAGATAAAAAAAATCAAACTGTTACGAATTACAATTGCAGTACTGTGGATCACCTCATAAGTTTACAATAAAATTGAGGTACCAGTTAGAGCCTAAACAGATATTAAATCTAAACCTATTTACAACAATTTGACATACACCGATTTACCTCACAGCCTTTAGAATTAAATTGAGGTGCCAGTTAGACTTAAGTTATCTAGGCCTATTTTCTAAACACACGTTCGCCTGTTTTGGGTTGATGACTGGGTCATCAACCGATGAAGGTATTGAAGTTTCATAGGAATGGGATTGTGGTTGTCCCTCATCCTACACCGCAACCGCGAATCACTACATTGATACCGTTTCCACAACTTTATTTACAATCATGAAAGAAATTAGTCTGCTTGGTTAAATTATTCCACTAACTACTTCAAGCCCTTACACCAAAACTTACAAGAAGAATAACCCTCTACCAATGAGTTCAAATGATAAAACATGAGAAATGTGTTCTCACCCCTCAGGACACACCACACCAAAATAGTACAACATTACATCCATTGCTACTGGCAGCACCACTGTCAGTCATTAAATACTTCTCCTTTCCCCCCTTTTTCTTTCACTGCTTCTTGCCATTCGATTTGCAAACACGACTTCCTTCCACGTTACCATACCTTGCCTGGTTATCACCCTTTAATCTCTCTCTAACATTACTTGTGTTACTTCACATGCAGTACGATGCGGATAAGTTCATGTTGAAACCGCGTATTATGCAATCGCAATGCAACGTGAGCAAACCAGCCCACGCTTCATGACTCCACGTTATGAATGAAAATTGCGCAACGGGTAACTGGGGAGAGGAGCTTGAGAGCGCTACCTAGAGAGTGTGTCCTTTCCGTACGATACTAGGCAAGGGGCTGGAGGGCTCACACGCTGATGTGTGGGTCCCTGCATTCTATAGCTTTTATTTTAAATAAATTCCTTTAACTTGACTTCTTTGAGATTATTAAGGAATATTAAAGATTGATGACAATTGATTACGTATTTCTTTTAAATATTATCACTCGATTTTACAGCGATTGCCACAATTGTTCCAGTTTACAGACATTACAATTTTACAACTTATAGCTCGGGTATATTATATAGGAATCTGCACGCACTTTTCTACGTGCAAGACGGAATTGCGTTGGCCAAATGTATACCACCAAAGCCTCCCAATATTTTACATAGGACATCCACTACGTGTGGAGGATAACAGGCAAACTGGGGACCAGATACATTAACACAGGGGGTCAAATTTCCTAAATTACCGAGATCATTCATTTCCTTACACAATCCGAAGCTGGAAATAAAAGAATTAGTACAAATATTCAAATACCTCTCTCCCATGCATGAACATTGAGACAGACGCACTGAGGGCACGTCAGCTCACTCACCCGTCTTCTGTAACACTCCAATAATATGGCGGGCACCCAGAGGTCTTCCTGGGCCCAGTGGAGGGGGTGGTCGAACCACTTGGCCGTGACCAACCTCTCCACCACAAATCTTGTGACACTGGAAAGTCTTTGACTTTGACCTGCTTGTGGTGTCTCTCTGATCCCCTAGCCAGGAGTAAGGTTGGCACTACTATACTACAGAACTACTTCCCAACAAAGATTTGGCCACGCTTTAGGGAAAGGTGTGAGGAGGGTTAGGAAGGTTCATGTGCAGATTCAAATTCACGTACAAGAAATGCATAATACGCGACACATATAAATACGTAATATGAAGCCGGACACATTTCTTTCCACCCGTCCACATGGGTTCTGTTGCACCCGCAGCCGGCCGCGTCGTGCGATAAAATTGGCGGTGGAGCCGCCTCTGTTTGTATTTCTCAGTGCGAGCGAGCAGCGAAAACTGCTGCTTATAGAGCGGAAACTACTGTACCGTTTTAAGGTCACACCAATATTCAAGAAGGGTAGTAGGAGTAATCCACTAAATTACAGGCTCATATCGTTAACGTCGATATGCAGCAGGATTTTAGAACATATATTGTGTTCGAACATTATGAATTACCAAGAAGGAAACGGTCTATTGACACACAGTCAACATGGGTTTAGAAAACATCGTTCCTGTGGAACACAACTAGCTCTTTATTCACATGAAGTGCTGAGTGCTATTGACAAAGGATTTCAGATGGATTACGTATTCCAGGATTTCCAGAAGGCTTTGACACTGTACCACACAAGCGGCTCGTAATAAAATTGCGTGCTTATGGAATATCGTCTCAGTTATGTGACTGGATTTGCGATTTCCTGTCAGAGAGGTCACAGTTCGTAGTAATTGACGGAAGGTCATCGAGTAAATACAGTAAGTGATTTTAGGCGTTCCCCAAGGTAGTGTCACAGGCCCGCCGGGCGGGATTAGCACAGCGGTCTGGGGGCGCTGCAGTCGTGGACTGTGCGGCCGGTCCCGGCGGAGGTTCGAGTCCTCCCTCGGGTATGGCTGTGTGTGTTTGTCCTTAGGATAATTTAGGTTAAGTAGTGTGTAAGTTTAGGGACTGATGACCTTATCAGTTAAGTCCCATAAGATTTCACACACTTTTGAACACGTTTGTTATAGGCCCTTTGCTGTTCCTCAACTACGTGAGCAATTTGGGAGACAATCTGAGCAGCCGTCTTCGGTTGTTTTGCAGATGACGCTGTCGTTTATCGACTAATAAAGTCATCAGAAGATCTAAACAAAATGCAAAACGATTTAGAAAAAATATCTGAATGGTGTGAAAAGTGACAGTTGACCCTAAATAACGAAAAGTGTGAGGTCATCCACATGAGTGCTAAAAGGAACTCGTTAAACTTCGGTTGCACGATAAATCAGTCTAATGTTAAAGCCGTAAAGTCAACCAAATACCCAGCTATTACAATTACCAAAGGCTGCGTTTTATTGGCAGAACACTTAGAAAATGCAACAGACCTACTAAGGAGACTGCCTGCACTACGCTTGTCCGTCCTCTTTTACAATACTGCTGCGCGGTGTGAGATCCTTACCAGGTGGGACTGACGGAGTACATAAAAAAGTTCAAAGAAAGGCAGCACGTTTTGTATTATCGCGAAATATGGGAGTGAGTGTCACAGAAATGATACAGGATTTGGTCTGGAAATCATTAAAAGAAAGGCATTTTTCGTTACGACAGAATCTTCTCACGAAATTCCAATCACCAACTTTCTCCTCCGAATACGAAAATATTTTGTTGACACCGACCTACATAGGGCGGAACGATCACCACGATAAAATAAGGGAAATCAGAGCTTGTACAGAAAGATATAGGTGTTCATTCTTTCCGCACGCTATACGAGATTGGAATAATAGAGAATTGTGAAGGAGGTTCGATGAACCCTCTGCGAGGCACTTAAATGTGATTTGCAGAGTATCCATGTAGATGCAGATGTAGATGTAGAAAAGTGCACAAAATGGTCACGGAGGA
This sequence comes from Schistocerca serialis cubense, assembly GCF_023864345.2. NCBI lineage: Eukaryota > Metazoa > Arthropoda > Insecta > Orthoptera > Acrididae > Schistocerca > Schistocerca serialis. Next base: position 110,028,063 of record NC_064648.1, read on the forward strand.
ATGCCTATTGAAAGTGCGTGAAATTGCTCACGCTTGCCAGATGTCATCTGAAAGGGTACATCACATTATAACTGAAGAATTAGATATGAAAAAAATATCTGCAAGATGGGTGCGGCGGCTCTTCTCGCTGAGTCAAAAACACACGAGAATGGACACATGGGAACAATGTTTGGCCCACTTTAGAAGAAACGAACATGATTTTTTTGCGCCGTTCTATGACCACAGATGAAACTTGGGTGCACTACTATACCCCAGAGACAAAACATCCGTCAAAGCAGTGGAAACATGCTGATTCTCTGCCACCAAAGAAAGCAAAGACAATTCCTTCGGCAGGAAAGGTTATGGCATCCGTGTTCTGGGATGCGAAGGAGATTCTGTTTGTAGATAATCTCCCCACTGGGCAAACAATTACTGTAGAATACTATGCTAACCTCCTGGTCAAGTTGCAACAAAAGCTACGGCAAAAAAGGCCAGTTTTAGGAAGGAAGGAAATCATCTTCCATCAAGACAATGCACGCCCGCTCACATGTGCCGTCGCCATGGGAAAATTACACGAACTAATTCACTTGATACGGCTCGGTCAGACATCCATCTCTTCCGAAAACTGAAAATTTGTCTTAGTGGACGCAGATTCACTTCAAACGAAGAACTGATAGCCAGAGTTGACAACTATTGTGCAGGCCTGGAAGAAACTTATTTTCGAGATGTGATCAAGGCACTGGAACATCGTAGGACCAAGTGCATTAATCTACAAGGAGACTACACTGAAAAATAAAAAAAAGTTTCAGTAATGTAAGTACTTTTTCTATTCCGTTCCGAGAACTTTTCAAACCACCCTCCTATAACAGAATACTGGCTTGCTCATCTACATTCAACTAGATGTTATTTTCAGTGCAAAATGCGCAGCATTGTGCTGTTACGGTAAAGTTTGTACATTATTTTAGTACCGCTGGTACCGGCTCAAGTGAACATCCTCTCCTTCGTTTTCATTTTCATTGTCATCCACGAGAGCAATAGTTTCACGTGAAGAGACAGCTGTCTCCTCGTTTACTGTTGAAACGAATGAACTGCAGCCTGTTATATCCGAATCAGTGTCAGAGGAAATTACCGCCTCCTGTTTTCCGCATTTCAGCCTTGAAGAGTTTTGCCGCCGTTTCTGCTCTAGTTTACGTATCACATACATAATTAGACCCCGTCATGCGCGAATGCTTTGTTGATCCCTTTCTTAACTTTTTCGTAACACAATTTCAGGCTCTTCCAGTCGCGATTTGCCGCGATGTTGCGAGAATTAAAGTCAACAGCAACTTCTCTCCATACCTTTATCTTTTTTGGCCGCAGTGACTTTAATCTGAGTTTTCTTTTTTTTTTTCAGTTGTATCTTTGTACTGGTCTAACACAATTTCCGGCAGCAAATCTTGCATGTATTTAGGAAAAGTTTGAGGATCTCTTCCTTTTCCTTTTGCTTGTCTCCACGGTTATAGCTCGACATCTTCTGTGTCTCTAGGATGTACGATAAATACAGGGTGTTTCAAAAAGAATATACATATTACGAAGTATTATTTTGTCCAAACTATCGATTGCTGCGTCTCGGCTCGGCTATTCTAGAAACGAATACGTAATCTAGTTTTTATTAATAGCCACTAGATGTCAGTGGTCTTCAGTTTTTCGTCGTAACCGACATATGTTTAAAATGGCTACTCTGCAGCAGAAATCATTTTGTGTTCTCGAGTTTGCGCGACGTGCAGTTCCGTGATTACAGTGCAAAGACGTTTCAGCTTGAGGTACCAAATTGATGTATCCGAATGGGCGGAACATTCGCAGATGGTATCGACAGTTTCTAGATACAGGATTTGTATGTAGAGGAAACAGTGCTGGCCACCATCATGTTCCCGAAGAAAATGTTACATGAATTCAAACTGCTTTCCCACGCAGTCCTTCAAAATCAACTCGTCGTGCCAGTCGGCAGCTACAACTGCCTACAACAACAACTTGGCGTGTTTTGAGACGTCGGTTGGTTGTGTCGCCGTAGAAGTTACAGCCGTTGCAAGCTCTGCGCCCTGATGACAAACCCAAAAGTGTGACATTGTGTAAACGAGATTCTTTATGCTGTTGGCAAGGTAACACTTTCGCATAACATACCGTGTTCAGTAATAAAACGTTTTTGATGATGTTAGTGGTCAGGTAAACAAACACATTGTTCGAATTTGGGGCCTCCAGAACCCACATGCTGCCATTGAACATGTACGAGATTCGCCAAAAGTCAATGTGTTTTCTGCGATATCCCGAGCATCTGTTTACGGCCCATTCTATTCCACATGAACTTTCCAGCACATCCTCAAACAATGAAGACGTGTGTAGGATATGCAAACTTTTAGGGTAAAAGCTTTCTCAGACATCGAAGTTACGAATTTATAATCGAAATAAATAATATACCCTTGAGTCTTAAGTCAGTGCTAGTGGCTTGCGATACTGGTGGGTTTAGTGTTGGATTTAATAGATAACTGTTGCTTATTTGACATGAGCACTTTAGTGCATATGTTTTATTATCTCTCTATCCAATGTGAGTGTACATAACTGTAACTTATTTTTGAACTGGAAAAGAATAAGCATTATCCACAGTTAACGGTCAGCAGTATGTCGCTATGTTACAAAACTGCTTGCTTTCGAGGCTGCACGAAGAATACTTCATTTTCCAACGAGAGAGGGCACCCCGTCACTGGAGTGGCCAAGTTCGTGGATATCTGAATGAAACTCTACCGAACCGTTGGATTGGTCGTCAAGGAGCTGGCGAGTTAGCATGTGACACCTGGGCTCCACGGTCACCAGATTTGACACCCTCTGACTTCTTCCTATGGGGTTTCGTTCAAGAGAAAGTTTATGTATGAATAGTCCCACAGAATCTGGAGGAGTTGAAGAACCGGATTCGTACTGCTATAACATCAGTGACAAACGACATACCCGAGTGTGGAAGGAATTTGAGTATCAATATAATATTTTTCATGTCGCTGATGGAGGGCATATTGAACATCTTTGATCTGAACTTCAAAGGTTCGTAAATATGTGTGTAAAGGTTCATATCTGTATGTCTTAAGGTTTACTAAATATATGCATTCGAAATACGTTTATTCTTTTTGAAACTCCCTGTATATGCGGTCGCAGCGCAATAATGAAATATTCAAACATGTGTGAAATCCTATGCGACTTAACTGCTAGGGTCATAAGTCCCTAAGCTTACGCAGTACTTAACCCAAATTATCCAAAGGACAAACACACACACACACCCATGTCCGAGGGAGGACTCGAACCTCCGCTGGGACCAGCCGCACAATCCATGACTGTAGCGCCTTGGACCACTTGGCTAATCCCGCGTGGCAGCGCAATAATCGTCTCGATAGGCGACTTGAGCCGTGTTGCAAGGCGTGTTACGTGCTAGTTTAGATGACACCTGAACCTGCTCCGGTGGATCCAGGTATAGCGTTTACACAGTACAGCTGAGTCCAGAAGATGGAACAGATTCTCATCTGTCAGACTCGATCCCCAGCCGGCGACGTTTTCACAGTCTGGCCGAAGTACAGCCGCGGCGCGCCGCGCCGCACCCCGCCTCTCTGCCGCACAGTGCTGTCCCGGCCGTCGGCCTGCTGCTGGGGGACGAGCTGGCAACGCCGCCCCGTGACGTCAGCGCCGGCTGCTGCGGCTCTCAGCTGTGTGCGCCGCTCGCCCGGCTCAGTCCTGACAGAGAAGGCAGGCGGGCGGCAGCCATGGGCGGCGCAGTGGCGTCCGCTGGAACACCCGAGAGAGAGGTAAAGCGGCCAGCTGCACTCTGCTGGAGCGCGTTTATCTGGTTTTGTGATTCGCTAACTACTAATGTCTGTGTGGCTGTTGTACCATTAAGGCTAGTTTACACTACGGCATTGCGCTGCGATTGCATAATACATGACAGCACACACGGCGACACCGTTGTTCACATCTGTAGCTCGTGTTCTAGTGGCTAGCATTGCTACCTCTGCATTATGGGGTCCTAGGTTCGATTACTGCCCGGGTTGGGAATTTTCTCCGCTCGGGGCCGGGTGTTCGTATCATCCTCATCATTTCATGATCATTTATGAAAATGGCGAGATCGGACTGAGTAAGGATTGGCAATTTGTATGGGCGCCGATAACAGCGCAATTGAGCGACCCACAAACCAAACATGATCAGCAACCTGTGTTCACATAAGTTTCATAGTTTTGTGAGTGCCGTAGTCGAGTCTAAACTAAAAATGGCTCTGAGCACTATGGGACTCAACTTCTGAAGTCATTGGTCCCCGAGAACTTAGAACTAGTTAAACCTAACTAACCTAAGAACATCACACACATCCACGCCTGAGGCAGGATTCGAACCTGCGACCGTAGCGGTCTCGTGGTTCCAGACTGCAGCTCCTAGAACCGCACGGCCACTTCGGCCGGCTAAACTGGAAGTTTTCACAACTTCACGAGTTGTGGCAGAGCCAATTAATGCCTGTTTCCGTGAAATCACTGCATGAGAAAAGAATTAAGAAACGTGTTAGGGTCTGTGAGTGAATAAAAAAGAGGTATCAGCTCTCCGTTGTTCAGCGATCTTGCAGAGGGAAACTGTAATGCAAAACCCTTCAAGTTATCATAGAATGCTCCCAGAATAGGTTATGTTTCCCCTAAGTAGTCAGTACTGCAGTGACGAAGGAAAAATATGGTAGTGAGTGAAACAATGTCGCCAGAATCGAAATTACAAATGCTTGTAAAATCTGGTGAGTGAACGTGTAATTGGCATTCTCAGTAAAGGAGCCCTGTTGAAACCCAAACTGTAATTTGATAAGGATACTATTGTCACCAAAGTGAGATAATATCTTAGAATACGTCATCTTCTCAAAAATGTTTGAGAATGTCAGCCGTGAAACAGTTTGGTACTGACCGACATCCGTCTCATTAGCTTCCTCCAACAGAGGTTTAACAACTGCACATTTCAGTCGCATGGAAAAATGACCTGGAGTTGGTGATGCATTACACATTTCATATATGACTGCGCTTATTGAATGGGAAAAATTTTTAGTACTCTGTTGGAAAAACCATCAAAATCAGAAGAGTTTTTATTTTCGAGACAATGTGTAATTTTATTAATTTCAGAAGGCGAAGTTTGGATACATTCATATGATTAAATTTTGTGGAAGTTATGTTTTGGACATACTGCTGTGATTTTGGTCTTTAACTGTCTATCCCCACCCGTTTCTATTATATATAAGAAATGATTATTAAATACATTTGCTACCTGTGACTCATCATTTATAGCCCTTCCATTCAGTTAAATGATGTCTTTTATGGCTTGTTATCCTGTCTCTCATTTCACTAAATTCCATATAGTCTTGGGTCTGGTGTCAGGAATACTAATTTCTAACGTTATGTACATTCTCTTTGATTTTTTAATAACGTTACTTAGTAATTTTAAGTATCTTCAGAGTGTGCAACTATTCAGGATTCCTACTTGTTGTTGCAGAAAGATAAATTTCCCTTTCCTTTCAAAAGATACTTTGATCGCTGTAGTGATCCTTTTACATGGCTGTTTAGTATCCCTTGTGATTAGCTTGTGCAGAGGGCCGTTTTCAAATAATATGAATTTATCATGGAATACATTAAATTTTTTTGTTAGTATTTGGTTATCTATAAATTACATCCCTTGCCATCTCCTGTAAGCTATTCCTAAAGGAATTTGCCCTCTAGTCACTAATTATTCCAAGTGATTTCCACTGTGGAGTATCCATCCACACTTGTCACGCATGGCAACACTGATTACACGCTTAAAAATAGAATTAAATCACTTACCACACTTTTCCCTGCACGGATTTTTGTTACTTATGAGCAGCAAGAATTAGGCCTCCATGTTAGCGCTTCAGCTATATGATACAACGTGAAAAGTTATTACCGCTTGCAACAATAATTAAGCACTCACTCAACTGCAGAATTCGCTAAATTATCTTAATCACAATAAAATGAAACTTCATTGTATGCAAACTGCACATAAACAACCAACTAGTGCGAAAGATTCTATATCAAACAAATTAAGATTTACGCCACTTTTGGGAAATACGAACATAACAGTGAACGGACTTGCTCATATTAAATTGCTGTAAAGAGATATACAACAATTAAGCTGGATTGTCGGATTTAATTGTGCCATAACGTAAACAAATACATAGTTACAACCCGACCTTACGATCTTTTTGCCTTTTGTAGACTGTGTTTCATAGTTCTGTGACGTAAAATGTTATGTTGTGTGATTTGCTGATGTAAGTAAACGGACGAGGCGGCATTACGACTTTATAAACCTTGCAGCGCTTACCAGGCTCTTGCTGTACTCAAATCTGCGTGACAGGAAAGCGTGACGTCTCGTCACGCAGCGCGTGTTAGGTCCACCTGAACGGCGTCGGTTTCCGTGTGGCGTGTTGTGCAGGCAAGTTGTTGCAGTCGTGACTGTGCATTTGTCGTATATTTCGTTGCAAAACAGCGAATGTTAGTGGACACGACGCTATCGTTTACGAAGTTGTGCCCTCGACGTTAAAATCTCACGATGAAAGTGCAGCATAAATTTCTGTGCCCCCTTTACCGACGATAGAAACGTCATGAGCTCAAAACGACCCATTCATTTCCATTGCGAGAACTGTATGAATTGACTTGGCTCCTGTTTTAGTTTCCATCAGAGGACTGAAATCTGTCGGAATTATAAAACTGATAGAGGCATTTGTTAAATACGTTTGAGCAGATTTTGCTTGGCCAAATACTAATCTTACGAGACGTCAGCAGTACTAGTGATGCTAAGTCATGGCTCTTGAAACACGGGCAGCCTCTGACATCCCGTTTCCCGACACCAGCACAAGGAAACGTAGAACACTGACTTATCTTGAAGGCACCCTTAACGTGGTGTATCAGTTAAACTGCACATTGTCGTAATATGTAAGTGCGAATGCAAAAGTATGAAATATGCCATAGTAGCTTCGCAAGCACACAGACCAGCGTACAGTGAGACCGAGACGTACTTAACCTATCTGTATATTTTTAAGAAAGTAAGGTTATGCAATGTGAAAAGAAGTGTATACAAAATCAGAAGAGCCAATGCTGTGGAAAGAACAGTACCTCAATTAATGTAAATGTAAATGCCGTGTGGCTAGGGCCTCCCGTCGGGTAGACGGTTCGCCTGGTGCAAGTCTTTAGAGTTGCCACGTCGGCGACTTGCGTGTCGGCGGGGATGAAATGATGATTAGGACAAGACAACACCCAGTCCCTGAGCGGAGAAAATCTCCGACCCAGCCGGGAATCGAACCCAGGCCGCTACGTATGACATTAGGTATGACGCTCAGCTACCAGGGGCGGACACTTCAATAAATGATTTTACTGAGAAACGAGGGACAGAATACGTTCGTAGCGATAACCAAGTTAATAAAATAGAAAAATTAATGCAAAAGCTACTTCATAAATTATTCATCTACTCAAGTTTCTTATATTTACAGCCTGGAAACGGGTCAACGGAGGCGTCCGATGCCACCTGTCGGCTTTCACCCATGACGTAAGGGTGTTGTGGTGTGACGTCATGACGGCGCGGAGTTTACTTTGTGTGTGTTGCGTTTGTAGATGTCGTCTTTTTTGCGGTTGGTGGTGTCCTCTGGTGGTGTGTGTGTGTGTGTGTGTGTGTGTGTGGTACGCGCGTTATGTGGTGTACTGGGTTCATTTGGGTCTCGGTGCTTTAAGTGTGAATTTTGTCGGTCGTGGCTGTTATAGAAGAACGGAAATTAGTTTCAGTGAGTTAAGAACAAAGTTTCCGTTGTGTTTTTTTTTTGCGGTGTTGTTTGATGTTGTTGGTTTGCTGTTTATCGCGCGGTAAGTCGTTTCATTCAATTTGCGACTTCTTTTGTTACATGTGGATATGACTTACAAGTTTCATAGTGCGCGTATGCTGGTTGCAATGGGGGACGACATGTTGTCCGTCATTAAGTTTGTGCAACTTTTGGGCTTGTGGCTGAGATAGTGACATACGGCGTATGCAAGCAGAATATGCGGGTTGGGGGTTTGTTTTGGTTGTGTTCCTTTGTTTGTTTGTGTATGTCTGTGTGCATGTGTGTCATTGGGGTGGTTGACCTAGTGTATAGCGCCGGAACTTTTTTGTGGTAGGTAATCGTTTTTTTGGGTCTATTGTGCGTGTGTTATGACGTTTGGTGAGGTTTTTATGTGTTCTTGGGTCAGTGTTATTTCCGGCATGTGTTGGTGGTTGATGATTTGGTATCGGCACTTGTGGTTGATTTATGTATCGTAGGGGAAGTACTCAATTTAAATTTTTTTGGTATCGTCAGTTGTATTTGAGTTATAGAGGGAAGTGTCAGATTCCAATGTGTCGTAGTTATGTATGTCTTTTGGTATCGTGAGCTGCTGTTACCTATATAGGTCAAGGGAAGTGTCCGATTCCTACTTTTGTTGTTATAGGTGTTGCTTCTGTGGTATGGACAGTTGCGGTGTGATTATAATCTTTGGAATAATTGGTTTTTATTTTGTGGTTTCAACAATTGCGGTTGAGCTATGTAGGTGAAGGGAAGCGACCGGTTCCTGTCGATATTGTGAGTGTAGCGGAATTTGGGAATTTTGTGGTCTTTCTATGACGCCATTTTGTGTGGTGTGGGATCGTAGTGTGTGAATGTGTTTATAATTAGTTTGTCCCCACCCAAAAACTCCCAATTTTCCGCGCTCGTCCCGTTAGTTTGATTATAGTTTTGGAGGGAGATGTATTTGTTCGTTTTATATGTATTTTCGTGTCTGTTGTCGTGTTTATGTAATGACATAATAGGCGCCTTATTAGAGACATTGAGAATGGTCGTTTCCGCAATAATGGTGATGTCATGGGTCAAAGCAGACAAGTGGAATCGGACGCTTCTGTATTCCCATTGAAACAATCTTTAACTAAAAAAAATAAAATTAGTTGTGTTTTATTTTGCAGTTGTCACTGTTTGCTGCCTGGAGAATGGAATTTTGTCCTGTTCTTCTAGAAGAGCTTGTTTTACATCCTCCTTGTCAGACATTTGTCTTTTGCTAATGTTTCCTTCAAGCAGTTTCAAAAAGTGTTCAGTGGTATTGTCTGTGTCCTGAGAATGTATGTGGAGTTTCATTATATTCTTTCAAGATGTATATAAACATGTTTTGATGCATTCTACCTTCTCTAAAATATAGTTTCCAGTGCCTGCAGCAACCACACAGTCAGGGAATCCTCAGCACCTTTTTCAGTGGGTACAAGCTTCCTTGACAATATCTGTGTTTTCGTACGCCACCCTACTTGCCTGCCACCCAATCTGTTTGTGCTATATTTACTTCGTCACAAAATATAAGTATTTCTGAAGTTCACCATCTTCAATCCTTGTTCCCAGGCAAAATAAAAGACATTTCTTCAGATTCTGTTGGAACTCTAAATGTCTTTCGTGCTATCTGGGCCTTATATCTCTACTTCTGTGTCAACACGTACTGTTTCGTCCCTCTGCTGTTAACTCCTCAGATAAATTAGGCACGCTGATTTTAAAATTTTGATTTCCCTCGCTTTAAACCCGACACCTTCATCGGTCAGTGAGCTAGGGTGTCCGGTCGCTGGCTGGTTTCTCAATGTTTTGGTATGCAGAAGCGATCTGTTACCAACTCATCCGTCGATGTAGGTCTGCCGTTTACCTTAGCAGTGTTTATGCAGGTGTGAAACGTTCTCTTTGAGTCACGGTCTTGTCGCTTCCCTCGGGGTTGCGACACTTGCCCGGAGCGACACACTGGCTGGCTCTTCACAGCAACAGGCGCACAGGCTGACGCGTCCAGCGGCTCTGCACGGAGCTGGCCCGCGCTCACAAGAGCAGCGGCCAGCCGCGTGTCGCTTCAGGGGGCCCGTCATCACGTCCCGTGGTGAATTTCAGTTTTAGATCTGTTGTATTATTGAGAACTGACAGTAAGATTCAACGTAATGAGAACTGACAATGAAATTCAATGTCTCTTTTAACATTTTAGAAGATGCAAAGAATGGGGGCAGGCAAGTAAGAAACGTATTTCTTAAAACTGTTGCAGTCTTATGATGACTGCTGTTTTAGAACGAAATTTAGATACACAAATTTATATTTCCTCGGTATAAGACATTATTGATACTAATGCTCCAAACTAGCTGCAATAAGGTATGTTTTTCAATATTTTGCAAGACAGATCTGTTTCAGCTTACTGCCGCTATCAAGTGACCTGCGAAATAACATTAGTAAGAGTGACTGTACATAAGCGGTGGCTGATTCGCGTTTACATTTGCACTGGTACTTACGTCTAGTTGGAAGTGACGACCATATTGCATATATATACTAGTCTTTATGTCATTCTCACAACGTGTAATAGATCTTGTACTTACGAAACGTAAAAACAAGTTTTTGTCAGATATTTTGACAATGCAGTTTTGACAGTTTTTTACTATGTATTTACAGAATAAATAACAGCTTACCGGAGATTGTTACCTATCAGTGTCATTATTTTCCTTTAAAGTTTATCTACGGTCCACGTACGTACTGTCTTTTCGTGTTCTGTTTTGTGGTGTTGAGTTTTCAGGTGGAAAGTGAAGTGTGATGGATCACTGTTACCGCTTCTAGTGTGTTCTCTAAATCTGAAATTAATTTCCTGCGCTTTGGCCAATATATTAATTGTTGCAATAGTCAGTTACTTTTTTATATTCCAGAAGTGGCATGTTCTGAGAATTTGGTTGCACTTGAACGAAATTTCGTTGTAACATTGTTGTTTGTATCCAAAGCCAGTTCTATGTTTGTGGATTTAAACAGTGCATTTATCTTTATTTGATATTCGTCCTAAGTAAATTGTAAGTATGTGGTTCTATGTTTTGCTGAGGTTCCTTTGGTAAGATTTATGCTCTGTATCGTGGTTGGTTTCGGCTGTGTTTTTTCGTTGGTGTATCTGGATCAAAATCATTGTTGTAGGGTATGTGACAGTGTTTTCATTTCCTTTTATATAGCTGGTTTCTCTAGAATTAAATTATGTTAATCGTGCAGTGGAAAAAGGCATGCTTTCCTGTTTCACGGTGCCAAGAGTTAGCATTTATAACATTATCTGTGGTCGTCGGTTTTCTGTATATGTCACATGTGTGGCGATTATTGAATTTGCTAATTTTTAGGTCAGGATAGTTTACTAAATTGCCTATTTCCAATTCCACAGTAAACTTGGTATTGGGATGGAGGATGTTCCGTGATTTAAGGATAATATTGTCTGTATTGTCTCCATCAATCAACATTAGCGTGTCATAAACATATCTATAATAGTAAACGATCTTATTAAGTACTGGGCACTATTAGCGTAAAAAGTTTTATTCTGATGTGTTGAGAAAAATGTTCACAATAGTGCCAGCTACACAATTTCCCATAGCTACTCCAATGCTTGAATGTAGATCTTTCCATTTCATTCAGAATAATTTTTTGACAAATTCGTTTTAAGGAGATCTCTGATTTAATAAGTTTCTACAGTCGTTTTCCTCTGCTGTAATAGATTTTGCTACACAATTCATATTCTTTCCTGTACTGGTATCTTTGTGTATAGGTTTGCAACGTGAAAAGAGAGAAATTTCGCATTACGTGAATTCTGGATGTCTTTTATTGCTTTTGCAAAAGTACCAGAATTCTTTGTGGTACGTTTCTTGTTATATGTATACAGCTCTGTTAGTAGTTTGTTCAGTTTTTACTGATCAAATATATTGCGCTATTTATCAGATTGACAGTTGAGCGAGTATGAGTTTAATTTATGTATCTTCAGTTAAGCACCTAACGTCAGTGTGCGTGGGATCATTAAAATACGTGATTTCTTTTGGTATTCCGTTAGTATTGCATTACAACTTTTAGTACTTTTCTTTAGTTATGCTGTATATTTGTTGGTTTATTTGATAGTTCTGTTATGTTGTTAGCTTCGAAAAATGTCAAAACCTTGTAGTCATTGAGGTCGATTATAACTGTAAACTTTCCTTTATCAGATTTTATTGCAGTTGCTTCGTTTACTTGCAATAACACAAAAATTCCTTAACACATACTCGTAATAGCCACTACAAAAGTAGCAATTGATATAGCAAGCCTGTCAATTAGAAAGCAAAATGAACTAACAAAAATTGGCTCTAAGCAGTATGGGACTTAACATCCAAGGTCATCAGTCTACTAGACTTAGAACTAATTAAACCTAACTGACCTAAGGACATCACACACATCCATGCCCGTGGCAGGATTCGAACCTGCGGCCGTAGCAGCAGCGCTGTTCCGGACTGAAGCGAATGAACTAACAGTTAATATAGCAAAAATCGAAGAAAAGGAATTAACGTGAAAATACAAAAGCAAACAAACACATTGTCCTCAACGACATAAATCAAAAACTACAAGCAAAAGATGCGCTACGTAACATCATTTGATCGTCCCATTTTCCGGCGAGCGGGCGCCTAGCCGCATTCTGAGCAGGACTTCTGTAGTCGACGATATGTGTTACTGGAAATTAGCTTCAGCAAGTGTGGAAAGGCTGCAAAACTGCAACCAGTCGCTTTTTTATGATTATTTCGCCCTTACCAGTTACATGCTGGTTTGCTCGTCTTGTAACAGAGGGAGGAGGTATGGATTTAATTCAACGTCATTTGCTGAAGTTTGCACTGTAAAGAATTTTTATTCGGTGTCCGCCCATGCAGATTTTGATTCAAAAGACCCTCTCAAGGCAAGTGCTGCGATTATTGCGTAGAAAAGGTTTGGTCTTTGAGATAGTCTTGTCAGTCTTTATTAGAGAATATTTCACAAATTTCAAGAGACATGTAGTCGACTTTGTGTTGTTTCGAGGGAACGCCAGGAGGTGGTAGTCATTATTTACAGTATTTACAAGATAGCAAACAGTTAAAGTACCTTCCAACATTTACAATTTTTTTCAGTGGTTCTGACGTTTTCTTCGTCATTACAAATTCTGTACGTAGCCCACCCAAGTCATAAATGGTTTAAGTTTACACAAGTCTGGAGTTTCTTTGGCCTTTGTAACCGACTCGCCATTCTTCATTGCTGACGCCCTTCTTTCTTCTTTTCCCATCAAAATTTAGGTGGCCCTGGTATTCTGCATCTTCTCTAAGATTTTTCACTAGTGAGTAAACATTAGGATGAGCTTCAGATCTTGTACTGTCAGAAGATATCAAATAAGACGATTAAGTACAAGTTCCTCAACCACTAAAGAAATGTATTTTAAGGAAAAATTTTCGATATTAATCGATATTGTGAATATCAGTTTAGAAAATGAGACACTTAAAGGAATAGATGAGTTTTGCTATTTGGGGAGAAAAATAACTGGTATTGGTCGAAGTAGAGAGGGTATAAAATGTAGACTGGTTATGGTAAGAAAAGCGTTTCTGAAGAAGAGGAATTTGTTAACAGCGATTATAGATTCAAGTGTCAGGATATCTTTTCCGAAAGTATTTGTATGCAGTGTAGCCCTGTACAGAAGTGAAATACGGAACATAAATAGTTTAGACAAGCAGAGAATAGACGCTTTCGAAATGTAGTGCCACAGAATAATGCTGAAGGTTAGATGGGTAGATCACGTAACTAGTGACGAGGTACTGAATATAATTGAAGAGGAATTTGTGGCACAACTTGACTAGAAGAAGGGATTGGTTGGTAGGACACGTTCTGAGGCATCAAGGCATCACCAGTTTAGTATTGGGGGGCAGTGTGGAGGATAAAAATCGTATAGGGTGACCAAGGCATGAATACACTAAACAGATTCAGAAGGATGTAGGGTGCAGTAGTTACTTGGAAATGAAGAAGCTTGCACAGGTCAGGGTAGTATGCAGAGCTGCATGAAACCAGTCTCTGGACTCAAGACCACAACGACAATAGCTATTAATGTTTGATGTTTTATCTCTTTAGATTATCTCCCTAATGCTGGAGCATTCGACAGTTCTGCACGGGGAAGGTTGGTATAGCAGTAGTATATCTAAATTAGCAAAGCAAATGCAACATTGCAATTAATATGAGCCAATGTGCAGCAACAAGAAAAATAAACCAGTAGCAAAACTGGCTTCATACAATGTAAAATTCAGTAGGACAACATGTGACAAACAGCAGCAGCAAATGCAGTAAGTTATACCTAAACATGACAAAGCTCAAGCAGAAAAAATATTACAGTAAAGATATAAAATGTCTAATACCTATGTCAGATTTTAACACTAGAGTGATGCATCACAATAACTTACTCTACCAAACAAGTTACCAAATGGTTGAAAGAATTATGTATGCAATTCCTGTGAAGAGAAATGTCTATTTGTGCTCCCTTTTTCATGAAAGTAGATCATAAAATTTTTATTTAATGCGTCTGTAGACAGAAAATAGTGATATTAGTACATGTATTAAATTTTATTTTAACCAGTGCTGCAGTGCAACTGTGCAACTAGAAACTAGATATTAAACAAAATGAGCATATAATGTCATTCACTAGCCATATGGCATTTCAGTAAATCTCAGGAAGTACGAGCTCCAAAGTGTAATCATATGTTTTCAAGTTTGGGCGTGTCGTATTTGTGATGCTTTCTACAAAGAAATGTGAATAGCGAAGTTAATGGCCTATTTTTCTCCACCTAATGGCTTTTTCCAGGCGACATCAAGGTCACTTACTTTCCTTACCGGAATATTTACGACAGTAGTTTCCGCTACAGTGACAGTCTCATATCTACAAAAAAATTCGAAGATTGAAAAATTACTGTAGAAATGTGTAGAAACGAAATCTCATGAATAGCACTGTTGTGATACTCACATTCACGCAAATACACATATTTCCTAACTCTTAAAGTACGATTCTTGGTTTCCAACATCCTTTTCCACAAATCAGAGTCCATAACCACAACTCATTATTCCTTACCTTATTACACATATGCGTATTCGTTGACACTTCTTCAGTATTTCATCATAATAAATACGCAGCATGATCAAATTTCTCATATAGCATCATCTTATTGATCATAAACATACCTTAAAAGCACAATACACATCGTTGTCATAATAATATCATCATAGCACATGAATCATATCTCAAAATCGTCGTGGTGTTACCACTACGAGACAAGATCTTCTAGTTCGACTATCGTCAGATCTCAGTCAGGAACAACAGAAGAAGCTACTTGCTATTCTTCAAGAGTTCTCTGAATGCTTCAGTCCACAGGTGAAGAGCAAATTACAGAAATCGACGGCGAAGAACCGAATTAGCACTGGAGACCATCAACCAATAAGCCAGAGAGCAACGGAACGTTGAATTCATGACGAGGTAGAGAAAATGATAAAGAATGACATCATTCAGCTTTCGCAGAGCCCATGGTCATCACCAGTGGTCCTCGCCAGGAAGAAGGATGGCAGTTGGCGCTTTTGTGTTCATTACAGGAAGCTTAATAAGGTAACTGAAAAGGACGTTTACGCTCTTCCACGAATTGACGATACACTAGATTGTCTGAAGGGGGCTAAGTTTTTCTCAACCACGGACATGTACTCGGGATACTGGGAAATCGAAATAGATGAGGCTGATCGTGAGAAAACTGCATTCATCACCCCTGTATGTGTTTAAGGTAATGCCATTTGGTTTGTGTAATGCACAAGCAACTTCTGAACGGATAATAGATAATCTACGTCACCTGAAGTGGACTATCTGTCTTTGTTATTTAGATGGCACTATAGTGTTCTCAGAAACTTTTGATGAACATATAAAAAGACTGAGGGCGTTTCTTAAGTGTCTCCAACAAGGCGGACTGAAACTTAATCCAAGAAAGTGTCTCTTTGGAGGAAAATAAGTCAAAATACTTGGACACCTTGTGTCAAACGAAGGTGTGCGGCCAGACCCAGAAAATGTGAGATCTATAACGGAATTTCGTATTAAATGAAACAACAAGTTCACTGTTACCAGTCACCATTTTATTTATTTCCACGACGCGTTTCGAAGGTTTAAACCTCCATCATCGGGTGCATTTACATTAGTAAGTATTACATTTGTGTGTGTGTTGTGTTACGACTTTTTGAGGAACTTGTGGCACTGCCTAGTGGAGAAACAAGACACTATTTCAGAATATGGTTTAGGATTACTTTTGACAAAAAATTAAACTGATACCTAATGGTAAACACTAAATAAGTAAACTAGAGTACCTTCAGTGGTCACAGATTCCTTTTGCTGTCGTAACACATCACATGCATACTGCCACATTTGTAAACAAATATGGCGTCTGGAATCAGCTGGGTGCAAGGTTCGTATAGCAGAAGAGAAGACATAATCGCAAAGTGCAAAGAATATACATCGTAACAACATTATTACAGAATAATTGTTTTAAGCATTTGGCAGTGTTTGTTTAGAGGTGTCAAATATATGTGTGTGTACTTCAGGTGATATATAAATCCAATTCTGACAAGTTAAAACAGCTAAACATTCGTACTCGTTTATAAAATCAGGTGAAATGTTAAAATGGCTTAAATTTCATACTTGTTGATAACAATTAGGTGAAATGTTACAGACTTTAATTACAACGATCATATTGGCTACAACAGTAAAATCATACATACATTACACTCTTTGATTGGGATTAATAAACAGATGTGAGGTGAGGGGCTGGAGGCAGAAGGAGAGGTAGAGAGAGGTAAAAAGTGTGTGTGTGTGTGTGTGTGTGTGTGTGTGTGTGTGTGTGTGTGTGAGTGAAAGAGCGAGAGAGAGAGAGAGAGAGAGAGAGAGATTATATGAGAGAAAACATTCAAATGGCAAAGAGTCTTAAGATTGCATGTTGGATATATTAGCTGCCTAAAGGTTGGGGTAATACATTGGTTAATGCTATAAAATACGCAGATAGATATACATTTGTGCCAGTAGTTGATGTACATACCGTTTTAAGCTGACAAGGGGTACAAGCTGTTGGTGTGATGAATTATCTGTGAATGAGGTCAATCTCTTGTACTCTTGGCAGCTGTCAATATTTATGGTAAGACATTAAATGAAACAACAAGTTCACTGTTACCAGTCACCGTTTTATTCATTTCCACGACTCGTTTCGAAGGTTTAAACCTTCGACCTTCGAAACGCGTCGTGGAGGTAAATAAAACGGTGACTGGTAACACTGAACTTGTTGTTTCATTTAATGTCAGTAACAGTCACGGTAAAGCCTAACCTAAAAAATGTTCGCATTTAAAGGAATTTCCTATTCCTAAAAGTATTACAGATGTGAGAAGCTTCCTCGGACTATTTTCTTATTATTGTCCTTTTATCAAACACTTTTGTATGAAAGGCAGGCCACTCCAAGTGTTGTTAAAAGCTGATGCTAAATTTATCTGGGGCGGTACTCAACAAGATTCTTTCGCCGTGCTGCAAAAAGCTCTGACGGCTGACCCTGTACTGGGTCTGTATGATAAGAGAGCACCTACAGAACTACACACAGATGCCAGTGGGTATGGGATCGGTGCTGTTATGGTGCAAATTGCGGATGGAAAAGAGAAGGTTATAGCCTATGCTTCTAGGACACTTACAAAAGCCGAGAGAAACTATTCAACTACACAAAGAGAGTGTCTTGCTGTGATCTGAGCCATGTGCAAATTTTGACAGTAACTCTATGGGAGACCATTCACAGTTGTTACAGACCATCATTCACTTTGTTGGGTGACAGGTCTTAAGGGTCCAACAGGACGACTCGCCAGGCATTCACTACGTCTTCAAAAGTATGACATTACCATAGTGTACAGAATTGACTCTCAAGAAACCCTGTGCAAGACCATAAAGACATTGATGAAGTTAGTGACTGACTCGCTGTACTCGAGGATCTCTCTGCTGAGCAGAAGAAGGACGCCAAGATATCCCAAACTATGCTTGCCTTAAATCGGTCAGAGGATGTGAAAGGATAATTTAAGGTGGTTAATGGATTACTCTGCAAGAAAAACTTTGATCCGTTTGGAAAGAGGTGGCTACCAGCGATTGCTAAAAACATGCGCTTTGATGTTCTACAGAAATTCCATGACACACCTGAGGCCGGACATTTAGGATTTATTAAGACATACGATAGAATCCGCAAGAGTGTCTTCTCTCCAGTTTATTCAGGAGTGTCCTTCACTATGTGTCGCACTGTCAAGAGTGCCAGAGGAGAAAGGCAGTTCCTCAGAAACCACCTGACCGAAACGCCTTTCCAGCGTGTTGTGATTGACCTCCGCAGACGATTTTCAACGTCGGCAAGTGGCAATAGATTGATTATCGTTTGCACTGATTATCTGACACCATATGCCATTACAAAAGCCGTGAAAACAGCCGAAGCATCCGAGGTAACCAAATTCATCGTGGAAGACTTTGTATTAAAACACGGTGCTGCGAGGTCGTTAATTACGGATCGAGGGAAAGTTTTTCAATCGAATCTTGTGACAGATGTAAAGTGTCGGTGCAACACTACTCATCACATGACGACTGCCTACCACGTGCAAACTAACGGGCTTACTGAACGTCTTATTAAGACCTTGGCCGACATGCTATCAATGTTCGTCAATTGGAGCAGAGCAACTGGGATGAGGTGCTACCTTTCGTGACGTTTACCTACAACAAGACACCACATGATTTACACCATTTTTCGTGGTGCATGGGCGTGAGGCGACTACGACGATGGACGCTGTGTTTCCCTTACATCCTGATGACGTGGACGACGACTACATTGGCCAGGTGTTGACCAGAGCTGAGGAGGCTCGGCAGTTAGCTCGACTCCGCATGCTGCAGGCTCAAGGAAACGATCGCCGAAGCTAAGGCGCGAGCCACCGCCCTGTTGTCTACCAGCCTGGTGAGCTCGTCTGGATCTTCATCCCTATTCGGAAGGTTGGTCTCTCGGGGAAGCTCCTCAGGCGCTACTTTGGACCTTATAAAGTTGTAAGACAGTTATTTGATGTTTCTTATGAAGTTGAAGATTTCGACCCCGACACAAGACGACGAAAGATCAGAGATAAGGTCCACGTCCTTCAAATGAAGCCCTACAAGGATCCTGCAACCCAGGGTAAATTCGAAGCTCCAGCGACAGGCAACAAGCGGGAAGGTGACGAAGAGCGTAGCGACGAAAGAAGTTCTAAGAAGACCACCGACAGGGCGGGTATAAGTCAGAGGACCGCGGACTCGTTCCCCGACTAGGACGACGCAACACCGAGAAGCTATTCACACACTGTCGCAGAAGAAGCGGGGTGACACCGTGCTGTAGTGGTTATAATACTGAACTTTTGCATGGAGGGTCGTGACATCAATACTCACCTGTACAAAAAGAAAAGCCTGTACTATACAGTTTTGTTTCCCGTATTTGGTTACAGTACATTCTAGAAGTATCCATAAATATGAAGAATGATAGTACATCAGTGTTCTATAGCTGTATATATACTGTGTTCTAGCCGGAGACAGTTCGCTCTGGCGCTCTTGTATGTCCAAGTGCTGAATATACCTTCGTTAAGTGAAGTTAGTGGTCGTCATTTATTTAATGACACCTTCTTCTACGTGACAATATATATTATATGTGTGTGTGTATGTGTATATATATGAAAGTGATAAGCGGTGTAGCATTAACAGCCACGTTTACAGAGAGACACTATTCTTGCCCATTAATGGAACACGCCTATTTTTTCTAGTTTTTCTCATAAGAGGGTCGATGGTTTTTGTTGCTACCACACCTTGATTCCACGGTACCGCCCTAAACTGTGCTTTGTGATAAGAAATGTATCATATTTCGCAGTACTTGTGACGATTAAACGAGGAAACAAGATATACACTACTGGCCATTAAAATTGCTACGCCAAGAGGAAAAGCAGATGATGATATACGGGTATTCATGGAACAAATATATTATACTAGAACTGACATGTGATTACATATTCACGCAATTTGGGTGCAGAGATCCTCAGAAATCAATCCCCAGAACAACCACCTATGGCCGTAATAACGGCCTTGATACGCCTGGGCATTGTGTCAAACAGAGCTTGAATGGCGTGTACAGGTACAGCTGTCCATGCAACTTCAAAACGATACCACAGTTCTTCAAGAGTAGTGACTGGCGTATTGTGACGAGCCAGTTGCTCGGCCACCATTGACCAGACGTTTTCAATCGGTGAGAGATCTGGAGACTGAGCTGGTCGGGGCAGCAGTCGTACATTTTCTGTATCCATAAAGGCCCGTACAGGACCTGCAACATGCGGTCGTGCATTATCCTGCTGAAACGTAGGGTTTCGCAGGGATCGAATGAAGGTTAGAGCCACGGGTCATAACACGTGTGAAATGTAACGTCCACTGTTCAAAGTGCCGTCACTGCAAACAAGAGGTGGCCCAGACGTGTAACCAATGGCACCCCATGCCATCACGCCGGGTGATACGCCAGTATGGCGATGACGAATACACGCTTCCAATGTGCGTTCACCGCGGCGTCGCCAAACACGGATGCGACCATCACGATGCTGTTAACAGAACCTGGATTCATTCGAAAAAATGACATTTTGCCATTCGTGCACCGAGCTTCGTCATTGAGTACACCATCGCAGGCGCTCCTGTCTGTGATGCAGCGTCAAGGGTAACCGCAGCCACGGTCTCCGAGCTGATAGTCCATGCTGCTGCAAACGTCGTCGAACTGTTCGTGCAGATGGTTGTCGTCTTGCAAACGTCCCCATCTGCTGATTCAGGCTTCGAGACGTGGCTGCACGATCCGTTACAGCCATGCGGATAAGATGCCTGTCATCTCGACTGCTAGTGATACGAGGCCGCTGGGATCCAGCACGGCGTTCCGTATTACCCTCCTGAACCCACCGATTCCATATTCTGCTATCAGTCATTGGATCTCGACCAAAGCGAGCAGCAATGTCGCGATGCGATAAACCGCAATCGCGAGAGGCAACAATCCAACCTTTATCAAAGTCGGAAACGTAATGGTACGCATTTCTCCTCCTTACACGAGGCATCACAACAACGTTTCACCAGGCAACGCCGGTCAACTGCTGTTTGTGTATGAGAAATCGGTTGGAAACTTTCCTCATGTCAGCACGCTGTAAGTGTCGCCACCGGCGCCAATCTTGTGTGAATGCTCTGAAAAGCTAATCATTAGCATATCACCGCATCTTCTTCCTGCTCGTTAAATTTCGCGTCTGTAGCACGTCATCTTCGTGGTGTAGCAATTTTAATGACCAGTATGGTACATATGATCTATATGGTGGTTGAAAGAGATTAAGTTCCCAGTCCTGATATCATTTCGTGCTCGAGATACACGGTTAGACCGCAACCCAGTGGGTTTATCAGAGAAACGTATCGTGATTACGCAGGTGCGCTAGGGTAACGAGCTTACTGCTTACATAGCCACGTCACAATAATAGCTTCAGTTTATTTATTCTCATTGTGTGTAAGCGGTCCATCGACAACGGGGCGCCATGGACCCTTTGTAAACACGATGCCCTGGATGCTTGCGTGGCCACACACACAATTAAGGGAAAACCCAGAACCTAAACAGGTGTATTTTATTTATCACACTGGATCACGTAAGCTGCAACAGAAAGCATTGAGTGAGTGCGATCTCTTATTTCTGTCCCAGAAACGTGGCCACCAACATTATACTACTAACATCACTCCATAAAATCTAAATCATGGCCGCATAATCGTCTTTATATCGTTTTAAAGTTGATATATTGACACACAAAATCACAAAAATAGAATTTATTGCTGAAACACATTGAAAATACTGCAGCCAATGGCTTGTCGCTGGGCGGAGTACTACAGTTTCTGCAGGTGTCTGAAGATGGAATTAGTGGCAAATGTGAAGGACTGGTGACGAAGGAGACAGTCGGTCCTTGTCAGAGACCAGCAATCTGATGTCAACAGTAGTTGTTGTGATTGTTAAACTGTCAAGAGCGTTTTTACGGTGTTGCTATAGAAGGTATTTAAGTGGACGGAATGTCTACAAACAAGTAAGGCGACTCTCTTCGCAGCAATGAAGTGCATGCTCTTCAAAACAGCTTCATTTTCTGAGTCAAATTGTTCAAATGGCTCTGAGCACTATGGGACTCAACATCTGAGGTCATCAGCCCTTAGAACTTAGAACTACTTAAACGTAACTAACCTAAGGACATCACACACATCCATGCCCGAAGCAGTATTCGAACCTGCGACCGTAGCGGTCGCGCGGTTCCAGACTGTAGTGCCTTGAACCGCTCGGCCACCCCGTCCGGCTGAGGCATCAAGAGGTCATCAATTTAGTGTTGGAGGGAAGTGTGGAGGGTAAAAATCGTAGAGGGAAACCGAGGCACGAATACAGTAAACAGATTGAGATAGAACGAGGTTGCAGTAGTTACTCGGAGATGAAGAACCTTGCACAGGATAGAGTACCATGGAGAGCTGCTCTCTGGACTGAAGACCACAACAACAACAACAACAAAAACCTCCTTTGTTTCATGTAATTGCGAAATATTCAACGAGGGTGGAAACTTGTCTTAGTCGCTATACAACGTACATAGTTGGTAGCTTCTCTGCGGCGCGTCAAAAGATTTCTGGCCCGTTAGAACCAGTCCGTACAATCCAGTCTCCAGCTCTCTCTCAAAAGACGCCACTCACCTCCCACCAAACAACACCAATCCACCGTACGTCGATACAGCAGTGATGGACTCTGTCGCCAAAGATCCGCATTTCTCTGCTCAGCATGTTTCGATTCAGGAAAACTGCTACCATTCCCTTCAGCGTTTTATGCACTCGATTAGATGATTAAGTTTCGTTTTTGACAAATTTTCATTCTGCATAATTTTTTTTTAAAATGTTGCCTTAGGCATTTCCACGTGGTACTTTTTAGCAACATCATTTAACGTCTTCTAAAAGCCTGTAATACCAGTTACATCCAAACAGTCTGATATCGATTGGTATTCTGCTATAAACTATACAGCGTCATTAAAGAAGAATAGCAAATAGTTCAGGCGGTGCTGATATAAACAAGGGCGAAGAGAACATTTCATACGGGTGTCCAGTTTTTATAGGTTACAGAAATACATGTGGTTATACAGAGAAGTCTCCATTTCACGTATTCGTACTCCATTTGATACTTTTGTTTTTGTCGTTTTCGTTTTGCAGTTTAAGTTGTGAAGTTGTGCTCGAGTTTACATCGCATTGCTTAAGTATGCAGCGCAGACATTGATGAACCAAAACATGACCACCGCCTCAGTAGCATCTTTGTCCACCTTTTAGAACGAAATAAATTACTGATTCTGCGTATCAGGGATCCGACAGTTTGTTGGTAGGTTTAAGGATATATGTGGCATTAGATGTCTACGCAAAGGAAACTTAGGGTGGTCCCCAGGGAAGTGTGTTCGGACTCTTGTTGTTCATATCGTATATCTATCACCTTGCGGACAATATTAAGGGTAACCTCAGAAGTTTTACAGATGATGCAGTTATCTGTAATGAGTACTGTCTGAAAGAAGGTGCAAAAATATTCTGCCACATCTCAATAAGATTTCAAAGTGTAGCAAAGATTGTCAATTCGCTCTAAATGTTCAGAAATGTAAAATTTTGCATTTCACAGAACAAAAAAATATATATATATATATTATCCTGTGACTATAATATCAATGAGTCACTCTTGGAATCGGCCAACTCTTTCAAATACCTGGGGTAACACTTTCCAGGAATATTATATAGAATGATGACATAGGTTCAGTCGTGGGTAAAGCAGGTGGTAGACTTCGGTTTATTGGTAGAATTATGAGGAAGTGCAGTCAGTCTACAAAGGAGATGCTTACAAGTCACTCGTTCGACCGGTTCTAGAGTGTTGCTCAAGTGTGTGGCATCCAAAGCATATAGGACTAACAGGGGATATTGCACGTACACGGAAAAGGGCAGCACCAATGGCCACATGTTTGATTAATCTGTAGGGTGGTGTCAAAGAAATACTGAAGGAACTAGACCGGCAGATTCTTGAAGTCAGACGTAGACTACCTTGCGAAAGTCTCTTAACAAAGTTTCAAAAACCTGCTTCAAATAATTACTCTACGAATATACTACACCCCCTATGTATGGTTCACATAGCGACAGTGAGGATAAGGTAAGAATAATTACTGCACGCACGCAGGAATTCAAGCAGTCATTCTTCCAGCGCTCCATACCCGAATGAAACAGGAAGAAACGCAAATAACTGGTACAGTGTGACGTGTCCTCTACCATGCATCTGACGAGGGTTTTGCAGAGTACAGAAGTAGATGTGGGTCACGCAATTCGCGTAAATAACGAGCCACCGATTTGCAGACGTGGTGATGGCACACGATAGCGACCCAGACTGGTTCCATAGGACTTACATCAGTCTTATATGGTCGCCTAGATACCAACGTAGGTCCACTATAACGATTCTCAAACAGCTGTAGCACGGCTCTGGCTCCGAGCCACGGACAGTTCTACCACTGAAAGATGACGCAGCCGTCAGGGAAGACATCGAGCACGAAGGGACGCAGGTCGTTCGCATCCGTCAGTGTGTCTTCTATTCCTACCTCAGGCCCCACGCATGCGCAGCAGAATGTCTCCCACAGCACAATGCTGCTGCCACCAGCCTGCGTCCGTGACGCGCTGCACGTTTCGAGCCACCGTCCACCTCGATGTCGGCGTGTGTGGAGACGACCATAGACCTAGTCTAGCAGAAAACGTGCAGACTGCAGTCGTAATTGTCGATGTAGTTCACTCAGCATGTGAACACGTAGGGGTGGTCTGCCGCAGAGCTCCACTTTCTACAACGTGTGACGAACAGTGTGATCCAAACCACTCGTGCGCGCACAAGCTTAGAGAGTTCTTTCGGCAGAGATGTCACAGTACTTTACGTCTGTGGTCACACGTTTTCTTGTCATGAGACTACCATTTTCAGTCTATAATGATCATCTTCAGATCTGTTTTATAAAAAGACATGTCCTAATGTACTGCAGCCATAGTGGCATCGTCAAATGTTAAACACAAAATTATAACCAGCATCGTCGAATATGCATAAATAACAGCATATGCAAGGGTCATCTTGTCAGCACCAGTACTGATCAAAACTACTGTTTGTTTTGAACAGTAGTGCTGCTGACAGGATTGCTGATTTAGATACCCACATTGTACTGGATGCATGTGCATCGACAAATATAATCTCACAAGGTTTATTTAACGAGTTATATAAGCGAACACACATACCAACCCTCCCCGTGCAGAACTGTCGAATCCTCCAGCATTAGGGAGATAATCTAAAGAGGTAAAACATAAAAAATTAATAGCCATTGTCGTTGTGGTCTTGAATCCAGAGACTGGTTTCATGCAGCTCTGCATACTACCCTGTCCTATGCAAGCTTCTTCATTTCCAAGTACCTACTGCACCCTACATCCTTCTGAATCTGTTTAGTGTATTCATGCCTTGGTCGCCCTATACGATTTTTATCCTCCACACTGCCCTCCCATAGTAAACTGGTGATCCCTTGATGCCTCAGAACGTGTCCTACCAACCGATCCCTTCTTCTAGTCAAGTTGTGCCACAAATTCCTCTTCAATTATATTCAGTACCTGGTCACTAGTTACGTGATCTACCCATCTAACCTTCAGCATTATTCTGTGGCACTACATTTCGAAAGCGTCTATTCTCTTCTTGTCTAAACTATTTATGTTCCATATTTCACTTCTGTACAGCGCTACACTCCATACAAATACTTTCGGAAAAGATATCCTGACACTTGAATCTATAATCGCTGTTAACAAATTTCTCTTCTTGAGAAACGCTTTTCTTACCATAACCAGTCTACATTTTATACCCTCTCTATTTCGACCAATACCAGTTATTTTTCTCCCCAAATAACAAAACTCATCTACTACTTTGTCTCATTTCCTAATATCTGATGTTCACAATATCCATTAATAACGAAAATGTTTCGTTAAAATACATTTTTTTAGTGGTTGAGAAACTTGTACTTGTCTTATTTGATATCTTCTGACAGTACAAGGTAGAGCTCCACACAGGACAGTGAAACTGTTTCTTTGCAATTAATGAACAAAGGTTACTGAACTGCGATTTATTTTCAAAGAATATTCTTACGAATTTATTTGATTTATTAGCGATTCATCAAGAGCATTAACACATTTAATCACACTATGTAAGTATGGGAGTAGTTGTCACGGAGTAACTGATGAAAACATAGCCACATTTATTTTAACAAATGGGTATTTCATTCACTTTAATAGTGCCTAAAAGCATTTTTTGAAAGAAACAGATTTAAAATTATAATCAGAAAGCACCCTCTAAATATGAAACTTACAATTTATTCAGATGCAGAAGGAAACAAGTTTTGACTGTATGAGCTTTTGGGCAGAAAACCTTGACGCTCCCTTTTGACATGGCTGTAGTTACGACCGCTCACAACAGCCTCTTAAAGACTACACTGGTGCAAATCTGCAACACGCCAGATAACTTTAAACTAAGAGTTTTAACAATTTACACAAGCACACAAACTATGCACTCCCATAGGAGGGATGGAAATAGTACAAAACACTAACAGTTAAAATATTAACCTTGCCACCGAAGGTGCAACTTGATTTTAACTTCTAAGAAAAGTCTTACGGTGAAAGGGTGGCAACTTTATATACTAAAATGATCATTTAAATAAAAGCCCATGAAATGCAATCTTATATAAAACTCTACAAGGTTGGCCAAACGATAGTTAAGATGCTCTACAGTACACAGATACCGCCTCTCAAGATCATAGACAATAATATCAAAGTTTCCAAAGAACAAAACATATTTCAGGTAGTAGGCCGTTACACTCTGAGTAATAAATTCGTTAACACACCAAATCCGACAAACGTGACAGAGGCAGCTACTAACGTATGGTAGATTGATAGGGAGATTACCAAACAACCCGAATCGTAGGTTGCTCTAACCTGCCCCTACCCCACAAGGGAAAAACGGACCACCCAATTTATAAACAACAAGCTTCCCGCGGGTGGGCAAACGGAGAAGAATGGTGGGACGACCCAAAAGCAAAACAGCTGATGACCTCACTCAGAAAACAAGTGGAATTTAACAAGAGTAAAGAAACAACATATCACCAATCGCTTGACTTCTAATAAACTGCGATTTCTCGAGAAGACCTGGCGCAGCACCCCCAAATCGCGCCGGGGGTGTGGCCGTGCGGTTATAGGCGCTACAGTCTGGAACCGCGAGACCGCTACGGTCGCAGGTTCGAATCCTGCCTCGGGCATGGATGTGTGTGATGTCCTTGAGTTAGTTGGGTTTAAATAGTGCTAAGTTCTAAGGGACTGATGACCACAGATGTGACCACAGATGTTAAGTCCTATAGTGCTCAGAGCCATTTGAACCATTTTGAACCCCCAAGTCGCTCTCCCGAACCGTCCGCTGCCAGCCGCTTCAACGGACGCAGGAAGGCGCCGATCTCCCATCTCACGGCGTCGCAGCTCGCCCCGGCCACACCGAGGTCGTGGATTGTGTCGGCCGCGAAGCCACTACCCCCCGCTATACGCCGCGGCCCACTGGACTCACGTGGCGACCTCACGTGCGCCGACGCTCAAGACGGACCATTCATCTTGTGCCCCAGTGCGCGACCGACCAACCGATCGATCCAACCGCCAATGACATATGAACTCGAGCAGACTGGCGGCCTAACGCGCAGATGCAGGAACTAAGCCCCGACCGGGCGACCACCCGGTGAGTTCTCTTACTGGCGGAGTCGGAAGACTCTCGTTTTGCCGGCTTTAAAGGTTGATCCGAACGACAGACATACTAGCACTCCCAACGACAGACAGATACTAACTGCCTAACAAATGTGGACGAGAGACAGACTAGCAAGCTGGGGACGAGAGACTGACCCACACAGACCCACTGGCGAGCTCGTAGCGCCCCTTAAATGCACGTGAACAGGCAACCTTTCCGCTTTCCCACCACAGGGAGACACCAAAGCTGCGACTGCCACAGCGGCGCCACCGCCAGAAACGGAGGGCGACTGCTTCACACTACGCGCTGCGGGGCGCTCTTCAAAGCAGCAACTTTTTACCACGGCTCAGTTATCAGTGAATGTAATCAGAATCAATAAAGTAGAAAACAAACCTCTGCCAAATACAGTCATCAGAGTAAAATTCTCTTATTCAGATATATTGCGCCGTGATGCGCAAAAGACGAACAGCTAAGTGAAAGAATTATGAATCTAGCAATAGTACAAGCAAAGGTAAGTGAATCAGTTTGTGTGGAGCTACATGTATTAATACATCGGTATGTGAATGCATTTGAAAAGCTTCGAGCAATAAAAAAAGATTACACATATAAAATGGACGCCTATCCACATGAAACATTCCGTTTTCCATCATACCACATACCAGGTCCAAGAAGGAGGCAACAAGGAAGGAAACAGAGCATGTTAGATTGGGTTGTCATACAACACTCATATTCGCCTCACTGTAGTCCCCTTTCAGTTGTCGTTAAGCACTACTGTGTTTCAGGCATTTACTTGACGCCCATAATATAAACAAGATCATTCTTCCTGTTAGAACACGTCGTGACAACTTAGAAGAACAGTTACCAAAGTTCCACAAAATAAAATACCTTAAGACAATCGATTTAAAGGCATCAAATTGGCTTAGAGATCTCCATGAGGACAGTGGGAAGTACAGAGGCTTAGGATTTGGTGGCAGAAGCTATGAACTTTCTGTCTTACTCTCCGCTTAAGTGTGAGCCCGGGTGTCTTCATTTCCACATTAGACACACACTATGTGATCAAAAGAACCCGGGCACCCCCAAAAATACACGTTTTTCATATTAGGTGCATTGAGCTGCCATCTCCTGCCAGGTACTCCATACCAGCGACCTCAGTAGTCGTTACACATCCTCAGTGTTGTGGACTGGCAAGACAGCCAATCCACTATGACAGGTAGCCGAAAGGCACGCGTTAAGCTCACGCAGGCTGGCGTGAGGTCTGGAACAGGACAAGGTCTTGAGACTAGCAAATAAAGTACGTAGCTGCTGGAATACTTAACTTTAATCCATAATGGGTGAACATCGCTCTTGACGGTACATGTTTTACAATCTCAATATTAACTGGTAATGGCGCCTTGCTAGGTCGTAGCAAATGACGTAGCTGAAGGCTATGCTAACTATCGTCTCGGCAATTGAGAGCGTAATTTGTCAGTGAACCATCGCTAGCAAAGTCGGCTGTACAACTGCGGCGAGTGCTAGGAAGTCTCTCTAGACCTGCCGTGTGGCGGCGCTCGGTCTGCAATCACTGATAGTGGCGACACGCGGGTCCGACGTATACTAGCGGACCGCGGCCGATTTAAAGGCTACCACCTAGCAAGTGTGGTGTCTGGCGGTGACACCACACTGAGAGACCAGAATGGGGCGCTCCGTAGAACTCGCGGACTTCTAACGTGGTCAGGTGATTAGGTGTCACTTGTGTCATACGTCTGTACGCGAGATTTCCACACTCCTAAAAATCCCTAGGTCCACTGTTTCCGATGTGATAGTGAAATGGAAACATGAAGGGGCACGTATAGCACAAAAGCGTACAAGCCGACCTTGTCTGTTGACTGACAGAGACCGCCGACAGTTGAAGAGGGTCATAATGTGTAATAGGCAGACATCTATCCAGACCATCACACAGGAATTCCAAAGTGCATCAGGATCCATTGCAACTACTATAACAGTTAGGCAGGATATGAGAAAACTTGTATTTCATGGTCAAGCGGCTGCTCATGAGCCACACATCACGCCGATAAACGCCAAATGACTCCTCGCCTGGTGTAAGCAGCGTAAACATTAGACTACTGAACAGTGGAAAAAACGTTCTGTGTAGTGACGGATCACGGTACAAAACGTGGCGATACGATGGCAGGGTGTGGGTATGGCGAATGCCCGGTGATCTGCCAGTGTGTGTAGTGCCAACAGTGCAATTTGTAGGCAGTGGTGTTATGGTGTAGTGGTGTTTTTCATGGAGGTCGCTTGCACTCCTTGTTGTTTTGCATGGCACTATCACGGCAAAGGCCTACACTGATGTTTTAAGAACCTTCTTCGTTCCCACTGTTGAAGAGCAATTTGGGGATGGCGACTGCATCTTTCAACACGATCGAGCACCTGTTCATAGTGCACGGCCTGTGGCGGAGTGATTGCGCGACAATAACAACCCTGTAATGGACTGGCCTGCACAGAGTCCTGACCCTAATCCTCTACAACACCTCTGGGACGTTTTGGAACGCCGAGCCAGGCCTCATCGACCGACATCGACACATCTCCTCAGTGCAACACTCCATCAAGAATGGGCTGCCATCCTTCCTGCACCTGATTGAACGTATGCCTGCGAGAGTGGAAGCTGTCATGAAGGCTAAGGGTGGACCAACACCATATTGAATTCTAGCAATACCGATGGAGGGCGCCACGAACTTATAAGTCATTTTCAGCCAGGTGTCCGGTCACTTTTAATCACATAGTGTAGTTTTAGGTGCAGAACTACTTAATAAACGACCTTCTAATTGCAACGCCTACCTGAGAAGACCATTTACGACTTTTGGTGCAAGAAGTATACTGATTCACAGAACATGGCGTTACAGCAAATTTAAAGAAGTCTGAGTTAGGTAAGGAAAAGGTCAAATTCCTAGGACGAATCGTATCACCACACGGTACTTTTGCCAGATCCGCGGACACTAGATGCAATCAATTCCCCCGCCCCCCCCCCCCCCTCAGAACAAAAAAACATCAGAGCTTACTTGGACTTGATGTCTTTCTTTAGAAAATTTATTCCTGACCAGTGGCTGAACAGCGATTTCCATGGATAACCCATGGATATGGACCAATCAATGTCAAACCGACGTTGTAAATGTAAAAGGAGCTTTGCTCAACGCAAATATATTGAATCAGCAAGACATGTGACAAGAGTTTTGTTTAAGCACTGATGTGTCTGGAGTCTCGTGTCATGCCTATTCTAAATCACCGGGACAACCGACACCCAAGATAATTAGTTTTGCAAACAGAACTCTTACTGAATGTGAGCGATCATATTCAGTAACGGAGCTTGAAGCTCTCTCTATAGCTTTTAAGAAATTCGGTTATCATTTGCGGGGAAAACACAATAAAGTACTGCGAACAGCAAGGACTTTCTTTTCTGTTGACTTGTAAACTGTTGCACAGGTGTATAGCGAGGCGGTGTTTTTGGTAGCAGGAATTCAGTTTCGAGATAGTGCACATCAAAAGTAAACAAAACGTAATTGCTGGCGCCTTGTCGAGGCTACCCCAAGGATTAATGGAATTTTTAGAATTCACCAAACAGGATTCTGAAATCTGCGTCCTACTGATGCAAGACAAAACACACCACCCTATTACCTAAAAATGCACAACAGCCTGGAGCAATTGCAACAAGACCCGAGCCTGAAAAAGGTAAGACTCAAACTGTGTGAAGGAGAAGATGATGACAACTTCAAAAAATTTATACTGTTTTGTTTTTAAATTCTCTGATAAGATAAAACACGTACTGCTGCTACTGCAATATGCGGCGTAGAGTTCTCCAAGTAATTCGAGAAAGTATTACTTGTCAGAAGACCAAACACTCCAACAAACGAAAATTACTTGAACTACATCCAACAGTTCCCACAAAACCTTTAGATTTAGAATCATTAGATGCTGTCGGTCGTTGTTCAAAAGGAAAAGGGGATGTCATTGCCTTCTGTGATGTTTCTCCCAGGCGTATTAATTGTATGCAGTGAGGTCAGTGACCGTCGGTTCAGTTATTAGAAGAATGATGGATGACTATCTTCCGAAAGTAGGGAAGCGACAGATACTGGTAAACGACAATGCATCATACTTCACACCTAACAGATGGAAGGGATTCAAATCTACAAATAAAATAAAACGCATACTGGTATAACGATTCCACCCCAAAGCAAGTCCCATAGAAAGGTGTTTAAGGAGTTTGATTGATTGATACGCTGCTACACACTACAGAAACATGTTAAATCGATCGATTTCGTGTAACCATTTCAGCAAACCACTAATAACTTGCCACATACGTCGACAGGTTTTGCCCGAACCTAATTAATGTTTATGATTTTTAGATTAAGGGTGTCAGAAGGTTTTGGCCTTCAGCCTAATTTAAGAACTGTTTTACGTAAAGCCTTTGGCATTTTTAAAATTAATGTTATTGAGTCGTAAGTGCTGGGCCTTCAGCCGATTTTGAATTTAGGTTGTTTGTTCTTAAAGTGTCAGATTCTTTGGGCCTTCAGACTAATTAATGAACTGTTTTAAGATAAGATTTCGCCTTTTAAATTTCTGATTTTGGTTGAGCTTTCAGTTATTAGCTTTCAGCCGTTTTAAAGCGGTCTTGCCCTTAAGGCATGAGGTTGTATGGTGCTTTCAGCCGCTAATTAAGTTCCAAAACTAAAGGTATGTGTTTTTTTTTTTAATTTTTCCGGGCTCTTGTAATGTTCGATCAAATATGTATGTTCTAGTGTAACCGACGGCCACTTATTTCGGCCCCTTTCCACAACTTAAAGTATCTGTCCCGTCCTGCAGGCTTAGCAGGGCGTCTCAGTTTAAGAAATGAGAAATGGACGAGTGGGAAAAAATACTTCCTAAAGTACTTAACGGAAATACATCACTTGAAGAAAAATACGCCAAGCCTATATTTCTTTAGGAGAAAAGGCCGAACAGGGATAAAAGCCTTATGACAAAAGATTAGGGTGCGCTTTACAATTCCATATAGGATAAGAAGTATGTTGTGCATACACCAAAAGTCTACCAAAGATCTGAAATTCGGCCACAAGTGGAAACTCTTATACACTGGCCCATTTGTAACTACACAAGTCCCTCATCCAGCATCATATAGACTGCCTTACCCTATAAGCGGAAAAGACAAGAGCCTTTATCCACACAGGTATCTAAAAGAGTTTGTACATTAAATGGGTTTGACAAAAGATTAGAGCATCTCACGAAGTTAGTGTGTTTAAGTATAGTGAACACATTTCACTATAAAATATGAAAGACGTTCGCTTAGCTTTATAAAAAGTTTCTCTCTTCCTATTTATATGTGTAAATAGAAATTACATAATTCATTAGTTATTTAAGGTTTTGTTCGCTGGCAAAAGTGTGTTTTGAAATAAGTAATAAGCTCAATTAAATCGTCATGATGCCAATTCACTACTAAACTACATACACCCTCCTATCGCAAATTGATAAATGAGGTGGGGGAAAATAAACGATGTAGTATTACGATGAGGGATAATGCGCGAGCTGAATCGCAGGACAGTGACCTCAAGCATGGGCGAAGGCAAATCAAGTCCAACACGCTGCTTAACACACCAGCATTAGTATCTGTACACCAAGTAGAATACATTCGAAAGATAATGAATCTAAAATGATTGCTGAAATAAATACGGAGTGAAACGTCCTCTTAGAAAAATTATTGAATTACGGTGCTGATCAATCTCCTACATTATTTGATTTTCAAACAGCTGAGCAAAACTGAACGTACTCAGACATTTCGCTCTTTACCTATTCTGATCAACACTAAACTGACACACAATATTTTGTTAGCACAACGCAGTCTGACTTTCAACAATCCCTACAAAAGAATGGCCCTGACTACTATTAACCTATACCTTTCACAAATCACTTACCTCACGAAAATCTTCGTTACTCGAACTACTGCAATACAGCGAGTGCCACTACTGCCAGCTAAATAAAATATTCAAACTACTGAAGGCACTAACTACTGATAGGCATAGTAGGCAAATGAAAGATTTCGATAGAGAACAAACACTGTATTTACCTTAATAGTGTTCAAAAATCGTAATATATATATCAGTTGATGACATCCGTTCTTACAAGTGAAGTGTTTCTGATGGACACACGTCCAGATCATCCGCTCTCATAAATCAGCCATCTCACTTCCCCACATCCACCACTGCTGGCGGCTCACCTCCAACTGCGCAACGCTACGCGCTTTTAACAGCCAACTGCCCAACTACAATGGCGAATATTGCAACAATGCCGACCAGCCTCAGACTGCACACAGCACAGCCAGTGATTTTCATATAGAGTGTTACCAATATAAAAACCTAAACAGCCCACTTACACGAGGTTTACACTGTATGAGTAAAACTAATGGGAGAAAGAGAACTAAAATAAGGAAATATTTACCTGGAAGGAAAAAAAAACAACAAACCACAGGAAAATCTGTACATAGTACGTTATTGTCTACAATATATACAAAAAATCTACATTATGGCTATGTACAAAATAAACTAAACAGTGTAGTATAAGAAATAGTATGTATCATGAAAGAATGAATAAATCTAGGCATATTCTCACACTCTGAATACGCTACGAGAGGGTGTGGGAGGCCAGCAACACGGTATCGGGTCCACTGTACACACCAACTCAAATTCGCTACAGCGATAACAAACGGCTGTAACTTACGCATAGCGGTTCATCGATAAGCATTACAGAGGGTGTAAAAGGAAGTTCAGAATGAAACTTCATGGCCGATTAAAACTGTGTGCCATACTGGGACTCGAATTCGTGGCCTTAGCCTTAGAGCACCTGCACACGAAAGGCCAAGGTCTCGTGTTCGATTAACGATCCGGCACACAGTTTTAATCGACCAGTAAGATTCATATCAGCGCACACTCCGCTGCAGAGTGAAAATTTCCTTCTGAAAGTTCAAAATTTCCATCAATGCGCAAGTGCTTTGCATCGGAGGCCGGCGCACTGTTTTAATGAAGTCTCCCAGAACGTCGAATCCCTCGTACTGCGTCCTCTGCTACCTGGACCTCAGGGCATCACACCCACGGATTTCTTTGCATTGGGTTGTGCGAAAGACCTCGTGTATGCGCGTCCTTTGCTGAAAATCATCCAAGAACAGAACGCAAATATTTACTTATGGCCTTTTGCAGAAAAGAAACCCTATCGCCTTGTGACATCCTGATAAGAGTTTCTCTATTTTGTTCCACGATTTTCTGAAATTACGACTGGTAGTCTCCAATGTACCTCAAGAGCTACGAAATATTATTTCATCTGTAGAAGAAGATGTTTAAAAAAACCACAGTCACAATCGTTAGCCAACAGCAATAAATTTTTAGTTTAAGTTGATGACACGTCATGTCCAACGAGACCGATTAAAAAAGAAAAACTAGTTGATTTTGTACATATCAAAGAAAAAGGAAAACTGTCTACAACTGTATTTCCTGCGAAATGGCAAAGAGAGTTCACGAAAAGTGTGCAAAACTGGTGCAGTGAAATGTAAAATTTTCTTGTAGCATTGTTCCTGGGTATTCAGTTACTTTACATTGTGGCCATTTCTTTAAAAAAAATGCCAATATAATATCAACAACGAAATGCAAAAAATTAAAGTTGTATGTAATAATATATTTGTGTTTTTGTTACTTCGACAGGGCTTATTTTATATATATATATATATATATATATATATATATATATATATATATACTCCTGGAAATGGAAAAAAGAACACATTGACACCGGTGTGTCAGACCCACCATACTTGCTCCGGACACTGCGAGAGGGCTGTACAAGCAATGATCACACGCACGGCACAGCGGACACACCAGGAACCGCGGTGTTGGCCGTCGAATGGCGCTAGCTGCGCAGCATTTGTGCACCGCCGCCGTCAGTGTCAGCCAGTTTGCCGTGGCATACGGAGCTCCATCGCAGTCTTTAACACTGGTAGCATGCCGCGACAGCGTGGACGTGAACCGAATGTGCAGTTGACGGACTTTGAGCGAGGGCGTATAGTGGGCATGCGGGAGGCCGGGTGGACGTACCGCCGAATTGCTCAACACGTGGGGCGTGAGGTCTCCACAGTACATCGATGTTGTCGCCAGTGGTCGGCGGAAGGTGCACGTGCCCGTCGACCTGGGACCTGACCGCAGCGACGCACGGATGCACGCCAAGACCGTAGGATCCTACGCAGTGCCGTAGGGGACCGCACCGCCACTTCCCAGCAAATTAGGGACACTGTTGCTCCTGGGGTATCGGCGAGGACCATTCGCAACCGTCTCCATGAAGCTGGGCTACGGTCCCGCACACCGTTAGGCCGTCTTCCGCTCACGCCCCAACATCGTGCAGCCCGCCTCCAGTGGTGTCGCGACAGGCGTGAATGGAGGGACGAATGGAGACGTGTCGTCTTCAGCGATGAGAGTCGCTTCTGCCTTGGTGCCAATGATGGTCGTATGCGTGTTTGGCGCCGTGCAGGTGAGCGCCACAATCAGGACTGCATACGACCGAGGCACACAGGGCCAACACCCGGCATCATGGTGTGGGGAGCGATCTCCTACACTGGCCGTACGCCACTGGTGATCGTCGAGGGGACACTGAATAGTGCTCGGTACATCCAAACCGTCATCGAACCCATCGTTCTACCATTCCTAGACCGGCAAGGGAACTTGCTGTTCCAACAGGACAATGCACGTCCGCATGTATCCCGTGCCACCCAACGTGCTCTAGAAGGTGTAAGTCAACTACCCTGGCCAGCAAGATCTCCGGATCTGTCCCCCATTGAGCATGTTTGGGACTGGATGAAGCGTCGTCTCACGCAGTCTGCACGTCCAGCACGAACGCTGGTCCAACTGAGGCGCCAGGTGGAAATGGCATGGCAAGCCGTTCCACAGAACTACATCCAGCATCTCTACGATCGTCTCCATGGGAGAATAGCAGCCTGCATTGCTGCGAAAGGTGGATATACACTGTACTAGTGCCGACATTGTGCATGCTCTGTTGCCTGTGTCTATGAGCCTGTGGTTCTGTCAGTGTGATCATGTGATGTATCTGACCCCAGGAGTGTGTTAATAAAGTTTCCCCTTCCTGGGACAATGAATTCACGGTGTTCTTATTTCAATTTCCAGGAGTATATATATATATATATATATATATATATATATATATATATATATATATATATATATATATATATATATTAAAGAGTGATAAAAACGAGGTGCACTAGCGAAAAAGTGAAAAAGGGGGAGAAAAATGCAGTTTAAAAGACTAAGCGGTCTAAGAGATTGATGTTCCATCTTACCACGTTTACATGCGACACATCCTCCGAAAGACGAAAACCGAATTTCGGAAACAGGTTTCGCTGTCGTCTTTACGTGTTAAGGTCTGAACAACTTTGCTACCCCAGTTAAATATGGCGCCTGGAAAACAGCTGATTTAGTCCGTAGAATCACTATTGCTCTGTAAACAGCTTCAGTCTAATATTTTCACATACCTTTGACTGTACTAAAAGCCAGTCCGTCCACATAAGGCGAAAATTTTTAAAAAGAAGACGAAATATGACACTCCAAGTACGTTTCAAAACCGGTTACGTTTACATGGAATCGAAAACCGATTGCAGAACTGAAAAACCGGCAACTAGGAACGGATTTCCAGAATCGATTATGAAGTGTTTGAAAGACCACCCAGAAGCGGTATTGGGAAACCGCTTTACGAAATCC
Organism: Schistocerca serialis cubense; assembly: GCF_023864345.2. Lineage (NCBI taxonomy): Eukaryota > Metazoa > Arthropoda > Insecta > Orthoptera > Acrididae > Schistocerca > Schistocerca serialis. The sequence goes on from NC_064648.1 coordinate 110,065,577, forward strand.
GGTTGCGGGAGCCCCATGAAAAAGGGATGAATATAAATGTGTTAATATCGCACATCTGATCTGGGGTAGCGTTCCAGCACAATTAAAAATTTAATTTTATTGTACTGCTCACACTTGCCACATTTGATGTTCCGCTTACACATACAGGAACGTATTGAGAGGTCGATAGGAGGAAACGCCAACAAAGATGCGTGAGTGGGAGTGAGGCACTGAATGTCCAGACACTCGTGAGTGCGGAAACCGGAAAGCGTAGCTGCCGTTTTGAGTCTGTGCTTTATCGGCACATACTGCCAGCGATGAAGCGAAAAGCTAAACAGGAATCACATCGTGGACTGACACGCAGAATTTTAACCTCGAAATTACGATGTAGAAACAGCTGAATTGTGTGTTAGCTGTGTGAACGGTATCTGTTGCGAACAGTACAAAGTTGTGCTTATCGCTACTGCTAAATTTTAATATCAAAAGTATCCGGACACCCCAAAAAGATACATTTTTCATATTAGGTCCATTGAGCTGCCACCTACTGCCAGGTACTTTATATCAACGACCACAGTAGTCATTAGACATCGTGAGAGAGCAGAATGGGGCGCTCCGCGGAACTCACGGACTTGGAACGTGGTCAGGTGATCGGGTGTCACTTGTGTCATGCGTCTGTACGCGAGATTTCCACATTCCTAAACATCCCTGGGTCCACTGTTTCCGATGTGACAGTGAAGTGGAAACGTGAAGGGGCACGTACAGCACAAAAGCGTACAGGCCTACCCCGTCTGTAGACTGACAGAGACCGCCGACAGTTGAAGATGGTCGTAATGTGTAATAGGCAGACATCTATCCAGACCATCACGCAGGAATTGTAAACTGCATCAGGATCCACTGCAAGTACTATCACAGGCGGGAGGTGAGAAAACTTGGATTTCATGTTCTTGCTTCCCACTGTTTAAGAGCAATTCGGGGATGGCGATTGCATCTTTCAACACGATCAAGCACCTGTTGGTAATGCCCGAATTGTGACGGAGTGGTTGCACGACAATAACATCCCTGTAACGGATTGGCTTGCACAGAGCCCTGACCTGAATCCTATAGAACACCTTTGGGACGTTTTGGAACGCCGACTTCGTGCCAGGCCTCACCGACCGACATCGATACCTCTCCTCAGTGCAACACTCCATCAAGAATGGGCTGCCATCCTTCCTGCACCTGACTGAACGTATGCCTGCGAGAGTGGAAGCTGTCATGAAGGCTAAGGGTGGGCCAACACCATATCACCGGTGTGGGGCACCACGAACTTGTAAGTCATTTTCAGCCAGGTGTCCCGATACTTTTGATCACATAGGGTATCAGTGAACTTCTTCATCGAGAACTGTCGTCTCAGGTAGTGAACTTAAATAGTGCCATGGGTGGACTGTTCAGCAGGCTAACTGCCGTATGGACAATTTTCGTTAAACGGAGCAAACTGAACAAGCGAATTGTAGTGTTTCCATTTTAACGTGTTGTGTCGTAAACTTAGAAGGTGAAAGCTATCATTTGGAGTGGTGATGAGATGATTACTCAGTGCTGAAAGCTTTCTGTGGACACTGCAAATTGCGATGTTGTGTTAATACACTCATCTTCGTGCCACGAACCGACATTTCGTGCAATAATTATAATCGCAACATTGTAGTGTTGGGAATGTGAAGCTATGTGTTTGACGAGTGAATATTTTCCGAGACTCGTCGCCAACTGCTGTAAATGATGTGCTTCTGGGAGTAGTCTGAAATTAAGCTACAAAATTAGAACTGTGACTGGAAACGATTAACAAACGCTGTGACTCTGGAATACACCACGTGTCTTCTGACTAAAGCGCGTCTGGTTAGTGTTGCCAGCTAAGAATTTCAATCAAGAGGGTACTACAAACAACGTACGTAATTGCGGCATCTTCAGACAGGTGGCCAGTTCCTAGAGCCGTTATTACCAGGGTAACACTCACGGATCTCGGACCTGCAGCGCGGACGACGTCACACCGATTTCGTCAGCCAAGTGACTAATCATCCGAATATAGAGCATAACCTAGTAGGAAAATTTTCTCTCGTGATCATATGTTAGAAACATTTTCGCAAAAAAAAAAAAAAAAAGAAACATCAAATGTGCTGAAGTTATTTTTGTTCGCTATTGTTACGTAAATGAAGCTCTCGACATTTTTTAATAGCGCTTCCCGTAAATTTCAAACCCTTCAGGCAGAATTAACTTCATTTGTTCAACAACATTCCATAACCAATATTACATCGTGTTAACTGAATCTTCCGTCGGTTGTTGGTAGAACAACATGATAAAAAATGAAAAGGACCAGTTCTCTTTCGTTATAAAGTATTACTTTTATTGTTTTTCGGCTTACGAGGCCATTTTCAGACATCTACTGAGTATTGTCACCAAGGAAGGTACAATATCTGCGAACAACGTTGTATTCTGTAGTTACATTGATAATTGTTTCTTCTTTTAATTGGTTTTTGTATCACTCTCCATGTTTTATACCTGCTTAGGAAGCCTTGTCAAGTACTAATTTTATTTTATTTTATTCGTTTTGTTTGTTAATAGAAGCTGTCATGTAGGCGTGCCGTTCCCATTTTAAATTAAAGTTTTTCCTGTCTACTCCATTTCTATTTATTTACTTTTCAATTTTCTACTTTTTCATTGCATGATCACCACACTGTCAAAGATGTCACTTACTGTATGTTTCTGCTTCACTCTAGACTTGTAACTTTTCTTCCAATGTCATTTTCAAACATTGTAACTTCTTTGGTGAGAATACTCAGTAAATGTCTGGGCATGACCGCGTAAGCCGAAAACCGGCTAACACAAGAAAAGTAGTAGTGCAGAACAAAAGCAAACTGGTGCTTTTCGTTTATTACCAATATTGTATTTCAGCAAATAATTTTTCTCTCGACACTGTACTCATTTTTACATTTCCGACTACTATTATTGGCAGTGACACACACTTTTCCAGTCTATTTTTCTTCCGTTGTCACTGAATATAAATGTACAATGTCAGTGTACGTAAGTGTTGGTCTCGCACTTTGCGTGTCGTCCAGTTTTTACGTCGTAATTTGTCTTTATTGCTGTGTGCTGATTTTCTTTTTCTTAATCCTGTGGTGTTGGGACTCGCCGCCGGGCGCAAGTCTTTTTTGAGGCCATTTAGACGAGTTTCGTGTCGGTCGTGAAATGATAATGAGGACAACGCAACATCCAGTCCCAGAGAGGAGGAAAGCCCCAACTCGACAGGGAATCGATCCCTTGCCCGTTCGGTTGGCACCCGGCCACGCTGACCGGGAGCTACCGAGGCGGACAGTGTGTTGGGGGAACACGTGCATCGTCTACCAGTCAGTCACAAAACATTATGTGTGTTTTCGCTGGTGAGGTAGCTAGAAGTCTCTGAAACCTACAGAGGCGTGTTGCATAGCACGTGTTTGCGAATCAGCAACCACTCTGCGACGGCATTCTACGCCACTGTGAGGCCTCATCCTCTTATTAGGTAAAGATTAATGACCAGATCCTACCGTGTCGGCGTAATATTAAATTGTTTCTGGCAACAGTTATATTTTCTCTGTTTCGGATTCTCCAGAGTTTTACGTACACCAGTCCGTGTGTACGTTTCAGTACGGACGTATCGGCTTTACTCCACATCCGCTGCACGGGCGCGGTCATTCCCGGCGGTGGCCGTGTTACGGGGGCTCCTGTTCAGCCGAGCGCCCGCGCCTGCTGCGCTGCCGGACCTGCACGGAGCGGGCGCCTCCCGTGGCGGGCAGCGCACCGCCCCCTCGCCGCCCCCTCGCCGCCCCTTCGCCGCCCCCTCATCACCCCTCACTACGGCAGCACGCGCTCCAAGCCACCGGATCACAACCACCTGCCAGAGTCGTCGCTTCGTCAGCATCTTTTCTGATTCACTGCCCTTACCGTCGCAAGAACGACCTTCCCTTCGTCAGTAGTCTGTTTGCAAACTTCGCTTAGCGCGTCACGTGCCGGCGACGCTCCCTGGTGGCTTCATCTCGGTGGCCGGTGGTCAGAATGTTTTGAATCATCTTCGCAATATCTACATAAAGTGTTCAGCATCACTCATTGTCATCAGCAAAATTAATTTTTACAATAAGAGCAGCTACCTACAGTCTGTCTCAGTTCTCACTTCAATACTAAACAAGGTCAGGTCTGTCGATTTTTTTTTTTTTTTTTTTTTTTTGCCATCACTTGTGTACATCTCCTACAAGTCCCTTAGTGGAACTTGCTGTCGTCCTAAAAACGTGGTGACTGTTCATCAGGAGTCCCCCACGGTAGTGTGATAGGACCGTTGTTGTTCTTTATATACAGGGTGGTCCATTGGTAGTGACCAGGCCAAATATCTCACGAAATAAGCATCAAACAAAAAAACTACAAAGAATGAAACTCGTCTAGCTTGAAGGGGGAAAACAGATGGCGCTATGGTTGGCCCGCTAGATGCCGGTGCCATACGTCAAACGGATATCAACTGCGTTTTTTTTTAAAATAGGAACCCCCATTTTTTATTACATATTCGTTTAGTACGTAAAGAAATTTGAATGTTCTAGTTGCACCACTTTCTTCGCTTTCTGATAGATGGTACTGCAATAGTCGCAAACGTATAAGTACGTGGTATCACGTAACATTCCGCCAGTGCGGACGCTATTTGCTTCGTGGTACATTACCCGTGTTAAAACGGACCGTTTACCAATTGCGGAAAATGTCGATATCGTGTTGATGTATGGCTATTGTGATCAAAATGCCCAACGGGCGTGTGCTATGTATGGTGCTCGGTATCCTGGACGACATCATCCAAGTGTCCGGACCGTTCGCCGGATAGTTACGTTATTTAAGGAAACAGGAAGTGTTCAGCCACATGTGAAACGTCAACCACGACCTGCGACAAATGATGATGCCCAAGTAGGTGTTTTAGGTGGTGTCGCGGCAAATCCGCACATCACTAGCAGAGAATCGGGAATTTCAAAAACGTCGGTGCCGAGAATGCTACATCAACATCGATTGCACCCGTACCATATTTGTATGCACCAGGAATTGCATGGCGACGACTTTGAACGTGGTGTACAGTTCTGCCACTGGGTACAAGGGATATTACGGGACGATCACAGATTTTTTGCACGCGTTCTATTTAGCGACGAAGTGTCATTCACCAACACCGGTAACCTAAATCGGCATAATATGCACTATTGGGAAACGGAAAATCCACGATGGCTGCGACAAGTGGAACATCAGCGATCTTGGCTGGTTAATGCATGATGCGCCACTGTGGGAGGAACGATAATTGGCCCCCATTTTATCGATAGCAATCTAAATGGTGCAATGTATGCTGATTTCCTACATAATGTTCTACCGATGTTACTACAAGATGTTTCACTGCATGACAGAATGGCGATGTACTTCCAACATGACGGATGTCCGGCACATAGCTCGTGTGCGGTTGAAGCAGCATTGAATAGCATATTTCATGACAGGTGGATTGGTCGTCGAAGCACCATACCACGGCCCGCAAGTTCACCGGATCTGACGTCCCCAGATTTCTTTCTGTGGCGAAAGTTGAAGGATATTTGCTATTGTGATCCGCCGACAACGCCTGACAACATGCGTCAGCGCTTTGTCAATGCATGTGCGAACATTACGGAAGGCGAACTACTCGCTGTTGAGAGGAATGTCGTTACACCTATTACCAAATGCATTGAGGTTGACGGACATCATTTTGAGCATTTATTGCATTAATGTAGTATTTACAGGTAATCGCGCTGTAACAGCATGCGTTCTCAGAAATGATAAGTTCAGAAAAGTGCTTGTATCACATTGGAACAACCGAAATAAAATGTTCAAACGTACCTACGTTCTGTATTTTAATATAAAAGTCCTACTTGTTACCAACTGTTCGTCTAAAATTGTGAGCCATATGTTTGTGACTATTACAGCGCCATCTATCACAAAGTGAAAAAAGTGGTCCAACTAAAACGTTCATATTTCTTTACGTACTACACGAATAAGTAATGAAAATGGGGGTTTAAAAAACGCAATTGATATCCGTGTGACCTATGGCAGCGCCATCTAGCGGGCCAACCATAGCGCCATCTGGTTTCCCCCTTCAAGCTAGACGAGTTTAGTTCTTTGTAGTCTTTTCGTTTGACGCTTATTTCGTGAGATATTTGGCTCGGTGACTATCAGTGGACCACCCTGTATATAAATGATTTGGCAGACACGGTGGGCAGCAAATCTGAGGTTGTTTGTTGATCATGATGTCGTGTACAGTGGTACGTCGAAGTTCAGATTCCGTAGGAAGATGTAAGACGACTTAGACAAAATTTCCAGTTGAAGTGAGCCGCGTGGTATGAGGAGCCTTGAGCCTTGCCACCGTGGTTCCTCCCCCCCCCCCCCAGGAGGTATGTGTGTGTTGTCCTTAGCGTTTGTTTGTTGAAGTAGTGTGTGCGTCTAGGGACCGACGACCTCAGCAGTTTAGCCCCATAGAAATTTACCACAAAATTCCAAAAATTTTCCAGATGATGTGGTAAATGGCAGCTAGCCCTAGATGTGGAAATGGTAAGTTAATGCAGATGAGTAGGAAGATGAATCATGTAATGTTTGGATACAGTGAAGTCGTTTTCGACTCAGACAAGTCCTTTAAATATCTGAATGTAACGTTGCGACGTTACATGAAATAGTATGAGCATGTGAGAACTATGGTAGGGAAGGCGAATGGTTGATATCGCTTTATTGGGATAATTTAAGGAAAGAGTTTTTCACCTGTAAAGGTCCGACCAATTCTTGAGCACTGAAAGAGTGTTTGGGATGCCTGCCACATCGGACTGAAGGGAGGCATCGAAGCAATTCAGAGGCGGGCTGCTACTTTTATTACCGGTAGTGAAACGTCCCCTTTGAACAATTATACACGACTGTGCTTAAACTGACACACAATATTTTTTTAGCGCAACGCAATCTAACTTTCAAAAATGCCTACAAAAAAAAATGACCCTGACTAACATTAACCTATGCGTTTCACAAATCGCTTACCTCACAAAAATCTTGGTTACTCCCACTACTGCAATAGAGCGAGCGCCACTACTGCCAGCTAAATAAAAGATTCAAACTATGGAAGGCACTATCTACTGATAGGGATAGTTAGCAAATGAAAGATATTAATAGAGAACAAACAATGTATTTACCTTAATATCATCATATATATATATATATATATATATATATATATATATATATATATATATAGCAGTTCATGACAAATTTCAAAACTCCGCCATCTCTCTCCCCACGTCCACCACTGCTGGCGGCTCACCTCCAACTGCGCAACGCTACGCGCTGTTCACAGCCAGCTGCCTAACACTACAATGGCGAGTATTACAACAATGCAAAGCAGCCACAGACTGCACACAGCACAGCCAGTGATTTTCATACAGAGCGCTACGTGGCGTTACCAATAAAAAGAACCTAAACAGCCTACTTACAGTAGGTTCGAACAACGCATTAGTATTGCGGAGGTGCTTCGGGAATGCGAGGACGACGTTTTTTTCGAGAAACGCTACTAAGATAATTTAGAGAACCGCCGAACGACTGCTGAACGATTCTACTGCTGCCACCATACACTGCGCGTAAAGACCACGAAGATAAGGCACGAGAAATTAGGGCTCATGTGGAGGCATACAGACAGCCGTTTCTCTCTCACTCTATTTGCGAGTGGGACAGGAAAGGAGATGACAAGTAGTGGCACACGGTACCCACCGCCACGCACCGTACGGTGGCTTGCGGACTATCAGACGTAAATGTAGATGTAGTACGGATAAAAGGAACGGATAGCTTTGTGTGAGGGATGTGTGTGGGCAGCTGGCCCTTCGCACGGGCGAGAGGCGCCGTACTCGCTGTGGTCAGGATGTCCTGCGGAAAGACTCCCGCCACGCATGTCGTCATATAGGGCCTGTGCCCTGTGCGGCGCGCACGGTGTGCGTGTTTCTATGTCAGTCCCAACTGCTGATCATGAATCCGGGAGACGTAGCTGCATCGTTGGTGGATTTACTGGTAGCAAATGACAACGCTTTGCTCGTTTGTGTCTGTAAACAGACCTGTCGGGTAGAGTCCCAGTCAGTCCTGGTTTACTAGAGATATGGAGTACGTACTGTATACTTAACGGTGAGTACTTTTTTTCTTACATTATGGACCTGCATGACGTTAAGCGCTGTGCGGTTCTGAACAACTGAAAGTTGGTTTGCCTTGCACATACTGTTGTGAAGGAAAATAATACGCTCTCAACCTCACACTAAAGGACTTTCCTTAATTCTGAAAAATGCAGTTAATTTTCAACCTTTTAGGTCAATGACATTTTCAGCCCTTTTTGCACTGAGAAGATATCGTGTATTACCGTTTCTAAAGACTGTAAATTAACCATCTACTTTCCTCCATTCAGCCCGAAACGCTTCCCACATGTATGAGACAGGTGTAAGTGAGAGGTTGCCAAATGTATTCTATAATACTGAAGGATTACCGTCAAGCCTCCTTACCTAGGGACGCCAGATGAAAGTTGATGTCGTCAAGCCCTGAATGAAAATTGTGCAACGGATAACTGGGGAGGGGAGCTTGAGAGAGCTACCTAGAGAGCGTGCACTGTCTGTACAATACTAGGCAAGGGGCTGGAGGGCTCACACGCTGATGTGTGGGTCCCTGCACTCTATATCTTGTATTTTAAATAAATTCCTTTAACTTAACTTCTTTGTGATTTTAAAGGTATGTTAAAGATTGATGACAATTGATTACGTATTTAGTTTAAATATTATCACTCGATTTTACAGCGATTGCCACAATTATTCAAGTTTACAGATATTACAATTTTACAACTTATAGCTCGGTTATATTATATAGGAATCTGCACGCACTTTTCTACGTGCAAGACGGAATTGCGTTGGCCAAATGTATACCACCAAAGCCTCCCAATATTTTGCATAGGACATCCACTACGTGTGGAGGATAACAGGCAAACTGGGGACCAGATACATTAACACAGGGGGTCAAATTTCCTAAATTAACGAGATCATTCATTTCCTTACACAATCCGAAGCTGGAAATAAAAGAATTAGTACAAATATTCAGATACTTCTCTTCCGTGCGTGAACATTGAGACAGACGCACTGAGGGCACGTCTGCTCACTCATCCGTCTTCTGTAACACTCCAAGAATATGGCGGGCACCCGGAGGTCTTCCTGCGCCCGGTGGAGGGGGTGGTCGAACCACTTGGCCGTGACCAACCTCTCCACCCCAAATCTTGTGACACTGGAAAGTCTTTGACTTTTACCTGCCTGTGGTGTCTCTCTGATACCCTAGCCAGGAGTAAGGTTGGCACTACTATACTACAGAACTACTTTCCAACAAAGATTTGGCCACGCTTTACGGAAAGGTGTGAGGAGGATTAGGAAAGTTCATGTGCAGATTCACATCCTCGTACAAGAAATGCAAATACACGACACATATAAATACTTATTATGAGGCCTGACACATTTCTTTCCACCCGTCCACATGGGTGCTGTTGCACCCGCGGCCGGCCGCATCGTGTAATAAAATTGTCTGCGGAGCCGCCTCTTTGTATTTCCGGGTGCGAGCGAGCAGCGAAACCTGCTGCTTATAGAGCAGAAACTACTGTACCGTTTCATCACCCCATGCGTGGATGAAAAGAAATGATCCGGAATGTTCTTCTCATGGGAGGACAATTCTGGTTCATTTCTTTTACCAATCTTATGTTCTATGCTTACGTAACAGAAAAATGAAAACAATTGCAAACAGTACTTTGTGCTATAGAAAAGGATAAAAAAAATTGCAACGTCCTGCTCTTTGGCATGAATGAATATTCCCACTGTGAGCGGATCAAATAAGCGGCCACTTGGCATACGGCGATGGCATTTAAACGACATAGTATGTGAATAACTTAGTAAATGTCTAAATTAACCTCCTAGGCAAACAAGTGATGACCATTCAAAATCATTCATCTCGTGATGAAAATTTAAGTTAAAATGAACCACAGAAATGTCATTTGTAAAATCAGATGGTGCTGGCAAGCGAATGTAAATTTCTAAGTGAAAAGTGCAAGATCAAGAAACAAATCCCATATTGGTAAAATAATTTACGAAAGAATTTACATTAAGATGAGCCAAAGAAATGTCATTTGCAAGATCAAATGATGCTGACATACACTTAAAAATCTGAGTGAAAAGTGCAAAATTAACAAATAAATTAGGCATAAAATTCAGTGGGCGCCCGTTTCACACTAAGGGCAAAACAAAGCAAAATATTGTTATGGAACGACACAATACTATGCCACATCACAACGTCCGTGTCTTAGCAATCAATTATCAAAGGATTTCTCAAACACACCTTAAAGACAACTAATTTTACTTATCTAGCTATGATGTAACTGCAAAACTAAAAAAGTCAAGAGAAATATCAAGTTATTCGTGAAAATCGTACTTCTATAATGAAGACAAAAGTTTTTTTCCAGGTAATATCACAAACATCACAAAATAGAAGAACACCTTTCAATAAAATTATGTTCATTAAATCCTTACCAACATGGACGTGTGCAAACACACATCAACAAATTACAATAGAACTATTCTAATGCACATAAAGGAACATCAAGAAACGATGACAATTATAAGAACACAAGTTATACTAAAATTAAATGTTTCGTTATTACACAAACAAAGACGAAAGCCTCTAAACTATATGGGACAACGCCCACATTGTGCACGTCACAACTAAGTCCATAACCTAGATACACAAAGAAAATAACACTAAAGTTAACTGCAATGGTAAAAACACTGTGCATAGCACAGAAACAACAACAAAAGACACATACTTCAGCTACATAATAAAATTAAAGAACCACTAACCTAACCTGTTGACAGATTCCAAATGAAAATGATAAAAAACGTCAACAAAAAGCTTCAAGTGAACTATCATAAAGATAAATTATCCAAAAACAACACTGTACCACATAGCACTAAAATAAACGTACAAAATAGTGGCAAACATTAGAACAGAGAAAAGCTGTTACAAAAATCGATGGACCAGAAAATAAACAAACACAAAATGCACTTTACCTACTTTCATATCGTCACACGCCAATCGACAATGTACCACAACCTAGGGGCGATGGGGAGGGCATTATTCCAAAGATACTTGGAGGACAACCTAACTTCACATCCAAGTGCCGGTGACTCCGTATGCCGCCTGTTTATGTGATCATGTACGTCGCGAAACATGACGTAACAGCGTGGGCCACTCCTCTTACATCTCTTCATCAGCTCCGCCACCTGTGCCTATCACCAACCAGATTATCTCTGAACAAAACTCCTCAGTTAACCTCTGTCAGTAAACTTTCAATATTACTATGACCTGAGCTATGGATCACCATAAACTAGGCGAGCATCATGCTCTACTTTTTCACTTGGTCATCACAATCGTATTGCCTTCCTTTGTCGAACCATTCACAATGGCGCCTGTCTCAGTCCTTCTTTACTTCATACCTACTTAGCGATCCACAAATAATTCTTCGTAGGTACTTTAGTCTTGGCAGAAATCATATCTCATAAACAGTTCCTTTCTCTCCTTCTTCACGACAGAGCAGTTTGAAACACATCATCGTTCATCAGTCCCATAATGCCTCGACGACAACTATAATGATGACAGCTAGGGCTACCGGAGACCAGGGTGACAGTCATCCGGTCGTCATTCCCCGCTGCATATAGGTGCTTGAGCGCCATAGTTCGCTGCTTCACCTCAGGGGTTGCCCAACCTAAGGCGACCGGAGTCCGCCGATGCTTGCTGTGGGGGTGTGTCAGATGACACAGCTGTTGACTGGCACGCCGTGGCTACGGAGGTGGCCAGCCCGCTCATCTGGGGCGAGTGACGTCAGCAGTGGTTACCACTGTGATGCCTGCTGTGAGGCGTGTCTGATGATGCAGCTGTCGGCTAGCGCGGCGTGGCCCCTGAGACTGGCCATAGGCTCAGCTGGGGTGAGTGACGTCAGCAGAGGCTCCCCCCTGCAACTTTCCCTTTCACGCGAGGAGGGCTCGTAGCTGCTTCCCTCAGCTGATCGCTTCGCCGTCTCCGTCCCGCCAAGTGGTGGGAGAGTGCGACAGAGACAGGGCTAGGAGGGAGCGAGACACGCGCCAGCTCCAGGTAGGTAGCCCCGTTACGTCTCTCACTCTCCACGCAGTCCCAGCCACTCTCCGTCCCTCTCGACCACTCGAAGCGACTTGCACACAAACACATTTTTGTAAATAAGATTTTACAAAGTACAACTTTCTCATTGTTCATCACAACTTATCCACAGGCTTTTATTTACAGTAAAATTAAAAGTAATCCTATTACAAAAATTATGTCGACCCTGATTTTACAGAATTGGAGGTGACAGAAACAATAATATCCAGATGAAAAAAAAATCAAACTGTTACGAATTACAATTGCAGTACTGTGGACCACCTCATAAGTTTACAATAAAATTGAGGTACCAGTTAGAGCCTAAACAGATATTAAATCTAAACCCATTTACAATTTGACGTACACCGATTTACCTCACAGCCTTTACAATTAAATTGAGGTGCCAGTTAGACTTAAGTTATCTAGGCCTATTTTCTAAACACACGTTCGCCTGTTTTGGGTTGACGACTGGGTCATCAACCGATGAATGTATTGAAGTTTCATAGGAATGGAATGGGATTGTGGTTGTCCCTCATCCTACACTGCAACCGCAAATCACTACATTGATACCGTTTCCACAACTTTATTTACAATCATGAAAGAAATTGGGCTGCTTGGTTAAATTATTCCACTAACTACTTCAAGGCATTTTGCTCTGATTGTTGCCAGCATCATATTTAAAGGACCAGGGAAGCAGGTTGCTAGCCTTACTTGCCCCGAGTCCCATTGGTTTTACCCCTAACGGTTGAGGGATTAACCGGTGGCTTTGGTAGTCTTTGCCGTATGAGCACAAAGGTGACCACGGCTCAGAATATGTCCGAGATGCCCAGTCTTCTTCCAAAGTAACTGGCATCCCGACTGTCGGGACCACTTACTTACTATGGTATGAAGATTAGCATCTCCAAAACGAAAGTAATGTCAGTGGGAAAGAAATATAAACGGATTGAGTGCCAAATAGGAGGAACAAAGTTAGAACAGGTGGACGGTTTCAAGTACTTAGGATGCATATTCTCACAGGATGGCAACATAGTGAAAGAACTGGAAGCGAGGTGTAGCAAAGCTAATGCAGTGAGCGCTCAGCTACGATCTACTCTCTTCTGCAAGAAGGAAGTCAGTACCAAGACTAAGTTATCCGTGCACCGTTCAAACTTTCGACCAACTTTGTTGTTTGGGAGCGAAAGCTGGGTGGATTCAGGTTACCTTGTCAGCAAGGTTGAGGTTACGGATATGAAAGTAGCTAGGATAATTGCAGGTGCTAGTAGATGGGAACAATGGCAGGAGGGTGTTCACAAAGAGGAAATCAAAGAAAAACTGGGAATGAACTCTATAGATGTAGCAGTCAGGGCGAACAGGCTGAGATGGTGGGGTCATGTTACACGCATGGGAGAAGCAAGGTTGCCAAAGAGACTCATGGGTTCAGCAGTAGAGGGTAGGGGGAGTCGGGGCAGACCAAGGAGAAGGTACCTGGATTCGGTTAAGAATGATTTTTAAGTAATAGGTTTAACATCAGAAGAGGCACCAACGTTAGCACTGAATAGGGGATCATGGAGGAATTTTATAAAGGGGCTATGCTCCAGACTGAACGCTGAAAGGCATAATCAGTCTTAAATGATGATGATGATGATGATGATGAACTACTTCAAGCCCTTACACCAAAGTTTACAAGAAGAATAACCCTCTACCAATGAGTTCAAATTATAAAACATGAGAAATGTGTTCTCACCCCTCAGGACACAACACACCAAAATAATACAACATTACAGCCATTACTACTGGCAACACCACTGTCAGTCATTAAATACTTCTCCTTTCCCCCCTTTTTCTTTCACTGCTTCTTGCCATTCGATCTGCAAACACGACTTCCTTCCACCTTACCATACATTGCCTGGTTTTCGTCTTTTAATCTCTCTCAAACATTACTTGTGTTACTTCACATGCAGTACCATGCGGATAAGTTCATGTTGAAACCGCATACTATGCTACCGCAATGCAACGTGAGCAAACCAGCCCAGGCTTCATGACTCCACATTATTCATGCTATGATTAACGAAAGGCAAATCCAGTGACTACCGTTATGAATGCTGGCAACACGTGGCCAAGTTCGACAACAAAGAAACGAGTAAAATAAATCGTTGAATCATGGAAAATTTATATTGCTTGTATCTGGAACTAAACTATGCAACAAATGAAACATTAATGAACCTATCTGCTATTGACCTAAGAACAAGAACCGTTGGTTCATGCCCTCAATCACCTCGCACCCAAGTCCGCTAGTTGAAACACATTAATCTGAAAAATTACTACAAATACAATATCGCTGAACGATTCCCGGTATTAATTCACACTTGAACATGTTTCATAATCAATGTTACCCCAAAAGGCCTACATTATGAATAACTTTTCTCACCATCCATGACGAGCGCCGCACCCCTGCGTCCGTCTCGTTCAATCGACGGCCCCAGAGAGCCCTAACATGTCGCGTTCGAGGACCAACCGCCAACCGTTCAGAAAAACTGGTGGTGGGGGGGTAGGACCTCAGTGAGGACCAACCTCACAAACTCTGCCCTGCTCATCCCCACTATCTTTGGAATCACGAACTCTCTCCAGAATCTGCTCACGTTGTTATGTTGGCGCTAAACTACCCTACTGCTACCATCTTTCATTAACCCAGATTATTATATATTCCATGCATAATTACGTTTATCCATCCACATACACCACGGGATCAAAGGATGAGAGAGGAGGTGTGATGCCAACAGAAGAAAAAATATACACGGAAGCATTCTTGAATCCAGAGGTTAATTAACTAGACGAAACATTGAAAGAACGCTCTCGGCGTAAAATGAATTATTAAACAGGTAGAAATTAATCAGTTAGTTAAATGAAGCGTAAACCTGTGACGTTTCAATAGGAAAATATTGGAGTGTCACCAGTGGAGCCAGCAGGAGAAATGCACACTGAAGATCTTGCAAGAAGAGTATGGGAGAAGAAGAGAAAGAATGAAGAGGTTCTGGGAGAAGAAGAGGAAAATGATGTCCACAAAGGGGCTACCCGTGGTCCTATAGACGCTGTAACGTAAGAAGAAGGAAAAGAAGAAG
Organism: Schistocerca serialis cubense; assembly: GCF_023864345.2. Classification (NCBI taxonomy): domain Eukaryota; kingdom Metazoa; phylum Arthropoda; class Insecta; order Orthoptera; family Acrididae; genus Schistocerca; species Schistocerca serialis. Next base: position 110,080,906 of record NC_064648.1, read on the forward strand.
ATATAGTAACTTGTCATGATTACGTATTTCACAATTTATCTGAAATTTGAAACTTCCTGGCAGATTAAAACTGTGTGCCCGACCGAGACCCGAACTCGGGACCTTTGCCTTTCGCGGGCAAGTGCTCTACCATCTGAGGTACCGGAGCACGACTCACGCCCGGTCCTCACAGCTTTACTTCTGCCAGTATCTGAAATTTATTTTAGCTAACAGACACAATCATCACATGTATTGCTACTTCCTTTCAAAGAGCTTTTTCATGATGTTCCAAGTACCAAAAAAAGTGTTGCTTGTTAGTGCCAAACTAAAAGGTTTGTATAGTGTTGTACATATTAATATATTTGCAGTTAGTAAAACTTTTCCAGAATGTTTAGTACTCCAGATTACATCAAGCACCACCTGGACCATATAAACAGGGTCTTGTGTTGCACTCCCACTTCTTTGTAGCTAATGAGGCTACCGTGGGGATAAGCATTTGGAAAGAAAACATTCAATTTTTTATAGCAGTATACTTCAGGTGCTAGAATAATCACATCTCATAATTCATGACTAAATGGACAAAAGCGTTCACAACAGTTTAATATATTTTTTATGACTGCACCTCGTATTATACCAATCATATGAAACTGATAATCAGAAAGAAATGGTTATGAAATTATTTTCTGTCAAGAATAACAATACTTAACAAAGTAGTAGTGCATTCTGTCATTACTCTCCTTTATGCAGAACAAAATCACTAAGCTTTTACATTATTGCAGAAGTAGTCATTTGCATCCAAGAGGTCTTTCTCACATTGCAACATAGTAAAACATGTCTGTATCTGTATAATTTTAATACAATGACTGCCATGTGAGATAACTATACCTCACAGGAAGTGTTCTCTTGGCCAACGTGATGTAAATACAACTCACTGACATTTCTCCATTTAAAGCTCCATGGTGCAGTTGTAACTCACAGGAGCGTACTGAGACTCGGTGTTATAGTAGGTTATGGCCACAGTAACAAATCATGTTCGTGGCCTATGGTTTTCAAGAGCTCAAGAGTAGTTATTCACATTTGAATTCGTGAGTTATATATAACTCACATGGCTGAGTCGTATTGGACTTTTCTTCTTTTTATTATTTATTATTTAGTTTGACATATTACTTACACAGTAGATTGCAAATCACATACAGTTTTATTTACATTCTTCAACTTTAATTGCAACCAACAATTAAACTGAAAAAAATGGGTCATTCCACTTTCTCTAACACCTGTATGCCGTGTGCTTTATGAAAAAACACTCTATGGTAAAATATGAGTCACAATTCTTACATTTCCATGCAGTTTGTTTGCATTTCTTGACCGCAGGATCCCGCCCTAATTTTCTTCATTTTTTCATAGCACACTGTACACCTACGTCTGGCTGCTCCCATCTTCACAAGAGCACAATCTGCAGGTAACGCGGTGGCTTTGGTGAGAGATGTCTCAGGCTCGTTACCATCTTCTGTATGGAGTAGCCTCAAAGTCACTTCCTCTTTGATTTCTGTGGTTGAGATCTTCTTGTTGTTGATGTATCGGTAAATCACATGAGCATTTACCAGTGCTGACCCTGTCAACAATTAAATTTAAGCTTCCTGTACCATTTCAAACCCCACCTTAGACAATGCGAGTACGGCTTCATTTGGTCAGAAAGCTCTATGAAAGACTTTAACTAATTATAGTCAATTATCACTGCTGGTTTTTATTTGTGCCCTTCCTGCTTTGAATTTCTGCTTCTTCTTCTCCATGAACAGCACTCAGCATCAGAACATCCCTCTTATCTTTCCATTTCAGTACTACTACACCTGTGGTACTTTCCTTTGCTTTGTGTTTCCCCTTCTTCAGTTTTGCCTGTAAAACATCTTGAGGATTCAGTTCTCTGTTTGATCTTAGAGTACCAACTAAATGTGTTGATTATTCAAGAAGCTGGTGCCCTAGATGAACACTTGTGCAAAAATTGTTTGTATGTAAGATTCTGCCCTCGAGGCTCATAACAACAAAAGTGGCAATAGGAACACCAGGATTCGGCTTCTTCCTACAGAAAACTTTCATATTCCAGATGTAGCTACCCTTCAGATATAGTTTGAACAATTTCATTCCGAATTTATAGCGCTTATCCTTTATATACTGAATGAAACTTAGTCTTCCTCGAAATGGCACAAGTGTTTCATCAATGCAAACTTCTTTCTCCTGCAAAACAGTACTTTGAAATCTCTGCAGTAATTTACTAGTAAGAGGTTGAATTTTGAATAATCGGTTTCCCGGTGGGCACTTGTTGTTATCGGAAAAATGCCACATACATAAAAGAAGTTCAAAACGATTGCGTGACGTAACATTTTTTACATTGTTGTGATACAGCATATTTCTTAAACAATAATTTGGAATCCTTGGTTTTACATTTAGTGACATCCATAAAAAGATCCTAAACATTGTTGAATTTCAGTTTCGCTGACATCAGTCCACTTTTTCAATCATGAAGTAATAGTTACTGAATGACTTCCTAAGACTTGTTTTGCTTGCAAATTAGTTTGTAGAGTCACACATTATAAAATTTCATCAGTTACAAAATATTTGAAGAATTCGTATGGTGCCTTTGTGAGTTAGTGAAACAGAAGCACTTACAGCAGAAATGGAGTGAATAAATTAAAGTTATTCATTTTTTTACCCATAACTGGCCCTCAGACAATCTCATTAGAATTAGTTCTACGTGTATCATCTTCATTCCGAACTTTCAGAAATCACACTTACTTCAATTGAACCTGCAGTAGTTATGGCACTAACACGGTTACAGGTGCTTTGTTGCCTGGTTTTTACAGTTGTGAAGTCTGGTTCTTCGGCTGAATGTGGACATAAAGCTCTTCTTCCTACCTTCACTAATGTGATTCCATCATCAGAACTCCCGGTTTCGCTTCCGGTCTCCTCTGGTAAAAATTCGTCTGAGCTATCACCAAATAAAGACACAGAATCTTCATCACTTATGTCCATAACTTCATGTAAAAGCTGCTGTACGTGCCTTTGTTCATCTTCATAACTTCTATGAGACATTTTATTCTGCCACAATATCACTTTGTTATGGAGCAACAATACTGAATATAGACTGTGACAACAATGCAGGAAAGCAATAATGGAACTGTAAACAAATAATGCTGTGGAATGAAAAACTGATAGGAGTACAAACCTAAAATTATTAGCGACGTAGCAAATGACACACCTGGTACTTTTACTCTGGGGCCCTGTGAATCATATGTAACCCACACAAAAAAATTAAAAATAAAGGTACTAAAGTGCCGTATTTTCACGTTATTTGCTCTTAACAAATTTACTTGGAGCAAACTAAAGCAAGATTTTGAAAAAAAGTAAATGGCTCCAAGGGGTCGGTAACCCAGCTATACCATGGCAGTCAATGTGTTAAACTATGCAGTGGAAGTTTTGCATGAAATTTCATAACATTATAGTTCAATATGAATAAGTTACCAAGAGAATAATAAGCCAACAGTTAACTGTTGACTGATTCCCCATGTAGAGAAACAAGGTAGACTGCTTGTACTTCGATTGTCAACACAAAACAAAATTTAAATTTCAATGGGTCCACCTCAAATGTCCAGCACAGTGAGTAATTTGCAAATATGTGAAATGAGCAAGGTAATAAGTACAACAAATTCTATAATTACATACTTTTATTGACTCAGTAAAATTCTTGTAACTACTTAACACACTGGAATAAATCAAAAATGGAAACAAACTGTAGGTGACATACAATTGGATATCTGATAGTTCAAATTTTCAGTTGACTTTGGTAGTGTGATAAGTTCAACAGTAATGATAAAGTTAGTTGTTATGAATGATTTTATTCTGTTAACTCTGTACTAGATGATTAAAACATCTTCAGTGTTTACTATAGTGAAAGAAACTCTGACTATTTCAAAGGACAAAAGCGTGTGTCCTAGGTCGTCTAAAATTTAAATCTTTATCTAATGTTTTGAAATAAGTTAAAACCCCAATTAAATGATTACTGTGGTTTAGGGGTGCCAAATTAATTATTGGTGCACTTTCCAAAAATGCAGTGAGACTAGTGTGGTTTCAGCAATGAATGGAATGATTCTTCACATTTAAGTCGTGTTCGAATTGGAAAGGATCCATCCAGCACTTTGTGGAATCAGTTTCGAATGAACACATCGTATAGATCAACGTTTCTGTTGCCCTTCCTCGGGAATATTCTTTTGGTGGTGTTATAATCTGGTTAAAGTAAAATTCTTATCACGTAAGTAGCACCGACAGGTAGACGAACGTTCGTAATTTTAACAGCAGGCATTATTTCGCTGGGCTTCTGTGGGTTCACTGTGGAAATATGCCGCCTCAGAGGCCTGTGGTAACTGCACTCGTTTCCTCAAACGTGACATCTGAAAGAATTCATTTCAAAACACTGATGCAGCGAAGAAGTACAACCGTTGTAAAATAATGTTACAATGACAAAGCAAACGCTGTGAAAGTCACAAAGGAAACACGGAAAAACCGCAAATACTGCTACAACGCATAAGTACACTGCTAAGACGGCGAAGGAAATGCGTTAAAAGACACAGATACTGCAAAGCCGAGGAACACTGCTCGGTACTGTAATGAGCAAACAAACGCAGTAAACGATGTGGGTCAACTGGAAACATGCGATCAAGACCAAAGACTACGGGAAGACCCCAAAGGATATGCATAGTCGCTGCAGAAGGGGTGAAAGGGCGGGACCTGTTCCAGTAATTGTTCCTTACTGTAGAGGGGGGTGGATGGCCGGGATCTGTTCCCGGTGAAATCCTGGCGCTAACGATTCCCCCCTCAGCCGGATTCGCTGTCCACATTCCGCGTCGCGCCCCCACATTCGAGATTCCCCTCGGCGACTGCACTGGCCGTTTGCCCCGTCACTCTGATAGCGGGAAATGTGAAGCGTGCATGACGCGCCCTTTTGATATTTGTACGTGAATGAAAGTACTGTAAATGATTTTGCCTAAACCACAAGATCGAATGTTTACACTGGGTTCCATTACATAGACACTTATGCAACATGTTAAGATATGTTGTTGTTCACAGAAAGAACTCCATGCAGAAGCTGTTAACCAGTACAAATTGTATAACTCGGGACGTTCAAACAGTCTCTCCGCAGTGCTATATGATTGTTACCCATGCGTGGCATATGTCTGTTTTTCAACGAAACAATAAACGCACAACGATACTGCAGTGATATTCTGTACCTTTTCGTAGGAGGATTTATGTGAATTGAAATACAAAACGGTTATTTTGAACGAGATGCTGCAACCGTGCATACAGTTCGCGTTTCAATGTCCCTGCTTACTGATGTTTTCGGTGAGCACATAATTTCACAGGGACTTTGGCCTTCATGATCGCCTGACCTAACACCACCTGAGTTTTTCTTCTGGGGTGCAGCGAAAGCAACTGTCCAAAATCCATCGATAAATTGAAAACCGCAATACCCAGTTTCACTGTTTCTATTACACAAGAAATGTTACAGCTTGTGTTTGGAAATATAATTAGACGAATTTAATTGTGTATTCACCAACAGGGGGGACAGATGCAGCATTTAATGTGAAAATTTGTAAGTAAAAATGTATATTCAATCATAATAACTTGTATTTCACTGAGTTTCATTTCGGTGTATTCACTGCGGCATACGGCACGCGATGCTAACGATCGTACGGCACTGTAGAGAGACTTTTGGAACACCCCGCATCTATCAGTGACGCGAAAACAGATCCTGTAACAGTTCATAAATCTCTCAGGCAACGCCATCAGCTGTCAGTGTGTATGAGTCAGCCTTGGATCCTTTTCTTAGGACCGGCCGGAGTGCCCGAGCGGTTCTAGGCGCTACAGTCTGGAACCGCGTGACTGCTACGGTCGCAGTTTCGAATCCTGCCTCGGGCATGGATGTGTGTGATGTCCTTAGGTTAGTTAGGTTAAAGTAGTTCTAAGTTCTAGGGGACTGATGACCTCAGGAGTTAAGTCCCATAGTGCTCAAAGCCAAGCCTTTTCTTAGGACGTTCCACAAAACACTAAATGGTATTTCAATAGAAACAACAAAAGTATCCTAAAAGAATATCCTCAAGATGTGGGCATCTTTCTAAAAGACGATTGTGACCCTAATCCAGTACATCGTTTATTGTCGCCATCTGAATTGGTAACGTGGCAGCGTGAGACAGGGACGAAACGTTTCCACTGCCCACTGGGCCAACTACTGATGAGGCCCTGCGTTCCGCAACTTCTGTGTTCGGAAGTGACCCGGTGCACAGTCTTTGGCGCCAGAATAAACAAATCGCACGAATCACTGCAAAGTATTTTTCTATACTCTTTGGGATTGCTACATTTGGGTGATTTGAAACTGTCAAATAGGTTAACACACGTTTCAATGAAATAAGCTGTAACAGGAGGTGAGGGTGGCAAAGAATCAAATTTCATATGTACTTGAATACCGCAAGCAAGAGAGTGACTTTAGGGTTCTCACTGCTAAACACACCTTGATTGGTGAGAATGGAGGGAGTGTGATGCATAGTTTTGTGAGGTTGAGGGCAAGTCTAGGTACAACTACTGAGTCTTTCTTTTAAAATTCTTCACTGTGAGTCCAACTACAGACCTTTGCTTTCCACTGGAAGTCATATTTCTTGAGATTATTCCTCAGTGACTTGAATAAGTGAGGAGTGTCATAGAAAACAAAATACTTTTTCTCCATTCACTTCAGTAAATGGATTTTCTGAGTTAATCCCTCAGAGTTTTCTCATTTTTACATTATTTGTTCCTTGACCACAAACTACAGTTTTAGGTCATAGACCACTATCTTGAATTTGAACCAAAATGTTAATCAACATATCTTTTATTATCACCCCTGACATGACTTCTCAGGTCAAATAATAAACTATTATTTGCTTAATATTTAAGTATAGACGTTTGATCGTCACTGCAATGACTGTCTTACATAACTGGCGCTCAGTTAACTTTGAATCACAACAACTTTCTACAGTGGTATCCTCAAAACCTTGAAGTAAGTAATTTTGTGCATTCTAGGTCCAAAGTACTTCAGTGACATCAAATACTACTGACACAATTTTTTCCTATGGTTACATTTTTTCAACTTTTAGTTGTAACAAATCAAGCACTAAGCTATTAATACCTGGCGTACCCTCTGAATTTTTCAACCAGCTCCTCGGTGTCCTTGGTGTAGGTAAACAAAAATATATCGTCCAAAACCTGTATGGTTTTGGTGAACAGAAATGAAAAGTCAAAGCAAAGCTCCTGTCTTGTTCTGTATACCTTCTTCCCTTATGTTTCCTGTTTTTCATAATTCCCTGTAGATTGATAAACTTGCCTGTCAAATCATGAGAAACATTGCTTTTAACAGTGCTACACTTCATTACTTTGAGCTTTAAAATACACATCTCAGATCTCAGAGCACGAATCACTCCTTTCTGTCTCGATACTCTTTTCTGCTACATTCTACACTTTCAAATCAATTGGAATCATGTTCCCCGCTTTTTTTCCACTTTGGAAATGACATTATCGTTCACTTCAGCCTGAACGTCAGCGACTGACTCTTGTAGCTCCACTTCCTCTTCTCGCTTTCTCTTCTTTGAGCTTGATCTGAAATTAGTTTCCATTCTATAGGGAAAAACTGAGGAACAGAGCCAGGCCTAATACTGAAACGAGGAGAAATATTGTTGTATGTAACAAATCATTGGTCAAGCATTAAATATAGCCATTTTATTGCTTTACAAACAATTCTTATCCTTGGCTTAGTAAATTCTTGTTCGTAAAGTTCTTCTCTACAAAATGATGAGAGCATACTACATGACTTCTGTTTAAATGCTCTGGTCCTTCTTTTCTAAATATTCCGCCAAGATCTGCCCTCCTGCAACGAATAAATCACTGTTTACATTTGGAAATAACAAAAGCCAAGTTAGAATTAATAACTTTCTCAAATATAAAAAGCACAACTAACCCACTGAAAGACACTAACCACAAATTTACATCAATACTTACATTGCTTTAGTCTTCGGGAATCTGCAGAAAGACTTTCGATCACTTTGTTGCCAATAATCATTTCAAACATGTATGGCTCAAATAACACCTCTACCATGCATTTTCTGCTCATGAACAAACAGGAACTATCTCTCAGGTAAGCCCTCCTACGTTTGTTTACACACGCCAACCTATTAGTATTCATTTCCAACCAGGAGGGCATACTGCAATCGCTGTCACACACTCAGCCGTTGTTTCCGCCATTATCTTTATAGGCTGTTTACTTGCAAGTGACGCGCTATTTAATGCACCAACTCCATTCTCAACAATTGTTTTAAGATGTCTGCTTGCCAATATTGAGAAGTAATAAAGACACAAGGAAGCCGATTGCTTCAAACCACCTCAATAGTTTTTTGTTTTTTTTTAACAGCCCTGCGGTTGAAGATTTCAACGAAATTGTTTTGACGTAATGTGGATTGTTATCGTTTCGTTTGTTGACACAATGGCTTTTAAGGACGCGGGACTGAGTGTGTGTTACTGCGTTAATAGCTAGTACAAGGGAGAGGATCTATTGACGGGATGCGTGGAGCGTAACCTCGTCGTCGAGCTAAATTTTCACAGTTTCCAAGTGTTGCGCGATTACTGGACGCGTATGGAAAGCTGAATCATAATATTAAGTATTGCTTCTACACACACTTTCGAACGCGAACAGTCACTATGGATAAATTCGTCGTATATTTGCCGTCGTCCTCATCATAAGTGGATATTACTGACACCGACAATAGTGAGAGGCATGTTCAACCAAAAAATAAGGAACCGAAGAATATGTCTTCTTCGAGTTGCCGTAGTAAGTCAGCAAAAAATTTGAAAAAACCATCAGGTAGGTCATGCCATGAAAGATGGAAAAACACATTTTCTTTGCAGAATGAGATTTTCACTCTGCAGCGGAGTGTGCGTTGATATGACACTTCCTGGCAGATTGAAACTGTGACGAGATACTGGCAGAAGTAAAGCTGTGAGTACCGGGCGTGAGTCGTGCTTCGGTAGCTGAGATGGTAGAGCACTTGCCCGCGAAAGGCAAAAGTCCCGAGTTCGAGTCTCGGTCGGGCACACAGTTTTAATCTGCCAGGAAGTTTCACATTTTCTTTGATTTATTACGGCAAAGAATGGACAAAATGTTCAGTAGTGTGTGGAAAAAAGCTTTTGATTCCAGTGTAGTGCTTTCGTCACCAGCTGCTACTTCTGCAGACAATGTAATGCATTTGTTCGAAACAAATTTTCCCCGTGAAACAGGCAATTGAACGTTTCAGAGTTCATGAAAAACGCCTGTGACTGCTCCGGCAGCTGCAGAACAAGGTACCAACGTGATATCCCTTAACATATAAATTAGAAGATATGAAAAATGCATGCAAGGCGACTTTAAAACTTATATCGTGCCTCCAGTTTTCAAATCAGTAAGGAATAGTAATTCGTGGTCACACCGATGAAGCATCAAATATTCATCAGTTGCTGTTGTTAGAGCAGAAGATGGCCCTGACTTGAAATCTCGGCAGCAGACAACTTCAAATAAGTGGGTCTCCCACGATATATTGAATGAAGTTGTCTCGTTATTATCCAGCGATGTGCAGCAAACATTGTGAAGTCTAATAAAGAGTCACTATACTTTTCTCTTATTGTAGATGAGGCTTCCGACACGTCAGTGAAAGAACAACTACCCAAATGTTTCAGATACGTCGATAAAAATCTTCAAATTAGAAAAGAAACTACAGGCTTCTATTAGGTAGCTTCAGCAAGTCCTAGGACATTGTTTGAAATCGTCCAGGATGTCATAAGACGTTCATCCCTCGGCATAAAACACTGTCGTGGTCAATTTTATGATGGCGCGAGCAATGCCAGTGGACGTTTAACTGAATGTCAAAGTAGGATTATTCAGTTGCAGCCGTGACCCACATTTGTTCATTGTTCACAGAATAATGTGAATTTGGTAGTACCAGATGCGATGCAAGGTGCTAGTCAAGTGCGAAACTTTCTGATGATTCTTCGCGAATTAATATCATTTGTAAGACATATATCAAAAATATTAACAGTGTTTCAGTCTCTACAAGAAGACAACGAAGATGGTGTTGCAGAAAACGTTCAGATTGACTTTGCGACCATTCTGTCCTATGACGTGGTGTGACAGTGTACAATTACTAAAATCACTGAAAAATAATTATGACGATCTCTCGCAATTATTGGAAGATCTGTCCGAAGAAAACAGTGAAGTCGGTGGAATGGCTAGCAGATATTTTTCAGGCTTGCATCAATTAAGATTTTTATTTCCATGAAAATGTTAATTTCAGTTTTTGGGAGGATTGAGGAAATTCATTCTTCTTTTCAGAAGAAATCGTTATCATACCGTAAATCAAAGCATTGGTGGAAACTTTGTCTGCAAGTGTAGCTTCATAGAGGAATATATTTTTTGAGTTGTGGAATGAAACCATTAGGAAAGGAGTGGAAAGTAACATTCATGAACCAGTTTTTCTCAGAAGAAGGAAGATGCCGAAAATGCTACGACGAAGTTAGTGATCCTCATACTTGTCAAACACCAGAGGAAATGTACACATGAATATTTTTTCACATATATAAGAAACTATCAGCCTCGATTGTGGTAATGAAACCAACCTTTACCAAGGTTTCAGCCCAAGAAATTGAACCTTCTTCAGAAGATAAACCTGATCCTATATTATGTCTACGAGGGCATGGTCTAGAAATGAAACTAAAACAGCCTGAACAGTTTTATTTCCAGACCATGCCCTCGTAGACATATTATAGAATCAGGTTCATCTTCTGAAGAAGGCTAAATTACTTGGGCTGAAACCCAGGTAAAGGTTGGTTTCATTACCGCAATCGATGCTGATAGTTTCTTATATATTAGATTATCACGATTGCTGACTGGGCTGCAATGTTTAAAATACTAATTTTTTTAAATAGTTGATGTGGGGGTGGATTCGCTAAATCGTAGATTTGACTCAAATGTTTTGGAACTTATCTCATAATTTGAAACTTTTGTCATCGCTAAAAATTGGAGCTGATCGAATCGTGCAGTTCTATGGCGCAGAGTTTTGTTGAAGATAAGCAATTTAGTATCTCAAATATTGAAGTGGAAAAATGTAGAGCTTGATAAAGCGTGTTATTTTGTTCAGCTCATAATTTATCTTGCTATCAGTACAATTTTTAAGAAGCAGTGTCTTGGGCTACTTTCTGCTTTCGACGAAGAGACTGCAATAGTAATTCTTAGAAATGAATGTGAGGAGGATTTATCCAGTAAATTCCTAGACCAAAAAAGCTTAGAAACAAGAAATAGCCTCATTAACCTGGACAGCTGATTAACAGAACTGTCAGTAACAGAGAATTCAATCGTAGCTATAGCGTTCCAGATTAGTACATAAAATGTTGCCTGTTTTTAACTATTCCTTTTGCTGTTTCTTCAGCTGAATGCTTATTTTTGAAACTCGTAAAGAACAGTCTGTGGAGTTCTATGACCCAAGACAGAGTTAGTGAACTCAGCCTCCACAGTATTCAAAATGAGCTGTTGATGCCAGTGAAATAATCAATACCTTCCATCACAGAAAGTTCAGCCCATGGTCCAGTTTCTCTAGAGGTCAATGTGATTACAATCGGGTTTTATACATACAAAGCAATCAAAGAATAGACAGATCTATAGGTCTATGCTTCTTGATAGTGACTGCCAATCACTATAATGTATTTAATTTATAAAAACATTTATAACTATTAATACCTTTTGTTTAATACTTTGAATATAATAAACGAATGACCTCTTTGTTTATATTACATGGGATTTTACAACACACTCCAAGTTCTATTTTTAACCGCTGTAATAAAAGTTACATTAATTAATGATAAGTTGTACATTTTATGTTAAGGGGTCACGATTTTTAATTTTGTAGGCGGGCCCATATTGTATACATTGCGCCTCTTAGTCTGTAGGTTCGTCCAAATACATTTGAACCCGAGTTTGATGTCATTTCTGTTGCATTTAAGTCAGCTGCCTTACCGATTGAGCTAGCGCAGTCTCAACATACTCTAATAGCACTGGTATACTTTACTTTATCACAATACAGATCTTTGACACAGGCAGTATTCATAGAAGATTATAAAGGAAAGAGAAGCATTTTAAAATCTATCATATCTCCCCAGAAAACATATACTACATTCCGTCATTAATAGACGCCCTTGAATAGATATGCTAGAATGATTAGTGTTCGCTTCATGTTTGTGATGGGCAATGCTATACAGTTCGCTTGCTACTTCTGCGACCAGTTGTATGAAGGAAGCATTTAGCCTTGGGTTGAGGCAGTAAATAAACTCAGATCAAGCTTCAGCTGCAAACAGGATCGTGCTTGGCGCGAAAATCGGCGCTCCAAACTCAGGTTCACTTGTTGAGAGGTCCCATGCCTTCTTTTGCATTTCGCCTCTCATTTTCACCAATTTTATTAATGTTTTGTATCATTTCACGGTGGGAGCCGGCCGAATAAGATCATTCTGATGAGAGTATTTGTACTGATATCTCAAATTACTTTTCACTTGACTGCTATGCATGTTGGGAGCTGTAGTGGTCTTGCTTTTAGTTTTCTCTGCTACTTCCCTGGGAGGCTTGTGTCGAGGCGGGCAGCGGAGGACGCGTCACACGGCTTGCATTTTCATGGGGGGGAGGGGTGGGGGTCTGCACTTCCGCAAATACGGAGAGGGTCGTACATCAATGGGCTTGAGACGCTGGCGGGGCAACTGACCTCGGTCGAGTTTCGCCTGTTGTATGGACGGCGAAACGACCTCCGAGCTGTCTGAGTGTCACCCTGGTTTATGTTTACCGTCCCGGTGCGTCTGGAACGAAGGTTGTTGGCGCTGACTGAATGTATTGTCTTCGTGATTCTGAGAATTCTTGTGGTCGGTGCACTGGTGAGCGAGACTGTCTGCCGCCAGATGGCCGGTGGTCTTGCCAGGTTGTTTTCGTAGCCGGTAAAACGGCAAGTTCAATGCCTCCAGCTAAATAGCAGAGGCGTGATTATTCAACTGAAACTGAGACCAGTTGACGTCACAAAGACCAGCTCAAAATTGGAGGGAACGGACGCTAATGGCGCGAATGATGTTCTGACATAGTGTGGAGGAATTCCGGAATCAATATTGAGTGCTGATTCGCGGCTTTTCGAGGGTAGTGGTGAGCTGAGTAACGTTGGATTCGCTCCTGCGCTGCACAGGCGCATGGCATTCGGGATCTGATGTTCATGAGAATTCGACGGTCTTGCGACTTAGTTCCACTCTTTCGGAATCGTTGTGGAGTATGACTTCGGTCATACTCCAGTTTCGTTCTGCGACCTAAGACGCAGATTCTTTCTCCGCGTTTTCGCACGTGTACCGACAGGGCGAGTTTAGGCGGATTTGCTGTGCCTCTTCCTGGAGATACATCCTTGTGCATCCAGGAGTTTCCCTGCTTGGCGAGCAGAACTTAGAATTCTCGGACAGCATTCGAGGCCACGGGTTGAAACAGAGTTGCTGCACGGCAGGAGTCGGCGCCTACATCATCAGAGCGCTGCCTACCGACCACGTGCTGCGGGTTTCAGGTCTGGTAAAGTATTCTGCGGCTCCAGCATTGCAGGACCTGTCGTTTCTGCACAGAAGTCCTCGGCAGCACGAGGGCTAGCTTTGCTACAAGTCCACCTTGTTTGTTTCCCCATGTGTTCCCATTTCAGCTCTCGCTACTAATCGCGATACTGCGTTATAGTCGGTGGTGGTGGTGGTGGTTAGTGTTTAACGTCCCGTCGACAACGAGGTCATTAGAGACGGAGCGCAAGCTCGGATTAGGGAAGGATTGGGAAGGAAATCGGCCACGCCCTTTCAAAGGAACCATCCCGGCATTTGCCAGAAACGATTTAGGGAAATCACGGAAAACCTAAATCAGGATGGCCGGAGACGGGATTGAACCGTCGTCCTTCCGAATGCGAGCCCAGTGTGCTAACCACTGCGTCACCTCGCTCGGTGCATTATAGTCGGGGGAGTAATATTTGATTAATTAGAACCTACAGTCATTATCGTCAATCTATTGCATCACAGAGAGTAGGAGCCCCTTGTTCTCGAGCCAACTCTTTTTCTCACAATAGTTCGGTATACCCTATCGTTTAGCCTACTGTTTGTATCGACAGTCCTGTACCTTTCTGTTCTGATTCATAATAAATCTCACTGTAATGTTTAATCAGCATAGCGTTTCGTAGATAAATGCAGAGTCCCATTTCCTGTCATTTATTATGATAAAATTCCTTTCTTTAATCAGTAGATTACTATTTTTATTGTGAGTATGCACTCCTTATCTTACCAACTAGCATGATCCACCATCAACTCCCTTCGTTACCGTTGTGCACATAATTAATTAGGTGGTAGGTAAGGAGGGGGGTCGAATGCATTTCTGGTTTTCATGGAGAATTCGCCAGAATGAAAGAGTTACAAACTCTTCTCCACCCTATCATCTCCCACTGTAACTGCCAGTTTATAGTGTAGTGGTATAGCTAAACATCGCTTTTGCTTTTAACAAAAAGAAATAGAAATAATGAAAAATTATTATTAACATCAAAAATGGTAAGTAAATACATGACTACACCATTCCCACCTCGCTGATGCCCGAAATACTTTCCTCCTGGATCTGGAAGGTTAGTTAAAGAAATTACCGGTGACCATTTGTATGTAATGATTAATCTCATAACAGTTCCCCATTTAGGTGATTAGTTCAAAGACATTTTTAGGGCCTTAACTGTTTACTGCAAATATTTCGAATTTCCTTTCTTACTCTGCCGCTAAGTATGGGAATTCTGACAGCAACCAACAACGATTCACCGTCTCTTATGTATGGTATCTCTTGGCTCCATTGGCAGCAACTATGGAGTTCGTATCAAATTCTTAACTACCGAATACGTCCTCAGACTGCTATGGCAATACTACGTGTCTTGATGAATGGAACTTGAGCAAGTATTTAGCGATATGCCACTAACGACGTCAAATATCTCAGCTTTGTCGCTGGATCACAGGGTGCGTCATGCACTGCAGTGCAAAGGATCTCATGTTAGCACCCACGTCAATTCTCGGAAGGTTTTTTTTCCATTTGTTACTAGTTCTACCACTGCACTGGTCGTAACGATAATTACAGCAACACTACCATGTGATTCCATTACATACTATTGAAACCAAACCGTACTCTCCGTTTTCCGAGCTTTCTGGACCAATGTTGGGCAAAATTATGTGTCCAACAACCCTACACGATATGAATTCCATCGTTTCATTTCGTCCATTTTACAGATATCTGAGCATTCGGGTGTGTCCACTAAAAACGACGACGACGACGACGAGACCCTATGAGCTCCACACACGTTCCACGAAAGGGCGAACCCACTGTTGGAAGTAAATAACAAATCGTTTATGCTGACGTTTCGCTTGGATAAAAACACAGCAGGGCGGTTGCAACTAAGGTTCAGAGACTATCTGATGAAACCAACCAAAAGAAACCAGCCACTGACTGCAACGTGCATGTTGCTGTTAGCTTGAAGATTTCACGCCACAGGAACCTTTGAAATGGATATTGGATACCTTTGTAAATTTAACGTAGCAACAGCTTGCAGAGTGGAAATGATAATTAAATCAAGACCCTAAGCTGTCGACAGACGTTCATACATCAACGTGGGCAGTTGAAACTGTGTACCCCGACAGGGACTCGAATCCGGGATCTCCTGCCTACATGGCTGCACAGAGGATAGTGGGACTGCAGGGATTTATCCCTTGCTCTCTCCCCGTGAAACCCACATTCCCAACTTAATGGCCACACACTACATTCGTAGTGTGTCTGCCCACTACACTCATTAGTCGCGGCAGACAATCTTACCGAGTCCGGTAAGAGTTCGAGCAATGCGTGTGCATCCAGCACAGAAGAAGAAGTTCAATGGTCGGACAGCCTTAACTATATACAGATGGTATCTGTTCTTTCGGACATACCATCGGTGACCATGCAGCTCACTTAGAATGAAATGATAATTAAATGAAGACCCTAAGCTGTCGACAGGCAGAGTTGTCCACAAGGTATTAATCAAACTGCTCTTGGGTAAAAAATGGCGCTACGAACACCCAACATCGATTTGTTGTAGACTCGTAGAACATATTCTGAGATCAAACTTAATGTGGTGTCTTGAACAGAATGACCTTCTCAAAGCCAACAAGAATGTATTTCGAAAACATCGATGATGTGAAACCTTACTCACACTTTTCTCACATGACATATTGATAGCTTTCGATCAAGGCAAGAAGGAAAATGCAGTATTTGTTGATTTCCGAAAAGCATTTGACTCAGTACCACACCTACACTTACTGTCAAAAGTACATTCGTGTGGGGTAACAAGTGAAATTTATGACGGGACTGAGGACTTTTTGGTAGGGACGACACACCATGTTATCTTCGACGCAGAGTTATTGTCAGATGTTGAAGTAACTTCAAGTGCGCCACAGGGCAGTGTGCTGGAACCATCGCTGTTGATGCTGTATATTAATGACCTTACAGACAATACTAATAGCAAAATCAGGCTTTGTGCTGATAATGCAGTTAACTATAATGAAGTACTATCTCAAAGAAGCTGCACTGATAAGATTTCTACGTGGTGCAAGGATTGGCAAATTGCTCTAAATGTTCAGAAATGTAAAATTTCAGACCACAAAATGAAGAACCGTATTGTCCTATTACTCTAATATAATGAGTCACTGTTGAAGTCGGCCGACTCATACAAAAACCTGGGTGTAACATTTCGTAGGGATATGAAATCGAATGATCAGATAGGTTCAGTCATGGGTAAAGCAGGTGGTGGACTTCGGTTTACTGCTAGAATACTGGGGAAGTGCAGTCAGTCTACAAAGGAGATGGCTTACGAATCACCTGTGTGACCAGTTCTAGAATACTGCTCAAGTGTGTGCGTGAACCGTACTGAGAAGGGCAGCACGAATGGTCACAGGTTTGTTTCATCCGTAGGAGAGTGTAACAGGGGTACTGAACGTTCTGAATTGCAAGGCTCTTGATGACTATCCCGAGAAAGTCTATCAACAAAGTTTCAAGAACCGGCTTTAAATGATTACTCTAGGAATATACTACAACCCCCTACTTATTGTTCATATTGGGGTCGTGTGGGTAAGATTAGAATAATTACAGCACGCCCACAAGCATTCAAACAATCATTCCTCCCGTGTTCCATACGTGAATGGAGCGGGAAGAAACCCTAATAACTGGTAGAATGGGACGTAACCTCTGCCATGCACCTCACGGTGGTTTGCAGAGTATATATGTAGATGTAGAAGGAGATTTTTGCCATTTTTCTGGCGTTTTAGGTGCTCTTGACCCCACTCAAATCTCCATCAATCGCTTGGCGGTGACAGTGGTCGCACGGGATCGCCGCGCGGTCTCAGGCGCCTTGTCACGGTTCGCGCGGCTCCCCCTCGTCTGAGGTTCGAATCCTCCCTCGGGCATGGGTGTGAGTGATGTCCTTTGCGTAAGTTAGTTTAAGTTAGGTTAAGTAGTGTGTAAGCCTAGGGACCGATGACCTCAGCAGTTTGGTCCCATAGGACCTTACCAAAAATTTGCAAAAAAGTTTTGGCGACAGTGCTGAGATATTTAGAAATCGTCACGTGTGATTTTATGTACAAGCGATGTCAGACGCTCAGCGGCGATATTTAAATATCGTGGCTAGATGACCAGAATCTGCCCATGACAGCAACATTTACGGAAACTCCCATGTACATGTTCAGTTAAGAACAAGAGAAATTCTGGAAGGCGTACTTCTGGGAGACAGTGACTGTCAGTGAAGGAGGTATTTGCTGACGCCGGTACTTCGCAAAGCAACGGCGGCTGAGGGAATCTGTAATCGTGCCCACGAGAAGGCCAGACCAGAAGTCGAAAGAATGTTTGGAGTGGCGAAAAGGCGGTTTCCCTGTTTGAGTTTAGGACTCAGGACGAAAGTAAATCGTGCAGCAGTTATAATAGTTGCTGTTGTGGATTGGCAAGAGAGCCAACCCGGTTTTGAGAGGAAGCCGAAAGGCACGCGTTTTAGCTCGCGCAGGCTGGCGTGAGGTCTGGAACAGGACAAGGAATTGAGACTAGCAAATATAGTACGTATCTGTTGGAATACTTAACTTTAATCCATAATTGGTGAACATCGCTCTTGACGGTACATGTTTTACAGCATCAATAGTAACTGGCAATGACGCCTTGCTAGGTCGTAGCAAATGATTTAGCTGAAGGCTATGCTAACTATCGTCTCGGCAAATGAGAGCGTATTTTGTCAGTGAACCATCGCTAGCAAAGTCGGTTGTACCACTGGGGCGACTGCTAGTAAGTCTCTCTAGACCTGCCGTGTGGCGGCGCTCGGTCTGCAATCACTGACACGCGGGTCCGACGTATACTAACGGACCGCGGCCGATTTAAAGGCTACCACCAAGCAAGTGTGGTGTCTGGCGGTGACACCACAGTTCCAACATTTGTCTTCCACGATATGGCTGTCAATGCATCAGAGCGGCTACCTGAAACGATGACTACGTATTTGCTGGGAGAAGAGTGTGTGCAGAAATTCCTGCATCTGCAGAGCATGAAGACAACAGAGATAATTATGGCGTGAGGGAAGGCGTTTATTAACAATAAATGTATGTAAAAAGTTTTTGAAAAAACTGAATAAATGTGAAAAGTTTCAATTTGAAAGGCAGATTTTCCTTCCCTTTCTCCTGGTTATTTAATTCCCCATCAGAAGAAGAACACCACGAATAATATTAAAAACTGCCTTCTACATAACAAATTGGTCTCAGAAAATTGATTAGATTGTATTAAGATATATACAAAACCCCACATATAATAATCTACAAAGAATTTAAAACAGACTACATACCCTAAGGAAATGAAGGTAACAGCAGTCACAATGCAATGCGTGCGAAATTTATTGACAAGGTATGTATTGAACATTACAAGACTGGAAGAAATTTACAGTGTGTCAGTTTAAAAGTCTGATAATCTTTTAATTTCTTCAAGTTCTAATTCTTTAATTTCTTTATGTATTTCGAGGGTTTCCATTCTTATTTCATGTTCTGCAAGAGAGCACTATACTTTGATTTTATGTTCACGCTCGAGGCATGCAAATCTTTGATCCCCAAACTGGAATTTCTTATCGAGATTATTTTCTGTTCTTTCGCACTTGCAACGAGAGTCTGACACCACAAGAGTGGTTTGAAAAGTTCTCGGAGTCACCACGAGAGGTCAGCCCTAGCGCAACGAGTTTTTCACGTGATATTCGTTGGGCTGTTGACGTCGTGGTGAATTTCTATGTCTTAAGCGTCGAAGTATTTGGTAACGTTCAATAGTAAGGTTTAATTAATATTCCTTACGGTAAATAAAGTTCTAGTTCCAACAGAACTGACAATATGGTAGTCAAACCTACTAACGATGCTGGCACACATTGTCTTTTCTTTCTACCCACAGGCATTAAGTCTTATGCCCACCTTTAATTCAAGCTGGCCAATACTGTTTGATGAGATCTTGACGCCAGTTTAAGTTTAATATTTATGCAATATGGTTTAAAGTATTCTTCCATAGGCAAATAAGTTTGACCTTGTTGCACTAAAGAATCTTTTTTAATGAAAACTATAGCGTTTTGCGCGTGGTCACGCTGTATACAATGTAACCTTTGAGATATTATTCCTATCTAAGGTTAGGTAGCAGACTATATTTTGTAAATGCTTGACCTATATCGGTCAATAGTATATAAGTGTGTTGGCTGTGTCGTTGTGCACCCTGACACACCCTACCTTAAACATTAGGTGCTTATTTCTTGGTAGTCTATGTGAGAATTTCACCAAGCTCATAATAATCCTCATCCTAAATAGTTAATAGCCTTGCAGGAAATATCCTAAACACGTTATATCTGATATATTTTTTTTTCTTTATTGTATTTCGATTCCCCATCGGGGTGGGCTGGCAGCAGCATATGCGCTGCTCTTCAGCCAAAAGACATAGAACAAACAACAGAAGACATTTAAAAATAACAAAGGAGAGAATATGGCGAACATAGATATAAAAAAGGGGGAACATCATGGAAGGCAATAGACAAAAAACAGGGTGACCGTAAAATGGAGATAAAAAACTGTGAAAACTGTTTAAAAGTAGCACACACAAAAATTCACACACTGCAACAATTAAAAGAACACAAGGCACAGTATGACTGGAGCATAAAAGGTATCAATGGATGGCGTAGCACATAACAAACACTGACAGCGAACCTCAAGGCAGTACACAATTAAAATCACACCTCTTGACGCACAGGAGAAACATCACTAAACACAACATTGATGTGGCACGCTGACGATGATCAAAACAGAGGATTGGCCAGGCGCAAGGAGATAAGGGAGACTGGAAGAAGGGAGGGAGGGGAAGAGATGGGGGAAATGAGTGGGGGGCGCGCTGAAGAGGGCCAGGTAGGGAGGGATGTGGGAAGGAAAGAGGCAAGTATGGGGTGCAGGGTCTCAGGGGAGGGGGGGGGGGGAAGGAGGAAAATCCGCTCTGGGAGAAGGAGGGAAGAGGAAAAAAGGGGGCCATGGGGAGGTGGGGGGCGGGAACAAGGCCAGGTTATAGTTGGAAGGAAGGGTAGATGTCACGGCGAAGTTCGTTAACCGGGAGGGGGAGGTGTTGCAAATTGCCCTGATGGAGGGTGTGGAGGTGGAGAGAGGGAGGGATACAGCGATAGAGGCGCGGCAATGGGCGGGGGGTGGAGAGGAAGGAGGAAACCAGAGGGTGGGGGGGATCAAGCCTGCGGACAATGTAAAGGATGCGGAGATGTTGGAGTAACAGGAGAAGGTGGGGGAAGAGGATCAGTTCATACAGGAGCTGTGTGGGGGAAGGAAGGCGGATACAGAAGGCAAGGCGGAGCGCATGGCATTCAAGGATTTGGAGGACCTTGTAAAAGCGGGTGTGGGCGGAGCTCCAGGCAACGCTGGCATAACAGAGGATAGGACGGATGAGGGATTTGTATGTGTGGAGGATGATGGTAGAAGGATGCAATCCCCATGTCCGGCCAGATAGGAGTTTCAGAAGGTGGAGGCGGGAATGGGCTTTCTGCTGGATGGTCTGGAGATGAGGGGTCCAGGTGAGGTGTCGGTCAAGGGTGAGGCCAAGGTATTTCAGGGTGGGGGTAAGCTGGATGGGACGACCATAAAGGGTGAGGTAGAAATCATGGAGGCGAAAAGAGCGAGTGGTGCGACCTATGATGATTGCCTGGATTTTGGAGGGGTTGAGACGGAGGAACCACTGGTTACACCAAGTGGTGAACTGGTTAAGGTGGGTTTGGAGGGTACATTGAGACCGTTGAAGGGTAGGATAGAGAGCCAGGAAGGCGGTGTCATCAGCATACTGGAGAAGGTGGACTGGTGGGGGTGGCTTGGCCATATCAGCTGAGTACAAGAGATAAAGGAGAGGGGAGAGGACAGAACCCTGGGGGATGCCAGCCGTGGGATAAAAGATACGGGAGTTGGAGTTGTGGAGGGTGACATAGGAAGGACGGTGCGAGAGGAAGGAAGCGACCAGACGGACAAAATTGAGAGGCAGGGCGTAGGTTTAGAGTTTAAAGAGGAGACCGGGATGCCATACACGGTCAAATGCATTTTGGAGATCAAGGGAAACAAAAATGGCTGAGCGATGGGAGTTGAGCTGGAGGGACAGAAGGTGAACAAGGCTGAGGAGTTGGTCTTCAGCAGAGAAGGAGGGTCGGAAGCCACACTGGGTAAGGGGGAGTAGGTGGTGTTGAGCAAGGTGCTGATGGATACGGTGGGAGAGGATGGATTCAAGGACCTTACTGAACACGGAGGTGAGGCAGATGGGACGATAGGAAGAGGTTTCTTGGGTTTGAGGAATAAGAAGATGCGGGAGGTCTTCCACAGGTCAGGGTAGAAGCCAGTAGAGAGGATGACATTATAAAGATGGGCGAGGACAGTCAGGAAGGAATAGGGGCTTTCTTGAAGGTGACGGTAGGTGACACAGTCGTGACCAGGGGCTGTGTTGCGTTTGGAACGGAGGATAAGTTTAATTTCTCGTGCTGTGATGGGAGTGTTTATGTTGGAGGGGGGCAACTGCCCCAAGTACTGGAGACTAGGAGCAAGTGGAGCGACCGAGGTATCGGCAAGTTCCATGGCGGTGGGGAAAAGAGAATAATCAAAGTGGGGATCATCGGGGATGGAGAAGACCTCAGAAAGGTGGGAAGTGAAGTGGATGGCCTTACTGAGGTTGCCAGGAAGGGGGCGATCGTTATGGAGAAGGGGGTAGTGGGGAGTGGAAAGGGAACCAGTAAGGCGTTGGAAGGCGGAGGAGTTGATAGGGAGGGTGGTGTTGAGTCTTGTGCAGGTCTGGTGCGAGTCTCGGCGTTTCGTTGCTGTAATAAGGTTCTGTACGTGTCGCTGTATTTGCCGGTGGCGTTGGAGTGTATCCCTGTCACGAGTGCGCAGGAAGGAGCGATAGAGGCGGCGGGATTCACGGAGGAGGAGGACAGCCCGCAGAGGGAGAGTGGGACGGTGGATGGTTTTGGTAGGAACATGTGCCTCCACAGCGTCAGTAATTACCTTCTGAAGGAAGGACGAGGCGTGGATGATGTCGTCAGGATGGCGATACGTAAGAGGGTGGCTTTCGACCTGGGTGGAGATGGAGTCCCGGTAGGCATCCCAGTTGGCACGGCAATAGTCATGGACGACCTTGGTAGGGGGTGCAGGGTGCGGAGCCGGAGGGGGGCAGTGAGCAGACGTTATGGTGAGAAGGACAGGGAGGTGATCGCTACCTGTGGGGTCAAGGACGGTAACAGCGATACGCCCAAGGAGGTTGGCGGAGGCAATGACAACATCATGGGTGGTGTCACTTTCAGGTCGGGTGTGCTGGGGAAGGGTATCAAGGTCACCTTAGATTGTGGAGAGGAACTGATGCCACCGCCGAAGGGCAGCAGGAGTGCGGCTATGGATGTTGAGGTCGGCGGCAATCACATAGGTGAAGAAGGTGCGGTCAATGTGCGAGATGAAGTCAGAAGGAAGAGGAACAGTGGAGCGGACATAGACGGTGGCACAAGTAATGGTGAGGGAGGGGAAGAAGACGCTAAGGATAAGGTGTTTAGTGGGCTCATTGAGGAGAGGTTGTGGCCGGACAGGGATATGCTTAAGGTGGCCAATCGCGAATCCACCCTGCGCATGAGGACCACGAGTGTCAGTGCGGTGGAGGATATAGGGAGAGGTGCGGATAGAATGGTGGGGCTGGAGAAAGGTTTCGTTCAAGAGGAAGTTGTTGACCTGGTGGTGGGAGAGGGTGTGCATGAGGAGGTATTTGTTGGAGCAGAAGGAGCGAATGTTCTGGAAGAGGATGAGATTCTCGTGCCACGCCATGGCGGGAAGGAGGGGGGGAAGAGAGGGAAGGGAAGAGACTTAAACTAGGCTGTCGAGGCGTGTGAAGGTGAAGTGGGCTTGGTTGTGGTAGTAGGTGGCGAAGGTGTTCAGGTGGAAAACGGAGCGAGTGGCAAGGGAGATTTGTTGGAAGGTGTTGGGGTGCTGAAAAGGGTGAATGGTTTGGAGCACAACGGTAAGGAACCGGATGATGTCCTCGGCCGTGGGGGGTGGACGGAGGGAATTGTTGGGATGGACAGGGGGATTGACGGTATGATCTGGGACTGTAAGCTCAGGGGTGGCTGGAGGGGGTTTAGCTTTACACTTGTGGGAGTAGGTGGGATGGGGGCCATTGCAGGTATTACAGGAAGGAGGAGCAGCGAGGTTGGGGCAGTTCTTAAGAAAGTGGATCTGACGTCCCCAGATTCCTTTCTGTGGGGAAAGTTGAAGGATATATGCCACCGTGATCCACCAACAGCGCCTGACAACATGCATCAGCGCATTGTCAATGCATGTGCGAACATTACGGAAGGCGAACTACTCGCTGTAGAGACGAATGTCGTTACACATGTTGCCAAATACATTGAGGTTGAGGGACATCATTTTGAGCATTTATTGCATTAAGGTGGTATTTACAGTAATCACGCTGTAACACAGAAATGATAAGTTCACAAAGCTACATGTATCACATTGGAACAAGCGAAATAAAATGTTGAAATGTACGTATTTACTGTATTTTAATTTAAAACAACCTACCTGTTACCAACTGTTCATCTAAAATTTTGAGCCATATGCTTGTGACTACTACAGCGCCATCTATCAAAAATGTTTAAATGTGTGTGAAATCTTATGGGACTTAACTGCTAAGGTCATCAGTCCCTAAGCTTACACACTACTTAACCTAAATTATCCTAAGGACAAACACACATACCCATGCCCGAGGGAGGACTCGAACCTCCTCCGGGACCGCGCCATCCATCACAAAGCGAAAAATGTGGTGCAACTAAAACATTAATATTTCTTTACATACTACACGAATATGTAATTAAAATGGGGGTTCCTATTTTTAAAAAAACGCAGTCGATATCCGTTTGACCTATGGCAGCGCCACCTAGCGGGCCAACCATAGCGCCATCTGGTTTCCCCCTTGAAGATAGACAAGTTTCGTTCTTTGTAATTTTTTCGTTTGACGCTTATTTCGTGAGATATTTGGCCCAGTCACGATCAATGGACTACCCTGTATCACGAACGGTCGTACATATTATATTTATAGTTAGTGTATGTTTGGTTAAGTTACTACAGGTTTCCTACACACAACGTTGACCATCTGTGCATAAAGTTATAAATGATGCCCTAAGCTTTACACACCCAGTCAGTTATAAATCCATAGTAATGTAGTGCCATAGCATAACAACGTTAGTCAAATTTCGCGTTAACAAATTGATGTATTGCTCTCTGTATAATGGAAATTATGTCATTTCCACCTTGTCCTAACCCTGAGAAGTTCTCGCGTTACGGACATATAACCTTGCTCATCCCCCACATGAGATCGTGTGGAACCATACAACATAGCGGTGATAATATGTGATTTTTAATGTAACAATCTGAACTTAACGTCTAAGTAAATTTCTTATCAGTTAATATGGTGTCGGGTTACAGTTAACGCTCATCGGCATCCTATCTACTTAGTGCCTTGTTCTCTCACAAATTTACAGTTTAACATTATAGGTAATTTCCCAGTAGATAAGAAAAAGACAGCCAATGGCAGGCACCTCTGGTCCGCCGTCTCAGTACACACCCGCGTGCTGCAGTCAGTTGCGACGTAGCGTCCACGATTAACCGACCGCTCTCCACGAAGTGGGGCCGGGGCTGTTCCTCAGCTGAGTGACATAGCCTCACATGGCACCACGGTACTGTAGCGTTCTATGTTTGACCTTGCCTTGTTCTGGCATGTGTTAGTTTATTTTACGCTTCTGAAGAAGGCTAGATTAGTCTAGCTGAAACCTGGGTAAAGACCAGTAACATTTCGCAACTCAGGCGGATGTTTGACATATTAACTTATCACAGTTGCTGACAGGGCTGCAAAGTGTTAAAAATTCTTAGACTGGACTGTTTGTCGCCTGTAAACACGGGCCACGTCAGTGCTCTTTGAAGAGAGCTGTGGCGGTGACGTGGCTCTGTTGTTGTTCCGGCGCAATGATTTGCGAAGATGGAAAAAATCGAGATTCGAGCAGTGATTAAAGAAAGGTGTGAAAGCAAAGGACATTCGTGCCGACTTCCAGAATACACTGAGGGAGTTGGTTGGGAGAGATTAGGTAATGATCCGTGCAGTGGTCGGCCAAGATGTGTCACTACTCCAGAAATCATTGCAAAAGTGCACAAAGCAGGATCGCCGATTGAAAGGGCGTGAAATTTCTCACACTTGCCACATATCATCTGAAAGGGTATATCACATTTTACCTGAAGAATTAGATATGAAAAAAAATATATCTGCAAGATGGGTGCGGCGACTCTCGACGCTGGGTCAAAAACGCACGAGCCGGCCGGAGTGGTCTTGCGGTTCTAGGCGCTACAGTCCGGAGCCGAGTGACCGCTACGGTCGCAGGTTCGAATCCTGCCTCGGGCGTGGATGTGTGTGATGTCCTTAGGTTAGTTAGGTTTAATTAGTTCTAAGTTCTAGGCGACTGATGACCACAGATGTTGAGTCCCATAGTGCTCAGAGCCATTTGAACCATTTGAATCAAAACACACGAGAATGGGCATATCGGAACAAAGTTTGGCCCATTTTAGGGGAAACGAACAAGATTTTTTGCATCGGTTTGTGATCACAGATCAAACCTGGCTGCACTACTATACCCCAGAGACAAAACAACCGTCAAAGCAGTGGAAACATGCTGATTCTCTGCCACCAAAGAAAGCAAAGACAATTCCTTTGGCAGGAAAGGTCATCATCTGTGTTCTGGGATGCGAAGGGGATTCTGTTTGTAGATTATCTCCCCACTGGGCAAACAATTACTGGAGAATACTATGCTAACCTCCTGGTCAAATTGCAACAAAAGCTACGCTACAAAAGGCCAGGTTTAGCAAGGAAGGAAATCACCTGTCAACAAGACAATGCTCGCCCACTCACATGTGCCGTCGCCGTGGCTAAATTACGCGAACTAATTCACCTGATATGGCTCCGTCAGACTTCCATCTCTTCTGAAAACTGAAAATTTGTCTCAGAGGATGAAGATTCACTTCAAACGAAGAACTGATAGCCAGAGTTGACAACTATTTTGCAGGCCTGGAGGAAACTCATTTTCGAGATGTGATGAAGGCACTGGAACATCGTTGGACCAAGGAGACTACACACCCTCGTATGACAGAATACTGGCTTATGTGTTGCTGATCTACATTTAACTACAGGCTATTTTCAGTGCAAAATACGTAGCGTTGTGCTGTTACAGTATAGTTTGTACATTATTTTAGTATCGTTGTAACCAGCTCGACTAAACATCCCTTCCTTCGTTTTCATTTTCATTGTCATCCACGAGAGCAATAATTTCGCGTGAAGATACAGCTGTCTCCTCTTTTACTGATAATGTGAATGAACGGCAGCCTGTGTTATCCAAATCTGTATCAGAACAAGAACATAACGAATGGGGTTATAAAATATCTTCTAAACAGCAAAATTGGTTGCAAAAAACTGGCAGATCAGTGCACAAAAAAATTGTGGCTTCAGGAGCTCCACTTTCCATTACAGCCTTAGGAAATTACTGTCTCCTCTTCTACACATTTCAGCCTTGAAGAGTTCAGCCATCATTTTTGCTCCAGTTTACGTATCACAAACATAATTAGACCTCGTCACGTGCAAATGCTTTGTTGATCCTTTTCTTATCTTTTTGGTAACACATTTTCAGGCTCTTCGAGTCACCATTTGCCGCGATGTTACGAGAATTAAAGTCAACAGCAACTTCTCTCCATGCCTTTACCTTGTTGGCCGCAATGGGTTTAATCTGAGTTTTCGTTTCTTTCCAGTTGTATCTTTGTACCGGTCTAACACAATTTACAGCAGCAAATCTTGCTTGTATTTAGGAAAAGTTTGATGATGTTTTTCCATTTGCTTGTCTCCACGGTTATAGCTCGACATCTTCAATAATAAATACTGTGTATGTAAGATGTACGATGAATACAGGGTGTTTCAAAAAGAATGTACATATTACAAAGTATTATTTTGTGCAAACTATTGATCGCTGCTCCTCAGCTTGGCTATTGTAGTAAGGAATACAGAGACTAGTTTATGTTAATAGCTGCTAGATGTCAGTTGTCTTCTGTTTTGCTTGGTAACCGACATATGTTTAAAATGGCTACTCCACAGCAGAAATCATTTTGTGTTCTCGAGTGCAGTTCCGTGATTACAGTGAAAAGACGTTTCAGCCTGAGGTACCAAATTGATCCATCCGAATGGGCGGAACATTCGCAGATGGCATCGACAGTTTCTAGATACAGGATTTGTATGTAAAGGAAAGAGTCCAGCCTGCTGTCATGTTCATGAAGAAAATGTTGCACAAATTCATACTACTTTGCAATCTAGTCGTTCAAAATCGACTCATCGTGCTAGTCGGGAGTTACAACTGCCTACAACAACCACTTGGCGTGTTTTGAGATATCGGTTGGTTGTGTTGCTATACAAGTTACAGCCGTTACAAGCTCTGCGTCGCGACGACAAACGCAAAAGTGTGGCATTTTGAAAACGAGATTCTTTATGCTATTGACAATTATAACACTTTCGCATAAGACATTGTGTTAAGTGAAGAAGCGACTTTTCATGTTAGTGGTCAGGTAAACAAACACGACGTTCGAATTTGGGGCCTACAGAACCTATAAGCAGCCATTGAACATGTACGAGACTCGCCCAAAGTCAATGTGTTTTGTGCGATATCCCGATCATCTGTTCGTGCGGCCCATTCTTCTTTGATGGAAACATGGTTAACGGTCAGCAGTATCTAGCCATTTTACAAAACTGCTTGTTTTCGAGGCTGCACAAAGACAACTTCATTTTTCAACAAGACGGGGCAGCCGCTCACTGGAGTTGCCAAGTGCGCGAGTATCTGAATGAAACTCTACCGAACCGTTGGATTGGTCGTCAAGGAGCTGGCGAGTTAGCATGTGTCACCTGGGCTCCACGGTCACTGGGTTTGATACCCTCTGACTTTTTCCTGTGAGGTTTCGTTAGAGACAACGTTTATATTCTAACATTCCCACAGAACCTGGAAGAGTTGAAGAACCGGATGCATACCGCCATAACAACAGTGATAAATGACATGCCAGAGTATAGAAGGAATTTGAGTATCGATGTGATAATGTTCGTGTCACTGATGGAGGACATATTGAACATCTGTAATCTGAACTTGAGAGGTTCGTAAATATGTGTGTAATGATTCATATTCGTATATATATGCATTCAAAATACGAATATTATTTTTGAAACTTCCTGTATATGCGGTCGCAGCGCAATAATCAAATGTTCAAACACGTGTGAAATCTTATGGGACTTAACTGCTAAGGTCATAAGTCCCTAAGCTTACACACTACTTAACCCAAATTATCCTAAGGACAAACACACACACCCATGTCCGAGGGAGGACTCGAAACTCCGCCGGGACCAGCCGCACAATCCATAGCTGTAGCGCATCAGACCGCTTGGCTAATCCAGCATGGCAGCGCAATAATCGTCTCGATAGGCGACTTGAGCTGTGTTGCAAAGTGTGTTACGTGCTAGCTTAGATGACATATGAATCTGCTCCGGTGGATCCAGGTATAGCGTTTACACAGTACAGCTGAGTCCAGAAGATGGAACAGATTCTCATCTGTCGTCAGACACGATCCCCAGCTGGCGACGCCCACACAGTCCGGCCGAAGTGCAGCCGCGCCGCGCCGCGCCGCCCCCCGCCTATCTGCCGCGCAGTGCGGTCCCGACCGTTGGCCTGCTGCTGGGGGGCGAGCTGGCAACGCCGCCCCGTGACGTCAGCGCAGGCTGCCGCTGCGGCTCTCAGCTGTGTGCGCCGCTCGCCCGGCTCAGAAGGCAGCCAGGAGCGCAGTGACGTCTGCTGGAACACCCGAGAGAGAGGTAAGGTGGCCAGCTGGACTCTGCTGCAATGTCCAAGAGGCCCGCTGTTCGGAGTGTGTTTATCTGGTTTTGTGATTCGCTACTAGTGTCTGTGTGGCTGTTGTTCCATTAAGGCTAGTTTACACTATGGCATTGCACTGCGATTTCATAATACATGACAGAACACACGGCGACACCGGTGTTCACATCTGCAGCTCGTGTTCTAGTGGCTAGCATTGCTACCTCTGCATTGCGGGGTCCTAGGCTCTATTATCGGCCGGGTTGGGAATTTTCTCCGCTCGGGGCCGGGTGTTTCTATCGTCCTCATCATTTCATGATCATTTATGAAAATGGCGAGATCGGACTGAGTAAAGATTGGCAATTTGTATGGGCGCCGATAACCGCGCAATTGAGCGACCCACAAACCAAACATGATCAGCAACCTGTGTTCACATAAGTTTCATAGTTTTGTGAGTGCCATAGTCGTGTCTAAACTGAAAGTTTTGACAACTGCACCAGCGGTGGCGTTGTTAATTAATGCCTCTTTGGATGAAATCACTGCATAAGGAAAGAAATAAGAAAGGTGTTTGGGTCCGTGAGTGAATAAAGAAAAGATGTCAGCTCAGTTGCTCACTGATCTTGCAGGAGGAAAACCCTTAATCTTATCACAGAATGCTACCAGAAAAGGTTATGTTTCCCCTAAATAGTCAGTGCTGCAGTGACGAAGGAAAAATATGGTAGTGAGTGAAGCAATGTCGCCAGAACTGAAATGAGAAATCAAATTGTGTAGGGTCCAGAACTCTCGTCCTGCTAGAAGGTTCAGATGTAATAGGTGGTGACGTGTTTGCATTAACACAACATTTAACTTAGCCTTTCTCGGCACATGCTACTCTGAGATTCGAAGAAAGCATGTGTAGTGACTTGGCAAGACAGTCAAGCCACTATGATTGGTAGCCGAAAAGCACGCATTAAGCTCACGCAGGCTGGCGTGAGGTCTGGAACAGGATAAGGTAATTAATATAGCCAATAATGTACGTTGCTGCTGGAATACTTAACTTTAATCCATAATTCGTGAACATCAGTCTGGCAGCACATGCATCACAAGATAAATAGCAAATGATAATGGCGTCTTGCTAGGTCGTAGCAAATGACGTAGCTGAAGGCTTGGCTAACTATTGTCTCGGCAAATGAGAGCGTAATTTAACAGTGAACCATTTATAGCAAAGTCGGCTGTACAACTGGGGTGAATGCTAGGAAATCTCTCTAAACCTGCAGTGTGGCAGTGCTTGGTCTGCAATCACTGACAGTGGCGACACGCGGGTCCGATGTATACTAGCGGACCGCGGCCGATTTAAAGGCTACCACCTAGCAAGTGTGGTGTCTGGCGGTGACACCACATTCCTTCCCGGAAATCGGCGTACGGTGGTGTTATAAGGCTTCTGCCCGCCGTTGGGAGGACCCCATGTTGACGTATGTGATGAGGTGGGGAGCCTAACAACAGGCGAGGCTGTGCCACCCGCACCCGGCCATTCGGTCCGAGGGAGCTAGGAAACGCCTGAAAACCTAGTCCAGGGTGCACGCCAACCGCCAACTTGCGGTGTATGTGCCCGTAGATAATCAGGAGGGGCCGAAGGGTCGACCTCCATCGGACCGGAGCACCCGACGGGCGAAGACGACATATGGTCCGGAGCGGGCAAGAGTTCCATGGCGGAGGACAACTGGTCACAGGAAGCGATCGGCGACGCGTACCCAGGGAGGCGCCCGGCGGTTGCAGCGACGCGTCCACTGCAGGCGTCGCCGGCGGGAGAACAGGCTGCGGCGGCGGCGTGTCGCCATGGGGCAAAATGGAAGGCAGCGTCGGTAACACCTGGGGCTGAGGCGAGCCAGTAGATGGGTCCCCAGGGCGCTGACCGGACGGCACCGTCGCTGAAAGCAGACGGGGAGCGGCAGATCCCGTGCGACGACAAAGGCGCAGCTGATTGAGATGCTGACACACCTCACCAGAGGCCCCCAAAACCAGATACATTGTGCGGACGAGGCAGCGAAGAATGCGCCCTGCGAACCAACACTGTGAACCGCGATAGTTGCGATAGTATACGTCACCTGGAGCAAACCAGGTGGTTGCCGCTGCACGGGAACCTGATGTGGCGGATGTAGCAAAGACATCAAGGTTCGATGAGGGCGACCGTGAAGCAGCTCAGCTGGCGAGAGACCATCTCGGGGCTGAGAGCGATATGAGGACAAAAAGAGTAATAACGCGTCCTCCCGAGCATGCTACTTTTTCAACTTCTACATCTGGGACTTGAAAGTCCTAACCAATCGTTCAGCGGCACCGTTTGACTGTGGCGAAAACGGCGCGGACCTCAGATGTTGAATACCATTGGCCTTGCACAATGACTGAAATTCTGCGGACATGAATTGGGGGCCATTGTCGGAAACAATAGTCTGTGGTAGACCTTCAACGCAAAAGATAGCGGACAACGCTTGGATGGTGGCAGAAGACGTTGTGGAAGACATCCAGACAACAAAAGGAAAATTACTGAATGAATCGACCACAACCAACCACCGAGCATTCCAGAATGGACCAGCAAAATCGATGTGTAAGCGTTGCCAAGGGGAAGTGGCTTTTGGCCATGCAAAGAATTTCCGCGATGGTGCTGATTGTTGTTCAGCACACGCCATGCAAGAAGAGCACATTTGTGTAATCGCAGCATCGATTCCGAACCAAGTACAGTGCTGATGAGCAAGTTGTTTCGTTCTCCCTATACCCCAATGTCCTTGGTTTAGAAGCTTTAAGACAGAGCACTGTAACGAACGTGGGACCACGACCCTGGACTGATCATTATCAGAACGCAACAGCAAAACACCACGTTGTACAAGAAGTCTCTCCTTGTGAGCAAAAAATCGGCGAACCAACAGATCCTTGATCCGTGACTTTGACAAGGGCCACTGCGTAGCAACAAAACGCAGGACAGGGTCGGCAGCTGTGGCTGTAGCTACACGACGAAAATCAATCGGAAACTATTCGACCACATCATCGGTTTCCGAATCAATGAACAAGCAAGCAAATTCGGAGGAATCGAATGCTCTATCCTCAGCAACAGGCAAACGGGACAACGCATCGGCGTTGCCATGCTTAGCAGTGGACAGATACAAGATATCGTAGCGGTACTGCGAGAGGAAAATAGACCAGCGAATGAATTTCTGTGCTGTACGTGGAGGTACAGGCTTATTCGGATGAAAAAGGGATGTCAAAAGTTTGTGGTCTGTGATGATGGTAAAGTGACGACCATACAAGAAATGAAACTTTGTAACACCAAATACTAGAGCCAATGCTTCTTTCTAGATGTGTGAATAATTTCTTTGTGCAGACGAGAGCAATTTGGACGCAAAGACAATAGGGCGATCGTGCGAACCATCTTTGTGCGCAAACACAGCACCGATTCCGAAATCCGATGCCTCCACCATCAACAAAAGGGGTTTCTGGGGATCGAATGGCGTAAGGCAAGTATTGGAAAGCGACGCCGATTTCAACTGGCGAAAGGCGCGTTCGCATTCCGTCGTCCAGACGAACGGAACACCTTTACGGCGTAAGCGATGAAGCAGACCTGAAATGGAAGAGGCGTGGCGCACATATTTATGGTAGTAATTTATTTTTCCCGGCACACTCTGTATCTGCTTCAAATTCTGCGGCGGGGGCTAGTCTTGTATGGCACAGAGGTGCTCTGGACTGGGATGGATGCCTTGGGCGTTGAGTACATGTCCCAGATATGGCAAATCACGAGCAAAATACACACATTTGTCCTTCCGCAAGCGAAGACCATTTTGTCGCAAGACCTGAAATAATGTTCTGAGATTGGCTAAATGTTCTTCTTCCGTCTTTCTGGAGATCACAGTATCGTCCAGATAGTTTGCTGCCGCAGGGACCGACACACAAACAGTTTGTAGATATTGCTGAAACAATGCAGGGGCAGATGCACACCCCAATGGCAGTCGTTTGAATCGGTACAAACCAAGATGCTTGTTAACCACCAAAACGCGCTGGGATTCTTTGTCCACCGGTATTTGCAAGTACGCATCTGCTAGGTCCAACTTCGAAAAATATTTACCTGGGCACAGTTTCTCAAAAAGATCTTCTGGGCGGGGTAAAGGAAAAGTTGCAATCACTAGTTGTGGATTCACTGTTGTCTTGAAGTCCACGCAAAGTCTCAATTTTCCGGAAGGTTTTTGCAAAATTACTAAGGGTGAAGCCCAGAGAGAAGCCTGCACACGTCCAATTACACCTTGAGATTCCAAATCGTGTAATGTTCTTGCGATCTCATCACGCAATGCGTGGGGAACATTGCGCGCTCTGAAAATTTTCGGTTGCGCGTTGACTTTCAGTTCCAAATGTGCTTTATAGTTCGTAGTGCAACCGAGGCCCGGTGCAAAAATGTCTGCAAATTCTTCACATAGACGAGAAACACTGGCTGAAGGCACAGTCTAGTTCACTGACAGGACCTGATTGACTATAGACAAGTTAAACAACTGAAATAAATCGAAAACAAAGAAGTTCACTGCAGAAGAACAACGAAGGACATAAAATGTCCCTTGTATGCTGCAAGAAGGCTGCACTGTCCTAACACAGGGATAGCCTGTCCAGAATAACTAGTTAGCTTAACATTTGCGGCACGCAATAGAGGTGTGCCCAGCTGTTTGTACATGTCATGATTGAGTAGTGTAACTGCAGTTCCGGTATCGAGCTGGAATGGTATCACATTGCCGTCGATGTCCAAAACAACAAAAAGTTTATTGTCCTGCTGACGACAAGAGCGACTATCTCGTGCAATGTGAACTGACACTGGTACAGAATCACTTGCGACATGACGGGATTTCCAGCGACGTCGACGCACACTATTTGTGGGACGAACACAGTCACTGTTAGAGAGAGTGGCACTGCGCGGAGTGGAGTGAACTACATGAACTTCCATAGGCGAAGAGTTGCGAGCATGAGTATCCTTTGTTTGATTCCAATTCCAGCGTGAAGCAAAGGGCCTGGAATGGTTGTGAGTGTCCGTTCTGAGCTTTTTCTGGCAAACACTTTGACATGTCCTTTTGTATTACAGAAAAAGCAAATGGCCTGGCGTGACGGGCAATTCTCACACGAATGTCTAGTAGCACACCGCAGGCATGATTTCACTGCATTTGCATGCTGGCGTGGGACACGTGGCTGAGAGCCAGGTGGCATTGGCGCGGCCGGGCGCGAGGACTGTTTACTGTTCCGTGCAGCTCGCCCAGCGGGCCGGTTAACCTGACACACGGGTGGCGAAGTTGCAAATGATTCCTGAGCAAAGTCAAGTGTGTCCTGCCGATCCAATATGTCCATCACTTGTTGAAGGGAGGGATTGACTAGTTTCAAAATCTGTTCCCTTATACGAACATCAGAAACATTCTGTGCAATTGCATCACGCACCATAGTATCTGAATAAGGGAGTCCACATTCACACTCAAAATCACAATCCCTAGTAAGGCCTTGCAAGGTTGCAACCCATTCCCGATTAGTCTGACCGGCCGTACGTTTTGTACGAAAGAAGGCATACCTTTTCGCAACTACATTGACTGATCCTTTGAAATATGCATCTAATGCAGATAAAATTTCGTCGTAGGACAGAGTTGCTACGTCGCGTCGGGGAAATAATTACACTATCACACGGTACGTTTGCACCCCTACACACGATAATAAGAAAGCCTGCCGCTCGTTACCTTGAATTTTGTAGGCGGCGAGATGGAATCCAAATTGGCGTGACCACTCTGTCCAGCTTTCCAGTTCCGCATCAAAAGGACGAAAAGGTGGTGAAACGGCGTGTTGTGGCTGCGTGAGCGGTGGAGCGGCGGCTGCCGCATCGTTTTGCATTGCACGTTGACACTGGACGAGCTGTCCAAGGGCATCCAATAAGGCCTGCGTCTGCTGGTTCTGTAAGCGATAAAATTCGGACAGTACATCTGGAGATTGTGGCGAAGCCATGACACAAGTAAATCAGGGCAGGAGCGGTAGTATTAGTACAAACGCGAATTGGCTCGACGCCAATCCTCGGCGCCAAACTGTTGTGACTTGGCAAGACAGCCAAGCCACTATGATTGGTAGCCGAAAAGCACGCGTTACGCTCACGCAGGCTGGCGTGAGGTCTGGAACAGGACAAGGTAATTAATATAGCGAATAAGGTACGTTGCTGCTGGAATATTTAACTTTAATCCATAATTGGTGAACATCGGTCTTGACGGTACATGCATCACAAGATAAATAGCAAATGATAATGGCGCCTTGCTAGGTCGTAGCAAATGACGTAGCTGAAGGCTAGGCTAACTATCGTCTCGGCAAATGAGAGCGTAATTTGACAGTGAACCATCGCTAGCAAAGTCGGTTGTACCACTGGGGCGAGTGCTAGTAAGTCTCTCTAGACCTGCCGTGTGGGGGCGCTCGGTCTGCAATCACTAATAGTGGCCACATGCGTGTCCGACGTATACCATTTAGACACCTTTAAGTGTAAATTAATATATTTCTTACTTCAATTATCGAGACTTTACTCTTCTCGTTTTCAAATATATTTTTCAAACAGAGCCAAGTTTGAGTGGTTCATGGTGTGGGTTCCTGTAGTCATGTCCTAGTTCATGAACCACGGGAAACGTATGAGTGGCCAAGTAAGTGGTCCCAACAGTCGGGATACCAGTTACTTTGGAATAAGGCTGGGCATCTCGGACATATTCTGAGTCGTGGTCACCTTTGTGCTCATACGGCAAAGACTATCAAATCCACCGGTTAGTCCCTCAGCCGTTAGGGGTAAAACCCAATGGGACTCAGGGCAAGTAAAGCTAGCAACCTGCTTCCCTGGTACTTTAAAATATGATGCTGGCAATAATCAGAGCAAAATGCCTCGGACCTTTGGAGGTGACGGAGTCCCACCTCTAACTGACAAACCAGGGACTCCTAAGATACGACTTGGCAAACAAATGGTAATGAGATGGGGAGCTATTAATATCAATGGGGGCTACTCTGGGAAGACGGTAGAGCTGGCAGAGGCTGCAAGTAAGAGGGGGCTGGACGTTTTAGCTGTTAGTGACATTCGGGTAAGGGGTGAGAAAGAAGAGGAAGTGGGAGAATACAAGGTCTACCTGTCAGGAGTCAAAGCAGGAATAGCACAATGGGGTGTAGGGCTTTACATCAGGAAAGAAATTGAACCCAGTGTAGTTGCAATAAGGTATGTAAACGAACGACTGATGTGGATAGATTTGACAGTGTCTAGCAAGAAAATTAGGATTGTGTCAGTATATTCGCATTGTGAAGGGGCAGATCAAGATAAGATGGATAGTTTTTATGAGGCACTCAGTGATGTAGTTGTTAGAGTAAAGGACAAGGACAGTGTTCTGCTCATGGGTAATTTTAATGCCAGGATTGGAAATCGAACAGAAGGGTATGAAAAGGTTATGGGTAAATTTGGAGAGGATATGGAGGCCAACAGGAGTGGGAAACAACTCTTGGATTTCTGTGCCAGTATGGGCTTAGTAATCACAAACTCCTTTTTTAAACATAAGAACATTCACCGGTATACTTGGGAAGGCAGGGGAACCAGATCTGTCATTGACTATATAATAACAGATCAGGAATTCCGGAAGGCTGTGAGGGACACACGTGTATTCAGGGGATTCTTTGATGACTCTGATCATTATTTAATCTGCAGTGAAATTGGGATTGTGAGGCCGAAAGTGCAGGAGGTCAGGTCCATATGTAGGAGGATAAGAGTGGAGAAACTTCAGGATAAGGAAATCAGGCACAAGTACATAACAGCGATCTCAGAAAGGTACCAGTTAGTTGAATGTAGTCAATTACAGTCATTGGAAAAGGAATGGACAAGGTACAGGGACACAGTACTAGAAGTGGCTAAAGAATGTCTTGGAACAGTAGTGTGTAAAAGTAGGATGAAGCAAACAGCTTGGTGGAATGATACAGTCAAGGCAGCCTGTAAAAGGAAAAAGAAGGCGTATCAAAAATGGCTACATACCAGAACCCAGGTAGATAGAGAAAGTTATGTTGAAGAAAGAAACAAAGCCAAACAGATAATTGCAGCATCGAAGAAGAAATCGTGGGAAGACTTTGGAAACAGGTTGGAGACTATGGGTCAAGCTGCTGGAAAACCATTCTGGAGTGTAATTAGCAGTCTTCGAAAGGGAGGTAAGCAGGAAATGACAAGTATTTTGGACAGGTCAGGAAAACTGCTGGTGAATCCTGTGGATGCCTTGGGCAGATGGAGGGAATATTTTGAAGAGTTGCTCAGTGTAGGTGAAAATGCGATCAGTAATGTTTCAGATTTTGAGGTAAAATGGGATAGGAATGATGATGGAAATAGGATCACATTTGAGGAAGTGGAAAAAACGGTCAATAGATTGCAGTGCAATAAAGCGGCTGGGGTGGATGAAATTAAGTCGGAACTCATCAAATACAGTGGAATGTCAGGTCTTAAATGGCTACACAGGATAATTGAAATGGCCTGGGAGTCGGGACAGGTTCCATCAGACTGGACAAAAGCAGTAATCACACCAATCTTTAAACATGGAAACAGAAAAGATTGTAACAACTACAGAGGTATTTCTTTAATCAGCGTTGTGGGTAAAATCTTCGCAGGTATTGTTGAAAGGAAAGTGCGAGTATTAGTTGACGACCAATTGGATGAAAATCAGTGTGGGTTTAGGCCTCTTAGAGGTTGTCAGGACCAGATCTTTAGCTTACGGCAAATAATGGAGAAGTGTTATGAGTGGAACAGGGAATTGTATCTATGCTTTACAGATCTAGAAAAGGCATATGACCGGGTTCCTAGGAGGAAGTTATTGTCTGTTCTACAAGATTATGGAATAGGAGGCAAACTTTTGCAAGCAATTAAAGGTCTTTACATGGATAGTCAGGCAGCAGTTAGAGTTGACGGTAAATTGAGTTCATGGTTCAGAGTAGTTTCAGGGGTAAGACGAGGATGCAACCTGTCTCCACTGTTGTTCATATTATTTATGGATCATATGTTGAAAACAATAGACTGGCTGGGTGAGATTAAGATATGTGAACACAAAATAAGCAGTCTTGTATATGCGGATGACTTAGTTGTGATGGCAGATTCGATTGAAAGTTTGCAAAGTAATATTTCAGAGCTAGATCAGAAATGTAAGGACTATGGTATGAAGATAAGCATCTCCAAAACGAAAGTAATGTCAGTGGGAAAGAAATATAAACGGATTGAGTACCAAATAGGAGGAACAAAGTTAGAACAGGTGGACGGTTTCAAGTACTTAGGATGCATATTCTCACAGGATGGCAACATAGTGAAAGAACTGGAAGCGAGGTGTAGCAAAGCTAATGCAGTGAGCGCTCAGCTGCGATCTACTCTCTTCTGCAAGAAGGAAGTCAGTACCAAGACTAAGTTATCTGTGCACCGTTCAATCTTTCGACCAACTTTGTTGTATGGGAGCGAAAGCTGGGTGGATTCAGGTTACCTTGTCAACAAGGTTGAGGTTACGGATATGAAAGTAGCTAGGATGATTGCAGGTACTAGTAGATGGGAACAATGGCAGGAGGGTGTCCACAATGAGGAAATCAAAGAAAAACTGGGAATGAACTCTATAGATGTAGCCGTCAGGGCGAACAGGCTTAGATGGTGGGGTCATGTTACACGCATGGGAGAAGCAAGGTTACCCAAGAGACTCATGGATTCAGCAGAAGAGGGTAGGAGGAGTCGGGGCAGACCGAGTAGAAGGTACCTGGATTTGGTTAAGAATGATTTTGAAGTAATAGGTTTAACATCAGAAGAGGCACCAATGTTAGCACTGAACAGGGGATCATGGAGGAACTGTATAAGGGGGGCTATGCTCCAGACTGAACGCTGAAAGGCATAATCAGTCTTAAATGATGATGATGAGCCAAGTTTGACTGTAGTAACGTGAAATAAATTTCGCGCATGGGATTACTGAAAAATCAAATTACTTCAAGTGGCCTCTTTGGCTTCAAAAAATTGTCCAAAAGTTAAGAATTCTCTCAACTGCGGGCATTAACAAGAGCCATCTTGCTTTTCAATGAGATAGAAGAGTTTCATGATTTACATCAACGTATAAGCAGAACTTTCTCAACTTGTCCTCCCAGAGTGTATTGAAACACAATTACGTATTTTCACGACGGTTGTTTCAATGTCTAGAGATAAGATTGCAGCAGCGCTTGATACTAGTACTGTGGAGAATACGGGCAGGCCATCCAGTTCCCTCTACATTGTCTCCTAGTCGCTCCTTAATTTGGTGAAACACATTCCGCTGAGCGCGTAGATGAAGGTTTCCGAAGTTATTGGTATTGCCTCCACTAAAGCGATTAATTTATCCGATGGAATTTGCAGTTGTCTTAAAGGGTCTAAAGAAAACTTTGCAATTGTCTCCGATGTTCGTTATTACGTGACTCAAACTTGAACAGCTTCTTTTGGATTCTGTCAGTTTCAGCTAAGTAGTGGTCAACTAAAGGAAACACCTTTTCGGCCTCCTGGTTCGATGCGTCGGTGCCAGTGTTCTAAGATTAAACTGTCTGCGAATGTTTTGTGCGTTCATACACGGAGTGTGGTGCGATAATATTTTTAACAATCGCTATAGCTTTGGTTGTGGCAGTAGACTGCTTTGCTGCGACTTTGTAGTCGGGATACATTGAGGCATTCACTTTTACGTCACAGTCAAGAGAACTGAAGGGCTGACGATGCGTGACAACTTCGTAAGCTGCTGTTAGTGCCGCAGCAGCAACGAGTAATTCTTCCTCAGTATCATCTTACACCATAAATGTAGCCACGTGCTTTGATGTCGATGCTACCGCGAATCTATTGGTAAGATTCTTCGTAGAAAGGTGGATGCCTCACGTCTGGCTAACCTCCGTGAGTTACTGAGATGAAACAGCAACGAAGCTCTCAGCTCTGCCTGATCTGCACGTCCTTTCTTGACAAAAGACCGCTTTTTTGTGTAGTCATTCGAAAAGTGACACACTTTTTCCAGACATTTTTTAGCTGTGATAAGGTAACTAGGCGGTAAAAAGTCGACAACACTTTCGTCACCGTACACGTGACTATACATTACCAACTCGCACACGTTGTTCGTATTACGTTTAGGAAGAACCGTCTTATCAGATTGCAAATGGGAACTGGCCGATTTTTCCGTGTGGCGCTGCTTGTATAGTTGCAGCCCCGTACTACTGGAGATTTCTGGTATTACCTCGAATGACAGTGCTGCAGCTAGAAGGTGCTTGCATCGGCAATACAGGATACAGAACATGCAACGCCATCTGTGAGATGATCTTATCAACATAAACTTGTAGACATAGAGAGGAATTGAGGCTGCATTTATGTGTTGCGCTAAGAGATGGTGTTGCGTCAGTACGTCAGCCGAGCTCGTTAAGAGTATTTTGCAAAATGGGGACATAAATTTCCTCTTGTCAGGGGTGTCGGAGGGGGAGGTCCGTACCAGTGACGGTCCTGACGTATCTGGACTGATGACAGCCGTACCTGCAGACCACCGCGCTCTGTGAAGTGGATGGAAGCTCCGACGGTGCCGCCTGTTTTCGTTCAGCCAGAAGTACCGGTCGCGATTCGCCTCGCGCCAAAGATTGGGACTGCTTCTGCTACGATGCAAGGGCAAGGATTTTTGATCGTTAACTGACACGAATTCATTTAAGATAACCATAAGACAGTAGCTATGCGAAATATGAATATGCTATTTCCCTTTGTCGACAAGTTTACAGCCACAGTCATTAACAAATATCATGAGACATCATTCTTCTGAAACACGATATACTGTACTACAAATAAATTATATTACTGTATTATGTCTTTTTGGGTACCTATATTTTCGGAATGGAACGTATTGACCTATTCTGCATGGATTCCTACGAAAAACTGTTGCACTTAAAGAGGGTTAATTGAGTGAGATTTAGAAATGCATCATGCTCATTAAGCGAAGTTACGATGAAACTTAATCGTGCAATAATCATTTACTTTTATTCTACCACCAATTAAAGTACAAATTAACTAATGGCATATATATCGTGTAAATGAACACTTTAATTGTAATTAATTATGACACTTCCTGAAACTTTACTGTACCTAAGTAACGTAATTCAATAAACATAATGAAATTAAGCATTGTAATTATGATTAATAAAATTTATGTAATTGTAACATCCCACTTACAACTGTCCACAGCTCGTGGTCTAGTGGTTAGTATTGGAACCTGTCTATCACAGGGTCTCACGTTCGATTACCGGCTAGATCGGCGGATTTTTTTCTGCCCAGAGACTGGGTGTTCCTGTTCTCCTCACCATTTCATCATCATTCAGCAAAATGGGGAGACTGGAATGTCAAAAAGATGGATGTTGAGCGCCCTAGAAACCAAACCACCACCACCACTCACAATTGTCTATGGTTGTGAATCAAGTTTACTAGTGGGAATCATCAGCAGGACTTCGAATGCTGCTCATCACTTAATTTACATCTGTAAATATTTTTGTCTGTTTCACTTAGCAGCATTTTTCTTCACAGGTCAACAAAGCGGAAGGGAAGGACATGAGCAAACTTCTGCAGCTGGTCAAACTGTGTGAGTGGGAGATTAAATTCCAGCAACCATCTTCATAAAAATCGCTAAATTGCGAATCAACAGTTTGCGGAGCTGATGCAAAAATTGGGTTCTGAGTAAGCAATTGCATTGAATTTAGCGTTAAGGCAATTTAAATTAAATTACTCAGTGCTAAACTCACTGTATCTTCACTAAGAAACAGCAGTGGCAAAACACAATAGTCCATTACATTTTGCTTTTCGGGTGGCACATGTTGAATACAACATGGTGCTATACTACTGCACCTTTGTACTCCTCGGAAGACGTCACCGCCATACATTTAACACTGTCAGAAGTAGTTGTAACAATGTGTAAAGCGCAGCACGTGCATCGGCTATCAACGTGGCAATGAAATGACCTGGATGCTTCCCATAGGTGAACAGAAACTGGGTGTCCGGTGCTTTCTCTCTGAACTCGTCTTCTCCTCCACCACCTCTCTTCCAGGTCCACTCACGTACACCTCCAAGGTCTGTACCTCGGCTGCAGCTTCCTCTAGTCCTCTCACTAGTCTCAAAAGTCTCGGTTCACTCCGCGGCTCTCTGTCGCCTGTTTCTCTTGAAGTGTACCCATTTCAGTGGTAGTATACACGGACCGCTCGAAGGTTGATGGTCATGTTGGGTTCGTTTACGCTCATGCACGACATACTGAACAGCGCTCCTTGCAAGATGGCCGCAGTGTTTCCACTGCAGTGCTGGTAGCCTTCTCTCGCGCCCTTGAGCATATCTGTCCCTGCATCAGAAGTCCTTCATTTGTAGCGACCCCTTGAGCACCTCACAAGCTCTCCACCAGTGCTATCATCGCCATCCTTTGCTAACGGTCATCCAAGAGTCTGTTTACATCCTCAAACAACGTGGACGATCAGTCTTTCTATGGACCCCAGGTAACGTCGGAATCCTGGGAAATGAATTTGCTGAAAGTCTAGCCAGATAGACTAATTGTAAAGTCTGGAGATCGGCCTACCGGAATCTGTTGTTCGGTTCATTATTATGCCGCAAAGTTTTGGGGCTCTGGTATACAGAATGCTGCTCCCTGACTCTACTGAATAAGCTACGAATGGTAAAGGAGACGACTACATCGTCCTTTGCAGGCTCCTCATCGGACATACTTGGCTGGCTGACGGTCACCTACGTTGCGAGGACCCACCAAAGTGTCGCTGTGGTTCTGGACAGTCCAATAAGACTGTCCAGATTTAGCCGCCCTGAGACGGACCTTTAACCTTCCTGGCGCACTGCCTGCAGTGTTAGGTGGCAGTGCCTGAACAGCCGACCTAGCTTCAAGTTTTGTTCGAGAGGAGGATTTTAACATTCAGTCTAAGGGTTGGCATGTGGCCTAGTCTTCCATCCCTTCACCCTAGGCCGGCCGCGGTGGTCTCGCGGTTCTAGGCGCGCAGTCAGGAACCGTGCGACTGCTACGGTCGCAGGTTCGAATCCTGCCTCGGGCATGGATGCATGTGATGTCCTTAGGTTTGTTAGGTTTAAGTAGTTCTAAGTTCTAGGGGACTGATGACCACAGCAGTTGAGTCCCATAGTGCTCAGAGCCATTTGCACCATTTGAACCTTCACCCTACCTGCATTTTAACTCATCCCCGCCCCCTCTGGTGCTGTCTATTCGACTTGGTATTCATCTTTTCAGCATTTGTGTTTCTCTTGCCTTTTGCTCTTAGGCTGGGTATTTTAGTGTGTGGCAGTGGCTGGCTCATCCATTTTTATTACTGCAGTCAGCCAGCCAAGGCGACCTGCTATATTGTTTTTAACACTGTTAACAGCTTTTCTTCCTTTCCGTTAATGTTTCCTATTTTTCCTTGATATTTCGTTTCCGACTTCAATGTGATTACTCACAGAGTCTTACACATTTTGTTCCCTCCCAGATTTCAAGCAATAACAGCTGTTCATTGCGTAATGGCAACTGCAGTGCCACTGTCAGCTCGTAAACAATGACGACAGTGATAAGCGTCACAAAAACTGAATTGTACCGAGGTGAGCAGAGCAATACTTGTATCAGGCCTCAGGAAAACTTAGAGGCTGTAGCCAGGTCTTGCCCTTGGGATTTAGCGGAACAGCCAGTGTGGCCGTTAGGCTAAAATGTTTGGAGACACCCGATATACGGCATAGGCCCCTAATTTAGCTTTCATTTGTCGCGAATCTCTTGTCTAGCACAAAATTACAAGCGACTGGAAAAAAATGCATCCATATAACCAGAATAAAAAAACGAATCTGCAAAATTACAGATCAATGTTCTCAACATTCGTCTGCTGTAGAATCCTTGAACCCTGGCAGACAGCGTGGGCAGCAATCTGCAGCTATTCGCTGATGATGCTGAGGTACAGAAAGGTGGTGTTTTTGAGTGACTTAGCAATGTACAAGGTGACTTAGACGAAATTTCTTGTTTGTATAATGAATGAAAGCTACCTTTAAACGTA
This sequence comes from Schistocerca serialis cubense, assembly GCF_023864345.2. Taxonomy (NCBI): domain Eukaryota; kingdom Metazoa; phylum Arthropoda; class Insecta; order Orthoptera; family Acrididae; genus Schistocerca; species Schistocerca serialis. The sequence goes on from NC_064648.1 coordinate 110,125,563, forward strand.
GAAATATCTAAGCTATGGCAGATGAGTAGGAAAAACTATCCAGTAGTGCTCCACTACAGCATTAGAAGTGTGCTGTTTGACAGTCACGTCGATTAAATATCCTGGAGTAACGCTGCAAAAGCGATATGAAATAGAACGAGCACGTAAGTAGGGTAGAAGGGATGGCGAGTACTCAGTACATTTTAGGAATGTGTAAATAACCTGTAAAGTAGTTGTCTATGGAACAGTAATGCGACTTATTCTTGGGTACTGCGTGAGTGTTGATCGTCACCGGGTCGGATTGAAGGAAGGGCATCAAAGAAATTGAGGCAGGCTTCTAACATTTGGTAGCAATAGGTTTGAAGAAAATGTTACAGAGCTGCTGTGGAAACTCAAATGTCAATCCCTGGGGGGCAGCTGATGTTCTTTCAAGGAACACCATTGAGAATACGTAGAGAATTGGCTTTGGCAGCTGACAGCAGAACGATTCTGCTGCTACCAGCGTACATTTAGCGTAAGGACCCAAAGATAAGATGCTAGGAATTAGGACTCATAAGGAGGCATATAGACACTTGTTTCACTGTCCATTATAATTATCCGGGCTGTTATGCCGTGGTCGATTGATGAATTCTGTGTCAATTCCCAACGTTTCGTCTCCGACTGCGGGAGACATCTTCAAGGGGGTCAGTAGCTTGATGGAAGGTCCAACACACCCAGTACAGTCAGTAGCGAGCCAGTGGGTGTGTTGGACCTTCCATCAAGCTACTGACCCTCTTGAAGATGTCTCCCGCAGTCGGAGACGAAACGTTGGGAATTGACACAGAATTCATCAACCGACCATGGCATAACAGCACGGACAATTATAATGTACATGATATTTCCGCCCGTGAAAGTCTACATTTTAGTACTTGTTTCACTGTCGCTCTACTTGGGAGTGGAACAGGAAAGGTAATTACTAGCAATTTCCTAAATACCGGGAGTGATTATGAGCTATAGATTCGCCAGGCCTTGTTTGTATTGCTCCTGATCTCCATATTTAAAACCTTCATTGTTTTGTAACACTGTACTGCGACTAGAAATTACAGAAATAGTGTCTTCACCCCTTTCTGTCGACTTCTTGTGGGAAATACAGGTGTTTGATATTGTATTGTTGAAGACACGTGGCTATCACCTGTGGCTATGGAAGGATGTCATGCAGTTGTGATTGACATGTAATGGGCGATATTTACCCGCTGCTGCTGAGCACAGATCACCTATGCCTAATACATGAATTTACGGTGCTGTGTAAGGGCAAATGGCTGTTAAGTGATGCCTTGTTTCAGAAACATTCACAATGGCAGCCGCCAAGGAGGTGCAAGAGGCTGCTGCTACGGATGCTGGGGAAGGGGACACGGTGACTCTGGTGGCCGGGGACACGCGGCTGGTGGCGCACAGGGCCGTCCTGGCAGACAGGAGCCCCGTGTTCGCCGCCATGCTCTGCCAGGACACGCCGGAGGCCAGCAGCAGTGTGGTCACCGTCCCCGACGTCGAGGGCCCGGTGCTGCACCAGCTGCTGGCCTACATGAACTCCCTCCATGCTCCCGAGATGCCCCGCATGGCCCCACAGCTGCTGGCAGCTGCAGACAGGTACGGCGTGTGGGGGCTGAAGGTCCAGTGTGAGGAGCAGCTGGCCAGTCAGCTGTCAGCAGAGAACGCGGCGCGCACGGCAGTGCTGGCAGTGAGGCACTCCTGTCCCAGCCTCGCAGAGGTCGCTGTCGCCTTCATAAAAGCCAACTCGCTGGTGTTTGCCACAGCGGGTTGGGCCGATGCGGTCCTCAACCACCCTGATGAGGTGGTCAAAGTGAGTCAGTTGCTCGGTGGGCCACTAACAGAAACCAGGTAAGTGCGACACAAGATGATCACCTGCACTCTGTCACCATATCTGAGTGTGTGTGTGTCTGTGTGTGTTCAAGGCTATAATGTTTGCCACTGAGTTTGTATAGATGTCTCTGTCCTGTAAAATGCAGCCTCATTGATGCCTACAACAGCCATTTGCTGCTACCTCAGAATACTTTTGTTGCCTGGCAGATTCAAAGAGAATTGTTAAGGCTTTCGTCACCACTTGTTGACAAACTGGCTACTGGCTTCTATCTCGAGTTCTTTGGCCGATGTTCGTCTGATGATTTTACTGACGTTTCGCCAGCACGAGTGGCTGACATTGTCAAAGCTTCACCCTCCACTGCCAGTGGTGAACTGGAGCCCACCTCGCTGCCGCAGACGGGATGACTGGACGATCAATCATTACCAGGATGAAAGAACATAAGAGACATTGCAGATTGGGCCAGCTTGAGAAATCAGCCGCTTAGTCAGAGAAGCTGTAGAAATATAAAAACACGTGAATGGCTTCAACAAGAAAGCGGAAAGCCTTAAGGTAAACGGATCCTGGATTCCTGTCATGCAGCGAACGACCGTCGCAGGTAGCACCGGAAATGACCATGGAAAAGCCCCCAGACATTGATGCAACAGGTACATATGGTCTCTGGCTGTGAGCTCGGCTCCAGTTCATCACCGGCAATGGAGGGTGTAGCTTTGACAATGCCAGCCACTCATGCTGCCGTAACATCAGTAAAATCATCAGACGAACATCGGCCAAAGAAACAGAGATAGAAGCCAACAGGCAGTTTTGTCACATTCAGACATATCTCTAAATTTAACAGTGTTTACCAGCAGATGTCATGAAATAGCCCAAGTTTTCATAGCTTCAAAAATTTTGACCTTTAAACAGACCCTCCTTATTTGTTGTCACTATTAAATTGCATGTGTACAAAACGTTGCCCTATGGCTTTCTCCATCAGGTATCTCAACAAAGGTACAAACTCTTTGTATACAGCATCAGTCATTTTGCTGTGGGCACAAAGATGTGTTGTTCAGCACATAAGCCGAAGCAGTGATGTATCTAGTTTGGGGCCAAGACGAGCTGTGCCTCAGGCCTCATTCTGTGCACTGTACAGGTCACTAAAATCCTGTTTGCTTAAAGTAGAGTTTAAAGCGGTTTAGTGTGTCTTCTGCAACTGCTACTTGCAGTAAAATACCTAACAATAGTGTCACGTTGCGTAAACACAAGAAAAGATGATGACTAAGTGTGTCACTCATAACCAGCACCTGGTACAAAGTAGCCTACTGTAGCACAGATCATGTTGAGCAACAACATATTTACAGTTTTCGATAGATGATGTAGCTAATATAGACCTGAGGAAATCAGTTCATCTAAAGTAGATAGTCAGAGCAATTGCTATTCCGAACTCGGTGTTTACAATCTGAAAATAATTTTCTCAGCACAATCCTTTATTGTCTTTAGACGGTACAGGAAAACTTTTTAACTACATTTAAGGCACAGCAGATGAAACAGTTCCTCATTAATGTCTTGTATAGAAGATTCGCAGAAAAGAAGGTGACGTGAGCGTCTGTGCACCCATGTGAGGTTGATCATTATGCATGCAACCTGTGACCAGCTCAAAGGATAAGAACCCAGGCCTAACGGCAGCTCTGGGTGCTCCCATACAGTGTGGAGTCTCCCCATATTGTTTCTCTCTGTTCAGCCATCATGCAGATCACACGTAACACTGACTCCCACAGAAGGGGTTTAGTGGTCAACATGCTTTGCTTGCTTCCTTGATGAAAAGGCGTCATATTTGTTTGCCTGTCTTTCAAGTTTTCTGTATCTCCACAAAACTGTCCAGTAAATACCACAGGATTTCCTTCAGATAGGGTGCTGCTGATGGCCTTCTCTACCCTACCCATTGCTGCTGCTGTACCTTCTCTGATAACCAGAACATTGAAGAGTCACTGATATTTAACTTCCATTTGTTCCACGCCACTTACTTATATATTCCCCTGAATTTCTGATAGCTAATAAAATTTTTGGCTAGACTTAAATATTTATGCAATACTTTGTGAATTTTACTTACTAGAAATTTTCTCTTTTGGTTAAATTGGCTGCACTTCCTAGATCATTGATAATTAACTTCTAGCCCCTATTGTTAATTATTCAGCCTGGTTCTCTCTTGTTTGGTTAGCATGACATGAAAATTCATGTTTGAAACACGAAATATATTAAAATTGCTCTACATTTTCTTTAAAGAAGCTGTTTTCGAAACACATCACCCATGAATATACTATCTAATCGCATTAATGTGACAACCTGTCAAAGACCTGAATAAGATCCTTTGGCAGCACAACGTATGTGGGAAGAGAATCAATGAGTTTCTGGAAGGTACAGACAGGCCAGCTGCACTAGGCTTCTCAGTTTAGAATCCATGACATGAACAGCACACTCGAGGTAGTCCCAAAGATCCTCAATTGGAGTGGTGAGGGGGAAAGGGGGGAGTTGTAGGAAGGCTGGGAAATATGAAAAAGAAAATATGGTGCCTGAATCTAGATTTAACGTGATCAGCGAATTGAAATGGAAAGAAGGATGGCCTTTTAGAGGAATGTGACGATATCAACAGGATGAGGAAGTTGAGGAAAAGGTCAACGCTGAATAGCAACCCAGGAGTAATTTTGAAGAGTTCAGTGATTTACTTGTGTCATAATTAGCAAAACAATAGCAACAATTATTCACTTTTGGAAGCCATTGTCACTCCCAGAAAATCAAGTGACAGGAAGAGAGTATACAACAATAGTGAATAGGTATCTCTGTATGTAAAAAGAGAGAAACAACTAATAATCATTGGGTTGCTGTAATAGGGGAAGGTAAAAAGAAATAGTTAAGAGACATTATAAGATTATTGGAAAGAATGAGAGAGGGGACAGTTTCCTAGAATTCTGAATTAAATATCTACTGGTAACAATAAACACGATCTTAAAGAGTCAAATCAGAAGAAAGTGGAAAAGGCCTCTTCTGCCTCAGCTCCTCAAGATATGGAGCACCTTGGTCGCGCCGCTGCAGTTTTGCATAACAGCCTGTCCCAGCATTGACGCACATATAGAGCAGAAACTCTACCTGTTATAGATTACTTTTCTGGCTGTTCCAAGAAATTTAGTGCTGATAGCACCACCTACGTTTATGGGAGATATGGGGGTGGGGGGAGGAACTGAGTTTCTTCACATGAGAGTAACAATACGGCTCCCTGTAGTACCATGGCTGTTATTCCCTGATGTCTTCACATACTATTACTCTGTCCCTTCTTCTTGTCACAGTTTCCCACATATGAGTATCCTCACCTGTTTTGTGGAGAACTTCCACAGTTCCTTTATCAGTTCACATCTTTCTATAGCCTCCCATTCTGAATGTGGTATTCTCTTTTCTTGCTTTTCTCACAGCCCACGATTCATTTTCATTCACTACTCAGCTCCAGATGTACATTCTCAGATACTTCTTCTACAGATTAAGCTCTGTGTTTGGTATTTGTAATCTTGTTTTCTGAGGAATGTCGTATTACCCTGGTGGAGCAACTTTCATTGTCCCTCATGTCTATGTTGGTTGCTAGTGTGGTCCTTAATTTTCATAACTATGTTATCAATGTTATTTCTACTACTACCCAATACATTCATCTTTCTTTTGATTGTAAATCCTAATGCTGTATTCATTAGACTGTTCATTCCATTCAACCGCTCTGTTGATTAATTCTTTCTCTTTTGCTAATGATAACAACACCATCAGCGAATCCTTTCATTCTGAATTTTAATTCTGTTCCTGATTCTCTTAAGTTGCAGCAGTGATACCTCGATTTTAGTTTGAAACGATTAGGGTGAACCATTTCTAGCATATTTTGGATTAGTTCCTCTTTCTTCCATTCCTATTTTTCCCTGTCGATTATTGTATATAACTATATATTACCTGCATTTCCCCTATTTATTAAACTATTTTTCAGGATTTTCTACGAGTTGCACCATTTTACACTGCCAAAGCTTCCTAAAGATAGACTAATCAAATGAACATTCCTTTATTTTTGGTAAATATTGCTTCCATTACCAAGTGCAAGTGCCTCTCTGAGGCCTTTATCTTTCCTAAATCCAAACTTATCAGACTATATAATAGATCTTAAATTTTCCTTACCATTCTATTGTATGTTGTTCTCGTCATAAATTTGGATGCATGAGTTGCCAAGCTGATTGTGTGGAAGTCTTCACTTATTGGCCTTTGCCTGCTTCTATAGTATCTGCATGACATTTTTTTCTGAAGGTCTGCTTGTATGTCCCTTGTCATAGGTTGTGCAACCAACTTGAACAGTCATATGGGTGTCACTTTCACCAAATGTCATAGAAATTCCAAAGTAATATTATCCAACCAGATTGTCTTGTTTGTGTGCAAGTATTCCAAAGCTTTTCTTAAGTTCTAATACTGAGTCCCCTATGTTTTGTTATTTGATGACCATTTTTTCTTGTGTCATGTCATCTGATAGTTCCTTTCACTCATAGAGGTCTTCACTATACTGTTTCTATCCTTGCTCTGCTCTGCTTTTAACAACGGAATTCCTTTCTAACTCTTGATCTTGAATGCTCACACTTTTCCAGCAACCATTTTGCTTTCTTTCCAGAACTTCCTTTCTCATTGGTTCCTTAGTGACCTGTAATGCTGTAGGGAACAGTTCCAGAAATGACATACTATTTTAATGTTTTGTTTTTATTCAAAAAATTTAATCATTTTTTATTATGTAAACACTTCAAAATCCAGGACATACACAAAAATGATTACAGATCATTAAACATGAAACTACAATATTAAGAAAAAATTAAGACAAGAAACTATGCCCATGTGTCATTTTATACTTACAATAGGGACAAAATGATAGTGCACAATTTTCTGAAATAGTAAACACCCTAAGCCAAAACGTCTTGAGGGTTTAATACATATCCATGCATATGTTTCTAAGGTCTTAAAAGATTTCTCACAAAATTCATAACTGTAGCTGGGATATCAGCATACTGTGAGCCCATACCTTACATCTAGTATATTTAATGCACGATTCCCCTGGTCTTGAATGGGAGAAGATAGTGCACTACATACAAACACAGTCATCTTCATCTGCACTGAGATCTGAGTTATAGGCTTCCACCCTGCTTAACTATTTTCTTTTGCAGGGTTGTCGACATATATCAATCCTCAGTTAATTTTCACTGGTGCACTTTCTCTTCTAGAAGCTTGTTGTTGGTACAGCTGCTCAGAAAGCCAGAAGAAACCAGAGTTATTTTACATGTCTTTAATGAGCATTGTACTGCAGCATGAACTGGAAATACTTCATCAAATGGTGCCTTGAGTCATCTAGAGCTATCTTTTACAAGTCTGAAAGCTGTTTGTGGAAGTATTCCTCTTCAGATGGTGAAATATTCTGTAAAACATGTGAACATGCAGGAAAATTGGAATATTCGTTGTCGCACCTAGGTGGATGTGAATTTTGGTCACCATGTACAGGCGAAGATTGTTTTCGTCCAAGCTGCCGGCCGAGCCCATTGCATACAGGGAGCATGCAGCACTGTGTGTCCCATGAGCCAGAGAGGCGGCCGCCGTTTATGCCTTCTTCTCACTCTCCTTTGGCAACAGGATGGCTTGGATGTTGGGCAGGACAAAAGCCTATGTGGTGATGCCAGAGGGCAGCTTATTGTGCATCTTATTGTTGCAGATTGCAGGTCCAAGTGGTGCAGGGTGACGTATGTCTTATTGTTGCAGGCTACGACTCCATCCAGCTCAAGCACTCAGCTGCTAGGTACTCAGTGATGGCGGCGAGGTAGAATGGTGCCCGGGCACCCACAGGCCCTGCATAGTTAGCCTTGTGCAAAAGAGGGTGGATTCTGCTGACTAAGAACTGAAGCCCAGCCCTGCTTGAGTGGTACTTTCACTTTCCCTTGACTTAGCCTCCCTTTTTGCGTGTGGACATTTCAGCTAGCTAAGTGATGCAGGCGAACGAGAGGGCAGCAACAGTGTGATCTGGAGTGAGTCAAGCAACCTTAGGAAATCCACTCTTAGTATAAACCACACAGGCTTCTATACCTTATGCAGTGGCAAAGAGCTAACGCATTTGGCACTGGGTGACGTTGGGTGTGTTTCTAGGAGGTTTGAAATCTTCATTATAATGGGTCTTCATGGGCCCAAAAACGCAAACGTGTATTGGCTGAAGTTGGCAATTACAGTGGGATAGTAGGCAAAATAGAGAAGCTCCATTTTCATTGGCACATTTCAGCACTTGAACATGTTTGAGATTCCTGCTATCGTCATCAGTGATAAACACTTTATTCTCTTTGCTTACCTTAATGAAACTAGAAAAATTTCTCCAGCCATTTATCCACTTTCTCGCCCTATTTCTAGAGTTCTTATAGGTACTCCATCAGTTAATTGCTCTTTCGGTTTTTTCTGGGGTAGAGTAAAGCTGGAGGTATAAAGTTAGCAGCAGAATTCATGCACGCTAATGTTGTAATGTGCAACCCTCTTTCAACAATTGTAGGTACCCCCACTTGTTTCTCCAGTCATTGCAAAAAATTTTTGACTCATGTCCACACATGAAAGTACAGATAAATTCATGCTGGCGAAATTCCTTCTTTATTGAGGACATTCATATACCATGTAAAATCTGTTAACCTGAACTCTATTAAATACCATTGCATAAGCCAAAGTAGCAGCTTCCAGCTCCCTTAAAGATAAATCAGGATTGTGTGTCATAAATCCTTTCAGTCAGTCCTGCCAGCAATTTTCTTCTCCTTATTAAATTTGTGAGAGATACTATTTTGTTCTGTAGCTTAGTAAGCTAGTTCCTTTGGGACACTATATCCTGCATAAACCCCTCGTCAAATGTAGGCGAAACCTCTGACCCTTCATTTGTGGCATGCCTTCCGAAAGTCACCTGTGATACACCAAATTGTCTGGCTGCTCTCAATCAGCCAATTTCTTTCTTGTTTACTATATTGATGGCCCTTTCCATGGCTTATTTATCCCATGATGGGCATGTAGTCTTTCGGACAAATATTTTAACAAACTGAAAAAATTTGGTAGGAATTGGGATCCAATTCTTTTATGTTATTAGTAATGCCATTGCAATGTATTTGTAAATATTTTAAATGGTTTTATTACGTCAGTTGATCAGGCAAAAATGAGTCGTTTTGCCCTTACTCATGATATGTCATTTGACATAGAATAAGTGACTTAGTTGCTCTTTACCATAGCCTCAGATTCCAAACAACAGGGTCTATTCACCATACACAGTACCACGATGCTTTAACTTGATTTTGGTATCTCTGTGCACTCTGTGTTGTAAAATGAAGTAGCAACATTGCTACTATGTAGTAAATGTCACTGTTGGTCCGTGTAAACCAGTGGACACAACAGGGGTAGGCAGTGGAGCACAAGCACCACCACCACCACCACCACCACCACCACCACAACCATTGGTGGACCTAGTAAAGCACTATGGGGGTCATCACGATTTGCGGGCTGTTAAATACTGTAGACTTGTTCATGATTCACATTGTCTATCTCATTATTCAATAGGACAGGTTATGGAATGTTACATAAATTTTCAAAAAGCTTATTCATCGAGAGTACATGATGTATGTAAGAGTTCATTAATTTTTCATTCCATTTCATGGATTTATTTTAATTTGGAACAGTCGTATTACCATTTTAGTGCGCATTTGATATTTTAACAGAATGGAGCTGAGCATATGGAAGATGAATATTATGTTGATAAGTTGTAATAAATCTCTTGACAGAATAAGAAAAGTACATATCATTTATTTGCTTTGTTTGTCCAGAAGTTGCCACATTTTAGTTACCGGCACATGCCACACGCATTTTACAGTGTGTATTCTATTCTAGGATGACTGTAGTGAACATGTCAGATACAAGTGACACTTTGTGTGTGTCGGTGTTTCCCCGTTTTTTCAAATATGTTCATGTAGAAGACTGTACACTGTTAGAGGCTTCAGTTGCGCGCGCGCACACACACACACACACACACACACACACACACACACACACACACACACACAATGGAGAGGTAGTAGATTACATGCCATTGTTACATATAATGTGTTTCGATGAATTTCTTTTATGTGAAACAGAAGCTGGCTAGATTTGCTGATAAGTTCACCAAATTTACCAATAAGAGGGTTGAGGGATTTTGCTTTAATGTCAGGAAAGTCTTTAACATGCAAATGTAAATTGTTTTGTGTGTAATCTTTGATAGTTTCACCGAGAACTAGAATAAGCTGCCTGAAGCATCTATTTTAGCGGATATAATGACTGATAAGGAACAGCACACCTAGTTGAAAGAAAGTGAGTTACAGGAATCAGCGTGTCGGAATTTGACAGATGAAAATCTTGAGAGGTTGCATAAAGAAACTTTTAATGGATGATGGTTGAAGACAGAACCACTATACCTTAATATACGAGTTTCGTATGATAGAAGGGGAATATAGTAGGGTCGTTGTTGGACATATGTATACATTTTTGGTTGTATGTTTTCTTTATTAAGTGTGTGTTTTCAGGAAGGTGTGAGAATTTTTATGTTTTGTGCAGGAGCCTTCCTGGAAAGGAGAGTAGCCGAGGACTGATCCAGGCAGCTAAGGAGGGGGCGGTGGAGGAGCTCAGGGTGCTTCTCGCGACAGGGGCGAAAGTGGGGGCGAGGGACGAGGACATGTGGACTGCTCTGCACTGGGCAGCTGAGAGGGGACACCTGGAGGCAGTAACATGTCTGGTGGAAGGTGGAGCAGAGGTGGATGTGAGGGACAGCAGGCACAACACGCCGCTGCACTGGGCTGCATACCGGGGTCACGTGGCTGTGACACGGCGATTGCTGGACTCCTCTGCTGACCCCGATGCCAGGGATAAGTATGGGTGGACGCCGCTGCACTGTGCAGCAAGATGCGGCCACACAAAGGTGGCAGCCGTGCTGATCGATGCAGGGGCTGACACTGAGGCCAGGGACGCACACGGGCACGAACCCTGCGCCATCGCCAGGCAGAACGGCAAGCAGCAGCTCGTGGAGATGCTATCGTGAAGGATTCAGTGCAACAAACATCTCTGCAATGATGCTGAAATGACTCACTACATCTGTTTGTGATATTGTTCTAAATACAGAATGCGAATGTGAATTCTACAGTCCATCATTTGTACTCACCTTTAAGTAGGACTCACGTACAGTGGTGCCATTATCATAAACTTTGTATTCTGTGGTGTGCGAGGCAATTGGGGTTAAGCAGCCATTCATGCAAGGTGCCTGCCACATTCAGACTTGACGGACAAATGATTAAACAAGAAATTCTGTATTTTGATAGAATGCAACACAATCATACAACTGTTAGAATGATTATTGTTCATGGTCCTATGTGATAATGCAGCTGTAGTTCCATTGTCAACAGAATAAAAATAAGGTAAATTCTTATAAAAGAAAAGGATATAGCCAACTTTCCAGATTAAAAGATAAGAATATGTTTCTCTGATATATCATGGTATCTACTTCTGCATCTGCTGCGATAATGGAATAGCTCGTTTATTTTATTATAATGTCATACTGGTAGTATTATTCACATTATCTTATATGCTGGTCATCTGGAATTGTAAAAGCAGTTCACGTTTAACTACAGAGAAGCAAAGCACAATCTAAAATCTCATGACCTTCATGTGGCCATGGCAAATCTCACTACTTTCAACATTTCCCTTCATTCAACCTTCTGTGCATTCCTCCATCCAGCTATCGTCAGATGAGCGCTTGTAGCAACTCTGGACAGACAGGCGCCATTGCTGACAGCACCCTCACTGCCCCAGTTGGCAGTCTTTGTAACTACAAATTGCAGGAATTCTACAGCCGATACCACAATGTGACGTACTTATGTAGACTATTGGGTCACTAAAAGGAACACTTAACATTAGATATATATGCCGCCCCAATACAAAAGAAACGAAGAAAATTGGGCTTGTTACATTTTATGGAATAGCTATACTGATAGAAAGAACTTGGCAATTTGCGAAAATGAGAAGCAATATGGTCGGCAGTCTCATTTGCCAAGGGCGGACTTACAGACGACTACCAGAGAGCAGCACAGCAAGTTGTGATATCATGAAACATAATACACACATCAAAAAATATTTTGCATCACCCCAGTTCCCAGAACTCCTGAACATAGACGTTCATTGTGGATATTGTATCACAGACACAGTCCCTTTGATGGTTCAGAGATGTCACTAAACACGCCCAAAGATGTAAAAGAACCATGGCTCGTGTTTTCTGCAGTTCAACCATGCCTAGACGATCAATACTGCGGTTCGATCACGTCCGCATTGTTATTTTGTGCCATGAAGGGCTCTCAACAAGGGAAGTGTCCAGGCATCGCCAAGTGAACCAAAGCAATGTTGTTCGGACATGGAGGAGATACAGAGAGACAGGAACTGTCGATGACATGCCTCGCTCAGTCCTCTCAAGGGCTGCTACTGCAGTGGATGACCGCTACCTACGGATTATGGCTCGGAGGAGCCCTGATAGCAACGCCACCATGTTGAATAATGCTTTTCGTGCAGCCACAGGACGTCGTGTAATGACTCAAACTGTGTTCAATGGGCTGTATGATGCGCAGTGTCATTCCCGACATCAATGGCGAGGTCAGCGTACGCCACTGGTGGTCATGGAAGGCGCCGTAATGGCTATAAGATACGTGAATGCCATCCTCCGACCGATAGTGCAACCATATCAGCAGCATATTGGCGAGGCGTTCGTCTTCATGCACGACAATTCAAGCCCCCATTGTGCTCGTCTTGTGAATGACTTCGCCGGCCGCTGTGGCAGAGATTTTCTAGGCGCTTCAGTCTGGAAGCGCGCTGCGGCTATGGTCATAGGTCCGAATCATGCCCCAGGCATAAATGTGTGTGATGTCCTTAGGTTAGTTAGGTTTAAGTAGGCTAGTTCTAAACTCTAGGGGACTGATGACCTCAGATGTTAAGTCCCATAGCGCTTAGAGCCATTTGAACCATTTGTGAATGACTTCCTTCAGAATAACGACATCGCTTCACTAGAGTGGCCAGCATGTTCTCCAGACATGAACCCTACTGAACATGCCTGGGATAGATTTAAAAGTGCTGTTTATAGACGACGTGACCCACCAACGACTCTGAGGGATCTGGGCCGAATCGCCATTGAGGTATGAGACAATCTGGACCAACAGTGCCTCGATGAACTTGTGGATGGTACGCCAAGATGAGTACAGGCATGCAGCAATATAAGAGGAAGTGCTACTGTGTATTAGAGGTACCAGTGTGTAGAGCAATCTGGAGCACCACCTCTGAAGGTCTCGCTGTATGGTCATACGATATCGAATGTGTGATTTTCATGAAGAATAAAAAGGGCAGAAATGATGTTTATGTTGATCTCTATTCCAGTTTTCTGTACAGGTTCTGGAACTCTCGGAACTGAGGTGACGCAAATTTTTTTGTAGTGTCTGTAAACATGCCAGAACGTAGGAAATTTGTGGGATTTACAGGGAGTTCGTTGCAGACCCCTTAATTTTTAAGTACAGCGAAAATCCTCTTTGATTACGTTCAAAGTACTGAAACAGTGCCCAGTGATATAGTAAGGAATTAATGATGGCTCATAGAAAACCAAAGAAAATTCTATGTTTCTAGTATCATTGTGTGTACTCTCTGTAATAAAATTACAACCATCAAATTAGTCGTATTTGAGGCAGAAGAGTGACTGTCAACTTTGAGCACAACATAGTAAGACAGATTTTACAATGTCACTCAGGGAGCTTGACACATACCAGAGAGAATGATACTGGGAGGCAGTAATGCAACTCATGAAAGTACAGGTAAAAAATTACATAAACTTTGGCTCACAAATCAATTGAATGACAGTAATAAGTGTGTGTGTGTGTGTGTGTGTGTGTGTGTGTGTGTGTGTGTGTGTGTGTGCGTGTATGTGCGAGGGGGGTTCCAACAAAGAGAATAGTCTTACCTTATTTAATTCGTTTATTCCTTTATTGCTGGTAATAGCACAGTTTCAGTGACTAAAACAAATCTTTAGATAAAATAAAACTTCTACACTTACGTAAAAGAGCAGGTATTCCATATCGACTCAAGTACCAACAGCATTAATGTGCCTTTCATTAATTCAGCGCCTAGATACAACCATGCCACTGATGTCCTTTATGTAGTCAGTCATTGGACATTCAGCAAATATAGAAGAGTCGTGATATTTTGTAGTTAAAGCAACCACTTTCTTTGGCTATACTTGTACACTGTTAGTGTAAAGAAATTTCCAGAAATTCTGCAAAATAATCTTAAAAATCGATTAAAATTTTGTTCTGAGAAGGGATGAAAATGCCTCAGGGTCAAATTAGCTGTATAGAGGCTCTTTTATTAGACAACACAGCCACACCATTATTGGTGCAATGTACAGTGACAATTACACTGCATAAGGCTAGAGACGATGTAGGATGTACCAACATTCAAGTTGCAAACTGATTAACCCTATAACCAATGGAAATGTTATCAGATTAGCTTAACTCTGAATTCTACAGCGTAAAGTGAACGTCTAAAGTGTCAAAACTCATGACTCATTAAGAAACCAAAGCTTTGTTAAAACCATCCCAAGGTGTAATATGGTGACTCCTTATTAAATGTGGTCTTAAAATGCAGTTTCGATTAAAGAGGAGTGCCGTTAGCACCTGCAATTTCTCCGTCGTGTGGATAAAACCATTGTTCACTTAGACTGCCCATAAAACTGTGCTAAGTGACGAAGGAGCTACAACATTGTATCCAGCTTCTTGGACCCTGCTAGTGTGAGTTCATCTTGTATGGGGTCCATTACAGTGGGCTGTTGTGACACTCGCCCAATAGAATTCACTTTGAGGAACTAATATGAACCAAAATAGTGGATGGGGTAGGAAATGAACATGTCAAATGAATGATGGAAACACTAGATGGTTTAGTCATCACATAGCACAGTTTTATTGACAGTCAACATGAACCATGGTTTTATTCACATAATGGAAACATTTCATGTGCAACAAGAACACTGTGGGCTGTAAGGCATGACGGAGCTAACATCTGGCTAGGTGGGATGGTTTAATCTTTCTCTATTCGTAGACACTCACCTCTACATTCCACAAATCTGCTTTCTGATCTACAGCGACGAGCAGTGTCACTCCATCAAATAGTGTAAAATAACTGAATGAAATATTTGTGTCCCTAAATTGCATTACTGTTTGCTGTAAGCTTGTCCTACACATGAAGTCTTCGTCCACTAGATAATTGAAGTAAGCTCTCGGAAAAATCTATACATAGTAAAAGTCATAAATGTTGATCTGCTTCACTCAAACTGCACACCCTTACTGAGTGGTACCCACATCAAACCTATGACCTACTAAGTAGAAACCGCAACATAGTCAGTCTTTGAACTGTATGTGATTCAGCACCTGATTAAATATTTTGTTCATGTTCATACATGTTAAATCCCAAAAATGTTACATTTTCTTCATACACTCTTCAGTCAGTGTAATAAGAGTATATAGTAGGTTGGATACCCCCACCTACTATGTTTCCATTGCTCAGTAATACAGCAGACACACAAAAATTTCTTCACAGCCAGTCTTAGGCCACTGTAACTTTATTATGTGGCTATTGTGAATCTATTAATTTTTTTGAGCTATAGATTTTTTGACTGGTTTGATGTATTCCACCACTAATTCCTATCCTGTGCCAACCTTTTCAGATCAGAGTAGCACTCGCTACCTACATCGCCAATTACGTGCTGAATTTGTCAGGTCTGTCTTTCTCTACAGTTTTTACACTCTGCAGCTCCCTCCAGTACCATGAAAATTACTGCCCGATATCTTGACAGATGTCCTACCATCCATTCCCTTCTTCTTTTCAGTGTTTTTCATACATTACTTTGCTTGTATTTTCTGGAGACGACCACCTCATTCCTTATCTTATCAGTCCACCTGATTTTCAACATTCTTCTGTAGCACCACATCTCAAATGCTTCGATCCTGTCCTGTTCTAGTTTTTCAACGGTCCGTGTCTCACTACCATATAATGCTGTGCTCCAAACGTACGTTCTCAGAAATCTTCCTCAAGCTGAAATCTATTTTAGATACTAGCAGACTTCTCTTGTCCAGGAATGCCCTTTTTGTCAGTGCTGGTCTGCTTTTTATGTCCATCATTGGTTATTTTGCTGCCTAGGCCATCAAGATTGGTTATCACAAAGTATATGAAAACTTCTTGCTGTTGTCATCTGTGCTACTTCTCATTGTATTCGCGTTTCTTCGATTTAGTCTCAATTCATATCTTGTACTCCAGTAGACAGTTTATTCCATTCAGCAGATCCTGTCATTCTTCTTCAGTTTCACTGAGGATAGCGTTGCTATTAGCAAATCTTATCACTATCCTTACACTTTGAATTCTACTCCCACTCTTAAACCTTTCTTTTATTTCATCACTGCTTCTTCGATTTGTTAATTGAACGTTAATGATGAAATACTAGACCCCTGTCTTACATCCTTTTCAATTTGTGTACTTCATTCTAGGTCTTCCAGACTTATCCTTCATCTTGGTTCTTGTACGTATTGTATATTACTTGTTATTCTCTGTAGCTTGTCCATATATTTCGCAGAATTTAGAGTATGTTGCACCATTTTACATTGTCGAATACCTGTTCTAGGCCAAGAGATCGTATGAAAATATCTTGATTTTTCTTCGATATCACTTCCCTTATCAACTGCAGCACCAGAACTGCCTCCCTTGTGCCTTTATCCTTCCTAAAAATAAACCATCTAACAGATCCTGACTTTTCTTTTCCATTCTTCTGTATACTATTCCTGTTGAGAACTTGGACACATGAGCTGTTAAGGTGAATTCTCAGAGTTATTGACTCTTGCGAAATTCGAAATGGTGTGGATGCCGGTTTCTGAATGTCAGACAGTATATCATATCATACATTCTACACACCAGTGTGAACAGTCGATTTGTTGCCACTTCCCCAAGTTATTTTAGAGATTATCTTCCAAAGCTCTTTTAAATTCTGATTCTAATATTGTATCACCCCTCTCTTCTATATCGACTACTGCTTCCTCTTCTATCACCTAATCAGCCAACAGCTCCTACCCCTCATAGAGGCCTTCAATGTGTTCTTTTCATCTACATACTGGGAAATGAGAGCAAAGTATGATGAATTTCACTGCCAGGCCATCGGAACGATGAAGTTTTCTCACACTGTCAAGCATTGAGGCTAGCATCGGGTTTAGGGACTGTTCAGGGAAAGACAAATACTTAGGAGATGATTGCACAGCCTATCTTGTAAAGGGGTGTCTACAATAGATTGACAGGCAGAAACTCCTGTAATACAAGCAGGTGCAGTGCAGTTCAGTGGCACTATGGCATTGTGTAGTACTGAAGAAAAGGTAGTGATGGGAGAGTCAGCATATGGCCAGTTGCAGAGTTGAGTGGAGGGGGTGGGGGGGAGGGTAGGGTTGAGGCAGGGACTGCAGGTGAATCTGCATCCACACCTGCATACCACAGGCAACCTTAGGCTCACTTAGGGTGGCTACTTGTTGGGAAGCTGTCACTGCCACAACACTCTCTTTTGATCCACTCAAGAATGGTGTATGGGAAGAATGAGTGAAGGAGAGCTTGCCTCACAATCGAAAATCATGGTTTATAGCTGCTTGAAAGTCGTTGCTAAAGTGTATTTACATATTCAAATTCTTCTGGAATATACATATGGAACGCTGGTGGACAGTTTAATGTATAAAATAAAATGTAAAACTAACTTGAAATCAATCTCTTTGAGGTTGATACAGTTTCTGTTAGGACAAGTAATTGGATTAAGAGCATGGCATGCACCTAGAGTTAGTGTGTGGTGCCACTTCATCACAATAGGTGTACTAATGTGGGCACTGAGAGTCACCTAGATGACATATTATTATGCAACTTGACATGTGACCCACGTGAGTGCTGAAGATTCTCTCTTTGGCTGCAGCTCTGTAGTGAGCAGCCATAATCCTCAAATCTGGTTGCACATTACTTGTAAAACTGACACTCGGTTGAGACATCAGAAATATGTCTGAAAGCGATGCATTCCAGAGCAAAAAGAGGCGAGAAACTGACTGGATCTGAAATTCTGAGTTGTGTAGTCTACTGTGGCACTATACTCAGCCTGTCCCCAAACAGGTGTTTACCTACATTGCAGCCTGCAGAGATACTCCTGTTAGCACTGGACTCCTTCCTGCCTGTTGGCCAGTAGACTATGAGAAGCCATGCAGAGCATGCTGGAGGTTCTGTGTGGCAGCAGCAGCTCTGAGTTGCACAGAGGCAGCTGGCCTGAGTGGTGCCTCTCACAGGTGGGGGTGCAGCATGTACTGCCTTTGACAGTCAGGGAGGTTCCAACAGTGGAGCGGCACGACTCAGTCGGCACACAGGGCACAGCGTGGCTTCTGATGCATCCCGAGACTGCGACCTGGAGGCCCTTCCTGCTGTCTAAATAAAGATGTGAGTGCCTACCTCTCCTATCCCCATCCCACACACAGTGTCTCATGTGCCAACTGTACTAGCTGCACCAGCGAGCTATACAGTGTGGTATAAGCGATCTAGTTCTGACAACCAGAGGGCTCCCTGTCATATTTAACTTAGGATAAGTGAATTACTCAACATTATAATTTTAGAACAAGTGAAATTTGAATCATCTCATCATTTAAAACTTTGGAGAAATGAGCTCTTGGGTTCTGAACTTAAGGTAATTTCAGTGGGTTAAATTGTTTCAATGGTAATATCAAAGTCTCAATTGTTTCAACTACAGTCAGCTGGGCTAGGAATCTTTTAAATTTAGGGAAAGAAAAGCTGTATATTTCACCTGAAATTGTATTGATTTGAACTGAACTGAGATGAATCTGAACTGAACTGAGATGAATCTGAACTGAACTGAGATGAATCTGAACTGAACTGAGATGAATCTGAACTGAACTGAGATGAATCTGAACTGAACTGAGATGAATCTGAACTGAGGTGAGTTGAGTTGAATCTGAACTGAACTGAGTTGAGTTGAATCTGAACTGAACTGAGTTGAGTTGAATCTGAACTGAACTGAGGTGAATCTGAACTGAACTGAGTTGAGTTGAATATGAACTGAACTGAGATGAATCTGAACTGAGATGAATCTGAATTGAACTGAGTTTAGTTGAATCTGTACTGAACCGAGTTGAGTTGAATCTGAACTGAACTGAGTTGAGTTGAGTTGAATCTGAACTGAACTGAGTTGAGTTGAATCTGAACTGAACTGAGCTGAGTTGAATCTGAACTGAACTGAGTTGAGTTGAATCTGAACTGAACTGAGTTGAGTTGAGTTGAATCTGAACTGAACTGAGTTGAGTTGAATCTGAACTGAACTGAGTTGAGTTGAATCTGAACTGAACTAAGTTGAGTTGAATCTGAACTGAACTGAGTTGAGTTGAGTTGAATCTGAACTGAACTGAATTGAGTTGAGTAGAATCTGAACTGAACTGAGTTGAGATGAGTTGAATATGAACTGAACTGAGTTGAGTAGAATCTGAACTGAACTGAGCTGAGTTGAGTTGAATCTGAACTGAACTGAGTTGAGTAGAATCTGAACTGAACTGAGTTGAGTTGAGTTGAATCTGAACTGAACTGAGTTGAGTTGAGTTGAATCTGAACTGAGTTGAATTGAATCTGAACTGAGTTGAGTTGAGTTTAATCTGAACTGAGTTGAGTTGAGTTTAATCTGAACTGAGTTGAGTTGAGTTGAATCTGAACTGAGTTAAGTTGTGTTGAATCTGAACTGAGTTGAGTTGAGTTGAATCCGAACTGAGTTGAGTTGAATCTGAACTGAGTTGAGTTGAATTGAATCTGAACTGAGTTGATTTGAGTTGAGTTGAAACTGAACTGAGTTGGATCTGAACTGAAAGCTAGAGTGCAGACAAGTTCACCTTGGATACAACCCATAGCATGAAAAACTTATTTACATATCCTGGAAGTACCCAACAGGCTCAGACTAGCAGGGGCCAAATATGTCTTGTCTAACAGGCATGGTTCGAGCTACAAGATGAACCAACACCTTTTGTCCTGGCTGTGTATAGCAACCCACACTGGCTAGGACTGGCATGAGTGTTGGGGAGAACTTTGGAAATGTTGCAACAATATGGGTGGTGCCAGCACCAGAGATGAACCATGTTGAATGGTAGTAGACAATGCCTCATCTACGATTTCCTGCCCATTTATACTTAGGACAAGAGTTCTGGTTCCACAGTGACATCATAGGAGGAGGGATGGGCAAACCCACTAGCAGAACGGCACTACTTTCGAATTTCTCGCCATCTTTGAGCTTAGCTCCCTTTTTTGAATTTTTCGCCATTTAATACATGGAGCAATTTGCCTATGTTGTAGGATGAGGAGGAGGAGGAGGAGGGGGGACAGGGAAGGAGGAAATCTGGCAACGATGCATGGTATGAGAGAAAAGGATGTAATTCTGGCAACACTACATATGGTGCCTGACTAGCTGACTATACCTACTGTTTGAATTTCAGGTCATTCTATACTTACGACGATTGAGGATATGTCCACTGTGATGCCTTAGGGTGTGGAGGCTGTTGGACATTAATATTAAGGTATCTTGACTACTGTGTGGTTTCCCCTACGGTACAGCTACCTTTCCTTGTGTTTCGGTTGTCTACCTGTATTGTCCCTCTTTTCAAACACACGTAGGTTAATTGCCGAAGAATTCTTAACAAAGTGTCCGAGTTCGATGCGCCCTTAAAAAGCGGCAAAACACGTGTAATATTAGGTCCAGATAACTGGTTACTCCCGAACTGCAGAGCAGTGAGATTTGTGGAAAAAATTCAAACGTATATCGAAAGGATAGGCTAATGAGAGATGGATGTGTTGTAAATGTTGATGTAGACAAGAAGCATAAAACCGTCAATACAGAAAATAAAGATCCATGGGAAACTCTTTAGCCAAGACTTAATACCAAGTGTGGGTATAACACAGGTAATCACTTCATGGTGTAACAAAACGTTAAGGAAAAACCTCAGTTTGCTACTAAATGACTTTCACAATCACTCTGTAGTCATCCGAGGAGACATTAGTCATCCAGCAATCAGCTGAGATAATTACAGTTTTGTTAATGGCGAGAATGACGAGACATTCTGTGAAACACTGCTAGGTGCCTTTTCTGAAAACAACTGTGAAGTGATGGTTCAGAATCCCATTCACAAAAGACGTTAGATCTAATGACAATAAATAGACCTGATCTCTTTGAGGATGTCCACATAGATACTGGTATCAGTCCTGATGAGGTTGTTACAGCAAGATTTATTACCAAAGTCCAAAGGGCGACTAGAACGAAAGGAAGTATTTATATATTCAGTAAATTAGACTGAATTGTATCGAATTTTATTTTATCCTGTAGGATTACAAGGTGTGTACATAATAAAGCCTATGTCAAAAAAAAAGAAAACATTCATTATCATGTACTTCCTTACCTTTTTCCCTATGTTCTAACAACAATGATTACTAACTAATAACAATATACCCAAATTTAATGTGGTAAGTACTCTTCAACACTGTGACATTTCTTTTCCACCAGTTAGTGTTTGAGGTCCTCTGGAGAGTTAGTCATGAACACTGTTACACCACATTCAGGGCAGACTTCTTTGGAATTTAATACCTGAGTACTCAGGTCCTTTTTCGATCTCTGGCAGTTGGTGGGATAGCAACGTTGTATCTCAATTAGGAACTCTAAGCATGTTGAAGCACTCTGGCTCACGTTTATAAGATTACTTGACCATGTGTTCGATAGATATGTATCTAGTAAAACGTTTCATCGTGGGAAACGCACTCCATAGCATACAACCCCAGCAAAAAGCTTCTAAAGAAACAGACTACTGCATAATAAACGTTAAACAAAGATTCGGGCTAGAGATGGAGTTGCTAAATTAAACACATTTCTGCCGAGAGGGCAATGATGAAGCTTTCAACGCCTACTGAAGCGGACCGTTGAAAGAGATCTCTCACAAAACCCAAAAAAATTCTGGTCGTACATGTAAAGACTGTTAATGCTACCAAACTTTCTGTCCAACCACTCATACACGATAAAGAGGCTGAAATTGAGAGTAGCGAAATAAAAGCAGAAATCTTTCACTTTCTGATGTTCATTTGTAAATGAAAATCCAGTTTTATTCTCACCCGACTTGTAATCTACGTCCCTCTATCTTACTTGCAGCAATTGTCCACAATAAGCAAAGTCTTTTATGAAAAATTTGAAAGGGTCGAAGATTACTATAAACTTTCTGTTTACTTAGCTTGTCATACAGAGTTGGCTCCTGTTCTTCTTGTCTAGGGGTCTGATATTTGAAGCTGAAAATATCACAGTTTAGGTCCTCACGGTTCGATTGATGTAAATAAATTTGAAGATTTTTATTGCAGAATTTTAATTTTTATGTAAAACTATTTCCTCGGATTTTGGTTTATCATATAGTCTTTTGGTCACATTGACAAAGCCGAAATTACATTGTTCCACAAAATACAGAAATACATCCGATCGTATCAGAGGCATAACTATAGTACAAAGAGATTACAAGTTTTCTTCATAAACGCATTTCTACTAATTTCTGTTACATTATTACTTTCCGTTATTATTTCATAAATGAATCCAGAAATAAACATAATGGCCAGTACAGTATTGCATAGTTAATAATATAAATTTTAAGTATGCCAATACTTCGTGATTTCAAATGCTTCTTAAAAAAAATTAACTGTACGTTGAGAACTAATACTTATGGGTTATAACACAGAGTAAAACATTCTATAAAGTAGTTCATTTTCATACATTTTAGCTTGAAATATAAATTACTATATATAAAATTATGCGAAAGTTTTCAGAAAAGCAACTCAGATAATCCTGACACGTCCAAAATTCGAAAAATAGTTGTAGTATCGACAACTGCTATGGAGGAAAAGTAAAGCTAGAGAAGGATGTCGCGTTACACATTGCTAAGATGAATGATACAGATATTAGTGTTCGAGTTGTCCTAAGTTGAGGAAGGCTCCAAAGCCCGTTGGAATCCCTACTCAATTCTATACCAAATTTCGGAGAGTTAGCCTGTGTTTTAACTATAATCTGTCGTAGATCCCACGAAACAAGAAACTGTGTCCAATAGTTGACAGAAAACACAGACTACACCCAGTGGAGGTGATTCACGAAACTACTGTCAAATGTCCTTGATACCCATTTGCTGCAGAATCTGACCTCAAACTTAGTGAGTTATCTTGAGCAAAATTCTTTTAGCTTGTCAGCGAGCACGGATTCCGCAAACATCGAGCATGTGAAAGCCAACCCACGCTTTTCTCACGTGACGTCCTGAAACTCATGGGTCAAGGGAGTCAGATAGTCGCAGCAGTTCTGTTTTTTTGTTATCAAAAGTTGAAGCGTATTGGTTATCAAACGAAATCTATGACTGGATTGAGAGGTTTTTTGGTAGGTAGGATGCAGCAAGTTGTCTTGGATGGAGAGTCTCCGACACATGTAGAAGTAACTTCGGCTATGCTCCAGGAAAGTTCGTTGGAGCCGTTGCTGTTCATGATGTATGTTAACGACCTTACATACAATATCAATAGTAACCTCAGACTTGTCATAGATAATGCAGTTGTACATAATCAGGTACTGTCTGAAGAAATATGCACAAATATTCAGTCAGGTGTTGATAAAATTTTTGAAGTGATACAATGATTGGAAACTTGCTTCAAATGTACAAACATATAATCCTCTGATATAATAGGTCAACTAGTAGAAATACGTGGATGCTACAATTTATAGGAATATGAAACGCAATGATCACATAGTCTCAATTGTGAAGCAGGTGGCAGACATCGTATCACTGGTAAAAAACTGTGAAAATGCAATCGGTCTACAAAGGACATGCTTACAAATCCCTTGGGTGACCCATTCTGGAATATTGTGAAAGTGTGTGGGACTTGTTCCAAATAGCACTAACAGAGGATATTGAATGCATGCAGAGAAGGGCCGCTTGAATGGTCACAGATTTGTTTGGTCCATTGCACAGCATCACAGAATTTCTTCAGAAACTGAACTGGCAGACACAAATTCGCTCGAGAAAGCCTACTAACGAAGTTATAGTTACGACTCTAGGAACATCTTTCAGTCGCCCACATATTGCTCCCGTAGAGATCGTTAGGACTAGGGTGGATTAATTACGTTACAGATGGAGGTATTTGAATAACCATTCCTCCCGTGTCCCATACAGAAGTATGTAGGAGCTCAAGTAACTGGTACATTGGAAGTACACTCTACCATGCACCTCACAATAGTTTGCGGAGTGTGGATGTAGAGTTAGCTCATTTGAACGATTCTCGTATCGCCATGATGTGGAACGAATTATGGACGCATTATTTTGTAGTCCTGCTCGTTCAACCACACTCATGCTAGCAGTTTTTACACAGAAATTTGTTCATGGAATAGGAGTGTCAGTACCAGATGGAAAGTGCTCCTAGAGCAACTCCAATATCGCCTCATCTTTCAGTTCACTTGCTATTGTCGTGTAAAAACATGACCTACACGTGCAGATTTTTTGTTACGAAAAGTTTCTAAAAATTTTCAATATTTTGTGCTTCTAATCTATTATTGCTATAAATAGACTTCCAACAAAATGAGGAAAATGATTTGAAGACCGGATTACCAGAGGAAGCACTCAGAATCAAGTTCAGAACGACACCGTTACAGCTGGTATGCAAACAGCAGTTTCAGTGCTCTCGCTCATACTCAAACAGCTCTAGAGCGACAGATAACACACCCGTCAAAGTTCTGCGATATGTTAACAGCGTACCAAACATTTCGTTACGATGTGAAAAGTCATTTTAATCTCTTACGAGGCCCATTACGTATTCTAGTAGCGCCATAACTACTGTTTGGTCACAGATGCCTTGCTGCAGTAATGACGACTATGAAGCGTCGTGCATGTGTGGGCTCCAGAATGATTCATACCGCCGCGAACTTATTTTCGAAGTCATTGTCGATATGTCGATGTCCCTAATGTGATGGAAAAAACGATGGATGGTCATCTGTTAAATGTAAACAACAAAGAAGGAGAAGAGGTTGCGACTGCAATCCCTTGTGACAAGCAGGTTAACTACGTTTTGTAAAAGTGTACCCTCGCCTCCTCTCCACTTGCATTTTTTGTAGTTAATGTCCAACAGTCATGCGTAATATGTATCAAAATACTCGTTGGAGGCTTGTTCATTGTATTATATAGATTTTCTGCATTCAGTCTGGACTTTTTACTTTTATAACGAAAAGTGTGTTAAGCAAAGTGAGAACGTAGATATGAGGCTATGCAGCAGATCAAGATTTTACCACAATGATAGATTTGCATTCACAATCTTTGGCTTGACCAACTCACAACCAAACTGTTCGAATTTTTTTTATCAAAGTCTGTACTCTTCCAACTATTCTTGTAATCAGTGCAATTAGCACGTGATGTAAACGAAGAATTTAAATTTCAACAGTTACCACAGTAATTATGTGTCTGCACTTTATTGCTGTAGCGAAGCAGCGAAGCTGAACAGAACACTTAAATTGAGACATTACAACCCAGTGTAAATTTCAAATGTGGTATTTCTAAGCACACAATATTTGCTTCTTCCATCGACTTTCCTATTTTTTTTTTTTTTTTTTGCAAGATTCTATAAGACATTACTGTTAGTGCTTATTTAGTATCAGATCCTTTTTCTCGTTACTTATCGACAATTCACTTCACGGTAAATGATAACAGCTAAACAGTTACAGGATAAGATTTATTGAAATACTAGACCATGGCTTCAGTATATCTAAATATACCTTCACCAGAAACAAAAATACACTAAAATCACATCCTGCAGTGGAGATACATGAAACAATCGTGCCGAACGCGTCGTCAGTAGTTAAAATTAAAATATCACCTGTATGTGTACAGGATAATTATGCAGAGAAAGTCGATGCCAACACGGTACATCATTAGTACTTAGCCTGTGAACTACACACAACTAACAGTAACTACTGGATCCAGGTAAATACGTGATATACCGAATAGATTTCGTTGTGTAAATGAGTTGAGCTGGTGCACATAAACAGATATATCTAAATAGCGAATTGTATTTCTTGTTAGAAGAATTTGAAAAGCATTGTTTCACAATTAAGAATGTTGTCCGGTAGTGATTTAGATACAGATGTCAGTTTATTTAACGCATTCGTAATGTCAAGTTGTCGTCCATGAAGCTGTGCGGAACTTGGCTGGGAAGTTGGCCTGTATCAGTTTTCCAACAGCCAAGACGGCTGCTGCTAAGACTCTCCCAAACAAATGACAGAGTAGTCAATTGCGGCTAAAGAGCATGGAAACTGAACTTATAAATCAGTTAAGGTGTACCTTAAGTGTTCAGTGTGTTTTTTGTGTTTCTCACAATGACTTTAATGTGAATTCCATTCAACACGTATGTAAATGTGATCACACATTTAAGGAGTATCGAATGGAAACAGCAATATCGAAAATTTCAGCTTTTTATTATAGGCAGCGGATCGTCGCCGGCTTTTTTCGTACAACTGATCGTATCAACAACGACATGATTTATATTCATTAATAATGCAGTATTATGTCGATCCAGCGTGTTCTCGTAGCACGCGAATTTCATTACAGAAATTAATGAATATGGAAATTTACCTACAGAAAGAAGTAGTGCATTACGACGTCTGCTCATTTGCTCCTTCCACCAATCACCGCTAAGGACCCATGACGTCACGCATGTCTGTACCTGGCAGTAGAACACGTCTCCGACGCTTCGATATTAAACCAGCTGTCCACCACGGCGAATGGAGGCGAACGCGAAATGTAGGCAGTTCGCCAGTGGCACTAC